>NC_056733.1:1100823847-1102056347 GCF_019279795.1 Protopterus annectens
GTAGTTGTTTTCGGAAGTTTCTGTACAAAGCAGGACCTCATATTTCTGTTTACCGTCACTGAACTGTATCAACTATGTAATGAAACATCTAAGTAATTAAACAAATGATCGTGACTGTAGTATTTTGCATAGTTCGTCAGTATCTGCCTCTTGACTGAAAAGAGTCAGCAGACAAGCTCAGGTAAATATTAATATAACATGGTAAGCATTTATTTATCTGTATAAATAAAGAAATACAATTCTGCTGAGCTATGTGTATATATATATATATATATATATATATATATATATATATATATATATATATATATATATATATAGATATATATATTAAAGTTGTACTATACCATATGTAAGAATTTGCCCTTGGCCTGGGTCACAACAGAAAAAAGTTCTGAGGATCATTCCACTTACCTGGCTATCAAATACACAAACAGATCAGTAATTAAATACATAAGTAATTAATCAGTGCTTCCTTACTATGTGTTACTAAAAATCACACAGTCCAGTAAGAACTGTAGAATATAAACCTGATTTGCAAATGAATTAACTGCAGTAATGTTGTATGATACACAACTTGACAATTATTAGATCTTAAATCACTTAAGCATTAGTCTCACACGTTTAAAAAAAGCAGACATTTATCTTCTAGAAATACTTGTCCTACTGTGAGTTTTGCATTGACCTTATGGGTTTTACATGCAATAAACATTCCTTGGAATGGAAACAGAGCTAAAGTATAAAGCCAAAAAATATATATTTTTGGCTTTAAGTTATTTTTATGTTGCGTACCACATACACACACTGACACTCTCAGTAATCCATATGTTCCGGAAATAAGGTTTTGGCAGTTCCTAAAAGATCGCTGTTCATGTGGGCAAAGCATGACTTTCTTTGGACAGTATGTGTAATAATCGTATGTTTGATCCTGTGAAAGTTCACAGTCTGGAAAAAAAAACATCAAAGCCATGCCGTATTATTCTTGAGGGTTTAAACAAGTCACAGTTTAATCTGACATCTGTTTCATCTGGTGTACTTTGAAGACGAGAAAAATTACTTGTGTACAGCATGTTAATGCTGTCCCTTACAAATCTAGCTCATTTCAAAGCTGTGGCATTAAACTTGGCAAATATATTTTATGGAAGAAAGGAATAATTAACAAATCAATCCAGATAGAGATTATTTTATAATTATATTAAAGGATTTCATCATTTTTGCTCACAAATGTAACCTTTTAATAGTTCACTGCTACAGGCCATAATCTATATCACAAAGTCTAGGCCAAGCTTCCTTCTTCATTAGGCTTCACATGAGGTTTTAATTTCGTAGCAGCACTTGTCAATCTTAACATCAAAAACGTCCTTATTTTTATATTCTGCAGTATAACAATCTGAAAATATATTCACACTATTAAATCAAATAAAAACAAGAAGAGCTGCAAACTTAATAAACCATATTCAGTGAAGGCTGATCAGAGTTAAGATCTGTCTGTGAAAAAAATCATTCCTAACCATTATAGCAACTAAAAGTAGGGATGCTTAGTTTTATATTGTCAAGAATCTTAATGGCAACACTCAGATCTGCTCTGAGCTACAGTACAATGGCACTAGATATACAGAACCAACTGATATCGCCAAATCCTGGCAGATATATTCAGTGCACACTTTATCCCCCCCTCACCCCCAAAGGGCCCATCTCTATACCGGAAGAATGCAAAGCCCCTGTAATCACTGACGCAGAAGTAAAGACTGCACACTCCAAAGCCAAGAACACAGCATCCATGGGACAAGACAACATCCCAGGTTGCATCCTGCACGAACTGCAGAACGAACTGGCACCCCACCTAAGTACCATGTTCAGTCATAGCCTCACTTCAGGCTTTGTGCCTGCTGAATGGTGCACAGTGACAGTTATCCCACTCCACAAAGGGGGTGCCACCACGGACCCCAGGAACTACCTCCCCATTAGCCTGATGAGGCTGGTCTGCAAGGCCATGGAAAGTATCATCTTGGAGCTTATAAACAAAGACATAGGTAACCTCCAAACTCTGGACCCCACTCAGTTTGGGTTTATAAAAGCTAGATCATGTCTCCTAAACTTGATTAACTTCTTTGAAGCAGTCACCAGAGCTGTGGACAAGGGTAAGGTGGTGCATACAGCCTATCTTGGCCTCACCAAGGCTTTTGACACCATTCCTCACTCGGGAATTATACATAAACTCACTAAAATGGGCATAAATCCCTATGTCACTAGATGGGTGGCCAACTGGCTAACTGACAGAACTCACACAGTGAAAGTAGCTGACTCCAAATCTGACTTCAGACCAGTGACAAGTGGAGTACCACAGGGTTCAGTTCTGGGCCCTCTCCTGTTTGGTATCTACTTCTCAGAAGTCCAGGCTAATACAGCAGGTCTCTGACTAATGAAGTTCACAGATGACTGCAAACTAGGAGCCATAACAGAATTGCCTAATGATATGGACATTCTACAAAGGGGCATCACTGAGACTAATGCTTGGTGTCAAAGTCATGGCCTTAAGCTCAATGCTAAGAAGTGCATCGTCATCTCCTTTGGGAAAAACACTGTACCCATGAACCACCACATAGGCAGTAGCCTACTAAACACCAAAAGTGTGATAAATGATCTTACGACACAGATGGACAGTAGCCTTTCCTTTGATAATCACATCACCACAGTAGTTAGGAAATCCTTCTACGTGGCACACCTCATCACAAAGGGGTTCTCCTCCAGAAAAAAGAGGTCATCATTCCGCTCTACTCATCCCTCATCAGACCCATTCTAGAGTACAACGCCCATTTGGCATGTACCTCGCAAGACACCTACAACAACTAGAAAGGCCACAGAAATACCTCACTAAGAGGATTGGCCTCAAACATATGCCATACACAGTCTGTCTCAAAAAACTCCAGCTCTACTCTGTTGCATATCACCTTCTTAGAGGCGCCCTCTGCCTAACATATAAAGCCATGTCAAACCCAAATCTGCTGGACATGCTACACTTAAAGAAATCCCAATCTCTCTGAGCCACACACGCCAGGGACCTAAACCTTGTCACCACAATAAACAAAACATGTTGGAGGGATAGATTCCTGTCCCAGAGACTTCCCATGCTCTGGAACAAACTACCAGTTCATGTCAAACAAAGCTCCTCGTTGACCCTCTTTAAGAAAAATCTTGACAACTGGATGGAAAATAGGAAATTCACACTGGGAATAACTTCTGTGGCTCTGCCCGACAGGGGCACAGAAAAATAAATTCTTGGGTAGCGACAGCCAGGGAAATTTTTGGCTAGGCTTATATAGGTAACAATCCACAAAGCGAGCTGACACCACTGGAACAAGGATAAAAATTTAATGTTGAGCACTTTCGTCACAAATTACAGTTGACTTCTTCAGAAAAAACAGAGTATCACCCCTCAACTCCTTAAATACTCATTACAAAGGCATCATTAGCAGATGTGTGTTAAACACCAAATACATTTAAAGATACAGACTCCCTTTCTCATACATACAAAATTAAAAGTCCTTTTACACTACTTATAATATCCCATTATATTAAATACCTCAAATCTAAGATGTTAACATAAGTTATATAAAATAATCTTGTATAAATAATGTAATAATATAATAATAAAGGTTAGCAAATTACATAAAAAAATTAGCTTTTAGTTTCAAAAAACTAGTCAATGACACCATGTCATTCAGTCCTGGATTACTGTTGGCATTAACCCTCAGTTGCCATAACAGTTCTTTGTATTCAAGTAAATATTCTATAGGGCCTCCTCTCTCATCCACCCTAAGTTGTTCAAGAACTGTGAATTTAAAATTGTGATCTGGGTGGGTATTGACATACTTAGCCAGTGAATTTTTTAAGTTCACTTTCCTAATGTCATATAAATGCTGGTAAATACGTGTTCAAAAGGCATTCTTAGTTTTGCCTATGTAGAAACAGGCACACGTCTGACAAATACCAGCATATATGACATTCTTACTACTACAGTTGTACTTATGTAGTAGTCTCACCCATCCATAACCTTTAAGGAATAGGCTATCACCTTCCAGGATGTATTTACAGTGAGTGCACTGTCCGCATTTGGACATTCTCCCTTGTTCTCCTAAGGTATTACCATCTTTTTTCCTCTCTAAGATGCTTTTAACACTGGTGTCCTTTCTATACACAACCACTGGGGCATCACCAATTCTCCCCCTCAAAAGTGGGTCCCCTGACAAAATAAATCAATTCTTGAAAACAATGTCCCGAATCAGTGGAACTGGGGTGTGTAAGTTAATATGAGACCATGGTGGAAACTACCAGAAGATGAATTACTGTTCTCCAATGGAGCACACAGTCTGGAGATGTCAATCCCTAACAACGGATAGAAGTTGCCCTCTAGTCTTTTCTTGGTCACTTCATCACGTAAGGATGTCACAGAATGATAACCTCTTTGTACCAACATCCTCAATAAAACATCCCTTTCTTCATAGAAATCTTCGATCTTACTAATCATGCTAGCCAATCTCACTCCCTGACCTTTAACAAGGGAGCATTTTTGATGGACCGGGTGCCCGCTCTCATAATGAAGGAGGGAGTTTGAGTAGGTTGGTTTGCGATAAATAGTAGAGCAAAATTGTGCAGTAATATAATCTTTGCTAATCCTAATGTCCAAATAATTAATAGAGTCTGGATGCATTTCCATAGTAAATTCCAGAAATGTGGTGCTGGAATTGAGGAACAGTAAAACGTCATGCAACTGGTCTTGGTTGCCATTCCATAAAATCAGGATGTCATCAAGATAACGCCCATAAAACTTACATAATGACATCAGTTCAGATGGAAAAACCCTGGAAAGTTCCCACTGAGTCAAGACTATGTTTGCAAAAACTGGTGCACAGGCTGCACCCATAGCATCCCCGGTGCTCTCTTTAAACAATTGGTCTTCATAAATTACAAAACTATTCTCCAATACAAGTTCCATCAATGTCCTTAAAGTCAAAATTTTAGTATGCGAAAACTTGGTGTTCTGGCATAGAAAGTCATAAGCGGATAAACACAAAAGCCAGAAGAAGTAGCTGAATTGAACCCACTCAAAGTATTGCAGGCTGCAAATCACCACACAGTTGTAGAATGCAGAATCCACTTTATTAACTTCAGACAAAAAATCCAAGGATGAGCGCTTTCATCCAGAAAGATCTAGATTTCATCAGACAATTTACCCCACATAGTTACTTCCTTCTTATACAGTCCAAACAGGAAGTTCCACCCAGTTATAAACTAATCAATTATGTCATTAAAAGCACAATATTTACAGTCACTGAATTTAAAAAGCAGACAAACTATACAAACTGAAAAAGTTCATGGAACACAGCACCATAAAAACACACTATATATAAACACTGCTTCATAAAAATGACAATTTACAATAAATATTTAAATATGTTGAATGTGTTAAAACAATAAATATGTGTGATTAAATACTAAAACTAGATATAGTAGAAAATGTTAAGAGAAATAAATACACAACATAAATACTGAACATGTAATATTAAAATGTTAAAATGCATAATGGAGAAATATATATATATATATATATATATATATATATATATATATATATAGATATATATAGATATATATAGATATATATATATACACACACACACACACACACACACACACACACACACACACACACACACACACACACACACACACACACACACACATTTTATCTTTCTAGTGCCTTTAGTTTTAAAATTGGGCTAATTGAAATATGCTCATTCAGGCGTGGCCAGTTCCCTGCATTCAAACGTAATTGCCAGTATAATTCTCTTTTCTCAAGTCATAAAACATATCAACGCCATCATCATCATGAGGAATTACATTGAATAAGTCCTTCACGTCTATTGTTGTAAAAATAATGTCACTACCAAAATATTCCTGTTTTATTTTTTATGACAATCCCAGGAATCCTTGATAATATGTGAAAAAGGACTTAAACAATTCTTTAACTGTAAGTCTAAGAATTTTGCAATTGAAAGGGTCTTGGATCCTTTTGCATCCACTATGGTCTTAAAGGTAGATGCTGGATGTTCTTATGGATCTTGGGGATCCCGAAAATAGTGGGGATCCTCGGGTCAATAGCCTAAAACCTACTATGAATCTATGCCTTTTATTTGAGTTTAGCACATGCGTGCGTGTGCACACATGCAGACACAGATTAACAGAGCGATAGCTAGATAAACAAATATAGATATACATACACATATAGATACAGAAACAGATGCAGTTACAGATAAAGCTATAGATACAGGAACAGTTACAGAGACAGATATGATTATAGTTACAGATATGGATACAGATATAGGTATAGATACTAGCTATAAACATAGCTATGGACAGTGACATTGCATGACTTAGACCTACATATCAACACATGAATACATACCTTCTCTAAAGTGCAAACTACTTTAACTATCACTGCTCTGTATGTCCCCTCGTGAAACTATCACTTCTTCAATGTCATCTGCATAGCCCTTGCAGTAGCAGCAACCAAAAACATGCCACCGTAACCTACAGAATCTACTTCCCTTATCTCTCAAAATCCCAAAAAAGTCAAAATAAGCACTATATAACCAAACACAATAAAAATCATTAAAATAATAAAACCACTGCAGATCACAATAGCTAGAACCTTCAAGCCTATAAAAATGTCATGAGGAAAATTATATACTGCATTTCATTACATTAAAACAAATACAGTACATTTCAATACAAAAATGACAATCATTCATCCATTTATTCATTTTCCAATAACTGCATTATTCATCTCAGGCTATCCCTGCATTCAGTGGATACATGGCAGACAAGCTAATTCTGGATAGGAAACCTCTTTGACACAATGTGTAGACACACACATACACACACACACACACACACACACACACACACACACACACACACACATAATAAAAGAGAAAAACAAAATATCAAAAATACTGTCTATGGAACAGTTTTACAAAACTAAGAATAGAACATGACAGCAAACTAGAAGACTTCAGGCTCTCTAGTCTTTCTTTTAATCACCTCTTTCATAAAATGTTTTCTGTTATAATATACTTTATGACACAGCTCTCCACTATAAATTTGTATTTTCTCAAGCAGTCCTGAACTCTCAAGAGTGTTGCTGAGTTTACTATTATTTGTTGGTAGCTGGTCAACACATCTACAACCCTCTAAGTAAAAAAAATACTTTTGTAGAGTCTTTGTAAATCTCCCTGTCTCTCATTTCATAGGTTCATAGGTTCATACTAGCCTATCTGCCCTAGGGCATTTATAAGCCTAGCCAGAATGTGTTTGGCTTTCGCCACCCATTTTAAATTAATTTTGCTATGCCCTTTTTCGAGGTTAGTATACTGTGCCTCTGTCTAACAGGGACACAGAAGTGATACCCGGGTTAAACCTATGATCTCCCATCCACTCATCAAGATTCCTCTTGAAGAGAGTCAATGAGGGACTCTGCCTAACCTGAACTGGGATTTTATTCCAGAGTGAAGGGAGCCTCTGGATTATGAATCTGTCCCTCCAGCATGTCCTATTTATTTCAGTGCTGAGGTTCAAGTCTCTCGAGCGCGTAGCTCGATGGGATTTGGATTTTCTGAGGTGCAGCATGTCCATTAATTCTGGGTTGGAAATGGCTTTATATGTCAGTCACAGATCGCCCCTGAACAGGCGGTATGCCACTGAGTAGAGCTGGAGTTTCTTTAACCGAGCAGCATATGGCATCTGTTTGAGCCCTTTGATCCTCTTGGTGAGGTACTTTTGGGGTCTTTCCAGTTGCTGCAGGTGTCTGGTAAGGTACATCCCAAAAGGGGCATTGTACTCAATTATGGGCCTGATGAGGGATGAGTAAAGAGGCACAATGACCTCCCCTGATCTAGATGTGAATCCCTTCATGATTAGGTGGGCTATATAAAATGTTTTTCTAACCACTTTGGCCATGTGGTTGTCAAATGAGAGACTGCTATCAACTTGGGTCCCCAGGTCCCTAATTACTTCTTCTGTACTTAATGGATTACCACCTATGTGGTAATTTGTGGGCACTTTGTTTTTGCCAAAGGGGATGACTATACACTTTTTGGCGTTTAGCTTGAGGCCATGGCTCTGGCACCAGTTGTCTGTTACTATGAGGCCCTTTTGGAGGATACTTGTGTCGGCTGGCGAGTCGATTATGGCGCCCAGTTTGCAGTCATTTGTGAACTTGTTCAGCCACAGTCCTTCTGTGTTGGCCTGCCCCTCCGAGAAATATATACCGAACAAGAGAGGTCCCAGGACTGAGCCTTGTGGGACGCCACTTGTAACTGGTTTGGAGTCTGACATGGCTCCAGCAATTCTAACCATGTGGGTTCTGTCCTTGAGCCAGTTTGCAACCCATCTAGTGACATAGGGGTTTATATTTAAGCTGGTGAGCTTATCTATAATGCCCGAGTGGGGTATTGTATCGAAGGCTTTTGCGAGGTCCAGGTAGGCTGTGTGGACCACCTTCCCCTCGTCAATGGCCTTGGTGACTGTTTCAAAGAAATCAACCAGGTTTAAGAGGCAGGATCTGCCCTTAACAAAGCTGAACTGGGTAGGATCCAGTGTGTGTAGGTCCCCAATATCTTTATTTATGAGGTCCATGATGATCCTTTCCATAGCTTTGTAGACCAAGCTAGTCAGGCTTATGGAGCGATAGTTTCCAGGATACGTTGAGGCACCTCCTTTGTGGAGAGGGACCACTGTTGCTGTACGCCACTCTTTGGGTACATATCCTGTAGTAAGGCTGAGATTGAACAGTAGTTTTATGTTTGGGTTTGGCTCTTCTTGGAGTTCATGTAGGATGCAGCCCGGGACACCGTCTGGTCCCATTGATGCTGTGTTTTTTGCTTTAGAGAGGGCTGCTCTTACCTGAGCATCTGAGATGTCAGGGGGGCAGCACTCTGCTGGGATAGATATTTGCCCTGTTGGTGGGGAGGGGGGGAGAAGTTTGCGCTGAACCTGTCAGCTAGGATGTTGGCAATGTCTGTGGGTTCGGTGTATTTTTTGTAATTTTGGACTAATTCTGAGCATATCTGGGAATTCCCACCCAGGTTCCTAACATAACTAAAGAAAGCCTTGTGATTATCCTTAGTGTCCTGTGCAATTTTTCTCTCGAAGCTGGCCTTAGACGATTTTATGAGTGCCCGTAGTTTTTTGCTAATACTGATCAGAGATGCCTTCCCTTTTGGGATTTTGCTCTATCATGTAGTAGCTTCCTCCTTCTATTGTATAGTTTGTTTATGGCTGGGGTCCACCAGACAGGACGTCTGCCTTTGGAGGATTGGGTCTTGGTGTTATTTGGGATTGCATGATCCATGCATTCCTGAAGGTGTTCATAGAATGCATTTATAAAGGATTCTGCGGTCTGGGCTGTATTTTCCACAGGCCCGGGGGCTTTGAAGGATTCCACCTCAGATTTGAGAAGTGTGAAATTTGCTTTAGAGAAGTTTTTCACTGTGGTTTTCTGGGCAGGAGGTGGGGTCGGGATGTGAATATCCAGTGAGATTAGTTTATGGTCTGATCTTACCAGTGAGGGATATACTTCTGGTCTGGAGCATAGAGTCCCCATGTTGCTGATGATCAGGTCCAGTATGTTTTCCCCTCTTGTAGGAGTGGTAACAAGTTGTTATATAGCATTTGAGTTTATAAATTCTAGGAACCTTTGGGCTAGGGTGTTGGAGCTAGAGTAATGCTCCCAGTCTATGTTTGGGTAGTTGAAGTCGCCCAATATAATGGTGTTTGGAGAGACCTTCATATTTTCCAGTGTTCTCAGGAAGGCTGAGTGTGGTTCCTGGGTTTGGGAGGGTGGTCTATAGCAGGCTATAAACTGGAAGGCAGTTTTACCCACTGTTAGTTGCACATGGATAGTCTCTGATGCCTTGTGCTGTGCCATCAACCTGGAGGTGTGGGTATCTTTGACGAATATTGATACTCCCCCTCATTTTGTGGTTCGGTCCAAGTTTTGGGGCCGAAAAGCATGGTATGAGGTATAACCTGGTAGTGCTGGGGTGCTCTCGGGAGCCTTGAACCAGGTTTCTGTTACTGCACAGATATCGATGTTCTCCATGCTAAGGAGAGTTTCGAGTGCGTGCTGCTTGAGGTTTAGACTTCTGGCATTGAGTAGCATTACTCTTAGTATCTTATCCCTTGTGATACCTATGGTGGTGGGTTTGTCTTTTGAGCCTTGTCTAAAAAAAGACACTATGGGGATAGCAAGAGCCTTTGCCAATATCCAAAAGCCCAGGGGTGACAGATGCAAGCCGTCCCTAGCTAAGCATTGTGGCTTGTTGAGCATATCATCCCAGGCTGACAGGCATTGGCTCCCCTTTGAATGACACCAATACTTAAGCCAATTGTTGAAATTGATCATCTTGTCTTCATATTGTGGCATCATTCTTGGTGAGGGTAAGATGCTACTCAAGGTCAGGGTCATACCGGCCTGGGCCACATGCTCAGAGAGCTCCTCTATGTCTCTTTTCATGTAGCCCAGGGAGGTACGTCTCAGGTCATTCACACCAGCATGGACAATGACTGAGTCATATTTGTACTTGCCTTGGAGTGACCTGAGTGCTTGTGTTATGTGTCAGATCCTAGCGCCCGGCAGGCAGCTCACCATGACCTTCTCCTTGTTCAGCCTGGTGAGCGGGACGTCAGTGTGCCTGATGATAGAGTCACCTATTACAAGTGTATCAGGTGTGTTGTTTAGCCTTAAGGGCTGTGACTGATCGGCACACTGGCTTTGTGAGCTATGTGTTGCACGTGTTTTGTTTTGGGGTAGCAGTTGCTTGGGTGTCTGCTTTGGAGGTCTCTGCTGCTTAGGCAGATTTTTATTTAGAGCCTCCGAGTATGTTTTTGTGTGTTTATGTGTTTGGTTTGCTGTCGTGGTAGGTTTATGTGAGACTGGAATTGTAGTGAGTGTGGTTTCCTTCTCCTCCTGACTGGTTACGCCAGTACTGAGTTGAGAGAGCTTAGCCTCCAGTTTGGCTATATGGATGCATCTCTCACATGTGTTGGAATTTGTTGGGAGGAGGAGAGGGTTGTCTGTGTACATGAGGCAGTTGTAACATTGCCTCAAGATTCCCAGATTTCAAATTGCTTCTCCATATTCCTAGTGCAAGATCTTCTCTTAAAACATCTGAAAGTCTCAGTTATGGTCCCCCTATCATTCCTTTCCTCAGGTGTGTACACATTAAATTCCATTAAGTGTTTTGCATATGACTTCTGAAACAGACTCTGTAGTGCTATCAGTTTCACTGCAACAGTTGTGAGTGTGTTTACACTCTGGGGAGGCCATCACCAATGCTGTGGTCATAGTTATGTGGCACATTGTCCAAAAGACATCAGTCACAGTTAGGTAACACAACAACATCTAGCCTAGGTTGTGATACAGCCAGTATAAATCCTGGCAGAGCTAGATATTTTGAGCAGGGGCATGCATGGGAGGATGAACCCTCTGTCATGCAGTCACGTGCACACACGTGCACACACACATACACACACTTACACACACACACAGACACACACACACACACACACACACACACACCACCACCACCACCACCACCACAGGCCCCACACACCCACTGAACGTAGCCCTTCTACAAATTAACTCCAAAGCAATTTCTCACACTAGCTATAAATGTACCTTTTCTTTTGTTACACCTCATCACTCACATTTATACACTTCCTTGTCAAAGACATGCCCTTCTGTACTCCCTTGTCAACTTGTGCAAATGATAATAACTCTGCGCTGCCCTGTGTACATTCTTATTTGGCAAAAAAGTCCCAAATAGCGTGAGCAAGTCCCCAAGAATTATTAGCAAAAAGTCCAAATGATGGAGGCAAAATGATGAATAAAACTTCCAAAATTTATTGCGTTAGCGCTTTCGTAAACCAGTTACTTCATCAGACACATAAGATAAAATAACAGGTCATCTTCTCAATATGTATACTATAACAATAAATCAATTAAAAGAAACTTTAGGTTTCCTTCCAAAATCTCTTAAAGAAACATACAAAAATGTATAAAAATATATGAAAATATATATGAATATATATAAAAAGGGGGGGAGACATTAATAATATATCTATTTCATTAAAGATTCTTTAACAACAGATCTAAACCATCCCAAGAGTATTATTAAGGAAAATGTTTCATGTTTTATTTCCTAATACCCTTCCTATTTAGGACTGGCTTCAGGGGTACCATGTCATTCAGACCTAAACCTCTATGTGCTCCCAGCCTTAGAATCCATCTCAACTCTGTGAATTCTGTATCATTAACTATATCCCCCAGTTTTTCACTAGTTTATTGTACCGGCAAGACATGGAACTTAAAAGTATGGTCCTCACCCATATCTAAAGTATGCTTGGCCAGGGCACTATAGTCACCCCCTTCTTAGTACAATAGAGGTGATCCCTTATAGGGTCTTTGAGTTGGCAATTCATTTTACCCACATAGAATCTGTAACAAATTGTACAATAAGCCAGATATATTAGGTTCCTACTGTTACAGCTCGCTTGTGTTCTAATCTCCCATAGGAAACCTGTTTCTGGGTGTCTATAAAATCTAGACATATCTATATACAGGCAATAATTACAATTGCCACACATTCTTGTACCCCTATCGATAACTTCCAATCATCTAAATGTCTTAGGGTAACATAGTTGTTGTTTAAAATTCGTCACGTTCTTATAAATAAATTTGGGATATTCTCCCACTTTATTTCTTGTTTCCTCATTCAATAACAAAATATGCCAGTTATTTTTAAAAATATCCTTTACCTGTTTAACATCCTGTGTATAGGAGATGACTACTGGAACTCTATTATCTTCCCTTATTTCATCAGCCTTTACCTGTACCCTGTTAGAATAGTAAGGTTTACCTCTACCTTGTCTTTCTGCTTTGACCTGAGCATAAGCTGCTTCTATCTCTTGATTACTATATCCCCTGTTCTCAAATTCCAGTTTCAAATTTTGTAAGGTATAATCAAAATCTTCATCCTGATTAGTAAGGCATGATACCCTTAGGCCTTGTCCTTTCACTATATTAAAAAATATGTGTGGTGGATGCATGCTATTTCTTTCTAAATAAGATGGATGGTAACATTCCTTCCTATGCATTTTAGTGATGATTCCTTCTTTCCCTTGCATTACTGTGATGTCCAGGAAATTAATATTTTCCATAGACTTCTCTATCGTAAAGTGTAGAAAACTATTACTCCTATTTATGTCAGATAATAACTCGTTTAAGTATTCCTCATTCCCTGTCCAGTCAATGAAGAGATCATCCACAAAACGCCTATACATCTTAAAGCATTGATCTCCTCTCATATGGATAAACTGATGTTCCCATTCATCCATTACTAGACTGGCATATGTATTGGCGCAGCTGGTGCCCACAGAAACACCAGCTGCTTGCCAAAAACAAGAATCTTCAAAGAGAAAAATATTATTCTCTAATACCATTTCTGTAAGCGTGCATATAAAGTCTATTTGTTGAAATGTATGTTTTACCATGTCTTACTAAAGATGCTCTCAGCATCGGTAAATCTTCTGCATTTGGTATACATGTAAATAAAGAAATGACATCCAGTGTCACTAACCAAGCAAACATTACACAATTTGACCCTCCACACATTTCATTCAGATCAGTTAAAAATTGGTCAGTGTCTTTCAATATGTAAGGACAGTCCATTAAAACTGGCTTGAGCTGTTTATCTACATAAATGGAGGCTGGCTCAGTCAGCTAGCCTGCTCCTGCAACTATTGGCCTAAAGCTAGGTTGTAGTGGATTTTATGTATCTGAGGTAATCCATACAGTCTGGATATCAGCAGTTTATCTACATAAAGGAAGTTAAACATCTCCTGTGTGATTATACCCATTTGTAAACTTTCAGAAAGTGCTGCATACATATTATTTTACATTTTATATGTAGTATCAGATGAAACAACTTTATAATTATACAACTCACCCCCATTAATATTCAAAAACGTGCACGCTGATTGGTCAGCGTGCACACTGTAAATCAGAGTTATAGTAATGGAAAAAGGTCCGGTCGCCCGGACTTTTTCCATTACTATAACTCTTTTTTTCTCACTGTTTCGCTATGTTAAACAAGTTTAACATAGCGAGACAGCTTTAAAAAAAGCAATGGAGATTCTCTGTTCCTTTTTTTAAAGCTGTCTCACTATGTTAAACCCATTTAACATAGCGAAACAGTTTGTAAAAAGCAACGGAGATCTTGCTTTCTCCGTTGCTTTTTTCAAACAGTCTCGCTATGTTAAATGGGTTTAACATACCGAGACAGCTTTAAAAAAAGCATTGGAGATTCCCCGTTGCTTTTTATAAAGCTGTCTCGTTATGTTAAACCAAATTAACATAGCGAAAACAGTTTGTTAAAAGCAACGGAGATCTTGCTTTCTCCGTTGCTTTTGTCCACAATTCTGATGTACTGCATAGGCATGCGCAGTACATCAGAACTGCCACAGAATACCAGACAGCTGCGGAAGGGCAGCAAGGAGGCATTATACAATGCCTTTATTTAAGAAAAGTAATTATTTTTTTCTTAAATAATGTCATTGTATAATAGCAATAACCCACTTCTGGGTGTGGGTAATGCTGGATTTACCCAATGTTAGCTTTGTTTGGCCACTCGGGTTTCGCCGTCATGACCAAACCACGCCAACCATGGGTAAATCCAGCATTACCCACACCCAGGCGTGGGTTATTGCTATAGTATCACCTTCTGATAACATAGTACTCATTTCAGAACAATAGTATGACATATCCAAAATGACTAACGGTCCCCCTTTATCTGAAGGACGGATAATTATATTAGGATTATCTCGTAAAGCTGTCAACACTTGTCTTTCTTCAATATTCAAATTCTTTTCACAGTTTGTCAATTCACTAGAACACAATTGATACAAGTCCCGCTCACAAGCTTTTACAAAAATATAAACATGTTCTGATAATTTCGGTACATACTTAGTGTGTCTTTTAAATATATTCCTATTTTCATTATCAATCATTTGTGAAAAAAGTAGCTCTAAAGCTACATTTCTTGAAAAGAGTCTTACATCAATCAATAAGTCACTAACATCATAACCCATAGTAGGAATTGTAAGAAGTGAACGTTCAGCTTGGGTCAACACATGCATTGAAATGTTCCAAACTAAGTCAGTGTTACCCCACTCCACATCTTTTTTAGGGTATGCGAGTGTACTATGTTCGGTGACTCCTTTATTTTCTGAGCTGTTCACCCCATTCCATTGTTGGCCTCGTGCCCTACAGCTTCCTTTCTGGGGTTGCGAAAAGGAAGAGGGAATGTAGGATTAAAAACATTTTTACTCTGTGGTAGTATTTTCCTTCTTACCACCAACTCATTCTGTTGTTCCTTTGATTGAACAATGGACGTTGACACCACCACTTCCTGTAGGGGCGTAGAGTAAACCGAGTCTGGTGCTACCATTGACTCTGACTGTCCCTCATTGGTTGGGATTTCTTCCGACTGGACAAGATTGGTCATCACCTCTCTACTTTCCCCTTGGTCGGTGTTTCCCCTACCCATCTCGGCCATGTAAAGATATTATTGGAGAAATCTCGCACATCTCTAGCGAGTTTTTTCTTTTTGAGTTGTAATAAGCAATTTTCATAGTTCAGTACTTTATCTATAATTGTATTCAGAGACATATCACAGATCTCTTCTCCAACCAGTACATTGAGTTCATTATGCTGTTGTTCTATTCGTTCTCTAAGCTCTTTTTCATAGGCGTAAAGAACATATTCAGCAACTTCATATACGATTTACTTGTTTCTAAATTTATTTTTTGCCATTCTGCTAAGAGCTGAGGGTACGTATCCCCATGAGTTGGCATATTTAGTACCCTCAGTCCTCGTGGTATTGCATTCAATTGTAGGCATGCTTCAAAATGAAATCGATGACATTGCAGCCGTTTATATTTATACATATTATTCTCAATGTCTCTTTTGTAATTACAAACCTGTACTTGTATGTTCTCATCCACAGATAAATTATCCTCTGTAGGCAGAGAGAGATCATCTCTAAGCAGTAGATTGTTTTGGTCAAACATAGATATCACAGTAATGCAAGGAAAAGAAGGAATCATCACTAAAATGCATAGGAAGGAATGTTACCATCCATCTTATTTAGAAAGAAATAGCATGCATCCACCACACATATTTTTTAATATAGTGAAAGGACAAGGCTTAAGGGTATCACGCCTTACTAATCAGGATGAAGATTTTGATTACACCTTACAAAATTTGAAACTGGAATTTGAGAACAGGGGATATAGTAATCAAGAGATAGAAGCAGCTTATGCTCAGGCAAAGCAGAAAGACAAGGTAGAGGTAAACCTTACTATTCTAACAGGGTACAGGTAAAGGCTGATGAAATAAGGGAAGATAATAGAGTTCCAGTAGTCATCTCCTATACACAGGATGTTAAACAGGTAAAGGATATTTTTAAAAAGAACTGGCATATTTTGTTATTGAATGAGGAAACAAGAAATAAAGTGGGAGAATATGCCAAATTTATTTATAAGAATGTGATGAATCTTAAACAACAACTATGTTACCCTAAGACATTTAGATGATTGGAAGTTATCGATAGGGGTACAAGAATGTGTGGCAATTGTAATTATTGTCAGTATATAGATATGTCTAGATTTTACAGACACCCAGAAACAGGTTTCCTATGGGAGATTAGAACACAAGCGAGCTGTAACAGTAGGAACCTAATATATCTGGCTTATTGTACAATTTGTTACAGATTCTATATGGGTAAAACAAATCGCCAACTCAAAGAGCGTATAAGGGATCACCTCTATTATACTAGGAAGGGGGATGACTATAGAGCCCTGGCCAAGCATACTTTAGATATGGGTGAGGACCATACTTTTAAGTTCCAAGTCTTGCAGGTACAACAAACTAGTGAAAGACTGGGGGATATAGTTAATGATGCAGAATTCACAGAGTTGAGATGGATTCTAAGGCTGGGAGCACATAGAGGTTTAGGTCTGAATGACATGGTACCCCTGAAGCCAGTCCTAAATAGGAAGGGCATTAGGAAATAAAACATGAAACATTTTCCTTAATAATACTCTTGGGATGGTTTAGATCTGTTGTTAAAGAATCTTTTAATGAAATAGATATGTTATTAATGTGTCTCCCCTCCCCCTTTTTATATATTCATATATATATTTTCATATATTTGTATATATTTTTGTATGTTTCTTTAAGAGATTTTGGAAGGAAACATTCTTATTTGGGTTGACTATGGTGGATGCACAGCATGACCAGCCTATGAAGTGGCAAACATTGTCTTGTTTTCTTGCATGCATCACTTTTACTGTTGTGTATCTGCTTAACTCTTGTATAGTGATGCTGTAAAGCAAATTGCAGTCTGCTGCTTCTTTGCTAGGACCACAGTGTATTGTGCCATCTTCAATCTGGCATGATCCTCCCCTGTTGCTGTTTCCTGCTCTGGCTTCCTGTCTGTCTCAGCAGTCTGTGGTAATGGGGAACTGTGGTCCCTGCAAAAAGCCACCCTCCTGTAATACTTCCTAACTATACCATTCTGTAACATAGCACACATGGTAAGTATTTTGGCACATATGACAGGGTCATACTGCAGGGCACCACCAGATGTAGCCAGGCAGTGAAAATGTGACTTCAGCAGCCCAAACACACTCTGTATAATGTTTATGGTTTGTGCTAGGATATGGTTGTAACCTCAGTCAGTTTCATTATGGGGATTTTTAACTGGTGTCATGAGCCAGTGCTCCAGAGCATATCCAGCATAACACACACAAGATGCTGCTGTGGGAAGGCACCCCATACAAGCCATTGATAGAATCACATATATGTCAAACATGTGCCGTATGTGTGAGTCATAGAAACTGCCTGACAGACATGCACTTACATTGCAGATGATACCCTGTGCATTACAGATTACTTGGCAGTTGATGGAGTGAAATCATTTGTGCTTTATGTACCTCCTTCCCAGTTCACCAAGTGGAGCCTTTATTTCAATGTAGGTACAGTGTATTGCCCCAGTACCTCAAGGAAAGAGGCTATTGCATAGAAGTCCCATATAGTGTTGGCTGTCTCCTTTGAGGTATGTGGGCACCACATATGCTCACCAATATGCTAAAACATGGCATAGGTTCATAGGTAGGTACTAGGCTATCGGTCCAAGGTCCTACACAAGCCTAGCCAGAAAGGTTCCATACCTTACGCCACCCAAGAAAGTTATTTTCCTGTGCTACTGTCCAGCAGAGACACAGAAGTGATCCCTGGGGTGTATTTCCTATTTCCCATCCACTCATCAAGATTTTTCTTGAAGAGTGCTAATGAAGAACTTTGCTTGACATAGATGGGTGGCTTGTTCCAGAGTATAGGAAGTCTCTGGGACAAGAAACTATCCCTCTAGCATGTCCTGTTTATTGTGGTGACAAGGTTTAGGTCCCTAGAGAGTGTAGCTCGGAGGGATTGGGATTTCTTTAGGTGTAGCATGTCCAACAGCTCTGGGTTTGACATAGCTTTATATGTTAGGCAGAGATCACCTCAGAGTAGGCGATATGCTACGGAGTAAAGCTGGAGTTTTTTGAGGTGGTCAGTATAGGGCATTTGTTTGAGGCCAGTAATTTTCTTAGTGAGGTACTTCTGTGGCCTTTCCAGCTGCTGCAGATGTCTTGTGAGGTACATTCCCAAAGGGCGTTGTACTCTATAATGGGTTTTATGAGTGATGAGTAGAGGGGAACAATGACCTCTTTTTTCCTAGATGAGTACCCCCTTTTATGATGAGGTGTGCCACATAGAAGAACTTCTTGACTACTGTGGTGTTTGACTATCAAACGAGAGACTACTCCCTCAAAGAAGTCGATCAGGTTCAGGAGGCATGACCTGCCTTTCACAAACCTGAACTGGGTGAGATCCAGAGTTTGGAGGTTACCAATGTCTTTGTTTATTAGTTCCATGATGATACGTTCAATGGCCTTGCAGATCAGGCTATAGGGCGATAGTTCCCAGGATCAGTGGTGGCTCCCCCTTTGTAGAGTGGGATAACTGTTGCTGTGCACCATTCAGTGGGCACAAAGCCTGATGTGAGGCTATTATTGAACATAGTGCTTAAGTGGAGAGCCAGTTCGTTCTGAAGTTTGTGTAAAATGCAGCCTGGGATGTTGTCTAGTCCCATGGATGCTGTGTTTTTGGCTTTAGAGAGTGCAACTTTTACCTGCATAGTTGTGATTACAGAGACTCTGCATTCTTCCTGTATAGATATGGGCCCTGTAGGGGGTGAGAGGGGGGTAAAGTTAGCACTAAACCGATCTGTCAGGATGTTGGCAATATCAGTTGGTTCTGTAATTTTCGTGCCTTTGTGCTGTAACTCAGAGCAGAACTGGGTGTTGCCATCTAGATTCTTGACATAGCTATAGAATGTTTTGTGGTTGTCCTTGGATTTAGTGATGATTTTGTTTTCGTAGCTAGCTTTGGAGGATCTTATAAGGGATCTCAGCTTCTTACTGAGGCTGACCAGGGAGCTCCTCAACACATGGGATTTTACTCTCTTTTGCAACAGTTTCTTCCTTCTGTTGTACAGTTTGTTTATGGCAGGGGACCACCAGATTGGCTTCCTTTTTTTGGAGGATAGCATCTTGGTTCTGTTTGGGATAGCACAATCCATGCACTCGTGTAAGTGCTTATAGAGTGCAATTGTGTAGGATTCAGCAGATGTAACTGTATTGTCCATCTGCATGGGTGTCATGAAGTTCACCACTTCTGTCTTAAGAAGCATGAAGTTAGTTTTGGAGAAATGTTTTACTGTGATTTCCTTAATGGGGAGGTGGGGGCGGGATGTGGATATCAAGGGTGATAAGCTTATGGTCGGATCGGACCAACGAGGAGTTGACTTCAGGTGTGGAACACCAGTCGCTCATGTTGGTAATGACTAGGTCTAGGATATTGTTGTCCCTGGTGGGGGTGTGGATAAGTTAATCTAGGGCATGGGAGTTGATGAATTCCAGACAGCATTGAGCTAAGAAGTTGGTACACAAGTAGTTTTCCCAGTTAATGGTGGGGTAGTTGAAGTCGCCCATTATTAGGGTGTTTGGTTGAACCCTAATATTTTCCAGTACATCAAGAAAAGAGGAATGGGAATCCTGGGGCATGGTGGGGGATCTGTAGCAAGCTACAATTTGGATTGCAGTTTTGCCCAGAGTTAGTTGCACTTGGATAACCTCAGATGCATTATGCTGAACAACTAGCCTGGAGGTGTGGATATCCTTAATGAATATGGACACACCTCCGCCTTTGGTATTTCAGTCCAGGTTACATGGCCGAAAAGTGTGGTATGAGTTATAGCCTGGTAGTGCAGGGGTGCTCTCTGGAGGAACATGACTCCTACAGGGCTGCAGATGAGGCTGACACATGTCCACTTGATACATCTGATGGTATTCCGCAGTATAATCCTGCCATGTGTTGCATGTTGTTCCTGTCCACATGTTAATAGTCCACAAGGTCATTGTTATGGAGGACATGCAATGTTAAGTCTGATCAGGTGGCCTGGTACCTCCAGGAGTGACTTCACATAATACCAGCTGCAGAGGCTGCTATAACAGCCTCTTGCAGATATATATGAACAACAGTTGCAACAACCCCTAACATTATACACTACCTTACTCTGCCTGAATGCCAGCATATGGACATTAAAAGATCTAATGCAGGTGCAGCATTGCTGTACAGCGTGTAACATTGTCTGAATAGCTCTGCCATGTAGTTTTGTCTTATTATCACATGTACAGCTTTATTATGTGTTCAGCAGCATATAATGCAGCCAGCATTGTTATTTCAGCTGGCCATGTCATATTTCTGGGTTTTCTGAATCACATACATACCCTGCACTTTCAACTTGTCATGCAAATTTGTTTACTGCTTATAGGTTTTAGGTTCATAGATTAGTACTAGGCTAACTCCACTTCTGGGCTATTTTAAGCCTAGCCAAGTATCCCATGTGAGCATCAAACCTTGCACCTAGTGTCTGTAAAGCAAACACCTTAACCATTATGCCAACCTCCCACCCCTCAAAATAATCAGCTCTTGCAAGACTTGAACCCAGGACCCTGCACACCATAGCCACAACAATTTACCACTAAGCCATATGAGCTGTGTAGTTTTCTGAGTCTGGACAAAATATTTTGGAAGTTTATTTTTGAAAGAATTGTAATCAGTTATATTTCAAAGATAATTTGATTGTTTTTTTTTTGAGATTGATGAGGCAGTTAGGGAAAAGTCTCTTTCTCCTCTGAGTTGATTACCTTACAGCTTTGCAGGAACTAACACACCTTCGCAAGATCTAAGCAAGTATTATGTGAGTGCTACCTTACCTGTGCATTTGGGAATGCAGTAGTAATCATCATTAAGGAGTTTCTGTAGTCAAGTGTTTAGCAGCAAATTAGCTTCATCATTACGCTAGGAAGACAACTAGCCTTTTTATATTAAAATTAAAATGTATTATTTTGCTCAATATAAAACTAAGTACAATACAATAAAAGCAATGTAAATATAAGAAAAGAATATAAAACATGGTATTAAAATAAAAAATATTCAGTGTAAAAAAGGATTTTAGTGATGTAAAAGAGCAGCTTGTTATTAAAATCTGAACAAACTAGGTCAAAAGGATAAGGGGCTGCTGTAACTGGCCAAAGTTGGGCATTATCTAAGCCACTAGGGCATTTGCTTTCAAAGGTGATAAATGTCAACATATTAAAATGTCTGCACTGGAATGCCGACAAACCAAAAAAAATTAAAAAAATAAAATAAGACTGAAAACCTGGAGAAGAGTGAATCTTTAAAATCACTCTTCTCCTTAAAATTTCTTTTTTTCAGGGGAGGGTAAGGCCCCCTGCACCCTCCCCCCACAATCACACACTTGTATATACCAACAGCAAGATCACTATACTTTGGAGAAAAGGGAATATACAGAGAAATGGCATCTCAGACTTAGTATATGCCTGTCCATTCTTTCAGCCATTCAGTCTCCTTATTTCAGGACTTGCTCTAGCAGGTTCAGACATTTCAAATGATTACCATGATGGAACCCAAGGAACTGCTAGTTGCCTCAAAGAAACTGATTGAGGCATTTATATAAGTTAACAGAGAGCTAGCAACACTTTGATGTAAGGCAGACTCATGTCAAGTAGACCACGTAACAACAATATAAAATTTTGAACACAGTATAAAAACCTTACCCATTGTTTCTGGTCTCTTTGGTCTTGATTACATACATGTTGAAATGCACAAATAAAACTAGCAAGCTCCCCAAATCATAGTAGTAGTTATGTAACAGTAGTAAGATGTACTAGTAACTATCTATGCAGTAAAGTTCCATACCAGCTGAAAGTGATAAAATTCAGTGTCAGGTAAGCCAAGGCACAAGGCCCCTGAAGAAACCAAAATGTAAAGAGGCCAAACCATAAATTCCTGCACAAGATCCTTGCAAAAACTCAAGTGCTTAATCCTGGTGGTATTCATGAAGTGGACTTAATCACAGCTGCCACTTTGTCCCAGAATGTCAACCAGTCATTCAGAAAAGAGAGAGAATCATACCTGGTTGGGGATAAGACAAGTGAAATGAGCCTATAAATTATGATTAGTACAGTCTGGAGTTGCTTTGTGTTGTCTGCAGTCTCTTTGTGTTGTCCGGAGTTGCTTTGTGTTGCTAGTATTCCTCAGTGTGAAGAGTGAGAGGCCATGATCTAATTAGTAAATGACAGCATTTCCTCACATTAAAACATGCTTTTGTTGTGACCTGTGTGTTTGTCCTGTAGGACATCCTTAGTTGCACATCAGCTTTAGTGTCAACTAGTTAAGGTGTTGGATAACTGATAGAGTTGGGTCACACTAGATTTCCAAGTACTGACTTGCTGCACCAGAGGACCAGTAGGTTTTGACAGGATAAACGAGAGTTAAGTAAGTATTAAATTCTACATTATTAGTTTAGCACTCTTCACCATATCTTCTAATCTGCTTAAGCCTGTTTCATGTGTTGTTCAGATCCCTTTTCTGAAGTGCTGTGGACATAACGGGTATGACACTGGATCGAAAACTGATTTAATTGAACGGCTTTTACATAGAAAATGCCATTGACAGAAATCGGTTTTGTGAGATCACAGTACAGTGAAGATTGGAAAATTTGCCCTTTCCTCATTGTAGATATATATATTTAGCGGGGAGTTGGGGAGGGCACAGCCCCCCACAAAACCAATTTCTATCAATGGCATTTTTGGTGTAAAAGCCGTTCAATTAAATCAGTTTTCGATCCAGTGTCTTAGACCGGACATAACAGGGTTAAGTCCTCAGTATAGAAGAACCAGGTCTTCTATATACATACAATGTGTATTGTATGTCTTGACATATACTATAACCATGTTTCCCCCTTTGTTTATTGGGTTGGCTGTGATGCTATAGACTGTTCCATGGACAACCTTATAGTCACAAGTAGTACTTGGTAAACCTCTCTGGTGTGACTGCAGTCTGCTGGCTAGATAGTGGTCTCCTGGCTAGATAGTGGTCTCCTTTTCGCCCATTTCCTCAGCAATGCCCTCCCAGTCTGTCAACTAGATTCTCCTATTCTCAGACTGAGTACTTGCTTTCTTATCATAATGTCTCCCAGCATGTCAGATGTAGTAATTTATCATGAACTTACCCATATTTTAAAATGTGTGCTTAGATAAATAATCAAATCACTGGCACTGCTGTTTTCTTTCTCCTTGTTCTCCAAACTGTTTCCTATAAGCTTCAGAAGTTAACTTAGTTTATATAATCCAGATAATCAGTATCATTTAACTTGCTAACATTATATACCGCTATACCAAAGAGAAAACAGGTTAAAAATCTTATCCATTGTCTCTGGTGTCTTTGGTCTTGATTACACATGTTGAAAATTAACAAATGAACAAATAAAACTTCCAACCTTTTCCTTCTTTATATTGAAGAAACAGTTTAGTATGGACCTTGGCTTGGCATACAAGGTTGTGTTTTTATCCATAGGTTCATAGGTTCATAGGTAGATACTAGGCTATCTTCCCTAGGGCATTTATAAGCCTAGCCAGAGTGTATTTGGCTTCCGCCTCCCTATTAGATTAGCCTACTGTGCCTCTGTAAAGTAGGTCACAGAAGGTACCCTTTTAAGATTAGTTTACTGTGCCTCTGTCTAGCAGGGACACTGGGGAGATCCCAGGGGTGAATTTGCGATTTCCCATCCACACATCCAAATTTCGCTTGAAGAGGGTCAGCAAGGGGCTATGTCTAACATGAACTGGGATTCTATTCCAGTGAGGGGAGCCTCTGGGAAATGAATCTGTCCCTCCAGCATGTCCTATTTATTTTTGTGCTGAGGTATAGGTCCCTGGAGCGTGTAGCTCTAAGGGACTTGGATTTTCTGAGGTGGAGCATATCCATTAATTCTGGGTTTGATATGGCTTTGTACGTCAGGCATAGATCGCCTCTGAGTAGGCCGTAAGCAACTGAGTAGAGCTGGAGTTTCTTTAGTCGAGCTGCATAGGACATCTGTTTGTAGCCCATGATCCTCTTGGTGAGGTACTTTTGGGGTCTCTCCAGTTACTGCAGGTGTCGGGTAAGGTACATCCCAAAAGGGGCATTGTATTCAATTATGGGCCTGATGAGTGATGAGTAGAGGGGCACAATGACCTCTCTTGATTAGATGCGAACCCTTTCATGATAAGGTGGGCTATATAGAAGGTCTTTCTAACCACTATGGCAACGTGATTATCAAAGGAGAGATTACTATCTACATTGGTCCCCAAATCTCTAATTACTTCTTCCGTACTTAATGGATTACCACCTATGTGGTAATTTGTGGGCACCTTGTTTTTCCCAAAGGAGATGACTATGACTTTTTAGCATTTAGCTTGAGGCCGTGGCTCTGGCACCAAGCATCCGTCTCTGTGAGACCCTTTTGGAGGATGCTTGTGTCAGCTGGAGATTCGATTATGGCCCCCAGTTTGCAGTCATCTGCGAACTTTGTCAGCCATAATCCCCCTGTGTTAGCCTGAACCTCAGAGAAGTATATACTGAACAAGAGAGGTCCCAGAACTGAGCCCTGTGGGACGCCACTTGTAACTGGTTTGGATTCGGACATGGCACCTGCGATTCTGACCATGTGGGTTCTATCCCTGAGCCAGTTTGCAACCCATCTTGTGATATAGGGGTTGATATTTAAGCTGGTAAGCTGATTTGTGATACCCCAGTGGGGTATTGTGTCGAAGGCTTTTGCGAAGTCCAGGTTGGCTGTGTGGACTACCTTGCCCTCATCTATGGCTTTGGTAACTGTTTCAAAGAAATCAACTAGGTTTAAGAGGCAAGATCTACCCTTAACAAAGCCAAATTGGGTAGGGTCCAGTGTTTGGAGGCTCCCAATGTCTTTGTTTATGAGTTCCATGATAATACGCTCCATAGCTTTACAGACCAGACTAGTCAGGCTTATGGGGCGATAGTTTCCGGGGTCCGTTGTGGCACCATCTTTGTGGAGTGGGACCACTGTAGCTGTACGCCATTCTTTGGGTACATATCCTGTAGTAAGGCTAAGTTTGAACAGTGACTTAATGTGAGGTTTCAGTTCTTCTTGGAGCTCATGTAAAACACAGCCTGGGACACTGTCCGGTCCCATAGATGCTGTGTTTTTTGCTTTGGAGTGGGCAGCTTTCACCTGTGCATCTGTGATGTCAGGGAGGTTACATTCAGTTGGGATAGGCATTTCCCCCTTGGGGGGGGGGGGAGTTTGCCGCTGAATCGGTCTGCCAGGATGTTGGCTATGTCGGTAGGTTCAGTATATTTTGTACCGTTATGCAACAATTCAGAGCATATCTGGGAGTTTCCGCCCATGTTCCTGACATAACTAAAGAAGGCCTTGTAACTATCTTTAGTGTCTAGGGCAATTTTTCTTTCAAAACTGGCCTTTGATGATTTTATGAGTATATTTGAATTGTTATATTGTTATATGTTGTATATTTTGTACCATTATGCAACAATTCAGAGCATATCTGGGAGTTTCTGCCCATGTTCCTGACATAACTAAAGAAGGCCTTGTGATTATCTTTAGTGTCTAGGGCAATTTTTCTTTTGAAACTGGCCTTTGATGATTTTATGAGGGATCAAAGTTTCTTGCTAATACTGATCAGAGATGCCTTCCCTTTTTGGGATTTTGCTCTGTCATGTAGTAGCTTCCTCCTTCTGTTGTATAGCTTATTTATGGCCGGGGTCCACCAGACCGGTCTCCTGTTTTTGTAGGAGTGAGTTTTGGTTTTATTTGGGATAGCACGATCCATGCATTCCTACAGGTGCTCATAGAATGCATTTGTAAATGATTCTGCGGATTGGGCTGTATTATCCTCTGGCCCAGGGGCTTTGAAGGATTCCACCTCAGTCTTGAGAAGTGCAAAGCTGGCTTTTGAGAAATTCTTTACAGTGATTTCCTTGGCTGGGGGTGGGGACGGGATATGGATGTCCAGGGAAATTTGTTTATGGTCTGATCTTACCAATGAGGGGTTTACCTCTGGTGTGTAACATAGAGTCCCCATGTTGGTGATGACCAGGCCCAATATGTTGTTCCCTCTTGTGGGAGTGGTGACCAGTTGTTCCATTGCGTTAGAGTTTATAAATTCAAGGAACCATTGGGCAAGGGTGTTTGGGCTTGAGTAGTTTTCCCAGTCAATGTTTGGGTAGTTGAAGTCACCCAATAACATAGTGTTTGGAGAGACCTTCATATTCTCCAGTGTTCTCAGGAATACCAAGTGGGGTTCCTGTAATAGGGAGGGTGTTCTGTAGCAGGCTACAAACTGAAAGGCAGTTTTGCCCACTGTTAGTTGCACATGGATGGCTTCTGATGCTTCGTGCAGTGCCACTAACCTGGAGGTGTAGGTATATTTGATAAAAATAGATACTCCACCTCCTTTTGTGCTTTGGTCCGAGTTTTGGGGCCGAAACGCATGGTATGAGTTATAACCTGGTAGTGCTGGGGTGCTCTCAGGAGCCTTGAACCAGGTTTCTGTTACTGCACAGACATCGATTTTCTCCATACTGAGGAGAGCCTCGAGTGCGTGCATCTTGAGGTTTAGACTACTGGCATTGAGTAGAATTACCTTTAGTTTTTTTATCCTTGGGTTGTCTATGGAGGTGGGTTTGTCCTTTGAGCCTTGCCTAAAAAGGCACTATGGGGTGGCAAGAGCCTTGGCCAGTATATGAAAGCCTAAGGGTGACAGGTGCAAGCCGTCCCTAGTGAAGCAACGTGGCTTGTCGAGCATGTCATCCCAGGCTGACAGACACTGGATCCCCTTTGAATGACACCAATACTTTAGCCAATTGTTGAAACTGATCATTTTCTCTTTATACTGTGGCATCATTCTTGGTGAGGGCAAGATGCTACTCAAGGTCAGGGTCATACCAGCCTGGGCTACATGGTCAGAGAGCTCCTCTATGTCTCTTTTCATGTAGTCCAGGGAGGTACGTCTCAGGTCATTCACACCAGCATGGACAATGATGGAGTCATACTTGTACTTGCTTTGGAGTGACCTGAGTGCTTGCGTTATGTGGAGGCTCCTGGCACCTGACAGGCAGCTTACAGTGAGCTTCTCCTTGTTCAGTCTGGTGAATGGGACGTCAGTGTGCCGGACAATAGAGTCCCCTATAACAAGTGTATTTGGTGTGTTGTTTGGCCTTAAGGGCAGTGGTTGTGAGGCACACTGATTTTGTGAGATATGTGATTCATGGGTATTGTTGAGAGGTTTCCGTTGCTTGTCCCTGCTACTCTCATAAATCTGGCAAACACTGAACATCACCTTCTCACACTGGCACCATTTTCCTCTTTCTCATGCAGAATGACTAGTTTTTTCCTGACATTTCCTTCTCTGAGGCATTATGCTCTTTCACCATCACTTTCTGTGTTCTCCAGATGGTTCATCTCTACCTCCAACTATGATTTTGCAGTTTAAGCTGTATTTTCTAATCATTTTGTGATGCATTGAGCTGTCTTTTTTCAACATGCTGCATATCTAAAGCCACTGCCAAGCTGTCTTCATATTCAGTGGACTGAACATTGGCTGCACATAAGGAGCCTATGAACTCTTTGGTCAAAGAAACATGTGGGAGTCCCTTTGATTTACACTCTTTGATCATCGGCGACACTGACATGTTGTCATACTCCGCAAGCTCATTTTTGCCAATTGCCTAACTCACTCTGTCTGAAAATAGAAAACTTGCTGTGCAATGTATACTTCTGTTTATTAACATTCTAGCAGCAAAGGTACACATACAATGTATTAACATGTTTCTTTTAAGCTACAGAATTCAATTTTACAAAATCCATGCCACTGTCAGTAATTAATGTGCCAGGATATGTGCTTTAAATCTTCACTGCTTCCACCAATTAAGGTATGCCAGAAGTGGTTTCACAAACCATATCTCTGACAATATGTGTATGAGATGCTCAGCCTTAAGAACATATGGTAAAGGAACACTGCTGCCTTTGACTTTAGCCAAAACCTGTTGCACTCAAATAAGATTCACACTATACTGCTGCAGAGCAAAGTTATAACCCCCAGCTTTCCAGATGTTCATACATGTCACTCTCAGCCAAATGCCTTAAGTATTACCTTTCCAACAGCAACTTTATCTTAGCTAAAACTACAATGCATTCACTCACATGCACACAATAATGTCCAGGAAAGAATAATAATAACACTGTAGTGCCACTTCCTGCTTGCATGGTAACACCCTGTCACCAGCCATACCAATATGGAGATCATCAGTTATTGTACACTCTTAAAATGAGCTGGCTGTTCTATAAATGTTTGTCAGCAGTGCCTAATCAGTCTCACTTCAAATGGTGGATGCCAACAGCTATAATTCACAAGTTTTTGTATTTAACATTGCCTACATTAATAAGGCCAGTCACAAGATTTGGAGAAATAATGCAATCTGTAACTTAAATACATTAAGTAATTCAATTTGATAAATATACAGACAAGTACATTCACACATAAAGAACTATAAAGAAAACATTTTGACCAGTTAGAATCACTACAGCTAGCTGAAAATAACTGCAATCTATCTGTTCTGGCTTTTATAACCATTTACCAGTTACAAAAGACAAGCAAAGATTTATACATATGGGCCCACTTACTCTCAGCAGCAGGTTCTCTCTGTCTCTGTCTCTCTCTCTCTCCTCCATCTGCTGCCCATATATAGGGTTGCTTCACTGGATGAAAAAATGTCCCACTTCAAGAAGAAAACACAGACTGGCTTGATCAACTGTTGAGTTGATTTTCACAGAAGGAGTCACTTTACGTGCAGAAACTCTTGAGTAGTGTCCTGGAATGAGTGGAAAAATTAAGAAATATTCCATTAGCAGAGCCTTTTTAGGCACATGTCCCTTTCTGAATTAAATTAAAAAGTTCTGACCGTTTACAAAGTAAAAAGGAGTGCTAAACTCTACGTGTGTGTGTGTGTGTGTGTGTGTGTGTGTGTGTGTGTGTGTGTGTGTGTGTGTGTGTGTGTGTGCATCTGAAAAACAAATTCATTCTGTTTCATTACTAGAAAAAATACTTTTTGTATATAGCTTGTCACATCCCACATCTTCACTTCATCTTCAGTGAAAAAAAAACAATTGCAGATTATACACTTGTACACTGCTTTTCACGTTGTCTTTAATGCATTTTTACTGAGATATTCCCAAGAGAACATGTAAGGATCAAGTGCAGTGTACTCTCCTAGACTATCGGTTTATTAAAAAAATCCAGTGTTCGGTGAAAATATTCATTTTTTGCTAACTTCCTTTCAATGATCATATTACCTAATGCAATGACCTCAGATTTTACACTGGATATAAGTTAGTGCAGAACCTCTTCGGCATCTAAAATGTGGGACTCAGGATGAACATAGATGCAGGCAACAGAAACCAGTTTGACATTCTTCATTTTAAAATTAATAGGAATGTCATTTCAGTGTGCATCTCTTTCCAGACTAGACCACACTCTAATTTTCAGTTCTTGCATCTCATAAGGTGTGGCTGCTAAACTTTACCCTTAAAGATTATCTAATCATTTTCCCATTTATCCATTTATATGAAGATATCTTCTTGTAGCATCACAAATAAAGATACAATATAGACATTGTTCTCTCTTTATTATGTAACAAGACAAATTTAAAGAACTACTAGACAGAAAAATACTTAACCTTTGTGCTGCCAGTAATGCCAGTGATACAAACCCTGAATTTAGATGGCTAGTCCTTAAAACTTTGTAATTCAAGAGTGCCAAAGACTAGCAGCCCGTCATGTTAAGAAACACATTAGTGAAACAAAAGCACCTTTAGATAAAATTCAAAAAAGGCCAGAATTCCTTGACCTTAATACCTCACGGTACTTGTATGGTCATAGGTGTTTACTAGGCTAACAATCACTGGGACCTTTTTAAGCCTAACCATGCATTCCAAATTTCTAACAAACTCTGGTATCCTTGGTAAGTGTAAGCAGGAGCTTGGGATATGAAACAGTTACAAGCAGGAGCCTAGGATGTGAACCATTTAAAGACTGCCTGTTCATAGGTTCATAGGTTCATAGGTAGGTACTAGACTATCGGCCCTAGGGCTCATACAAGCCTAACCAAAAAAATTATTTTCCTGTGCCCCTGTCGAGCCGAGTCACAGAAGTGATCCCCGGGGTGAATTTCCCATTTCCCATCCAATCATATAGGTTCATAGGTAGGTACTAGGCTCATTAGAGACATAGGTGCCAAACCAGGGGGTGGCTTTCCAGTTTCCCATCCAGTTGTCCAAATTGTACTTAAATTGGGCTAGGGAGGAACTCAGCTTCATGTGGATGGGGAGCCTCTTCCAAACAGAGTAGTCTCTGGGATACATACCTGCCTCTCCAGCACTTCCTATGTATAGCACAAGCAAGGTTTAAGTCTTTAGAACAGGTAATTCTGGTGCTGCTTATTTTGAAAATATGCAGGAGGTCCATTAGAGTGACGTCCAAAGATGTCTTGTTTGCTGGGTGTATATCTCCCCTCAACAGCCTGTAGGAGCTAAAATACATGAATAGGGCTTTAAGGTGGTCTGCACAGGACATGTTATTTACATCCTGTATTCTTTTAATGAGAAACCTTTGTGGACGTTCCAGTTGTTGGATATGCCTGATTAGGTACATACCAAAGGGGGCATTGTACTCAGTGATAGGTCTGATGAGTGCTGAAAACAATGGAACAATGACGTCCTTGGAATTAGATGCTGTACTTTTGTTTACAAGATGCGCAACATAGAATGATTTCCTCACTAGCATAGACATGTGATGGTCAAAGGCTAGATTACTAGTCAACTGGATTGACTCTTAGGAGTGTGTTGTCAATATGGTAGTAACTAGGGGGGGGCAACTTCCCAAAGGATAGTATTATGAATTTCTTGCCATTTAATTTTAGCCCATGACCCTGATACCAGTTATTTGTCTGTGTTTGTTCTTGGGGATTCTGTGACTGCTCCTAATTTGCAATTGTCTGCAAATTTCATCAGCCAGAGGTCTGTGACACTGGAATTGACCTCAGAGAAGTAGATGCCAAAAAGGAGCAGTCCTAAGACCAACCCTTGAAGACTCTGCTGGTGACAGGCCTCTTTGTTGAGGTGGACTCCTCAGTTCTAACTTCTTGAGTCCTGTTTGAGATTCAGCTGGCTATCCTTTGGGTTACATAAGGATTATACCTAACCTCTTAAGTTTGTCAATAATGCCTGAGTGGATTATTGTGTCAAATGGCCTGGCCAGATCAAGGAAGGCAGTGTGAGCCACTTTGCCTTCATCCAGTGCTGTGGTGACCTTCTCAAAGATGTTCACCAGGATGAGTAGGCATGACCTGCCCTTAATGAAACCATATTGATTTGGGTCCAGTGTCTGGAGGTTTCCTATGTCATCAATGATTATTTCCATGATAATTCCTTCCATAGTTCTGCATACGAGACAAGTGAGACTTATGAGTCTATACTTTCCAGGGTCCATAGATGGCTTGCTTTTGTGCAGAGTGATAAATGTTGCCATTCTCTGTTCATCCTGGGACCACTCCTTTTTGCCATTTACTTCTCTTTAGTCAAGACCAATGTCAAAATTAACTAAATTTGCAGATGATTGCAAATTAGAAGCTGTTATTGAATCCCCTGCTGACATAAATGTTCTTCAAGAAGGGCTGGCACAGATGAATAACAGGTGTCAGAGCCATGGACTAAAACCAAATGGCAAGAAATGCATAATAGTATCCTTTGGGAAGTACTCCACCCCTGGTAGGTATCATATTGACAACACATCCCTAAGAGCTGACCCAGTAGTCATAGACTTGGGGACACACATAGACAGTAATCTATCCTTTGACCATCATGTGTCTACAGTAGTGAGGAACTCATTCTATGTTGTGCAACTTATAAACAAAGGTATGGCATCTAAGTCCAAGGAAGTCATTGTTCCACTATTTTCGGCATGCATCAGATCTATCATTGAGTCCAGTGCTCCATTTGGTATGTACCTAATCAGGCATATCCAACAACTGGAATGTCCAGAGAGGTTCCTCACTAAAGGAATACAGGGCATAAGTAACATGTCCTGTGCAGATCACCTCAAGGCCCTATCCCTGTCTTCTGTCTGCTACAGGTTGTTGAGGGAAGATCTATGCCTGGCATAAAAGGCATTATCAGACCCCACTTTGATGGACCTCCTGCCTATCCACAACACAAACTGTGCCAGAATTACCCATTCCAAAGACTTAAACCTTGCCTGTGATATAAATAGGACCTGCTGGAGAGACAGGTATGTATCCCAGAGACTACCTCATCTCTGGAACAGGATCCCCATCTATGTGAAGCAGAGTTCCTTCCTAACCCAATGGAAGTTCACCTTGGACAATTAGATGGGGAACAAGAAATTCATCCCTAGTTTGGCACCTTTGTCTCTAATGGACACAGGCAGCGTGTAAATGTTTCATCTCCTAAGCCCCTGCTTACACTCATCAAAGGTACCAGAACTTGTCAGAGATTTGGGATGCAAGGCTAGGCTTAAAAAGGCCCTTGTGCTCATTAGCCTAGTAAACACCTATGAATCTATCAACCTATGAATTATATGATTATTATTACCTAGTAGCTCTGAACTGGCTTGTTATCCGCAGATGAATGCTAGCATATTCTCCTTTTTGCTTAAACAATACTATCACAAAAAATAAATGAGAGGAGTAATGCCTGACATATACCATAGGTGGAATTTAAAATTTATTTTGATTGTGTAGTGTTTAGCACTTTGGAGACAGAAAGCTGTTAGCATATGCTGTATTGCATATAGAAGTAATGGCAAAGGTAAGTCACCATCAATAGTTAATACATCCATGAGACAGGCTTATGACACTGAGTTAATGACTGAATATTATGCAGGAGTTTTTAAGTGAATCATTAAGTAAAAGGAATGGCCTGAGTCAATAAATAAGACATACTAACTTATTGATGGAGCCTGGCTGGACAGGTGGGGGGTGTCCTTTATGACTCAGCACCTACATACAGCAGACACATAATATTTTGAATTCATCTGAAGTCAAAGACCATGTATCCAGCCTAACAGAGCTGGCTGATGACAATGTTTGTGATGCACAATCTGTGAGAAAGAGCAGAAACTGCTGGCATTGTCCAGTACTGAAGGGTGTCCAGCTGGAGGAGTCCATACTTCCCAGAGAAACAGATGGTATAAAAGTGAATAAGAAGAATGTAAAACAATGATCAGATATACTTCTACACACAGGTACTGATACTGCTTAACAGTCCTGGGAGAGTTAATAGCTGATCTTCTGAAGTGTGTAATGTGTTTTCACAAAAGTGATCTTCTGGCTACAATGTCTTCATGTTACACTTTTGTTGATTTACTCAACGAGCACAGCAGCCTTAGTTGAAATGAGCATTAACATTTACTGGGAAGTCAGAAAGCACCAGAAGTAATTATTTACTTATCTATTTAGTCATTCATTCATTTATAAACATTTGCTTACCAAGATAATCTAACTGGGCAGAAGTAGTGACCCCCCCCTTTTTCAGTGGAGGCCCAGGGAGGAAAATTCCATCATGCATACTGCTACATGGGGGGGTTGACATAATGGTTAAGGTATGTACCTTACAATCACAAGGTGCAGGGTTTGAGACTCACACAGGGTAATTAATTAGGCTTAAAATGGCTCACAGGGGCAGTTGACCTAGTACTAATCCACAAACATTGAAATACATATGTTCCATCCATTATATAGATACATGGCAATATAAGTTTATACAGCTACATAGAAATAATAGTTTGTAAAACTATCCATCAGTTGTACAGATACATAATAATAAAAATGTATACAGTAGTTTTTGCAAGTTTCAGGAAATAGAAAAATATAAAGGTGTGAAGACTGGGTGAAGGCTGCCAGCCTAGCCAGATAGAATTTTGCAGATAATTCTGTCATCTGTAAATATTAATGTAAACCACAGGCTTGTGTCTTAAATGGTAAAAATAGTGTTACATATGGAACTAAAAAAAATGTAACAACAGTGCACTCTGCTGACCAAGTAAAGCATGTTGTGACCCTTTGATCTAAACACTGCTCCGGATGGTCTATATGAAAGAATTCCGGCTATTGTTTTAAGGTCAGAGTTAATGGCCAGACTTTGCATGCATAAATGTCCTTTATTGCTCTGGTTTCTGCCCAGAGGTGAAGAATGTAAATGTAGTTTCTGTTAGCCTGGGAACCCAGGGAAGTGTGAAGAATGATATAATGTGAACCAGGAATGTGATTTTAAAAACAGAGAGAAAAAGAGAGCATTAAGCATTTTTGTCTTGACCATCCCACTCATCAGCACTGTCTTTTTCTGTGATGCCAGAACTGTACTACTGAATTATTTTAAGTATTTCTCTGTGATCTCTGACCTCTTGACTAGCACTGTGTAGTAAAAAGTATTGTCTTGTGTTTTGACCATCTGGTATTAAATATTTTTAAACCCTTTCAACTGTGGCTGTTTTTGTAGAGATAATTTAAGCTCTTTAGAGTACTTGCATGCCTTTGGTAAAATTGTACAAAGCCAGTCCTATAGCTTTAGCCCTGGGCTATACTACTAACTGGATAATAATATTGCACAGTAATAATTGTACACCCTTTTAAGGGCCTTTGAGTAGCTGATAAATATTAGTGGGTGGTGGCAGCTGGTACTACCGTATAGTCTGGGAAAAAGTGGCACAGATGGAGAGCCTGTGCCAGCCTTCCCCAGGAATGTCTGTGTGGTTGCATAAACTCTTCTCAAAGTGTGTGTGTGTGTGTGTGTGTGTGTGTGTGTGTGTGTGTGTGTGTGTGTGTGTGTGTGTGTGTGTGTGTGTGTGTGTGTGTGTGTGTGTGTGTGTGTGTGTCAGTTACTTGGGCAGGGACATGAAGGACTAGTTGGACAGAGAAGGTTTTGGAGGTTTTAGCTTGCACACTAGGCTGAGATCTGGACCTTATAGCTGTGCCAGTGGGGAGTCTTATTGTGGACCTGGAGAGAAATGGACTGACCAGCCCCAGATTGACTGTGATCTCTGTGTGCTCTTAAGGGAAATTGCACTTTACTGTATGTATTTGTTATCCTTTCCACCTATATTAGATGCCCCACACTGGTGTTAATGGTGAGGATTGAGCCAGGGCACAGGCATTGCATATTAATTGTTTGGCAGTGGTGGGATATCCACATCACATATTAATTGGTGGCGAATACTAACAGGCTTGTAGTGGTGTGGGTAGAGTGAATTCCTGTAGCTTGTGTACAGTGAGCTTTGAAGGTGTTTTCTACTCTAAACCAGCCACTCAGTAAATACTCAGAGTTCAGATCACAATTGTTTTATTTCTTTTGTTAGCTTAGCTAGTCAGGGTGAGCAGGCAGCATGTCAGCAGAGGAGTATGGAAAGTTGACAAGGAGCCAGCTGGCTGAGATGTGCCAGGCTAGGGGACTGGTGCATGGAAACCTGACTAAGGCAAACCTGATTGCAGCCTTGGTTATAGCTGCATCAGAAAACAACAACCAGGAGGACAATAAGACTGGCAGTGGTGATATAATACCCTCAGAGAATGGACAACTCAACCTTTCTGCAGAGGACTTAAAAATCCATCTGGAGCTAAAGAGACTTGAGTTAGAGGCCAGGCATTTGGAGACAGAAGCAGCTGAGAGGCTGAGGAGTCTACAGGCTGAGGAGAATGAGAAACTGCTATGTCTGGAAGCTGAGGAAAAGGAGCGTCAGAGGAAGCATGAGAGGGAAATGCTGACTCTTCGCCAGAGTAATGGAGGTAATGTGGAAGGGAGTAACTGGTCCCCAGAAGCACATAAGGTCAATAAATAATTTTGATAGTTTCATTCATATGTTTGAGAGGGTATACAAACAGTATAGTGTTGACCAAAAGCTCTGGGTACGGTTCCTGACCCCCTTACTCCATGGTAAAGCTATAACTGTTTTGTCAAAAATGTCTGACGTTGCATGTTTTGATTATACTGCTGTTAAAAATCACTTGTTAGAATTGTTTAAGCTAACACCTAAAACGTATAGGAAAAAGCTTCGTGAGCATAGACGCAAGGCAGATGAAAGTGTGTATGAATATGTTGCTGAACTGGGCACTTATTTCCATAGGTGGGTGAGTGGATGTCAGGACACCATGTCTGAAGGGCTGGCAGACCTTCTGCTGAGGGAACAAGCCCTTAGCACTTTGCCTGAGGACATGAGGAACTGGTTAGCTGATAGACACTGTGCTACTTCAGATGAGTTGGGGAAGAAGGGAAACCTATAACTGGCAAGCATGGCAGTCCTGCACAGGAAAGGGACCCCCAGTACTTCTCATGGGTCTAAAGGAACCCAGGGTGGGCAGCACAGACTGCCCTAACAGAAACCGGCAGTAGCAGGGGAAGCCACTAGTCCAGGTACACATCCAGAAGCTAGGGTTAAATGTTTTGAATGCAACCAGTAGGGCCATGTGGCATACAGGTGTTCATGGAGGCAAGGTGGGGAACAAAAGGTGAGGGAGCCAGTAAGTGGGAAAGACAAAATGCCAGTAGTAGGTTGTCTTGGGACAACAAGGGTACCAAACTACCACCAGAGGTTATATCCTATTGTAGTGAATGGCAAAGAGGCCATTGCCAAGAGAGACACAGCCTCTGATATAACTATTGTAAAGCCTGCAAAGGTTACAGAGGAGCATTACTTGTCTGGGCAGTCTACTCCACTCAGGGCTTTAGGAGAGATCCCATTCCAAATATCTTTGGCTAGGGTTCACCTTGACTGGAACGGTGGAAAAGGAAGCCAGTAAGTAGGTGTGGTTGAGGATATAACTGCAGATGTCCTAACAGGGAATGATTTTTGATAGTGCAGTACCCTGTGCTTGTGCAGTTACACACAGTCAGGCTCGGAGACAAGCAGGTAAGTCTGGTAGCTTGGGGGAGACCCAGACAGACTGCATACTTACAGCCAGGACTGGTGAGGTGGTTACTTCAGGGAGGGAGCTACCCTGTAGCACTGAGACTGAAGGTGAACCACAGCTGCTTGGGGGTACTGATGGTCCCTTGGACAGAGTGACTGTAAAGGTAGAGGTGAGTAGTAGTAGTACCCAGGCTGACAGTGAAGCACCACTGTCAGAAGATGCCAGATCTCCTGTGGAAGGGGAGCTGGGAAGGGTTACAATGAGAGAGTTGAGACAGGCTCAGCTCTCAGACCCTACATTGCAAGGCCTGAGGCAGGTAGCTAGGGAGGCACCTGATTCTCAAGGAAAGGGGGAATCTGAGAACTGGGACAAAGGGTTACTATACAGAGAGTGGACCCCTGACAGAGGGATAGAAGGGGAGAGAGAGTAGAGCAGTTGGTAGTGCCTAGAGCCTTCCATCTGGTGCTTCTAGCCATAGCCCAAGACATTCCCTTTGCAGGTCATATGGGCATAAATCTAGCCTGGAAGGCACCTGATTCTCAAGGAAAGGGGGAATCTGCAAACTGGGACAAAGGGTTATTATACAGAGAGTGGACCCCTGAGGGAGGGATAGAAGGTGAGAGAGAGTACAGCAGTTGGTAGTGCCTAGAGCCTACCATCTGGTGCTTCTAGCCATAGCCCAAGATATTCCCTTTGCAGGTCATATGGACATAAAACATACAAAGAGGCATATTATGCAGAACTTCTATTGGCCTGGAATTTCCAGAGATGTAACAGAGTACTGCAGGACCTGTGAGCAGTGCCAAAAGGTAGGCAAAGCAGGAGACAAGGTGGGAGCTCCTTTGATGCCTTTGCCTGTGATTGAGGAGCCATTTCAGAGGGTAGCTATGGATATTGTGGGGCCTCTAAGTACCCCAAGTTCCACAGGAAAAAAGTATATCCTAGTGGTAGTGGATTATGCTACACGATACCCTGAGGCAGTGGCTTTGTCCTCCATTAAGGCAAAGAAGGTGGAAAATGCTTTGTTAGAGATTTTCAGCAGGGTAGGTTTCCCAAAAGAAATACTGACTGACAGAGGTACCAATTGCATGTCCGACCTGCTGGCTTGTCTGTGGAAGTCCTGTGGAGGTGAAGCACACGAAGACCACCCCCTACCATCCCCAGACTAATGAGGTACTAAGGAGGTACAGGAGATGTTGGAACTAGGGGTGATTCAAGAGTCCAACAGTCCCTGGACCACCCCAGTGGTGCTGGTGCCAAAGAAGGATGGTAGAACCAGGTTCTGTGTGGACTACAGGAAATGAAATAGTCACACAGAGTCAGATGCTTACCCCATGCCTAGGACAGATGTGGCCCTAGAGCAGCTGGATGGGGCTAAGTATCTTACAACCATTGAGCTTACCAAGGGTTACCGGCAGGTGCCCTTGATTCCCAGTGCTAAAGAGAAGTCAGCCTTTGTGACTCCTTTTGGCTTGTATGAGTTCACAAAGATGCTCTTTGGGATGAAGAATGCCCCAGCGACTTTCCAGAGGCTGGTAGATCATATCCTAGCAGGAGCAGGAGGGTTTGCCTTTGCTTACCTAGATGATATTGCCATCTACAGCCATTCCTGGCCCGAGCACCTTCATCATGTCAGGGAGGTGCTGGGCAGACTACAGAGAGCACGGCTGACCATTAAGCCAAGCACATGTCAGGTGGGTATGGCAGAGGTCTCCTACCTAGGTCATAGAGTGGGGAATGGTAAGATAAGGCCAGAACCTGCCAAAGTGGAAGCCATTTAGGCATGGTCTGCACCTGTTACTAATAAGCAGGTGAGGGCATTTTTAGGGACAGCAGGGTACTACAGAAAGTTCATCCCCAGTTATAGTACCATAATTGCTCCCCTTACAGACCTGACAAGGAAGAACAGGCCAGATAAGGTAGTGTGGACCCCAGCATGTGAGCAGGCATTCCAGAAGCTTAAAAAAGCTTTGGGAGGACCCCTTGTGTTAGCCAGTCCAGATTACAGCAAATAATTTGTTGTGCAGGTAGATGCTTCAATCCATGGTGTGGGGGCTGTACTTAGCCAGATTTCTTCAGAGGGAGAAGAGCACCCAGTGGTTTATCTCAGTCATAGGCTCCAACCCAGGAAGGAATGCTATGCAGCTGTAGAAAAAGAATGTCTAACCATAGTGTGGGCACTGCAGAAACTTCAGCCTTATCCGTATGGAAGGAAATTCACTATTATGACAGATCACAACCCCCTAACATGGTTACATAGAGCCAGACAGCAAAATGACAAGTTGCTAAGATGGAGCCTGGGGTTGCAAGCATATATGTCCATGCAGCACCGCAGTGGGATTAGCAATGCCAATGCAAATGGGCTCTCAAGACAGGGAACAGGGTAAGGTATACTCGGATAGACCTAACTCCCTCAAGCAGCGTTTCTCAAGGGTCACTTGAAAGACTAGCTTGAGTTCTCCAGGGGAGGAGATATGTGAAGATTGAGTGAATATGGGTGAAGGCTGCCAGCCTAGCCAGATAGAATTTTAGAGATAATTCTTTCATCTGTAAATATTAATGTAAACCACAGGCTTGTGTCTTAAATGGTAAAAATACTGTTACATCTGGAACTAAAATAAATGTAACAACAGTGCACAATGCTGACCAAGTAAAGCATGTTGTGACCTTTTGATCTAAACACGGCTCCGGCTGGTCTAGATGAAATAATTCTTGCTATTGTTTTAAGGCCAGAGTTAATGGCCAGAATCTGCATGCATAGATGTCCTTTATTGCTCTGGTTTCTGCCCAGAGGTGAAGAATGTAAATGTAGTTTCTGTTGGCGTAGGAATCCAGGGAAGTGTGAAGAATGATGTAATGTAAACCAGGAATGTGATTTTACAAACAGAGAGAATCAGAGAGCATTAAGCATTTTTGTCATGACCATCCAACTCATCAACACTGCCTTGCTCTATATGTAAGTTTATCTTAGACTTGTGTTTTCTCTTAGAAATAGCTATAAACTAGAAAGATTCAACTAAGTGTTTTTCTGTGATGTCAGAACTGTACAACTGAATTATTTTAAGTATTTCTCTGTGATCTCTGAACTCTTGAGTAGTACTGAGTAGTAAAAAAGTATTGTCTTGTGTTTTGACTATTTGGTATTAAATATTTTAAACCCTATCAACTGTGGCTGTTTTTGTAGAGATAATTTAAGCTATTTAGAGTACTTTCATGCCTGTGGTAAAATTGTACAAAGCCACTCCTATAGCTTTAGCCCTGGGCTATACAACCAATTGGATAATAATATTGCACAGTAATAATCGGACACCCTTTTAAGGGCCTTTGAGTAGCTGATAAATATTAGTGGATGGTGGCAGCTGGTACTACAGTATAGTCTGGAAAAAGGGGCACAACTGGAGAACCTGTGCCAGCCTTCCCCAGGAGTGTCTGTGTGGTTGTATAAACTCTTATCAAAGTGTGTGTGTGTGTGTGTGTGTGTGTGTGTGTGTGTGTGTGTGTGTGTGTGTGTGTGTGTGTGTGTGTGTGTGTGTGTGTGTCAGCTACTTGGACAGGGACACAAAGCACTGGTTGAACAGAGAGGGTGCTGGAGGTTTTGGCTTGCCCACTAGGCTGAGATCTGGACCCTATAGCTGTGCCAGTGGGGAGTCTTATTGGGGACCTAGAGAGCAAGAGAGCAACCAGCCCCGGACTGACTGTGATCTCTGTGGTGTGTATTTGTTATCCTTTCCTCCTATATGAGATGCCCCTCACTGGTGTTAGTGGTGAGGACTGAGGCTCCTTGATTGCTGGGCCAGGGCACAGGCATTACAAAAGGTGTAATAGAAAACTATAAATTCCTATTTTTACATGAAAATATCTTACAAAAACAATTTTGCAATATTAAGTAAACCTTTTTGTGTTTTACTCCTGAGTACTAAAATATGTTTAGATCTGAACATGTAAGACAATATTCCAGGAAGTATTATTAATAATAATAATAATAATAATAATAATAATAATAATAATAACAGCAAAAAAAATCTACTAAATATGCAATTTATTTAGCTTTACACATTTATATTAAATTTATTATGTAGCAATTAAGCATCATTAGTTGCTCCTTTTCATATAATACTAGTTGGACAGGTAAACCCGTATGGTATATCGAAGATCAGATATGTTACTGTGACCACAGAAACCCACTTTAGATATTATGTCCAGAGGCAATCATCAAAATACAAAACCATTTTGAGTAGCTCTTTGTTTATTTGTTTGTTTAATTCTGAAAACATTAAAAATGCTTAGAAAAGCTAGAATCACATTTGACTTACATGTTACTGAAAAATTAAACATTGCCCAGAAATTTTCAGATTGTTAGACATCTTAAAAGCAACAAAACGATTTATACATTCAAGAATGATAGAGCTTGTCTGAACAATACATGACTTTAGAATTGAATTGCATATTATAATGGTAATCAAAGCCCCCTCACTGTTCTCTGTTTCCCAAGAGCAGGTATAGATTTCTGGTTTTAAGAAACTGTGTCAGTGATCAAAGTGAAGCAACAATTGCTTCTCAAGTCCAGAAACAGCCATTGACATAATCCTAGGTTATTGCAGTTTATTTCAAGCACAGAATGATATCCCTTGATGATCTAACACTTGTAAACCTGATACCTGAAATGGTCTGAGTAAACTAAGTATAGCAAGTCAGTGGCTGAAACTGACTTCCTCCCTGTCAGCAACTTTATCCGACCCATTAATTCCCTCAGGTATGAGTCTGCCAACCCATGCATTTCTTGCAGGGGTGAGAGACAAGTGCTGAAAATTATATGGTCATATGCATGGCAATCAGACCTTTAATTATCTGCCGACAGTTCCCCTGCCATAGCTGTGAGGACCTAAATGTGCAGCTATCACAAGGTGATCATGTGCTTCTATGAATACAACTTCCAGTTCATGGTGCTACTCTCCACTTTGCAAGCATAGCAATCATGTTTGTCATTTTATTGCTATTATTTATTTTTACTAATGTAATAAATAAATAAATATTAATTTACTCCAGCTGGTGTATTCCATGTATATCAGACACTGCATTATAGACCAAACAGAAGTCATCACACAGTAACCTGGAGGAAACCAAATATCCCAGCCACTGCACCATGACTGCCCTTCTTTCCTTTCTGGAAACCAACCATGAGCATGACTTAGGCAAATTTATATCTACACTATTCCTAGATCTGTCAAAAGCCTTTGATACCATTTCTCATACCCTACTCATATCCAAACTCTCCACTCTACATCTCTTTCCCACCACCATAGCCTGGTTTTCCAGCTACCTGTCCAACCGCCAACAGGCTGTCCAATGGAAAACGTCAACCTCCCCCTTCCTACTTACTTCCACCAGCATCCCACAAGGCTCTGTTCTTGGTCCTCTACTCTTTAACCTATTCATTAACAACTTCCACCACTCCATCCCAGAATCGTCTGTCATCCAATATGCAGATGACTCAACAATCATCTGCTCAGCCTTCTCTCCCTCTGAGATCCTAGCAAAAACCCAATTAGCCTTCTCCACAACAGAATCCTGGATGCAGTCCAACCACTTGGCTCTTAATGCCAAAAAAAAAAATTAATGTTATTTTCCAATTCCAAAAACTCCATTATTGACAAAACCTCTTTCACCATACAGAGCAAGAACAACACCTTCCTTGAAATTGTTCCCACAGCAAAGCTTCTCGGCATCATTATAGATGAAGAACTAAAATGTGATACCCACATCCACTCCACAATAAAAAAAACACTTAAAGTTTGGCCTCCTCTGCAGACACAACCGCTTCCTCAGCCCCTCTATTCGTCAAACCCTAGCATCCACCTTCCTGCTCCCCTCCCTTATGTATGGGGCCCTTCTGCTTACCAATCTCCACCTTGGCTTATGCTCCAAACCTGAATGCTGCTACCATAAGATCTGCAAATTTGAAACCAATTCTAAATACTCATCCCACCACTGAAATTTCCTCCTCTCCTTCATTTGGCTTGAACTACCCAACTACCACTTTTACCTACAACTCACCATTGCCCACAAGCTCATCTTTAAACCTACAAACTGCCCATCTCTCGCTACATCCTTAAAACCCTATATACCCAACTGTCCAGTCAGATCCACAAACCAAAATCTCCTTCTGGTCCACAAACCCATATGACCTCCTGGTCATCTACTAATTTCCTACTCCTTAGCTAAACTGTGGAACTCTCTCCCCCTTCACATACGCAACCTACCCAAACCATACTAATTTCAAATCTCACCTATTCTGTCATCTAACAGCTAAATGGGAATGCCCATGTCACGCTCCGACATAAGCCCCTCTCTACCCTTTCTTTCTTCCCTGCACTGAAATCATCACCCTTTTATCACTACTGTTGCCTCTTGTCATCCTAAAACATTCTCATCCCCTAGCTGGGACTGAATTCCTCTGTTATCTAATGTACTATACTTTCAATAACAAATAATTTTGGTGCTTCTTCCATGAAAAATGGTTCATCTAACCACAAATGGATTGTAGCTATGTTTTAAAAGTTAACTCACTTAGAGCTTAAGTCACATATTGTTCTTCTGCTAATGTTGAGTTTACCTAACCTGCAAAGGTCTAGTAATCCTCATGTTCTTCATTGTTAACTCCCTAAGTGCTTATTATATAATGTATTATTCTTCTGTAATGTTTAATTGTTCTGCATGAACTCTTTGTTATTTCTTTGTAACATTTAACTTGGAATGTCTTGGAGCTTTTCTCCCCGGGCCTCCACTGAAAAGGGGCTCTTTATGGCCCAGTGGACTTCCCCAGTCATCAAACTTAAATAAATAAATAACACTTCTTGAAATATTTACAACTAGCTCATATTTTTCCAAATCTTATGTTCTTTGTTAGGAATTGCTGTATCTTTTCAAGTACTTTCATGCGGCATGTTAGAAGGCTACAGAATGCAGCAATAATGGATCTTAGCACTGAGGTATAAAGTAATATATTTATCTACCTGGGTTGATTAGATATTCTCTTTAGATTTAGACAGACTGCAGAACATACTTTTCTGACCTTGCTAGATATACACTTGCCAAAGTTTAAATTTTTGTCTTTTATTGTCCCTAGATCTTTAATGATGCCTTACTTTTTATGACCTGACCATTTCTTTTATATTCATAATTTATGTCCTTTTGCCAAGGTTCATATTGCCACAGTTGCTATCACAATAAAGTGAGGTCATTATTTCTACACCAGGTGTATAGGTTTTGTAGATCATATTGGATAATACTGGTATTTTTTAATGAAATAATTATGCTTCGCAGTTTGGCATCATCTACAAATCTGGTTGTCCATAGCCCATGCAACACCACTGTAATAGACCAAAAAGAAGTGCCCCACTACAGAGCCATAGATGGACAATACCGATAACCGTTGTTGAGACATACAGGTAACCTCTCACCTTGACCTATTGTGTTTTATTGCTTAAACAGTGTTTTAGCTAGTAAATTGCATATAGTGACATTTAATGCTTTCAATTTGTTATTTATTCCATTACGTGAAACAGTGTCAATGCCTTATCAAGTTCAAAATAAGCATTATGTATTATTAGCTCTTCAAAAATGTGCTGCTATTACCTTTTCAAAGAGTGCTACAACATGCGTAAGACAAGATCTCACCTTAACTAACCCATACTAAATCATGGCTAATAGAAGTGCTTCCTTTGTGCCATTTTGGATATGCTCCATCATGGCTCGCTGGATGATGGTGGATCCAAAATTGACTCTTATGTGACTTTTTCATTTTTTGCAAATTAGTACCATATTTCCATCATGTTATTTAACATAACTGATACAAAAACCAACATGTATGTTGCCTGGTGCCATTGAATTTAAGTTTTTAATTTTACTTGAGACAGTAGTTATCTCTTATTTATTTATTATTTGATTACCAGGAAAGTCTGACTGGGTAGAAGCCCATTTTCAGTGGAGGCCTGGGGAGAAAAGCTCCAAATTATTACAAAATATTTTAAGAACAACACCTTTACAATCTTCAAAAATAAAACAAAAACATCTGCAGGTTAAATGATTATAACAAATTATAACAAATTACACATAATATAAAAAGATTGGTTAAGAATCAATACACGTTATATAACAATCATTTAAAGAAATTTCAGACAGTTTATAGAGAAATTAAAGGTAAGTTAGTCTAATACAAAAAGGAATTGCAATATGAAGTGAGGGGAAAAACAGGCATATGTTATATTTAGAGAGAAAGTCAGGGAAGAGAATTAGATAGCAGTAAGGAAATAAGTGAAGAATGGAGAGTAAGGAGGTATAATGAATGAAAAGATACTTGTTCACATTTAGGGATATAGTTTATCCTGGTTTTGTGCAAGAACAGGGCCAGATTTTAGCTAGTAAGTCTTTCAGAATGGTTTTGAATCATGGGAGGGTACTGACCTCTGGATACAGGTAAGGAGTTCCTTGCCCGAGTAACCTTTTAGACAGACATGAGTTTTTGGTCACTGGATCACAATGACCAATTGAGAACATAGCTGTGTAGATGTTTTTTAGTGCTGGACAGGCAGATGGATGCTGGATAATTTTATAGGTGCTAAGAAGCTGTGTATATGTTAATTGATGAGGCAGTTCTAACCAGGTTAGGCTTTTTAGTGCTATACGGTGGTGGGTTCTGAAAGGGTTATTTGCTACAAATTCAGCAACTTTCTTATAGCATTGTTCAAGTTTTAATGTTTGTGAAGTCTGGAGGTTAGTAAAGATGGGAGTACCATAAATAAGAGGGGGAGGAGATAAGTAGTGGTAAGTGTAGTTTTAGTTACGTCAGTGAAAAAGCTTTTGGCTCTGTAATGCATCCCTAGTGTTTGATGTGTTCTTCTTATGCAATTATGTAAATGCAGGTCGAATGTAAGGTTATCATCCACTATCACCCCTAATAATTTGCTATGAGAAGTGACTTCAGTGGTTATATTATCAAGAGAGAGGACTTCAATTTTTTTTATGAGAGAGGGATTTGGGGTAAAAAGTAGTGGTTTGATCTTTATTTTGGTTGAGCATGAGTTGTGAGTTATGAAGCCATGTTTCAGTGGCTGTTAAAGTTTCCTGAGTAATTTTTGAAGGTGTACCATGTTGTCAGATGTGCAAATGAAAGTCACATCATCTGTGTATTGCATTAGGGTGGGCCTGTTGTGAGGAGGAGACCAAGGACAGAGCTTTGTAGTACACCGGTGGTGACTGGGAGGTAATGAGAGAGCATGGAGTGCCATTTTACTGACTGACACCTATTGGACAGGTAGCTTTTGAACCACAGAAGGGTGGACTGCGAGAGAACTAGAGAGGACTTTTGAAGTAGAAGCTTGCTGTGACAAGCTATGTAGAAGGCTTTAGACAGGTCTAGAAATAAAGAAGAGACAAGTTTACCATTATCTTTAGCTTTATTGATAGTATCTATATAGGTTAAAAGGTCAGTGTTAGTACTATGGTAAGGATGGAAGCCATATTGTCTAGGAGATGGGAGTTATTACTGCAGGCAATAGTCTAGCAATTGTTTTTAAATACATTTTTGAAGTATTTTGGTGAGGGGAATTAAGATTCCAATAGGACTACATTTATTAATGTCTGTTGAATTTCCTCCTTTGTGCAGAGGGATAATGTGTGACTTTTTCCAGAGAAATAGAATGTGGGATTCCTGGACTGACCTACATATAAGGATTGAGACAGCATAGCCAATGCTGTTGGCTGCTATTTATAGGTACTCGCTTGGAAGGTCATCAGCTGAAGAAGAGCATGGTTTAAGTTTAAGAGTAGTTTTATATAGGATGTGTGCACAGGTTTGAAGGTGAAAGTGAATGTGGTGATATGTGGTTGTCGGGCAAGGTTGTGATTAGATGTTCAGTAATCCTTGGTTAGAGATTATATACTATCTATAAAATAATAGCTGAACTGTACTACAGTTTTGAGTGGTGAGTTATCAGGAGAGGTGTTCGGGTTGAATTTTTGGCCGTGATGTAAGATTTCTTTAATGACTGTCCAAAATTTTTAGGGTTGTCTTTGGTATTATTCTAAAAGTTGTTATACTATAGTTTTTTGTCTTCATTTATTTTATTTGTATTATATTTTTGCCATTCTTTCCATGCTTTTTCTCTATCCTACATTAGCATTCTACTCCTTTGCATTATTTGTTTTTAGTCTCTTCCTTTTAGGAGGTGCAAGGCTATTTGGGTTATTTAGAAATGTATTAAATTCATTTACAAAGTCTAAGGTGAGGAATTTTAGGAAGTTCCAGTTAATAGATGACTGCGCAGTGGTGAACATTTCTGGGTTAAACTTGGAAAGGTTGCATGTTGTTTTATAAATATGTTGTTTAACTGGATGTGTGAGATGTCTGGTCATACAGATTGGGAGATGATCATTGACAGAGGCTTGTATACCCAGCCTTCACTCTCTCTGGCACCTGACAGATTTCTTTTATTGTTGTAAAGTTTGCTCTTTTTTTCCTGGAAGCACATTTGCTATGCCATGTGGCTAGAATATCATCTTTGTTGTTTATTGATAACATGTTATATTCATAATTTTCCTTTCTGATTTCTGATATAATTAAATAATATCTTAATATTGCTTTTAATATTTTAAGAAAACAGTAACTTGGCAGGTCCATTTGGAAAATGTAATATGGGAAAAAGCATTCATTTGATCCAGACTTCTTTGTATGACTTTAGTGTTTTTGAAAACTAAGTAGCATTTTTATTTTCTGTTGTATACCTAATGAATTTTGTGATTCAGCTAAATAGGGTTTTGGTTGAATTTATTTGCATGACCATGTCTTAATGACATTTGTTCACGAATACAGGAGTTAATAATACCATAGAGATAATTGACAGTATCCTAAACTGACTTATTTGGGTCACTGAGGGCAGCAGTCAAGTCTGTTTTCATAAGCATATTGTTTATTATCATCGTTTCCACAGATAAAGTGTAGTAAGGATGATTCATTGTATGATTTAAGTTTGATTTTACTCAGGTTAAAGATGTTGATCTCTGTGTTAATTACAGATGGTATAACCACTGGTCAGGTGCAAAAAGATCTTTAATTTGTCAGTGCAGATATTGCCATCTTCAACTAAATTTCACAAAATTTGTTCTAAATTGCTTTGATTAACTTTGTCAATAATATTTAATGGGTCTATATTACGATGTTGAAAGACAAGTTCACCAAACACGTCTTTATTGACACATAAATATCAACCTTTTCAAATGCTGAATGGCCACTTCAGCTAATTTTTTCCCAGGGAAAAAAATCGCTAGGCCGTACACAAACAAACTTTCAAACCCTAGATAATGGGGGGGGCTTTGCCGCCTACACCCCCCCCCCAACTAAACATACCAACTGGAAAAACACACCACAGTTCCCCACAGGAACAGCAAAACACAGCAACACACAGAAATTCTCCTTGTTCAGGTCCATCTTCCCATGAGACTTCAGTATCTTCAGGTGAGCAGGTTGCAAATACATGCAAGAGCATTTCATTCAAGAATGTTAGCAAAAATGCTGGTGATTCACTTCAAATGGAAGGTATGGAAGAGTCGGAAAATCAGAATTGTGGAAAAGGGAATTGAAAAAGGTTCCAGGGAAAGGGAAAAAGGAACTGAGGTGTCGTAATGGACCCAAAGAAGTATGTACTGTGTATGAGATGCCAAGTTCCCTCCCTGGTACCTGTTATCTGAACATTTCAAAGCAGTTTTTGAGAAGAACAGCAAATGTAACAGACTTTAATAATTTAAATGTGAATGTAAATGTGTCTTCCTTGTCTTATGAAGAGGCCTCATATGGTGTTAGTAATGTAACACAATTAGGGGTTGAGGAAAATGTTGTGTTTAATAATAATGAAAGCATTGAAAATGAAAGTACACTAAATATTGTAAATAAAGTGTTATTAAGAGGTACAAAGTTTGTTCCTACATATATCCCGTCGCTTGCAGATCTGTTGGGTGAAGCCAAGCGGTTTTGCAGAAAGTTGTATTTAAGGGTATTTTTTTAGTTTTAAAAAACAAGTGCCTGTAAAGGATATGGAAGTGTTAATGTCAGAAGAAGACATGGACAACTCATTGCTTGATCGATCTGTGTATTAGAATCCGTTTATTGATTTAAATGATGTTAATGAGGAAACAAACAAAGATGTCGATGTAAATTTTTCCCAAAGTTGTTTCTCTACTGGATTTGGGAGACTGAAAATACCTAAGGTGCCTCTCTATAGTTCATTCATGCCACCAAAAAATTCCAGTGCTGTTTGCACATTTGAAAATGCATTGTGTCAACAGATTGAAGAGATGTATGACCAGTGTGCTAAAAATGTTAATGTGTGTAACCTGGGTAAAGAACAATGGTTAGCACTCAAACAGTTACGTAGTGTTACTGGCAAGTATGTGTTCACGCAAGCTGACAAAGGGGGGAATTGGGTCATTTTGAATAAAAAAGATTATGACAACATGGTTTTGGAATTGTTATCTGATAAAAAGACCTATAAGGAATTACCCTCCAGTCCAATTAAACAGTTTAATGAGGGCTTGGTAGAACTGCTTAAGAGAGGTGAAAGACTGGGTTTCTTTGATAGTAAAGATGTTAAAAATTGTATTTGAGGAATCCTAAGGATGCAAGGTTCTTTCCAATTCCTAAACTTCATAAGTCCTTAACCAAACCCCCAGGGAGACAGATTGTCTCAGGGGTATGGGGCTTATTTGCAAAACCTAAGCATTTTCTTGGATTCTCAATTGAAAGTATACCTTCCAAGAATCCAGTCTTATATTAAGAACACATCACACATATTAGAGTGTATGAATCACATACAGTGGAAATCTAAATATTATTTTGTATGTGTAGATATAAAATATCTGTATACAAACATCAAAATCAATAAAGGTCTGGAAGTGGTTAAAATATGATGGGGGAGGGTCCTAGAACGTCTTATGTTTGTCAACTTTTGGAATATGCTTTAACACATAACTATTTTGAATATGAAGGCAAAGTATTTTTGCAGTTAGAAGAGACATCGATGGGAGAAGCTTTTGCCCCCTCATATGCAATATTGTCCATGTCTTATTTTGAAAATTTATATATTTATCCAACACAGTTTATGAAGAACAAAAATGTTATATTCACACGCTTTATAGATGGTCTGATTTTTGTATGCAAAGGGGAAATGCATGAGTTTGAGTGCTTTATGGACACACTAAATCAAAATGCTTTTGGATTAGAGTTTGCATATAGAATGAATAGGAAAAGCATGCAATTCTTGGATGTTGAATTTTATGTTGATGTGGATGGAAGCTTGCAATATAAACCCTTTCATAAGGAAATAGCAGTAGAAAATTTTTGGGAAGCTAGCAGTGCACATCCCTCACATTTGATAAGGTCATTGCCTTACGGAGAATTCAGGAGAATTTCAACAAATACCTCTGATAAGAAGGTGTTGGGGAGAGAATTTGATAAGGTGAAGAGTAAGTTGCTAAAGAGGGGGTATGGAGAGAACGTTATTCAGGCAGCCTTGAATAAATTAAGGGGAAACTGGAACAGGAATGATGGAGTTAGTTTTACACGAAGGTGTGATAGCTATGCAAAGAAAAACAAAGAAGGGATAGTGAAACTAGATCCTATATTCTTTGTGACTAAATTTTCTCCACTGATGGTTAAAGTAAAGAAATTGGTGGAAGACATGTGGCCTGTTATTAGAAGGGATGAAATGGTGAGGTAGTTATTCCAAGGAAAAGTTAGTTTCTCTTATAGTCGCTTTAGGAATTTAAAAGAATTATTAAAATCAAACAGTGAAGATAAAAGTGGGGATTGGAAAGGAGTTTTCCCCTGTGGGACCTGCAAAATATGTACTAAAATAAAAAATGTGGATGGTTGGAAAATACATGGAAAAGGTTTTGGATTAAGAATGAATTTAGATGTGACTCATGTGGTGTGGTCTACATCATTTGGTGTGGATGCACACCTAGGAGATGGTATGGGGGGCAAACAAAAAGACAGGTAAAATTGAGAATTTTGGAATATCTAGGTGACATAAGAAATAGAAGGATGGAAAGTCTAGTTGCTGAGCATTTTTGCACAACTCATGGCGGAGACACTGATAGCTTTTTCTTTAGTATACTGGCACAACCTTTTGGGGGGAGGAACATGGGAGGTGAAGAATTTAAATGGAGATTGGTGAAGCTAGAAACAAAAATTATTATAAATTTTGTCCCTTTATATCCTAGAGGATTAAATTTAGAAATAAATTGGGATATGTAGGGTCCATATTTAAGAGGATGGTGAAATAATAATTTTGTATCAGGCACTTTATTAGTGAAGTAAAAAAAATTTGTAAAAATGTAGTTGTATACATAGTTAATGAATAATGGTGATGACATTTTATGATGGAAGGTACTTATTAAGTATAAGGCATCAAATGTAATAGTAAAACAGAATGTATACAATATTTAATTTAGAATGTAAATATATATTAGGGTTAGTTTGTTTGAAAATTGTTGAGAATGTCCAATTAATATATATTGATTTCATGAAAAAATGCAAAATGAATTTATTTGTAGCATTCAAATGATGTTTTTTCATATACCTATGAGGCACCTTTAAGGTCTGGGTAGTAGATGTTGTTATTAGAATGGATTGAATGTATTTAATTAATTAGTACTTTAATCAAGGGGATATAGAAAGGCTACTGAATGGAATGAAGTTATTCCTTAGAAGGCTGATGGAGCCGAGGTACCCGAATGTGATGTGAAATAAAGAAGTAGTAGCCACAGCGGTGTTTCCTGTTTGGTTTATTTATTAAATATACCAACTCCAAGATCACACTACAGCGGGGAAAAGGGCAAATCCCAATGATGGCCAAGCAATTTTTTCCCTCTGGAAAAAATTTGCTGAAGTGGCCGTTCGGCATTTGAAAAGGTAGAGATTTATGTGTCAATAAAGACGTATTCAGTAAACTCATCTTTCGACATTGGAATATAGACCCATATTTAATATTTTGACATATTTATTTGACAATGTTTGGATAGTTAACATTCCCTGAAACTAGTGTATTTTCATTGATTTTTTACATCTTTGAATTTATTCCAGAAACTATTATGCAACGGACATTGTAGGTAGTACGGTTTCATAACACTGTATTCAGCACACAACTGATATTAAATATTGCACAATGTGTGTGTGTGTGTGTGTGTGTGTGTGTGTGTGTGTGTGTGTGTGTGTGTGTGTGTGTGTGTGTGTGTGTGTGTTTGTAAGTTAGAGTTAGAGTGAGGCATAGGGAAGTGAAAGATCAGAGATGTTGTATTACACATGTGAACTGGATGTCTGTAATGCGTGTGACTGTCTTGCTTGGTGGTACTGCTAGGGAAAAGATGGGTTGTAACTTTATGCTTAGTGTTAGAGTTAGGACAGAGGCAGATTTATTGTTAGGGTTAGCACATATGAGTAAGGATAGTGGAGGGATCCCCCCTCACCACCTTACTTAATATGCTAACCCTAACCATGTAGACAGTGTCTCTTTATGATTTAGCAATTGGGGTTATTTCTATCAGGGTTTCTTCTGTTAAGTCTGTTGCAGTCACTATTTTGCATTCAGGAGAAAAGTCATCGGTTTAATGCTGGGCACTAGTATAGACAAAATTTGGAAACACTGGGTAGAAAGTTAGGCAGGAATGAAGGAAGAAAAAGAAAATAATGCATGAATTGCTCCTTACAGGTGATAAAATCATTGCGCTGGCAAATATGGAATTTGGCGATGTGAGTATGACACAAAGATGACAAAAATGCTATAAAATCAGTGTTCTGCGTAAAAAGAGCAACTTGGAGTTAACATTAGTGAAAGAAAAAAATTATGCAAAGTAAAATTAATTCATAAACAAATTATTTTCAGCCTGGCTGTAGTAGTGGTTCACAAGAAGGGACTCACTGTGGACAACATAGTGGTGTAACCATTTGAGCCATAGGAATCATGGGAAATACAAATCTATTTGACCAGAAGCCATGAGTACCTTATCAATAGCCACCTTCAGGCTCTACCAATTTTTTAAGGAGGATAAGGCTATAAGTCCTAGAGTGTATTTTAGGGTTCCCATCCATTTGTCGAAGCTATGTTTGAAGGTCAACATGGAGTCACATTGTTTGACATGCAAGAAGAGTCTAATCCCAAGCAAGGGGAGGTGTTGGCTAATGAGCCTAGAAGGAGAGGAATCCAAAGTCCCTGGTGCCTAAGTCCATGATCACAGACTCACTGGTGAGTGGAGTGTCATTGATACAGTAGGTAATAGCAATATATTATTTTCCAAAGGAGATGACACTGCATTTCTTAGAATTTAGTTTGCGCCCTTTTTCATTGCACCAGAATTTAATACATGTTAGCTCCATTTGAATGGTATTAGTTATCATGGTTTAATTTAACTACTACGCCAAGCTTACAATCATTAGCAAACTTAGTCAGGCAGAGATCCATATTGTCAGTGTTTACCTTACAGAAATAAGTGTCAAAATGAAGGAGGCCTATTATAGAACCCTTGGAAATGCTACTGGTCACCTTTTCCATAACAAAGAAGGAATCACTGACCCTGGCAACATGTGTTCTGTCCATGAGCCAGTATACAATCCATCTTACCACATAGGATTATTTTTGAAGCCATTAGATTATTCTCAGTCCCATCATGTGGTATGGTGTCAGATACTTTGACCAGATCCATATAGGCAGTGTGAACAGTGTGAACACTGTCCAGTAGCTACATGAACTTTTCAAACAAGCACACAAGATTTAGCAGGCTGATCCTCTAGGCTATGGAAGGGATTATCATGGACCTCATTAACAAGGGCATTGGCAACCTCCAATCACTCGATCCCACACAGTTTGGCTTTGTCAAGAGGAGGTCATTTCTTTTAAATTTGGTCGCCTTCTTTGAGACAGTCACCAAAGCCATGGACAAGGGGAAGATGGTGCACACCCCCTACCTTGACTTCGCCAAAGCTTTCAACACTATTCCCCACTCAGGCATAACAGATAAACTCTCTCAACTAGGCAACAATCTGTATGTTACCAGATGGGTAGCAAACTGGCTCACTGATAGAACCCACTTAGTCAAAATAGGGGAAGCTACCTCACGTAGTAGACCCATAACGAGTGGCATACACAAGGGATCAGTCTTGGGGCCTCTGTTATTTGTGATATATGTTTCTAAGGTGCAGGCCAAAACCAATGGGCTATGGTTGACCAGGTTTGCAGATGATTGCAAGCTGGGCACTGTTATCAATTCCCCTAGTGATGTGGACATCCTCCAAGAGGGTCTCACCCAAACAAATGACTGGCGCCAGAAACATGGCCTCAAGCTGAATACCAAGAAATGCATTATCATCCCCTTTGGGGAGAGTGATGTACCACAAATTATCACATTAATAGCAACATCCTAAGCACAGAATCAGTCTTGGGGAATTTGGGCATCCTGGTTGATAGAAACCTGACTTTTGACCACCATGTTGCTTCCGTTGTACGGAAAGCTTTCTGCATGGCCCACCTTATAAGTAAGGGTATCTTATCCATGGACAAGGAGGTCATAACATTCCTGTACTCTTGCCTTATAAGGCCCATTATTGAGTGCAAAGCCCCTTTCGGCATGTACTTCACAAAGCACATGCAGCAGCTGGAGAGACCACAGAGGCTCCTCAGGAGAATCCAGGGCCTCAAACATATATCCTACACTGACAGGCTAAAAGCCCTGTCCCTCTACTCAGTTTCATACAGACCCCTCAGAGGTGACCTCTCTCTGGCATACAAAGCAATCTCAGACCCCGCCTTGATGGGACTGCTGCATATCTGCAAGTCAATCTCCACTCAAGTAACCCGCACGTGCAACCTCGCCCTGGTCTGTGACACAAATAGGGACTTGTTTGCAGGACAGTTTTGTGTCCCAGAGACTCTTCCCATCTGTGGAATAGATTCCCTCTCCACATCAAGCAGAGCACCTCATTATCCCTTTTCAAGCACAACCTGGATAACTGGATGAGAAACAGAAAATACACTCCTGGGATTCCACCTGTGTCCCTGCTGGACTTGGCATCAGGTGCTGACTTGGCTAAACATGGGCTAAACTCTTGGCTAGGCTTATAAGGGCCTCAGGATCAATAGCCTAGTAACTTCATATGATCCTAAGATCTACCCTCAACAAACATGAATTGTTGCAGGTTGAGCCTGATCATATTTTTAATGTCTTTTTTTATGAGGTCATTGATGATGCATCCCATGACTTTACCGACAAGTCTACTAATAATAATGGATTTGTAGTTACACAGGTCAGTGGTAGGGTCAACCTTAAGGAGGGGCATCACCACACAGTATGCAATTACCCAGGAGTATATCTTACGGCAAGGTATAGGTTCATAGGCTCATAAGTGATTACTAAGCTAACAGCTTAAGAGCCCTTACAAGCCTAGCCAAATATAACCATATTTTATCCAAAATGTGGCCCCTAGGGCAAGTAGATGGCATGGATTTATGTCTATGCATTGAGTATCTTACAGACTGGCCCTGTCCATAAGGGACATAGGCACTACCCCGGGTGTAAATTTGTGATTCCCCATCCATTGATCCAAACTGCATTTGAAGATAGCCAGGGAAGGGCTCTGCTTAATGTGAATAGGAAGCTTGTTCCAAAGAAAGGGCAATGTCTGAAACACATCTCTCTCTCTCCAGCATGTTTTGCTTGAACCACTGACTAAGTTTAAATCCCTAGATTGGGTAACGCTCATGCTGTTTGACTTGCAGATGAGTAACAGCTCCACCAGGGCTAGATTTGTGAGTGCCTTGTAAGTTAGGCATAGGTTGCCTCTTAATAATCAGTAGTAGACAGAGTAAAGGGACTGGATTTTTTTCTATCCTCACAGAACATGGTGTTTACACCCTGCATTTTCTTTGTGAGGAACTTCTGAGGTCACTCCAGCTGCTGTAAGTGCCCAGTCAAGTACATGCCAAAAGGCATATTGTACTAGATTATTGGTCTAATGAGGGCTGAGTACAGCAGGACTATAATTTCCTTGGATTTGGATGCCATACCTTTGCTTATAAGTTGTGCCACATAGAATGACTTTGTCACCACTGTGGACACATTGTGGTCAAAGTACAGGCTGCATACTATCTGTGTATCTAGATATCTCACCTCTGAGTCTACTCTTAGGGGTTTGCTATTGATGTTGTAATTTATAGCAGTATTTAACTTTCCAAAGGGTATGATAATGCATTTTTTCACATTTAGTTTTAAGCCATGGTTTTGGCACCAATCATTTGTCTGATCTAGACCCTCCCAAAGGACATCTACATCACTTAGGGATTCATTGATTGCCCCCAGTTTGCAGTCTTCGGCAAACTTTGTCATCCAGAGGCCATGAACCAATTGGCTATCCATCTGATGACATACAGATTTATGCCCAGTTTTGTGAGGTAGGCAGTATTTACTGTTATAATACTTGACAGGGAAATTCTGTAAAATGCCTTGGCCAGGTCGAGGTAGGTGGTATGTACTGTTTTACATTTATCCATGACCTTAGTGACTTTTTCAAAGAAATCCACCAGATTCAATAGGCACGACCCGCCCTTGACAAAACCAAATTGCATAGAGTCCAGTGTATGGAAGTTTCTTGTGTCATTAAAGTTCTGAAGCAAATTTTCAGCAAATGCTCAAATCAGCCCTGGGAAATCTCAACTTTTAAACACAAGCCTTCCAGTAGAATTAATTATTAGGCGGATGTCAATGAATTGCTTTTAACAATTTTCTCTTATATTGTAACCATCATTGTGAGGTGAGCACAGCTGCATTGAGCTCCATTCAGCTTCCAACATGGAGAGCTTTAATGAAGTTGGCCACTAGGCAGGAACATACTCTTCTAATTGTACAAGTTCCTTATCCCTCTGTATATAAACAGGTGAGCTCCAGAGTCTAAGGTTAAAACTATTCCAAAGCAAACCTTTAGTTCAGTCCCAGTTCCCTTAGCTCTACTCATCCTTAAAGAGCTTGTTAGCAACATTTGGTTTCTGTAAGTTGAAAAGATCTAACATAATGTATTGTCTTACTTACATTTCCGGGCTCCTGGTTGTTTTTTTTCTTTTCTTTTTGGAATCCCTCCTGCTGGGGTTGCTCTGCCTGCTCTGTTCACCCTTCGGGCCCAGTCTGCCCTGCCCCCATATCCCACCCACTCCCAGTGTTTCTACTCTTGAGCAGTAGGCTGACACTCCCTCACTCTATCCATCCAATTAGATGCACTTCCTGTTATCCTGTTATCCTGCTTCCTCCTCCTAGACCTATAACATGCTTGTGCTTCACCTATCACTTCTTATTACACTCATATTACTATCTCACCTCACTGCTTATCACCACAACACATTCCAGGCACCCACTTTTCATCACACCACAAGCTCATCTTACCATACTACTCCATGTACGTATCTCACCATCAGTCCTACACTTGTCAATATTACTATCCTCCAATATTTTTCATTTAAATTAATACCTACTAAAGATGGTCACTCTAATCCTCAGTTGTTAAACAATGAGCTTATCAAATGATTGAAACTACTTACCAACATTGCCTCTAGGCTACTGCTTAGTGGTGACATCCACCTAAACCCTGGACCACTCTCAGATAACACCAACCCATCTAATCAATCTAGTCTCAACACCCCCACTCATCCAATCCTAAACAGAAAAGAAATCAGACCTATTAATAATGAACATTAATATTAGAAGTATAGCCAACAAATTGGACATCCTCCATGCCACTCTAGCTACATACTCCCCAGACATAGTCATTATCACTAAAACATGGTTAAAACCAAGTACAAAGGATATGAAATACTACCCCCAGGTTACTCTATACTATGGGTGGATAGACTCAACAGAAGAGGAGGTGGAGTTTCTGTCCTCTTTAAAGACAATCTCACTTTAACTTTCCTTGAATGCAAAACCCCACAATTGGACAGTGCAGAAATCATCTATACCACACTAACCATAAATTCAAGAAAAACACAATATAATTGGCTGCTATATCCCACCTGGAAATAATGTGTTACAATAAAATGAACTATAGAAACTGATATTGGCAGGATGCTCAAGGTACTCACTCCAGCAAATTAATCACTGAAACGCTATATACCTGGAAATAATGTCATACAGTTATAGAATGTCTATTGTAACACTGGGCAAAGAAATCTGTAGTACAGGAGATATGATCATACAGCAATGGGTGATTTTGATTTAGACTGGTTTGCATGTGATACAGATCACCCCACCCATCACATAAACTTGCATTGTTTTACACAAACTATTCAAGAACCTACCCGAACAGATAAAGTTAAAATACTTATTCTACAGTCTACTGTATATACCTTGCTACTATTGTTCTTTTTCTTTCTTACACCTCTTGCTTTGCTATTTCACTCTACTTCTTATTCATTCTACACCTACCTCAACTTAACTTACCTTTAACAGTAAGCATTCCACTGATTGTTCACATTGGCTGTTTCACACACTTGTCTCTACCCGCACCATTTGTCCTGTGGGCTCACTCTGCTCCCCTACCCTGCCCCCAATTTCCACCCACCCCCACTGCTCCTACATTTATTCCACTAAACCACACCCCATCACATCTGCTCCAATCTAGCAGCCCACCTCATTAGCACTTCCAACCCTCCTTGTCACAATACCTCACCTGTTATTACCTTACCTCCCATCCCTCCTTGTTACATTTCTGCACCTGTGATACATCTCCTCACCTGTTGATACTACCTTACCTCCCATTTTCTACCACTTTTTAAACTAAGATAATGGCTATATTACCCATCCCATACCAAACAAAACTATTACTCTTGGCCTCACTCTTACCTCCTGTAACTATTGCCTATCTGCTAACCTCCTATGAACAACCATTATACCCCAACCTTCTCTTCCCCTCTAAACTCACTTCCACACCACTACTAGCTATCTCCCAAAACTACATAAACATCACATCCAGACCCTGCTACCTACAAGCTAAATTTCATAGACTGGTCCACATCAAGTATATCAATCTAAATGTTAGGAAATCACTTTACTATTATTGTAACCTTCACAACCCTATAAAATGTATATACCTCCACTCCTTACTAGATGGAGACATTCATCCTAACCCCAGCCCAAACAATATCTTGCCACTGAACAAAGCAACCCTAATATCACTAGTACCCAAGCCTCTACTAGACCTTCTAACTCACTCTATATAGCACATCTCAGTATACATAGCTTAAACAACAAAATTACCCACCTCCATGCCCTCCTAGATGTCCACCTATTTGACATTCTATGTTTATCCAAAACATAGCTAAAACCTACAATTAAAGACAATGTAGTCACCCCACCTGGTTACAACATCCTGAGACAAGATCGCATAGCCAAAAAGGGAGGAGGGGTAGCAATCCTTTATAAAGCAGAGCTACAAGTTACCACTGCAAACCTTAGACCTCCTTTGGACCATAATGCTGAAATCCTCATTTCTAAATTTCAGGTTAACACTTCTAAATCCATATATATCATTTGTATCTACCTTCCACCTAGAAATAACATTAATACCCTTGAAAATATCTTTAACTGGCTTTCTATTAATCTCCCATAAGAAACTATAGTCCTTGGAGAGTTTAATGTTGACTGGAAGTCCTGTAGTACTGTACACACTACCACCCATATTAGGGTCTATATTAGATCATCAAAACGGCTCATTATCAAATGCCGCAATGTCGAACTGCAAAACTCGAACCCTAACAATATTGAAACACACACACACCACAAGCACACGAAAAAACAGCAATCCACACACATACACTTAAAAGCTACATCTAACCCTACACTACACTACACTGCACATACACTACTATCTATCCACTTACCTTAATCCATACCCTAACCCTAAGGTCCGTCACTATTGCAGACTCACCTCACCCGCGCCCTAACCCTAACTTACTTAACCCGCCCCTAACCCCAGATTCTGTCACTATCGCACACTCACCCGTGCACTAACCCTAACTCACTTAACCCGCCCCTAACCCTAATGTCACAATCGCACACGTACCTGACCTGCACCCCAACTCTAACTCACCCAACCCGTGCCCTAACCCGAATGTCCGCCCAATCACACACTTTCCTTAACCCAACCCGTAACTTTCCACCGCATCACTGGAAACAACAAAGCCACAACAACGGCCAACCGAATTCTTTCCCTAGGAAAGAATTCAGTTTTGTGCAGCTTCGCTGTTTTCAGCATTTGAGATATTGGGTTCGATATTAGATCATTCGAAATTCAGCCGTTTCGATGATCTAATACAGACCCCCCCATATTAACCTATATGGCTTCTCACAAACTATTACCTCCCCAACCAGCATTAATAAACCCAATAACAAAGAAAGTGCCTTAGATTGGATTCTTACTAATACTCCTCATCAAACATACAAAGTAGGAACCCTCCCAGATGATCTAAGTGACCACTCTCTAACTTATATTATCCGACATAAAGCCAACCTAACTTACCCAAATGCTTTCAGGACAATATGGACCAAAAAACATTTTAACCCTGAACTTTTCCAAACAGAACTCAAGCAGTGTAATTGGTCACCACTAAAATCCCACCCAGTAGATGAAACAGTGGAATACTTTAATTCCATGTTCTTAGCCATCCTTGACCACCACACCCCATCACGCTCTATTAGAAATAGAGCTAAACCTACCCCATGGCTCTCAAAAGCTACTAGGCAAAAAAAACGTCTTAGAAACAAATCCTGGGCAAAATGGCATACTACTAAGAATCCTACAGACCACCACAACTTTAGACAACTTAGAAATAATACAAAAAAAAGCTATCCTCTTAGATAAAAAAACTTTTACTTCCAACTACAGCAAACTTATCAAAAGAAACCACAAAAGTTTTGGACTAGCATTAACAAACTACTACACCCAGGTCAATCTATCACACCTAACCCAAAAGGCTCTAACGTTGAGAATCCCATACAAACTGCTAATGCCTTCAATTCTTTCTTTCTTCACAGAAACCATCCAAACCCTTGCTAGTCAACTAACTTCAGGTACCTCAAATCTACCTACTTCTACTACTATCCCACTTCCATCATTTCAGTTACAACCAGTTTCTACTTCCTTCATTTGCTCCCTTCTCCAAAAACTAAAACCTACCACCCCTCAGCTGATCAACTACCAGCAGAATACCTGCAAAAGGAGCTAAAGCCATAGTATATCCCATCTCCATTCTGATTAACAGAACCATAAGTGAAGGAACCATCCCATCTATCTGGAAAATCTCGCACATCATCCCCCTACATAAAGGTGGGAACTCGATAACGAATTTTCAAACTATCGTCCTATAGCTCTACTCTCTCCTCTGGCAAAATAATGGAGAAATGCATCCATAAGCAACTACTTAACCACCTAATCCAAAATAACTTACTTGCCAACTGTCAACATGGATTTAGACCATACCACAGTACTACTACTTCCCTGCTATCCATTACAGACTGCATTAACAAAAACCATTACAATAATATTCTTTCCTCTGCAGTCTTTATTGATTTATCTAAAGCTTTTGACATGGTTAATCACCAGCTGCTTTTAAATATACTGCAATCCCTTTCACTTGAACCTCTAGCCATAAAATGGTTCAAATCTTACTTAGGCAATAGACAGCAGGCTGTGCTATGGGATAATAATCTATCTACACACCTCCCATTTCCCTTGGTGTTCCTCAGGGCTACATATTAGGCCCACTCCTATTTTCCATTTTTATTAGTGACCTTAACTCAGCAATTCCTGAAGCCACCTGTATTCAATACGCAGACGACTCCACAATAATTTGTTCAACCATTTCTCCAACTGAACTACAGACCCTTACCCAAAAAGGATTTAACACAGTAGAACAATGGTTTTTAAACCGCTACCTCCTCCTAAACCCCAAAAAAACTAAACTTTTACTTTTCACACCAACCCGGAAGTCCACCCTAGTATGTTTCACACTCATATCTAATAATGGCACTCTCATATCTCCTGACTCAATGACTAAACTCTTAGGAATAACAATAGATGGCAACCTTAAATTTGATACTCATATAAACAATACAATAAAAACAGTCAACAAGAAATTGGGGTCCCTCTATAGAATCAAACCCTTTCTTACACCATTCGCCAGGACCACTATAGCCAGAACTCACATAATCTCTACTCTGCTCTATGCTTCACCTATATACACTAATCTCTCACAAAACAACCTCAACAAACTGGCAGTCTCCTATAATAATATTGCTAGATTTGCCACTGGCTCTCCTTTTAGAGCTCATCACTGTCTTAATCTAAAGCAAATAGGATGGCTAGAGTTTCAAAATCAGCTTCAATTTCACCAGCTTGCTATTGCCCATAAGACCCTGTATCAACCCACCAATACTCTCTAGCCTCATTACCCCTTACAGCAATCTTAAAAATGTACGCTCCTCAAATAAACTACTTATCTGCACTAGCAGATCCAACAACTTGGCAGGAGACTCTCTGTTTTCTAATACTGTTGGAATGCACTGGAACCTTCTACCCACTGAACTGTTATCTCTGCCCTCAATAACACTTTTTAAAGAGAAACTAAAACTATGTCTCATCTCAGTACACATTGGTTATGCTCTTGTCCTAACCCTGACTAACTTTCTTTCTTTATACTAATGAATACTCTTTACCCTTTACTCTACTGTGCTAACTACAGACCATGATATTGCAATTTAAATTTATGTATATATGTATATAGAAACACCTTTTGTACGTTACCTGTACTGTTTGTGTTATGCTCACTATGAGTATTGTATTTTTATTAACAACAGCTGTGTTAAGCTTGGACTGTTGCAACATTCTATATTGTATTGTGTCTGTGTGAGTTGGAGCTTTTCTCTCCGGGCCTCTACTGAAAATGGACATGTATCCAGTTAGACTAGCCCGGTCAACAAATGTAAAATAAAAAATAAAATAAACAACAAAACAATCCGCCTTGGATTGGATATTATTAAATAACTCCTTTCACTCATTCCAATCAGGTTGCCTTCCTGATGGTCTGAGCAACCACCTACCCACATAGGTTTATAGGTTCATAGGTAGGTACTAGGCTATCGGCCCAAGGGCCTAAGTAAGCCTAGCCAACAAAGTTCCCTGGCTTACGGCAACCCAAGAAAGTTAATTTCCTGTGCCCTTGTCAAGCAGAGCCACAGAAGTGATCCCCGGCATGTATTTCCTATTTCCCATCCACTCATCAAGATTTTTCTTGAAGAGTGTTAATGAGGAACTTTGCTTAACATAGATGGGTAGCTTGTTCCAGAGTATGGGAAGTCTCTGGGACAGAAATCTATCCCTCCAGCAAGTCCTGTTTATTGTGGTGACAAGGTTTAGGTCCCTAGAGCGTGCAGCTTGGAGGGATTGGAATTTCTTTAGGTGTAGCATGTCCAACAGCTCTGGGTTTGACATAGCTTTATATGTTAGGCAGAGATCACCTCAGAGTAGGAGATAGGCTACAGAGTAAAGCTGGAGTTTTTTGAGATGGTCAGTGTAGAGCATCTGTTTGAGGCCAGTAATTCTCTTTGTGAGGTACTTCTGTGGCCTTTCCAGCTGCTGCAGATGTCTTGTGAGGTACATTCCAAAAGGGGCATTGTACTCTATAATGGGTCTAATGAGTGTCGAGTACAGGGGAACAATGACCCCTTTTTTTCCTGAATGAGAACCCTTTTGTGATGAGGTGTGCTATGTAGAAGGATTTCCTGACTACTGTGGCAATGTGATTATCAAAGGAGAGACTACTGTTCACCTGGGTGCCAAGGTCTCTTATCACACATTTGGTGTTAAGAAGACTGCCACCTATGTGGTAGTTCATGGGTACAAATAACAATGCACTTTTTGGCATTGAGCTTGAGGCCATGGCTCTGACACTAGGCATCTGTCTCAGTGAAGCCCTTCTGTAGGATGTCCACATCATTTGGGGACTTGACTATAGCTCCTAGTTTGCAGTCATCTGTGAACTTCATTAGCCAGAGGCCTTCTTTGTTAGCCTGTACTTCAAAGAAGTAGATACCAAACAGAAGAGGTCCCAAGACTGAACCCTGTGGTACTCCACTTGTCACTGATATGAAGTCAGATTTGGAGTCTGCAACTTTTACACTATGGGTTCTGTCAGTGAGCCAGTTAGCAACCCATCTTGTGACATAGGGATTTATACCTAGTTTAGGGAGTTTAATTCCAGAATGGGGGATGGTGTCGAAAGCCTTGGCAAGGTCAAGATAGGCTGTGTGAACCACCTTACCCTCGTCTATGGCTTTGGTGACTGCCTCGAAAAAGTCAACCAGGTTCGGGAGGCATGACCTGCCTTTCACAAACCCGAACTGGGTGGGGTCCAGAGTTTGGAGGTTACCAATGTCTTTGTTTATGAATTCCATGATGATACGTTCCATAGCTTTGCAGACGAGGCTCGTCAGGCTAATAGGGCAGTAGTTCACAGGATCAGTGGTGGCTCCCTCTTTGTGGGGTGGGATAACTGTTGCTGTGTGCCATGCAGTGGGCACAAAGCCTGACGTGAGGTTATGATTGAATATGGTGCTAAGGTGGGAGCCAGTTCGTTCTGAAGTTCGTGTAAAACGCAGCCTGGGATGTTGCCCGGTCCCTTGGGTGCTGTGTTTTTGGCTTTAGAGAGTGCTGCTTTTACCAGTGAAGTTGTGATTACAGGAACTCTTCATTCTTCCTGTATAGATATGGGCCCTTTAGGGGGTGAGAGAGGGGGTAAAGTTAGCACTGAACCTATCTGCCAGGATGTTGACAATATCAGTTGGTTCTATAATTTTTGTGCCATTGTGCTGTAACTCAGAGCAGATCTGGCTGTTGCCATTGAGATTCTTGACATAGCTATAGAATGCTTTGTGGTTGTCCTTAGAATCAGTGGTAATCTTGTTTTCATAGCTAGCTTTGGAGGATCTTATAAGGGATCTCAGCTTCTTGCTGAGGCTGACCAGGGAGCTCCTCTACTCATGAGATTTTACTCTCTTTTGCAACAATTTCTTCCTTCTGTTGTAGAGTTTGCAGGAGACCACCAGATTGGCTTCCTTTTTTTGGAGGATAGCGCCTTGGTTCTGTTTGGGATAGCACAATCCATGCACTCGTGTAAGTGCTTATAGAGTGCATTTGTGTAGGAGTCATCAGTCGTAACTGTATTGTCCATCTGCATGGATGTCATGAAGTTCACCACTTCTGTCTTAAGAAGCATGAAGTTGGCTTTGGACAAATGTTTTACTGTGGTTTCCTTAATGGGGGGGGGGTGAGTGTGGGATGTGGATATCTAGGGTGATTAGTTTATGGTCGGATCTGACCAACGAGGAGTTGACTTTAGGTATGGAACACCGGTCACTCATGTTGGTAATGACTAGGTCTAAGACATTGTTGCCCCTGGTGGGGGTGTGGATAAGTTGATCCAGGGCACTGGAATTTATGAATTCCAGAAAGGTCTGAGTGAAGGAGTTGGTACATGAGTAGTTTTCCCAGTTAATGGTGGGGTAGTTGAAATCGCCCAATATTAGGGTGTTTGCTTGAACCCTAATATTTTCCAGTATATCAAGAAAAGAGGAGTGGGAATCCTGGGGCATGGTGGTGGATCTGTAGCAAGCTACAATTTGGATTGCAGTTTTGCCCAGAGTTAGTTGCACTTGAATAACCTTGGCTGCATTATGCTGAGCAACTAGCCTGGAGGTGTGGGTATCCTTAATGAATATGGACACACCTCCGCCTTTGGTGTTCCGGTCCAGGTTAGATGGCTGAAAAGTGTGGTATGAGTTATAGCTTGGTAATGCAGGGGTGCTCTCTGGAGCCTTGAACCAGGCCTCAGTCACTGCACAGACATAGATGTTCTCCATTTTAAGGAGTGCCTTGAGTGAGTGCATTTTGAGATTTAGACTTCTAGCATTGAGTAGCATTACTCTCAGTTTTTGCTTGCCTGTTCCTGTTATGGTGGTGAATTTGTCATTTGAACCTTGCCTAAAAAAGGCACCATAGGGGCGGCAAGACCCTTTGCCAGTATCCTGAATCCCATTGGTGACAGGTGCAGGCCATCTCTAGCAAGCATTGTGGTCTGTCGACCATGTCGTCCCAGGCAGACAGATACTGGATCCCCTTAGAATGACACCAGAAGCTTAGCCAATTGTTGAAGTCAATCATTTTGTCCTTGTACTGCAGTATTATTCTGGGTGATGGGAGGATGCTACTCAGGGCTAGGGTCATACCTGTCTGGGCTACAAGACCGGAGAGTTCTTCCATGTCTCTTTTCATGTAGTCCAGGGAGGTACATCTCAAGTCATTCACACCAACATGGACAATCACAGAGTCATATTTGTACTTGTTGTGGAGTGACCTGAGTGCATGGGTTATGTGGTGGATCCTGGCACCCGACAGGCAGCTGACAGTAACCTTCTCCTTGTTTAGACTAGTGAGTGGGACATCAGTGTCTCCCTAACTATAAAAAGGGCCATAAGAAATTTGGAAGTCTATGTAGGCACAAAAGGTTCCTGACCACAATGGCCAAAATTACATTAGCACAAACTCATCTGCTCTCCACTCTACTATATGCTTCTCCAATTTAAATAATCTAAGGAAAACCGACTTATCTAAGCTAGAAGCATGTTATAATAAAATTGTTAAGTTTGCATCTGACTGCCTATATAGAACACATCATTGTACAGCTTTAAGGATACTAGACTGGCTTGAGCTTCCCAACATTATTCTTTATAACCAACTCTCTGTAACTCACAAAATTGTTACACAACCAACTAGAACCCCTGCACTACAAAATCTCATCGTTCCTCACAGTTCCAGCAGACCACTTCACTCTAACAATAAGAACTTACTTACAGTCTTCAAGGCCAACAACACTGCAGGAGAATCTTTATTTTCCAACTATATATCTCGTATATGGAACTCCCTCCCTTCCTTTCCAACTATATATCTCGTATATGGAACTCCCTCCCTTCCTTTCCAACTATATATCTCGTATATGGAACTCCCTCCCTTCCTTTCCAACTATATATCTCGTATATGGAACTCCCTCCCTTCCTAAGTCTCTCAATCTCATCCACTAACCACTTTAAGCCATCACTTAAAGCTTATCTAACAAATAAGTGGTGATGTTCCTGTACTAACCCCTCATGAGAGCTCTGATACATCACAGTATACCCAAAACCTACCCAACCTATCCCCCGGTGTTTAATCCTTTGTTCCTACTGACCTGCCTTATCCTTATATCTTGACATAAGTCATACCTACAAATAGTACTAGCTATGCTCAAAGCCTAGGTTTTGTTGTCAAGATATAACAAATTTGTATGTTCTTATGTATACTACATTTTGTTTACTTTATACTTTATTGATTATTATAATGTGTGCTTGAAAATTTACTGTAAATCATGGAGCTTTTCTCCCCAGGCCTCCGCTAAAAAGGACCTGTGTCCAGTCGGACTTTCCCGGTAAACAAATGTTAAATAAATAAATAATAACTGAATAAATTATTTATCAGATCCATGATTACTCTTTCCATGGCCTTACATTAAAACTAGTCAGACTTATGGGTCTGTAATCTGATGAGTCAGTAGATGGTCCCCTTTTATACAGAGGGATGACTGTTGCTGTCCTCCACTCTACTGGGACAAGGCCAGTCTGGAGGCTATGATTAAATAGAGATCCTATTGAGTCTGATAAGTCTTGATTTAAGCTGTTTAAGAGACAACCTGGTGTATTGTCAGGCCCCACCAAAGCCATGTTTTTAGGAGCCTGTTCTTTGGTGATAATCGGTGGTGGAGATCTTGGGGTGATGGGGAGGTGAAATTTGAGCTGAATTTGTCAGCCAGCAGATTAGCTATATCTTCTGTCTGAGTATAGATGATGCCATCTACAACTAATTCTGCACATTGTTGGGTGCTGCCCTTAAGATTGTAGACATAACTGAAAATGCCTTATGCTTATCCTTAGCTTTGGAGGCTATTTTTACCTCAAAGTCTGCTTTCAGAAACTTGACTAGTTCCCTGACTCACCTGTTTAGAGTAATGATGGACTTTTTGCACTGTTGAGTACATTCCCTCTTACTTCTCGACAGGATTTTCTTTCTTTTTTTTTTTCTTTTTTTATTGTACAACCTAGTAATACCAGGGACCCACCAGGGTGGCTTGTTTTTGTCATTTGACATGAGTTTATTTTGGTCTGGTACTGCTGTTTCTATCTAGTAGGTTATATGGTCATACAGTGCTTTTGTGTACACCTTTGCATAGATTTCTGTGTTTTCTAGATTTGGGGGAGCTAGGAAACTAGGCAGTAATTTATCTAAGATACATCCTTAAAGCTTTTGTGGTTAGGTGTAGGGACCAGTTTTAATTTTATTTCAAGGGAGACCACTTTGTGATCTAATCTTGCCACTGAAGACATCACACTAGGAGTGTGGCTGTACTTTCCCATATTTATGAGTACCATATCTAAGATATGTGTTCCCCTAGTAGGAGTGCAGATTAGCTGCTTCAGGGCATTTGAATTTGCAAAATCAAGAATTATTTGGGCCTGCATGTTGGAAGTTGTGTATGTCTCCCAATTAATGGAGGGGTAGTTGAAATCATCCATGAGTATGGTATTAAGCTGGATGAGCAGCAATTCTAATATCTTCAGGTGTGATATATGGTTCCCTGGTTCATGCTGGGGGACCTCTATCTATCAAGAATATGGCAATGGATGTTTCCCATAGTTAGCTGGACATGAAGTAGCTCAAGCATGTAATTTTGTCTGACCAGCCTTGAGGTCTGCTTATTCTTTATGTAGATAGATACACCTCCACCTTTAGCTCTTTCGTGCTCAGTGGATGGCCAGGATGTAAAAAAGGTATTATAGCCATGCACTGCGGGAGTGCTTTCTGTGGATTTGAACCATGTTTCAAAAACTGTATAGACACCAGCATTCTCCAGGATGAGGAAAGGTTACAGGCAGGGCGGATTCGTGTTGACACTCCTAGTATTGACCAGTAGCACCTTTAGCTTGTCCTGAGCAACATTTCTAATGTTGGAAGGTTTGTCTGTTTGCAATACCTAAAAATGGGGTGTAATGTCTAATAGGGGTGTATAATATTTTGGCCAGTATCTGAAAGTCTAGAGGTGACAGGTGAAGACCATGCCTGGCAAAACAGTGTGGCCATGTCCTCCCGGCCTGACAAGTATTGGACCCCTTTGTTATGACACCAGTAACTAAGAAAATTGTTAAAGTTAATAATTTCTGCTGGTATTGTGGTATTGTCCTTGCAGACAGTAGAATGTGCTTAATGCCAGACTCATACCTGCCTGTGACACATTCTTAGAGCTCAGGACCATACCACAAAAAAGAGGGGTATCCCATCATCAAAGGATATACACACCTCCAGGTTGGGTGGGTTAACGAAACATCGAAACCATCCCAGGTAATGCACTAACCATAGGCAAACTGCTCTACAATTTGTGAATGCTACAGGTCAATTTCTCAAAAACTCAGGAAACACACAGCCTTGAAGAGACACTGGGGTATAAATAAATATCGCCAAACACCATCATATTGGGTGACTTCAACTACCCGAATATAGACTGGGGGGGAACATTCTCTAAGCCTCAACTCTAGCCCAAAGGTTCCTGGAGTTCATAAATTCAAATGCCATGGAACAACTAGTCACAAGAGCCCCAAAAGGAGAGAAAATATACTACTCTCATCATCACAAACATGGGGACAAAATGCTCCCACCCGGAAGATCCCTCTTTGGTGGTGTCAGATCAAAACCATATCCATAAACCCCATCCAAACCACCCACAAACCCCAGACCACAGTGAAGAACTCTCTACTTCAAAAGACTACAGACAGGTAGACAGGTGGTATCCTTCAAGGCCCTCATGGCACAATGGAACAGCCACCTAAAATGCACAAGCCCTTGGTAAATGCACCTTTGCAAAAATCCTCATCAGGCAATCCCAACCAAGTCTTTCTTCATATATATTCTCTCCTCCTTGCAGGAAGAACTTCTATCCCCCACACAATATGGCTTCCATCCTTCCCATAGTACTAGCACTCCCCTTCTAACCTATATAGATACTGTCAATGAAGCTAGAGATAACAGCAAACTAGTCTCTTACTTATTTCTAGACTTGTCTAAAGCTTTCAGCACAGTTTATCAAAGCAAACTTCTACTTCAAATTTCCTTAGTTCTCTCTCAGCCCACCCTTCAGTGGTTCAAAAGCTACCTGTCCAATAGGCATCAGTCAGTAAAATGGCACTCCACCCTCTCTCCTTACCTCCCAGTCACCACTTGTGTACCACAAGGCTTTATCCTTGGTCCCCTCCTCTTTAACATTTTCACCAGCACCCTCTATTCATCCACACAACAGGCCACCCTAATAAAATACGCAGATGATTCCACTCTCATTTGTACACCTGACAACATGGTACACCTCCAAAAAACTACTCAGGAAGCTTTAGCAGCTACTGAAACATGGTTTCATAACTCACAACTTATTCTGAAACCAAAAAAGATCAAACTACTACTTTTCCCCCTAATCCCTCTCTCATGAAAAAAACAAAAATTGAAGTCCTCTCTCTTGATAATATAACCACTGAAGTCACTTATCATAGCAAATTATTAGGGGTGATGGTGGATGATAACCTTACATTCGACCTGCATATACAAAATTGCATAAGAAAAACTCAGCAAAAACTAGGGATGCTTTACTGAGCCAAAAACTTTCTCACCAAAACATACTAAAACTACACTTGCCACTACTTATCTCCTCCCCACACATCTTTATGGTGCTCCCATCCTCACTAACCTCCAGGCTTCACAAAAATTAAAACTTGAATGATGCTATAACAAAGTTGCTAAATTTGCAGCAAATACTGCTTTCAGACCCCACCACTGTATAGCACTAAAAAGCCTAAATTGGTTAGAACTGCATCATCAGGTAACATATACACAGCTTATTACACGTATAAAATTATCCAGCATCCATCTGCCAATTATCCAGCATCCATCTGCCTGTCCAGCGCTAAAAATCATAGTACACAACTATGTTCCCAGACCGTCATTGTGATCCAGGGGCTAAAAACTCCTGTCTGTCTACAGATCGATCAAATCTGCTGGGCATTGTCTGTTCTAGTACAAGGTTATTAAGGCCTGGAACTCCTTGCCTGTATCCATCAGGTCTATACCTGACCCCCATCTTTCAAAACCACTTTGAAAGACTTCCTAGCTGTATCTGGCTCTGTTCTTGTTCAAAACCAGGACAAACTATATTCCTAAATGTGAACAAGTCCATCTTCATCCCTTACCTCTTTACCTTCCATTCTTCATTTACTTCCTTACTGCCGTCTAATTCTGTTCTGTGACTTTCTCTCTAAATATACCATAAGCCTGTTTTTCTCTCACTTCATATTGCAGTTCCTGTTTTTATTAGACTTTTTAAAATTTCTATACAAACTTTTTAAAATTTCTCTAAATATTTAATAAACGTCACGTAACTTGCAACAATTCAGTTTTTTTTTGTATATGTCTAATTTGTTATAATTATTTGAACTGCAGCTGTTTTGTTTTATGTTTGAAGATTGTAAAATTATTGTTCATAAAATGTTTTGTAACAATTTGGAGCTTTTCTCCCTGTACCTCTGCTGAAAATGTGTTTATACCCAGTCAGACCTTCCAGTAATCAAATTTCAATAAATAAATAACTATAGTCCAATGAGTTACATCTGATGTCATTCATGCCCACGTGGACTATGACTGTGTCATACCAGTACCTAGGGGAAAGTGACCTGAGTGCTTTCATAAGCTGGCAAATCCAAACCCCTTAGAGGCAAATAATTGTAACTTTCCCCTTATCCAGCCTGGTAAGAGGGGCATCAGTGTGTCTCACAATGGAGTCTCCTATGACCAGAATATTGGGTTGTTGAGTGTTTCACCTTATGGGCTTTGTAGCTGAGTCTATGTATCTGCAGTCCTTTGTGGGTGGTGTGAGTGAAGTATGCGAATTGCTGACAACCTGTTTGTTATTTTTTGTGTCTGTATGAGAGTCTAGCCTCCATTATCAATGTGTAACTATATCTCTCACATCCTGTATTTGTCTTATTGAGAATTAAGTCATTGTCAGTGCACATAAGGTAATTGTTACATTGCCTCAAGATGCTGATGTCCATCAAGCTGGATGAAGATATAGCAGGAAAATACCCAATCACGTTTGCGGGTCTTAATGTGTACTTGAAAGGATAGGAATGGAGGGTGTTTGTAACTGGATGAGGGAAGGGTGCTTACTTGGTGTAATCTGCAGGTAACCTAACTAGAGATGCTGCCCAGTGCCCAAACCAGATGCTTTCTGAGCATCAATAGCTTGAGTGCTGTAATAAGGTAAGGTAGACTTAAACAGTCCTAACTAAACATGGAAATGCTGCTCACCGCTCAAACTAGTTGCCCCATGAGTAATGCAGGACTGAGCTAAAGTACTGAGGTGGTTTTTGTAGGGAAATTTTTACTTCTGGTCATTGTGTGTATACAATAACTGCTGCTGTGCAAAGAGCAGCTTTTTGAAAACATGAGGCTTATATACAATCAGAGAAAAGTACATTTTATCCTAACTATACACTAAGGCAAATCAGGTAAGCACTCAATGAGCTTTCCACCAGCAATTCCCAACTCAGAGAGGTGAAATCAGCTGTCTCCTGGTGCAAGAGTGCAGGCTTTGACCATCCTAATGTAAAATTATTGGTTTGGAGTCCAAGTATTAACGAACCTCGAACAGATGTCTAATACTAACTAAGAAACACTGGATGCAATGTATTTCAGTGCAGAACAGCAGCCCTTACAGCAGTTTAAAAATGCAACTTTAATTGTATCCTGAGCTACAGCTGCCTCATCTAGCTTTCAGTGCCGCTTCCTGATATAGGGCTTCCCCCCCCTAATTATTCAAGTGAAGGGGAAAAATGGACTTCAGCTTTCACTGTACTATTATACCAATTAGTCCTGCAGTCAGATACATGCTCCCCTCAGATCTTCAAGTGAAGAGAAAAAAAAAAAACTTAAGCTATCTCTGTACATTTGTGCCAATTGGCTTCTTACAGCCAGACCCCTAACCTCAAGGCCTCTATCATGCTCCCTATCACTTTGTGCCTAGAGTGGCTGCCCCCCTTCACCCCACCGTTGCTATGCTACTGAACATATCTGTATATAAAATAGATTTACAAAACAGTGATTTTCACTAGCAAAACACTGTGCTGTATAAAATGACACGATTCATAAGAAGACTGTCCGATATTTCAAAACAAAATGGACACTATGTCACTTATTAAACCTAAGTATGTAAGCTTTATAAAAGATTTTTACATTGAAAAAGTATTTGGAAATTAAAACAAATTCATGTTTTTCGGATGTAATCTAAGTAAATAAATTGATAATCATTCATTAGTGATGGTTGTTCACACAATCAGATCACATTTCCTCTTGTAAGTTGATTCTGGTACAGAAAATAACTTACTTGTTGTAAAACCCACTGTGGGCAGTATTTGGATGTGGCATTAACATTGATACAAAATGGGAAATCATGTTAGCAGGATAACTGCGTGGAAAGATTATAATTGCATTATGAAGCTAATAATACCAAAGTAAGGAATGTCTTGATACTGATTACTGCAATGGGGCTTAGAACAAAAAAATTCCATTTTACACAGTTGGGTGACACCAGAGAATACCTGATTTACATACTTTCCTGATATTGTGTATATTTTAGAAAAAAATATTTGAGTTTCAGGTCAGTCATATTAGCTAAAAGGCACAGATTTTGTATGGGAAATTGTAGAGAAAGCAATGGCCATAGAAACTGCTGCAAAATGATACATTGTTGTAGTATGTTGAGTTGGTTAACTGCACCACTGACAAAATAATTGCTAAACCTAATGACAGGTCCTCATGTTTTCATTGTGGCAGAGCTTCACCTTGTACTAACAACTGATGCCTAAGGAAGGAAATTATTTTGCAGCGAGTGCCAAAACTGTGGCTGCAATAATGCATTTAAAACAGCAAGGGGAAAAATGCAAACCACAAAATATATATATATATATAAAATGGTAGAAGCATGTAAGGTAGGAAGCTCAGCCAGTATACACAGACTGTCTGTAACTGTTAGAGAGCATGCAATGCAAGATAATCATGCTCGACATGCAATGCAACATAATCATGCTCGACATGCAATGCAATGCAACATAATCATGCTCAACATGTAATGCATCTTGCTCGATATTCAGTATTTGAATGTACGGAATGAATTATCACGGGAATGTGTGAGACACTCCAGAGGTGTCAGGAGTTTAGCTAGAGATGAAAATGGATATTAAATCAATAGTATCTATAATCTCTGAGACTGACTGCAAAAAAAAAAAAGTTGTTTTCATATACTGCCATTAGCAAAATTAATGTTATAAAGCTTTGTCTTGTGACATATTAACACCTAAATATATGATCAAGATCTCAGCAACAGTGCAAGACAGAACATGAATTCAAAGACTTTATATGCTCATCATCAAGCACAAGTAATATTATTTGGAGGGAAAAGCTAGTTTTGCAGGTTGAAGTAAGCCTGGATTGTATTCTAGACTACATACAAAATGTGAAAACAGATACGGAAAGGATGTTCCTAAAAATGACTGTAGGTTCTTACACCTTAACAAGCCTTGCAGTGACTCTCAAGATGGAAGTAAATACGAATTGAATGAGCCTTCTTGATAATTGTAGCTACAGAAAAGCCAGATATTTAATCTTGCAAAACGTTTCTTTTCTGTTGCAACATTTCCCAGTGTTAGAAAGGAACTCATCTGTACTGTTTCAAAGAATTTGTCAGGAACTATTACAAAGAGGCATTTGAGAAAAAAAAAAAACAGTAATACCGACAGCATTCAGGAGAGAGGGTGGATTACTCTAAAAATGTCCACAGTACAAATTCTACACACTTGGCAATACTGCCACGTGATTTTTCAAGTACCACTATATACAGCTACCAACAATACTCCGGAAATGACTTTAATAAAAACATATTGTGTCCCAGCATTAATCTAATGAATCTAGCCAGTCCAGCCTATATGTCTAGATGGCCAAAGTCATATTCACAGATGGATGGCTGACCAGACCAGTAAATATAGCTGGAAGAATGACCACACCTTGCAATACAGAATAATGAATGGCTACATCCTCCACAAAAAATAGATGAATGACCCCAACCATGGTCGTGTTAACATTTGGATAAATTAATTTAATAACAAGAGATGGATGGATACCCAAGGAAATGTAGATGTACACTGAGAAATCAAAAAAAATTATATTAACTAAACAATGATCAAGCTAGGGCACTGAGACTAGATGGGTATCGCTCCAGAATGACAGACCCTGGACAAGGAACATACTAGGCAATGACTTTTCCAGCTGGACAAAGAATATTGTATCAAACCAGACCTGCTATTTGAGCCAAACGATAATGAAGCGCACTCATATAAGATCCAGACATGCAGTCATAGGCACATAAAGTAAGTGTTCCTTTTAGCCAGAATTTAGCCACTGAGTTTGGAAGATGAGCATATTGGATGTAAATGTGTAAAGTAGAGATGGGTAAGCCTGGGATGTTTGAAGAAGATCCGAGACAGAGTCAAGCCAAGCCAAGGGTCTGTAATAAACGTATTATGCCCTATGTCCATAACAGATGTATACAAAACTACACATGCAGGTATACTAATTTCATCTGTTTAAACTCATTCTGTTCACTTTTCTTTTAAATTCTTAGCACCATAACTGCAACAGGAGATATTATTTCTCATTTTCTGAAATTAGAACCATTTTGTTGGTATATGCCCTCATGAATGAGTTAGTGCAGAGGGTTAAAGCTCTCAGTTGTCAGTAAGCTGCATCCTGTGGCCAAAGTACATGGTTTGATTCTTTCTAACTCCACTTGCCTACTTGGTGACTAAGCAATTCACTCACTAGATAGTGTTCTTGCTTTGCCTAAAAAGGGATAATTTGTCCATTGAATTTACCTGGTAAAAAATAGAAATACAGTGTACATTGGTACTAAAACCTAATAACCCAGTCTTCAGTATCAAATTTATATATTTAAAAATAAGCAGCTGATACAGGAAGGCTTCCTAAAACTGTAATATCAGACATTTAAAAGCTTGTTTTTTTTTGTTTAAAGGCATCACCATTAACTCTGCCCTGGCTCTACTCGTCTTCAAAAATCGCAGACTTCCCTATTAATCTTGTTAAACGTATCTCTTAATTTCTGCAATTACTAGTAATTAGGATTCACTTCCTAATGAGCACGTGAAAGTTCCATGTTGTGAAAAATGAAAATATGCAAAGTTTATACGAATCCTGCTCGGCAAATTATAGTCACGACAATATGCAACGTTTATACGAATTCTGTTAGTAAATTATAGTCACATCTGGCATGTATAGCATGCTAGAAAAACAGGCATATGTATATTTTTACAGGGCAATAAGGATACATTTTTCTGGTGTAGATATGTAGGTGACATTTGTGCCCTCTCCCCCAGGGTCATGAATTTACAAATGTGCACATTTTGAGTAGTGTGATTTAGGACTCTCTGCTGTGTTTTTTATGGTTCTTTGCTTTGATTTTGAAAGCTGAGACGCTGAGAGGAGTAATTATCAGAGATATATTTCAAGAGTTGACAGTGTAAGCATTTTTCCAAAATTTTTAGTAGAAGGGATAAGATAGCCATTGGTCTGTAGTTTGAGAAATCAGTAGAAGTTTCTCTTTATGTAGGGATATAATGACTGATTTTGTCTTTGTTTTCTTTGATAGACCAGTTAATCAGGATAAAGAGCAGACAGGCCAGTCCGTCAGCTGCATTTTTAATATATTGATCTGGAAGTCTCTCTGCACCTAGGATGATGGTTGGTTTCAGATTTCAAAGTTTGTTTTTCTTTTATTACTGAGGTTGGAACAGGTTGAAAAGTGAATGTACATGATTTTTTAAAGTTATATAGAGATACAGATAGGAAATGAGCAGCTGTCCTTAAGTAAATACAGTAGTTTGTATAGAATAAATGTTAAACTGGGTGGCAATGCGATCCTTGCTGCGACCTGTTGTAAAGAGTTACACCTGGTGTGTACATGTAGCACACCTGTCAGAATAGTTGATGCAGCAATAAGCAGCATGCAATGCCTTTTTGTCATTGTGTCTTTATTCAGTGTTATGTCACACACAACAGTCTTATACAGTGAGCATTATTCCCTTTTGTTGTTACTCTCTTTCTTTCTTTTCTCGTTATAAAAAAACAACAAATTCCTTTCATCAGCCTGTCTTCAGTATTATAACCACATCGTGGTAACACAACTGACCGAGCATGATCAGTCACCTGCTACTAAATTAGTCAGGTTGTCATACTGTGAGAACATATGAAGCTTATAAAATATCTTAAGGGATATAATTTGGTGAACCACTTACCACCCAATGCAAAGGAAACTGGCAAGGAGATAAAAGGCACACTCAAAATCAAATACCATCTGTCCTCACCACATAAATTAAGTAAAGATTTCAACAGTGAACTGACATTACCAGGGATTTCTGTGAACAATATGCATGGTTTCTTTGCTATGTGAAAATTAGCTTTTTTGTAAAATATGTAATATTATCAACAAGAAATGGTCTACTTGATCAATCATAAGAAAGCTAAATAAGAAATGCATTAAAATGTCTAAAGCACAAAAAAAATAAAATAATAACTTCTGTCCGTATTTCTTGTACTACTGTCTTTTTAAAGGTATGCTTATATAATCAGAGAACAAGGCAAAAGTTACTCTAACAGCTGCCTTTCTGCCCTGCACTCTTGACGCATAATGTTTCATTGTGGTTCTGGTCATCTTTAATTACATAAAGCCTGTCTTGGATTTAATTATGTTCTCCCTGACAAACTGCTCTGATTAGAAGTTTCAAATCAGCTTTCTACCGAGACTATGATCCTCCTAAGAATGGCATCCTGTGTTTGAATCATTCATTATTTACCCAGCTGCAATGGCTGTCTACTAAGAAATTGGCTGCCTTGATTCTACCACTGGCTTTGGCCTGTTTACTGCAATTGTATTACAAAGTGGTAATGGAAACATGAAAGAATATGCCAGATACTGAACAGTAATAGCATTAACATTCAGCTGGTAGTGCAATAAACTCAAATCGTATTATATTTCTAAGTGAATTATTCTGGGACACTCCTTGTATTCTGTGGTATTCTGTTTTCAAGCTGCCCTTTCAGTATGCATGTTAAAGGCACACACACACACACACACACACACACACACACACACACACACATCAACCAGATTTAAAATACATAGTAGTTTACATAGTGAATAAACACAGAAACCTTAATGAAAAAAGCATGCCCTATTACAAGTAACCTTCAATACTGTATGCAACTGTATATGACTCACAAAGTTCTTTTCACACTGCTGGACACAATTATTGCACTGTTCATTTACAAATTACTTAGTTTCCTAGACTGCGGCTTACTAGATTCATATAACTAGGTATGGGTAGTGAAACGTTAGTATAAAGCAAGGAGTCCTAATAATATGAAATGCATATAATCAATTAGCAAAAATTCTGAAGTAAAATGTACTTGAAAATCAGAAACAGCTGAATGCTATGCCTTAGGTTTCGCTATTCATGCAGTGCTCTAGAATCCACAACTGTATAAGGATTTTAAGAGATAGGAAAAAAGACTGAAGAAAATTTTAAAAGATTCAGAAGATGGGGATTATATTATGTCCAAAAGTAATGGCTGGGATTCATGAAAGTAGAATTCATGGCACAGAACAACATGCGCTTCACAATCAAAATCAGCTGTGAATTTCCATAATGAACAAACTAATATAATGTCCATCAGTATAGTGGCAACCTGTGATCCATGTTCTGAACTGACTCACAGATCAAAACATGCACTGAGACTGTGCTACAGTACTGTCACACATGTAGTACATTCTCTTAGTGTTTCTTTAGAAGTGCTACAAACATAGTACATTCTCCCAGTGTTGCAACAGTAGTGTAAAAACACGTAGTACATCCTCCCAGGGTTGCTGCAGAAGTGTCACATATGTAGTATAGTCTCCCAGAATTCTTACACTAGTATACAACATGCAGCACATTCTACCAGTGTTGCTACAGTACAGTCATACACTTAGTGCATTCTCCCAGAGTTGTTACAGTAGAGTCACACATGTAGTACATTCTCCCTTGGTAATTATTGTCACACATGTATTACATTCTCCCATTGTTACTAGAGTCACTTCAGACATCTAATATATTCTCCCAGTGTTGCTACAGTATTCCCAGTGTTCTATATTACCATACAACATTGTTCCAGTGTTTGTACAGTAGTGTCAAACACATCGTACAATCTCCCAGTGTTACTATATTAGTGCCACTCATGTAGTACATTCTTCCAGTGTTGCTACAGTAGCCTTATACACATAGTACATTCTCCCAGTGTTGCTACAGTGTTGTCACTCATGTAGTGTATTCTTCCAATGTTGCTATGGTAGCATCACACACATAGTACTTTCTCCCTGTGTTAATACAGTAGCATCAACACATATAGCACATTATCACAGTGTGTCTACAGTAGTACAACACACATATTACATTCTCCCAGTGTTGCTACAGTAGCATCATGCACATACATTCTCCCAGTGTTGTTACAGAAGTGTGACACACATAGTACATTCTCCTAGTGTTGTTACATTAGTGTGACACACATAGTGCATTTTCCTAGTGTTGTTACAGTAGCATCACATATGTAGTAAATTCTCCCAGTGTTGATACAGTATTGTCACACATGTACTACATTCTCCCAGTTTTATTACAGTAGCTTCAGACATTTAAAACATTCCCCAGTGTTGTTCCAGTAGCATCAAACACATATAACTTTCTCTCAGTGTTTCTATAGTAGTGTCATACACACAGTACATTCTCCCAATGTTACTACAGTAGCAACACACCCATAGTACATTCTCCTAGTGTTGCTACTGTAGTGCCACCCACTTAGTACATTCTCCAAGTGTTTGCTATGGTAGCATCACCCACTTAGTACGTTCTCCCTGTGTTGATACAGTAGTGTCATACACATAGTACATTCACCCAGTGTTGGTACAGTGGTGACACACATATAGTACATTCCCCCAGTGTTGTTACACCAGTGTTACACATGTAGTACATTTCCCCAGTGTTGCTACAGTAGTGTCATACATGTAGTACATTTTCCCAGTGCTGCTACAGTAGCACTGCTCATGTAGTACATTCTCCCTGTGTTGATACAACAGTGTTATACACATAGTAATTTCCCCAGTGTTGCTGTAGTAGCATCACACATCTACTACAGTCTTCCAGTGGTGTACAGTAATGTCACACACATAATATAGTCTCCCAGTGTTGCTAAAGTACTCTTACACATGTAGTACATTGTCCCAGTGTTGCTATAGTAGCAGCACATGGATATATGTCATATGATTGAACTATTAAAACATCAAAGCTCACTTCAGTGAGATAAGAGTCTCAAATGTCTTAATCACTGAAAGCTGACATCAGCGAATCTCACCACATCGAACTGCGCATACATTGAAAAAATATACATATTTACTCCCATCATGTAATAAGTAAGATGATAATGTTTCAGCTGTTGGTCAACTTTTGCTATTCAATGTGGTGAGATTTGCTGATGTCAACTTTTGATGATTAAGATGTTTGATGCTCTTCTGTTGCTGAGTGAGGTTTGATGTTTTACTTGTATCATATGACATGAACCTGCAGCACACACAGAGTACATTCTCCCTGTTTTGCTAAAGTAGCCTCTTAAACATAATGCAGTCTCTCAGTGTAATTACAGTAGCATCACACATGTAGTACAATCTCCAAGTGTTGCTACAGCTGTGTCATGTATGAAGAATATTCTCCCATGTTGCTACAGTAGCATAACATGCATAGTACATTTCTCAGTGATCCTATAGTAGCATCACACACATAGCACATTCTCCTAGTGTTGCAACAATAATTTCACCCACTTAGTACATTCTCCTGGTGTTGTTACAGCAGTGACACACATTCATAGGTTCATAGGTTCATAGGTTAGTACTAAGCTAACTGCCCTTGCGAGCCATTTTAAGCTTAGCCAATTATCCCTTGTGATACTCAAACCCTGCACCTTGTGTTTGTAAGGCAAACACTGTAACCATTAGGCCACCCTCCCAACCCTAAAAATATTCTAAGACAGAGGGACTCCAAAACGGCCAGTCTCTCTGTCTTGCTGGATTCATTTTTTGGTTTTCTTAGGTAAATATACAGCCTCTGCAAGGCTCAAACCCAGGACCATGCACACCATACACAAAGTTATTTACCAGTAAGTCATGGCAGACATGTAGTACATTCTCCCAATGTTGCTACAATGGTGTCACACATGTACATTTTCTCATTGGTCTATATTATCATCTCATACATAATGCATTTTCTCAGTGTTGTTACAAGTGTTGTTACAGTAGCATCGCACACTTAGTATATTCTCCCTGTGTTGCTAAAGTAGTGTCATACACACAGTACATTCTCCCAGTGTTGCTACAGTAGTGTCACCCATATTGTACATTCTCCCAGTGTTGCTACAGTAGCATCACACATGTAGTACATTCTCCTTGTGTTAATACAGTAGTGTCATACATAGTACATTCTCCCAGTATTGCTACAGTAGTGCCACACATGTAGTACATTCACCAAGAGCTGCTACAGTTGTGTCAGACATGCAATAGTTCTCCCAGTGCTGTTACATGAGTGACACATATGTAGTACATTTTCCCAGTGTTGCTACAGTAGATCCACACACATAGTAAATTCACCAGCTTGATACAGTAGTGTCATACAAATAGCACACTCTCCCAGTGTTACTATAGTAGTGCAATACACATAGTGCATCTGCCAAGTATTGCTAGAATGGTATCACACATGTTGTACATTCCCCCAGTGTTGTTATAGTAGTGTCACACATGTAGACATTTTCCCAGAGTTGCTATACTTGTGTCACACATGTATTACATTCTTACAGTCTTGCTACAGCAGTGCCATACATGCACATAGTACATTCTCCCTATGTTGTTACAGTAGTGTCATACACATAGTACATTCTCCCAGTGTTGCTACAGTAGTGTCACGCATATAGTACATTCATCCATTTTGCTATAGTAGCATCACACATCTAGTACATTCTCCCGGTGTTACTACAGTGGTGTCATGCACATACTACATTTTCTCAGTGTTGCAACAGTAATGTCACACATGTAGTACATTCTCCAGTGTTGTTTCAGTAGTGTACTACATGAAGCACATTCTCACAGAATTGCTACAGTATAGTCACACACAGTACAGTCTCCCAGCATTGCTGCACTAGTGCCACACACATAGTGATGTCTCCTAGTGTTGTTATAGTACTGTCAAATACATAGTAAATTCTCCCAGTGTTGTTACAGTAGTGTGACATACATGGTAAATTCTCCCAGTGTTGTTACATTAGTATTACATACAAAGTAAATTCTCCCAGTGTTCTCCCAGTATCACACACATACTACATTCTCCCAGTAGCTTCAGACACATCATACATTCTCCCAGTGCTGCTAAAGTAGCATCAAACACATAGTATATCCTCCCAGTGTTCTACAGTAGTGTCACACATATAGTACATTCTCCCAGTGTCCCTACAGTAGCTTCTCACACATAACACCCCCTCCATAATTAGTCCCCTCCCTCCTACTCCTTAGACCACATCCTGTCAAGTCACTCACTTATATCCAACCTAGCTATGCCTATCCTACATCACCCCACCCTACTACTAACTCTCTTAACTACCCTCACCACTACCTAACCCTCAACCTCCTATGAACTAAGCTTACCCACAACTCTTACTATCCATAAATATACCCTAACTACTCCCCCACCTACACTCATTAACAATCTTAATATCATCTATAAAACCTCTTATCTTCTACCTAAATACCACCGTCTTACTCACACCAAATATTGTATTCATTACCCCAAAAAACGTGATATTTACCAGTACAAACCATCACAATTCTATAACCTTTTATTAATTAGCTCACTAATACATGGAGACATACACCCCAACCCAGGCCCTGACCTATCTCCAGTACTAAACAACTGCCATCTAGCTAATCCAAAGCCAACCCTACCTACCAAACCTCCCAAATCACTCTCAATTGCCCAACTTAATATACGTAGCATCTGCAATAAAATACCACAAATACATGCTTTACTTGAAGTCCAACAGTTCGACGTTCTCTGTCTAACTGAAACATGGCTCAAACCTACAATAAAAGACAACGAAATTCTCCCCCCTGGCTACAATATCCTCAGACAGGACCGCTTAAACAAAAAAGGAGGTGGAGTAGCTATACTCTACAAAACAGGCCTGCACCTAAGCATAATAAATCATACCCTATTAGCTGACACAAATGCTGAATTAATTATCACAAAACTCCAAATCAATCCTCACAAAAATATAAATATTATCTGTACCTATATTCCTCCGGGCAAAATTCCCACTATATTAGAAGACCTGCTAAACTGGCTTTCTCTAAATCTCCTCCAAGAAACAATACTTTTAGGAGACTTGAATATTGACTGGAACTCATGTCAACATACTAATCCATCTACTCTTATTAACCTGCATGGCTTTACTCAGCACATAAACACCCCTACAAGAGCAAACAAGCATAGTAACAAAGAAGTAGTACTTGATTGGATCTTAACAAACAGTCCCCAGCAAAAATATACAACAGGAACCCTCCCAGATGACCTTAGTGATCACTCCCTAACTTATATCATCAGGCATAAAACTAATCTTTCCATCCCAACCCAAGTTCGATCATCCCGCTGTAAAAAGCATTTTGACCCTAATCTGTTTCAAAATTAACTTATGCAAGTCAACTGGTCACCTCTTAAAACACTCCCAATAGATGAAGCAGTTAACCACTTCAATAAAACCTTTCTCACCATCCTTGAACCCCATGCCCCACTGCGTTCCATACGTATAAAAGCTAAAACAGCACCATGGCTCTCTAACAAAACTAGGCAACTAATTCTTAAAAGAAACAAAGCCTGGAACACATGGCGAACCACTAAAAATATAACTGACCATCTCTCGTTTAAACAAAAAAGAAATATGACGAAACAAGCTATCCTACATGATAAAAAAAATTTCTACACTCAATTACAACAATCTTCCCTCCACCAACCAAATAAATTTTGGTCTGCTATTAATACTCTTCTATCCCCTGGCAAACCAGCCACACCTACTCCACAAGGCTCCAACACCAACTCCCCCTCAGAAATAGCTAATGCCTTTAACACCTTCTTTACTTCAGCCATTCTAAAGCTAGCTGATCAACAAAGCCCTGACATCTCCAAACTTACTAAGCCTAGCTCCACCCCTCCTCCATTTCACCTCCAACCCATACCTACCTCCTACATTCTGTCCTTACTTCAAAAACTTAAGCCAACAACCCCTTCAGCAGATAAATTACCTGCAGAATACCTCCAAATAGGTGCCAAAGCAATAGCGTACCCCATCTCTCTACTAATTAATAGGACTGTAAAAGAATGCACTATCCCTTCTGTCTGGAAAATCTCCCACATCATCCCTCTCTTCAAAGGCGGTGACTCTTTAGAGTATTCTAACTACCGCCCCATAGCATTACTATCTCCTCTTGCAAAAATTATGGAGAAATGTATTCACAAACAGTTACTTAATCACCTGTTAAACAACAATCTCCTAGCTACCTGCCAACATGGGTTTCGCCCATTCCACAGTACTACCACCGGCCTACTATCCTTCATCGACTCTATCAACATAAATCGCAACAATAACACTACTTCCTCTGCTTTCTTTGTAGACCTGTCTAAAGCCTTCGACATGGTTAATCATCAACTTCTCCTACAACGCTTACGTTCCCTCTCTCTTGACAATCAAGCCTTAAGCTGGTTCTCATCCTATCTTGAAAAACGCAAACAGGCAGTTCTCTGGGACAACCATCTCTCAAATCTTCTCCCCACCTCTATAGGAGTTCCTCAGGGCTCCATCTTAGGTCCTCTTCTGTTTTCCATTTTTATCAACGATCTGCATCTAGCCACTCCTCTATCTACTTGTATTCAATATGCTGATGACACAACCATCATTTGCTCTGCCTCAACCCAGACTGAACTTCATTCACTAACACAACACACCTTCACCACCATTGAGCAATGGTTCTCTAACCACTGTCTCCTACTAAACCCCAAGAAAACCAAACTTCTGCTCTTTCCACCCACACACCTATCACCCTCCATTGATTTCACACTTACATCAAACAATGGCACACTTATCACTCCTGACCAAACTACAAAACTCTTGGGTATTACTATCGACAACCAACTAAAATTTGACTGTCATATCAACTCCACTATAAAAACAACTAACAGGAAACTCGGTTCACTCTATAGAATCAAATCTTTCCTAACTCCTGAGGCTAGAACTACTATAGCTAGAACACACTTAATATCAACCCTTTTATATGCTTCTTCTATTTACACTAATCTGTCTAAGTACAACCTCAATAAACTAGCCACATCATACAACAACATCGCCAGATTTGCCACTGCCTCTCCATACAGAACTCACCATTGCTTGAATCTTATAAAACTAGGGTGGCTGGAACTACCCCACCTCATACAATACTATCAACTTACTATTGCCCACAAAGTCCTCTACCACCCTGAAAACACACCAATGCTCTCTACCCTCATAAAGCCCTACCACAACATGAGGAATCTACGTTCCTGTAACAAAACTCTTGTAAAAACCTCTAGAGCAAATAATGTAGCAGGTGACTCCATATTTTCTAACTCAATTGGCAAAATATGGAATCTACTACCACCAGACCTTACATCCCTGACTTCTATTTCACTATTTTAAAAACCAATCTAAAACTCTTCCTAACTAACCACTGGCTTTGCTCTTGCAATAACCTGTAACTTTCGCTTTTCACTAATCTACATTCTTCCTCTTTCCAAAATTAGAACATTCTTTTTAAAAATCTTCCAAGCTCATTATTTTAAAAAATTTTTTATGTTATAAAACTACATAACCAGAACACATTAAATCATCTAACACTTCTCTAATTATAACACTTTAAAATTGGTTTTTTATATATATTTTGGGACCTTTATATGTTTCTTCCCCACTAATGACATTTCCGTTGATCTTTCCTAATTAAAAAATAATAAAAAAATAATTTCAGTTTATACATCACAAAAAAAATTGTTTAAATTTTCACATTAGATTTTCTATTCAAGAAAATAAATTACATTCACCCAGTGTTCCTCTATACAATACAATTATAACTAGTTTTTACATTTTAAAACATAGAATTCTGGTATACAGTTCAATAAATTAATCCCCAAATTCTAAGAAAACAATTCTAAAATTTACTAGAACATTTCTATTGCTAAATGTAATCTACATTGTCTAGTGTTATAGAAACCTTTCATTCCCATTTTAAATGGTTTACACATGTTTTCCCAGGTTTTAAAGTAGTGACAATGTAGTCATATTATTATAACATAAACATACTAATTACTCAGTGTTTAAACAAAATAAAAATTTTTGTGATGTAATAATGTTCATTTTTTTCCCCACGTAGTTTTAAAAAAAGAACATAAAAATTTCCAAATTTTTTTAAAAATTTTTTTTTTGTTTAAAAATTTGTTTTTTTTTATTTTACATGTATATTCCTTATGTATTCAGTTTTTAAATTTTATAGACCACACCATTTGCTACAATGGTCATAGTACATTCTCCAGTGTTGTACAGTACACCGTATTTCCGTGTTAAAATGTCACAATAACCTCCAGTTTGACAATGTGTACAAGTATATTTTTCCCCTTTAAAAGTCACAATTTATTTTTTTGTCTGTAACTGTTAGAGAGCATGCAATGCAAGATAATCATGCTCGACATGCAATGCAACATAATCATGCTCGACATGCAATGCAATGCAACATAATCATGCTCGACATGTAATGCATCTTGCTCGATATTCAGTATTTGAACGTACAGAATGAATTATCACGGGAATGTGTGAGACACTCCAGAGGTGTCAGGAGTTTAGCTGGAGATGAAAATGGATATTGAATCAGTAGTATCTATAATCTCTGAGACTGACTGCAAAAAAAAAAAAAAGTTGTTTTCATATACTGCCATTAGCAAAATTAATGTTATAAAGCTTTGTCTTGTGACAGATTAACACCTAAAGATATGATCAAGATCTCAGCAACAGTGCAAGACAGAACATGAATTCAAAGACTTTATATGCTCATCATCAAGCACAAGTAATATTATTTGGGGGGAAAAGCTAGTTTTGCAGGTTGAAGTAAGCCTGAATTGTATTCTAGACTACATACAAAATGTGAAAACAGATACGGAAAGGATGTTCCTAAAAATTACTGTAGGTTCTTACGCCTTAACAAGCCTTGCAGTGACTCTCAAGATGGAAGTAAATATGAATTGAATGAGCCTTCTTGATAATTGTAGCTACAGAAAAGCCAGATATTTAATCTTGCAAAATGTTTTTTTTTCTGTTGCAACATTTCCCAGTATTAGAAAGGAACTCATCTGTACTGTTTCAAAGAATTTGTCAGGAACTATTACAAAGAGGCATTTGAGAAAAAAAAAAACAGTAATACCGACAGCATTCAGGAGACAGGGTGGATTACTCTAAAAATGTCCACAGTACAAATTCTACACACTTGGCAATACTGCCACGTGATTTTTCAAGTACCACTATATACAGCTACCAACAACACTCCAGAACTGACTTTAATAAAAACATATTGTGCCCCAGCATTAATCTAATGAATCTAGCCAGTCCAACCTATATGTCTAGATGGCCAAAGTCATATTCACAGATGGAAGGCTGACCAGACCAGTAAATATAGCTGGAAGAATGACCACACCTTGCAATATAGAATAATGAATGGCTACATCCTCCACAACAAATAGATGAATGACCCCAACCATGGTTGTGTTAACATTTGGATAAATTAATTTAATAACAAGAGATGGATGGATACCCAAGGAAATGTAGATGTACACTGAGAAATCAAAAAAAAAATATATTAACTAAACAATGATCAAGCTAGGGCACTGAGACTAGATGGGTATCACTCCAGAATGACAGACCCTGGACAAGGAACATACTAGGCAAATGACTTTTCCAGCTGGACAAAGAATACTGGATCAAAGCAGACCTGCTATTTGAGCCAAACGATAATGAAGCACACTCATATAAGATCCAGACATGCAGTCATAGGCACATAAAGTAAGTGTTCCTTTTAGCCAGAATTTAGCCACTGAGTTTGGAAGATGAGCATATTGGATGTAAATGTGTAAAGTAGAGATGGGTAAGCCTGGGATGTTTGAAGAAGATCCGAGACAGAGTCAAGCCAAGCCAAGGGTCTGGCTTGGCTCTTATTGCCCATTAAGAGCTGAGATGGAGCCAACAATGAAAAATGTGAAGAACTGTAATAAACGTATTATGCTCTATGTCCATAACAGATGTATACAAAACTACACATGCAGGTATACTAATTTCATCTGTTTAAACTCATTCTGTTAACTTTTCTTTTAAATACTTAGCACCATAACTGCAACAGGAGATATTATTTCTCATTTTCTGAAATTAGAACCATTTTGTTGGTATATGCCCTCATGAATGAGTTTGTGCAGAGGGCTAAAGCTCTCAGTTGTCAGTAAGCTGCATCCTGTGGCCAAAGTACATGGTTTGATTCTTTCTAACTCCACTTGCCTACTTGGTGACTAAGCAATTCACTCACCAGATAGTGTTCTTGGGTTGCCTCTAAAAAGGGATAATTTGTCCATTGAACTTACCTGGTAAAAAATAGAAATACAGTGTACATTGGTGCTAAAACCTAATAACCCAGTCTTCAGTATTGAATTTATATCTTTAAAAATAAGCAGCTGATACAGGAAGGCTTCCTAATACTGTAATATCAGACACTTAAAAGCTTGTTTTTTTGTTTAAAGGCATCACCATTAACTCTGCCCTGGCTCTACTCTTCTTCAAAAATCGCAGGCTTCCCTATTAATCTTGTTAAACGTATCTCTTAATTTCTGCAATTACTAGTAATTAGGATTCACTTCCTAATGAGCACGTGAAAGTTCCATGTTGTGAAAAATGAAAATATGCAAGGTTTATACGAATCCTGCTCAGTAAATTATAGTTACGACAATATGCAACGTTTATACGAATTCTGTTAGTAAATTATAGTCACATCTGGCATGTATAGCATGCTAGAAAAACAGGCATATGTATATTTTTACAGGGCAATAAGGATACATTTTTCTGGTGTAGATATGTAGGTGATATTTGTGCCCTCTCTCCCAGGGTCATGAATTTACAAATGTGCACATTTTGAGTAGTGTGATTTAGGACTCTCTGCTGTGTTTTTGATGGTTCTTTGCTTTGATTTTGAAAGCTGAGATGCCGAGAGGAGTAATTATCAGAGATATATTTCAAGAGTTGACAGTGTAAGCATTTTTCCAAAGTTTTAGTAGAAGGGATAAGATAGCCATTGGTCTGTAGTTTGAGAAATCAGTAGAAGTTTCTCTTTATGTAGGGATATAATGACTGATTTTGTCTTTGTTTTCTTTGATAGACCAGTTAATCAGGATAAAGAGCAGACAGGCCAGTCCGTCAGCTGCAGTTTTAATATATTGATCTGGAAGTCTCTCTGCACCTAGGATGATGGTTGGTTTCAGATTTCAAAGTTTGTTTTTCTTTTATTACTGAGGTTGGAACAGGTTGAAAAGTGAATGTACATGATTTTTTTAAAGTTATATAGAGATACAGATAGGAAATGAGCAGCTGTCCTTAAGTAAATACAGTAGTTTGTATAGAATAAATGTTAAACTGGGTGGCAATGCGATCCTTGCTGCGACCTGTTGTAAAAGAGAGTTACACCTGGTGTGTACATGTAGCACACCTGTCAGAATAGTTGATGCAGCAATAAGCAGCATGCAATGCCTTTTTGTCATTGTGTCTTTATTCAGTGTTATGTCACACACAACAGTCTTATACAGTGAGCATTATTCCCTTTTGTTGTTACTCTCTTTCTTTCTTTTCTCGTTATAAAAAAACAACAAATTCCTTTCATCAGCCTGTCTTCAGTATTATAACCACATCGTGGTAACACAACTGACCAAGCATGATCAGTCACCTGCTACTAAATTAGTCAGGTTGTCATACTGTGAGAACATATGAAGCTTATAAAATATCTTAAGGGATATAATTTGGTGAACCACTTACCACCCAATGCAAAGGAAACTGGCAAGGAGATAAAAGGCACACTCAAAATCAAATACCATCTGTCCTCACCACATAAATTAAGTAAAGATTTCAACAGTGAACTGACATTACCAGGGATTTCTGTGAACAATATGCATGGTTTCTTTGCTATGTGAAAATTAGCTTTTTTGTAAAATATGTAATATTATCAACAAGAAATGGTATACTTGATCAATCATAAGAAAGCTAAATAAGAAATGCATTAAAATGTCTAAAGCACAAAAAAAATAAAATAATAACTTCTGTCCGTATTTCTTGTACTACTGTCTTTTTAAAGGTATGCTTATATAATCAGAGAACAAGGCAAAAGTTACTCTAACAGCTGCCTTTCTGCCCTGCACTCTTGACGCATAATGTTTCATTGTGGTTCTGGTCATCTTTAATTACATAAAGCCTGTCTTGGATTTAATTATGTTCTCCCTGACAAACTGCTCTGATTAGAAGTTTCAAATCAGCTTTCTACCGAGACTATGATCCTCCTAAGAATGGCATCCTGTGTTTGAATCACTCATTATTTACCCAGCTGCAATGGCTGTCTACTAAGAAATTGGCTGCCTTGATTCTACCACTGGCTTTGGCCTGTTTACTGCAATTGTATTACAAAGTGGTAATGGAAACATGAAAGAATATGCCAGATACTGAACAGTAATAGCATTAACATTCAGCTGGTAGTGCAATAAACTCAAATCGTATTATATTTCTAAGTGAATTATTCTGGGACACTCCTTGTATTCTGTGGTATTCTGTTTTCAAGCTGCCCTTTCAGTATGCATGTTAAAGGCACACACACACACACACACACACACACACGCACACACACATCAACCAGATTTAAAATACATAGTAGTTTACATAGTGAATAAACACAGAAACCTTAATGAAAAAAGCATGCCCTATTACAAGTAACCTTCAATACTGTATGCAACTGTATATGACTCACAAAGTTCTTTTCACACTGCTGGACACAATTATTGCACTGTTCATTTACAAATTACTTAGTTTCCTAGACTGCGGCTTACTAGATTCATATAACTAGGTATGGGTAGTGAAACGTTAGTATAAAGCAAGGAGTCCTAATAATATGAAATGCATATAATCAATTAGCAAAAATTGAGTTGAAAAAACCAATGAAACTCACTGAAAACACAAACGGAACACCACTGCAGCCAGAACGATGTAAAAGAAAAGAAACGCAATTTATTTAAAGACCAAAACAGCGTTTTCGCTTCCAGAAAGCCAGAAGCTTCATCAGCAGTTAAAAGGATTAAAACCTAATGCATTTAAAACAAAGTAACTGGCGCTTGTTGACGACATCACCACAAGCGCCACACCGTTGCTTAAAGGGGCAACGATGAAACTTAAAAGGGCAACAATAACAAGGAGAGCGGATGAGTACAAATACATAGTATGCCCTATAAAATTTATGTAAAAGAATTAAAACATTCTAAAATGAAGTGTGAAGCTAAAAAGCTGTATATAGTGAATATCAATAGGCGAGAGCAAATAAATGTACTACTGCATCGGGTCACCTAACAGGAGCAAGCAATATAAAACAAGCTACATGCCAAAGGAAAATCAATATGTTAAGATTGCTATTACTTTAAACTATAGATGGAATAGAACCCTGAATGGGCTTAACCCTAGCAAAGCAATGTATACAACATATTTACTGTCCTTAGAATTGACCAGTGGGATAGGTTGGTACGCCACCAAAAATGTTATCTAAGGTAGCTCTTATATTTAAGAATTGCAGCAATGTTACAGTTTTCGTTTAGCCCAGGAAATGAAAAGGCGTCCAGTTGGAGTTGCCATTCGAGCTCATGAGTCTCGGCAATGAGAGATTGTGGGCCACCTCTGATATCCATGCTGATATGATCAATGCCCATGAACAGGAAACTGTGGCCGCTGTTGTTAAGAATATGTTTTGACAACGCGTTGTCGCTTTTCTTATTGTTAATAGCGTAGATATGTTGGTATATACGGTCACAGAAGCGTCTATCTGTTTTACCAACATAGAAAGCTGCGCAGCATTGGCAAAATGCTACGTATACTATGGCCTTCGTTTTACAATTAATTTTGTGATTGATGAAATATTTCCTCTCCCCAATAATAAAAGAGTTACCAACTCGCAGGTATCTGCACCATTTGCAACACCCACAAGTAGATGTACCCTTTATTCTCGTCAAGTGATCACATTTCGTGTTCCTCTGTAAAATGTCTTTAAGGTTATTACCCCTCCTGTAAGTGAAGATAGGAGATAAACCTAACCTATCGTGTAACCCTGAATTCATGATAAAAAAACAGTTCTTCCTCATAATAGAGCAAATATGCCTTGAGTTTATGTTGAAGGCAGTAATGAAACTGGCCGAGAAGTCAGGGTCCTTTTTGGTGTCCACAACAATAGGAACCTGCCCAAAAGATGGATCCAAAGGCAATGGATCCAATGTGTCTAATGCTCTTCCACTTGGCGAGGAGGGAGATCTAGAGGAGAGAAGAGGTGTAAGAAAACCCAGTACATTTTCCCAGTGTTCTACATTAGCATCACACAGATGATGGATCTAGGACTATTGAACGAAAGTTCAATAGTCCAAATCCACAATAACCGAATGCACTTTAACGAAAGAGCTTTCACCGAAAAAGCACTTTTATTAAAGCGCGTTCAAAAAAAAAAAAACAATAAACCTTCTATGCAGGGGGGCAAGCCCCCCTGCACCCCCTGTGTTGGGGGTTTTATATTTTTGTTTTATATTCTCACTCCAAGGTCACACTACAGTGGGGAAAGAGAATTCTCCCTTAACCGCACCATAGTGCGATCGGCAAAACCAGCATACATAACCGAAAGTGCTGCTTTGGTGGACAGCACTTTCAGTTATGTATGTTCAGTGATTTCTGCTTTGGCAGAAAGTGCCGTCAGGGATCTGTACAGATCCCAGATAACACATTCTCCATGTGTTGTTGCTGTAATGTCACGCATGTAGTAAGTCTCTCAGTGTTGCTACGATTGTGTCACACATGTAATACATTTTCCCAGTGTTGTTACAGTAGCACCAAACACTTAGTACATTAGCTCTGTGTTGGTAAAGTAACACAAAACAATGCACCAGTAATGGTTAAAGGTTAGTTGAGTATAAAGATGGAATATCAGGAAACAGCACAACTTAACCACAGCAGAGAGGTGTGTGTCACAGACCACAGAGACTAAAACTTCAAACCTTTAATCAAAATACTTTACAAATACTATAAAAAGGTAGATAATATGTATTTATTTTTATTTATCTATTTATTTCACATTTGTTAACCAGGTTAGTCCAACTGAGTTTGCAAACAAACCCATTTTCAGTGGAGATCCGGGGGGGAAATGCCCCAGCAAGCATAAGTAAAGATAAAGTGACTATATACAAATATTAAATAACAATCACAATACAAAATAATTGTAAAAAAAAAAAGGTTATTAACTATTTGCATTGCATTGAAACTAAGCAACCCATTTTCAGTGGAGACCTGAGGGGAAAGAGCCCCAGCCAATATAAGCAAAGATAAATATACAGGACAAAAACTATTAAACTTAACAATGCAAATATGAAATTAATTTTAAAGAGGAAAAACAAAACAAAAAATTATGAACATTAAGAGTTGCACTTATAGTAGTGGTCTAAATCTACTACACATGAGAGTAAAAACAGAAAGATAATCATTGCTCAAAAGAAGAAAAATGTACAGACATTGATAGGAAGTGGGGGGAAAAGATAAATAGTGTGAAGAATGGGAGGGGGGAGAAAAAGGAGGGGGCTATAGTAGGCCTATAATAGTAGAGCTGAGGGTTTAGGAGGTTAGTTTAAGCAGAAGTTACTAACAGAAAGAAAGTTAGGAGATGCAACAGATTATACAGTAGGACAGACTAAGACTATGTGTGGTCAAGGCAACGGCATAGTTTCAAGTTTAATAGGTGGGATTTAAGCTTCTTTTTAAAGCACTAAATAAGCGTTTTCAGCTCCTGCCTTCTACAGATCATAAACATTAAATCAGCTTTCTCATTTAAAAGGATTTGGTTCATTTAGCTGCAACCAATCAAATCCTTTTTCTGAGCTTATGTTTAGCTAGTAATGGTTTTAAAGGAAAAGTAGCATTCAAGCCAAGTAGCCTGTTTGCTAATAGTTCAGCAATCCATCGGGTCTCAGTCATTTCAGTTACCCTAGGGGTATCCAAAATAACATCAAGTGCTATAAATTGAAAAGCATGCCCAGCTGATTTGAAAATATGCTGAGCTAAGGCATTGTCTGTATTTTTTAACCTAATGTCACTCAAATGCCTTAGGATTCTTACTTTTAAAGTGCAGCTCATTTTGCCTACATAAAAGCTAGGACATAACTTGCACTGGGCAACGTAAACAACACTTTTTTGTATTGCAATCTACATAATTGGTGCAACTATATTCTCTTCCAGTAGTCGGATGCCAAAATATATTATCACACCTGATAAAATTACAAGCTTTACATCTATTACATTTATATGTTCCTTTTCTTGTCATTAAAATATCTCTTCCTTTTGTCATTTCTTTATTACACAAGAATCTCTTAAGATTTTTCTTGTTCTTAAACCAAACTTTGGGTGATCCCCTAGTATTTGTTTGATATCATCATCGGCTGTTAAAATCTTCCAATTTTCTTTAATTATTTGACAAACACCCTTGATATCCTGACTGTAAGTATACATTTCATACCCAATTGAACATTCTCCTATGTCTTAAACTTCTTGTTCTCCATACGATGGCCCCTGTTAAGATAGAGTTTACCTCTTCATTCTCTGTCAGTCACAATTTCTGACACACCTTTGTTGACCAAATCTGGTTTATAACCTCTGCTAAGTAAGTTCTCTTCAGGTATCCTGGTTTCATGTTCAAAGGTCTCATTATCAATATATAATCTAGACATCCTTAAGAACTGTCCTTTAACAACTTGGGAGAATACATGTTGCAGGTGCAGACTATTACAATGAAGAAGATGGTTCTTTAGCACTGTTTCCAAAACAATTGTGTATCAAACTTCCCTTCCCTGTTTCTGCTTAGACTGATGTCCAGAAACTCTATCTTTTGTTTTGAATAATGAACATCAAACTTCAAAAAAATGTTGTATCTGTAACATAGTCAACAAATTCCAATAGACAGGTTTCCTCACCTGTCCAAAGGAGGAGTATGTCATCCATGAATCTTTTATAAAATGGAATATAACATTCCCAGTTGTTCATACCATTGGAGATAAATTCCTCCTCCCATTGGATAACAATATTCCACAAGACAAGCTACTCAAAAAAAAACAAACAGTAAGAAGGCAGGCAATGGTAGTTTTAACTATTTATATAGAAAAATTAGCACTTTCATCAAGTAACATACACACAGCTGCATCAGATATTGACAAAAGTGCAAATTTTTCTATATAAACAGTTAAAACTACCATTGCCTGCCTTCTTTTTGTTTCCTCCTCCCATTGGGCCAAAACCAAATTAGAATAACTATTCACACACGGGGTTCCCATTGCTACCCCCCATTTCTGAAAAAAATAGTCATCCTTAAACAGCAGTGCATTATTTTCCAACACTATCTCCAATAGTGTGCAGAGTTGGTAGACCTCTCTCTTATCCTAAGCTTGTTTTTGATTCAAAAATCTCCATATCGTCTCTACGCCATAGTCATTGAGTATGACTGTAAATAAGCTTACCACATCCATAGTTACCATTAGGACTTCTAAACACAAAGGAAAGTTCATTAACTGAAAAATTACAGTACATTCATTATGTGTTAATATCCTATCTTCAAAAATCAACTCTTCCAAAAGTGCTAAACCTTCTTCGTGAGGAATGCTAGAAAACAAATCAATTACATCGATGGTAAGAAACATAATATTTTCTTTGTATAAATTCTGATCAATAATCAGTGATCAAAATGACATCTACATCTTCTGTATCAAAAAAAATGTCCCTTCATTATTAATAAAGAATTCATTTTTTTGGAAAGTAGGGAAACAGTTTTTTTATGGACTTATCAAGTTTCCAATTTGACATTTTTTATTGAGTGAAGTTTTTAGCATATTATATATTCATAAATTTGTTTTATAAATATGTATTTTTTAAGTAACATTCTAGAATAGATTTCAATGAGTTTAAATTTCTGGTTTTAGTTCCAGCACACATCTGATGAAGTTAAGAAACAAAAACGTATGGTTTGAGCGTTAATGTGTTTTGGTGGATTTAATAAAAGTGATTTTTTAAGTATTTTCATTTCCACGCTGTGTGACTACGCTGAGAATTAACTAACTGAACAGTTTCTGCCGACTGGGAGCTTTATTGTACGTCTCTGGGCTTCATTTTTCTTTTGTGTTTACTGTTTTTTGTAGAACCCTTGCGCTTTCTTTGGGATTTAAAAGTAGGACTTCTACTTCCTTACCCATTTCTTGTAACTAGGAGGAGAGTGAGCATACAAAGTCTTCTGTGTCCTTGAAGACAGTACTAGCTTCTACAAGTGCTTTCTTTAACTTATGTTCAATGAAAATTGAGGCTGGTTCTGTGACCCAACCGTTACCAGATACTATTGGGCACATAGGTGGGTCATTAGTGCCCTTATGTATCTTAGGAAGCCCTCTTATAGATGGAATTACAGAATTTTTAACCAAGAGAAAATCATAAATGTCTTTCATAATCACATTAGTCAGCAATACGTCATATAGGTTCTCATGGGCCTTCCATATGATGTCATTTTGTTGGTAAAATAGTATCATACACATGTTATATTCTTTCGGTGTTGACAGTAGTGTCACCCATGTAGTACATTCTCCCAATGTTGCTACAGTAGCATCACACACATAGTACATTCTCCCAGTGTTGCTACAGTATTGCCACATACATAGTACATTCACCAAGAGTAGCTACTGTGGTGTCACACATGCAGTACATTCTCTCAGTGTTGCTACAGTATTGCCACATACATAGTACATTTACCAAGAGTAGCTACTGTGGTGTCACACATGTAGTACATTCTCTCAGTGTTGTTACAGTAGTGCAACACACATAGTACATTCAACAAATGTTGCTACAGTTTTGTCACACCTGTAGTACATTTTCCCAGATTTGCTATAGTCCTGTCACGCATCCAGTACATTCTCCCAGTGTTTCTACAGTAATGCCATACACATAGTATATTTTCTCAGTTTTACAACAGTAGTGTCACACACATAGTACATTCTCCCAGTTTTGTTCAGTAGTGTAATACATGAAGCACATACTCACAGTGTTGCTATAGTATAGTCACACATGTAGTACAACATTCCAGTCTTGTTACATTAGCATCACACACAGTACATTCTCCCAGTGTTTCTGCAGTAGTCTCACAGTGTTGTTATAGTAGCGTCACATACATAGTAAATTCCCCCAATGTTGTTACAGTAGTGTGACATACATAGTAAATTCTCCCAGTGTTGTTATAGCAGTGTCACATATGTAGTAAATTGTCCCAGTACATACTGTATTCTCCCAGTGTTGCTGCAGTAGCATCAAACATGTAGTCCATTCTCCCAGTGCCGCTAATGTAGCATCAAACACATAATACATTCTCCCAGTGTTTCTACAGTAGAATAATAGACATGTGAAACATAAACTATGTTATCTGCCAGAAGGAGAAGCCCCAAGATTCTTAAAGAAAGTGTTATTATCCACAAATAAATAAACTGATAAGTGCTTTCGTTCATGTAACAATAATGAACTTCTTCAGATAAAATTGAACACAAGCAACAGGTGTTAAATAAGGCCCAAATCAGTAATCTTATCAAAAGATGATGTCATTAAACCATCCTGTTTACATTTCTTAAAGTGCCAAAGTGCTTTTTAAAGTGCCACTCAAACTGTGTAAATACAGCAATCTAAAAATGTGTAAAAATATTCATTCACTAAAAGCTTTTATATCATATTTATGTTCATAAATCTGTTCTTGTAATATGGCTTAAGAACTTTGATTAGAATATATAAAGCTGTGAACATCTGGAATTTTCCATATAAAATGTCTTTATAGTCTTTCAAACCCTCCTAGCCTGGTATTTGTATAACAACATAAAGAGCTCTTATAATCTAAGATGTCACACTAAAGAAATATACATCAGGCCGAAATTAGCACTAGCTTATTAAGATAATATTTTTAAGATGCAGTAACCAACACGGAAACTATATTCCAGTTTATTTTCTCATAATGACCCCTATATATTTAACTGTCTTTAAAGGAAGCTGATCTGGTGGCATTGACATCTAAAGCCATGACTACAGACTCACCAACACAGATATGATTAGTAGCTCGGATGGCTTATGAAGTGCCAGGAAAGGATAGGTTTGTCCATCCCAGGAAGGAGGGCAGTTATGTGGTCATTCTCTGTGATGTGATGATTACTAAACTAGGCATTAATCTCTACATCACTCGATGGGTTGCAAACTGGCTTACTGACAAAATACACACTGTAAAAGTAGCCAACTCCAAATCCTGCTCCAGACAACTGATAAGTGGTGTACCACAGGGTTCTGTCCTGGGACCACTCTTGTTTGGTAACTACTTCTCTGAAGTACAGGCCAACACGAAGGGAATCTGGCTTACAAAGCTCGCAGATGACTGCAAGCTGGGAGCCATTACTGAATCCCCAAATGATGTGTATATACTACAAAAGGGCCTTACCAAAACAGATGCCTGGTGCCAGAGCCATGGGCTCAAGCTAAATGCCAAAAAATGTATAGTTGTCCCCTTTGGGAAAAAACAGGTACCTGTGAACTACCACATAGATGGTAGTATACTAAACACTGAAAGTGTGATAAGAGACCTAGGGACACAGGTGGACAGTGGTCTCACCTTTGATAACAATATAGCCATAACACTTAGAAAATCCTTCTACGTGGCACACCTCATCACTAAGGGCTTTTCATCCAGAAAAAAGAGGTCATTGTCCCTCTGTACGCATCCCTCATTAGACCAATTATAGAATACAATGCCTCATTTGGTATGTATCTCACAAGACATCTGCAACAATTAGAAAGGCCGCAGAAATACTTCGCAAAAAGAATCACAGGCCTAAAGCAGATGCCTTATGCTGACCGTCTAATACTCTGTCGCATATCACCTACTCAGAGGCGATCTCTGCCTAACATACAAGGCCATGTCAAACCCACATTTGTTGGACATGCTACACTTAAGGAAATCCCAATCCCTCCAAGCCACAAGCTCCAGGGATCTTAACCTTGGCATCACGATGAATAGAACATGCTGGAGGGATAGGTTCCTGACCCAGAGATTCTCCAGGCTCTGAAATAGGATGCCCATGCATGTCAGGCAGAGCACCTCAATGGCCCTCTTCAATAGGAACCTTGACGATTGGATGGGTGATAGGAAATTCACTCTGGGGATCACATCAGTAGCCCTGCTAAACAGGAGTCCAGGAAAGTAAATATTTGTGGGAAGCAATAGCCAGGGAATCGTTATGGCTAGGCTTGTATAGGCCCTAGGGCCGATAGCCTAGTACCTACCTATGAACCTATGAACCTATGACCCCTGGTAGAGGTTGTGGGGACATCATGATAAGGAGCCATGGCCCAAAGAGTGGAATAGTATGGTAGATAAAACTGAGCTGCAGAGGAGACAGGGTAATATGTTACACATCACCATTGTACACCCACCCCTTGGACGCAATCATGGAAACCAGTGGACGGGGGTAGTAATGAGATAGGTCATAAGTAAAAAAATCCTCTGGCTGAAGATGATGGTGAGACCCCCTCACCCCCAACCTAGAATGCCCTTAAGTTCTGTGCTGTCCCCAGCTATGTGGGAGAAGTCCAGGGGAAACAAGAGGTTGGCAGATTTGATGATAGTTGGGAGGCGATGAGTAGAAGGCAATAGAATAACACAGTGGAGCAAAAAGTGTTGCTTCAAAAGAAAATGATGTTGGTTAGTACAGATAGTGGAAACTTGCCAAAAGATATGAAAGCAGATTTTTTTTTTAGTGTTTATATGTAGGCCTGCTGCATTATACTATTGCAAAAAGGAATTTAGGCACACCTACCTAAATAACTATCACTTCTGACTTGAACATTGTTACTCAGTACAAATATGACCATGCTGCATTTGCGCATGCATACAGCCCAAGGTTGTACTTGCTTGTGTGTTATTGTTTACTTCGTACTGAAGTGATTTGTTTGTCCTGAAGTGCTGGAACACTTGATGCTCTCTGAGACTGTAGCTTCTAGAAAACTTGCACAACAGCTTTTCACTGTCTGTTGATGATTCCTGTCTCTCTGGAGTACACTGACATATGACATTGGAGTGAGAATAATAAATTAGAGAGAGAGCACGGGGGGGGGGTCTGATGTTCCCCTTCCATACATACATGGGGGTGTAGGTGCTGCCATCTTGAAAAACAATGCTTTTATTTATTTTGGTTTTTGGTGCAGTTGTTTTCAAGTTTGATATGCATGCGTTATGAGCATATGTGTGTACTGAAGCTATGGGCTTTGCACTGTGTTTGCTGTGCATTTCTGAACAAAGGAGAGCAGCTCTCAGGACTTATAGTGCATCCAGTCTTCCCTTAGCAGAAGTAAATATTCTACCTAGTTTGCAGTCATCAGTATATTTCTGCATCCAACATGTTGAAGATGGGACAATTCATAGATAGGTGCGTTGAATAAGACAGGGACCAAAAACAGATCCCAAGGGGACTCCACTGACTAAAGAAGTGAAATAAGAAATAAAAGTGACTTAATAGTTACAGACTGCTGAGCACAGATTAAGCATTCTGTAATGCACCTTTCAGAATAATTATTAACCAGTTCTTACTAATATACAAATGAGGAATGCTACCAAAAGCCTTGACAGGATCAATGAACCCAGCAAACAGAGTGATATCATAAAAATAAAACAGATTAGAAAAAAGTAGATTTGGTTTACACAAAAGGCCCGTGTTATTCCATTAAACAATGTGCAGGCCTGTGTTACTTCATTAGCTAAGTTGCCTTATTTGTAAGAACACTGCCTACTCTGCATTCATGGTCAGCTTTAATTATTTGTGTTGAATGCTTCATTTTTATTATGGGCTTGCTGCAACCTCATTCAGTGCCAGCTTTGTCCAGTTAAGGGCCATGTGGGAGCTGGAGCCTGTCCTAACACTCAGCGACCACAAGACAGTGAAATTAATTCCAGACAAAATGTCAGTGTATAGCAGGATGTGCATATACACACACATGCACAAATATATACACAGACACATTAATGCATGCAAGCATGTGTTTGCACACACACACACACACACACACACACACACACACACACACACACACACACACACACACAGATACATATACACACACACACACACACACACACACACACACACACACACACACACACACACACACACATTTAGATATGAGGTACACATAGGATTATCAATTCAGCTATGTTAGGCATTTGTGACATGACAGAAACCGGAACACCTTACCAAAATGAAGGCATCCCGGCCAGGAACTGAGACTAGAGGTCCAAGTGCTGTGAAGCAGTAGCACTAGTACTAACCTCTGTACCACTGAACAGCTCTTGCTTCAGTTTATTTTACTAAATAAAGCAAATTTTCTTTTTATGGTTTTCAGATCTTCAATTTATTATGTCCATGGAGTCTGATGAGTTTATAGACCACCAGAGTGGTTTAACATCCATTTTTTACGTAAATCTTAAATGCCCAGGTACAGAGTTTGAAATTCTGTTATGCACAAATCCGCTTAATAAATCCTATCATTCCTCTATGACTTTAAAAGCAAATTATTAGTTATATCCTCACCATAACTTGGCATCTGTGTTGTCCATTTTCATTTTTTCTCACTAATGAGTTCAGATCTCATCCTCTGATCGAACTCGGTCCCTTATAATAGACTTCGGATTCAGCTCTTCAGCTCCTCCCTCTACCCACAAGGCTCTATTCCATCACCAACACCTCAGATCAAATTTACTGCCTAGTCTTCCATTTTATTGTAGAGATAGGCGATGCACAGAAGAACGACAGGGCTCAAACCAGGAACTGAATAGTTCCAGTAATTCCAGGAGAGACAAGGACGGGGGAAGGATGGGAGGAAAGGTGAAGAAGAATGAAAATGGACAACACAGATGCCAAGTTACGGTGAGGACATAACTAACAAATCTGATGTTGTCCTTTTTATTCTTTCTCACCAATGGTAGAGTCCCCAGCTATGTAACCCTCGGGAGGCCCTCATAGAAGTACCTGCCAGAGCACTATTGAACCAAAAAAGCTTTGCTTCTAGAAATGATGTCCAATTTGTAATGTGTGACAAAGGTATGAGTATTTGACCAAGTAGCTGCAGCACAAATATCATCAGTGGAAGTCCTTGACCAAAAGGCAGATGAAGTAGCCATGGACCGAGTAGAATGAGCAAGAGAAGGTCATGGTAAATTTAGTCCTTTTGAGAATAAACCAATGAAATGTGATCAGTAATCCACTTGGCTAAACTAACTTTACATGCTGCCTGACTCAAGCGATTTGGGGAGAAGGATACAAAGAGTTGGTCAGACTTCCTGAACTGTTTTGTTTGGTGAAGATAAAAATATAGTTGCCTGTGCACATCAAGGAGATGAGGCATGCATTCCCCCTTATTTGTAAAATTTGGAAAGATGACTGGTAATTTTATGTACTGGCTGATGTAATTTTCAGATGCCACCACAGGAAGAAAGGTAGTGCGCAGAGACACCCTGTCTTTAGGGAAAATAATACAAGGAGGCTTCGCTGACAGAGCTTGGAGCTCAGAAATTCTTTTTGCTGAAGTAATACCTGCTAAGAAGACCATATTCCAAGAAAGGTACAGCAGATCACATTTGTTTGCCAGTTCAAAGGGTTTTTGCGTTAAACCCTGAAGGACCAGGAATGTGAGGAGAAAGTTGCCTTTCATGAAGGCATCACACAATCACACCTACACAATCTGGATGAAGCCAGAGAAGAAGATTTGTTTCCAGAATAGAAATTTGAAATTACTGCCAACTGAAATTTAATTGTAGAAAAACTAGCTGCTTCTTTAAAAAGAGTTGTTAGATGGCCAAAGTTGGTGCTGAAAAGGGGTTGATATTTTGGTTAGAGGTCTAAATAGAAAATCTTTTCCATTCGCTTCTGTAGACTTTCTTTGTAGTAGAAGCTTTAAGGGAGGGCAAGATAGTATTGTGAACTGGTGAAGAAAGCTTGGACTATCTAGTACTGGAAGCAGAGAAACCATGCAGTTAGCTTGAGGGCATGGAGACTGCGGTGTTGAATTCTCATATAGCCCTGGAGGATATCGTAAGTAAGACCATAGGAAGGAGAACTATACCTGCTGATGCCAGAAGTGGTAATGAGGATGACAGCTCTTCAGCCTGCTTGCTTTCTGTAAGAACTTTGGAATCAGAGGAAGAGGAGAGCAGGCATACAGGAGACCAGGGGGCCAATCATGAACCAGAGGGTCTCTCGGTGACTGCCCCAGAGGGGGATCAGAGCAAAATACTTGCTGCACTTGCTGTTGAGGGGTGAAACAAATAGATCGCAGCAAGGCTAGCCCCAGTGGCTGAAGATCATATTCGCAACTGATTGATTGAGAGACCACTCATGAGGCATCAGACTGCATCTGCTGAGCCTGTCTGCTAGTGCGTTGGTTTTCCCAGGATGTGCATTGCAATGAGAAAATGGTCTCAAGCGATATTCCCAAACCTTCATGGTCTCTCTGCACAGTGGATAAGATTGGGTTACTTCTTGTTTGCTGACATACCAGACTACTTTTATGTTGTCTGTTTGAATTGCAATAGTCCCTAAAGGGAGAATGTCTTGAAATGTTTGCAACACTAGGACTGCTGTCATCTCTAAGATGTAGATATGCAACTTGGTCTCCAGAGGGAACCACATGCCTTGGACCATCTTTCCCAAGAAATGCTCCCCCACCCCAGTTGGAAAGCATCCGTGGTCACTGTGGCAACTGGGGGTGGAAGGGTGAATGGTCTGCCCAGAAACAGGTCATCAGAATGAATCCACCAATAAATATGACATTTACAGATTGGAGTGAGTCTTATGGGAAACCATAGGGGCTGATAAAGCATGGACCACTGTACCGCCAAGATCCATTGAAGGATTTGCATAATGAATCATGCCAGAGGGACCAGAAGTATGGCAGCTGACATCAACCCCAGAGCTTGTAGTACTAGTCTTGTTGGAGGAGATGGGTGAGATAGTATAGATAGAACCTGATGTCTCAAAAATGTGATGCGATGGTGGAGTGGTAAGGAAGCCACCTGAGTTGTAAAAATCAAGACAGTCACTATGAATTCCAGGGACTAGTTTTGACTTGGCTTTTTTATTGAGAAGCCTAAAGTGTTATAAACCTGCATTAAGTAGTCCCTGGCTTTTAAAAGTTGATGCTTAGATGGGGCAATGAGGAGTCAATCATTGAGATATAGAAACACCTGGAATCCCTTGAGTCTCAACTGAGCTGCCACTACTGCCATGCATTTGGTAAACACCCTGGAGGGTTTGGTGAGTTAAACGACAGTGCTCTGAACTGGTGATGATTGGCTCCCAGCCAAAGTGTAGATGTCTCCTGGATTGCCTGTCTGTTTTTATTTGATAGTACACATCCTGGAGATCTATAGACCACATCCAATCATCCTTTAGCAGAAGAGGCAGGATGGACTGAACTGTGACCATGTAGAACTTCATCTTTACATACTGGTTCAAGTTGCTTAGATCCAAAATGGGTCTTAGGTCCCCTGTTTTCTTTGTCACTAAAAAGAAGTGTGAGTAAGTTCCAAATCCTATATGGTCAGGCGAGACTTCTTGGGTGACTCTTTTCTGTAGCAGCTTTTATATTTCTTGTGCTGCGTCTTTCCTCTGCCTGGATCAAATGTCAGGAAGCTTCTTCTTTTGAGTAAGAGGAGGAAGGGAAAATGATAGGTAGCAACCTCTGGATATGATTTTTAGCACCCATGAATCTTTTGTGATATCTGACCAAGTGTCTAGGTGCAAAGAGAAATAACCCCAAACTGCCTCCAGAGATGGACAGTCAGGCAGTGCTTCAGGAATGCCGATAGGGCCTATTGAAAAAGGAATCTCTAAAGCCCTGTTTCTGTGGGCCCCCTCTGCCTCTAGGGCAATGTCTACCATTAAAATTTCCTCCTCTACCCCCCTGGAGGAATTATGCTCACGCAAATCCTGGAAAGGTCCCTGAGAGTTAAGGAACCATATCTTCTTACTGCCTCGTTGGTTTCTAGACAAGGTCCATTGAGGGTAGAAAACTTGATTCTTACAGCAGACAGTCTTTCCCTATTGTTTACTGCAGGTAAGTGTGTCCTTAACTGATGGCCCGTACAAGGAAGTGCCATCAAAGGGGGTATTGACAAAGGATGTCTTGTCGGGCACCACAAAATCACATAGCACTTCCAGGCATGTCTCCTTATGGCTATGCCTAAACCAGCTGCTTGAGAGGTACCCTCTGCTGCATTGGAGATCAGCCTCATTGATGCATTTGAAATGGACAGTAAAGTGGCCATTTGAGAGGAAGTCTTTTTGAAATCTTCAGCAGACATGGACTTCGAGAGTATTTGATATCTCCTTAGTCAAATCTCTCTCTGCAGCCAAATGAAATGTGCCAAGTAGTTTAGAGACCTCAGCTTGAAAGTAGCTGAGGCAAACACTCACTTTCCAAATCTGTCCATTGCTCTGGACTCCCTGTTTGGTGAATGGACAAAAGAGCTCTGTTCCGCTAGCTCCTTCTTGGTGGCTGCTGCCACCACCATAGCATCAACCAGGACTTCCTTGCTCCAGTGGGGTCTAACAACAGGAGGGGTCAGAAATTTGTCCAGGTGCTTGGGAATAGGTTCAACAGTGTCCAGTTCCTTCCAAATCCAGCAGGAAAGCAAATTCCTTCCAAGTCCAGCAGGAAAGCAAATCAATCAGTTCATCTGCCAGGGTGGGGGGGTCACCCATAATGTAGATGGTACAGAACCAAAATCCTCCAGAAACACTGATTCTTCAGAAGAAGGTGATTGAGAAGACCAGCCACCCTTCTGTTTAAGGATCTCGAGGATATTTCCAAAGGAGATGTCATCAGGTGGTGATCTGGGGGATCCCTCTCACTCATCAAAATCAGTGTCTTCTGTGAGAGACTCCATGGGTGAGTCTATGTGTTTCCTCTTACATGTCCCCTTCCAAGGAACCTCGACCGTGGGATGTTTGGGAGAAGTATCAGAAGAGGGGGAGGGGATTCCTCTTGTGGAACTGTCTGGAGACTTCCTGGAACTTGGCTGTCCATGTGGGATAGGTCTTATGGGCTAAGAGGTCAGAAACCAAGATGGGAGATGTGTAGGATCCAAGAAAATAGAATATGGTTCCCTGTGAAGTGATAAATCCCTTTCCACCACATTGAAGGCTGAAGGACCAGGGAAAACCTCTACCCCCTCCTTGGAGTCGAAGCATCAGGGCTACCCCCAGGATCCAAGCCTCAAGAGGAAAATCATATCCAAGCTGTCCAAGGCCAAAGCTCTAAGAAGAAGGGATGGATACAACAAAATCAGAGCTGAACCCAACCCCTCTGATCCAGCACTGACCTCTCAGATCTGAGGCCTGCTCAGATCTGAGAGTATCAGTGGAGAGCTGGTCAGGGACACTGTCAAAGTTGAGGAAGGTACTTTCCTCAGATCTGATGCCAAACCTCTCAAGAATTTCATATTCTGGGACACCAAAACCACTGCTCAGATAAGAGAAGGAGAGAGATGGACATAGCAGGTGCACTCATGGATCCAGGAGAGGACGGAGCTGGCAGGACCCCATCTGGATCTGAGCCCTGAGAAATTTCCATATCATTCTATTCACCTCCACCTCTGACAATCTCCTAGAAGACCTGGAAGATACTGTGGATGAGGTCTGGAGTGTTTTTTCAGAGTCTGGAAAATTTGGCTTGATAAAGAAGGAGATACCGGCTTATGGTATACTCTAGAGTACAGCTCCTGTGGGCAGAGCTAGAAGTCAGATCCAAAGTCTTAGGATACGCTAAGGACATAGAAGGAAGTGGCTAAATCACTATCAGAGCAAAAACTGTAGGATCTGAAAGGTGTTTAGAACCAAAGAAAGCTCCCAGGTTTAGGATCCAAAATGGTCGGAGCCGAGATTTTTCAGATCTTCTCCAACAAAGCTTGAAGAGACTTTGGTGGAGACTCTTTCTGGATTCCAAAGAAACAGATTTTGCTGATTTGGTGGGAGTCTGAGCCCCAGAAGAAGCAGGCAAAAGACATCTAATTATTAATTTATTGTCTGCTAATGCTCTGGGATCTATTTTTTTCCATTTGATACTAAACAAAGTTTCAAAACGTACTTTCTAGATATGAAAAAAAAAAATCACATGACTTAGTTCTCTACCAATATTAGTTCAAAATAAACCACATTGTGACCAGATCTTCAAAACAAGATAAAATTGTTACAAATGTCACCAATGCTCCTCACACAGGTCATGTCAATATGATTTGAAAATAAGGTTTGATCTTTTATCTGATGGCAGTATCTGTCTTAGATGGCACATATTCATGATATCCATACTTGCTATTAACCTTATTTGATGTCCAATCAACATATGGTTTATTAAAGCCACTCAGTACTATTGCAACACCTGATTCAAATGCATCCACAGGCATATCCATGAATGCACAATGATCATAATACCTTAAAGATGAAGAATGCTGATATAGGAAACACTGACATGTTTGGAACAGCAATGGATACATTTAACAGTTCTGATTCTACAGGCACTTCCCCCAGAAGTGTGCTCTTTAGGCCTGTGGCAGTGATCATTCCAGACACTTTTTGGGGCACCATAGGATCATAGGAGGTTACTAAGCTATCAACCCAGAATTAATTTCAAGCCTAGTCATTTCATCCCACTGTAATACTATGGATACTCTAGTCTATACCCAGGATTGTATTTAGTAATGACTGCCCATGTCCAGGAGGGTTGTGGGTGCTATCCCCGGTAAGACTTTACGGTGCCCCATCGTCCAGGTTCCATTTGAACAGTGTCATAGAGGTGCTCTGCTTCACATAAATTGGCAGCCTATTCCAAAGACGTAGCAGTTTCTGGGAGGCAAATCTGTCCCTCCATCACATTCTATTCAAGTTGTAGGCCATGTGCAGCAAATTCATTAGGTTTGGGTCAGAAATTGTTCTGTAAACCAGTCATTAGTCTCCCTTAAGAAGTCTATATGATACTGAGTATAAGTGACAGGGACTTTAGTTTGTCTGTGTAAGGCATGTGCTAGAGTCCCTTGATCTTCTTTATTAAAATCCTCTGAGGTCTCTCCAATTGCTGCAGGTGCTTTGTACAGTACATGCTGAAAGGGGCTTTATACTCAATTATGGGCCTGATTAGTAATGAGTACAGAGGGGTTATAAGCTCCTTTGCCCTAGAGGCGATGCCTTTGCTAATCAAGTGTGCTACATAGAAAGTCTTCCTTACTACTGTAGACATGTGGTGGTTAAAGTTCAGGTCACAGTCTACTTGTGATTCCAGATCCCTTACCAGTTTGTAGGTACATAGAATATGGTTGTTAATTTGATAGTGTGAAGGGACATTGTTTTTAACAAGGGGAATGATGATACATTTCTTTGCATTTAGTTTGAGACTAAGACACCAGTTGCTGGTCTGCATAAAACCCTCGTGAAGTATACGAACATCATTTGGGGATTCAATAATTGCGCCCAGTTTGCAGTCATCCACAAACATGGTCAGCCAAAGCCTTTTAGTTATGGCCTGAACTTCTGAGAAGTATATACCAAACAGTAGGGGGCCTGGTATTGATCTTTGTGGTACCCCACTGGTGATAGGTATTCTAGTTGATGTGGAGTCACCCACTTTGATAGTGTGTGACAGGGTAGAGAGCCAGTTGGCAACCCATCTTACAACAAAGGGGTTTACATTCAGTTTGCTAAGTTTATTGGTAATGCCTGAGCATGGCATTGTGTCGAAGGTTTTGTCCAAGGTGAGGTATGCTGTGTACACAGATTTGCCCTTATCAATGGCCCTGGTCACATTTTCAAAGAAATCTACCAGGTTTAACAGGCAGGATCTGCCCCTGACAAAGCTGTATTGGGTCAGATCCAAGGTCTGAAAGTCATCTGTGTCTTTATTTATGAGGTCCATGATGATATGTTCCATGACCTTACATATGTGGCTGATCAGACTTATGTGTCTATAATTCCTTGGGTCTGTTGCTAAGCCACTTTTGTGGAGGGGAATAACTGTTGTGGTTCTCCATTCCACAGGAACATAGCCTGTTGTTAGGCTGTGATTGAATAGGGTACTTAATGGTAATGCCAGTTCATGTTTTAGTTTGTTTAGAAGACAGCCTGGGATGCCGTCTTGTCCCATAGAGTCTGCGTTTTTTGCCTTAGAGAAGGCTTTAATGACCTGCTCTTTGGATACGTAGGGTGGAGGTGAAGACATCTTTTTCAGTGTAACATAACATGTAAGAGAAAGTGTTTTCATGTTTACTGATTGTGACTAGAGATCACAGAATAGTGAGGATTGGGAAATTAACCCTTTTCCCCACTGTAGTTCAATCTCAGAGTTGGTATATATAACTCGCAAGGGGTGTGGGGGATGCAGGAGGGTTCTCCCCATTTAAAACATTGGAAAAGTTGTATTTTTTTATGTGTATTAATATATTGATTTGATTCTGTCTTTTGCACAATGTAGCATTGTCGCTTCACAGCAAGAGGTTCTCCCATTCGATTCTCGGCTGGAGCGCCTTCTGTGTGGAGTCTGCATGTCCTCCCCACGGTCAATTGACGTTTAAAGACATGCAGGTAGGTGCATGCATGAATGGGTGTGCCTTCTTTGAAGGTTGGGCATCAGGCTGGCAACTCGGCACCATAAAAAAATCCACTGTCAATCATAAGCAGACCGGAGTTCCGCTGTGGCGACCCCTAACCAGGAAAAGCCGAAAGACATTTTTTTTTTAGTCCATTCAAATCCTCTGGTGACTTCCGGACATGTGCATTAATTGATTTGTTGTTTCAAACATTCGGCTTTGTTAACATTCGTAGATGTGAATTTACAATGTCTTTTGTCTCGTCTTTATGAGTTTCGGTGTTATGGTATTTTGATATACTGAAGTAGATCCATATGTGTGTGTGTGTGTGTGTGTGTGTGTGTGTGTGTGTGTGTGTGTGTGTGTGTGTGTGATATATATATATATATATATATATATATATATATGGATCTACTTTAGATCACCGAAACGCCACTTCGACACGACGAAGAAGGAAGGGAAAAGGAAAGACCCGAAGCGTTTTGACCAATCCAGAATCCAGAGACAGAAGACCGACAAAGGGGAGGGTGAGTCGAGTGCGAAGGTGTGAGTGCGCGATAGTGGGAATTAGGATCGGGGAGGAGGACAGGTAAGTGGACAATAGTGAGGATTTTAGGGGTGTGGGAGGTGTGTGTGAGTGGTGTGTGTTTGTTAGTGTTTGGTAGTGGTGTGTGTGACGGTGTGATGTTGTAGTGGGTTGGTTGTTTAAGTTAAGGGGTTATGTGGTGAGGGTAGGTGTGTGGTGCAGGGGGGTGTTAGTGGGTAGTGTGGGTAGGTAGTGGTGTGTGTGGGTGTGGGGTGTGGGTGGTTAGTATTAGGTGGGTTAGTGGTGGGGACCTTAGGACCTTAGTGTTAGTAAGTGGTGGTGTGTTAGGGTTAGGTTAGGTGGTGGTAGTAGGAGTGTGTAGGGTGGTAGGGTAGGGTGAGGGTAGGTTAGGTGAGTTGTTGTTAGTGTAGGGTTAGGGGGGGTAAGTGTCTGGTAATGTGTGTCGGTAGGAGTTCGGTTGTGTGTAGTTGGGTGTTTTTTCGTAGGTCTTGTGTCTTGGGTCGTGTTTCGGTGTCGTGTCGTCAGTTGTGTGTCGGTGTTGTGCGTTGTCGGTGATTATGCATATCCATATATACACATGGTTTCACTTTACAATCCTGAAATACTGTAATATCGAAATTCAGTATCTCGAGACTGTAAAGCCGAACACTGAAAAGCCCGAAACCCCAAAAGCACGAAATTCAAAATCGCGACTGCCCACAGACACACTCCACACACAAACAAGCACACATACACCTTCCTCCCTACACTACAAACCAACAAAACACACACAAACACAACAAACAAAACAAAACAAACACACACGCAGACCCTACATATAAGGCAACCCCCCTGCGCCCCCTACACCCCCACTACTTATATATACTAACTCTGAGGTCATACTTAAAACACAAATACAGAAAAACCACCACTACACATTCTACACTCCCCTTGCACAAACACACATCACATACGTATAAATACCACCACTCTCAACGCTTACACACACAATCTGATCTACCTACCCTAACCCACACCTCAAAACTCCAAACACACTCACACATACTAAAATCCCTACCTAAACCCCCTAGTAAAACATCACTTATCTGAATCACCAGCTACATCCACATACCACACATCACAAACACAGAGAATCCCACATCACGTACGCACCTCCACAACTGCTGAGTTTACATTTCCGCATTCGCCATTTCTGCATTCTTTATGAGGATCTTTAAAGGCTCAGTTGCTTCTTTGGTCGAGTAAAGGTTCCTCTATAGCAATTTAAATTGAGGTTGTGCCAAGGAAAAAAATTGTTTTAAGAGATTCTAAGTCCAAATTTGTTTTCTAGTATTAAGAACTTTACCTTTAAAGGGGGGAGGACAGTAACTTTGATTTAATACCTTCAGGATTAATGCACTGTAGTGTTGCCTGTTAGGTACAGATTGCCAATATTCTCAAGTAAATTGTGATGGTGCAGCAATGAATCTGGCAGTAGAACACATCTGCAGATTTTATTCTCACCAGTTTGAATTCTGTGGATATTGTGAACTGACAACATTTTGAGGAACAAGAAACCATATTCAAATTTAGGCATTAAGATGTTTTTGCAATCACCAAACAAGCAGCTGGTAAAAGAAGATGACTGATCTAGTAACTTATCTTTGTTTAAGCCAGGACCTTATTAATAACCTTGTCAGTGTGTTTGTTGAAGGAAAGTGATGGCCTAGATACTTCTGCTCAGTGACAACATGGATGGAATTTCCTTTATGGTCTTGTAATGGAATAGTTGGAATAAGGAGGCAATTTTAGCTTTGGAGAACAGCATGAGTCTATGGTGAGGGGTTTGTAATGTGAGTGCTCCATGGTCCACATTTCTAAGGTTGAAGGATGAAAAGTCTCCTATTATCTGAGAGGATTGTAGAGAGAAAGCATGGTTTTGTATCAGCTTAAAAAGTTATGAACAAAGTAATAGATCTGCTCTTTGGCTGATCAGCCATTTTGCTTTTTGTAGTGTTTTGCAATCATTGTCTTGTTTTGGTGAGAGTGTAAAAGAACCTGAAGATTTTATTGATGAATGTTTTGGTAAGAGTGTGATTTCACTTGAGTCACATGCTCTTAATGGAAGGTTATATTCAAGCTGGGATAGTAAAATGCAATTTCCTATTGATATTCTGGAAGGTTTTTAGAGTATGGATTAGATATTGCTGGCCCAGAAAAGTAATGGGCTGATTTTCTCTTTTGTGTTCTCTAAGAGTTGGGGGTTGGTATAATAGTTAAGGTGTTTACTTCCTCAAACACAAGGAACAGGGTTTGATTCTTACCTTTGAAGTGGAAATTGGCTAGGAATAAAATGACCCACAAATGAAGTTTGCCAAGTACATACCTATTTGAACCGGGTCTATATTATAACATCGAAGTCTAAAAACATCGAATGCTATAATATTGACCCCATTTAATCAAAACACCAGAAAACCGAACAGTCAGAATAGCGAATTTTTTCCCAGGGAAAAAATTTGCTGTTCCGACAAACATACACACAACTCAAGCATACCAAAATACATAATCCTCACATATACACTTCACGAAACCCTACACTAAACCAGACATACACCACTAGCTACCCACTTACCTTAACCTAACCCTAACCCTAAGGTCCCTAACTGTCGCGCACTCACCTTAACCGCTCCTAACCCTAACTCACCGACCCCACCCTAACCATCATGTCCACACAATCTCACATTTACGTGACCTGCACCCTAACCCTAACTCACTTAAACCATCCCTAACCCTAAAGTCTGTCACTACCGCACACTCACCTCAACTGCTCCCTAACCCTAAAGTCCCTAACTACCGCACACTCACCTTAACCCAGTCCGTTCGCTCACTTACCTTAACCCTGTCCGTAACCATCGCACCACACTTACCCGAACCCAATCCGTAGCCTCCGTTCACTCACTTCCCTAAACTCAGTCTGTAATCATCGCACCACACTGCTGTAAATAGCGAATCCACGGACCAACGAAATCTTGCCCTAGATAAAATTTCAATGTTCCGAGGCTTCGCTATTCTCAGCTTTCGCACTAAAGGGTTCAATATTATAACATTCAAAGTTATTGAACTTCGATGTTATAATATAGACCCTTTAAACCTAGGTGGAGGGAATAAAAAAATTATATTTAAATAATATACAAATGAGTTGTCTATAAAAGCACCCATATCCCACTTTTAAGAGGAGAGTGCCATATATGTGGTATGCGTACAGATACTCATGTATTCCAAAAGACACAGTACCTCATTTCTTGTCATTTAGCTTTAGGACATGCTCCTGGCACCATTTGTTTGTACATATTAGGCCTTCATAGAGGATCTGGGAGTCCATTGGAGAGTTTATGATAGCTCCAGTTTTGCAGTCATCTGCAAACACGGACAGCCACAGAGCCATGCTGTCAGCTTTGACATCAGAGAGTAAATCTTTTTCTGGTATACTCTATAAATCCATTATGACACATCTTTCATAGGTTCATCAAACCCTGCACTTTGTGTTTGTAAGGCAATTACCACAAACCATTTAGGCCCACATTTCCTTCTCCTCTCTACTGAGAAAGGGTAGTAGGTATCTACCTCTTCATTCTTGTCTTACCTCTCTTCAGCTCCAATAGCATGGAAGCCCTAGTCAAACTCATGTCACCTGGGTCATAGTCAAAACTTTATGCCTCTGTGCACTGAACTGGCCACTTAGGAAGTTAGGAAGAATCAGTTGTCCATATATCAAGGAATCCTTTTGTATGCAGACACAGCAGTAATTCCTTTCAAGTTACATACCAGAGTTCTGAATAATGTTCACGAAGGGCACTTGAAATTTGTGAAAATAAAGAAATGAAGTCACATGCTTAATGTTTCATGAATTAATCAAGAGTCATACTGGATCCCAAATGGTCTAAAATGCACCAATACAAACACCCGAGGCAACATATCTGTATTGATTTTGCAGGCACATTCATTGACTCTTGCTATTTTAGTTGCAATGGTTGTAGATTCCAGTTGGCTAAGGGTAACTTATATATTGTAAACATGCTAAAGTACACAAACTTGTACACGTTTCTCTAAACATACCATTGCAATTCCTGAGAAATAAGTAAATGTCACATGTATCTCAGCTCTGACATTGTTTCTTATGTACTAGCATTGCGATGTTGTCATACAGATGCACAATAAATTGGTGATGAGGTCAGCTCATATGTGTGAGACAGACATCTCTGCTTTAAGCATGCATTCAAATGTGGTCAGAAGGGGTGATAACAGTAGCTGTGGTGCAGTAGTTGAGAAGAAAGCTTCATGTTAAGCAAGGTGATACACTGATAGTTGTATGAGAGATATAATAACAAAAAGTTGTGACTGTAAGTGTCACTGCATAGCATAAGACATCCAAGAGCACTGGTGTTATAAAAACATTCACCCAATGTGACCTTGGAGTACAAATCTCTGATTTTAAAGATAATATAATATAATATTGTACCACTGTATATGAACTCTACCAAAGCAAAAACTGTAAAAAAATGACTTATTATACACACTTATTACTGGTCAGATATTACAGTAGTAAATATACATTGAATCTCGTTTGTAACTTTTTAATCTCCAACTCAACCTGACCCTTACCCCAAAGTATGAATAACACTGTCTTACACAAGCCAAAGCCAACTGGCTGCCTCTCCAGAAATGAGTGATTCTACTCTTTGGCTCCCAACCTTAAATGTTCCTGAAAGAAAGTTCCAGCACTTATCTTTTCTCTAGCTTACTTAGTCAGTGTCATATATAACCTTAGCTCTAATAGCAACTCATGGCTTCTCTTGCAAGCAACGAAAATCAGACTGCAGTGCAATAACCACTCCATTTCTACCCCTGGGCCAAAGCTCTGGAGAGATCTTCCCTCAAATATTAAAGACCTGTCTAACTCTTTCTCCTTTCCGGTACAACTTAAAGAATATTTCACAACACAGGCTGTTTGTAAATGCTCTGCTTCAGGTCACATAACCTAGCCTCCTTTATCTCTTACTCGTACAGCCTATCAATTTCACTACAGTATCTCTTGTGTAACTCCTAACATGTCTGTACTCTAACTGGTGTAAATATTGTACATAGTCATTTCTGCTGACTAACTTTTTAAATAATTTTTTTCTTTTGTATACTAGCTATATCTTTGTTTTTGGTGTACTCTTTTATTGTATAAATGATTTTTATTTTTACTTTTTCCACTTGATGTGCATTTACATTCTGGGCTGAGATGGAAACAATGGTCCAGTGGGATCAGTGCTCTACCCAAGTTAACAAACTGCATAACTAAATAAATCATCTTATAGGTTCATAGGTTGGTACTAGGCTATCGGCCCTAGGGCCTATACAAGCTTAGCCATAACAATTCCCTGGCTATTTCATGCCACAATATTTACTTCCCTGGACCCCTGTCTAGCAGGGCTACTGACATGATCCCCAGGGTAAATTTTCTATGTCCCATCCAATTGTCAAGGTTCCTTTTGAAGAGGGCCAAGGAGGCGCTCTGCTTGACATGTATGGGTAGTCTATTCCAGAGTCTGAGGAGTCTCTGGGTCAGGAACCTATCCCTCCAGCATGTTTTGTTCATTGTGATGACAAAGTTTAGATCCCTGGAGTGTGTGGCTCTGAGGGGATTGGGATTTCTTTAAGTGTAGCATGTCCAACAGCTCTGGGTTTAACATGGCCTTGTATGTTAAGCAGAGATCACCTCTGAGTAGATGATATGCGACAGAGTATAGCTGGAGTTTTTTTAGATGGTCAGCATAGGGCATCTGCTTTAGGTCTGTGATTATTTTAGTGAGGTATTTCTGCAGCATTTCCGGTTGTTGCAGATGTCTTGAGAGGTACAGACCAAATGGGGCATAGTATTCTATAATGGGTCTAATGAGGGGATGAGTACAGTGGGACAATGACCTGCTTTTTTCTGGATGAAAAGCCCTTAGTGATAAGGTGTGCCACATAAAAGGATTTCCTGACTGTTGTGGCCATGTGGTTATCGAAGGTGAGACCACTGTCCACCTGTGTCCCTAAGTCTCTTATCACACTTTCGGTGTTTAGTGTACTGCCACCTATGTGGTAATTCACGGGTACATGGTTTTTCCCAAAGGGGATAACTATACATTTCTTGGCATTGAGCTAGAGCCCATGGCTCTGAAACCAAGCATCTGTTTCTGTAAGGCCCTTTTGTAGAATATCCACATCATTTGGGGATTCAATAATGGCTCCCAGTTTCCAGTCATCTGCAAACGTTGTTAGCCAGAGTCCCTTAGTGTTGGCCTATACTTCAGAGAAGTAGATGCCAAACAAGAGCGGTCCCAGGTCTGAACCCTGAGGTACTCCACTTGTCATGTGTCTGGAGCTGGATTTGGAGTCGGCTACTTTTACAGTGTGGGTTCTGTCAGTAAGCCAGTTGACACCCCATCGAGTGATGTAGGAATTAATGCCCAGCTTAGTAAGTTTATCTATGATTCCAGAGTGGGGGATGGTGTTGAAGGCCTTGGCGAGGTCCAGATAGGCTGTGTGGACTGCCTTACCCTCGTCCACAGCTCTGGAGACTGATTCGAAGAAGTCAATCAGGTTCAGGAGACAAGATCGGCCCTTCACGAACCCAAACTGGGTGGGGTCCAGTGTTTGAAGGTTGACAATGTCTTTGTTTATAAGTTCCATGATAATACATTCCATGGCCTTGCAGATCAACCTCATCAGACTGATGGGACGGTAGTTCCCAAGATCCAAGATCTTTGTTCTCTTTGCCCAGACAAACCATCAAGCATCAGTTTTCCACTGGCTCATTTGTTTGCTCATACTGAGCACCCTTAAACACTGAGAAAGGAAGGCAAGAGAGGTATCTTGGTCATCATCTATCGAGAATTACAAATTTCTTTGGATACTTCCTAATACCCCACCACCATCATTTCCAGGACAGCACAACATGATTCCTGGTATATGGTGCTGGTGTAGGCAAATGCTTCCACTTATCTGCAAAGCTTGCACAGACTGCTATGCACTCCTGGAGGCCCCATTGTGCTTTTAATAGTTCCTATTTCACTAGTTTCACTTCACACCTTCTCTGGAGGGCACTCTCGTAGCAAGGCTCATTGAATTCCCTCTCCCTAGGTTGGACAAGCCAGGATCAAATGCTTCCTCCTATCTCTCACTGACACCTCCTCCAGGCCACTACATATACCTCTAGTCATAGGCGACTCCATTGTATGACATACTGATGTCCCACTCACCAGACTGAACAAGGAAAAAATAATGGTCAGTTGCCTGTCAGGAAGCAGGATCTGCCAATTTACACACGCACTAAAGTCTCTACATCACAGCTACCAGCATTTTCACTCATAGTCCATACAGGTGAAAGCAACCCGAGATGTACCTCCATAGACTACATAAAGAGAGACATGATGGAGCTTTTGGACTATATGACACGGTCTGGTATGAGGCTTGCATTGAGCAGCATTCTACCTTCACTAAGGATGATGCCACAATATGAACAGAAGACGATTGACTTTAATAATTGACTATTTTTGGTGTCATTCTAGGGGGATACAATAGTTATCAGCACAGGATGACATTATTAAATTGCTTTTGTCCTCCTTAATCTTTTGATTATTAATTAAAGCATTGTCCTCCCCTCAGAGACTTTTTTAGGCAATGCTAAATTGACAAACATTCCAACATAACAAAATCTACCCAAGAAAATCTAAAGGTGTTACTGCTCAATGCTAAACAAGAAGCTCCACACTCTCCAAGCTGCCCTCACCTTGGGGGATACAGTGCAGTTGCCAAGACATTGTTTAAAGCCACACAGAGTACTCTGGCTGTGCAAGGCTTCAGTACCTTCTACACATTTAGACTAGCAACTGCACAGACAGGGACTAAAGGTGGAGCTGTTGCAATCTATATCATTAACAAGTATACCTCTGGGCTGGGAAAATAAGGTGACTCAGTGGAGTTTCTCCATGTCCAGATTACTATAGATACCATTCCAAGTGCCATGCAATGTCCTAGCAAGCTATAGGTCACTCTCTGTGTCTCATGTAACCCATAGCTCATACTTAAACTTACCGGACACACTCACCATTCAACCAATATGCTGGAAATTCTACACTACTGCAAATTTGCAGGTGTAGAGATTCCTAGACTTTGTAAACACAAACACCCTGGAGCAGTTAGCATGTCCTCTCTGGTAAAATCAGACCACAAAGCAGTCTCCTTCAGAAAAGAATCATTCCATAACCCCAAAACTAGCTCAAAAAAACAAACCACCCTGGTAGAATCCAAAATTAAACAGCCTGTACAACCAAACCTTTCTAAACCAACTTGAGGAATTAGGCATGAACCCCTATGTAACTTGCTGGATAGTCAACGGGCTCAAAGACAGGACCCAGGAAGTTAGGATTGGAGAGACCACCTCCACAAAGAACCCAGTCACCAGTAGAGTTCTGCAGAACTGTATACCATGTCTGCGCCTCTTTAGCATCTATTTTTTTGAAGTCAAGACCAATGTCAAGAGCGTCTGGCATACCAAGTTTGCAGATGATTGCAAGCTAGGAGCAGATGATTGCAAGTTAGAAGCAATCATAGAACCCCCCCCCCCCCACAAGATACTAGCATCTTACAGGTAGGTCTAAAACAGACAAACAATTGGTGCCAAAGTCATGGTTTAAAACTCAGTGCTAAGAAATGTATAATATTGCCTTTTGTGATGTCGGCCAACCAGGGAAACTACCTCATTGATAAAACATCCCTAAAAGTAAAGAAGGTAGTCAGAGACAGACTTTAAGAATTCCCTGCAGGATGCACTGTTGGAGATGCTGGGTGGATGGATTGGTGTGACAAGGGAGATGATTTTTTTTGAGCTATGATACAGAATTGGAATTGCCTAAACATGGTAAGCCCTTGCTGTGCCTAATTATGGAGGCTGCCAAAACAGCAATTACTAGAAAATGGAAATCAAAATTTAAACCAAGTATACTAGAAGTAGGGAATATAGTAACAGAGATAAAACAATTAGAATTGAGATCTTTAGAAAAAGGTCATAGCAAACTACATAGGAAAAAATGGGAATTGTGGGAACAATACATACAGGGGAGGAATGAGGTTTAAAAGAAGTCAGGACTTAAAAAAGCTATGTAATGTTTGACTGAAAGTGATTGATAGAGTAAAATTTATGTATGTTATTGTTGTTGTTTGCCTTTCGGCTTTTCCCGGTAAGGGGTCGCCACAGCAGAACTCCAGTCCGCTAATGATTGGCAGTAGATTTTTATGAAATGCCAAGGTGCCAGCTCAAAGCCCAACCTTCAACGAAGGCATGCCCATTTACACACACATGTCTTTCGAACACTACCCAACTGCTGGGAGGACATGCAGACTCCACACAGAAGGCACTCCCAAGCCCAGCCAAGAATCGAACGGGAGAACCTCTTGCTGTGAGGTAACAACGCTACCGCCGTACCACCGTGGCATTAGATTATAAGTTATATATAATGTTTGCAATTGAGAGTGTGTCAATATATGGTTTGTGATGTAAAATACTTGCAACTAGGATTGTGCTGATGTGGTTTATTTTCATTTATATAAATGTGTGATTGCCTATGTCATAAGTGATGGTTTAATAAAAATGTTTCTTGTTTAAAAAAAGGGCAGGAATTGAATAATTTATATAATGTTGCTTAGGTTATATGATATAGAGCAATATATGTGAAGTATAATGTTTGTTAATGTTAATTTGTTGATACAATTTGATTACTTTTATACAAATGTAAATCTGCCTGTGTCACAAGTGATAATTCAATCATCATCATCTTTTGGCTGTTCCCATTAGGGGTCGCCACAGCGGATCATCTGTTTCCATTTCTTCCTGTCCTCTGCATCTTGCTCTCACACCAACCACCTGCATGTCCTCTCTCACCGCAGCCATAAACCTTATCATAGGCCTTCCTCTTTTCCTCTTACCTGGCAGCTCCATCCTTAGCATCCTTTTCCCAATATACCCAGCATCTCTCCTCAGCACATGTCCAAACCAATGCAATCATGCCTCTCTGACTTTGTCTCCAAACCGTCCAACCTGAGCTGATCCTGAAATATACTTTTTCCTAACCCTGTCCACCCTCGTCACACCCAGTGCAAATCTTAACGTCTTTAACTCTGCCACATCCAGCTCTAACTCCTGCCTTTTTGTCAGTGCCACTGTCTCCAACCCATATAACATAGCTGGTCTCACTACCCTCTTGTAGACCTTCCCTTTCACTCTTACTGGTACTCATCTGTCATAAATCACTCCTGACACTCTACTCCACCCACTCCATCCTGCCTGTACTCTCTTCTTCACCTCTTTTCCACATTTAAAATTACTCTGAACTATTGGTCTCAAGTAATTAAACTCATCCACCTTTGCCACCTTTACTCCTTGCATCCTCACCATTCCTCTATCATCCCTCTCATTCACACACATATATTCTGTCTTAGTCCTGCTGACCTTCATTCCTCTTCTCTCTAGAGCATATCTCCATCTCTCCAGGGTCTCCTCCACCTGTTCCCTACTCTCACTACAGATCACAATGTCATCTGCAAACATCATGGTCCACGGGGACTCCTGTCTGATCTCATCTGTCAACCTGTTAATCACCATTGCAAATAAGAAAGGACTTAGAGATGATCACTGATGTAATCCCACCTCCACCTTAAACGCATCCATTAATCCCACTGCAGACCTCACCGCTGTCACACTAACCTTGTATATATCCTGTAACACTCTTACATACTTCTCTGACACTCCTGATTTCCTCATACAATACCACAACTCCTCTGTAGGCACCTTGTCATATGCTTTCTCTAAGTCTACAAAAACACAATGCAGCTCCTTCTGACCTTCTCTGTACATCTCCATCAACACTCTCAGAGCAAACATCGCATCTGTAGTGCTCTTTCCCGGCATGAAACCATTATGCTGATCACTAATCATCACATCCCTTCTTAACCTAGCTTCCACTACTCTTTCCCATAACTTCATGCTGTGACTGATCAGTTTAATCCCTCTGTAGTTACTACAGCTCTGCACATCACCCTTATTCTTAAAAATCGGTACCAAAACACTTTTTCTTCATTCCTCAGGCATCCTCTCACTTTCCAAAATTTCATTAAACCATCCGGTTAAAAACTCCACTGCCATTTCACCTAAACACCTCCATGCTTCCACAGGTATGTCATCTGGACCAACAGCCTTTTCATTCTTCATTCTCTTCATAGCTGTCTGTACTTCCTTCTTGCTAATCTATTTCACTTCCTGATTCACTATCCCCACATCATCCAACCTTCTCTCCCTCTCATTCTCTTCATTCATTAACTCCTTAAAGTACTCTTTCCATCTGCTCAACACACTCTCCTCACTTGTAAGTATGTTTCCCTCATTATCCTTTATCACCTTTACCTGCCGCACATCTTTCCTAGCTCGGTCCCTCTGTCTATCCAATTGGTTCAGGTCCTTTTCTCCCTCCTTAGTGTCCAACCTTTCATACAACTCTTCATACACCTTATCCTTAGCCTTCGCCACCTCTCTCTTTGCCATGCACCTCATCTCCTTATACTCCTGTCTACTTTCTTCATCTCTCTGCCAATCCCACTTCTTCTTTGCCAACCTCTTTCACTGTATACTCCCCTGTACTTCCTCATTCCACCACCAGGTCTCCTTGTCATCCTTCCTCTGTCCAGATGTCACACCAAGCACCTTTCTAGCCATCTCCCTTACTAGCTCTGCTGTAGTTACCCAGCTGTTCAGTAACTCTTCACTGCCACCCAGTGCCTGTCTGAACTCATCCCTGAACGCCACCTCACAATTACCCTTTTTCAATTTCCACCATTTGATCCTTAGTGCTGCCCTCACACTCCTCTTCCTTTTCTTGATCACCAACATCATCTTACAAACCACCATCCTATGCTGCCTAACTACACTTTCCTCAGTCACCACTTTACAGTCTCCAGTCTCCTTCAGACTGGCCCTCCTACATAAGATATAATCCACCTGTGTGCATCTTCCTCCACTCTTGTATGTCACCCTATGCTCCTCCCTCCTGTTAAAATATGTATTCACCACATCCATGTCCATCCTTTTGGCAAAATCCACCACCATCTGACCTTCTGCATTCCTTTGTTTAACACCATAACTACCCATCACTTCCTCATCCCCTCTGTTCCCTTCACCAACATGTCATTGAAATCTGCTCCAATCACCACTCTCACCCTTGGGTACAGTCATCACGACTTCATCCAACTCATTCCAAAAATTTTCTTTCTCGTCCATCACACACCCAACTTGTGGAGCATATGAACTAACAACATTCATCATTACACCATCAATTTCCAGCTTCATAAACATCACGCTATCCGACACTCTTTTCACCTCCAAAACACTCTTAGCATACTATTCCTTCAGGCTAACCCCTACGCTATTTCTCCTACCATCCACACTATGATAAAACAATTTGAACCTACCTCTGATACACCTAGCCTTACTCCCCTTGCATCTGGTCTTTTGCACACACAATATACCAACCTTCCTTCTGTCCATCATATCGGCTAGCTCTCTCCCTATACCAGTCATACTGCCAACATTCAAAGTTCCGACCCTCACTACCACAGCCCTAGCCTTTCTCCTCTCTTTCTGCCTTCGGCCATGCCTTCCACCTCCTCTCCTCCTCTGGCCAACAGTAGCCCAATTTCTGCCAGCACCCTGTTGGCTAACAGTACTGGTGGCGGTCGTTGTTAACCCGCGCCTCGACCAATCCGGTATGTAAATATTTTCTGGTGTCTGCATGAATAATTTGGCCAAGTTTTAACCCAGATTCACCCCAACCCAGGACCAAATAGCACTATCCCTATAAACCCCCTCCCACCACATCCGTCCTTACCCTGCATTGCCTGGAAAACACCAAATTCTCTACTCATAGCTCATCTCAATATAAGGAACCTAGACAATAAAGTTAGCCAACTTCCTGCTTTACTTGATACACACTCATTTGATATCTTATGCTTAACAGAAACTTGGCTCAAGCCAGTAACAAAGGACAATGAAATAACTCCTCTGGGATATAATATTCTTAGAAAAGACCAAATATCCATAAAGGGTGGTGTGGTAGCAATTCTATACATATCCACGCTACAGGTTACTTCACTAGAAGTACAACCACCTCTAAATAACAATGGTGAAATCCTTATCTCCAAGCTCCAGGTTAATGCTAATAAATTTATATATATAATATGCTCCTACCTACCTCCAGGCAATAACATCAGCATCCTAGAAAGTATTCTCTGCTGGCTTTCTACATCCTTCCCACAGGAAACCATTGTACTTGGTGACTTTAATATAGACTGGAACACCTGTACTTCACACAAATCCACAACCCATATAAACCTTTATGGCTACTCCCAATTAATTACCTCCCCTACCAGAATCCATAAACCCAGTGGCAAAGAAAGTACCTTAGACTGGATCATAACTAACAGCCATCCTCTCTCTTACAAAGTAGGTATCCTTCCTGATGACATCAGTGACTACTCACTTACCTGTATAACTAGACAAAAAACCTTTATCCCAAACCAAACTACCATCAAAACCACCCGAAACAAAAAACATTTCAATCCATCAAACTTCCAGGCAGAACTTCAAGTCTGTAACTGGTCACCCTTAAAACTACTAGCTCTTGAGGAAGCAGTATCCTATTTTAACTCTAAATTCTTACAAATCTTGAAATATCATGCTCCCTCACGCTCAATAAGAACTAGAAGTAAAGCAGCCCCATGGCTCACTAAAGAGACTAGGCAACAAATCCGATTAAGAAATAAAATCTGGTCCAAATGGAGAAATACTAAAGACCCAACTGATCGTCAATACTTCAGACAGCTAAGAATGCTACCAAAAAATCAATACTTCTGGATAAAAAAAACTATTAAACTCCAGCAAAAGCAACAACAAAATCCACAAACCTTCTAGTCAGGCATCAATAGACTTTTATATCCAGGCCACTCCAAAACACCAACCCCATCAAATCTCTCTCTTCACACTGCCAACCAGATTGCTGATGCTTTTAATATCTTCTTTGCTGAAACAGCCCAATCTTTAGCAAACACCTTACCTCCTACTACTTCTATCCTCTCAACTTCCCTACCAAGCATACCCTCGACCTTTCAACTTAAACCTGTTCTTACATCCCTCATCTATACTTTACTTCATAAACGTAAACCATGCACTCCCTCAGCTGATCTCCTACCTGCTGAATACCTTCAATCTGTAGCTAAAGTACTAGCCTATCCCATTTCTATCCTAATTAACAGAACACTCACTGAAGGCTACATTCCTCCTCTCTGGAAAATTTCTCACATTATCCCACTCCACAAAGGTGGTAACTCAACTGTACTCTCTAACTTTCGACCAATAGCCCTTCTTTCTCCTCTAGCCAAGATCATGGAAAAATGCATCCACCAACAACTTCTTGACTACCTTCTCCAAAATAACCTACTTTCTGACTGTCAGCATGGTTCTAGACCTTTCCATAGTACCACCACTGCTCTCCTGTCCTTTACAGACTGTATTAATCATCACCGTAATAATAACATGCTCTTCTCTGCACTCTTCTTAGACCTATCCAAAGCTTTTGATATGGTTAATCATCAAATACTTCTTAACATACTCAAATCTTTCTCACTTGACTCACAGGCATTACTATGGTTTAAGTCCTACTTACATAACAGACAGCAGGCTGTCCTATGGGACAATCAACTGTCCAAACATCTCCCTGTTACCCTGGGTGTCCCTCAAGGCTCTATCCTCGGACCTCTACTTTTCTCTATATTCATAAATGACCTTAGTATAAATCTACCTCTGGCTACCTGCATACAATATGCAGACAACTCCATTTTAATCTGTAAAGCCCCAACTGCTTCTGAACTCTAATCCATCACCCAAACAGTATTTAACCTAGTGGAAAACTGGTTCCAACAACGATGCCTCCTGCTAAATGCCAAAAAAAACAAACTATTGCTATTTACTCCAACTCTAAAATCCACCCCACTACATTTCACTATTACATCCAATAATGAAACAATTATAGCTCCTGACCCCACTACCAAACTCTTAGGTATAACAATCGACCACAACCTTAACTTTGACTCACACATCAACTCTACTATTAAAACAGTAAACAGAAAACTTGGTTCCTTATATAGGATACAACCTTTCCTTACCCCTGAAGCCAAAACTACCATTGCCCAGACCCATCTGATCTCTACTCTCCTCTATGCCTCCCCCATTTATACTAATCTTTCCAAAAGTAACCTTAATAAGCTAACCACTTCCTATAACAATATTGCCAGATTTGCTACTGGCTCCCCATTTAGAACTCACCATTGTCAAAATCTCAGACAGCTAGGATGGCTAGAAATGCAAAATAAGCTAGAGTTTCAACAACTCACCATTACGCATAAGATTCTGTACCATCCTAGTAATACTCCTATTCTCAGTAGCCTCATCTCTCCCTGGGGTAATCTTACTACTCTTCGCTCAGCAAATAAACTACTGGTCACCATCCAGACATCCCACAACAGAGCAGGTGATTCTCTTTTCTCAAACTCTGGGGGAAGACTTGGAATAGGCTTCCCAGCATACTTGCATCTCAGTCATCATTACCACTCTTCAAAAAGCAACGAAAAATCTTCCTAAAAACACAATGGCTATGCACTTGTACTAACCCTGACTGATACTCCCCAGTACAACATCACTGTATACCTCGCACCCAAAGCCCATAGTGTGGAATGAGTAATCTTTCACTTAAACCCCCTTTTTTTACTTTCCTACTCCCAGGGAAATATCACTGTATTTGATCTTTGTATACTCATTCAGCTGTTAGCAAAACTCTACCATCTGTATACAGACTAACTATCTTTTACTATGAGTATAACATTCTGTTTTAAATGCATATACACAAACTCTCGTGTGCATTAAGTTATACTTTAACACTAGCTGAATTCACTTTTTAAATCTGTGCCTTCATTCCTAACATACAGTATGTTGAATATCATACCCTTTACCATGTAAATAGTACTATATTGCTGTATTAAACTCTGTATTCACTAATGTCATACCCTTTACTATGTAAATAAGACTGTATTTCTGTGTTAGACTTTGTATCAATAGTACTGTACTGCTGTGCTAAACTCTGTACTCTCTTTCTCTATAGTACTGTACTCCTGTCATAAACTCTGTACTCACTTCTCTCAATATTAAGTTCTTATTTGAAAATTCTTCTTTTTTCTTTTATGCTGATCTGTATTATTTACTTAATGTGGAGCTTATCTCCCCAGGCCTCTACTGAAAATGGACATGTATCCAGTTAGACTAGCCCAGTTAACAAATGTAAAATAAAAATAAATAAATAAATAAATGCCCTTCCTGATGCAACCCTCCCAATTTATCTGGGCTTGGGACCGGCACAAAGAAAATGCACTGGCTTGTGCATCCCCAGTGACTGGGTTACAAGTGATAATTCAATAAAGGTGTTAAAAATGTTTTTTTTTTCATTGTGTTCAAGTAGTCTTTTAATAAGGAGAAAGAATTCATCTTGAAGATGAAATAGGTTTTGGATTGGGATTTTGGCTGCAATGTTGGGGTTTTAGGAGAGGACTATGGAGGACAAATACATGGATGGGAGGTGTGATTTTATTTGCTTACTATTGGTGGAAGGTTTTGGTCTGAATGAAAGTAAAAAGGGGAAAAGTGAAGACTGAATATTTAAACAAATAAAAATATCTAAATCTAGAAATAGTAAACAAAGTGACAAGCTGACTACCTGTACTTTACAAATCACAAATACACGTACTATGTCTGGTGATGGACCGTTCACTATTGTTATTGTGTCTAGAGACAGTGCCTGTGAAAAATATAAAAAAGATACTGATTGCTAATGAAGTTTCAGCACTTGATCAAGCCAAAAATGCATTGGAATTACTGCACTATATGGTAAAAGGTGTGCTCTTAACAGAAGGTTTCTTAAGACTCTTGCAAATGAAGCATGATTATAGTGTCATATACAATCTCATATAAGTTATGTTTTGGTATAAAGAAAAATTCTATAGAAGATGGTATAAAAAGGCCTCAACGAGAGTTTGTACAACTAGAAAAAGCAAAAACAATGTGAGTAAAAACACAAGATGCAGAATTACGTAGCTTCATCAAAACTTTTGCAAAATACTAGATGGTAGTACAGGTGACAAAGTAATTTTAATGAGAAAAATAATCATGACTGTGACATATGAAAACAAAATGGAAAAGTTGGTTCTTATACATATGACACAAGAAAGCCTACATAATTTGTAAATACATAAAGAAAATCAAAGGGAATTGTATGGGTGACAGCCAAGAGCAGTAATATATTTGCCCATGTCTGGGAAGCAGTCACAATTATTTGTAGAGCCAAGCAAGTCTTGTGTCACAGAGATTTAAATATTGGAGGGGATAAAGGCAAAGAATGAACTAAAAATGAATATTAGCATTACGATCACAAGACTAGGATAAGGACGTATTTTCTTAGACCTAAAGGTACAAAGTGATCTGCTGAAGCTAGAAAGTGTCAAGTTGTCAAACATGAAGAGGAATGAATGAGCTATACCCATAGCCCTAGTGATTAATAAATGTAACATGAGAAGATACTCCTACCTGCAGAGGTTTCAGAGACTTTATTATACCATGACCCCCTATTAATATTCCAAAACGTGCACGCTGATTGGCCAGCATGCACGTTGTAAATCGACTTATACTAATGGAAAAAGGTCCGGTCACCCGGACTTTTTCCATTAGTATAAGTCTCTTTTAAAACACTGTCTCGCTATGTTAAAAGAGTTTAACATAGCGACACAGGTTTAAGAAAAGCAACGGAGATCTCCGTTGCTTTTTTTAAAGCTGTCTCGCTATGTTAAACTCCTTTAACATAGCGACACAGTGTGTAAAAAGCAATGGAGATCTTGCTTTCTCCGTTGCTTTTTTTTAAAACTGTCTCGCTATGTTAAATGGGTTTAACATAGCGAGACAGCTTTAAAATAAGCAACGGAGATCTCCGTTGCTTATTTTAAAGCTGTCTCGCTATGTTAAACCCATTTAACATAGTGAGACAGGTTTAAAAAGGTGAGAAAGCAAGATCTCCATTGCTTTTATTAGCTATGTTAAATGGGTTTAACATAGCGAGACAGCTTTAAAATAAGCAACAGACATCTCCGTTGCTTATTTTAAAGCTGTCTCGCTATGTTAAACCCATTTAACATAGCAAAACAGTAAAAAGCAATGGAGATCTTGCTTTCTCCATTGCTTTTGGCCACAGCTCTGATGTACTGCGTAGGCATGCGCAGTACATCAGAACTGCCGCGGATACCAGACAGCTGCGGAAGGGCAGCAAAGAGGCATTATTCAATGCCATCATTTAGGAAAAGTAATTATCTCTTTTCTTAGATAATGTCATAGTATAATAGCAATAACCCATGCCTGGGTGTGGGTAATGCGGGATTTACCCACGGTTGTCTTTGCCCTCGGGACCAAACCATGCCAACCGTGGGTAAATCCCGCATTACCCACACCCAGGCGTGGGTTATTGCTATATTAACCCACTGATTAAGACAAACTGAAGATATCTCTGAATCTGTCACTTGGGTAAGGGATTCATGAAAATGGACCTGGCCTAGGCAAACTTACAAATGGAAATGGTTGAATCTTTCAAGATCTTCCTAATAATTAATGTGCATAAAATATTGTTCTAATACAATCAGCTGACTTTGGAGAGGCATTTGCCTCTTCTATTTTGCAACAGACAACAAACCAGCTGCTCTAAGGAATACATACACATTGTTCTGCATCAGCTGTGCTCTGTTGTATATATTCACCATTTACTAGTTTACTATGTACTGTAGCACGTAGCAAAAGCAAATAACTGTTGCAAAAGTTGCAACTGGCAAAACTGTCCCAGATCATGACTGAAAATATTCTGTGGACCAGCCCACCAACCTGGTCAACAAAGTAAATAAGACGATAACAAATATTCCTTTGGCAAGGGAAAATAAAGGAGATCATCTGTGTGAAAAAGTCTTAGCCTAAAAAAGTAAAGCTTTCATGCAAACATAGATATTTTTTTTCATAAGTTATATTTTGCAAAGTTTTGCACTGGGGTCATTTGACTTGGTACAAAAATGAACTATGCAAGTCACCAGATATCATGAAGGCTAAGCTAAAACATCCAGGCACCAGAATATTTTGCAAATGAGAACATACTAAGGAAAGGTAAACTACATTCACTAGTTCCTGCTGCACATGTTGTCAGTACTATATCTGCTAAATAAATTGCTTCAAGGGAAGATAATGTAGTAACATACAAACCACACCTTTTTTATGCTGCTCCCCTTCTCTGCTTATTCAGGGTCATTCCATTTAATAAGTGAAACTTTTTGGAGGAACCCATCAAATCAGTTGATGCTCTAAGTTACAAGCTGGTATCAATGTCTATGTGATGATTCCACTATGTTTTGGAACCATGTATGGAGTCAGAAAGCAACTTTGGAGATCACAATCACTTGCTAACATGGCAGAATGCTTGCAAAACCTCCAGGAACTTACAGTGGCAAAGTCATCATTAATGACAATGATGAAGGCAATTTTGGATACTGCCACAGCCCTTGAGTAGGAGTAATATAAGCAAGAAGATAAACTTGACTATACATGCAAAGGAACTCACCTTGCTATCTACAGAAATACAGGAACAGTGGCTGATCTTAATCCAGCATGTGACCCACTTAAAAGAATGACAAGTCTGGTCAGCCAGAATGGAAGCCAACATGGAAGAGATGGAAATTACATTAGAAGGAACACATTGCATGTCATTAGCTTTCAAGAAGGAGTTAAATTAGTTGTAGACCAACAGCCAGCTACATTCATCCATAGTTAGTTGAAGAAGGTGCTGGGGTACCTGTATTAATAAATGTTGGGAGAGCATATCAGGTCACTTCTAGGAAGTGATCTTTCACTGCTCAGTTTTTAGATTATTTATTTTTTTATTTTACTTTATTTACACTTTGTTGACCAGGTTGGTCTCTATAGGCCAACAGCCTCACTGCAGGGGAGACCCAAAGTGGTATTTATACTGACTAAGGGAAATTTGGCAAGGCCGTTTGGAGTTCTGTGACACTGAAGGAGATGCAATATGTGTGTCCTAAGATGGTGGAGGTATGCCTGCCTATGGATGAAAATCTCTGGATTGATTCATGGCATTATCTCCTTCTGTCAACACTCTGAATGGAATTCATTTATATTTATTATATATATATTTATTTATCTGATTTTTGTTTATTATTTTAATTTTCTGAAGATTGCTGAAGAACTTCATATGTTGGAGCTATTTGTTTAGGATGCCAGCAAGTAGCAGCCAGTAGTTTCATGTGGAAGATGTTGATAACTTGATGTTTGGAATAATAATAGCTGGCAGTCGGTATTTTTGTTTTTGTTGCTAGCATTTGATGTTGGACTTGGAACTAGCCTTTGGGTTGTCAGTATCTAACATGTTTGCTTCTTCTTGCTAGCATTCTTGTCTTGTGGGACTATGAGGAATTGCTAGCTGCCAGCAGTTAGCAGTACTGTCTTTTTGTTAGACTGCTAGTTCACAACTTTGTTTTGGTTGCCAACTATTGTTTTTTGGTGATTTTGGTGAGCATTCAATTAAGTTGGCTAAATGGAGTGCCAGTTGTTGATGGCTCCATTTTATGGTGCTGCTATTTTGCTGTTTTATTGAGAACAGAGTTTGTTTGGCGTTCATAGGCAGCTGCTCGTTTTTGCAGCTGGAGTGCTCGGTTAGGAATAGAGCTTGGGAGAAACATGGCTAACTACCTGGAAATCCAAGGCTGCTTTTGACATTGGATTTCCTTTTATTATTTGGACTTTAATTTGTGTTGTTTTTATTTTACAGATTCATTTTTTAAAGTTTGTAATTATTTCATGTTGAAGAGTGCAAATAGTTCATTGCACAGTATCCTACATTATTGTAGTTTTTATTATGGTTCATTATTACTGCAAACTTTCAATGCTTGGAAATAAGTAGTCTAATAAACCTGAACTTAAATTTGAATATGGTGTTCAGTCTGCAGTTAAGGTACCCATCAAGGCTCTGTTTCAAGATGGGGGGATACAATTTGAACTTGGTTTACAGTTAAAGGCAGAAACCTATATGGACTCCTTTGCTATGGGCTAGCGCTGTCAAAGTCTACAAAAAGGCCTGCAAGCGGTGGATGTGTCCTATGCAGTAAATAGTAAGGTTATCAAGATCACCACCATCAGAACTTAAGAAAAAGAAGAATATTCCATTCATTAAGCTGGTCACCCTGCTATCTCCCATTCCTAAGCATGTCCCAATCAGAACAAACTTATTTCCAGGTCCAGTTCCTACTTCAAATAAATACAGCTCACTGCAAGTGCAAACAGACAATGAGGATGTGGTAATTAGGGATGATTCATCATTCTGTGCACCAGTCCAGGGACCTGGAAATTCTTCGTGTGATCGGTGGAACAAATGAAGGCCATTTGGGGGGTAGCAGAGATGTCTGGCTTGGTAAACTCATGAAAATGGCTTGGATCACTTGCTGTTACTTTTTTTTTTTATTTCCCCGCTTGCAGTTTGGGTCTTTATAAGTGAGATTTTGATTGTTGTATAAGGTTGGAGGCTGCATGCCTGGCACTATCATCCTGACTTGAGTTGCATGACAGCATGATGCAGAAATGAACTACATGTATGATATGATCTACATCCAGTTGGACATCAGGAGGGACTGCACGTGAGGGTTATTATCTGCAAATGTTTTTGTGCATGATTATGTTTAAACCACTGAGTCCTTGCAAATTAAATGTGTATGTTCTTCTGATGCCACATGGGGTTAGGTAAATAGATAAGCCCCCCAGCAGCAACACAGCCCCTTGCCTTTGTTTGATTGAACACGGCTAGTTAATGAAGTTGGGGGTGGGCAGGAAAATGCTGATGTTCTCTCATGCTAACCTGCCTCCACATAAGGTGTTGATGGCCAATGACATCACCATGCATCCCCTGGCCAAGAGGAAGTATAGTCACATGGTTTTCAGTTAATTACTCTCATACCATGGAAGTTACTGGCATATCTAATGTACTAATCTGGCTAGTGGCCACTGAAGCTCCCTCTTGCAGCATACTGAACTGGAGAAGAGCACTTGGTTTTTTATCAGAGCAGGTATCCTCTAAAGGGGTTGCTCATGATGTGGTTATTATTTGAGAATCAGTCCCTGTTACCTTATACATACATAAAACTATTTGTGAATTGGTTAATACATTGGAAATTGTTCAATAATGGTCAATGGAGATGGTTACATGCAGTCAAAATGTTATAGGGGATGTTGGTTACTCCTAATGCTAAAACTAATGTTTGGATGGTTTGCACCTCAGCACATGAATTATTGTTGTTCTACATTGCTGCCGTGCTGGTCTAAAACCAGCATGTAAACTAATGTAAGGGGGGTTGTATATTTATTTTTTTATTTTATTTTACATTTGTTGACCAGGCTAGTCCAGCTGGATATATGTCCATTTTCAGTAGAGGCCCAGGGAGAAAAGCTCCGCTTTTAAACTAGATAAAATCAAGACAATAAAAAAGAAACACAATACAAAAAAGGATACATGTAATATGTAAAGTAAATAAAAATTTCTCCATCAGCTTAGGCTATATAGAAACTAAAAATAAACAGATTGTGAGAAGTAGGTTAATAAGGTAGAATGCAGTATTATGACCAAGAGAAAGGGATAGATCATTTAATATTTGTATATAGGGTAAGAATGTGTCTTTAAAAATGCTATAAAAAGGTTATGAAAGGTCAATAAAAAGGTAAAGTCAGGTGTAAAACACAGGGTAGATGGTGAAATTTTAGAGGACAGGGAAGTAGGAGAAAAAATCTGGAGGGTAAGTACAAGTGGAAGTAATTATAGTCAAAGTGGAAGAAATAGAAAGGTTTATGTATGAGGTGGGAAGATAAGAGTTCACAGAGGAATGAATAAGTAGTAAGGAGCATGCCCAATAATAGCATGTTGGGAATAAGATACTAGGAATACTAGTTAATTAATAGTTATTAATACTACTACTACTATATACTATAGAGTAATGCAAAATTAACACATGGCTAAATGCATGTGGGCTATTTGTTGGATAAATTGCAAAATATATTTTTTGTTACTGGCGCTGATGTCTCAGGGGGAATTCTACAATATTGGGATATCAGTTTCTTGTTCACTAGTGGCATATAGCTGGTTAGAATGGACCGTAATGAACTACTTATACAGTATTGTTTAGGTTTCTGTGGCCTGTCTAGTTAGTATGAAAGGCCATGCATACCTGGACTTTAATGAACTTCTTATACTATTTTGTTTAGTTTCTCTGGCCTGTCTAGTGTTAAAGGCCATGGATACCTACTGCTTGTCAACATACATTACATATGATGTAACGATATTAGGAAGGTGATCCTCAATTACTAGGAGAAAACAAAAGTCCGGGAGGTGCTATTTCAAGAGAAAAAGCTTACCAAGACGGTAGCTCAATTTTTCTATATAGGGTAGGAGGGTTGGGCATTGGTCAGCTATGTTGTCTGTGCAAAATGTAGCATGGTCAATTTAATGAGTAATGGCATTAGACTGGGGGGGGGGTCACTTCCCGACAGGATTCACAAGGCAAGTGGTTAGTATTGAAGTTAACTACCCCTTAAAATGATATTTTAGCAATTTTTTATGGGACAAAGACAATGCTAGCCCCCTGAAAAAAAACTGTTAGCAGCTACACAGGAATTATGGAATTTACATGCACTGGTTATTTGAAAGGAAATGCCTCTAATGTCATCAGTGATTCTCAGCGTAATAGAATACCTAATGGGAGGGTGAGATTAGTAAGGGTCACTAAAGCTACTGCTTGGCTTTGCAATGATGACCAGTTTAATGGCTTATGGGGACTGCTTAGTGTAGGAATTTTACTTTTTTTGTCCAGTTAGTGGGTAGACTTCATTTCTGGTTACTGAACCAACGTTGAGAGGGATGGCTTCCTTTCCAGAAATATTCTAAACCCATATTTCAAATCACAGTGTTATTATACTTGTCAAGGTTAAGGGCTGGGTCATCAACAATGCAGTGTCAACTAGACATCCCTTTTCTCAAATACAAGGGAGGCAAAACTGCCCTTAGGGAGAGTTAATGCACTATTAGATGAAGATTGACAGGAAAACTAACTCTTGTAGCAAACTGGGAGTTTTTTTAAATAATATGTACAGACCAAATGTGTACTCAACTTCAGGAGGTGGGAAAAGTTATAAATTACAGGGCTGTACCAGATCTGACTTGAAGAGACAGATTGACATGCTTCAGCGAGTATATAAAACAGTAAAATACCAGCATTTACTGGATAAATGGCATTGATTTAAGTTGTTTTACTGGCCAAAGGTCTTTCCTCCCTGAAGTTGCTTGCTGTCTTGTTTAGAGACATGAATGTGCAACATATCATTACCAGTTTTGAATGTCTCAGGAAGGGCACATATCAGCCATAACAATGTTCTAGCACTTTTCAAAGGTTACGTTACATAGATAAAGCCCCTCCAACATTTCATCAAAGTAACACACCTAAAAAGAAACTGGTAGAGCTTGGAGAACATCTCATTTCTACATATTCATGAAACCGTCAAACAAGTTCTCAACAATGATGTACTGCTAGTTGAAATCTCTCAGACTATTGAGTGTCTTTCTAAATGAGGAAGCCTCTGGGCCCGATGGCTTTCTAACAGCTGTTTCAAGGTTTTAAATATCTTCTAGCCCTGAGACTAATAAAGCTATAGCCACAGTCTTGGACCCACCCATTTCCCGTTATCATTTAGGGTAGCTACAGTTTTATCACTACACAAAAAGGGGAATCCTGACACATATCTATATAACTATGGGTAAGTACCTTTAACATCCCTAAATTTTAAAATTTTGGCAAAAGGGTTGTTATTATGGCTTGAGCACTATGTGCTACAATTAGTCCATTCACATTAGCAAACTTTGTGAAAAGTAGAGTAGGATGGCCTGAGTTAATTTATTTATAGCTTAAAGAAGATTGGTTAGTATCCATATAGCATGAACCCATGTTCCTTCTATTCTTGGATTTCTGCAGCCAGGCTCCTGGTATTATTGGAATTCTGCAAGGCTTTCAACTCCTTGGACTAGAGTTTGTTGTGGTTAACACTATGGAAGGCGAGATTGCTTATAACTTTCACCACTGGTGAAAGGTTTTATACACATTCCCAATAGCCTGTTAACAGCCTATTCTCTCCCCCATTTCTCTTTGAAAAAGATACCAAACATGGATGCCCCCTACCTTCACTTCTGTTTATCTTAAGAGTGAAAGTACTGCACCTGATGCCCAGGCTTAATTTGAATGATCTGAATATTGTTGTCAACGCTCCTATACCTTCAGTGGGCAGTTATTTCTCTGATGACTAGATCATCTGGCTTCTTTTCAAATGAAAGCTGCTGGATCAACTTGATTCTGTGTCTACATGACTGTAAGTTACACAAAGTTATACTTATTATCTTAAATAATTCAACCACAGCTCTGTGCACATTGATAAGTTGATAGGACAGTGTACAGGTCTCCAGTGTTGTGATATTATCTGGACATGTTCAACAATGTTGGTAAATAATAACCTTTTTGGTAGCAGGAGTATTTCTAGGCAAGAATTCTGTTTTGAAGATGTTTGTAGACTCTTAGCACTATCTCACTGTTTAATTACTTAGACCTGCCCCAAAGTTCTTAGTGATGCCTGATCAAGTAGGTGGAAATAACTATTAATTCAATCTGTATGAAGTCCAAAATGGGGACAACTAGGACAAAACCAGTGTAATACAAAAGACAGGGAAACCTTTCATCTTTTCCAAGTGGCCAAAGTGAATATATACCACTGTGGCTATGCACAGATTGTTTGCATTTACCAGCCTTCACCGTTCATTGAATGGAAGGAAGAGTGGAAGGGGTCCAAGCACATACAATGGTCTGAACAGCAATAAGAAACGATCCTGTTACAGTGGCTAAATAAATACACGGCTCCCCTTTCTCCCTCAATGGTTACAAGTTAGTACAGCAATGGCATTTTATAAGCTGGATATGATGGGAAGTGACCTGTGCTGAAGGTGTCATATTCCCATGACAGATGATGCTTACTTGATAATATGACCTTGCCCAGAAGTTCAGCTTCTTTGATTTCAGCTGCACTCTACCCTAGAATGGGCTGTGGCGTCACCTTGTTCCACCACTGGAAACATAGGCTTTGTTGTTGTTTGGAAATGTTTCTAATGACAGAGCCTTTCTACCAGCATTGTTGTTATTTACCCTGTTTGTCATGTTTAAATATCAGAAAGCCTTACTTTCTTGATATCACACCAAGGATTTATATACATATATGTAGACGGACAGAGAGAGATATGAATGCAGGCTAGGATACTGGCTGCTGTAGAGGTTCTGATCAATCCCTAAATTTTTTCTGGAAAATATTTGTATACATGCGGGATAATCATTTTTAAATGTAAGCACTGAGTTACCTATACGTGGTTGTTTACTGTTATTACACTGTTGCCCTTTATTAGTTCATGGCTATTTACTCTTTCACATCAGTTTATGCTTTTGTAATAAATGCACTGCTTGTTACATAGTTACTTGATAAATAAATAAATAATGTTTAAAAAATGAATACCTGCCTTCAGAGTTGATCTGAAAAGAAATAAATGAAGGACCAACAACATGCAGTGAATAAAATGATCTCACGATCCAGATTTAACTCATTCTTATCTGGTTTTGCCTATTAAGTTGGCATGTGCAGGTTTCGTCTAATGGAATGCAGGCATCGGGATGGCACATAGAGACGCACAACATATAGTTTGCAATAATTGGCCAAACTAAGCTACATGAAAATATACTCGGAGAAGGTCTAAATCTGATACTGGGGAAACAAAAAAAAATTACCTTTATGAAAAAGGGTTCCAGTAATTATGTACTAATAAACTGTAAGTGCTTGAAGAATATCTCATTTCCACGCTTTCATGAACCCACCAAACATGTTCTCAACACAGATGTAACTTTAGGAGATCTCCATGATGCCCACCATCATGTTGCAATATTGGGAAATTTTTTTTTTTTTTGCTTTGTTTGTTTTTAATTTCTCCACATTTTGGGTTTCTAATACTGTAAAAGAAATGGATACCATTCCATAGTCAGAGTATGATTAGAGTTCGTAAAATTAGTAATGCTTCAATCTTTGATGGTTTCTGAGAGTGCTCTTCTCAGCACCCATAATATACCCAGAACTGCCTTCTGCAGTTCACATGGAATTACAAGCACTGGTAGTGTATTTAAGCATACTTGAAAATTATTTTGTACTAGCGTTCATATGAAGTTGCAGGCACTGGTAGTGTATTTAGGCACACTTGAAAATTATTTTGTAGCACTGCTCATATGGAGTTAGAAGCATTGGTAGCATATTTAGGCATACTTGAAAATTATTTTGTACTAGTGTTCATATGGAGTTACAAGCATTGGTAGCGTATTTAGGTATAGTTGAAAATTATTTTGTACTACCTCCCTATTGTTGTGGAAATGGTTGGATGATATATGATACAGAAAAATGCATCAGCATGGTAATGCTGACAAACTGTCACAATTCTAATATAAAATGCATTTGAACTCCAGAAGTACTGGATCAGTGGATGTATTAGTTCACATAAGTTGATGAGCTGTTATCTGTGATGAAGGCTGTTGTACAAAGGAAAATGAGAAATGATCTAGTACTATTAAAAGTGTGTAGATCAGTTATAGTTTGGTGGACTACTATGTACCTAAAGTGTGATAAATCTACTCAAGCTACATTACATGGTGCTGGATACAATACATAAAGAGCGCCTAGAGAAAGTTTACATTATGACCCTAGCCCGGCCCTGCATGTGGTGTCTTCATTGGCCTGACACCATTAAGGACTTTGAAGATGCAGCCAAAAGCTGCTTTGCATTTCAAAAAGTCAAAATGGCTGCAACAGTACCACACCACCCACTACATTCTTGGGGATATGGAAGCAAAACACAAGTGTATTCACCACGGAAATGACAAAATTAAGTACTCACACAGTCCAATACGAAGAATTCTCTTTAATCCATGAACAGAAAAACAGGAAATGAGCGCTTTCATGTAGCAACTGTACGCTTCATCAGATTCTATTTTTAACATAGCTAATTCAGTTTATATAGCTAAGAGCCATACTTAATTGATATAATTAAATAATTAACTTGCTAATAGATCATCTTATTTAAAGCAACATCTTCCTTGTATCACATAGTGACTCAATCATTTCATTTCTATATATAAAAACACATTTTAATACATTTTAAAACTTTTAAAACCCAACTATTATATAGCTTACACCAAATAACACATAACTTTATCATAAACATGAATATATATAAAATATATATATATATAAAAATATATAAATGTATAATATCTTACTAACATTCTCATATATAAATCTAACTTAAAAATCAACTAACTATTACTGTAACCTAACATATAATTGATGAGATTAATAAAATACATGTTGTCTAAACCATTAGATGATATGTATCAAAAATTCTTGGTGCAAGTATATGTAAAAAATACTTGATGCATATACATATAAAAATCTATCAAATTCTTTGGGGATATCCATGAGTACCATGGACCAAGGACCTCAATATGGAAAATACTGACTTTGTGGATCCCTTTATGTTCTAACTGTTCCAAAGTGCAGTAGATACATACTGAAATTAGCCTGGCATCTACTGTATGGAGTCATTGTCTTCTGTAAAGGTATTCTCACTATTAACAGCAACGTCTGCAAGGAATCAGTCGACTGAGCAAACTGTTAGCAATAACAGTCAACAGTTCACATCAGGAATTCAGAATATTTATGAAGCAAATAAGGCAATAAAGACTTCTTGTTTTCTCCTCCACATCCAGCCTTAAATGGGCTGACTAAAAGATTCATATGATTGACAGCTGTTAAAGCTATGAACCGCTAACTCCTGCAACACAAGAAAGGTAGTGTTTTACTTTGCACAATGCCACACTTGTAACCACCAAGCACTACATCAAGTACGTTTTTCCTGGACATTTGGACTTTATTGAGTCAGATTTGGGAGGATGACTACACAGTACAGTACAGTCCAGTGATTTCAACATATGAATGAGAGGCCATTAAGAAGTTTCACCACAGCAAAAAAAAAAAAAAAATGTTAGTCAAATACTACAACTTACAAATACCAACAAGACAACTTGTTCCATGGACTAATTGAGTAATGTACAACATTGCTGTGGGGCATGAAGAAGACATGCAGAAACAGCCAGATAGCCAAGAGTCAGCTGCCAGACAGTTCAGATTATAAGAAATATCTGATAAGCAAGGTGATACCACAAAACTAATGATTACTGCCATAAATGCTTTTATTAAACAGGAGATAACCAACTGTCACAGAGAGTCAGCAATAACTTAAATGAGACATCATGACATCTACCTGCCCAGATCCTTTATTGAAGAAGGATGAAAGATAAGTGCACGTCCTGATGGAAATGACTAGCAGCTTCATCTCCAAAGGAGGATGTCACCGTGTGATCTAGATAGCAATGCCTCAGTGATGTCAATAAGAGAGACCCTTGAGTGTTGGAGCCTAGATAGTCAACTGAGAGCAGTGCATTTTGGAGCTCCATAAACTAGTATAATATAGGACAATGTTATCTTCAAGTTTAAAATATTAGAAATCTACAGATAAACTACTAAACAACATAAATAATCAATTTTGGTGGAGATATACAAAAGTTTTCCTGTCAAGTAACTTGGAGATATATTGAGTCACTGAATATGAACAACTCAAGGAATTCTAATCCAGATGCTGCTTTAAAAAAAGAACTGCAATTGATGACATCTACCTTACAGGAACTATCTTTGAAGATGGATGGCTTTAAAAATGACTTACAAAACGTCAAATTAAATTCTCAGAAATAGACTGATACTCTTAAGGAACTATTACAGCAACACCATACAAAAATAACAAATATAGAGACTTCTCTAAATGACATTGAAGGGAGACTCAAAGAGGAAGAATTTCAAAAAGAATTTCTGCTTAAACAGAATACATGGCTGCTTAACAAAATAGATGACTTACAGGGAAAGGAGAAACAACATAAGGATCTTTGGTCTGCCTGAAAACACTGAAGGAGAAGACATTATTTCATTCTTAACAACCTAGATTCCTGAATTTTTAGACTTGAAAGAGGGGCTTTCATTTGGAATTGAAAGGGCGCATAGAGCACTGAGGAAACCTGCTTCTAACTCAACAAATACCTCACCTAGATCCATAGTTATAAAACTTCTTTCATTTCTGGACAAGGAACCAATATTAAAATCTGCTTGGAGAAAATCACCCTTAAAATACAATCAAAGCCTGATGAGGTTTGACAATGATTATTCTTCCAGAATAATAGAACAAAGGAAAAAAGTCTGGCCAATAATAAAACTGTTGAAACAAAACAACATTAAAGCACAGCTGGCCTTTCCAACCAAGATAAAAAGACTTTTTGCCAATGAGATGAGAACCTTTAATGACTTAGAAGAAGCTACTATATTCATCAAAAACAGCAACATAGTGTCTATCCCAGAAGATGGAATGGATGGCCCCTACTCTTAAAAGAATAAAAGAAACAAATCATTGGATTGATGCTAGAAATAAAAAATAAAAAATGATTCCAAGATAGCTGTCCCCAAAAAAATAACTCTTATATTTCTCAAAGTATCAGCTGATATGGTACATCACTTGTCATCTGTTTTTATTTAAGTACAGGTCAACACTAAGGGACTCTGGCTAACAAAGTTTGCAGATGACTGCAAACTGGGAGCCATTATTGAATCCCCAAATGATGTGGATACTCTACAAAAAGGGCCTTACAGAAACAGATGCTTGGTGCCAGAGCCATGGGCTCAAGCTCAGTGCCAAGAAATGTATTGTTATCCCCTTTGGGAAAAAACATGTATCCATGAATTACCATATAGGTGGCAGTACACTAAACACAGAAAGTGTGATAAGAGACTTAGGGACACAGGTGGACAGTGGTCTCACCTTGATAACCACATCGCCACAACAGTCAGGAAATCCTTCTATGTGGCACACCTCATCACGAAGGCTTTTCATCCAGAAAAAGGAGGTCATTGTCCCACTGTACTCATCCCTCATTAGACCCATTATAGAATACAATGCCCCATTTGGTATGTACCTCTCAAGACATCTGCAACAACTGGAAAGGCCTCAGAAATACCTCACTAAAAGAATCACAGGCCTAAAGCAGATGCCCTATGCTGACCGCCTTAAAAAACTCCAGCTATACTCTGTTGCATATCGTCTACTCAGAGGCGATCTCTGCTTAACATACAAGGCCATGTCAAACCTAGAGCTGTTGGACATGCTACACTTAAAGAAATCCCAATCCCTCAGAGCTACACGCTCCAGGGATCTAAACCTTGTCATCACAATAAACAAAACATGTTGGAGGGATAGGTTCCTGACCCAGAGACTCCCCAGGCTCTGGAATAGATTGCCCATACATGTCAAGCAGAGTGCCTCTTTGGACCTCTTCAAGAGGAACCTTGATGATTGGATGGGAGAAAGGAAATTCACCCCAGGGATCACGTCAGTCGCCCTGCTAGACAGGGGTCCAGGAAAGTAAATAATGTGGGAAGAAATAGCCAGGGAATTGTTATGGCTAGGTTTGTATAGGCCCTAGGGCTGATAGCCTAGTACCAACCTATGAGCCTATGAACCTATAAAATATGAGGGCTTCTTAAACAACTGAGAAACAGTAATGATTTATTCAAAATGTTCAGAGTTCAATAATTCCTCACAAACAAAGGTAGGTCAAGATGGGTTACTATTTACATTATATATAAGCTAAACAAAGCAACATATAATACAAACATGGAAGTTTCTATTCCCCTACTTAAACCAATGAATACTTATCTTGTTTATTTTTCATTTATTTTACTTATAATAATTTAAGTAATTAATTAACTAATTCAACAAGGTACCATTCATTAGAGTTCGGACACAAATGTAACAAATTAACATCATATATAATAGCAGTAACAGTAGAGTGTTTAGAAAAAGAAATGCTGTCATGGAGACTAATGCCTTCTTCAGTAAAAGTATGATTTAGAAATGTCATGTACATCCTGGTTAAATAATAGTAGCAAGCTCTTAGTACAAATGTCATCATTATTCTGTCTAAATATAGTTAATATCTGTGTGGAGTCTGCATGTCCTCCCTGTGGTTGTGTGGGTTTCCTCCAGGTGCTCCGGTTTCCTTCCGCATCCCAAAGACATGCTGTAGGTGGATTGGACTCTCTAAATTGGCCCTAGACGTGAGTGGGTGCATGTGTGTGCCTTCTGTCGAAGGTTGGGCACCAGGCTGGCAACTCAACACTGTAAAGTGCCACTGCCAATCATGAGTGGACAGGTGATCCTCTGTGGCGACCCCTAACCGGGAAAAGCCAAAAGAAGAAGAATACGATGGCAGGTATCACAGCTACAAGTGCTATTTGATCAATCCTGATATGGTGTGCGTGGATGCAGCTGTGTCCGGCAGCTAGTACAAATTTCATTATTATTCTGTCTAAACATAGTTAATATCAATTATGGCAGGTATAGCTTTGAATACTGTTTGATCAATCCTGATATTGTGTGTGTGGATGCAGCCGTGTCTGGCAACTAGTACACATGTCATTATTATTCTGTCTAAACATAGTTAACATCAATTATGGCAGGTATCATAGCTTTGAGTGCTGTTTGATTAAGGCTGACATGGTGGGGGTCTATATTAGAACATCAAAGTTTCAAAACTTCGAATGTTCTAATATCGAACCCTATTCAGCGAAAGCTGACAACATCGAACATACAGAACAGCAAATTTTTTCTGTAGGAAAAAATTTGCTGTTCCAAAACACATGCACACAACACAAGCACACCAAACAAACAGCAATCCACACACATACACCTAAAATCTTACACCTAACCCTACACTAAACTATACACACACCACTAACTATTACCTTAACGCAAACCCTAACCCTAAGGTCCATCACTATCGCACACTCACCTCACCCACTCACCTCACCCACGCCCTAACCCTAACTCACCTACCCCACCCTAACCCTCAAGTCCACACAATCGCACACTTACCAGACCCGCGGCCTAACCCTCATGTCCACACAATCGCACACATACCTAACCTGCAAAACTGCATACATACCTAACCCGCACCCTAACCCTAACTACCCTAACCTGCACTCAATTGCACACTTACCTGAACCCAACCCATAACTTTCCACCACAACGCTAAAAATACCGAAGCAGCAGAAACAGACAACCAAATTCTTTCCCTAGGAAAAATGTTGGTTTTCTGTTGCTTCGATATTTTCAGCTTTCATTGAATAGGGTTCAATATTAGAACATTCGAAGTTTTGAAACTTCGATGTTCTAATATAGACCTGACATGGTGTTTGTGGATGCAGCTGTGTCTGGTAGCTTTTGTATGTTGCCATTTTCATCCCTGGGAAGCTGTGGGTTGCAACTTGTGATTGAGGTTTACTGATGCTTGTGTATTAGGAAGAGACATTTGGTGTTTTAGGAAGGGGATGGATAAAACTGTTATTTGGGATCTTTTAGCAGAGAACAGTTTGTTTATACATCTGCTGAGTGAGAGGTGGGAAGGCTGAACGAATGTGTTATCTCTTGTTGTGGCAATTTGTTGAGAGTGTTTTTTTATTTTTGGATCTGTTTGCTCTATATTCTTTTCCTGGCTGCTGCCTCACTGAAAGGGAGGGAATTTAGGCTTGAAGTTGGAGTGACGTGAAGCTTTGCTTCAGGTGCATCGTGAGCCTCTGGTATGCAGTACACAGACACACTAACAGAAACAGATGTTCCCAGGTTGCTATAGTAATGGAGACAGAGTGACGATAATGCTTAATGGCTCTGAGGAGTCTACGAGATGATTCTCAGCAATAAAGTAATTGGTTTAAAAATATATATATATATATATATATATATATATATATATATATATATATATATATATATATAAAGGGGCTGTTTTAAACCACATGTACACATATTGATGGTCTCCCAACACTTCGTTTAGCTCATTAAGTTGATTCTTGATATAAAAAAAAATAATAATAAGCACAATTTTATATTTAAAATGCATTTTTGTCCAAACACATTAAGGACTTACATAAGAGTGGAATTCTGAGTTATTGTGAAAGACTAAGAGCATTTGGTCTTGTGCCGTACCCTTTGCAGTGGTCTGGGAGGTTAGCTTGCTCGGACATGTTGGGCATATGAGGATAGCTGATTCTAGGGGGTTGGGGTTGCCAGGAAGTGCTAGAGAGTCATCAGATTTCCTTCATGGAAATATCTGTGGGAATGGATAGTGTGTTGAGTGGTTCACTAGCAGAGTGGCCACTGCATAAAACAGGCTGGTAAAATGGAACAGGACAAATATTGGTTTGGATATATTAAGAACAGCCTGGAAACACACCACATGAACTAGTGAATGGTATTCTGGCAAAATTGGATGGACATTGTTGCCCGTGCTTGAAGTACTGATATGTATGTATGTAAGGGTGGAAATATACTTATAAAAAATAAGAAACTAGAAGGGTCTCATATTTTAAAGTCTATGGACTGTATAAACATGCTTGGAAGAAGCTAATAATAAGAATAAGCATTACAGCTTGTGGTCTTTCAAATAACTAAGCAACAGCCAAACAAACACACACACAATAGTTATGTAAGGTATGATTTTAGTACATCTAGACATAAAATATATAATCATCATATAAGATGAAGCAGTCTGCTGAATTTAGATATTAAAGACAGGATTTAATAACATGGGCTTGTGTATAATGACACTACTGTCTTAACTTGTCATAAATGACATACACTACATTGAACATCAAGGGGAAGCATGATGATTTTCTTATATAAGTAAATATGCATAACAAGTCATGTAATTGCTTTAACATGAATTGTAGTTTTTGTAACCCATCTTGACCATATATAATACTGAAGTGGTTACCAAAATAACTAATGTTTTATACATGACACCAAACTGACAAAGTTGTTCAAGTGAAACAATAGAAGCCTGAACTAGAAATGTCACAGAATGTAACAATCATATTCTGAACAAACAGTATTAAATTGACAATAGACACTCAGTTTAATAAAATGGGCTTGTGTATAATAACACTACTGTTTTAACATGTCATAAATGACATACACTATATTGAACATCAAGGGGAAGCATGGTGATTTTCTCATATAAGTAAATGTGCATACCAAGTCATATATTTGCTTTAACTTGAATTGTGGTTTTGTAACCCATCTTGACCATACATAATACTTAAGTTGTTACCAAGGTAACTAATGTTTTATACATGACGTCAAACTGACAAAGTTGTTCAAGGGAAACAATAGAAGCCTGAACTAGGAATGTCACAGAATGTAACAATCACATTCTGAACAAATAGTATTAAATTGGTAATAATCACTCAGTTTAACCTTTGCTGATTATACCAACAGAATGTTGCCATTTAAATCTATAAACTTTCAGTATTTATGAATATGGAAAGGGAACTTGTAATCATTAATCACAATAAGTGAATTTGCTGTTTTTAACCTATAAATTCACTCATTTTATAAGAAATGACACATATGAAAATCCTTATGTGTAGGAAATGGGGGGAAGAAGGATGCACTCATAATTAAAATGCACTAACTTTCATCAATGTTCATATAAAACAAACTGGATGCTTTAAGTAAGTTAGCAACAAACAAAGTGATTACTTAAATGTTGGCAAACAATGAAATACAACTTCTGATATATCCAGTAAATTACATTGTATTATAAACATTAGGTATAAATATTATTATCATCCATTTATATTAAGTAATAAGTTTTGAAAGACTTCATCAATAAGGGTGAATATGTTAAATAACTGTGTGCTATAATCTTTTATTGAGGTCTTATATATGATACATCCTACTTTACTATGATTGAATTTCTTGTCATCTATCTTTCATGTAAATATTAATTGCTGATACAATAAGTAGACATTTATATTGTATTAGAATTCTGTCTAACTTAAAATAGCACTATATCTGTTCAAAATAATATAAATATTGCTTATAACTATTACAAATATTCTCCATATGATAATTCAATTTATGGAGCTCAGATGTTCTGGATTGTCAAGGTATGAGTGATAATCTGATGGACTTAGGTTTATCCATAAGATTAGGAATGATTTTCATTCCATGGCTAGTGTGGATCTTAGTTTTGTTAACATTTATTAATTTAAATTTGTTATTTTACACACATTTTTAGTATGCCTGACCAAAACTTTACTTTATTGGTAAAGACACAAAGTATAAAAAACTGATAATTTCCTTTAAAAGCTCAAACATATACTTTATAGTTATCAGAGGAAAATGTTTAATAGTCACAATAAAACAAAAAATACATAGTCTAAATAACCTAAGATGGATTTAACTTTGTTATCTTTAAATACCAATGGCTTAAACAATCCTTGCAAGAGATCAAATCTACTGAAATATTTAAAACTGAACAAAGCACAAATTGTCTTCCTTCAAAAAACTCATTTCAAAACAAATGACAATTACAAATAGAATCCTAAGGAATATATGATATTGGCACAATCCACTTATAAGACAAAGACAAAAGGAGTAACCATTTTATGGAAAACAAATGTGATTAACCCAGAAATCATTTATAAGTATGAAGATAAAGAAGGCCTTATAGCATTAGTAATAGTTAAATATAATAACAGAATATGGCCCCTAGCCAATCTATACTGGTTCCCAGGCATTGAAACAGGAAATGTTAAAAAAACACTTGGATTTCATTTCCAATAATTATAAAGGCAACTTAATATTAGGAGGAGGTTTTAACTGTATATTTGATATTTCTGAAACTACAGATAAAATACTGCTGCATAATCTGCTGTATGAAAAGCTTTAAACATGTAGGTAGAATCATTTCATCTTGTAGATACTTTCAGATTTAAAGAAGATACATTTTTGAAGTTTTCCCATCAAGATCACAGATTTGGTACCCAAACTAGAACAGATCAAATATTTGCTGCCCATGACTTACACTCTCATTAATTTCCCAATCACTCCCTGCCCCTTTTCAGATCACAATTTATTGATACTAAAACTTCAAAATAGGTACAAACCATTAATGTTTTACTCCAGAATTCCAGCATATATAACTAAAATTAAAGAGTTCAAACCCTGGTTATTATCTAAATTACAGTTCTTCTTGGATATTAATTATACCACAGAGATAAAATAATGATATGGGACTCATTAAAAGCTTACATATATGGTAAAACCCTAATTTGGTATAAAAAAATCAGAGAATGGGATTCTGAATGATTACATATACAATCCAAATGTTTGTCAGTAAAAGCTGATAACATCAAAATCAGTTGGAGATGAAAAAGAAAGTAGAAGTATTAAACAATAAATACAATGAAATTCTAATACATAAAACTAGTTTAGCTTTAGAAAAACTAAAAATTAATACCTTGGCCATTTCTCCCAAATATCTACATAATTTATCCACAAGAATCAAAATACAATCAAAATCTAATAACATTAAAAGTATCTTTCATGAAAAGAAAGGGAAAAATGTCTCGGATATGGGTGACATTCTTGATGCCTATAGAAATCACTATATGGACCATTTCCAAAAAGAAAATAGACACATCGAATTAAATCTAGATGAAATACCAGAAAATTTAAAATGAGATCTGCAAGCACCCATATCCTACAAAGAAATTACAGATACAATAAAAGAGGGTAAAAATAATAAAGCTCCAGGTAAAGAGGACATAATTATGGAAATATATACACTTTTTCCTTCAAATATACTATTCCTCTTCCATAAAACTCTATTAGAAATTCAGTCATAAGTTTAATACCACCCTCTTGGAGATATTCCTTAATCACACCAATCCTAATGGAAAACAAATCCCCAAACCTCTGTGCCTCATATAGACCTATATCATTATTAAATAATGACTATAACATATTTATGACAATATTAACTAACAGAATGAAAATACCACTATCCAAAACAATAAATAATGATCAGACTGGATTTATATATCAGAGATATACACATGACGATATTAAAAGGATAATTTCTCTTATAGATTATGTTAATAAAGAAAATAAAGAAACATTCATAATTGGCTTAGATACAGAGAAAGCCTTTGATTCCCTAAATTGGGACTATTTATTCAAAATCCTAATGCTATTTGAATTCCCTGAATCATTTGTTCATCTCCTAAAGAATATATATATATATATATATATATATATATATATATATATATATATATATATACAAATACAAATAATTTAGCGTATGTCAAGTTAGGTCCTTTTACCTCTGAATCTATACATATAACCAAAATCACTAAACAAGGATGTCCCATGTCACCAATTCTATATGCTCTGGCTATTGAAATATTGGCAGATTCAATTCATAACAATATAAAAATCAAAGGAATAGATGTTTATGAAGAATACAATTCTGAAGTAATGCTATTTGCTGATGACATATTACTAACATTATCTAATACAAAAGAGACATTAGAAGAATTAGATATATTAATTGACAAATTTCACATGACTTCAGGATGCCATTTCAATAAATCAAAAGTAAAATTTTTATTTTTAAATAAAAAAAAGAACTGCAGACTAAGGGGGATCACATAATAGCGAAACAAGAATCTACCTTAAAATATCTAGGAACTGATTATGCAAGGATAATAATGAATTAGTCTAAAAAAACTACAATAATATCATCAATACAATTAAAATCTCTGTGGAAAAATGGAACAAAATAATATTAACATTTGAAGATAGACTACAGTTAATAAAAATGGTTTTACTGCCCAAGATCCTATATATAGCCTTGGCAATACAACTGTTACCAGAAAGGAATATAGTTAAAGAAGTAAATGTATGCCTAATACAATTTTTATGGTTTCCCAAAAGAAACAGAATAGCTTTAATACATCATATCAGACCATGGAAACAGGGAGAATTAAACTCTCCTGATATAGAAACATATATAAAAGCATCACTATCTAAAACAGTCTCAGATTGGATAAGTCCAAATTACTCTGCAAATTGAAAAGAATTACTAACTGTAATATCAACAAATGAATTTGATTTACAAAAAAAAAATTTCAAATAACAGATAAAAACAATTTACCATGGCACATATTATGTATTAGTATGCAATATAACATAACTAAACCCACTAAAACTCGTATGATTAATTATTACATTGACTCATTTATGAAAATTATTAATGCAAATATAGATTTAAAAATCTGGTTTGATCTTTTAACACCATTTATAATCACAAAGAACTTTCCACATAAAATATATAGAGACATTATTAATTCCTGGGAACAGAAAGGATTTGTTTGTTGGCTCCAATGTATCAAACTAAAAGTTTTAGATATGCAAGAAATAAAAAGAACATACAAAATTCCACAACAGGACTGGCTAACTTTATAGAGTATTCTGTCATATTCACAAGATTTAAGTAGAATAATTAACAATTCTTCATTTAAAGAAATACCTAAATTTATGAAATACATATATGAAATCATATATAATGACTTTGACATGGGAAATAGTATTTCAAAATTTTACAGAATATATTGATAAACTATAAAACAACACCCAAAACTTCATATTGGAAATATATAACAAAAGGAAACTCAATACAGTTAACTGAAGATATTAAAACAAATATCTTATTATCGATAAAATATCCATCCTTTACACAATACTGTAAAGTTTTTAATTGGAAATGCTTGCACAGATCATTCTTAACCCCAGATAGAATCAGTAAAATTAGTTCTTCCATAAAAGGAATATGTTGGAGATGTGACCAAGTACACAATGCAGATTGGAACCACATTTTCTTTGATTGTGTTAAAATTAAGCCATTTTGGAATGGTATCAATAACTTTCTACAAGCTTTATTTAATGAATCATTTTATTTAACTAAAGCTCTTTTATTATTAAATGTGAACGAAGGTCCTCATTTGAATAGGTCAAACATGTATCTAGTATGGACTATACTTGAAATTTCAAGGAAGTGTATAACAAGAAGATAGAATACAAACACAATACCAACTTTGGAAGGCTTCTACAGCCTACTGAAGACCACAGTATTATTGGAAATTAAAATTAAAGAACTAAGAATTTATCCAAAGCCATTTATCAATAACTCTTGGGGAAAAGTCTTATCGTTGATTGACACTATACAATAATTGATCAGACACTCTGATAATAGATTAGACATACTAATAAAGTAATGGTATACATTAAGATCTGTTATATTGTCAGGCTAATGTAAATAGTGTACATAGTTATTTAAGATGTTATGTATAAATACTATGGAATTCATTCAAATGTATTTGAAAAATAAAAAATAATTTTGAGAAAAAAAAAATAAGAGAGGCCCTTGAAATGCCTACCTATGTTACTGTTTTGTGTCCAGCAAGCCAGACAGGTGCTATCGTCAGTATCTAAGAAAGGCTAGGCAGAAGATACATTTATGAGGGTGGGTGTATATGTAAAAGTGCAGTATGAAAAACAAACAGCTAGTAAATAAGCCTTAATGTTTAGAAGCATTTGTAACAGAAAAAAGGTGAACAGTACATTATAATTTTAATGACAAAACTGAACACCTGCTTCAGAATGGTTGGCTTCAGGGATACTGGATCAAGGATAATAATAATGGCAGTCCAGTTTTATTTCCAGTTTTATTTCTTTATATCTCTTATAAGCCTTATAACACAAACACGAACATACTATTGATATATTCTGTTTGTTTCCCTCCTACATGGAGTGAGCAGGGTGAGAAATGCAGTATAATCTTGCTAAAGCACAGCTACATATATGGGTGTGCATCTCTGTGGGTACGCCATTGTAACATGGTTGCACCTTTGGCTCAGTATACTTACTACATACTGATAGTGTATTGTCATGTTGTTGAAATGCGCATCAATTATGTGCAGTATATAAACCACCATTGAAAAGAGTTCATGTTCGGCTATTGAAAACAAAAAAAACGCGAACGGCTAAATAAAGAAGTTATGTCCTTACCATAACGTTCCATGTGGAGTGTTCATCTCGCCTTTGTTCTTACAAATGGGTGTCGGAGCCGATCCTCGGCTCCGAGTCGGCCACTTAGCAAAGCTCTGCATCTAGGAGAAGCTCGAGACCAACCTACCTCCCACAATTCCCTCTGCCTCTACCTCAGATCTAGTTTGCAAAACAAGACCAGATCCAGCAATAACAAAGGTAATCAAGCCTAGAAGGGATACATTATACTTAAGGAGCAGAAACTAGCTCAAGCCAGTAGAAACAACAGAGAGACCACTAGTGGGAGATAAACAGACCAGACTTCTAAAATGTATGTTCTTCCAGACCTGAGGGTGGGAGGGTGGGGATGTAAGAACAAAGGCGAGATGAACACTCCACATGGAACGTTATGGTAAGGACATAACTTCTTTATGTGAGAGTGTTCAATCTCGCCGTTTGTTCTTACAAATGGGTAGCATCCCTAGCTCCGTTAACCTGAGTGACTCATGGAAGAATGTTCCTGAGCACAGTGGAACCAAAAGATGCTCTATCCCTGGAAGTCCTATCAACTTTATAATGAGTGATAAATGTATGCGGTTTAGACCAAGTGGCGGCTGCACAAATAGTGTCCAATGGCAGACGAGCCGCATGAGCCAGAGATGTGGAAACTGACCTAGTAGAATGTCCCTTTGGTTTGGTGGTCAAAACCTGGTTTGAAGCAGAATACACGAAGGTTATACAATCAGTTAGCCATTTAGAAAGTGTCCGCTTCATCACTGCCATGCCCTTTTTGTTGTCTGCAAAGACTATAAAGAGTTGGTCTGCTTTCCTATGGTCCTTAGTTCTATCCAGGTAGAATCTGAGTTGTCTATGAACATCCAATTTGTGTAACATATATTCCAGCTTGTTGGAGTGGTTCTTGAAAAATGTAGGAAGCTCAATGGACTGATTAATGTTGGCAACCGAACAAACCTTAGGGAGAAAGTAAGGGTTGGTGCGTAATGATACCCTGTCAGGGTGAAAAATTAAATATGGCTGCTTGATGGAAAGTGCCTGAAGTTCTGATACTCATCTGGCTGAAGTGATAGCTACTAGGAAAAGAGTCTTCCAGGACAAGAACTTTAAGGAACAGGAAGAAGCTGGTTCAAAGGGTGGTAAAATTAACTGGGATAAGAGTAAATTTAGATTCCAAGGAGCTGTAGGTAACCTAACTGTTGGTCTGAGATGAAAGGACCCTTTCATGAAGGCTTTACAAAGCCTATGAGCCATAATGGGATCTCCGTTTTCTCCTATGTGAAAGTTGGAAATAGCGGCCAACTGAACTTTTAAAGTGGCAGTAGAGGCTCCTTGGTGAAACAGAATGGACAGGAATTCCAAAATCTTGTTTAGGGGGGCTACTAAAGGATCCAAATGCTGTGTAGTCACCCAGTGGACAAAACGTTTCCACTTACTGGTATAGATTTTAGTAGTGGAAGCCTTCTGGGAGGCGACCAGAATGTTCTGGACCGCCGGAGAGAGAAGATCAGACCTGGCTAAGTAGGGAAGCGGAGCATCCAGGCTGCTAACTTGAGGGATAGGAGCGACGGGTGAGGAGCTCCTGACGAATGAGTCAGCAGATCTGGCACTGGGTCCAGAATCTAGGGCTCCTGCATTTGGTGGGCCTGAAGAAAGGGGAACCAAATCTGTCGAGGCCAGAATGGGGCAATGAGAATTATAGTCCTCTCCTGGTCCTTGGCTTTCTGAATAAATTTCGGGATCAGTGGTATAGGAGGGAAAGCATACAGGAGACCCGGGGGCCAATCGTGAATCAGAGCATCCCTGGGGACATCCTGGAGGTAAAAGGGCAAAGTAGCTTCTGCATTTGGTGTTCATTGGAGACGCAAACAGATCACAGCAAGGCTGGCCCCATTTGCGGAAAATCCTTTCCGCCACTTTCTGATTGAGGGACCACTCGTGAGGTAACAGGATGGCTCTGCTCAACCTGTCCGCTATGACGCTGGATAACCCCGGGATGTGCGTTGCTATTAGAAAGCGACCCGTGGACTCTGCCCATTGCCAAATTCTCATGGCCTCTCTGCACAACTGGTAAGACCTGGTTCCTCCCTGTTTGTTTATGTACCAGACTACGGACATGTTGTCCGTCTGTACTGCAATAGTCCCTAGAGGTAGAAGGGGGGAGAAGTGTTGCAATGCTAGAAACACTGCCCTCATCTCTAAAACATTTATGTGTAGGTTGTACTCTAAGCTGGACCATTCGCCTTGGACTGTCTTTCCCTGAAAGATGCCCCCCCACCCTATCAGGGAAGCGTCCGTGGTCACCGTGGCTGTTGGGTTGGGTAACACAAACTGTCGGCCGCTGATGAGGTTGTGATCCTGTAACCACTAAGACAGGTGTGCTTTGCAGGAATCTGTTATGTGAATCTCGTGTGTCAGCGGTAACTGCTGGAACGACCACTGTGTGAACAGCAGCCATTGGAGAATTCTCATGTGTAGCCCCCCATGGGAACTGCAATGAGGGAAGCTGACATGAGCCCTAACACTTTCAGGACTAGTTTGGCTGGGGACTTCTTGGATAATAGTAGGAGAGATACGTGTTGTTGTAGGGAAGCTATTCTTGTGGAGGGTAGTTTTACTAGCAAAGAGCGGTATCTAGATCTGCTATAAATGAAATATGCTGTGAGGGCTGTAGCAGATTTTTGAAATTTATCGAAATCCTAACAGAGCACAAAGGCTGATTGTCTAACCCCTGGCCTGCATCAGTTGGCCTTTCAGTGGTGGTGGTAAGGAGCCAGTCGTCTAGATATGGAAACACCCGGAATCCTAGGCGTCTCAAGTGAGACGCTACCACTGCCATGCATTTGGTGAAAACCCTGAGGGCTGAGGTTAGACCAAAGGGCAGGGCCCGAAACTGAAAGTGACTGGCTCCCAGCCAGAAGCGCAGGTGATCTCTGGACACTCTGGCCATCTTGATGTGGTAGTAGGCATCCCTGAGATCTATTGAGCACATCCAGTCATCCTTCTGTAAAAACGGAAGGATCGATTGAAGCGTGACCATCCGGAACTTTTCTTTCTTCACAAATGTATTGAGATTGCTTAGGTCCAGAATTGGCCTCCAGTCCCCTGTCTTTTTTGTAACTAAAAAGAACCTTGAGTAAGTTCCGGATCCTCTTTGGTCCACCGGGACTGGTTGGATGACTCTTTTTTTCTAGCAGCTTTGAGATTTCTATTGCTGCTGGTTTTCGCAGATGGGGTGGTACATCTGGGAACCGTCTTTGTGGTAATGGGGGAAATACAAAGGGGATTTTGTAACCTCTGGTAATAATGCTTTTTACCCAATTGTCTGAAGTAAGGCTTTGCCAGGCCTGAGGGTATAAAGCTAAGCGACCCCCGACTGCCTCCAGAGCAGGACAGTCGGGCCTCCTCTCAGGAGTGCTGGAAAGGCTTCCCAGGGATAGTATCCCTGTCACCTTGGTTTTGTGGACCCCCTCTGCTTACAGGGTGGCGTCTTCCATTTCTGCCCCCTCCTCTGCCTCTGGGGGGGGCATCACCCTGTGTGCCTGGGAAAGAACCCTGGGGTTTACGAAACCACATCTTTCCACCTCGTTGCCCTTTGGGGTATGGTCTGGATGGGGTGGAAAAATGGACTCCGACAGCAGACAGAGTCTTTCCTTCCTGCTCACACTGGGTTAGGGTCTCCTTTACTTTGGGGCCAAAAAGAGTGGCACCATCAAAAGGGGCATTAGTAAAGGAAAACTTGAAGGTTTCCGCAAAGGAGCACAGCCGCATCCAGGATTGTCTACGAAGAGCAATCGCTGAAGCTGCAGCCCTACTCGACCCTTGACGCTCTGAGATGAGCCTCATGGACGAGTTCACTATGGATGTAAGGATGTTGAGCTGTGCTGTAACTTTGTCCGAGACAGCAGCATCTGTATTACCCTGGAGGGTATCTCCCAACTCCTTGACTAGATCCCTCTGTAATCGTGTGAAGTGTGTCAAGTAGTTCAGCGATCGCATGGAAAAAGTCGCTGAACTGAAAATGTGCTTCCCATATCTGTCCATGGTCCTAGAGTCTCTGTTAGGGGGATGGACAGACGAGGAAGTCGGACAGCTCCTTTTTAGTGGCTGCGGCCACCACCATAGCGTCCACTGGAACTCCCTTAGTAAGGTATGACTTGTCCTGAGGGGCAGTTATGTATTTGTTAGGTTTCCTGGGAACTGGCTCCACTGTTTCAGGTGCCTCCCATGCCCTTCGAGCAATTAACTCCATTAACTCGTCGCGGAGTGACCCAGGAGGAGGAAGGCGAGCACCAAATGCCTTCAGCAGAACCGACTCATCCTCAGAAGGGTAGGGCCTGCCAATCACCTCTCTGCTTCAGGATCTCCAGGATGTCAGCAAAGGAGACATCCTCTGAGGGTGATTTTGGGGACCCTTCTGACTCATCTAAGTCAGTATCCAATGTTAAAGATTCTTGTGGAGAATCTAAGTGCCTCCTCTTGCCCACTAAAAACTCAGTATGATTAATTATTACATTGACTCATTTATTTAAAAATTATTGAAATGCAAATATAGATTTAAAAATCTGGTTTTAATCTTTTAACTTGCCATTTTATAATCACAAAGAACTTTCCAACATAAAATATGTAAGAGACATTATTAATTTCCTGGGGAAGCAGAGAAAGGATTTGTTTGTTGGCTCCAATGTGTCAAACTAAAGTTTTAGATATGCAAGAAATAAAAAGAACATACAAAAATTCCACAACAAGGACTGGCTAACTTTTACAGTGTGAGTATTCTGTCAGGCATATTCCATAAGATTTAAAGTAGAATAATTACCACCAATTCTTCATTTTAAAGAAATACCTAAATTTATGAAATACATATATATATGAAATCATATATAATGACTTTGACATGGAAATAGTATTTCAAAGATTTTACAGTATATATTTGATAAACTATAAAACAACACTCCAAAACTTCATATTGGAAATATATAACAAAAAAGGAAACTCCAATATAGTTAACTGAGAGGATAGTTAAAACAAATATCTTATTATCGATCAAAATATCCATCCTTTACACCAATACTGTAAAGTTTTTAGTGGAAATGCTTGCACAGACTTTCATTCTTAACCCTGTAGATAGGAATCAGTAAAATTAGTTCTTCCCATAAAAGGAATATGTTGGAGATGCTTGTTAACCAAGTACACTGTCTGAATTGGAACCACATTTTTCTTTGATTGTGTTAAAATTAAGTTTTCATTTTGGAGATGGTATCAATAACTTTCTACAAGCTTTATTTAATTAATCATTTTATTTAACTAAAAGCTATTTTTATTATTAAATGCTAATCTAAGGTCCCTCATTTGAATAGGTCAAACAATGTATCTAGTGATGGACTATACTTCTCGAAATTTCAAGGAAGTGTATAACAAGAAGATAGAATATAAAACACAATACCAACTTTGGAAGGCTTCTACAGCTTCTACTGAAGACCAGCAGTATTAGGTTGGAAATTAAATTAAAGAACTAAGAATTTATCCAAAAGCCATTTATCCAACAACCCTTGGGAAGAAAAAGTCTTATCGCTTGATTGACATTTATACAGGTGATCCAAGACTGTACTCTGATAATGGATTGGAGATACTAATAAGGCAACGGTATGCCGGTGTAAGATCTGTTGTTGTCGAGGGCTAATGTAAATAGTGTACATAGTTGGTTTAAAAGATGTTATGTATAAATACTATAGAACTATCCCATTCAAATGTATTTGAAAAATAAAAAATAATTTTTGAGAAAAAAAAACAAGAGGGTGCCCTTGAAATGCCTACCTATGTTACTGTTTCTCAGTGTCCAGCAAGCCAGACAGGTGCTATAAGTCAGTGTCCTAAGAAAGGCTAGGCAGAAGATACATTTATGAGGGTGGGTGTGTATGTAAAAGTGCAGTATGAAAAACAAACTAGCTAGTAAATAAGCCTTAATGTTTAAAGCCATTTATGTAACAGAAAAGCGTGAACAGTACATTATTGCATTTTAATGACAAAACTGAATACCTGCTTCAGAATGGATTTGGGCTTCAAGCTGATACTTTCCTGGATCAAAGGATAAATAATAATGGCAGTCAGTTTTTATTTCTTTGACAACGCATTATAAGCCTCCAAGTATAATACAAACATTTAACATACTATTGATATAGCCCTGGTTTGTTTCCCTCACATGGGTAGGAGCAGGGTGATTAATGCAGTATAATCTTTAGCTAAAGCACAGCGTTACATATATGGAATTGTTAGCATCTCTGTGGAATGCACGCCATTGTAACATGGGTTGCAACTCTTTGGCTCAGTGTAGCCATTACTACATACTGATGAGTGCAAATTGTCATGTTGTTGAAATATTGCATCCAATTGTAGTAGCAGTATATAAACCACCATTGAAAAGAGTTCATGTTCGGCTAGCTGAAAGAAAAAAACGAGATTGAACACTCTCACATACTGAACATTAAACACTGAAAGGTGAAATTAGCGAGCAACTACTTCAATGAAAACAAATTCATCGAATGATCATAGTTGGCCAACAACCAGGAAATAATGCGATGCATAAGGTAAGTGACAAGAAACCGTTTAAATTTGTACTATTCCCCATTGTAGTGCGATCTCGGAGTTGGTATATCTAGTTATGGGGGGTATGGGGTCGAAGTTCCTCACCTTGGTTGGCTGTGTTCATGACATTGGCTGACTATGGACATTTGACAAATTTATTTTCGTTGAAGTAGTTGTTCGCTAATTTTATCTTTCGATGTTTCACATTCGGCATTTAGCCATTTGGGTTTTTAGTTTTCGATAGCTGAACATATACCCCATTGAACAGTCTATTTCAGTATTAAACACATTGTTACCAATGAGTGCTCTTCTATTATGGATTTGCATTGATAATTAGACACAGTTTACCTCAGAAGATTTTAAAATCTTAACAAAAGAAAATGGTATTAAACACTCATTTTTATGTAACTCCAAATAGTTGTTACAGCCATTCAAGTGAACAATAAACCACTGAAGTATATGATGTTGTTGCTAACATAAGATTTGAGATTGACACTATATGTGCATGAACCTATTGAAACCTGATGCTTGGATAGAACTACTAAAGAAACAATTCAGATGTCTAAATGAGAAGACATTCAAAGGTTTTGCTATGGGGCAGTGTGTGGTAGCATGTGACTACAGGGCTGACAAATGCAATCCAGGTCAGGTACCTGTACAGCATGGGTACATCTGGTATAGTCAAATGGGAGGTGACATATGATGGCACTGCGATGACAAAATTAAAAGTGCAAAGTGTTAGAGCTCACTGAAAGACAGTTGAATTTTGTCAGAGTGATAAATGGTCATAGATTAGTACTAGGCTATCTGCCCTTGCGAGCCATTTTAAGCCTAGCCAATTATCCCTTGTGAGACTCAAACCCTGCACCTTGTGTTTGTAAGGCAAACACCTTAACCATTAAGCTACCCTCCCAATGACCAAAGTGATACGCAAAACTGAACAAACAACCAATGCAGTGCCCAAAGAAGGACAGATAACCAATTCTATATCCCAGGAAGGTGAAGTGGCCAAAGCTGTAAGTCAAGAATGATAGAGTGAAGGACAGCAAAGTTCATACAAGGAGGGATGGATGACCAGTATCAAATTTTGGAAGGCATGGGTGAAGAGTACCAGTGAAGTGCAATGGATGAACAGTTCTAAACCCCCAGGGTAAATGAATTAAATACAGGTGCTACAGAGCAGAGAGACTCAAATGGAATATTCTTATAGAAGTGGATTTTCCCAGTACACCTGCTGAAACTATGGGCCAATGGAGTGACAGAGACACTCTCATGAGCAACTGGGGATACCTGTGTATGTTGTGGGAGGGATACGTATTAAAGGAACTGCATTAGACAAAACAATACATTCTGACTGAAAATATACCACTAAAAGGGTACCAAACAATTCAGATATCAACTGCATTTGATTTGTACACAATTGTATAAGCAACACTGAAAATGCACCAAAATGTAAAATACAATTCAGTTGCTATACACACACACACACACACACACACACACATATATATGTGTGTGTGTGTGTGTGTGTGTGTGTGTGTGTGTGTGTGTGTGTGTGTATATATATATATATATATATATATACACACACACACACACACACACACACACACATATATATATGTGTGTGTGTGTGTGTGTGTGTGTGTGTGTGTGTATATATATATATATATATATATATATATATATATATATATACACACACACACACACACACACACACACACACACACACACATATATATAGATAGATAGATACTGTAGATATTTATACTTTTGATTTGCATTGCTACATGTATGCGGTTTTATTATTGCAACCAAATATGAATACTTTCTAGTACATTTAAAATGTATTTCTGGCTAAAGTTCTAAACTGGGATAAATTTAGTTAACATGCAGTCTATAACTATAAAACAACATTTTTATCTTTATTTTAAACTTTAACAAGACAATAATCAGCACTTCAATGTCATACCTTCAATGTTCATAGTAAAATGGAGGAAGTCTGGGATGTTAAGTGCTGCAGTGTGTGTGTGTGTGTGTGTGTGTGTGTGTGTGTGTGTGTGTGTGTGTGTGTGTGTGTGTGTGTGTGTGTGTGTGTGTGTGCGTACATCTGTGTGTATGATCACACACATCATGAGATCACAAGGTATGTAATATTCACAAAGTAAGTAAATGAAAACATTAGTTACAGCTCTGGTCCTTGCTACTTATTTAATGGTTTTACAGGATAATTTTTAAGTTGGTAAAAACACAACAATCACTTTTACCACACTGCTTTAAATGCATAACCCATGTTGAAAATAAATATTCAACAAAATGTGTAAAGCATGCTACAAATTCTATAATCCATTGCCTGTCTAAGTCCCATGGTTACCCAGTCGTTTTGTTTCATGACTTTTCTCTGATATATGTGTAATGCTAATAATGTCCAGTTTTAGGAGAGCCCCTTTTCAGAGAGGTAAAACCGAAATGTCAGGGCTGTGCGACCAAGGTAGTAGTATAAGAATGATTGTTCTGTACTTCATTGTAAAGCTATGTAGCTATGATGTTGTCAAATAAAATTTAGAAGTTATGGTTTGTTCTGGATGCAGCACTGATTCCAGTGATGAATTCTCAATAAAATCTACTGAAATAAACAAACAAGCAAACAAAAAAATCAGTGGCATACAGCATTCAGCACCAGTACTGGACAATGTTTTTATATGCCATCATTGTATCCACATTGTAGAGATTCTTTAAAAGGGTACATCTGGAGACGTATAAAACTAAATGGGGTCTTACATTAATCACTTGATGGTAGTCTGGAATATTCAGCCCACATCTTATCACTATGTATGCAGCGATTTATAGAAATAATTCTGTGGGCATTTCAGGAAATTTTCAGGCAGTCTTTCAGTATATTGTAAATATAAAACCTGCACTCTGCAATATTCTGAAATTACAGACTAGTAAATCCCACATATGATGAAATGAATGAGTCAGTTTTGAATAAAATAAGTCTAGGAATGAGACACAAGTTGTATCTATCACTAGTCAGAAATAAACAGGATTTCCACCTATTAAATATAGCTTTCTGGGTAGTTCTGGAGCCGTAGTTTTACATAGGCATTTCCACATGCCAGAACAATGAACAGCAATATGTGTCACATTTGAATTACGTACTGTAGCCTTGGTTCTCAACAGTTCTCAGATAAGTCATCATAAAGTATTCTGAAACACAATGAAAGCTTTGTATGGTTCCTAAAAAAAGAATACAAGTTTCCCACATTAAAACAGTATACGTATTTACAATAACAAACCAGATTTATCAGCAGGTAGTCTATCTACTACATTCTCACATTCACTGTTGCTAAAGAAATCATATGCTCTGTGGCCGAAAGACGCAGCATCAGTTAAATTATCATGGAAAAAAAACATGTGCTGATACAATGTGATTAAATAATGTCTTCATGTTTCTTTCTCTCTTTTCAGAAGTAGTAATTACATCTAGTTAGATAAATATAGCACAAAATGTTTCTTATAATTCGGAAACAAAGCAGTCTTTGTCATTCTCATATGTACTGGTAGCAGGGATTTCCAGATTTTTATCCTTTTCTGGTCTGTATATGTCTGCCTCCATTCCCTTTTTAATCCAACCACTAGTTGTAGAGACAGCCATGGCAAATTTTTATGGGAGAATGATTTATGTTAAAAAAAACATAATAAGCAGTAGCATAAGGTGTTTATCTCATGTAAGAGAAAATCATTTTTTGGCATTAAAGGGTCAGACCAGAGAAAAGAAATTATGATTGTTGTAGGTACTACACTGAAAAGAAAATAACAGACTGAACAATGTTGATTTATATGCCCCACGGCATGATGATATAGTGGAATATAGATTTCAGCTAGAAACACAATCTGATAGCAAGGGTCAAGGAAGGCTGTAGTGGCAAACCAAATGATTTATCGATCAGTACTATATTGTATCACTGTTCAATGAAGATATTTATCCCCCCTCCCGCAAGTATTAAGACAAGTACAACAAGGATGTGAGTCTTACTTTTCTTATAAATTCTGTGACCGGGGAAGTGTACTTCACTGACTTTCTTTCGTCATACCGTGAGTTAATAAAGTGCAGCATAGTGGATATGGCATCCAGTGACAAAGTACTTAGTACTAGATACTGAGGGTGTAAAAGAAGTGGGCTAAAAGATAAGAGGTGGGTAAGATGCTGGAACTTTTAATATGGTTCAAGGAACTATGGGAAGGCACAGGTTATAGGGAGTGTATCAAGCTTAACATAGTTCAATAAATTGTGTGTTATAAGGAACACCGAGCACAACGTTTTTTTTTTTCCTCAAAATTTTTCTTTTATTTTTCAAATACATTTGAATGAATTCCATAGTATTTATACATAACATCTTAACTAAGTATGTAGACTATTTTCATTAGCCTGACACTATAACAGATGGTAATGTATACAGTTACTTTCTAAGTATGTCCAATCCTGAACACAATGGTTTTGATACTGTGAATGAAGGAGGAATCTGCATTTCAGTAATACCAATAGGAGTATACTAAGGGGATCATAAAGTACTCTGTAGGATGGAAGGTCGCCACAAAGCAAAAAAAAAAAACAACTAGGTAGGGGGTAAGAAAGTGACCACAGCAAAGAGGTAGTAGATCTGGGGAAGGGTAGACAAACAGTGGTCAGGAAGAGGAGGAAGAGGAAGCCATGGGCACAAATTCAGAACACATATGTCACAGTAGAATCTATTTGACATTACTGAATTTTTCAAACGTTGAACTTTGTATGGTCGAAACCATATGATCGGCGTTTTAAAAACTTTGCTGCATTTTCCCTTTTCCCTATACCTGTAGTCTAATCTCAGAGTTGGTATATATAATTAGCAGGAGGTGTGAGGTGTGAGCTGCCCCCTGCAAAAACACTGTATTTGCTGTTTGCCATATATTTTTTTTTTTGAGTTTTTAAAACATCGATCATATGGTCTCGATCATATGAAATTCAATGTTTTAAAAATGCAAAAATGAAAACTAGAGCCACCAGAGTAAGAGTTGTGCAGAAGAGGGAACTAAAGCTATGGAGGGTCCATGAGAATATCCAGTAGAGGCCACTGTGATAAGCAGAAATTTTACAGGAGAAAAAAGGAGCTTGACTAAAAAGATGCAGTGTCAGTGGTATAACAGGTAACAAGCTTACCTTTGTCCTGGAAGATCAGGTGTCTGTTCATTCTATACTCACTACAGGTGAATGGATTGCTGACACTGCAGTTCAGCATAAGGAGGGCGCTGCTCTCCAGAGTGTGTTCTTTGAATGAGATGTTAAACCAAGGTCCCTTCTGCTTGAGCTCAAGTGGTTGTAAAAGATCCCACAGTACCTGTCAAAAATAGTAGGGGTCCTTCATTTAACACAACATAAAAAATATGTCCTGGGATTCATTAACTCCTACACTAAGTGTGCACTGTTCTGAGTGAACAGACAACATAAACATAACTGACAAGTTCTTCTTTTTAATTATTTTTTTTTGCCGATTTTCTTGCAGCCTTAAATATTGACGGGATTCATAAAGGTTACCACAAAGTGCAGACTATGTGTGCACTTAGTGTAGACTAGAAGGCACAAAAATGCGGTAGGGATTTTTTTTTAATACAGACTGTGTACACTTAGTGTAGGTATTAATGAAACTTTAAAATGTTCATATTTACAGACACATATAAACACATTTCTATTTTTTACCATTTATCATTTATCTTATAACATCCTCATTGTTACTCTTCCATAACTGAACCCCCATTCCTTCTTCAACAGCCATAATCTGATTTTTCACAACATATCTGCCGAGATCCATTCCTCAAAAAAAAAAAAAAAAAAACATTCAGTCTTTCATTCCAAATAATCCATATTACATAAAATGCATTCTTATCTACCCTTCTTACATATTCTTATTATTTTTATAATATCCATACAAAAATCATATTCATATCTGTTTTAAAGTTGGTTTATGATGGCAAACTACCAGAGTGGTTTGTTTTTCAATTTCCCATTGTATTTTGCCCTCATTGGGACTGCTATGTTTAAGTGGTCATCAAGCTTGTTTGTGAAGCGAATTGTGGTGTCACTATCTGAGCCGCTGCTGTCGTAACTGAATTTTGAGATTTTATCAAATAATTGTATGAGGCTTACTATCTAAAGTGTTTAATTCAGAGATTTTATTTCAGGGGCTTTGGAGATTTTGATGGCAAATGCCACAAGTTTATGGTGTGATTTAACTGTAGAAGGGAAGAAAAGGAATAGTACATTATATCAACAAAGATCCAATTTAAACTATCATGTCCCCTGGTGAAGCTTATTAGCTAACTATTCAAAGGAAGTTTTGCTAATTAAGTCCAAAACCTTCCAAAATACTTGTAGGTATAGGTGTTATAGTTAATTGCAGGGTAGTTAAAGTCTTCAAAAATAATGGAGTTCAGGACATCCCTTGTAAAGCAAGTTGGACTATCAATCATCTTGTCCCATGTTGATGCATACTGGATTCTCCTAGAATTACACTATTCAGCCAGCTGTTAAAACCAGTTATCTTTTCTTTGTACCTAGGCATCATATTTAGTAAAGGAAGGATTCCACTCAGAACTAGAGGCATTTGTCACATGCATGGAAAGTTCTGTCGTGTCTCTCTGCATGTCCTGCAGGGTTTAAATTCCAGGTCAGTCACTCCCCAGTGGACTACCACCACCATAGCGTAGTCATGCTTTTATGTATAGTTTGTTGATGAGGTTAGTCTCAGTAGGCCAATAGCCACTTTTCAGGGAAGACCCAATGGTGTATTCACACTAGCCTTCATCTATATTTGCTCTGGGAAAGGGTGTTTAGGGTGCTTGTAATGTCACAAATCCTAGTCCTCAAAAATGCAACTGACTAACCCTATCCTTGTCCAACCTTGTGAGCAGGGAATTTGTATGCCTGACAACTGAGTCACCAATCACAGAGACATTTTTGTTAATAGAGTGTTTAGAAGTACAAGTCAGGGAACAATCTTTAGGTGACTTAATGTTACAGGTGTGCATGAAGGAAACATTTTCTTACTACCTCTATGAGGCTTTGGGACAGATTTTTAATGGCTTCAGTGTATGACATTTTAATATGTCTGTTGAGAATGTGGTGTTGGTGAAGGTGAAAGTGTGAGTGAATGATGCTCACTGTGCATTTGTTTAGGTGAGAGGACACCTCTAAATTAGTTAAGTGCTTGCATCTCTCACAGAGTTATTGGTGTTACATAAGAGTTCTTTATAAGTGAGCATAAGGCATTTCCTAAAGGCTGATAACAGACGGGAAGTCAGCTGACTGACCCTCCATGATGTTCAGTACCTCAAGTATCAGCTGGAGACATGCACAGGTAAGGTAAACGTGACAAGGTGGGAGAAGTGCACAGGTAAGGTAAATGTGACAAAGTAGTAGAAGTGCAGAGGTACGGTATATATGACAAAGTAGCTTAATTTAATTTAAATTTTGGAGAAGTGCACAAGCTAATCTATTTGTAGGGAGTTAGTAGGTTAATTCTAGTGTGTGAAACACTGTACAGGTTAAACTAGTTGAAGAAGTGGTTGGCTTTGTTGGGGAAATGCCCTGAAATGTGTAATTTGTGTTTAGTAAGTGAAGGAAGAGAGCAACTGGGGAGCTTGACAACTGGCAACTACAGTGGATCACTTTTGAATAAGTATCTACCTGAGTTCCGGCACCACTCTGCACAAATGACCAGAGCTTATTGAAACATCAAGCAGTGGCATGGTTCCACAAACAAGGACAGTGGCTAGTCTCAGTTAGTAGTGGACCAGTAGCTCAAGGTGTTGAATAACTGACATGTAGTACAGCTTGGGAGAAACACACTCATGGATGGAGAGGACAAGCATAAAAAATTTTGGAGAAAAATAGTTGAATCAAATCAACTCCCTCTGGACACAACACAGCCCCATGCAGGAATGCCAAATTTAAAACAAGTGCCAAAGATTTTTAAAAAAGCTCTGAAAACTTAATAGCTAGCAGCAATTACACTTATAAAACGTCTCCAAGTAATCAAAACTCTTGAACTTGCCTGACTCTCTCGTTTGATCCTAGAGAAAAAGGAGGATTTAATGCTAACCATTAGACAACTAGACAGCTTACACAACAAACTACTGTGCAGCTATTAACTGGAATTTGTCAAACTAAGAGCTTAAAACACAACACAGTTGTTATAGGATCTGAATGCAGACAATGATAAACAAAATAACATAAACTAATACAAACAAATAACCTTAGATGACAAAATAATTTAAGCTATAAATATTTAATATTTATTGCAAATAATTTAATAATTTGTTGTTTGTCACTTTTTGTTGTAATTGTAACCTGGACTGAGCCTGAAATTGGTCATTCTGTAATCAGTGGTCTACCCCGGTAACGAATATGTAAATAAAATTAAAAAAAAGTAAATAAAAGTTAATAAGATAAAGAACTTGAATCATATGCAAACTGTAAAAAATAATTTAAAACTAATAAAAAGCAAATACAATCACTAGAAGCACTTATCCAGTTTCTGCAAGGCCTGGAAACCAGTACCTGATAGACTGGACTTACTTAAATGGAGAAACTTCAAAGTACTTAATCTGAAAAGGGAACTCGCAGCACTAAAAACCCTGCACCCGAAAACAAGTTTGGTTGTATTCTGTAATCTGCACTGTCGCATAAGCAGTGGAAGACTGCATCCCGTATATTCTGTAGACTGATTTTATGAAGGATGCTTGAATCAAGTTAAAACTCCATGTCTAGTGATTTCAGACTCTGCTATTTAAATGTAAATCAAAATATTGCATGCTGTAATCCAGTAGTTTATATAGGACTAATTCAGTTGATGTCTAACCTGGAATTTTACTTTTTTATGTTTGTCAATATTATTGACTCTGATGCCTGCTGACAATTAGCCCCCTCACCACGGCAGCAGTTAGCCAGCAAAGGCCATCATTTAGACATACATTTGGGGTAGTTCTGCTCCTTTTTTTATTGCACCCTATCCCCCACACACAAACTCCACAAAGTGCAATGGAGGGATATGCAATATGCTAACCATGGAGGCTGCCCCCAAACTTCTAGAAGGGACACTCCCTCCAAACAACCCTGCTTCTCCCTAAGAAGCATGAGAAGATGGGCACCTCATTCTCCATCAGAGAAACTGTAATGATATGTGCAACCCTTTACATCCCGCAGCAACACCCCTTCACTCCTCCCCCTTCTTTGCTTGCCTCTTCAAGTGCCATAGAAACTAAATGAACCACGGTCACCTAGATCACAGTAAGGGTTCCACCCTTCTGCTCTATAGAGCCACGCTAACTTAGCTTTTTCTTTACCTGCTTCCAAGACTTCCCTAAGATCAGTGTACAGTGGAACTTGCTAGCATCTAATGTTTTTGTTTGTTCTTTCTGTTATCATGTAGGGGTTGAAATCCATAAAATATTGCTGTGCAAAATCCAGTGAAATCAATTCAAAGAGCTAGCAACTATGAAGCCAGAGAATAGGAATGTTCTTTGGTGCATTACAGAGCCCTGTGGGAGACTGCTTGTGTCATTTTTCCTGACTAGATGAAGTATCCCAACCCTAACAAAATGAGTTCTGTCAGTGATCCAGTTAGATATCTATTGGACTATGTAGGTATTTATGTTGAGCTTATCAATAATACCTGAATGAGGTATGGTGATGAAATGACGAAGGCCTTGGCAAGGTTAAGTAAGCAGTATGCATAATCTGACCCTCAAACTTGAGCCTCAGTAACCCATTCAAAGATATTGACTGAGATGAATAAACACAATCTGCCTTTTACAATCTAAACTGGTTGTGGTCAAGAGATTAAAGGCCTCTTATTTTAGTGTTTATTAGCATTACAATTGTAGTTCCACAACCTTGCAAATGATACTGGTGAGGCTAAAAGTTATATAACTACCTGGATCACTTGTGGAACTGCTCTTGAGCAGTAGTAGCACAGTGACCCTTCTCCACACATCTAGAACAGAAAGTGTGGGGAGAATGAGGCTGAATAAGTTTAGGAGGGTTTTAGCTTTAGGAGGTGTTTAGCTAAGCTGCAGTTAGCCTTAATCAACAGGTGTGCTCATAATCAGTGCTGATAGGGCAGATTGTACACGAACTGAGTAAGTGAGTTCATCCTAATGAAGCAGCAGTGTGAATGTAACCATGTAGTCTCCCACCAGAGATCTAACATTACAAAGATGCCATCAATACGCAGATAATTTACTCCACTGTGAACATATAACTGGTATGTAATTTAGTGCACAGCTAAAATCATGCAACTGGGAGTGCATGTAACTTGCATCTGTGGCTGTGAACATTTGGCGTAGTCTGCAATTGGCATACATAATGATATAATCACGCAGACACACACACATGCACATACTGACACAAGCAGAGACAGACATGGACACAGACACACAGACCAGCACACACACATGCACACAAGCGCACACACACACACACACACACACACACACACACACACACACACACACACACACACACACACACACTGACACACACACAGCTGTGTGTGTCCTGATGTGCCTGCCATAAATAAAAAAATATTATAAATAAATAAATATTGTAGGAAGAAATATCCAGGGAATTGTTATAGCTAGGCTTGTGTAGGTCCTAGGGCCGATAGCCTAATACCAACCTATAAGGGCCACCAGCTTTATATCATTGCTGATTCATCTAACTGATTAGATTTCAGGTGGTGGATAAAGGTTTGCTTTAACACACCCATTTGGTCTGTCAAAGTGATTAAAATTCATTCCAAAACATTGGTTATTAGCATCACAAATATTAATTTCATTAAGCTAAAAGGTCGACTGCCACATTTGTAAAACAATGTGCATCACACGTGGTCAGGGGAAGTCCAATTAGTGCCTCACTCTTGTACGATGTTTTTAATAAAACATTGAGCATTTTAAATTATACTGAACATAAAAACAAGCCCTGTATTAGTGATACTGCTAGATAGTATGCGCCCATCTGAAAAACATTTTATAAATATCTTGTCGGCACAGAGTAATGCTCTCTGTGTGATGAGAATAATGCTCGAGTGATGCCACGAACCACACTGGGAAGTGCGAAAAACAGCAGGTGCAAGGACAGATGCGTGCGTGTTTTCCTTGTTAGATTTGCCAGGGGCGGCTCCATCAGGGAAGAAAGAAATGACCTCTTGCTTATAAAAATCCTGTAACTCAACACTGTTCTGCAAGCCTATTTTTAGGAGTTGTAACTGTTTGTTCCTACACATCCTTCCTGGCACAGGCATAGCATAGTTAGTCTTATTTTCTCACCCTTAATTTTACTCTTCACAATGCAGTTCCTTATCTCATTACTTTTTCCGTTCCAACTGTTAGCAGAGTCAGCTCTCTGTTTAATGTTTTACTGATGATTCCGTGAGATTTCCTCGTAATGCTGACAACTTTAAACTTCCAATAATCCAAACAAGAGGACTTATTACAAAAGCTCCTATTGGACAGACTGTACATTGCAAACAACAGTTTACACACAGTAATACACTGCCCAAGGCCTTCCAGACTGCAAAGGTATACTGTCTACACTTATGAAAGAAGTGTAGCTCTGGGCAGCTGACAATGTGAATGTTATTATCAGTTATATGCAAGAGGCGAGAGGCGAAAAAAAAAAACTCTTCTGTAATTCATTTATTGTCTTCTTTTATATGGAATAAGAGCCTATGTGTAAATGAATTTAAGCAAGTAGGGACTTTAAGCATGCAGGGACTAGAGAGATGTGGGAGTGCATAAAGAGGCAAACACACTCAGGGGAATATTCAAAACATGCAAAATATTTGACTTTTAGCAATGGTTTTGTCATTCTTGTTATGGCAATATATAGTCTCTGCAAAGGATAGCATCACACATTCTAAATTAATGCAAAAATAAATAAATAAATAAAATAACTGATATGGTTCTGAGTTAAGTAAATGAGCACACTTAATCCTGAACTGATTGTTTATAGCCCGAATGTTACTGAAATAGCAGCTGAATAGCCTGAAAAAAATGAAATTTTTACAGTGAATTAAAATGGCATCCTGAAAAAATTAATCACTTGATGAGTTAGATTGTGCCATACAACCCTGCACCTGTTATATTCTTATTTCTTAGTGCATGAACACTGTGCCTGCTGTTTTCTTAGCATTTCTTATTAAATGAACCCTGCACCTACTATATTCTTGGTATTTCGCAGTATATAAACACTACACTTAGGATATTCATGGTATTTCGTAGTGTATGAACACTGCACCTACTATATTCTTGGCATTTCGCAGTATATGAACACTGCACCTACTATATTCTTGGTATTTCGTAGTGTATGAACACTACACCTACTATATTCTTGGTATTTCGTAGTGTATGAACACTACACCTACTATATCCTTGGTATTTCGTAGTGTATGAACACTACACCTACTATATCCTTGGTATTTCGTAGTGTATGAACACTGCACCTACTATATTCTTGGTATTTCATAGTGTATGAACACTGCACCTACTATATTCTTGGTATTTCGTAGTGTATGAACACTGCACCTACTATATTCTTGGCATTTCGCAGTATATGAACACTGCACCTACTATATTCTTGGTATTTCATAGTATACCTAGAAGCTGTAGTTTTATTGGCCATTTTGGGTCAATTCTAAACTCCTTGATCTCTCTCTCTTAAAACCCTACAACTCTCTTTTTGCGCACTGAGCAGCGTCGGGCAATGCCACCTAAACAGGTTTAACCTATTCCAGACTCCACAAAGTCTGCTCTTCACTTTTTCCCTTAGAACTGTTCAAACTCTCAAAGTAATCACTCTATTATCTTTCTAAAGCCCTGCACTTGCTCAGCTCTTATAAGGAAACACTAACTAACTAAAGCACTACACCCTCCTTGACTTCTCATAAGTATTAGACTCCCGATTGGTCCTTCCTGATCAAGTGAAAAATCAGTTCCCTTCCCTAATCTGATCAGTAAAAAAACAGTTCCCTATACTAATCTGGTATGTCCAAGGGTCAGTTTCAAGGTTACTCTCCAGTCCAGCTGGTGAATCTGGGAATTTTGAGGCAATGTTACAATTGCCTTATGTACACAGACAACCCTCTCCTCCTTCCAACAAACTCTAATACATGTGAGAGATGCAGTTACACAGCCAAACTGGAGGCAGAGCTCTCTCAACCCAAGACTGGCACAGTCAATCAGGAGGAAAAGGTAACCACCCACACCATAAATCCAGTCTCACACACACCTATTGCATCTGCATACCCAACACATAAACACACAAAAACATACTTGGAGGCTCTAAATAAAAATCTGCCTAACAAAGACCTCGTAAGCAGATATCCAAGCAACAGCCACCCCTCAACAATACCCACGAATCACATATCTCACAAAATCAGTGTGCCTCACAGTCACAGCCCTTAAGGCCAAACAACACACCAAATACACTTGTTATAGGGGACTCTATTGTCTGGCACACTGACATCCTGCTCACCAGACTGAACAAGGAGAAGGTCACTGCAAGCTGCCTGTTGGGTGCCAGGATCCGCCACATAATGCAAGCACTCAGATCACTCCAAAGCAAGTACAAGTATGACTCCGTCATTGTCCATGCTGGTGTGAATGACCTGAGACGTACCTCCCTGAACTACATGAAAAGAGACATAGAGGAGCTCTCTGACCATGTAGCCCAGGCTGGTATGACCCTGACCTTGAGTAGCATCTTGCACTCACCAAGAATGATGCCACAGTATAAAGACAAAATGATCAGTTTCAACAATTGGCTAAAGTATTGGTGTCATTCAAAGGGAATCCAGTGTCTGTCAGCCTGGGATGACATGCTCGACAAGCCACGTTGCTTCGCTAGGGATGGCTTGCACCTGTCACCCTTAGGCTTTTGTATACTGGCCAAGGCTCTTGCCACCCCCATAGTGCCTTTTTTAAGCAAGGCTCAAAGGACAAACCCACCTCCATAGACAACCCAAGGATAAAAAAATTAAAGGTAATGCTACTCAATGCCAGAAGTCTAAACCTCAAGATGCACGCACTCGAGGCTCTCCTCAGTATGGAGAAAATCGATGTCTGTGCAGTAACAGAAACCTGGTTCAAGGCTCCTGAGAGCACCCCAGCACTACCAGGTTATAACTCATACCATGCTTTGCCCCAAAACTCGGACCAAAGCACAAAAGGAGGGGGAGTATCTATATTCATCAAAGATACCTACACCTCCAGGTTAGTGGCACTGCACGAAACATCGGAAACCATCCATGTTCAACTAACAGTGGGCAAAACTGCCTTTCAGTTTGTAGCCTGTTACAGAACACCCTCCCTATTACAGGAACCCCACTTGGCATTCCTGAGAACACTAAAGAATATGAAGGTCTCTCCAAACACTATGTTATTGGGTGACTTCAACTACCCAAACACTGACTGGGAAAACTACTCAAGCCCAAACACCCTCGCCCATCGGTTCCTTGAATTTATAAACTCTAATGCAATGGAACAACTGGTCACCACTCCCACAAGAGGGAAAAACATATTGGACCTGGTCATCACCAACATGGGGACTCTATGTTCCACACCAGAGGTAAACCCCTCATTGGTAAGATCAGACCATAAACAAATTTCCCTGGACATCCATATCCCATCCCCACCCCCAGCCAAGGAAATCACTGTAAAGAATTACTCAAAAGCCAACTTTGCACTTCTCAAGACTGAGGTGGAATCCTTCAAAGCCCCTGGGCCAGAGGATAATACAGCCCAATCCACAGAATCCTTTACAAATGCATTCTATGAGCACCTGCAGGAATGCATGGATCATGCTATCCCAAATAAAACCAAGACTCACTCCTCCAAAAACAGGAGACCGGTCTGGTGGACCCCGGCCATAAAAAAGCTATACAACAAAAGGAGGAAGCTACTACATGACAGAGCAAAATCCCAAAAAGGGAAGGCATCTCTGATCAGTATTAGCAAGAAACTTCGATCCCTCATAAAATCATCAAAGGCCATTTTCGAAAGAAAAATTGCCCTAGACACTAAAGATAATCACAAGGCCTTCTTTAGTTATGTCAGGACGGAAACTCCCAGATATGCTCTGAATTGTTGCATAACGGTACAAAATATACTGAACCTACAGACATAGCCAACATCCTGGCAGACAGATTCAGTGCAAACTTCTCCCCCCCTTCCCCCCCAAAGGAGCAAATGCCTATCCCAAATGAATGTAACCTCCCTGACATCACAGATGCACAGGTGAAAGCTGCCCTCTCCAAAGCAAAAAACACAGCATCTATGGGACCGGACGGTGTCCCAGGCTGTGTTTTACATGAGCTCCAAGAAGAACTGAACCCTCACATTAAGTCACTGTTCAAACTTAATGCAGAGACAAGTAAACACTCACAACAAGCTCCGTGCACACACAAAATAATACCAAGTCCAATTGTTCAAGTCAAAACTGTTGCACGGAGATGCAGAAATCTGGATACACAAAGTCCGTTAATATTCAACGTGGCTGCCTGCTAGGCACAACGTCATATGCTGTTTGAGTTCAATAATATCAGCTACAAAAGTCACTACTTGCTATTCAGCACTGTTAGGAACTTCCAACAACACCAGTCAACTCCACCGAACAATAACTTGTGAATCACACAAAATCAATAATCCAAGCGTTCAGCGAGGTGAAAGTAAAAGATTTGGTTTATTAAAACATCCGGCAAGCGCTTTCGACAAGGTCTTCTTCAAGCCGTTATACAAATTTTTTAAAAAACATTCACAAACATTTATAAAGGATGTGACATAGACATAATGATGTCACATCCTGTTCAAACTACAATATATTAAAGATACAAAACATGTTCTTAAAACTTTTGGGCACTACAGAAATAAATCACTTAACATTCTTGCTGGGTATGGCAAATTACAGATGCTATTTGCACATACATCAACTAGTGCAGCTCTAAAACTGTTAGCATCAAAGTACATTAAAATACATTAAAATGCAAGACATTGTCTGCACCATTCCGGCGCTGTAAAATTGAAGTATCTAATGTTATAGTGGGTATGACAAAATGCAAACGCTATTTCTACATGCATCAACTAATACAGCCCTTTACCTATTATCAAACAAAATATACATAAGATCTGCATTTGTAGTTTAAATCTTGCTCTCAGTAGCTGCATTAAAAAATCCTGGTTCACTAGTTGTCAAAAATGCAAAGCGCTAAATCCAACGTTGTATACACAACTAAAAACATGAAACAGATGTCCTTATTCACCTTCCAGCATCCAGAAACTATTGCAAGTACATGACTGTTATAAATATGGGGGGGGGGAGGTATGGGCAGGGAGTCAGTGTGAGTGTAAATTGGGCTGGGAACCTAATATTGGAGGTCAGGAGGTGGGACTAAATGAGTGAATAGATGATCCTATGACAGAGGTATAGGGTAAGTGGAAAGACAATGTAGGCAAGGCTACTAGGGATGTAATGGGTGCTGCTAGAACCGTATAGTCAAAGGGTCTGAATATCTGGATTCAACGAATAGGTTTGCCTTTGAGTATGGGCTTAATTGATACCCTATCATTCAGGCCGGGGCTCCTATCAGCCCTCAGTCTAACAATCCATTTCACCTCTGTTTGTTCTGTTTTATTACACACATCCCCTCTTCTATTACTAGGTCTATTCAGATCTATTACTTGAAAAACAAAACTGTGTTCATTCGAGGTGTTCGAGATATGTTTGGCCAGTGCATTGGATGAACATTGCACCTTAATTTTGTATACATGCTCCCTGATTCTCTCTTTTAGTTTTCTGTCTGTCTTTCCTATGTAGAATGCAGGACAGTGTACGCATGTAGCCAAATATATAACATGTACAGAATCACATGTGGCTGGTGACGTAAATGTATATTCTTGTTTGGTACTTGGATGCGTAAAAACATTAGACTTTTTTATATATTTGCATTGATTGCATTTATGACATTTCTTAGTTATGTTAATATTGTCACTAACAGGTGCTCCTCTATCTATCCTATTTGGACCACATAACATCTTATGAAGGTTCATCTGAATACATTAGATACACATGGTGGTAGTACTACAGTAAAGAGAAAAGAGGGTGAACTAGATCGCATGAAAAATAAAACTATAATAACAACAGCCCTGATACACCATGATAATAGAAATGATGTTAATGCATCACCAATTAGTAATGTACATGATATTTCTATTTTTGAGGAAGCAAATAGACGGATATATATATATATATATATATATATATATATATATATATATATATATATATATATATATATATATATATATTTATATATATATATATACAAATCTATATATATATATATATATATATATATATATATATATATATATATATATATATATACACACAAATGCAGATCTTATGTATATTTTGTTTGATAATAGGTAAAGAGCTGTATTAGTTGGTGCATGTAGAAATAGCGTTTGCATTTTGTCATACCCACTATAACATTAGGTACTTCAATTTTACAGCGCCGGAATGGTGCAGACAATGTCTTGCATTTTAATGTATTTTAATGTACTTTGATGCTAACAGTTTTAGAGCTGCACTAGTTGATGTATGTGCAAATAGCATCTGTAATTTGCCATACCCAGCAAGAATGTTAAGTGATTTATTTCTGCAGTGCCCAAAAGTTTTAAGAACATGTTTTGTATCTTTAATATATTGTAGTTTGAACAGGATGTGACATCATTATGTCTATGTCACATCCTTTATAAATGTTTGTGAATGTTTTTTAAAAAAATTTGTATAACGGCTTGAAGAAGACCTTGTCGAAAGCGCTTGCCGGATGTTTTAATAAACCAAATCTTTTACTTTCACCTTGCTGAACGCTTGGATTATTGATTTTGTGTGATTCACAAGTTATTGTTCGGTGGAGTTGACTAGTGTTGTTGGAAGTTCCTAACAGTGCTGAATAGCAAGTAGTGACTTTTGTAGCTGATATTATTGAACTCAAACAGCATATGACGTTGTGCCTAGCAGGCAGCCACGTTGAATATTAACGGACTTTGTGTATCCAGATTTCTGCATCTCCGTGCAACAGTTTTGACTTGAACAACTGTTCAAACTTAGCCTTACTACAGGATATGTACCCAAAGAATGGCGTACAGCTACAGTGGTCCCACTCCACAAAGGTGGTGCCACAATGGACTCCGGAAAATATCGCCCCATAAGCCTGACTAGTCTGGTCTGTAAAGCTATGGAGCGTATTATCATGGAACTCATAAACAAAGACATTGGGAGCCTCCAGACACTGGACCCTACCCAATTTGGCTTGTTAAGGGCAGATCTTGCCTCTTAAATCTAGTTGATTTCTTTGAAACAGTTACCAAAGCCATAGATGAGGGCAAGGTAGTCCACACAGTCTACCTGGACCTCGCAAAAGTCTTCGACACAATACCCCACTCGGGCATCATAAATAAGCTTACCAACTTAAATATCAACCCCTATATCACAAGATGGGTTGCAAACTGGCTCAGAGATAGAACCCATATGGTCAGAATCGCAGGTGCCATGTCCGAATCCAAACCAGTTACAAGTGGCATCCCACAGGGCTCAGTTCTGGGACCTCTCTTGTTCGGTATATACTTCTCTGAGGTTCAGGCTAACACAGGGGAATTATGGCTGACAAAGTTCGCAGATGACTGCAAACTGGGGGCCATAATCGAATCTCCAGCCGACACAAGCATCCTCCAAAAGGGTCTCACAGAGACAGATGCTTGGTGCCAGAGCCACGGCCTCAAGCTAAATGCTAAAAAGTGCATAGTCATCCCCTTTGGGAAAAACAAGGTGCCCACAAATTACCACATAGGTGGTAATCCATTAAGTACGGAAGAAATAATTAGAGATTTGGGGACCAACGTAGACAGTAATCCCTCCTTTGATAATCACGTTGCCAAAGTGGTTAGAAAGACCTTCTATATAGCCCACCTTATCACAAAAGGGTTCGCATCTAGATCAAGAGAGGTCATTGTGCCCCTCTACTCATCACTCATCAGGCCCATAATTGAATATAATGCCCCTTTTGGGATGTACCTTACCCGACACCTGCAGCAACTGGAGAGACCCCAAAAGTACCTCACCAAGAGGATCATGGGCTACAAACAGATGTCCTATGCAGCTCGACTAAAGAAACTCCAGCACTACTCAGTTGCTTACTTACTCAGAGGCGATCTATGCCTGATGTACAAAGCCATGTCAAACCCAGAATTAATGGACATGCTCTACCTCAAAAAATCCAAGTCCCTTAGAGCTACACGCTCCAAGGACCTAAACCTCAGCACAAAAATAAATAGGACATGCTGGAGGGACAGATTAATTTCCCAGAGGCTCCCCTCACTCTGGAATAGAATCCCAATTCATGTTAGACATAGCCCCTCGCTGACCCTCTTCAAGCGAAATTTGGACGCATGGATGGGAAATCGCAAATTCACCCCTGGGATCTCTCCAGTGTCCCTGCTAGACAGAGGCACAGTAAACTAATCTTAAAAGGGTACCTTCTATGACCTACTTTACAGAGGCACAGTAGGCTAATCTAACAGGGAGGCGGAAGCCAAATACACTTTGGCTAGGCTTATAAATGCTCTAGGGCAGATAGCCTAGTATCTACCTATGAACCTATGGATCTATATGAACACTGCACCTACTATATTTTTGGTATTTCGTACTATTTGAACATTACACCTACTATATTCTTGGTATTTTGTAATATATGATCACTGTACCTACTATATTCTTGGTATTTCGCAGTATATGAACACTGTCCCTACTACATTCTTGGTATTTCATAGTATATGAACACTGTCCCTACTATATTCTTGGTATTTCATAGTATATGAACACTGTCCCTACTATATTCTTGGTATTTCGCAGTATATGAACACTGCACCTACTATATTCTTGGTATTTCATAGTGTATGAACACTACACCTACTATATTCTTGGTATTTCGTAGTGTATGAACACTACATCTACTATATTCTTGGTATTTCGTAGTGTATGAACACTGCACCTACTATATTCTTGGTATTTCATAGTGTATGAACACTGCACCTACTATATTCTTGGTATTTTGTAATATATGAAACGGTACCTACTATATTCTAAGTATTTCTTGGTGCATGAACACTGCGCCAGTTATATTCTTAGTATTTCTTATTGTAGATGACCACAGTAGTCCAATGAAAACCTATGTTTATCATATACTACTAAGTTAAAGAGAAGGTGGGCAGTTATGTGGAGTGGGAATTGTACCGGGTATCCAAGCCAAGTAAGTGATCTATAGACCCTCTTCAAGCATAACTGAGGCCCAAAACTTACACATGAGAACAACAACATGCTGGTGCAAAATTTGTTTCACTGGCAATCGTCACTGCTATGAAGTGTCCCTATTCCCCATATGTCACAATGTCACATTTGCTTATGATTAACGTGGGATGCAGGAAGCATATTTGTCTTTCCTTACATAAAATGCTGTTTTTTTTTTTTTTGTTTTTTTTTGTTTTGTTTTGTTTTTTTGCAGAACTGTGTTTCACATTTTTTTTTTTACTGGTGGTGCAGCGGTAGCGTTGTCGCCTAACAGCAAGAGGTTCTCCCGTTCGATTCTCGGCTGGAGCGCCTTCTGTGTGGAGTCTGGATGTCCTCCCCGTGGTTGAGTGGCATTCAAAAGGCATGTGTGAATGGGTGTGCCTTCATTGAAGGTTGGACATCGGGCTGGCACCTCGGCACCATAAAAAAAATCGACTGCCAATCATTAGTGCACCAGAGTTCCGTTGTGGCGACCCCTAACTGGGAAAAGCAGAAAGAAAAACAAAACATAGTTTGGTATCACTTACATGGCCTTTGTTTGGAAATCAACATTTCTAGCTGGTTTTCCCACACCAGACCCCCAAGACACAAGCATGCATTTTGGGAGGTGGGAGGTTCTGGGTTTTTCTTTAATTTATTTATTTATTTATTTATGTACTGTTAATATCTGAGTAGAACAGCTGATTTAGAAGAACATTATGAACCACATCTCAGCTCATGACAACAAAAAACAGTTAATGCAATGCAAATGTAGTGTTAGTAACAAACTAATTAAAGATGTAGTATTAATTATGGAACTGACTGCTTGCCAAGATCTTAATAAGGGGAGCAAAATATAGATATGAAGTACAAAAATATCAAGTTACTATTAGAGGCAGATTATTTACACAGTACAGTTTGCTGAACAGACGTAACTGTGTTAAAGTATTATTGAGTGAGTGGCTGGTATAATGGAATGGATAGGTAAAGCACAAACTGCAGTCCAGATGAGTAGAGATTAATTAGGAACCTAAGCACTGGAGACTGTCATAAGGGAGCACTGAACTTAGAGGTCAACACTAGTTCATGCATCCCAGGGAGAGACAAACAGTCTAACTCACTGGACTCCTAGAACCTGCTGGTGATGTGAGTGCACAGGAAACAGCCATAACGGTGAGCCCTGTACCTTTTTGGAACTGTAAGTTCAGAATACTTACGATTTGATTAGCATATGTTTTTTCTGTCAGTGCTTGTATGAGCAGACAATGTGTACATTTTCTCGGTAATTGCATATTTGTCTTGTAGCTGGGTGGTCCATTAAGGACAAGTAGTTATACAGAAAGCACGAAAGCAGGCAAATGGGTAGATATCTAGATGGATTTTCTTTCTTGCTTTGACCAACATTATTTTTACTCAGGTAGACTGACACTTAGACAGATAGGTAGACAGATTTATAGAGCAAATAGACAAATAGGGCCCATATCATATAGTCAAAGCTTTAGGTAATCGAATACCTAAAGTTCGACACCTAAACAGTGAAAGCTGTAAACTGCAAACGGCCACTTTTGTCATAGGTAAAAAATTCTCTTACGGTTTACAGCTTTCACTGTTTAGGTGTCGAGCTTTAGGTATTCGATTACCTAAAGCTTTGATTATTTAATATAGACCCAACAAATACATAGGTAGATAGACAGATAATTATAATTATGTATTTACCTATATATAAATGAATAAATATATCTAAATATAAATAATTTTGTTAGTTATGTTTATGGGGGGAGGTGCTGTGGCCTCCTTTAACCTCCTACAACTATTTTTTGTTAAGATGGAGAAAGAGGCTTAAAGAAGTGACCATCCCCTTTCAAACATTAACTAAAATAACTGTCATTCCTCCAACGTCCAGAAACTGTCAGAATGTCCCAGTGGCAGCTATAAACTATGCTACCATTGTAGAATTCTGAGAGTTATACAAACACATTACATGGTGAAGCAGCTCTGGATATAGCATTAGAACAACCTGAGCCCTCTTTTGGATCTAGAGTTTCCCTGGAAATGATCTTAAGGTCCAGTGCTCTTCAGTGTTACACAGGAAAAGCTTAGTCACCAACTATATGCAATCAGCTCTGACAAGTCTTTATCTACGAGTTGAAAGACAGAGGTGAGACTTCTCTGGCAACTCAACAACATGACAGGCAAAACAGAGTTTGGCCAGGTTACACGTTTTTTATTTTTTTTTTCAAGAAAAATAGGTGTAGGGGACTCTCTGATATCCCTGTCAGAACACAGTTCAAGAAAAATGCTTATTTTGTCACTCCTGTATGTCACCTGTAACATTTCCATTCTTGAAATGTTGATTGTTTTATGAATTCCCTGTTGAAAAGGAGACAGAAATATAAAAACAAGTAGTACAGAAAAAATGTTTGTGATTTAAACTGAAGGCAGTATAATAATGTGTGAATAAAAGGGACTGGAATATCAGAGCAGAAGCCAAAGTAGCTCCAATTGCAGAAAAGGTCAAACAGAACAGATTATGGTGGTTTGGACACGTGCGGGAAAGCAGAAGTCAATCTTTTGAAAAAGATTTGAGACAGACATGAAGAAGGCATGAAGAAACGAGACCATCCAGCAAGGAGGTGGATGGACTGTGTGTGAAAAAAGACCTTTGACAGTCAGGCATGACTGTCAAAGAAGGTAGGAGAGGAGCACTAAATTAAAAGAGCGAAATGGTGACAGTTGACCCAGTAATCCAACCACATATAGAAAATGGGAAAAACGGTGTTGCTGATGATGATGGTGATGATGATGACGATGATGATGACGATGATGATGGTGATGATGATGATGATGATGACGACGATGATGGTGATGATGGTGATGGTGATGATGATGATGGTGATGATGATGATGATGACGATGATGATGATGATGATGATGATGATGATGATGATGAACAGGGACTTCTGGTATGACTCCCTAACCAAGAAGAACAATATCCAGCCTCTCCTCATGTGGTGCATAATATAAATCTTAAAGTAAACTCCTCTGAGACTGACTTATTTTCGCAGTTCAACTTTTGGTCGCTGTAGCTGTTAATACATGAAAAAATGAAAAGTAAAAAAATAGTGTGAATGAGGCGGGCATTGCAGTTACTTCTGTGGGGCAGACAGAACCACACGGTGACAGAAGGGAAAACTGAAACTGCTCTGGATATAGCATTGGAACAACTCTCTGTTGGACCTGGAGTTTCCCTGGAAATGAACTTGTTGGCCATATAAATACTGTCCAGATGCTCCACAATAAAACAAGCAGATAAAATCAAGCTATGTAAAGTTTGAAATGAAATAATGAAATATACACACACACACACACACACACACACACACACACACACACACACACACACACACACACACACAGACACACACATACATATTTATATATTTTTTTCTAATCATCTTTTAACTTGTTGCATTTGCATGACTCTAATGCGTGTCACAGTGGTGATGCAAGCAGCACCGTCACCTCATAGAAATAGGTTCACCAGTTCGATCCTTGTTTGGAATGCCTTCTGTGTGGAGAGTAAAGTCTTCACTGTTTCTACATAGGTTTTCACTAGATGCAATGGTTTCCTCACACTCCAAAAATATAAAGCATTTTCACTGGTATTCTTCCAAACTGCCCAAAGGTGCACATGCAGTGAGTGAGTGAGTGACTGGGTGCATACTGCTTAATTAAAGAAGGTGGGCTGTATACCATTCCAGTTTTCTACCTCAGTAATTTGCAAAGCACTGCAATGAAGCAGTTTGGGAGTTTGTGAAGGGGTAATCTTCCTCTGGGACAACCTAGCATGGTTTCTAGGGAGTATATGTGGAACAAAACTTGAAGATACAACCATCAAAAGCAACTCTGCAATCTTCATATGTCTTCTCCGTCTCAAATTTGCCAGAGTTAAAATAGAAGTGTACTTACGAAGAGAGCAGGCATGAAAAAAAATCACCATTGAAGCAGTCATTCATTACAGTCTGGCATTTCAACACTGAGCTGCTAATGAGCTTCTTAATCTTGTAGTTCTGGGTTTGAGCCCCTCAGCCTCCATTTATGTATTGGGCAATTCCAAGCAAAACACTGCTGCCAAGACCTTCCTGAGAAAGGGTACTCCTAGCATGGTTATCTAGTTAACAAATAAAATGCTATGTGTAAGGTAGTTAAAGACATTCAACAAATAAGTTCATCGGAATTTTTTATTCTTAAATGATACAAGCAGCTCCTTCATGTCCATGTGTCCAGAACCTTCCCTGATGCATACTACTTTACTGCCTCTTAGCTGCAGATAAGATACATTTAAGATAATATTGCCTGTTGCCTTAAATGTGCTTTTAGCTCACAGTGTCCTAGGGACCCGCATATTCATAACTGCTGAAGGGAAGCTTAAAAGAAAAGATATGGTAAAGTGGAAAATGTATCTCTAAACAACCAACTGTCAAGCTACTGTTGTTTGTTTCTTCTTTATAACGTATCCCCTGTGTTGTGAGATCCCACCTGTGGTCACGATGTGGTCACATTGCCACAGTAGTCAGGAAGTCCTTCTACGTGGCACACCTCATCATAAAAGGGTTCTCATCCAGGAAAAAAGAGGTCATTGTTCCCCTCTGCTCAACACTCATTAGACCCATTATAGAGTACAATGCCCCTTTTGGAATGTACCTCACAAGACATCTACAGCAGCTGGAAAGGCGACAGAAGTACCTCACAAAGAGGATTACTAACCTCAAACAAATGCCCTACACTGACCGCCTCCAAAAACTCCAGCTTTATTCCATAGCATATTGCCTACTGCGAGGTGATCTCTGCCTAACATATAAAGCTATATCAAACCCAGAGCTGTTAGGACATGCTACACCTAAAGAAATCCCAATCCCTCCAAGCTACATGCTCTAGGGATCTAAACCTTGTCACCACAATAAACAGGACATGCTGGAGGGGTAGATTCCTGTCCCAGAGACTTCCCATACTCTGGAACAGGCTACCCATCTATGTCAAGCAAAGTTCTTCATTAGAACTCTTCAAGAAAAATCTTGATGAGTGGATGAGAAATAGGAAATACACCCCGGGGATCACTTCTGTGTCTCTGCTCGACAGTGGCACAGGAAAATAACTTTCTTGGGTGGCATAAGCCAGGGAATCTTGTTGGCTAGGCTTACGTAGGCCCATGGGCCGATAGCCTAGTACCTACCTATGAGCCTATGAACCTATGAACCTGGAAAATGAATTGTGTTGCTCTCACTCTTTACCCTAGCCTAATCACATTCTGAATAAATACAAGCATTTTCCAACATAATACAGCTACTAAGTAAGGAAGCTGCATATCCCCAATACATTTCTGATTGAAATAAGGGTCGGCTGAATTGCCACTGCTTAGCATCATCAGCATTTGGGCCTGTAATGCCATAACTTTTCAGAGGTTCTCAGCTCACTGTACTGTAAACCGTTGTTAAATGGTACATTTGCAGACCTATGATTTTAATAAGCATCATTTTACTTGCTAAAAAAATCCCCTCCCCCACATGGAACATGTGCAGTAAATTCAGTAGTGAATAACAAAAACAGAAAATAATCCCGAAGGAACTGTTCCTGTTACAATGAAAAACTCGGAAATTTGTCCTAGATTCTCTTCTGGTCTTTTTCTTCATAAAATAAGTTGGTCTGTTTCTTATTAAAATGTAAATATTATTCCCATAGTGATAATGGGATGATTTTTAATTTTGTTTAAAAGTGCATAACATTTTGATGTAATTCCATGATGTTTATAGCACTTTCAGTATTTTTTTAAAATTAGTACATGACTGCAGTTATCAACTACATCTCTATTCTCTGCTCTCATATTACTTGACATGTACACAGGAAACACCGATAATGTACATTAGTTTACTTACTCTCTGCTTATTCTGTGCCATTGTATTGCTAATGATTAAAACAGTTAACATAAAAAAAATTGATACTGCTGTACATATGGCAGTTTGCTGCCTAAGGAGAGATGGCATATGGGTAACGAGAAAGGAAAAACTGCCATCTGCCCAAGTCTTTATATTTAGACTTATGTATTAATAATGACATCCTCCTGTTTCTGCAGTTAAAATAAACACACGGACAATAGGCTATGCACAGATGTTGCAAGAGTCCTGCTTGTTACTACATATGCACTGAAAGCCATTACAAGTCTATTAAGGTGCAATACACAAAGAGAACATTAGAACAAGCAGGTTCAGTACCTCAAACATTGGCACCTGCAGTAGAATCGTCCTAGTTTCTTAACCTGCACAGAATTACTCAATTTGTATTTAAATTGTGCTATACATAGTCCAAGCAACATATAAGGCTCAAACAGGTATTATTGCTTATATTTCTGTGGCTAGATGGAGAGTGTCTTTGATGACTGAAAAGATGGTTCAAACATTGCACTACAGGTCAAATGCCATCATCACTCCGGCATGCCTCTTTGATGGTTCTGTGGTTTGTTTCAATTTATTATGAGTGGCACAGTGGTTAATCTGGTTTCTCATTATAAATGCAGCGTCATCCCTGACGTATGTGTGTGTGTGTGTGTGTGTGTGTGTGTGTGTGTGTGTGTGTGTGTGTGTGTGTGTGTGTGTGTGTGTGTGTGTGTGTGTGTGTGTGTGTGTGTGTGTGTGTGTGTGTGTGTGTGTGTGTGTGTGTGTGTGTGTGTGTGTGTGTGTGTGTGTGTGTGTGTGTGTGTGTGTGTGTGTGTGTGTGTGTGTGTGTGTGTGTGTGTGTGTGTGTGTGTGTGTGTGTGTGTGTGAGTGTGTGTGTATGTATGTGTGTACATCTTGAAATGACAGTGGACCATTTCAGTAACCTGTTAATAAATATCCCACCACTACATTCTAGATTATCATACAGCATGTAACATGAATGGGATTTGCTCCATTAAGGACTTCAGTAAATGTGCATCCCTCTGAAAATTATGTCCTGTGTCAATTCACTGTTACAGTGGTAGTTTTTCATATTTTTTCCTGTCTAAAATGAGATTACCTGCTCACCTACATGGCCATCTTGTGCCAGTCTGTGTATGAGTAGTGCATGTGTTGTGTTACAGGATGTTACCACCGGGAATATGGCGACTCGTTAGGGATGCCTGATGATATAGCAGTGATGGTAGAGGGTATCCTAACACTGAGTAACCAGATTCAAGTTATACACACTCTACAAATTAGCTTGTGCATTGGCCTTGAAGTGCAGAGATGCTGGTACCCATAAGATGCAGCAGGATCGTGGGTGACGGATAACTCTTTGAATGTTCTCATGTTTAAATGTCCCACGTAGTTCTCTATAACTAGGCCAAAATACGTTTGGGAGAACAGAAACTGTTTCCCTCCTCTTCAGCCCACATATATATGGTAAATAGGGGCAGGCCTAGGAAGTATTTTCTGACCTTCTGAAAAACATTTTGTTTCCCACAAAATTTAGTTTATGTCTAAACATCTACATTGTTTTGTGTTGTGGTATCACCTGTGAATGTGTCAGCAGTCAGTTCTGTTTCAAACCAAAACTTCAAAAACAATCCAGGAGGTATCAGATTAAGCAATCCATCCCTCTGTTCATCCATCCATCCATCCATCCATCCATGCATTTTTTGAACTGTCTGTGCTGCTGGGCAGACTAGACTGCCCTTTTCCATCATTAGCCTTCAGCTCATCCCCAAACACTCCAAGAAAGACTGAGAGCTACAGTCCCTCCAGTTTTTCCTGCATATGCCCAGGTAGGATTGCTACCCGTCAGGAATTTTTCTTGACAGTCAGGAAATCAAGGTTTGTGTCAGTAAATCCAGAAATCAGCATCTCTGTGAGGAAATTCAGAGTTGGTGACTACTTGCAAGGTATTCTGAGTCATTCTGAGAGTTTGCATATTTCAGAAGTTTATTTCCCAATATATTTATTGTTTTGCTTGGCTTTCCCATCTGGATTGTCAGAACAGTCTTTTGCTTGTTTTAACTGGCATCCTGGGTGACAAGAAAGGTGACCGTTGGCAGAAAGTTGAATAATCAGAAGAATCTGCTTCATGATGCATCTAAGAAGTGCACAAAAAAGTCTGAGGCTTATTTTTGATGAAAGTAAAACAGTGGAAGTCCATAAGCATCTCAGCACAGTGTTCTCTGTGATAAAGTTACATATGCTTTTTCTCTTCGGTATAAATAGCACTATAGGTATGAATAAAACCTGGAGTCAGGAAAAGTATAAAGTATAGATCGCAGGAAACAATGTACAATTAATTATTCATTCTTTTTCTTGTCCATAGCTGTCAAAACAATATAACAAATATCTTTTAACATAAGCAACAGTTTAAACATTTGCTAATTTGTTGAATTTAGCATATAATTTAGTGTTACTACAAAACTGTTGTTAGCATGATTATAAACTTTTTTGAAAGAGAAACAATGTTGAGTTACGTATTGAAGTCTGTGGGGCAAGGGGTTGAGCAAAGGCTGGGGTTTATGTCAGGTTTTTGCCTCTTCCAAAGGTGGCAACCCTAGTCCCAGGGACACTTCCCAGTAAGCTGTTCCTGATACACCTGCATTGGTGACACCCAGGGACCAGCTCTTTGGGCCTCACAGGATCAGTGGTTGTACTCTGAATTACTGTTGGATTCATACCTCTCAGTCTCTTAGTGTAAGAATTCTGGACAAAGCCAAAAATAATGGTAGGACAAAGGTCCAAACATTGGGACAGTTTTTAAATATTGCTCTTATAAACTTAGAAATTTGATAGGCTAACAAGTTTTGCATCAGCACACATTTTCTGAAAAGTTTTAAGTCTGAAACCCCAATGTCTGTCAGTATTTTGTGATTTTAGTCCTCAATGATTTGGCAGAATATGACAAATTGTATGAGGAATACACCAAAAATATGAGACAAAAATCTGGACATTCTGCAAAAATCTGTAAAGTTGAGAGGTATGGTTAGATTAAGAAGCTCTTCACTTAAACAAGACTAGGTACCCTGTGAAATATACTTATTTATGCAGCTTGTATCTATGATCACCTTCTGTCAGACATGATAAAAATTGATGACCAAGGATGAGATTGGAGACATAGACTCACCAGTCTCACTCAGACTGCTGTCATTGTTTTCTAGAGGAAGGACTTAAACTTGTTTTGCACAGAATCCTCTGGAAGACATTTCCAGGAGAGCCCCACTGCTTGTTTGGAGCACTGTGGTTGCCTGGTAAGCCCCTTACAATGAATTCAGTTGGTTCTCAACTGGAAGTTTAAGACCAGTAATTATGGGGTTTACACAAAAAATAAATAATTAAAAAAGGAGTTATAAAGTAAATATATCAAAAATCAAAACTCACTGCAATGTCTTTAAATTATTTTGTGTGGGGCTTTGCCCCTTTACCCCCAATATGATGGGTTCACCCCCACAACCCTGTTACTTATACATGCCACTCCAAGACCACTGCATTTGAGTAAAGGGAAAACTCAGAGATAACACAATTTTGGACTAACTTTATACATAACACATACTATGGCTGTAGTTTCCATCTTAGTCTCCCATAGATTGAAGTTGCAGTTCTGTCGCGGCCATCAAAACCCAACCAACACAATATGAGAGGATTAAGAGAATGAGCTGCCAACAAGCTTCATCCTTTAGACTTGGGTTCTATTCCCTCAGTGACCTATGTTGTGTAACAATGAACAAGTCACCTCAACAGGTGGTGGTCCTTGGTTTCCCCTGAAAAGAAGCACTTGTGGCTTGGGGGAATTACATAGTTAACAGATATTTAAATAATGTAAAGAAGTGGTTATCAGTTTACAGTGTACCTCAGGCCTTCCTTCATGCAGATGTTCAAAACATACAAACCTGAGTATGATGAGGGTATCCTAATGCCTCTCATCAACATGTGACCCACGGTGCTTCAGTGCCAAGTAAACTTATGTATCCCCTTGTGAACAAATGTGCTGTTTATTATGGACAATCTATGACTTGCACAAATTCCAAAATAGCTCACCACGCTGGTTCAGATGTGAGAGATTGTTGTCAGTCCGTTCTTCCTGGCATCTCTGCAATTTTCCATATAAATTATGAAATCAGCAGTTACTACACTCTTGAACACTAAAACAACTCTCTCAATCACCAGGAAAAACTCCAAATACACAGCCTAAAGACAGGGACTTGTGTGTCTAGAGTTCTCCAAGGTCTCATCACAATCAAGACGTCGGGTCCAGGGCTTACACTATCTACAGAGGTCAGTCTTAATTAATGGGTGAGTTTTCTACATACTACCACAGTTCAGCTTCTTTTTTGCCAGTGAGGTAATGTTCCAGATTTCTAAACACAGTTTTAACTGTCAAGGTTGCCTGAATCCATCTCATTCCTGCCTACCACTTGGCTGCCATTGCTCCTTACCCATGTCCTTCATCTCACAGGTGGTAATACTACCACCTGGCTGGCATTGCTCCTTACCCATGTATTCATCTCACAGGTGGTAATAGTACTACCTGGCTGGCATTGCTCCTTACCCATGTCCTTCATCTCACAGGTGGTAATACTACCACCTGGCTGGCATTGCTCCATGTCCGTCATCTCACAGGTGGTAATACTACCACCTGGCTGGCATTGCTCCATGTCCGTCATCTCACAGGTGGTAATACTACCACCTGGCTGGCATTGCTCCATGTCCTTCATCTCACAGGTGGTAAGACTGCTACCTGGCTGGCATTGCTCCATGTCCGTCATCTCACAGGTGGTAATACTACCACCTGGCTGGCATTGCTCCATGTCCGTCATCTCACAGGTGGTAATACTACCACCTGGCTCGCATTGCTCCATGTCCTTCACCTCACAGGTGGTAAAACTACAAGAAAACTCCATGCAGCAATTAAGGCTGACCTGTCTGGTTACGTGGTGACCTTGCCACTGTCTCTCTGTTGCAGGTACCATCTCCAAAACTTGTTTGAGGGTTAGGTCCTGGTAACTGTAGCCTGATCAAATCCTCTTTATCAATTATTAATCTATACTCTGGGGGGTCCATAGCCCTCATTCCAAACCTGTTAATCAAAGGAGTTCCTACAGGATTATATAGATTTTAGGGTCAGTGGGACACACAATCCCCTCCACCTTGACCAGGTGATAACACACAGAAAATAAGCTGATCCTGAATATGTAATATCCAGTTAGTTATCCCATTATTTACAGTACTAATAATAATAATGTAACTGCATTTTTATTGAGTGAAATAGTAGTACAGTGGTTATTTCTGCCACCACTTAACTCCAAGGACCAAGGTTCATTTCTAGTCTTGGGATACTGCTGGAGCAAAGTCTGCATGTTCTGGTTGTACTCCAAATCCCCCCCCCCCAAATTGTCGCATGTAAAAAAAAAAAAAACTCTAAATTAAATTTGTGTGAAGTGTCCAGATTCAAGTCTGACTCTTCATACTGGGAGGTGGTGACAACCCATACCTCTGAAACATAAAGTGTAACAATACTTGGGAAATGAAAGCAAAAGACAAGGTCCCATGCATTGGGATTACAAGGACTTTGTGCCTACATTTAAGACTGAATCTCTATCCTGACAGCCTTTACATTTCAGATTTGAAGGTTTACAGTTAAATATGTTTAGTTAGCAGCTCTAATGTAAGGAGATTGTGGATGACTTTTCCTCCAGAAAAAGAAACATCAAAATGTACTTTATTGTAAGCTGAGGACCAAAATTCAAAGCTGTGCATTTCACACAAACATGTATCTGAACAATATATTATATTCCTCAGAGACATGCTGCTTAAATTGAATGGCTGCTCTAATCTTCAGTTTTAGCTTTTTTTTCTCCCAGTTCACCTTTGTAAATGAATCTCCCTCACTCTGTGAAACTAAGCTAGTTAACAAAATAGAATAAATTAACTTTATTCAGGGGTGCATCTGTTTATATAATCACTCTTAATGACCCTGTTGCCAGTTTTACTTTCTACTCTGTGTTTACTAAGTTTTCAGTAACACAAAACAAATACTATTGATAAATAATGTGTATAATTCTGATCTTCATTCTGACCTAATTGTGTTTTCAATATTTAGCTTAAACATCTATTGGATTTCTCTTCAAATCCCATCTTTCTTTTAGTCATTTTCCATTGTTTTTTTTTTAAACAGTCAAAACATTAAAGATAAATCTCTCTGTAACTATACTTTCCCAAAACTATGCTTTCTTCCATTTTCTACTGGATACATCTCTGATTCTGTAGTCTCAGCTCACAGAACTTATAATCACAAAATACCATGTGTAACAGATGTATTCACAAGCAAATATAGTGCTTTGTATAATAAAAAAGCTCTTAACATCCGCTCTTGATTTTTAATTAATGTTATTTCTACACAGAAATCCAGAATATGCTGATAAAACTAAAAGTCACACCTAGACGCTCGCTGAACTAGCAATAAATGTAGGAAAAAAACTGGAGATGTTTTTAACATATTCATTATTTTCTAAAGTATTATTCAAGCTTTTTCCCATGTTCTGCTAGTCTGTTCCTATGTATTTTACAGTTTCTGGTTAATATCAAAATAAACCTTATCAGAATAAACTGTGTCTATCGATCTCCTGTTTGTTCTCTCTTTGCACGTCTGGAGATAATGTCAGTTTATGAACAATTCCTTTTTCATTCTTATCACTTTGCCATAAAGAAAAAAGGAAATAAGGCAATAGTGCCGTGCCCTGCTGGAATGTGAGATAGTACTTGTAGCTGTTTCCCTTTAATGTTTTGAATAGTATAAGTTTGATCAAGGTCATTCCAAGGTTACAAATTTGAGAACTGCACAGCTTAATTTGTCCTGTCAGAAAACAAAACTAAGATTCATCTATTGAAAAGTGTCAAAAGTTATGAAATAAAACAGTCACTACCCTTCCAGATATCAGCTGATAACTATATACTCGAGTCATTCACAAAATATAAGGCACCAAAATATTATCCAGTATGTTATTACAAGGAATAAACAGGTATGTCTGAATATTCTGTAGAAAAAAATGGAAACATTTTTCAGAGTAGTACTGAAACTTTACAAATAAAACAGATTGGCAAAAAAATATATAACATAAATATGCTTTATAAAATGAACTGATATTTCATTAGAAACCTGAAAAGCAGAATTCGTCCTTGCAAACCAAGTTCACACTTTTACATAGAATATACGCATATTTAACCATGTTATGTTTTAACCAGGTCTATATCATTTCATTGAAAACTCATTTCATCGAAGCTTAATTCATTGACACATATTCACAGAAAGCTGACTTCATTGAAAACCCAATTCATTGAAAGCTCACTTCACTGAAAACCCATTTCACTGAAACTCATTTCGTTGAAAGGTATATATGGCCTTTTGCCCACTATTGCGCGATCCTGGAGTTAGTATATAAAGTAAGGGGGTGTAGGGGGCACAGCCCCCACACTGGGGGTTGTGGAGGGTGTAGCCCCCCACATATTGTAAATATTTTAAAGCATATAGATGGATATTTACAAGTGTAATGAATAAATTCTTCCAGAAGACAACATACAACCAATTTGGAGCCCACACACCCCCGAATATGGGAGGCTGTGCCCCACACACCCACCCTTACTTTATATACTAACTCCAGGATCGCACAACAGTGGTGACAACTAAATGAGTTTCAGTGAAATGGGTTTTCATTGAAGTGAGCTTTAAGTGAATTGGGTTTTCAGTGAAGTGAGCTTTCAGTGAATATGTGTCAATGAATTAAGCTTCAATGAAATGAGTTTTCACTTAAGTGATATAGACCCATTTTAACCTATATGTCTCACCTGAAAAAATATGAGAACATTGTCAGCTGGGACCACAATGCTAACAATGTGTAAATAAATAAATGATTGAATGTTGAATAATAAAATACATGCAGCATCAGTAAACCATGTAATAGCATTGCTATGAGAAATAGAAACAAATGCTGTCATTTGCTTATGCAGATGAAGTATTTCTTTCTGATTAATATTCTAAAAGAAGAGAGGACAGGTATAATTTTAGTACATAATTACATCTTATTTAGTTTGCAAATACTTCCGTTAATAAAAAAAAAATTGCAAGTCCAGATCTAAATCTTACTCGCCCCACCGATGCCATCACTTATTAGACAAACTCCTTACATTACAAAATGATGTTATAGAAATGAACACATGATATTAAAAAGAATGAAAGCAAATAGTTCCATCTGGCAAAACATCTGCTGACAAGAGATCATTTTCTACCATAGTCAAGAGAACCAAGCAATGCAATACTTAAAATGACCTTTGTTCAAAGTACACCCTTGCAATTCATACCAATCAATAAGTGTCTTGATTTATTCCCAAAGTACCATATATTAATATTATTTGTGTGCCAGAATACCTTTGGATGATTCCCAAGTCAGGCAAGTTTCACTGAAACATTTCCTGTAACCTATGAGTCATGGAATATGGATAATCTGAGCTTCTCCAAGATTTATACATTTGATGAAAATGGAAAACTTTATCATAAAAAGTTTCAGTTTCTCTTATTTTTGTTTCCAAGCATTACATGATAGCACCATACCTGACACTTAGAAAAGGAAATCATTATTCATCTTCAAATCAGAAAACAGAAATAATCCCGCTAGATCTGACAAAATAGTTTATTACAACCTCTTGTTAAAATCAGATATATTTTTTATCTTAAATCAACATGGAGAGGTTATTTTATTTTATTGTATTTATGTTTTGTTGGTGAGTCCAGTCCAGCTGGGCCTGTGACCTATTTTCAAAGGACACTTGAGTTGATATTTATACAGAGAGGAGAAATCTGACTAAGACATTGGGGGACATTCCCTGTTCTTTTTAGTAAGTGTCAGGGGACTGACATCCTCCTGATCTATTACCAACTCAGGCATCTGGGACTGCAGTTTAACATCTGATCCAAACAACAGGACCTCAGGAGTGCAGCACTTCTTAATGCTGTATGGGTGCAATGTCAATGCAGGAAGAAAACTCTAGGCACCTGATTTTTCCAACAGCAAAAAAAAAAAAAATACATGCTGAGGCTGTGACATTGCTTAAAGCATAAAACTTGGCTGTAAAACTGTACTCATTAGGAGGTGAAAGCTACTAGAAATACTCAAAATGAAAAATGAAAAAAGAGGAGTTGCATTTCAATTCCAGTTAGCGCCTGTGTAAGTCAACCTTTGTCAGTACTTCATTTTTAAAGGTACTCCTCCACCGCTAATGAGTTCAGTTATTAAGTATGCATAATCAGCCCTATATTTGTTTCACTTGCCATCGCATTCTTAAATATTTCTGCGGTGTTTGTCATAGTAGGTTAATAAATGTAGAATTCTGGGGCATATAACTGATTAATAAACTACATCAGCACCTGATTCGATATTACAGAATTTAATGTTAAAATGTAAGTGCCTTTGGTGCTTATTGATAATTACTTTTTAGCATCTTTAACTTAAATTTAATTAAAACTGCACAGAAAAACTGCTAATGTTATAAAGCATACAGACTAAGGTAAATAAATTATATAACAGGGACTTGCCAGTAAACCTCTTTTTAACTTTAATTGTAAGATGTTAGCAAGGTTACCACTTCTGATGTTACTTTTGTAGATGTACAAGGTACGAACTGTACCAGGTAAGCTAAAAACAAACAATGGAAGTCACTCTTTCATATGTGTGTATGTGTATATATATATATATATATATATATATATATATATATATATATATATATATATATAATATTGGTTACCTTCATTTTGCCGAAAGCTCATTTGACTGACACTCATTTGACTGAAACCAAATGACTGAAACTTCATTTCACTGACAGTTCATTTGACTGACAATTAGTACTGGCAGTTACTGCGGTGGTGGTGCTGCAGTAGCGTTGTCGCCTCACAGTTAGACGTTGCCCATTCGATTCTCAGTTAGAGTGTCTTCTATGTGGCGACATGCGTAAATGGCATTCCTTCGTTGAAGGTTGTGCGTCAGGCCCGGCAAGTCGGCATGTAAAAATCTACTGCCAATCATTAGCGGACCGGAGTTCCGCCGTGGCAACCCCTAACCGGGAAAAGCCGAAAGACACAACAAGTTTCTAGAGCACTGTAAGGCAAGTAAAAGGAATATGTTCTTTTCCCCACTGAAGTGCAACCATGGAGTTAGTATATATAGTTGGGGGGTGTGGGGCACAGCCCCCCACACTGGAGGGGTCTAGGGGGTGTAGCCCCAACTTACTTTCATGTTATATTCTCTGCTTTTGCTTTTATATTGTTAAGTAAAACCAAAGTAAGTGGGGGGCTGCTCTCTCACACCCACCAGTGTGGGGGGCTGTGCCCCCCACACACCCCCTAACTATATATACTAACTCTAGGGTTACACTGTTGTTGTAGTCTTTCGGCTTTTCCCGGTTAGGGGTCACCACAGTGGAACCGACACCTTTAACTCCTTCCACCTTCCTCCAAATCTCATGAGCTGCCCACATCTCCTTTACCCCTAAACCCTGTCTCTTCCTCCTACATTTTCCCTCTTAAAAAACTGAACAACCCCACCTTGGCGGCTGATCACCCTCCCAGCCAATATTTTACAAATATCCCCCGCATCCCGCCCTATATCCCATCTTGAATCACAACAGAACTTACTGAAACCACTATTCCCCCTTTTTGAAAAATTTCTTATATCATCCTCTAATAAAGGGAGGCACATCCACTGAAATATCTAACAGACCAATAGCAATCCATCTAACTCCCAACATGGTTTCCGCCCCCCATAGTACTACTCAACAAACTAATATCCTCCGCTTTTTCTTGACCGTTTATATCTGAGCACCCCTGCACAAGCTGGTTTAAGGCGTACTCTCACGGCAGGGCAAAACAAGCTGTATGGCAAGACAAACTATCAGACCTGCTCTCAAACACCATCGGTGTTCCTCAGAGCTCTATTCTGGTCCTCTCTTCTTTTCCATCTTCATAAACAACCTGCACTCAGTCATCCCTAAATCTACCTGCATACAATATGCTGATGACTCTACCCCTGATCTGCTCCTCTGTCTCCCTATTAGAACCAAACTACTACTCAACTCTGTTTCGTTAGTTGAGAAATGGTTCACTGACTTGAAACTCCTACTTAACCCAACAAAAACTAATTACTCCTATTCTTCGAGCGCCCATATACCCCTTGGCGCAATGAACCCCAAATACTAACAGTATTCCTTTCATAATAAATCCATCAATGGAACCATCATAGCCCTGTTGCCAGTACCAAATTATTAGGTGTTACCATTGACTACAAGCTAAAATTTGACATCAAAACTTGGATCCATGTACAGAATCTCCTCTCCACCTTACTATATGCATCCCCAGTCTTTTCCTTCCTCAATAAACGTGAACTTAACATGCTCACTCTTTTTAACCCATATATTGCTAGGTTTAAGTTCCCCACCCATCGCACCCACACTGCTTACTGCTTGAAACTTGGTTGGTTTGGTGAACCCAATCTTCTTAAACTTAATCAACTAACGAGCCTTTAAAATAATCCACTATCCCGACAGAACTCCTCACTGTGTAGTATTTTGACCCCTACTCCAACCTTAACTCTCTTAGATCTGCTAATACCGTCCAGATATTAACAACTAAAGCTAAGAACTCAGGTGGTGATGAACTCCATTGGAAAGCCCTGGAACTCCCTGCCAAACACTTAGGACTCATGACCTCAGTTCAAAACAACCTCAAAAAGCCATCTTAAGCTACAATGGCTATGCCTGACAGAACCCGACTAACTTATCTAATTTCCTGTACTCATAATTTGCCCTGATTAGCTAGTTCTTCGACCATTATTCTCACGGTGTTTATCCTATAACACTAATTTGTTTAAAATGCAGCTCTGCTACTTGTGCTTATATTAAGTCTCTGTTATTTCCTATTCTTATATTGTAAATGTAACTTGCTCTCTTCATGTATTGCTTTTATGTTGGAGCTTTTCTCTCCGGGCCTCTACTGAAAAGGGATATGTATCCAGTTGGACTAGCCCGGTCAACAAATGTAAAATAAAAAAAATAAATAAATAAATAAATAAATAAAATAATGATTGGCAGTAGATTTTCATGAACGCCGAGGTGCCAGCTCGACGTCCAACCTTCAACGAAGGCACGCCCATTTACGCATGTGTTTTGAATGCCCATCCAACCTCAGGGAGGACATGCAGACTCCATACAGAAGGCACTCCCCTGCACTCCAGCCGAGAATCAAACGGGAGAACCACTTGCTGTGAGGCAACAACGTTGGGGAAAAGGACATATTCCTTTTATTTGCCTTACAGTGCTCTAGACACTGCCAGTATTAATTGTCAGTTAAATGAAGTGTCAGTGAAATTAAATTTCAGTCATTTGGCCTGACTAAAATGTTTGTCAATCAAATGAGCTTTTGATGAAATGAAGGTAACCCATATATATATATATATATATATATATATATATATATATATATATATATATATATATATATATATATATGGGTCTACTTTGTTTGACAGAAAACACATTTCACTAAAACTCATTTCACTGAAAGTGAATTGCCTGAGCACAATTCACTGAAAGCTCACATCACTGAAAACTCATTTGACTGAAACTCATTTAATCTAAAAAGGTATATGCCATGTCCCCACTGTAGTGTGATCCTGGAGTTAGTATATATATATACATATATATATATATATATATATATATATATATATATATGTATATATACTAAGGGGGGGTGGGGTGCGCAACCCCCCACCTATATTAAATGTTGTAAACCATAAACATAGATACTTACAAGTCGAATGAATAACTCTTTCCAGAAGATAATATGTACCCAAACTATGTGGGGGGCTGTGCCCCCCATACCCCCCTAACTATATATACTAACTCCGGGATCACACTACAGTGGGGAACAGGTCATATACCTTTTTAGACTAAATGAGTTTCAGTCAAATGAGTTTTCAGTGAAGTGAGCTTTCAGTGAATTGTGTTCACGCAATTCATTTTCAGTGAAATGAGGCTTCAACGAAATGAGTTTCAGTGAAATGTGTTTTCTATCAAACAAAGTAGACCCATATGTGTGTGTGTGTGTGTGTGTGTGTGTGTGTGTGTGTGTGTGTGTGTGTGTGTATATATATATATATATATATATATATGTATATGGTTTACTATCATAACTGTGAAAGTGCTATCTATGAAGATGCAAAGTTTGAACGTCATAAATGCGAAAATAAAGTTCCCGACCATTAAAACTTTGAATTAATATGACCAACACACATTGAGTATTCGCACAGTAGAATTCAAACATATTATATTCGTTCTAACATGACTGTAGCATTGCCTCGAGGAAGTGACGTTGTAATGTCATTGCCATTTATGTAAACAGCCACAGCAGGGCTCAATGTAGTAGTTCGTAAGTGCTGTTGCTGAGTTTGTGGATAATACTGTGAATAGATCTCATTGGTAAGTAGGGATACTAACTTAAGGCTATAAAAACATCAGGTGTATAAACGTATATGGAACACTGGTTAAACTCTGCAAGTTAACATAGTAACTGCCGTATTGTGTACCAGCCATGGTTTTTTAAAGTCAGAGATGATGTTTGTAGAGTACAATGGCTGTATTGTATGTTGTTACCCACTATTAGTAAGTCGCATGTAATGTAATATCCATTTAAAAAGTGTTATCTTGTTAGTTTTTCACCTGTCTGCACTACTGTCTTGAGTTTACTGTCATTTATTCTGGCATGTTTAGTGCAGTGTAAGTTAAACTTAGAGGGCACTTCACTGAAGTTGTTAGTAGCAAGTTGGCTTGCAAGAAATCCTCACAGTGTAAATAACATTACGCTGTACCAGACAGCCATACGAATGCATATCTCACCAGCTATCCAGCTGTCTGCCAGTGTGTCTAAAGTGCCTGTAAGTGCATCACATGTACTGTTCAATATCCCACACACTACTGAGCAGTTTGTAGTGCGAGTAGATGTGTTGTAGTTATGTGTGTAATGTAACAATAAGCTTCATAAATGTCAATTTCATTGGAATACTAGGATCCGTTATCATTACTGGATACTGTGTGCTCCTGTGTCACTCTAGATCTGTTTTGGATGCACATTGCTGATACTTACATTGTATTACAGGTTGTGAGCTTACAGAATGTCACAGCGGAATGCAGTTTCAGACTGTCCTGGTGCTGTTGGTACACTGTATCAGACATTACTATCCCAAAAGGGTAGGAAAATGCTTAGTGTTGATGGCTACCAGTACTACCTGGAGAAATGTACCGACAGTAGGAGGTACCGGCGCTATACAAGAAAGAATAGTGACAGATGTAAGGGTCGGTGTATTACAGAGGAGAGTCTGGAGGGTGAGAAGTTGTTGAAAAGTACTGCACATTTTCACGGGCCTGACATAGTGCAGCATGAAGAGAGGAAGGTACGGCAGGCAATTAAGAGAAGAGCAGAGCAGACTATGGAAGATCCTTGTAGGATAGTCAGTGAGGTTCTGGCAGGCACATCTACTGATGTTGTGAATAGTCTGCCTAATACAGATGCACTGAAGCAGACTGTACGTAGGATGCGCCGTAAGAACAGAATGTCCATCATGTGTAGCCTGGAGTCACTCAGTCAACTTACAGCTGATATGTTACCAACATGGCTCATTCATTGTAAATCATACACATATAGGCAGTAATGCAGTGAACATAGTGATACTGACAACTGAGGGGAATTTGAGAATGCTTTGTGAATCAGAATTCATACTGGTAGATGGAACCTTTCCCATTAGCACGAGATAGTGCAGACAAGTGTATACCATCCATTGCAGTATCTCAGGAACCGCAGAGGGCAAGGTTATCTCTATGGTGTATAGCATTTTGCCATCAAAGACTGAGGAATGTTACGATCAGTTCTGGAAGGCTGTATTACAGCTGTGCACAGATTTTCAACTGCTATTGAAGCCAAATATGATTTTGAGTGATTTTGAGAAGGAAGCAGTGAACTGCATAGCTAGAAATTTACCGGACAGTACACCTAAAGGCTGCTGGTTCCATCTCTGCCAACTGCTATGGCACCAAATACAGAAGCTGAGGTTGGCTTCCTTGTTTGGGAATGATACACAGTTTGCATTACTGTGTAAGCAGATACCAGCATTGGCATTCGTATCACCAGACACTGTCCTGCCCACATTGGATGAGATTGCAGCTGACATGCCTGAGGCAGGAAAACCTCTTTGTGATTTCTTCCGTAATAACTACATTATGAGACATCCAAGGAGATATGGCATACGGAGTGCTACATGTGAAAGATTACCCCCATTATTCGATGTTCAATTCTGAAACCATTGGGATACATGCCTACAGGGCTATCCCAGGAGCCAAAACACAGTGGAGGGATGGCATCGACACCTGCATAGCCTACTAGGGAAGAAACAACTCTATATCATGGATGTGCTACATACCATCAGATTAGAGCAGAATCTTTTAGAAGACCTGAATAGTCGTCTGCTGTCATGTGCCCCATCATCACCTAAACGCAGATAGTTACATGACAAGGAATCTCAGTTCATAAGTCTTTTGGAATGTAAGGACAAGATGACATCTCGTGGACTGGCCAAACTGGTTGTACACAAGAGGATTATGTATAACTAAAGGGACATTTTTTGCCATTTGTGTGAATGATACAAGACACAATATCCACTTATTCTGTTGATTCTAAATGGAGTCATAGCAGGGGAGAAGTATTTCACTTTCACAGCGGCTTTATTGAGGTGTACTAACAGTTAATTTGCTGTTAGTAAAGCAATTTCGACAATTTGTTTGTATATCATGCACAGGGTTCAGTGTTATGCACTCGGGAATCAGAAAAATGAAAAAAAAAAACAATCAGAGATGGGAAATTCAATATTCGGAAGTATAATGTTGAATTTTCAACGTTTGTATGAATTTTGACAATATGAACACTTCCATCATGTCGTTTTCGACCTTTTCATTAGATAAGGTGATAGCTTTACATTATGAATTTCGATTTTATGATAGCAAACCTAGATGTATATATATATATATATATATATATATATGTGTGTGTGTGTGTGTATATACACATATGTGTGTGTGTGTGTGTGTGTGTGCGCGTGTGTGTGTGTGTGTGTGTGTTATATATATATATATATATATATATAGAGAGAGAGAGAGAAGGAGAGAGAGAGAGACACACACACAGTAACAGCAAGTGTTCACACACACTCACAACTACTGGTTTATGGTGCTCTTTTCACATTCTTTTCACATTGGTAGCACTTCTTGTGACTTTCTAGTGATACAATATGGATTTCTGTTCAGAGCTGACCTGTTGATAGAAAAGCTGTTCTGAGAATCCAACATCTGAACATAGTGCCCAGTCCAGTGAAAATGGTATATGAGGATTACTACTAGTAGCCTACTAATACAAGCTTATCCTGTTTTTCCACCTGAGAAATGGTTAAGAAATGACTTACAGTTTCAGAGCAGTCCTTGGTCAATTGTGATTGTTTCTTAAACACAAACTTGTCTTTGCTTTGGCTCATTAGCAGTACAAAGAACTGCCTGCTCACACCCTTGTTCTCCCCTCCCCCTTCCCTGTTTATTACCTTAAGACAATCCCAAAGTTAATAAATATTACCTGTGGCAGGCACCATTTTTAAAACTACAACCACCCTTGTTACTATCATATGTTCATTTATCAGTTAACTCTGTTACCTGATTGTTTCCAGCCCCCTCATAAGAGCAACTAACAGGGTCTCTACCGCCGCTCCTCACCCTGCCCCTATTCCTCCGCCCCAGTGGTCACACCTTTATTACACTCACAAACCCCTCCCATCTTTCCAATAACCAACCACAGCGCTAACCCAACACTACCTTCTCCATCTTCCCAGTACTATCACACCTCCTCAACTAACATGTACAAGCATACCTTACCTAAGCTCATGGCATGCACTCTCCTTGCATATCTTACATCCTACCAAAGCTCCATCATTCCCCCACTCAACCACTACCACTGTACTACTACTCACACCACCACTCATGTCTCACCCTCACTCAGCTCCCCTCCCACCAACTCAAGAACCATCCCTATGCACCCCCCACATATTCTACCAACTCTATTACTCAAACATAAAGCATCCCTACAACTTAACATAGTAACCCTCCCACCATACCTATTACCCACAGAGCACAATCATAAAGTTTCCCTTATAAGCAACCATATTCAAAAACTGAGAAAACTAATAACCTCATGCATATCAAAACTAGCCCTAAGTGGAGACATCCACGCCAACCCTGGCCCTACAATCTCCAACCCCAATCCTCATAATCAGACTAGAAACTACAACTTCTCCCATATTACAGCCAATAGAAAGCCAAGTGACTTCCTTCTACTAAGCCTAAATATTAGAAGTATATCCAACAAAGTCCATGAACTCCATGCCACCATAGACTTGTACTCCCCAGATATAGTCATCCTGACAGAAACCTGGCTAAAACCTCACATTACCAGTGGGCAAATACTCCCTACAGGTTACGGCATACTAAGAGTAGACCGGCTAAACAAAAAAGGAGGTGGTGTAGCTGTAATATTTAAACAGCATCTAAACATCCAGATCTTAAAATCATCAGCTCCACAAATAGGCAATGAAGAAATAATATATACCAACCTCAAAATAAACCAAAACAAAACCATCAACATAATTGGATACTACTTCCCACCTGGCCAAAACATCCCTCCACTAGAAAACCTCCTCAGCAGGTCTACCCACCATCTCCTTCAAGAAACTATCATTTTAGGTGATTTCAATATCGACTGGCAATCCTGTTCTGGCAACCATCCAACCCATCATATAAACCTTCATGGCTTCACCCAAATAGTCCATTCGCCAACCAGGATAAATAAAAACTCCAGCAAGCACACTACCCTGGATTGGATACTAGTCAGTAAGAGCCCCCAGTCATATATAACAGGCTGCTTAGCAGATAGCCTCAGTGATTACTCCCCAACATTCCTACTCAAACAATACCTATACCAAGGTAAACCTGTCATCTACCGTGAAATACGTAAAAAAATAAACTTTAACCCACTCACATTCATCTCATCCCTCAAAGAATGTAACTGGCATCCTCTAAAGTACCTCAGTCTTGATGACACAGTTGAATTTTTTAATACTACCTTCCTGAGCATCCTTAATTACCATGCCCCCATAAAACTTTCCAGAATCAAAGCACAACCCTCCCCATGGCTACAGAAAACCACTAAGTCAGAAATGAAAAACAGGGATAAAGCCTGGAAGCACTGGTGCAAAACCAAAACCCCCTCAAACAGAAATTCCTAGAACTACGCAATAGAGTCAAAAATCTAATAAAACAGGACAAATTCCAATACTACCAGTCTGCCCTAGACCCCTCACAACACAGCCCCAAACAATTCTGGTCCTCCATAAACTCCATCCTCCACCCAGGTAAAGTCAGCACCCCTCCTCCTAACATCCCTCACTCCTCAGAAAATATTGCTACCTCATTCAACACACACTTCACACAAACCATACTATCACTAGCTAAACAACACAACCCCCCTCCCCTCCAACCCACACCTTCAACTAGAAATCTCCCAACTGCCTTCTCTTTTTCTCCTGTACCTACCTCCAACATAAAAAACTCTTAACTAAACTTAAGCCCACCAAATTAGCAGCAGACAACCTCCCAAGTGAATACCTACAAATCGCAGCTGATGCTCTGGCCTACCCAGTATCCATCTTGATTAACCGATCTCTGTCAGAAAGTTACGTTCCCACACTGTGGAAAGTATCACATATAATTCCCCTCCACAAAGGCGGACCTCCACAGAACTAACCAATTACCGCCCCATAGCTATTCTCTCTCCACTCTCCAAAATACTAGAGAGATGCATACACTCTCAGGTCTCAGACTACTTCCTTACTAACAACCTCCTTTCTAATACTCAGCATGGTTTCCAACCAAACCATAGCACCACCACTGCCTTGCTCTCCTTTACTAACACTATCCTTCAGCATAAAAACAATGGCTATCTCTCCTCTGCTACTTTCCTAGACCTATCTAAAGCATTTGACATGGTTCCAAACAAACAACTCATCGCTGTCCTCAATAACCTATCCTTCTCTCAATCAGTCTCCAACTGGTTTCAGAGTTACCTGTCTGTCCGCCAACAATCCGTTGTATGGCAGAATGACATATCTCCCCAACTACCTGTCTCCATAGGGGTTCCCCAAGGATCCATCCTTGGACCCCTACTCTTCTCTGTTTTCACCAATAATCTAGCCTCTGCCACCAAACATGGCACACTCATACAATACGCAGATGACTCAACCATCATCTGCTCAGCCCAGTCCCTACCCAAACTGCAAAAAGTCACACAGGAAGCCTTTTCCTCTGTTGAAGCTTGGTTATCCGATGCCCAATTAATACTCAACCCAAACAAAACTAAACTACTCATCTTCCAACCCACCAAACATACTCAAAACAACTCTCACTTTAACATTACTGCAAAAGACAACACCACTATATACTCAACTGAACACATCAAATTGCTAGAAGTGGAAATAGACAATAAACTAAAATTTGACATTCACATATCCATGACCATAAAAAAAGTCCACAAAAAACTAGGAGTGGTATACAGAAATAAGCAACTTCTCACCAAAGCAGCAAAGATTTCAATAGCAAATTCCCACCTTATCTCCACCCTACTTTATGCCTCTCCAATATATACCAACCTAAGGCAATGCGATCTAAACAAGCTAGAGATCTGCTACAACAATATCACCAAATTCGCCACAGGGGTATCCTACCATAGTCACCACTGTCTTTCACTTGCTGAACTGGGTGGGCTTGAACTCCCTCACCTCCTTCAATGGTATCAACTCTCACTTGCCCACAAACTAGTAAACCATCCATTAAATGTCCCATCCCTCCAGAATCTACTCCAACCCTATCGCACCACCAGACCACTAAGATCCAGCAACAAAAATCACTTCCAGATCACTAAAGCCAATAACTCTGCTGGTGAAGCACTATTCTCCTGCACCATAGCCAAATTATGGAACTCCCTCCCACCCACAATTACCTCCATACCATCATGCTCCCACTTCAAAACTTTACTAAAAGTGCACCTAAAACATGCTGGCTATGCCCTTGCAACTCCCACTCTAATATCACCCACCCCATCCAACCACTACCTTTCTTTCCACTCCACTAACTACCTTGATTATAGCAAGCTCAGATGCTCATAAGCCTAGTACTTATTATACAGCAGGAACTTCTTATTGTAACATTTGTTAATGTCTGTTATGTACATCACAGATAAAGATTCTAGTTGTCTACTGATGTACTATGTTCTTCATCTGTAAATATGTTGTAAGTAATTGCTATGTTAAATTGTTAATCACTATGTAATCCAATGTAACTACTGCCTGTTTATTTTAACTGTGGAGCTTTTCTCCCCGGGCCTCCACTGAAAATGGACCTACGTCCAGTTGGACACTCACGGTCAACAAATGTAAATAAATAAATAAATAATAAATAAATAAATAAATAAATAATCTACCTCAGAGTTGGGCTGACACTGTCCTCAGCTGTTTTTATAGCAGCCTTTCGACTTAACATGAAGTTATTTGCTTGGGGGAGATATCATTGGTAGCACTTTTCCACAGGTTTTAACTGTTATATGTAAGTAATCCAGATTTCAAGTCCATAAAGAAGGGTTCATAACCTAACAGTGAATATAGAGTCTGTGCATCCCCATTTTGCATTTACAGTTAACGAAAAGCATTGCCAAGACTGATGGAGTACTGAACTCTCTCCAGGGCCAGACCTTTCATGGCAAGCTGCAAAAGGTCATTTACAACATTTAGACACAATACTGTGTCACTTTGGCCCATAAGGGTAATGGTATGAGATGTTAATAAGCTTCATGCTGTAGTTCTGGGTAGTTCTGGGTTACATTTCTTCGATCTCCATTGAAAAATTATCCGACTGCTCTACTGAGTGTGACTGAGAGACTTAGATTTTGTCAAGCTTCTGTATTCATTTATTACAGCTTGGGAGGTCATTCATGATATCAGCAAGACAGGTACAGTTATCAGCATATTGGGGTCAGTGACAGATGCCACGGAAACATCTATCACAAAGCACTCACAGTTTAGGAGTACCTCAGAGTGTTCTACCTCTCTACCTTGAAGGGTTTCATTTTTCTTTAGGAGTTGCAGACCTTCTTGACAGCTGGAAGAAGCAAAACCATGATATCCAGGGTTGTAAATGGCCCTTGTACCCTAGGAGATGCTCTGCATATTGCATTTGTCAAAACAGAGATGAATCCACTTGGCTTTGTCTTGTCAGCTTTGTATTTTTAAGATCCCTCTAACCCCCATCCAATCCCAACAGACCCACTGGGCCCACAGCCAACCTCCACAACCCCACTGCAATCTAAGTAATCACCATTGCTTCTTTGAGCTGGCCCATATGGGAACATTTGACAGTGGATCTTTGATGCCTTTAAAACAAGGTCTTACCGACCATTTATAAAGATGCTCAGCAGCAAGGTTCTTGGGTGTTAGGGACTGGAGAATATGCTGCAAGCCTTTATCCATGTTGATTGTTGCTCTGTTGCTATTACTACTGACTGCATAGGTGATACACTAGCATATCTAAAGACATCCACTTAACTTTGATCTCAAACCAGATCTCACTACATGTGTGAAGTGACTATTTTCTGTTTTTTTTTCCTTCAAATAGAGTGTGCTAGTGCTAATTTAAAGTAATCTACTGTGTTTTGTTCTGTGGTACACTTTTACATTGACAACTGCTTTGACAAGTAATCTGCTGGTGAAAGAAGGGGCTACTATTAGTACTACTACTTCTATCGACTGCCTACTACTACGACTACTATGACTACTACTACCTACTAATATGACTACTACTACTGCTACCTACTACTACTATTACTACTACTGCTATCTACTACTATCTACTACTACTATTACTTCTTGTACTACTATGACTACTACTAATGCTACCTACTACTATTATTACTACTACTGCTACCTACTATCTACTACTACTATGACTACTACTATTACTACTACTACTACAACTACTACTACTATGATTACTACTTCTGCTACCTACTACTATTATTACTACTACTGCTACCAACTACTGTCTACTACTATGACTACTACTACTATTACTACTACTACTACTATGACTACTACTACTGCTACTTACTACTATTACTACTACTGCTACCTACTACTATCTACTACTACGGTGACTACTACTACTATGACTACTACTATTACTACTACTACTATGACTACTACTACTGCTACCTACTACTACTGCTACTACTACTACTATTAAAACTACAACTACTACTATTACTACTGTGACACCCATGCCCTGGCCCAGCAATCAAGGAGCCTCAATCCTCACTACTAACACCAGTGAGGGGCATCTCATATAGGAGGACAGGATAGCAAATACACACAGTAAAGTGCAATTTCCCTTAAGAACACACAGAGATCGCCATCAGTCCAGGGCTGCTCGCTCCCTTGCTCTCCAAGTCCCCAATAAGACTCCCCACTGGCACAGTTATAGGGTCCAGATCTCAGCCTAGTGGCCAAGCTAAAACCTCCAGCAACCTCTCTGTCTAACCAGTGCTTCATGTCCCTGCCCAAGTAGCTGACACACACACACACACACACACACACACACACACACACACACACACACACACACACACACACACACTTTGAGAATAGTTTATACAACCACACAGACAATCCTGGGGAAGGCTGGCAGAGGTTCTCCAGCTGTGCTTTTTCCCCAGACTATATGGTAGTATCAGCTGCCACCACCCACTAATATATATCAGCTACCAAAGGCCCTTAAAAGGGTGTCCAATTATTACTGTGCAATATTATTGTCCAACTGGTAAGTGTGACTAAACAATCAAGGCTTATTAGAGTGACTTGGTACAGGATCACTATATACATGCAATGTACCCTAGAGCTGAAGTTATGTCTACACAAAACAGCCACAGTTGAAAGGTTTAAAAATATTTAATAATAAATAATTAAAAACGCAAGACAATACTTTTTGCTACACAGTGCTAGTCAAGAGTTCAGAGATTTTGTAACAGCATTTTTTCCATTTAAGACAACAACCCCATGGCTTACATTAATATTTACAAATTACAGAATTATCTATAAAATTCTATCTGGCTAGGCTGGCAGCCTTCACCTATCTTCACCCAATCTTCACAACTACTACTACTACTTTTGTTCTGGGAAATGTTTGCTATTAGCTACGTGAGCAGTGTGTTTCTAATTGGCCTGTATGTTCTAGTTTGTTTAAACTCAGTATGTTTGTTCCACAAGCACACCTGAAGATATCAACATGGTTTTGACCTCAAATCAGATCCCTACACATGGAATGTGCGGCTCACTTCACAGTTTGGGTGCACACTGTTGATAATTTCAGACAGATCCAATAGTCTAGACCTTTTGGTTTTGTAAAAAAATCTATGCGGTGGTGACTTTTATGACACAAATTATTGCATGCTTAACCTGGTCTTTAGTAGCATACAACTGTGTTTAGCTGTGCACTGCCACGCACAGTTGCATATAGCTCTACACAGTTGTGGACAGCTCTGTGCTGCTGAGTACACATGCAGATAGTGACCGCATACAACCCTAAGTGAAGGCAAACTGTAAACTGTCCCATTACACTTACATTTCATAAGACTGATGCCCCAAACCATTAAATTCCATATGTTGCTAATTGATGATACTGTCACTGAAATTGTATCATACCATTCTGTTATCACTGCACTTCTATTCCCTTTCTGTGCTATATGTTCATCAAAATTGTATCTCACAATTTTGCTGGTTTAACTGCATTTGTACTTGCCATTCTGAGCTGTTGATTCACTGTATTTGATATCACCTGCTGTTGTAGCATCCCAGACAACTTGATAGTCATTGCTCACATTTCCCACAAGTTGTTGCAACTGTTTTTATTGATACTGTATCTTCTTTTGCTCCTGCTGCTGCTGCTGTTGCTGCTACTGCTGTTGTTGTTGCTGCTACTGCTGCTATTACTGCTGCTGCTGTTGCTGCTACTGCTGCTGCTGCTGCTGTTGTTGTTGCTGCTACTGCTGCTATTGCTGCTGCTGTTGCTGTTGCTGCTACTTCTTCTTCTGCTGTTCTACTGCCTGCATTGTAATTGCAATTCTCTACTTTTGTGGCAACCAAGCCTGATTACTATTCATCATATTGTATGCTGTGCAACTGCCATTGTTATGCTGTATTTGTAAACTGTTGCTACTGATTCACTGTGATTATAACTTTCTGCTGTATTTGCCATTCTGGTTCTACTAACTCACTGTGAGTTAAATCTCTGCTATTGCTACAATCGTGCCTAATTGTTTAGACATTAGACTGCGCTTAACCAGTCACTGTTACCGCACTCACAGTAACTATGACTGCATATTGCTACTAACTGTATGTTATCTCTTCTCTTGTCTGTCCCAGACTTTTAATTGTAAAAACTGACCTGGACATCAAACTGTAATTCTCTAGTTACGTCAACTAAACTGTGCCTAACAAGACACTCTTCAGCACTTGTGTACCTACTGTTTGTGTAACCTGCTTGTTTACCTAACATTTCTGTAACCAATACCAGAGTGTTTGACTCACTATTGCATTTTGTAAAACCCATCCACTGTAGCTTTACCCCTGTAATGCTTCTTGAGCTTTATAGCTATTCTGCTGTCTTACCTCACTAGCATGGATCATCCCCTGTACAAGTTAACAAAAAACTCTTCCTATACAATGAACTTCATCACTACATTCCTTATACACCAGATAGGACAATCCATGAGGTTACAGTTTCCTGTACCATCTATATGTAGGCTGTTAATTCCCTTAAGCAGTGCAACAATTGCCTCATGCTTCATGACAACCATTTGCTTCTTCCACTAGATGAATCTATGTGTGAGAGGTGCAACCATTTACTAATATTAGAAGTCAGTCTTTCATGTAAACATACTAGTAATTCCCACCAGGTTATCAATACTTACACCCAACTCAAACAACTAAGCTCATCTTGTCCTAAATCACTAAATAAGCCATCTTTTTATTTATATATCCTTTCTTGATCAAGTTAGCCCAGCTGGATGAGTAGCCTCTTTTCAGGGAGACCTGAGGTGGTATTTATACTATCAGAAATTTAGCCAGGGTACCTGGAAACTCTTTTTGATAATTGCTATGGGATCTTTTACTTTCCTGTGAGTACCACAAACTCAGGTAGGCTTCAGTTTAAAGTCTCATTCGAAGGGTAGTGATGTACTTAAGAAATCCTTGCCTAGACATCAAAAGCCTCTGAAGTGTAGACTAGGCAAACATACCAATCAAATAACAAACAGTAGACGATAAAAAATATGTCTACCAGCTGGCAAGCCAATGCCCTTAAGACAATAACGCTGCACTGATACATCTGGTAACAACCTGGATATTGATGGGTGCACGGATTGTCATAGGCTGAACAAGGAAAGGGTGGCAGTAAGCTGTTTCTCAAGTACCAAGATCCATCATATCACTAGGGTCCTCACATCCTTTCACCCCAGATACACATATGACCTGGTCATTGAGAATGTGGGAACAAACAACTTGAAACACACCATGTTGGATCATATGAAGAGAGACGTGAAGTAGCTCTCAGACTATAAATGCCAGAGGCAAGTCTTGAGCATTATATTACCATCACCAAGAATGATGCTACAATACAGACAAAAGATAACTGACTTCAACTATCGGCATAGCTAGTAGTGTAACTATAGTATAGCATTGTATGAAATGAACAACACCTTACTTGCTTTGTTAGGGATGGCCTGCACTTCTTTCTCCATGGCTTTTGCATATTTGCCAAAACTTACTCCATCCCCATACTGCCTTTTTTAGGCAAGGTCAGTCATCTCAAACTACCAAAGTACCAACCTAGTCAGACTAAATCAAGTATAAAGATGTCACTACTCAATGATAGAAGTGCCTCTTACAGGCCTTCCATACCCTCGAAAATATTAATATCTGGATCATTACTGAAATATGGTTTCAATGTAGTGATAACACCTTCTCAGTGCAGGGTTTCAATTCCTGTCATTCATTCAGACCCACCTTCAGAAATGACTATGTTGTTGTTGGTGGCATGGCTTGATCATAGCAGTAAGAAATCAAATCATATCAAGAATCATAAGGCAAGATAATGATCTTAAGATCCTCCACATCTTACTTATATTTATCCTGAGTTGCCTCAATAGTTGGTGGTTAGGTGAGTGAAGTTTGCGGAGATAAGGCTCTATTGTAGTTAATAACAACTTCCTCTGTCCAAGAGGGACATAGGCACCACCCAGGAATGAATTTCCAGTAACCCATCCATTGATCTAGGTTGCATTTGAAGAGGGTCAGGGAGGTGCTCTTTTTCATGTGAACTGGAAGCTTGTTACAGAGAAGTGACCATCTGTTGGAGATGTATCTGTCTCTCCAGCATGACCTGTTCATGTCAGAGGCTAGGTTAAGATCCCTGAAGCAAGTGACCTTCGTGCAGTTTGATTTGCAAATATGTAGCATTTCCATCAGGGCTAGGTCAGAGCCTACCCTGTAAGCCAGGCATGGGTCACCCCTTAGGAACCTGTAGGAGACAGAATACAGTGACAGGATTTTCAGTCTTTCCGCATAAGACTTGTTTTGTATACCCTGTAATTTCTTGGTGAGAAACCTCTGTGGTCTCTTCAGTGCTGCATGTGTCTGGTGAGGTACATGCACAAGGAAGCATACTAAATTATTGGTCTGATGAGGGCCGAGTATAATGGAATTATAACATCCTTAGATCTAGATGTAATGCCTTTACTTATAAGATGTGCCACACAGAAGTATTTCCTTACTACTGTGAATATGTTTTGGTCAAACTTCAGGTTGCTATCAACATGAGTACCCAGATCACATATGGCTGGGTCTACACTTAGGGTGTTACTGCCTATAATGTAATTAGCAGGGATGTCAAGTTTCCCAAAGGGAACAATAATGCATTTTTTTTTTGCATTTAGCATTAATTTGTGGCTTTGGCACCAATTATTTGCATGCATTAACCCTGTCTGCAGTATATTAACATTGTTAGGGGACTCAGTGATTACTCCCAATTTGAAACCATCGGGGAACTTGGTCAGCCACAGGCTGTCCAAGTTTGCCTAGACTTCTGAGAAATAAATTCCAAACAGTAAGGAACCCAGCACAGAACCCTGTGGTATAGTACTGGTGACTGGTCTTTTGCTAGAGGTGAAGTCACCTACTTTGACAGTATGTGTCCAGTCAGTGAGTCAGTTGGCTATGCATCTGGTAATGTAGGGGTTGATTCCCAGTTGGGAGAGTTTCTCTATAATACATGACTTGGGGATTGTGCCAAATGTCTTGGCTAGGTCAAGACAGGAGGCATGCACTGTCTTTCCCTCATCCAGAGCCTTGGTGACTTTCTCAAAGAAGTCAACCATGTTTAACAGGCATGATCTACCTTTAACGAATCTGAACTGGATTGGGTCCAGTTTGGAGGTTACCTATGTCCTTGTTAATAAGGTCCACAGTGATTCTTTCCATGGCCTTGCAGATGAGGCTAGACAAGCTTAAGGGCCTATAATTCCCAGGGTTGGATGATGGCCCTCCTTTGTGCAGAGAGATTAGTGTTGCTGTCTTCCATTCTATCGGAACATAGCCAGTTTGCAGGATGTGGTTAAACCGGAATCCAAGTGGGTCTGCTAGGTCATATTGAAGTTGTTTAAAAGACAACCTAGGATGTTGTCTGGTCCCACTGATGCCATGTTTCTGGCCTTGGAGAGCACCACAATGACCTGCTCTCTTGCGATAATAATTTGAGGAATGGTGGCAGGTATACTTTGGGGGATGACTGGAGGGGACAGGAGGGTGAAGTTTGCTGCAACTCTGTTGGCTAGCAAGTTGGCTATTACCTTTGGTTGAGTATGGGTGGTGCCACCCACAACCAGTTCATTGCATAGTTGGGTATTCTCTTTTAGATTTGGAATGTAGTTAAACAATCCCTTGTGATTATCCTTAGCTAGGGAGGCAATTTTTGCTTCATAATTAGCTTTGGAAGACTTGACAAGAGCTCTAAGTTGTTTGTTTAAGTTAGAGAGGGAGTCTTCCTCTCCTGAGCCAGTTCCCTCTTGTTCTTGGGTATTTGTTTATTTCTCTTGTTGTTGTTGTACAGCCTGTTTATACTAGGGTCCCCCAGGATGGCTTGTTTTTTCAGCAATACCTAGTTTTAATCCAATCACATACAGCTGATTCTATACAACCGTTAAGTGGTTATGCAGGGCTTTGGTGTACACTTCTGCATAGTCATCCATGGTACCTGCATTCAAGGGGACTTTGAAACTTCTTATACCATCACTTAGTAGGAGGTAGTTTGTCTTAGAAAAATTCTTAAGCGTTTTTGAGCTTGATAGGGTATCTGGTCTCATAATTACATTGAATGAGACTGATTGATGGTCCAATCTTACTAGGGAGGACATCACACTGGGGAGGGGGTAGAATTCTCTCCCATGTTAGTTAGTTATGTCCTGGACATTTGAGCCTCTTGTGGGTGTGCTGGCTAGCTGTTCCAGAGCATTTGCACTGACAAAGTCCAAGAATCTCTGAGCCAGCATGTTTGTGGTCATGTATGATTCCCAGTTAATGGTAGGATAATTAAAATCAGCCATGAGTAAGGTCCAGGTATGCAATATGCTTTTCCTGTTTCATGGTGAGGGGACCTATAACTAACTATGATGTGGTAGGGGACTTTACCTATAGTTAATCAGACATGGAGTAACTCAAGGGAGTCATACTGTTTGACCAGTCTTGAGGTGTACTTATCCTTAATGAAGATGGATACACCTCCTTCTTTGGTTCTTTCACACTCAGTTTGTGGTCTGAACGTATGAAAGGCATTGTAGCCCTGCATGGCTGGGATGCTTTCCACACCTTTGAACCATGTCTCGATGACTGGACAGACATCAGAATCTTCCAAAGTGACGAGTGCTTCCAGTGAATTCAGTTTCTTGTTTAGACTTCTAGCATTAAGCAGCAGTGCCTTGACTTTATCTAGAGAGGATTTTGTTATGTTAGAAGGTTGGCTATTTTGACACTGCCTAAAAAAGCACAATAGGGGTGGCTAATGCCTTTGCCAGTATCTGAAAGTCTAAATGAGACAAATGCAGACCATCTCTGGCAAAGCAGAATGGCCTGTCAACCATGTCTTCCCAGGCTGACAGATATTGGATCCCATTGAACTGACACCAGAAGCTAAGTCTATTTTTAAAGTCAATCATTTTTTGTTTGTATTGTGGCATTATCCTTGGAGAAGGTAAAATGCTGCTAAAGGCTAGGCTTATACCTGCATGCAAATCATTGCTGGAGCCTTCCTGTGTCCTGACAGAGCGCTTTTCAAACTATCTGGAGATATACAGAGCTATGTATATTTTTCTGGCACTTCAGAGTTGTGTACTGTTAATTGTTGCTTGACTAATTTTATATCATTGCTGGCTGACTTCAGAGTTGTGCACTGTTATTTTTGCTTCACTGAATACTTTTTCAGATCTCTGCTGAAGGTGTTGTTTTTCCCCACCTCCCCCTATTTCTCTGTGTCTTACGTTGGTATAACTGGTTTTACATCCTGTGTGTTATCTGACTATCTCATGGATTACTTGCATAAAATTAGACCCTCTTAGTAACAGCCTGCATATCATTGCTGGAGCCTTCCTGTATCATGACAGAGTGCTCTTCAAACTATCTGGAGATATACAGAGCTAAGTATATTTTTCTGGCACTTCAGAGTTGTGTACGGTTAATTGTTGCTTGACTTATTTTATATCATTGCTGGCTAACTTCATAGTTGTGCACTGTTATTTTTGCTTCACTGTATAGTTTTTCAGATCTCTGCTTAAGGTGTTGTTTTTTCCCCTACCCACCCTCCCTATTGTTTAAATTTGAAGGCTTTTGCATTTGCCCTCCCACACTGTAGATTTGATCTGGGACACTCCCCCCAGTCCCATCCCTTTACCTCATTCTACCTAATAGACTCCTTCTGCACTTGTTTTTAGTCATTTTTAATTGTGTTTTTTAAATGGTTTGGTCTAACATTGCTACATACTCAAGTGTGCTAGCTTACACTGCATTTTAATTGTTTTTTACTGATGTTTTAGCTACTTTTCTGTATAAAACAAAAATCTAAGCCTGTTTCCTACCTTTCTGTAACTAGTGTAGTCCAGATTCAGATTTGCTGTATACAGGACTGTATGTAAGCTTCTGAGCCCCCCAAGCTTTCTGTGTTGGAGGGAAGCCTTCTAGCTTATCAGTGGGAGTGGTAAGCACTATAGCAGCCTGCATTTAAAGTGGATTGTTGAGAGACAGCCTTACAAGACTCTCTGCAAATATATAGAGCTGAGTATATTTTTTTGTATTATTCTGTATTATAGAGCTAAATTGTTACTTAGATATCTGTTGTCTTACTGTTCTGCAAATATACAAACATCAGTATATATTCTTTTGGTTATAATTTGCACTGTGATTCCTCATATCTATCTCTGTTTAAACTGTCTTCCCCAACCCCCCTCCATGTTCTTGGTTGTAGTTTTAAATTTGGTGGCTTTTGCAGTGCCCGCCCCACTGTAGATTTGATCTAGGACACTCCCCCAGTCCCATCTCTTTACCGCATTCTACCTAATAAACCCTTTCTGCACTTGCTTTTAGTCCTTTTTAATTTAATTACATTTTTTCAAACTGTGTGTGGACTAATATTGCTACATACTCAAGTGTGCCAGCTTGCACTGCATGTGAATTATTTTTACTACTGTTTTACTACTTTTCTGAAAAAAAATAAAAAATGTTCTGCTTTTACTGTATTTGTGTTTCTTCCTACTTTATTTTGCTTTTGCGTCATCTTAAAACTACTCAGTTGTATTTATTACTGCTTGGTGTAACTCATTCTAAGCCTTTTAGTTTAAGCACTTGGGCTTCAGACCAGTTGTTTTACATTAGGAAGGTTTGTGGTCTGCACTGTAGTGGCAGAACAGGTACCTTACATCCTTCTAAGTTGGGAACTGCTGATTGAGGGCTCAGTGTCTGTTATTCTAAAAGTGTGTTAATTCTGGTTTAAGCACTTGGGCTTCAGGCCAGTTATTTTACATTAAAAGGGTTTGTAATCTGCACTCTTGTGGGTGGAGAGGCCGGACTCTGCCCTTCTGAGCTGTGAATTTCTGGTTAAAGGCTTATAGTGCCTGCATATTTGAACTGCTTCTTACTGAAATTGGTACACCTTGTTTGCTGTATGCGTGACAGATCCAGGCCTGCTGAATCTAGCTTTGTTTGCATAATAACAGGCAGCTTACATCCTTCTAAGTTGGGAACTGCTGATTGAGGGCTCAGTGTCTGTTATTCTCAGTTATTTTACATTAAGAAGGTTTGTGTTCTGCACTCTTGTGGGAGTTCTTACTGAAATTGGTACACCTTGTTTGCTGTAGCATAGACTAGATCCAGGCCTGCTGAATCTAGCTTTGTTTGTATGCTTGTTGTTTGTTTGCTTGTTATTTCCCTGAAATGCTAATACCACCTAAAACGTGGCTTTTCAGCACTTCTGTGGATCCCTAGTGACATCTGCATTGCTTACTGTACTTATTTCCTTGTTTCACTTAAAAGAAAGTTACTGTTTGTCGTTTTTGCATTTAAGTTACCTGTAACACATTGCATTTAAGTTACCTGGCACTTGCTCACTAAAGCAATTATATAAGTCAGCACTAAAAAATTAAAAGCCCTACACCCTCACAAACTCCCCTTGAGTACTTTGTTCCCCATTGGCCTTTTTTTTCAATTATAAAGCAATTCCCAATACTATTCTAGCATGTACAAAGGTCAGTTGTCAATCTCATCTCCGGACCAGCTGGTGAATCTGGGAATCTTGAGGCAATGTTACAACTGCCTCATGTACACAGACAACCCTCTCCTCCTCCCAACAAATTCCAACACATGTGAGAGATGCATCCATATAGCCAAACTGGAGGCTAAGCTCTCTCAACTCAGTACTGGCATAACCAGTCAGGAGGAGAAGGAAACCACACTCACTACAATTCCAGTCTCACATAAACCTACCACAACAGCAAACCAAACACATAAACACACAAAAACATACTCGGAGGCTCTAAATAAAAATCTGCCTAAGCAGCAGAGACCTCCAAAGCAGACACCCAAGCAACCCCTACCCCAAAACAAAACACGTGCAACACATAGCTCACAAAGCCAGTGTGCCGAACAGTCACAGCCCTTAAGGCTAAACAACACACCTGATACACTTGTAATAGGTGACTCTATCATCAGGCACACTGACGTCCCGCTCACCAGGCTGAACAAGGAGAAGGTCACGGTGAGCTGCCTGTCGGGCGTTAGGATCTGCCACATAACACAAGCACTCAGGTCACTCCAAGGCAAGTACAAATATGACTCAGTCATTGTCCATGCTGGTGTGAATGACCTGAGACATACCTCCCTGAACTACATGAAAAGAGACATAGAGGAGCTCTCTGAGCATGTGGCCCAAGCCGGAATGACCCTGACCTTGAGTAGCATCTTACCCTCACTAAGAATGATGCCACAATATGAAGACAAGATGATCAATTTCAACAATTGGCTTAAGTATTGGTGTCATTCAAAGGGGATCCAATGCCTGTCAGCCTGGGATGACATGCTCAACAAGCCACGATGCTTCGCTAGGGACAGCTTGCACCTGTCACCCCTGGGCTTTTGGATATTGGCAAAGGCTCTTGCTACCCCCATAGTGCCTTTTTTAGGCAAGGCTCAAAAGACAAACCCACCTCCATAGGTATCACAAGGGATAAGAAACTAAGAGTAATGCTACTCAACGCCAGAAGTCTAAACCTCAAGATGCATTAACTCAAAACTCTCCTTAGCATGGAGAACATTGATATCTGTGCAGTAACCGAAACCTGGTTCAAGGCTCTCGAGAGCACCCTAGCACTACCAGGTTATACCTCATACCATGCTTTTCGGCCCCAAAACTTGGACCGAACCACAAAAGGAGGGGGAGTATCAATATTCGTCAAAGATACCCACACCTCCAGGTTGGTGGCAAAGCATGAAACATCAGAGACTATCCATGTGCAACTAACAGTGGGTAAAACTGCCTTCTAGTTTATAGCCTGCTACAGACCACCCTCCCAAACCCAGGAACCCCACTCGGCCTTCCTGAGAACACTGGAAAATATGAAGGTCTCTCCAAACACCATTATATTGGGCAACTTCAACTACCCAAACATAGATTGGGAGCATTACTCTAGCTCCAACACCCTAGCCTAAAGGTTCCTAGAATTTATAAACTCAAATGCTATGGAAAAACTTGTTACCACTCCCACAAGAGGGGAAAACATACTGGACCTGATCATCACCAACATGGGAACTCTATGCTCCAGACCAGAAGTGTATTCTTCACTGGTAAGATCAGACCATAAACTAATCTCACTGGATATTCACATCCCGACCCCACCTCCTACCCAGAAAACCACAGTGAAAAACTTCTCTAATGCAAATTTCACACTCCTCAATACCGAGGTGGAATCCTTCAAAGCCCCCAGGCCTGTGGAAAGTACGGCCCAGACCGCAGAATCCTTTATAAATGCATTCTATGAACACCTTCAGGAATGCATGGATCATGCAATCCCAAATAAAACCAAGACCCAATTCTCCAAAGGCAGACGTCTTGTCTGGTGGACCCCAGCCATAAAGAAGCTATACAATAGAAGGAGAAAGCTACTAAATGATAGAGCAAAATCCCAAAAAGGGAAGGCATCTCTGATCAGTATTAGCAAAAAACTACGGGCACTCATAAAATCGTCTAAGGCCAGCTTTGAGAAAAATTGCACAGGACACTAAGGATAATCACAAGGCTTTCTTCAGTTATGTTAGGAACCTGGGTGGGAATTCCCAGATATGCTCAGAATTATTCCAAAATGACAAAAAATACACTGAACCCACAGACATTGCCAACATCCTAGCTGACAGGTTCAGCACAAACTTCTCCCCCTTCCACCAAAAGGGCAAATATCTATCCCAGCAGAGTTCTGCCCCCCTGACATCTCAGATGCTCAGGTAAGAGCCACCCTCTCCAAAGCAAAAATCACAGCATTAATGGGACCAGATGGTGTCCCGGGCTGCATCTTACATGAACTCCAAGAAGAGCTAAACCCAAACATAAAACTACTGTTCAATCTCAGCCTTACTACAGGATATGTACCCAAAGAGTGGCGTACAGCAACAGTGGTCCTTCTCCACAAAGGTGGTGCCTCAACGGATCCTGGGAACTATCACCCCATAAGCCTGACTAGCTTGGTCTGCAAAGCTATGGAAAGGATCATCATGGACCTCATAAATAAAGATATTGGGGACCTAAAGACACTGGATCCTACCCACTTCGGCTTTGTTAAGGGCAGATCCTGCCTCTTAAACCTGGTCAATTTCTTTGAAACAGTCACCAAGGCCATTGATGAGGGGAAGGTGGTCCACACAGCCTACCTGGACTTTGCAAAAGCCTTCGATACAATACCCCATTTGGGCATTATAGATAAGCTCACCAGCTTAAATATAAACCCCTATGTCACTAGATGGGTTGCAAACTGGCTCAAGGAAGAACCCACATGGTTAGAATTGCTGGAGCCATGTCAGACTCCAAACCAGTTACAAGTGGCATCCCACAAGACTCAGTCCTGGGACCTCTCTTGTTCGGTATATATTTCTCAGAGGTACAGGCCAACACGGAAGGACTGTGGCTGACCAACTTCACAGATGACTGCAAACTGGGCGCCATAATCGACTCTCCAGCCGACACAAGCATCCTCTAAAAGGGCCTCATAGAAACAGACAACTGGTGCCAGAGCCATGGCCTCAAGCTAAATGCCAAAAAGTGTATAGTCATCCCCTTGAGCAAAAACAAAGTGCCCACAAATTACCACATAGGTGGTAATCCATTAAGTACAGAAGAAGTAATTAGGGACCTAGGGACCCAAGTTGATAGCAGTCTCTCATTTGACAACCACGTGGCCAAAGTGGTTAGAAAAACATTTTATATAGCCCACCTAATCATGAAGGGATTCACATCTAGATCAGGGGAGGTCATACTCATCCCTCATCAGGCCCATAATTGAGTACAATGCCCCTTTTGGGATGTACCTTACAGACACCTGCAGCAACTGGAAAGACCCCAAAAGTACCTCACCAAGAGGATCAAAGGGCTCAAACAGATGCCATATGCTGCCCAGTTAAAGAAACTCCAGCTCTACTCAGTGGCATACCGCCTGTTCAGGGGCGATCTGTGCCTGACGTATAAAGCCATGTCCAACCCGGAATTAATGGACATGCTGCACCTCAGAAAATCCAAATCCCATCGATCTATGCTCGACACTTGAACCTCAGCATTGAAATAAATAGGACATGCTGGAGGGACAGATTCATAACCCAGAGGCTCCCTTCATTCTGGAATAAAATCCCAGTCCAGGTTAGGCAGAGTCCCTCATTGACTCTCTTCAAGAGGAATCTTGATGAGTGGATGGGAGATCGTAGGTTTACCCCAGGTATCACTTCTGTGTCACTGTTAGACAGAGGCACAGTATACTAACCTCGAAAAAGGGCATAGCAAAATTAATTTAAAATGGGTGGCGAAAGCCAAACACATTCTGGCTAGGCTTATAAATGCCCTAGGGCAGATAGCCTAGTATGAACCTATGAACCTATGAACTAGGTAACCTATCTACCACATAAGGAGTGGTTCTGGCCCAGAAATTGCAGTTATTGGCTGTTTGGGCAGTTTTTCCATCTCTCTCAACTTTCTGATTTAAAAGCCCGCATTTGCACTTGTTTCTAGTTTAGTCCAGAGGAAAACAGTTTGGGCACTTTCTTTCCTCACTTGCTTAGAGAAAAACAGCTCTTGCACTCACTTTCATCAGTTATCTAGAGGAAAATAGTTTTTTATTCAGGCATGTCCAAGGGTCAGCTCCCAGTGTTCTCTCCTGTCTACCTGATGAATCTGGGCATCTTGGGGCAATGTGGCAATTGCCTCATGTACACAGACAACCCTCTCCTCCTACCACGCAACACTACAACCTGTGAGAGATGCACTTATCTAGCCAAACTGGAGGTAAACCTCTCTCCAATCAAGACTGCACTTGACAGTCAAGAGGAGAAGGTAAACACTTGCACCACACCACACTCATCACATAGTCTCACTAAATATACACCACCAAAATCCACACATAGCAACACAAAAACTTTTGCGGAGGCTCTCAATAATAATCTGCTAAGCAACAGAGACCTCCAAAGCCGAAACACAAGCAACCTCCATCCCCCAACACAACCCAAATGACACATAGCCCACAGACTCAGAGTGCCACTCAACCACAGCCAATAAGGCAAAACAACATACCCACCACACTAGTCATAGGTGACTCTATAGACAGGCACTCTGATGTCCAACTCACCAGGTTAAACAAGGAGGAGGTTACTGTCAGCTGCCTGTCGGGTGCCAGGATCCACCACATAACCCATGCACTCAGGTCACTCCACAACAAATACAAATATGACTGTCATTGTCCATGTTGGTGTGAATGACCTGAGATGTACCTCCCTGGACTACATGAAAAGAGACATGGAAGAGCTCTCTGATCTTGTAGCCCAGGCAGGTATGACCCTAGCCCTGAGTAGCATTCTGCCATCACCCAGAATGATACCGCAGTACAAGGACAAAATGATTGATTCAACAATTGTATAAGCTTCTGAGGTAATTCTAAAGGGATTCAGTATCTGTCTGCCTGGGATGACATGGTTGACAGACCACGATGCTTTGCCAGAGATGGCCTGCATCTGTCACCCCTGGGATTCCAGATACTGGCTAAGGTTTTTGCCGCCCCTATAGTGCCTTTTTTAGGCAAGGTTCAAAAGACAAATTCACCACCGTAAGAGGAACAGGCAATTAAAAACTGAGGGTGATGCTACTCAATGCTAGAAGTCTAAATCTCAAAATGCACTCAATCGAGGCACTCCTTAAAATAGAGAACACAATATCTGTGCAGTGACCGAGACCTGGTTCAAGGTTCCAGAGAGCACCCCTGAACTACCAGGCTATAACTCATACCACATTTTTTGGCCATGTAACCTGGACCAGAACACTAAAGGCAGAGGTATGTCCATATTCATTAAGGATAGCCATATCTCCAGGCTAGTTGCTCAGCATAATGCATCCGAGGTTATCCAAGTGCAACTAACTCTGGACAAAACTGCTATCCAAATTGTAGCTTGCTACAGATCCCCCACCATGCCCCAGGATTCCCACTCCTCTTTTCTTGATGTACTGGAAAATATTAGGGTTCAACCAAACACCCTAATAATGGGCAATTTCAACTACTCCACCATTAACTGAGAAAACTACACATGTACCAACAATTTCACTCAACGCTTTCTGGAATTCATAAACTCCAATGCCCTAAATCAACTTATCCACACCCCCACCAGGGGCAACAATATCCTAGATCTAGTCATTACCAACATGAGTGACCAGTGTTCCACACCTGAAATCAATGCCTCATTGGTCCGATCCGACCATAAGCCAATCACCCTAGATATCCACATCCTGCCCCCACCCCCCATTAAGGAAGCCATGGTAAAAAATGTCTACAAAGCCAACTTCATGTTTCTTGAGACAGAAGTGGTGAACTTCATGACACACATGCAGATGGACAATACAGTTACGACTACTGAATCCTACACAATTACACTTTATAAGCACTTACACAAGTGCATGGATTGTGCTATCCCAAACAGAACCAAGATGCTATCCTCCAAAAAAAAAGCCAATCTGGTGGTCCCCTGCCATAAACAAACTGTACAACAGAAGAAAGAAACTGTTGCAAAAGAGAGTAAAATCCCATGAGTGGAAGAGCTCCCTGGTCAGCCTAAGTAAGAAGCTGCAATCCCTGATAAAATTCTCAAAAGCTAGTTACGAAAACAAAATTGCCACTGATTCTAAAGACAACCACAAAGCATTCTATAGCTATGTCAAGAATCTCAATGGCAACACTCAGATCTGCTCTGAGTTATAGCACAATGGCACTAAATATACAGACACAACTGATAGGTTCAGTGCTAACTTTACCCCCATCACCCTCTAAAGGGCCAATTTCTATACCGGAAGAATGCAAAGTCCCTGTAATCATGGCTGCACAGGTAAAAAACACACTCTCCAAATCCAAGAACACAGCATCCATGGGACCAGACAACATCCCAGGCTGCGTTCTACACAAACTACAGAATGAACTGGCACCCCACCTAAGTACCATGTTCAGTCATAGCTTCACCTCAGGCTTTGTGCCCGTTGAATGGTGCACAGTGATGTTTATCCCACTCCACAAGGGGGGAGACACCACGGACCCTGGGAACTACTGCCCCATTAGCCTGATGAGTCTGGTCTGCCAGGCCATGGAACATACCATCATGGAACTTATAAGCAAAGACATTGGTATTCTCCAAACTCTGGACCCCCCCAGTTTGGGTTTGTAAAAGGCAGATCATGTCTCCTAAACCTGATAGACTTCTTTGAAGTAGTCACCAGAGCTGTAGACGAGGGTAAGGTGGTGCACACAGCTTATCTTGAACTCGCCAAGGCTTTCGACACCATCCCCCACTCTGGAATTATAGATAAACTCACTAAACTAGGTATAAATCCCTATGTCACAAGATGGGTTGCCAACTGGCTCACTGACAGAAACCACACTGTGAAAGTAGCAGACTCCAAATCCAACTTCAGACTAGTGACAAGTACAGTACCACAGGTTTCAGTCCTGGGTCCTCTCATGTTTGGTATCTACTTCTCTGAAGTACAGACTAACACAGAAGGTCTTTGGCTAACGAAGTTCGCAGATGACTGCAAACTAAGAGCCATAATCGAAAATCCTAACAATGTGGACACCCTACAAAAGGGCCTCACTAAGACAGATGCCTGGTGTCAAAGCCATGGCCTCAAGCTCAATGCTAAAAAGTGCATTGTCATAACCTTTGGTAAAAACTGTACCCATGAACTACAACATAGGCGGTAGTATACTTAACACTGAAAGTGTGATAAGAGACCTTGAGACACAGGTGGACAATAGTCTCTCCTTTGATAATCACATCACCACAGTTGTCAGGAAATCCTTCTATGTGGCACAACTCATCACAAAAGGTTTCTCATCCAGAAAAAAAGAGATCATTGTTCCCCTCTACTCATCACTCATTAGACCCATTATAGAGTACAACGCCCCTTTTGGTATGTACCTCACAAGACATCTACAACAATTGGAAAGTCCACAGAAATACCTCACAAAGAGGATTACCTACCTCAAATAGATGCCCTACGCAGGCCGTCTCAAAAAGCTCCAGCTTTACTCCGTCACATATCGCCTACTCAGAGGTGATCTCTGCCTAACATACAAAGCTATGTCAAACCCAGAGCTGTTGGACATGCTCCACTTAAAGAAATCCCAATCCCTCCGAGCTACACGCTCTAGGGACCTAAACCTTGTCATCACAATAAACAGAACATGCCAGAGGGATAAATTCCTTTCCCAGAGACTTCCCATACTCTGGAATAAACTACCTATCTATATCAAACAAAGCTCCTCATTAGCACTCTTCGAGAAAAATCTTGATGATTGGATGGGAAATAAACAATTCACCCTGAGGATCACTTCTGTGGCTTGGCTCGACAGTGGCACAGGAAAATCATTTTCTTGGGTGGCAAAAGCCAGGGTACCTTTTTGGCTGGGCTTGTATAGGCCCTAGGGCCGATAGCCTAGTACCTACCGATGAACCTATGAACCTATGATACATAATCTGAGAGCTCAGTCATGTCTCTCTTCATATAGTCCAGTGAGGTAAGTCTGAAGACATTCAGCCCCACATGGACTGTGACGGAGTCATACCAGTACTTGTGGTTGAGTGACTTGAGTAGTTGAGTGACTTGACAGATCCTGGCACCTGACAGGCAGCTAACCATTACCTGCTCCTTATCCATTCTAGTGAGGTAGCCATCCATCTGTCTCACTATGGAGTCACCTATGACCAGTACATTAGGTTTTGTGGTGTTACGCCTTATTTGCTTATTTGTTGAGACACTGGTGTGGGTATTATTATATGTTATGGTTGTTTTTTGCATTGTTATGTGTGTAAATGGTTTCCATTTGGGAGGCCTTTGATCTTTTGGAAAGTTAAAAGTGAGTACCTCCTCATATGTGGGTTTATATGTCATGTCCTTATTTAGTGTGGGAAGTGTCTTTGTGTGTGTGTGTGTGTGTGTGTGTGTGTGTGTGTGTGTGTGTGTGTGTGTGTGTGTGTGTGTGTGTGTGTGTGTGCTGACAACCTGTTTGGCATTCGATTTGTCCTTATGTGACAGTCTTACCTCCAATTTCATAGTGTAACTACATCTCTCAAAGCACTTGTTTGTTTCAAGAGTAAGTGGTTGTCAGTATACACAAGACAATTGCTACATTGCCTCAGGATGCCCATGTCTATCAAGCTGGCCAGACAGATGATGGGAAGCTGCTCATCCATGATAGCAGTTTCTTATCGCATGTTTCATTAGGGAACAGATCGAGTTAATTTGACAAGACTGTGCTGGTAGCAGCAAGACTACAAGGGCGACCTATACTTTGTGTAGGCTAAGGGTGATCGATAAGGCAAGGCAGCTCAATGTGCAACTGACTTGCTCCTAGAAGAGTAGAAAAGCTTGGAAAGGTTTCACTGACAGCTGTTTAGGGAAAAATTGAGCTTCTAGGCTTTTGTGTCTATACAGGGCACTGCTAGCCACAACTGAACAAAGAGCAGCACCATGCAAATTCGAGGCTTAAATACAAGCAAAATTAAAAAGTTGTAAACTAACTACCAGTCAGAAAAGCACACAATAAGCCTTTCACCAGCAATCCCCAACTCAGACAGGTTAGATCAGCACACTTCTGCCACAAGGACATAGAAAAGCACCTTCTTAATGTAGAATAGCTGGTTTGGAGCCCATCTCTAACAGGACCACACAAACTACCTACAACAGCCCTAAACTAACAGATACAATGTAATACAGTGCAATTAACTACTTAAAGCAGCAGGAGACAGCACAGTTTTTTTTCTTTGCTATAAAGTACAAAAATAACAGCAAATAGCTTAAGAAACTGCTAAAGTACAGTAACAGCATATACAAGAAGTGCAAAAAAATACTTATTTTTGTCTTTTCACTAGTGGATTGCTCCAGGTGAAAGCAGATTCTCAGCAATCAGTAGCAAAATCACCAAACAACAAGCAGCTCTGAGTATCTATGCTAAAGCCCACACAACACACAAGGCTTACATACGAGCAAAGAGAAACGAGTTTTAAGCTAACAACCAATCAGGAAAGCATATAATAAGCCTTCCTTCAGCAATCCCCAGTTTAGACAAGTTAGATCAGCACACTTCTGCCTCAAGGGTGCAGAAGAAAACCTTCTTAATGCAGAATAGCTGCATGGAAAACTTATACTCTTACAAATATGCATATGCAATGTTTCATTGACTTCATAAATTCAAACTGCTAAGACCAGCTTGTTCACATCCCAGCTAGGGGCTAAAAATATTGGAAATAGTCCTCACCAATATAATCCCACTATGCTCAACACCTGCAGTTGTCCCATCATTGGTCAAATCCAATGACCACTCAATAATATTTACTGTGAGGGTGAAACCTGATCTACCATCAAACTCTTCTGTCTTTAGAAATAATTCAAGGGCAAATATAGCTAGCTGATGTCCTGATAAAATGTAAGCCCCCCCTCCTCCCCTCAAAAACCCCAATATTACACATCGATATATTCATGGACAGTTTCTGTAGATATTTGCATCAGTTCCAATGGCTATAAATACAATGTTAAATTCAGAAATAAATCCTTGTGGTGGAATCCTAGTATAAGCAAACTGTGCAATAAAAGGAAGAAACTTTTAATCTGAAAGAATAACCTCTAAAAGTGAATTCAAAAATTAAATAAACAAAGAACTTACAAGTAGAATCAAACATCCCAATAATATGTATGAAATGAAAATTGTTGCCTGTAAAGGACAACCACAATGCTTTACAGCTATGTGAGGAACCTTAGAAGTAATACTGAGCAGTGTCCTGAGCTAATACATAACTTCAATACATACAAATCCCCAGAAGGCATAACCAGCATATTATATGATATTTACCTCTAACATTTCACCTTTGACTCCCACCCAACTTCCCCCTGCATTTTATCATGTCCATACATCTTCTGAGATCACCTCAGAACAAGTCATAAATGCACTCTCCAAGGCCAAAAATACTAGATCCGTAAATCCAGACAGTGTACCAAGCCACTTTCTTGTCAGAACCAAAGACGGCCTTGTAGACTTTCTTCTAAAATATTCAGTCTCATCTAATCCACTGGATTCATGTCTGAGGTGTGGAGAATTGCTGTAGTTCACCCACTCTACAAGGGAGGACTGACCACTGACCCTGGTAACTATAGAGCTATAAGCCTAATCTGTAAGGCAGTGGAACAAATCATTATAGAATTTATTAACACCAGTATCAGGAGTCTAAAATCCCTTGACCCAAATTAGTTTAAGTTTGTTATAAGTAGATCCTGCCAGCTAAACTTTGTGGACTTCTTTGAGCAAGTCAGCAATGCATTGGATGCAGGCAACTTAGTACATACTGCTTACCTCAGCCTAACAAAGACCTTTGACACCATCCCACATTCCTGATTTGCTAACAAGCTAATCAAACTAAATGTAAACTCTTATGTAACCCACTGGATAACAAACTGGCCTACCAACAAAACCCAGTCTGTTAGTGTAGGGGACATGCTCTCATCAAAAAGGGTCATTACCAGTGGCATCCATCAGAGATTGTTTTTTTGGCCCCTATTCTTTGGTATTCACTTATTTTATGATAAGGCAGATGTCAGGGGACTGTAGGTAACCAAGTTTGTGGATGACTGCAAATTCAGAGTGATCATAAACTCCCCAATGGACTCCCAGGTTTTCCAGGAGTGCCTAATGCATACAAATAAATAGTGCCAGGACTGTGGACTTAAGCTGAATACTAAGAAACCCATGCACCTACCCCATACATTAAATGTTTAAAACCTGACATAATTATTAGTGACCTGGGTACTTTCACTTAAAGAAATCCCAATCCCTCAGAGCCACACACTCCAGGGATCTAAACTTTGTCATCACAATGAACAAAACATGCTAGGGATAGATTCCTGACCCAGAGACTCCCCATACTTTGGAATGGACTGCCCATACATGTCAAGCAAAGTGCCTCCTTGGCCCTGTTCAAAAGGAACCTTGACGATTTGATGAGAGATAGGAAATTCACCCCAGGCATCAGTTGCCCTGCTAGACAGGGGTCCAGGGAAGTAAATATTATGGGAAGAAATATCCAGGGAATTGTTATGGCTAGGCTTGTATAGGCCCTAGGGCTGATAGGGTAGTACCAACTTTGAACCTATGAACCTATGAAATTAATTATCTTTTGATCATGATCTATCTACTGTCATTAGGAAATTATTTTATCTAGCCAGACTAATTACCAGGGGTACATCTTCCGGGTCAAGGGAAGTTATTATCGTTCTTTACTCCCCTCTTATCAAACCCATAATAGAATATAATGCCCTTATGGGATACACTTGGCTAAACAAATGACACAAATTGAAAGATTGTAGTGTTTCATCACAAAGAATATCAGCAACATAGGTGTTTACTAGGCTAATGACCAAAAGGGCCTTTTAAGCCTAGCCATGCATCCCAAATCTCTGAAAAGTTCTGATACCCTTGATAAGTGTAAACATGGGCCTGGGAGATGAAGCATTTACAGGTTACCTGTTTCCATCAGAGACATAGGTGCCAAAGCAAGGATGAATTTCTGGTTTCCCATCCAATTGTCCAAGTTGCACTTGAATTCGATTAGGGAGGAACTCTGCTTCACATGGATGGGGAGCCTGTTCCATAGACAGGGTAGTCTCTGGGATACATACCTATCTCTCCAGCAGGTCATATTTATATCACAGGCAATGTTTGCATCTTTAGAACGGGTAATTCTGGTACTGTTTGTTTTGTGGATATGCAGGAGGTTCATCAGAGTGGGGTCTGACAAAGCTCTGTATGCCAGGCATAGATCTCCCCTCAAAAGCCTGTAGGAAACATAGTACAGGGATAAGGTCTTGAGGCAGTCTGCATAGGACAAATTACTTACAACCTGTATTCATTTAGTGAGAAGCCTCTGTGGACATTCAAGTTGTTGGATATGCTGGTTAGGTACATACCAAAGGGGGCATTGTTCTCAATGATATGTCTGATGAATGCCGAATACAGTGGAACAATGACTTCCTTGGACTTAGATGCCATACTTTTGTTTATAAATTGCACAACACAGAATGATTTCCTCACCACTGTAGACACGTGATGATCAAAGGCTAGATTACTATCTATGTGTGTCCCTAAGTCCCTGACTACCGGGTCATCTTTAAGGGGTGTGTTGTCAATATGATAGTTACCAGGGATGGATGACTTCCCAAAGGATACTATTATGAATTTCTTGGCATTTAGTTTTAGTCCATAACTCTGACAACAGTTGTTTGTGTCAGCCCCTCCTGGAGAACATTTGTGTCAGTGTGAGATTCGATGACAGCTCCTAATTTGCAATCATCTGCAAATTTAGACATCCAGAGGCAACTGACATTGGCCTTGAATTCTGAGACGTAAATGCCAAAAAGGAGGGGTCCAAGGACTGATCCCTGAGGGACTCCACTTGTGACTGGCCTTTTTGTAGAGGTGGAATCCTCAATTCTAACTTCCTGGGTCCTGCCTGTGAGCCAGTTGGCTATCCATCGGGTGATATATGAGTTTGTACCTAATCTCTTGAGTAGGTCAACAATGCCTGAGTGGGGTATTGTTGCCTTGGCCAGGTCAAGGTAGGCAGTGTGAATGATTTTGCCCTCATCCATTGCTTTGGTGACCTTCTCAAAGAAGTCCACCAGGTTGAGTAGGCATGATCTGCCCTTGACAAAACCAAACTGGGTTGGGTCCAGTATCTGGAGGTTTACTATATCTCTATTGATCATCTCCATGATAGTTCTTTTCATGGTTTTACATATAAGACAATTGAGACCTATGGGTCTGTAGTTTACAGGGTCTGTAGGTGGACCACCTTTGTGCAGAGGGATGACTGCTGCCTTTCTCCATTCATGAGGCAGGAAGCCTGTTTGGAGGCTACAGTTAAATAGTAATTCCAGAGGCCCTGATAGGTCATGTTTCATGCTATTTAGAAGGCATCTTGGGATATTGCCTGGGCTCATTGATGCAGTGTTATTGGTCTTAGAGAGAGCATTAAGGACTTGTTCCCTAGTGATAGTAAGGGAAGTTATATTTGATTATATTTCGTAAGGGAAGGTTGAGGGGGAGAGAGAAGTAATGTTGGAGCTGAATTTATCAGCCAGGAGGTTTGCTATATCTTCTGGCTCAGTACAGGTGGCTCCATTTACAATGAGCTCTGCACACGATTGTGTATAGCCTTTGAGGATGCAGACATAGCTGAAGAATGATTTGTGGTTGTCCTTGGCCTGGGAGGCCACATTGACCTCAAATTTGGCTTTAGTAGACTTTATTTGTCCTCTGAGTTATTTGCTTAGTTTAATGAAAGTGCCTTTATCCTGCTGGGTGCTGCACCTCCTAATTTTTGCCATGATCTCTTCCTTCTGTTATACATCCAATTGATTTTGTGATTCCACCAAGATGGCTTGTTTTTTTGAGTTAGTTCTGTACTTCTTCCTGGTGGATACAGCTGCCCTGAGCAGCTATTAACATGCTTGTGCATGGTTTCTGTGAGCAGTTCTGCATAGGCAGAAGTGTTCTCAGGGTTTATAGGGGCTTGAAATTTTGTCAGGTTCTCACTTAATAGTGGGAGGTTACCCTTAGAATAGTTCCTAAATATTCCTGGTTTAGCTGGGGGTCCAGGTTTTATTTTTACTTCAAAAGAGACCATTTTGTGGTCTGACCTTACCAGGGAAGGCATTACAGTAGGGGGTGAGCAGCACTCGGACCAGATCCAGTATGGTTGCACCCCTGGTTGGTGTATTGACTAACTGGTTCAGGGAGTTTGTGCTTACAAAATCCAGGAATCTCTGTGCATGTACGTTTGATGTCGTATAGGATTCCCAGTTAATAGTGGGGTAATTAATCTCTTCCATGTACTTCTTCTCTCTTCTCTGTTTCTTGCAGACTTTTAAGGGTGGCCTTTACCACACCTACAGATTCTTTTTTTTCCCATAATAAATCTTTATTGTTATATACTTTTCATACAAAATTATAAAATACAAACTACTAACTAACACTGCAACAAATCACACTAAACAATATACAATATTTACAAGAATGCTTCCATATAAGACATATTAGAAATATAAGAAAATATAAGAATAATTTTCTTTCAATATTGAACAGTTTGATTAGACATTTCTCTCCAAATATAGCAATATTTATTATATCTCAATTCAAAAAGTTTTTATTAATATAATATTAAATATCTGTTCCCAAATTTTGGGATATTGATTACATTTGTGAATTTAATTTTAAAGTAGTTAGTATATGTATATATGTTTTATTAGCCCAACACCTTGAAGTTTTGCCATGATGTTTTAGCTTGCCAGTTTAGTTTGAAGCTAAGCTAAATTAAAATAAAAGAAAATATTAATATGAACTATATTGGGTGTTCTGTCGGGGAATATGCGGGGGAATATAAATTTTTCAGTGACAGTGTTTTACTTTGGTAGTTGTTCTTTTGATTTGAAATTTTGATAAATTGAATTTCACACTAGTTCCATATACATATTAGACTAGAGAAAACATAGAAGAAGATTGAGTTTTGCAGCATTTTTGTTTGTTTTTTTAGATTAAATTAGATTAGTAAATATGCATTTATAGGGATGTATTATTATGTACATTCCAAATCATCAGCTGTGTATATAACAGTTTTTGAAGAGAAGTTGATTTAATAGTCAATTCAATTGCCTTTAACATATTACTTTTATCTGTCAATAATATTTTCTCTTCCCAATAATTTGATAACAAAACTTTACCTTGAAATTTAAGTTCTTTATTCGTAGCTGTTATACATTTAATATCCTGTTGGAGAGCTTGCCACAACTCAGAGCATTTATTTATAGTCTCTTCATCCAGTTTAAAGTTTTGGAGGTAACTTATAGTAAATCCTCTAATCTGTCTAAGAATAATCAGGTAATTTTTAGGTAAATTAAATTCTTGTCTTATTTGGTTGAGAGTCGATCTTGTCTTATTTGGTTGGTGATCGATCCAGATGTTTATATATATCGATCATAGTTAAATTAACAATTAATGGAAACTTCTTTAGATCAATTAATTGGTTGTTCAGCTTTACATTTGGGTTCCTGTGAAAGGGCTGAAAGACCATCATATGCTGAAGTAAATCCAATGATTGAAATAGACTCTGTAAAGATAATATTTCAGTTTTAATGTGTTCCACAATCCCATATACCTTCAGAATCTCTTTACCTAGAAAAGGCATTGCTTTAGGATTAATGTTCAACTTTAAAATATATTCATAGTTCAGGGTTAGCCAAGTTGGTGTCCACTTAGTACTAGTTATCTCATGATTGGCCATTCTTAAAATCCTATTAGAATTCACAATCAGATAATACGCTTCAAAAATAGCAACTCCAGACCTCCTTTACTTTTTGGGGTCATTAATTTGTCATAAGATACCTAGTTTTCTTTGGCTCCCAAATAAATGTAGCCAAATCTTTATGAATTTGTTTAAAAATGTTCTTGAAAGAGATAAAATGGGCTGACTGGGCTGACCTAAAAATATACAGTAACCATGGCAATACATTCATTTTTATAATAGAAACTTTTGCTAATACTGGCAAGTGCAAATTTTTCCATCTCACAAAATCAGAAACTATTTGTTCCCAAACTATTTTAATGTTATTATTATAAAAATCTTTATTATCTGTGGAAAACACAACACCAAGGTATTTAATATTATCTTTGAATGTTACCTGCCCCACTAAAGGTAATAATGAGAAAGGTTTAGGTGTCTTTAAAGGGAATATATAGGTTATCCCCAAATTCATTTTATAGTTAAAAACCTCTGAAAAATCATTAACTGCTTTCAATATCTTCTCAGTGTCTGATAATGGAGATGCACAATAAATATTCAGATCATCAGCAAAAGCTGCCATTAATATTTTAGTTCCATACATTATTGGGACATTATGATAAACCTTCTGCTTAATATATAAGAACAAGGGTTCAAGATAAATATTACACCTACAGATTCTGAAAGAATCCAGTCCTATGCTTCCTCTTGCACTTCCGCAAAACAAACAACACCTTAAAAACCCATGGAAAACAAACTTCATCAGCAGCCCATATGGATTCATAGGTAAATTCTAGGCTAACTGCCCTGAAGGGCCATTTTAGGCCTAGCCAATAGCCCAAGATCAGAATCAAACTCTGTACATTGTGCCTATGGGACAAAACCCTTAGCCATTATGCCAATCCTCTCCTAACCATGCCAGCCCTCTCCTATTCACCTTACAGTTTCTTTATCTTTGAAATATATCATCCCTTGTTTCCCTATTACTTGAATACAATAACACTTATCTAATAAATGCAAAGCACTTTGATAAAAGAAACAGCAGAACTCATGAGCTAATGCTAAGAGGAATGACGTGGGTATTCAAATATGTACTCACTTTAGTATAAAAAGCTGAGAGATACTTGATATGAGCATATGATTCCATCCAGAAATACTGTGCAAATCTCAGGTTATAAACTGAGTTTTCAGTGAAACCAGGTTTACAGAGTAATTCTGCAAATCCCTGACCTGTGGATTAATGTGAATCTGAGATAACATTCTGCAAAACATATTTTTAAATATGCAGTTTGGGATATATTTTGATGGCAGTCTCTAAGGCTATCAAACATTAAAAAATAATTGCAGCTCTCATTTTATTCATTTTTCTATCCCGACTTCCTTCCTTCTTTCCTTACTTTTTTCATTCCTTAGGACAGGTCATTGTTTGATGGTTTACTATCATATTGCCGACCACCACATTAGCGTTTTACCAATGTCTGAAAGTGGTAATGTCGAATGTTGGAATGTAACATGCAAAATATTGATGCTGGGAAGTCCGACTGGCAGTGCTAATCCACTGGTTGTTGCATCAAGAAACGTCATGTCGAATTCATACAAATACAGCCCAATTCGACATTCTATCGGTAATCATCGTTTTCTCACTAACTAGTCGACATTACAGTGTATCGCACATGTGATAGGTGAAATAATGATAGTAAGCCCTGTTTGACATTATATTTTTCTGAAGTTTTCTAAATACAAACCTTATCACAACACAGGTTTATAGAATACCCAAAGTCATCAGGAATGCATATGACCTAACTGTAAATTTGTGTAGAAAGATTACTATTTGTTGCTACTGATACATCTTTTGCTCCAAGACAAATCACATATACTATTACAGAGGTGACTTAAATGGCTGTCTTTTGGATGTGATCTTTTATTGATAAAATTTCTAGTGTTTTAAAATTAGAACTGCTACCTTCCCTTACACAGGTTTGAAACACCTGGATAATATTCACTACCCTAAACCTATTCAGTGTGTTTTATGTAAAATAAGAATATTTGTGGGTATACATAACAAATATTTTACCAGAAAAGCCTACTCAGACTGCCACACTATGCTGTGAGGGAAATGTTAGTTTGTTCTTGCTTTCTTGTATTCTGTGTTGCTTTATTGCCTTCTTCTGTTTTATATATTGTGGTTCATTTTCTTTACACTGTGTTTTATTGTATTCTGTTTGTAATTGCATATTTAAACTAGGAAACAGACCACAGTTAGCTGTGTCTCTTGTGAGTCACACAGAAATTAAGTTTTTTTACCACCCTCCCACCCTAGTGCTATTGTGCATTTGAACTCAACTGTCTTTCTAGCTGCCTGCCCCTTATATTAATTTGACCACATACAGTATCTCATCCCCTCACCTCTTTTATTGGCTATTATGAGTAAGCACAAAATTATTTTGTGAAATCACTCCCCTTCAACTATTTAAATTTATTGGCCAACCCACTGTATTCCATAGAACCAGAATACAAAGCCACCCCTTCCCGTCTATCTTGCTAAAGCTTAACTTACCCACTCTTTCATATATTAACTGCTTAGTACACATTTCAACTCTTTTGATATTTGTAACAAAAGGAGATACTGTCAGCCCAGCTATCTGGAATTTTGTAACTGGTTGCGTGTCATTTGTGAATATCAGCATGTTTTATATGACTGTGTTACAAATGTATTAAAACTGTATGTCATATTGTACAGAAGAGATATTTTGTAAAGTAATGAGCAGAAAGGTATATGCACTATTGTAACTGTTTTAACAATGGGGACTGAAACACAAGAAGTTAACTTCAGAAGAATAGCTGAAAACTTAAATGACTTTATAACCACCTAATAAAAGAGATGTTATCTTTCACTTTCTGTGTAATAGGAGACATAATGCCTAGAACTAGAAGTAGAGAAGAAGTCTCTGAGAGAGAGAGAGAGAGAGAGAGAGAGAGAGAGAGTGCATTTTATATTTTGTCTTTGACCTGACAGCAGCTGGAAAACCCACTCACCACATCTGCCTGCTTGCTCTGTAAGTAGGTTAACTAGGGTACAGTAACTTCTCTTAGATACCGTCAGGAATCTAGTGAAGTACAGCTTTGATGTTTGCTTTATTTATTTGAGACTGTTCTGCAATGTTGTTTTAAATATTTTCTATGATTTTGAACTCTGATGTTACTGTGATGATTTACTGAGTATTTTCTTGTTCTTTTTATTATTTATTATGAAATATATTTAAAGCTAACATTGTGGCTGATATTTGTGAGACACATTTAAGTTCTGAGAGCACTTGCATATTTATTTGGTGACACTGTGTAGGCCACTCCTAATAGCCTTAGTCTTGGTCAAACTACCATTTGGATTAATAGTAACATTACACAGTAGGATTGGGCACCCTTTGTTAAGGGCTTTAAAGTAGCTAATAAGGACTGACTGGTGGCAGACAAAACTACCTTATACTCTGGGCAGAAGGGGCATAGCTAGTAAATCTGTGCCAGCCTTTCCTAGGTGTGTGTGTGTGTGTGTGTGTGTGTGTGTGTGTGTGTGTGTGTGTGTGTGTGTGTGTGTGTGTGTGTGTGTGTGTGTGTGTGTGTGTGTGTAAATCACACCTCAAAGAGTGTTAGTGTCATTTACTTGGGCAGAGCCATGAAGCACTGGTTGGACAGAAAGGGTGTTTGAGGTCTTGGCTTGTCATTCAGCTGAACTCTCAACTCTATAGCTGTTCCACTGGGGAGTCTTATTGGGGATTTGGAGAAAGGGGGAACCCAGCCCTAAAATGACTGTGGTCTCTGTGTGCTCTTAAGGGAAATTGCACTTGATGCAGAGAGCTGCTTCTAGAAATACTGTGTGTGTGCTTTTCGTCCTCCACTGATGCTAGTGGTGAGGACTGAGGCTCCTTGATTACTGAGCCAGTGCTGGGGCATCACAATATGAACCCATTTTTCTATCTTACCTTTAAAATCTACAACATCTACTCCAAGATCACCAGTTACTGGAGACCCCACATTCTGCCTGTCAGTAATAATCTTGGGATTAATGTTTCTTTTTTGCTCCTGATGAGAGAAGGAGCATAAAAACATTATTTCCCAGGGCTGCTGATCACCAGAAAGCCTAATAACTGCTTCATATGTGCCAGTTTGGAATTTGTGCTTAAATTTAGCTCCTGGTGAGAGAAGGAGCAGAGTACATAGATTCCAGACTCTTTCTGGTTGGTAATTGAGGGTCTGTGCTCGACCTTCCTGATTGGTCTGGTTGCTATTCAAGGCATCTACCAGCAAAAGCTGCAACAAGCCTACAGACATGTATGTCATGTGGGACAAGACTGTCGATTACCAAACAAGCTGTGGCCTGCTTCCTCATCTTAGGATTGATGCTACTGTTTTGCTTATGGTGAGAGAAGAAGCAAAGGAGCATTGTATCCCAGCAGAGTGAAGCTGTGGTGAGACCAGCACTAGTAGTAGCCAGGCAGTAGCCATTCAGGTGGCTCCCTCTTTTCATCATGTTTGACAAGCTAATTCTTTCTTTTCAGTAAGTACTGCTTGATTTGCTTCTAACTCCAGAATATCTGCCTAAATACTTTATCCATAAATCATCAGGCTTTACTTATTAGTTTCCCCTCAAGTATTTAGCAGTGTCCTGTATAGCCACAAATACCTCAAGTGGATATTATTCCTGTAAAAGCACCACTGAAGTTTCACCAATACCTAGTTGCACACAGGACAACTAGTTTGCAGTGGCAAGCACTGCCCCCAGAGTTGCAAACGGGATACTCCTGACATTACTTTATATTCTCAACTCCAACTGTCTAATCCATAAAAAAGGGTCTGTTGCCATGGATATGAACTTTCTCACTATCTCTGTTACCTTCTTGGTTGATGTGGGCATCCTCAGGCAATGTAGAAACTGCCGTATGTTGATTGACAACTAGTTAATTCTTAAGCAAACTGATTGGTATATGAAAGATGTATTTATCCAATGTCACTACAGGCAAACCTCTCACGTCAAAGTACTCCTAATGTCAATATGGTTGTCAGTAGGATATATATTTATTTTATTTATTTATTTATTTATTTTATTTTACATATGATGACCGGGAAAGTCGGACTGGACACAGGTCCATTTTCAGCGGAGGCCTGGGGAGAAAAGCTCCACATAAAACAATGCTACAAATACATTTTTTAAAATACATAACTGTACTCATAAGGCATACAATTATACATATAGGAACATAGGAACATATTTAACATTTCTTCATAGACATATAAATAAATAGCATCAGGATAAAACATTGTTTGGCAAGAATAAATATTCAGAAAACATTGTTTGGTAAAAATAAGTATTCAGAGGATAGTAGGTAAGAAGTGATCTTTGGCAGAATCTTTGCAATACTGCAATGTAAGTGGATTAGCTTGGGGAGTCACATGGGCACAGCCAATTGGTAAAATAGTGGGTTTTGAGTAGTTTCTTAAATAGTGAAGCAGAGCTGGTAGAATTTATGTGCTTTGGGAGTGAGTTCCAGATATTTGCTAGTGTACAGCCAAAGAGAGTTTTATCTGCTTCGTTCTTATGTTTGATAACATTTATGAGATTTCAGTCTGCTGATCTTAAGGTTCGAGTGGTAGTGTAGGGCTGTATTAGATCCTGTAGTGCTGGAGTTTTGTCAGGGAGGTAGTACAGTTTGTGGGCTGTGAAGAGTTGAGTAGTTAGTAGTAGCTGGGGTAATTCAAGCCAGTTGAGCTATTTGAGGGAGAGACAGTGATGGGATCTATTAGAGGCACCTTTAGCAAACTTGGCAGTCTTTTTATAGCAAGATGCCAGTTTGTTTTGTTCGCTGTGGTGAAGATTAGTCAGGATTGGGGAGGCATACAGTAAGATGGAATAATAGGTGTGTTCTTGCAATAGTGGCTTTGGTATAGCTGGTCGTGAATTGCCTGTTCCTAGACAGGAGACCAAGCTTTTTCTTTGCTTTTTTGATTGTTTGGGCTATGTGTACATCAAATTTGAGATTGTCGATTACCACTCCTAGGAGTTTAGTGTGTGTTGTTGGGGTGATTGCGGTATTGTCCTTGGAGTTTATGGTGAAGTCATTATTTAGTGCAGGAGATCTACCAGGACTGAAGAGAATTAGTTTAGTTTTTTGGGGGTTGAGTAGATGTTTAATGCTAGAAAACCATGCTTCAGCCAGAGTAAATTTATTCTGTGTTATTGTTTTAAATTTGCTTAAGGTTGGAACGGCGCATATGATAGTAGTGTCATCTGCATATTGCACTATAGAGGCAGAGGGAGAGGATGCAGCTGTCTGATTTGTAAATATGGAGAACAGTAAAGGACCAAGTATGGAACCTTGAGGGACTCCTATAGATACGGGTAGAAGGGAGGATAGTTGCTCTTGCCAAAGCACTGCTTGTTGTCGGCCAGATAAATAACAGTTGAACCACAATATGGTGAGGGAGTTTATGTTAAGGGTAGATAGGGTTTTGAGAAGCATGCTGTGGTTGACCATATCAAAGGCTTTTGATAATTCTAAGAATACAGAGGATGCAAAAAGTCCGTTGTTTCTATGGATGTTGACTATGTTGGTATATGACAGTAGTGCTGTTGTGGTACTATGGGAGGGCCGAAAGCCATGTTGAGATGTTGATATAAGGTTATTTTTAGGAGGTATTGCATTAGTTGTGAATGTACTAGTCTTTCTAGTAGTTTTGATAAAGGTGATTTAATTGTGATTGGGCGGTAGCTGATCAGCTCAGGGGAGTTGCCGCCTTTGTGGAATGAAATAATGTGAGATATTTTCCACAGATTATGGAGCTGATAGTTGAAGGAAATCAGCATTCAGATATAGATCTATTTATGAGGATAGACACAGGGTAGGATATGGAGCTGATAGTTGAAGGAAATCAGCGGGAAGTTTGTCAGCAGATAGTGTGGTAGGTTTTAGTTTTTTGAAAAGTTTAGTAATAAGTTGTGTAGGTGATGGAGACAAGAAGAAGCAGGCTGACAGACCCACATATGCTGAGGCACTTAAATGTAACCTACCTAAACCCCAAAGACCTCCTAGAAGACGTACACATAAGAAACACCCACAGCAACCCCAAACACACTCTTTCCAAACAACAACCACATCAACACATACAGCCACAAGCCCACAAAGCAAGCCACCACAGAATCCAACATTCTAGTCATTGGAGACTCCATTATGAGACACACTGATATCCCTCTCACCATGCTAAATAAGGAGAAAGTCAGGGGCCAGAATCCACCACATTAAACACACACTCAGTTCACTGGACCACAAGTACAAGTATGACTCAGTCACAGTCCATGTGGGTGTAAATGACCTGAGACATAACTCTCTAGACTATATGAAGAGTGACATTGTGTAGCTCTCAGAATATGTTTCCCCGGCTGGTATGAGTCTAGCACTGAGCAACATTTTACCTTCTCCAAGGATCTTCTTCTTCTCTTTTGGCTGTTCCCATTAGGGGTCGCCACAGCGGATCATCTGTTTCCATTTCTTCCTGTCCTCAGCATATTGCTCTGTCACACCAACCACCTGCATGTTCTCTCTCACCACATCCATAAACCTTATCTTCAGCCTTCCTCTTTTCCTGTTACCTGGCAGCTCCATCCTTACCATCCTTTTCCCAGTATACCCAGCATCCTGCCTCAGCACATGTCCAAACCAATGCAATCTTACCTCTCTGGCTTTGTCTCCAAACCATCCAACCTGAGCTGACCCTCTAATATACTGATTCCTAATCCTGTCCATCCTTGTCACACCCAGTGCAAATCTTAACATCTTTAACTCTGCCACTTCCAGCTTTGACTCCTGCATTTTGTCAATGCCACCGTCTCCAACCCATAAAACATAGCTGGTGTCACTACCCTCTTGTAGACCTTCCCTTTCACTCTTACTGGTACCTGTCTGTCACAAATCACTCCTGACACTCTTCTCCACCCATTCCACCCTGCCTGTACTCTCTTCTTCACCTCTCTTCCACACTCACCATTACTTTGAACTGTTGATCCCAAGTACTTAAACTCATCAACCTTCACCAACTCTACTCCCTGCATCCTCAACATTCCTCTATCCTCCCTCTCATTCGCACACACATATTCAGTCTTAGTCCTGCTGACCTTCATTCCTCTCCTCTCTTGAGCATATCTCCACCTCTTCAGGGTCTCTTCAACCTTGTCCCTACTCTCACTACAGATCACAATGTCATCTGCAAACATCATAGTCCATGGGGCCTCCTGTCTGATCTCGTCTGTCTACCTGTCCTTCACCATTGCAAATAAGAAAGGGCTCAGAGCTGATCCTTGACATAATCCCACCTCCACCTTAAACGCATCTGTCACTCCCACTGCAGACTTCACCACTGTCACACTACCCTCGTACATATCCTGTATCACTCTTACATAGTTCTCTGCCACTCCTGACTTCCTCATACAATACCACAACTCCTCTCTAGGCACCCTATCATATGCTTTCTCCAAGTCTACAAAGATACAATGCAACTCCTTCTGACGTCTATATCTCTCCATCAACACTCTCAGAGCAAACATCGCATCTGTAGTGCTCTTTCCTGGCATGAAACCATACTGCTGATCACTTATCATCACCTCCCTTCTTAACCTAGCTTCCACCACTCTTTCCCATAACTTCAAGCTGTGACTGATCAGTTTTATCCCTCTGTAGTTACTACAGCTCTGCACATCACCCTTATTCTTAAAGATAGGTACCAAAACACTTTTTCTCCACTCCTCAGGCATCCTCTGACTTTCAAAGATTTCATTAAACAATCTGGTTAAAAACTCCACTGCCATTTCTCCTGAGCACCTCCATGATTCCACAGGTATGTCATCTGGACCAACAGCCTTTCCATTCTTCATCCTCTTCGTAGCTGTCCTTACTTCCTCCTTGCTAATCTGTTGCACTTCCTGATTCACTATCCCCACATCATCCAACCTTCTCTCTCTCTCATTCTCTTCATTCATCAGCCCTTCAAAGTATTCTTTTCATCTGCTCCGCACACTCTCCTTGCTTGTGAGTACATTTCCCTCACTATCCTTTATCACCCTTACCTGCTGCACATCTTTCCCAGCTCGGTCCCTCTGTCTAGCCAATCGGTACAGGTCCTTTTCTCCCTCCTTAGTGTCCAACCTTTCATAATACTCTTCATATGCCTTATCCTTAGCCTTCGCCACATCTCTCTTTGCCACGCTCCTCATCTCCTTATACTCCTGTCTACTTTTTTCATCTCTCTGACAATCTCACTTCTTCTTCGCCAGCCTCTTCCTCTATATACTCTCCTGTACTTACTCATTCCACCACCAGGTCTCCTTGTCCTCCTTCCTCTGTCCAGATGTCACACCAAGCACCTTTCTAGCTGTCTCCCTTACCATCTCTGTTGTAATTACCCAGCTATTTGGTAACACTTCACTGCCCCCAGTGCCTGTTTTAACTCTTCCCTGAAATCCACCTCACAATCACCCTTTTTCAACTTCCACCATTTGATCCTTGGCACTGCTTTCATAATTGTCCTCCTCTTCTTGATCACCAACATCATCCTACAGACCACCATTCTATGCTGCCTAACTACACTTTCCCCTGTCACCACTTTACAGTCTCCAATCTCCTTCAGACTGGCCCTCCTGCATAGGATATAATCCACCTGTGTGCATCTTCCTCCGCTCTTGTACCTCACCCTATGCTCCTCCCTCTTCTTAAAATACGTATTCACCACAGCCATGTCCATCCTTTTCACAAAATCCACTACCATCTGAACTTCTGCATTCCTCACCTTAACACCATATCTGACCATCAATTCATCATCCCCTCTGTTCCCTTCACCAACATGCCCATTGAAATCCGCTCCAATCCCCAGTCTCTCACTCTTGGGTACACTCACCACCACTTCATCCAACTCACTCCAAAAGTTTTATTTCTCATCCATTGCACACCCAACTTGCGGAGCGTATGCACTAACAATATTCATCATTACACCACAATATGAACAAAAAATGACTGACTTTAATAACTGGTTTGTTTTCTGGTGTCATTCTAAGGGGATGCAATATTTGTCAGCAAGTAAGGAGAGGGTCAATAGACCATGATGCTTTGCCAGGGATGGTCTGCACCTCTCCCCTCTAGGCTCCATTGGCCTCCACCATAGTGCCTTTTTCAGGTAATGCCAAACTGAAAGTATTTCAAACATAGCAATCAAAGCAAAAAAATCTAAAGATGTTACTGCTCAGTGCTAGAAGTCTAAACAATAAACTCCACTCCCTAGAAGCTCTCTTCACCCTAGAGAATGCTGACATCTGTGCGATCAATGAGACGTGCTTTAAAGCCGCAGAGAGCACACCAACAGTGCAAGGTTATAATGCCTTCCACACATTTAGACCAGCTCAAGGCTGGTCAAACAGGACAATCCACTTAAGCTTCTCCACATTCAAATCACCACAGGCAAAATCCAATAGCACTTCCTTATAGGTCCCCCTCTATAACCCAGGAAACACATACCATGTATTTAAACTTATTGGAAACACTCCCCACCTAACCCAATACCATCTTCAATTACTTCACTATTAACTGGGAATCATACACAACAACAAATGTACAGGCACAGAGATTCCTGGATTTTGTTAACCCAAACTCACTGGACCAGATTATCACTGGATCTGGTCCTCACTAATATGGGAGAGTGCTGCACACTTCCTAGTGTAATGTAGTCTCTGGTAAGGTCAGACCACAAAATAGTCTATTTTGAAGTAAAACTAAAATCTGGAACCCCAGCTAACCCTGGAATATTCAGGAACTACTCTAAGGCTAACTTCCTACTGTTAAGTGATAACCTGGCAAAATTTCATGCCCCTATAAACCCTGAAAACACTGCTGCCTATGCTGAACTGTTCACAGGAACCCTTTACAAGCATGCTAATATCTGCTTAGAGGCAGTTGTACCCAAAAGGAAAAAGTACAGACCTAACTCAAAAAAATAAGCCACCCTGGTGGAATCACAACATCAACAGATTATATAACAGAAGGAAGAAAATCATGGCAAAAATTAGGAGGTGCAGCACCCAGCAGGATAAAAGCACTCGCATCAAACTAAACAAACAACTCAGAGGACAAATAAAGTCTACCAAAGCCAAGACCAAGGACAACCACAAACCGTTCTTTAGCTATGTCCACAACCTCAAAGGTAATACACAATTGTGTACAGAGCTCATTGTAAAGGAGCCACCTATACAGAGCCAGCAGATACTGCAAATCTACTGGCTGACAAATTCAGCTGCAACTTTACCCCTCTCTTCCCATCAACCTTCCTTTAGGAAATATCATCAAATATAACTCCCACTGCTATCACTAGGGAACAGGTCATTAATGTTTTCTCTAATGCCAAGAACACTGCATCGATAGGCCCAGACAATATCCCAGGATGCATTCTAAATAGCATGAAACATTATCTATCAGGCCCTCTGGAACTGCTGTTTAACTGTAGCCTCCAAACAAGCTTCATGCCTCATGAATGGAGAACAGCAATAGTTATTCCTCTGCACTAAGATTGACCATCTACAGACCCTGGAAACTGCATACCCATAAGTCTCACTAATCTCATATGCAAAGCCATGGAAAGAATTATCATGGACATGATCGGTAATGACATAGGAAACCTCCAGCACTGGACCCAACCAAATTTGGTTTCATCAAGGGCAGGTCATGCCTACTCAGTCTGATGGACTTCTTTGAGAAGGTCACCAAAGTAATGAATGAGAGCAAAATGGTTCACACTGCGTACCTTGACCTGGCCAAGGCATTCAACACAATCCACACTCAGGCAATGTTGGCAAAATTAAGACTTTAGGTACAAACCCTTATGTCACCCGATGGATAGCAAGCTGGGTCACAGACAGGACACAGGAAGTTAGAATTGCAGAGTCCACTTCTACAAAGAGGCCAATCACAAGTGGAGTCCATCAGGAATCGGTCCTGGGGTCGCTCCTTTTTGGCATTTATTTCTCTGAAGTCAAGCCCAATGTCGATGGCCTCTGGCTGACTAAATTTGCAGATAATTGCAAATTAGAAGCAGTTATTTAATCACCTACTGACACAAATGTTCTCCAGGAAGGGCTAACACAAACAACTGGTGCCAGAGCCATGGACTAAAACTAAATGCCAAGAAATGCATAATAGTATCCTTCAGGAAGTCATTCATCCCTGGTAACTATCATAGTGACAACACACACCTAAGAGATGACCCAACAGTCAGGAACTTAAGTAAACACATAGACAGTAATCAACATTTGACCATCATGTGCCTGCAGTAATGAGGACATAATTCTATGCTGTGCAACTTAAATGTAAAGGTATAGCATTTAGGTCCAAGGAAGTCATTGTTCCACTGTATTTGGCATTCATCAGACCTATCATTGAGTGCAATACCCCCTTTGATATGTACCTAACCCAGCATATCCAACAACTGGAATGTCCACAGAGGTTCCTCACTAAAAGAATACAGGGCATAAGTAAAATGTCCTCTGCAGACCGCCTCAAGACCCTATCCCTGTATTCTGCCTCCTACATTCTCTTGAGGGGAGATCTATGCCTGACATACAAGACATTGTCAGACCCCACTCCAATGGACCTCCTGCATACCCACCAAACAAACAGCATCAGAATTACCCATTCTAAAGACCTAAACCTTGCCTGTGATATAAATAGGACCTGATAGAGAGACAGGTATGCATCCCAGAAACTACCCCTTCTCTAGAACAGACTCTTTATCCATGTGAAGCAGAGTTCATCCCTAACCCAATTCAAGTGCAACTTGGAAAATTGGATGGGAAACCGGAAATTCATCACTGGTTTGGCAACTATTTCTCTAATGGACACAGGCAACCTGTAAATAATTCATCTCCCAGGCCCTAGCTTGTAAATAATTCATCTCCCAGGCCCTAGCTTGTAAATGTTTCATCTCCCAGGCCCATGCTTACACTTACCAAGGATATCAGAATTTGTCAGAGATTTAGGATGCATGGCTAGACTTAAAAAGGCCCGTGTGGTCATTAGCCTAGTAAACATCTATGAACCTGTAAGATGAACCTGGACTCAAATAGCCGTTTTTAAACATTATCCTCAGATGAGATTGTACATATATTGTTAATACAGATTTATACAGGACAGTAGTACAAATATTGTGTTCAGTGTTCAGCTGACCTTGTCATATTATTAAAACTAGCATACCTAAATCTTGCTTTTTTAAAAGACAAGACAGAAAAAAATAGATGTAATATACCCTTAAAAAATTATTTCTAAAATGGTAATGCAAAACCACTGGAAAACAGAAGTGGCATAATGCATGTTATTTCACAAACTTAGGTTTTACAGTTTCTCATGTTGATCTAATAAAATGTATTACATCACCTGTGTGTTCCAGTGTTTTTGTTTTTTCTCTTGTGGAGCAGCATGTCACTTAATGTCATTTCTTCTAACACTGCATTAGTTTAACAGGAATAACTGAGAGGTTGTATAAAGAAACGGCAGCCATTTCATTCATGCATGCAGACTCTCTGAGGATCAAATATTGAATTTGTTTTCTGCTTCTAAGGCATTTTTAGTTTCATATGTGTATTGGGAAAGGTCTTAGTAAGTTACTTGGAATTATTTTTTCAGAACCATATCTATTTGCTGGTGAATCTTATATTATCGTTGGGAAAGAAAATAGCCTTTGTTCACTCATTTTTGACAAATGAAAGCATCATGGTGCTAACTGCAGCACATGTTTTAAAGTAAATTTAAGCATATAATTTAGAACAGTGCATTCCCCTTTAATTAGATTAGTGAGGGACCTTAAAACTTGAGTATCATTCACCTAGTAAGATGCATTGCTCAGCTTTTTGTGCAGGAAAATAAAAGAAAGAAAGAAAAGAAAAATGTAAAAACAACAATCACAAAACGTAAACCCATGCTTGAAAAAAGAAGCAAAGAGGTTTACTGAAAATGTCTTTGTCAGACATATTTATTTCATCTCTAGCCTGCAATGTAAAAAGCACAGAAATCACGTTTACTGAGATGCAGAAGGATATACTGCCATCTGTAGGGCGACTGAATGTGCCATTTACTTAAGAGGAAAATTAATGCATTTGTGTCTTTTGGGGCTTTAAGACTAGGTCTAGCCGTCCTTACCTCACACTAAATTCAGTATCTCAATATAAATTTTGCAATCTAGGCTGATAACATGTCCACATGCTATTGCCTTAAAATTCTGATCTCTTTCTAGTACAAGAACAAGATAAAGACAATTTTACAGTAATATAACCATTTTGAGACACGAGAACAGCACAGCAAAATATTTTCCTCCCTAGAAAATAGTAAAGGGAATATAAGACACTGGACTGTACTAATGCGATAACTGATAACAGCCATCCTAAGTGATAAATAAAATGGCTTGTCTACTGTGGAGCGACAGAATTTGTCTCAGCAGTACCGGTTAGGAGAATTGATGCTGTAATGTGGCGATCACATACTGACTGATGTGTTTAGTGTGCTTTATTTTGCTTTGTACTGTGGGTCTGCATTTTTTTAATGCAGAGTGGTTTATTATTTACCCAAATCCTGCTGAAGTTTTCTCTGTATAAAACTGTGAGAAACCAAATGTATAATTTCTTACTGGTTGTGCACAACCCCATTACTAGACAACTAACTATTAATCATGTTACTCTGCTCAGACTGCCTGCTGGAATGCATAAAATATAATCGATTCCTCTCCATTGCAGACTTTTCTTAAATAAAAAGAAAATGCAGCTCTTTCTTTTTGAATTTCCACATGCAATCTACACTCCCAGTGAGGAAGGGTCACACAGCACCTTCCCATAACCATATTTGGCTTTGTTTTCATGAGCTCAGCTCACGAGGTCAAGATGTTTTCCTAATTAACATTTCAGGGGTTTCTTGTATAAAAATCTTAATTTTCAAAACTAGGGTAATGGAACACCAGAACACCAGAACACTAGAATCTGAACTCTTTCAAGACTCCATGTCCTGTAAGCTATATTATAAAATGACTGGCTATAACATTCAAAAACAAGCACGCTGATTGGGCTGACCAACCAGCATGCCTTTTGTAAATTGAGCATGTACCAATGGCAAAAGTCCAGCCGCTAAAGTATCACTGAGCAGCCAGACTTTTTTTTTAATCACTGTCTCTTAGACAAGAATTAGTCTGAACAAAAGACTTTGAAACTAAAAAGTGTGTCATTATTTAGTGACTTCATTTCTCATAAAATTTGTTCTTTTCCGACAAATCACTGAGGAACAAGTCACTAAATGATGACAGGCATTTCAGTTTCAGACTTTCTTTTCTCCAGACAATGTACATGTATTCACATTATTTTAAATAAAAGATCGAGAGGTACGTACGAGACCACAGAAAATACACGGAAAATTAGGTACATTCCTCAAACTAAAACATACCTGATTTTTCTTATATTTTCCCCATCTCCTTTCCTTTCAAAAAAATAGCAACGGAGATCATCCTTTCTCCGTTGCTTGCTTACTAAAGCAGTGATGTAGCCTGGGAACGCAGGTCCCATACGCATGCGCACTACATTATCAAATGGCAGAATCAGGAAACAACGTAGAAGAACACTACGACGCCATTATACAAAAACATTAATTAAGAAAAGTAAGCGATTTCTTTCTTAAATACTGTCATTATATAATAGCAATAACAGATTCCAGGGTGTGGTATATTGAAGATTTACACAGTTGGCTTTGTTTAATCACTTGGGCATTGCCCTCATAATTAAACCACACCAACCATTAGTTATTGCTATATTATGTTATCAGTACAGCATACAGACTGCAACCCCCATACAAGTTACTTATTGCACTGTAAACACCTAGATAATTTTAGAATAAAGCAATGGTACTTCAGCGCCATAAATAGTTCACTCATAACCTTTATAGGGTTACCACCTGTTTCTTTTTACACAAGACAGTCCCTATTTGGGCAGCTGTGTCCTGATAAAAGCATGAAAAATGGCAACTGTCCTGAGATTTTTGGACAAAAAATATTTCCTATGTTGCCTTTAATAATTACACAAAACAAGTGCTTGTTTCTGAAACACCTAAAGATTATAAAGAACTATGCAGATGACTCAAATGCTATAAAAATTAGTATTTATTTTGCATTGGTTGTGGATATTGTTTGCCCTGCAAAACCTCAAGCTTTCATAAAATATGTCCCAGTTTGGGTACTTGAAAAGGTAGCAATCCTAAACTTTTATTTTACACTTGCTTCATGACAGAAGGAGACAAGCAACCCACCAAGCTAACCTGTAAAGTGAATTTTGCATTCTACTACCCACTGTACTTCCCTTCCCCTTCACCCTTTCTCCACCTATCCATGTTCCCTAGAACGTCTCTAAGTATTTTCACTGCAACATCTAGTTCTCTAATCATATCCTTAATACTCTCTTTTTGTCATGTTGGTTATCAACACAGAATGTTAACTTCTGCCCTCTTTCCTAGCATCCCTCTGCTATCTCTCTGGCCCAGCTTGCTACCATCTTTGCCATCTATTCTGGCAGGTTCTTGGTATCTTTGTGAAACATAACATAACGTGTCCACACCTTATCTTTGATAGATACCTTGGTTACCACTCATCATGTCTCATCTATAAGTCTAGATTCATTGTGACCTGGTCCATCCTCTATTGCATGCCTAGGTCATTAACCCCTTTGGTCACTGAATGTCATACTAACATCCTCTTCTCTCTCCCCACAATGGCTTTTTTCAGTTAACTACCTCTCTCTGCTACAGCAGACCTCTTTCACATTGCATCCTGTACTTTTCCTACATGCTTCTACCATTAACATGCACTTATACAGCATGGCTGAGCTATAAAAGCAGAGTCATTAAAGTAAAAATAAATGCATTGCTGACTTCTAGAGCCTCTTCTGCACATCATGGGGACAACTCCAGCAAACTATCAGATGTGCATACAGCCCCAGTCACTTCAATAGCCTCACTCAGCCTGCCACACAACCTCTTAGTGCAAGGAATCTGGATAAAGCCTAAATTAATGGGACAAAGGCTCAGAAATAGGGACAGATTTTAAATATTGCTCCTATAAACTTAGAAAGTTGCTAGAATAACATGATTTGCATTAGCATACATTCTTCTGAAGACTATGAAGTCTGAAACTCAAATACGTCTTGATTTAGTGACTTCAATCCTCAGTGATTTGCCAGAAATCTACAAATTCTGTGAGAAACAGACCAAAAAATAGGAGGCAAAAATCTTTGCATTCTGCAAAAATCTGAGCAGTTGAGGGCTATTCACAAAGCTATTTTTGCATGTGGGAACCAGTACTGTAGGCATTTATGCTGTATACCAGCTAATAGCTGCAGTGTAATTGCCCACATACAGATGGAGCTGTTCCCACACTGAATTCACCCATTCAGTGTTAAGGACTACGGAGTTACTTAGAACTTTTCTATTCACGTTCAACACCTAAGAAAAATATCATGATCCCCACCGTTGCAAACCTGATTTTGGAACTGCAAAACAGAATGACTGTTCTGGGATCATAGGATTATAGGATAATAGGAGGTTACTAGGCTATTGGCCCAAAGGCTTCTACAAGCCTAGCCATGTTATACCTTTGTTCCCTTATAGACCAAGATATATAATCTATATTTGTGCATGAATCTAAGATCAGCACCGGCTGTCTCTGTCTAAGATGGACATAAGTGAAACCCCGAGTGCAAATTTATGGTTTCCCTTCCAATTGTCCAGGTTATGCTTAAATAGGGTCATTGAAAAGCTCTGTTTTACATGAATTAGGAGTTTATTCCAGAGGACTGGCAATCTCTGAGAGACGTAGCTGTCTCTCCAGCATGTCCTGTTAATATCGCAGACTAGGTTACGATCCCTAGAATGAGTGAATCTTGTCCCATTGGATTTACAGATGTGCAGCAGCTTCATCAAGTCAGGGTCTGAGACTGACTGTAGGCCAGGCACAAGTCACCTCTAAGCAGTCTATATGATACTGAGTAAAGTGATAGGGCCTTCAATCTGTCTGTGTAGGTCATCTGTTGTAGCCCCTGAATTTTACTGGTGAGAAACCTCTGAGGTCTCTCCAGTTGCTGCAGATGTCTGGTGAGGTACATACAGAAGGGAGCATTGTACTCTATTATTGGTCTGATGAGAGCGGAGTACAGGGGGATTATAATCTATTTAGCTTTGGATGCTATATCCTTGCTTATGAGGTGTGCAATGTAGAAGGCCTTTCTTACTACTGTGGACAACTGATCATCAAAATTAAGGCTGCTATCAACTTGCATTCTGAAATCTCTCACAAATGAGTTTGAACTTAGGGAGATATTATTAAAGTTGTAATTAGCAGGGGTTTTTCCTTTGCCAAAGGGGAGGATAATGCATTTTTCTGCATTTAGTCTGTGCCTTTGACACCAATCATTTGTCTGTGTAAGCCCATTATGTTGACATCTTTGGGGGATTCGATGATTGCACCCATTTTGCAGTCATCAGCAAACCTGATAAGTCATACCCATCTATTTTCACCTGCACTTCTGAAAAAAAGATAAACAGTAGGGGGCCTAGCACAGATCCCAGTGGAATACCACTGGTAACAGGTCTGCTAGTAGAGTTGGCATCCCCAGTTTTTACTGTAGTCATTCTGTTGGTGAGTCATTTGGCAACCCATCTAGTGACGTAAGGGTTAATCCCCAATTTTTTTAATTACTCCAATTCTTTTGGGTTTCTATTACCAGGATGGGAATGGATCCCATTCCTAAGTCAAAATAGAATTAAAGTTCATGAAATTAGTATTGTTTCAATCTTTGATGTCAGCCAGAAATGCTCTTCAGAGCACCAGTAATGTGCCCAGTAATGACTCCTTCTGCAATTCGTATGGAGTTACATGTATTGGTAACATATCTAATATGATTGCAGATTATATTTTTATAAGACCTGTTGCTCCTACTACTATTGGAACTGTCTGGGTATCTTTCTTCCACATTGCTCTCGTTTCTGCCTGCAAATCCTAATATTTTATGAATTTGTGTCTCTCTGTACGCAAGACACTGTAGTCGCTGGGTATAGCGATTTCAATGATCAATGCTACTTTTGTCTTCTTTTAATGGACCACTATATCTGGTTTTCTTGCATCTATCTTTTGAACTGTTGGTAATGGGTGATCCCATGTGATGTAGACTTCATCATTTTCTATGCTGCTTTGTGGCTCATGTTTCCAGTGTTTTTCAGCTACTTCAATACCATAATGTTTACACAATCCCCAGTGCAACCATCTTGCCACATTATTATGCCTTTCAGTATAAAGTTCTTCTGCCATTAGTATGCGACAACCAGCAAAGAGGTGGGTGACTGTTTCCAGTTCTGTTTTACAAAACCTACAAGTGTCTGTTTGTCCCACATGTTCAATTTATAAACCGTGTGCATAGCCCACTATCTTGGGCCACCAATATTAACCTTTCATCTTTTGGTTTGAATTCGCCACTCCTTAACTATTCCTGCATTCGATACTGATCAACATGACGTTCTTCCAGAAGTTTTCCATACTTGCAACTATATTTATGCATTTTCCACATTTCTTGCCTTCTCATCTGATCCTTCACCTTATATTCTTTCTTTTGTTTTTTGGCACATTCACTTGCCACCTGATTTTTATCTACTTCTGCTTTGATTTCCATTTCTGCTTGACATGAATATGCTTCTGCTAGACTAAACAGGGAAGTCATCTTAGATTTATTCTCCTCATGTTTCAAAACTTTCACTACGTTTGGGTCCTGTGAGGTCAGCAGATACTTGTGCAATCCCAAGATTGCAAATCTATACATATAATCAATTTCAAGGAGGCCCATACCTCCTTAGGAACGGGGAATATATAATCTTGGTATGCACTGATTTTTATAAATCATTTGCTGAGGATGAAGCATCCTTTTTGTTTTCCTATTTAATCTATCCAACACATTTTGGGACCAGTCAGTCACTCCAAAACTGTAAGTTAGGACAGGAAGAGCAAAGTGATTTATAGCTTGAATTTTGTTCCTAGATGTCAGCACTGTTTTCAGGATTAATTTAAGTCTTCTAAAGTATTTCTTCCTATTCACATTTGTTCATTTTGTATTGTTGATCCTTCATCATTTCTCAAATATTTATACATTCCCTCTTGCTCAAGTTCTTTTATATTGCATTCTTGTCCCAAACAGATGTTTTCTTGGTGCTGCAGTTTCTTGCTTTAAAGGTTACTTTTGCACACTTATCAAGATCAAATGACATTCTTATATTGTCTGAAAAATTTTTAATTACTTGCAGTTGTGCTTTCAGTTCCTCATCTGATGAGCTGTACAGTTTAAATCATTGACAAAGAGAAGATGAGAAGTCTTTACACTTTGTTTTTTTCTAGGAGCGAAATTATAACCATGGCCTAATTTGTTAAGTAGACAGCATAACGTGTTAAGGGCAAGACAGAATAGCAGAGGTGACAGGGAGTCACCCTCAAATATCCCCCTTTGGATTTTAATCCCTGGTATAATAATCTGTCCTTTATCGTGGCTTAATTGCAACGTGTTCTGCCACTGTTTCATGGTCACTGTAATGTAGTCAATCAGTGTAGGGTATATCTTATACATTTTAAGTGCTCTTTTATCCATGAATGTGGGATACTATCAAATGCTTTTTTGTAGTCAATCCATGCCATATTTAGATTCTTCCCCTTTTTACAGTTCTCCATTATAAATTTATTTAGCAACAGGTGATCCTTTGTTCCATATCATTTTTTATTGCCCTTTTATTCTATTGCCATAATTGAGTTTTCTTCTAAATGACTATAAACTCTGTCATCAATTCCAGTGTATAATTTATACGTAGTTGGAAGGCAAGTTATTGGTCTATAATTTTTAGATTAGCTTGCAGGTTCACTCTTAAGTAGGAGCATTGTTTTTCCTGTTGTTAGCCAGGTTGGTGTCTGTTCAGAGTGTGCATATAAATAGTTCTTACTCATGGAAAAATCTCTGTGCAAAGATTTTAATAGGTTCATAGGTGTGTACTGGGCCAACAGCCCTGGAGCCTTTACAAGCCTAGCCCATAGAAGCGCCCTGGCATCATGCCGCCATTAGTTCCTGGTGCCTCTATCACGTAGAGCTTCTGGAGTGATCCCCGGGGTGAACTTTTTATTTTCCATCCATTCATCAAGATTTCTCTTGAAAAGGGCCAGTGAGGTGCTCTGCTTGACATGTATGGGAAGTCTATTCCAGAACATGGGCAGTCTCTGGGTTATGAACCTGTCCCTCCAGCATGTTCTGTTGATTGTGGTAATGAGGCTGAGGTCCCTGGAGCATGTGGTGTGGAGGGATTGGAATTTCTTTAGGTGTAACATTTCTAACAGGGCTGAGTTAATACTTTTAACCAGAAGTTAAGTACTGCATCTGAGCCTGGTGTTTTCTGGTTAGAAGCTTTTCTTAATTTTGTTTCAATCTCTCTGGCTGCTACTTCATCCCATTTCATATCCTGTAGCTTTGAACGTCTTATACTTTCTTTTACTTATTCTATCCATTTAGCATCTTTGTTATTCTTAAATACCTCTCCAAAATGCATCTATTTCTTCTTTTTGGGGGGTCTTTCAATTCCTATTACCTTGTTTCCCAATTCTCTTTAAAACTTTTTGGGGTCATCAATAAATTGCTTATTTTGTACATTTCCATGGCCTTGCAGATAAGGCTAGTTAGGTTTATGGGTCTGTAGTTTCCAGGTTGGTTGAAGGACCCCCTTTGTGCAAGGGGATTACAGTTGCTGTTTTCTACTCAGTTGGTACAAAGCTGATGCTCAGACTGAGACTGAAGTGTGCTCAGTAGTTCTGCTAATTCCTGTTTTAGACCATTTAATAAGCAGCCTGGGATGCTGTCCAGTCCCACAGAGGCTATGTTTTTGGCCTTTGGTTTTGGAGAGTGTTGCTATGACCTGCTCTCTGGAGATACTAGGCAAAGGACTGGTGACAGGTATGTTATAGGGTATGATTGGTGGGGACAGTGGGATGAAGTTTTCACCAAACCTGTCCACTAGCAGGTTAATGATGTTCTCAGGTTTAGTATAAGTGGTATCATCCACAGCTAGTTCAGCACTAAGCTGGGCCGTCCATTTTAGTTTTTGGATGTAGCCAAAGAATGATTTTCCTTAGTGAGGGATGCTAATTTACTTTCCTAATTAGCTTGAGAGGACTTTGCAAGATGTCTAATCTGCTTTTTATGCTTTGGATGAAGTTCTTCTTTTGCTAGAACCATTCCCTCTTGTTTTTTGACGACAGTTTCTTTCGCTTATTGTATAACCTGTTTATGCTGGTTCCCCATCAGGGTGGCTTATTTTTTCATGAGGATCTTGATTTGATTTATTCCAATATGGAGGAGTCTATGCATTTATATAGGTGTTATACAGGACATTTGTGTACACCTTAGTACAGGGGTCATTGCTGTCAGTGTTGGCAGGGGGTCTAAAACTACTGATGCCGTCACTCAGTATGCTATAGTTTATTTTGGAGATTTTTTTAACCTTTTTGCTCCCGAGGATGGGTCAGGTACCATCATTACTCTGAACAAGACTGATTTATGATCGGACTTTATCAGGGAGGACCCCACACATGGGGTGGTGCAGTGATCCCCCATGTTGGTGAGCACTATTTTCAAGGATATTAGAGCCCCTTGTGGGAGTGCTGACTATCTGCTCCACAGCTTTTGTTTTAACAAAGTCCAGGAACCTTTGGGCGAGCATGTTTGTGCTCATATATCTTACCCAGTCGATGGAAGGATAGCTAAAGTCACTCATGACCAGGGTATTTGGCTGTACTGAGGATGACTCAAGTAAGTCCAGGTAGACTGTGTGGTTTTCATGGTTCATGGTGGGGGACCTATAGCTAACAATTACGTGGATGGGGGCTCTTTCCTACAGTCAGTTGGACTTGGAGTAACTCTAGGGAGTCGTACTGTTTAACCAGTCTAGAGGTGTATTTGTCTTTAATGAAGATGGATACTCCTCCTCCCGTGTTTTTTCACTTCCGTTGTGTGGTCTGAACATATGGAAGGCATTATAGCCCTGCATGGCCAAGGTACTCTCTGAGGCCTTGAACCATGTCTCTGTGGCTGCACAGACATCAGTATTTTCCAGGGTGAAAAGTGCTTCAAGTGAGTGCAGTTTCTGATTTAGACTTGTAGCATTAAGCAGCATAACCAAGTTTGTTTCTGGAGGACATTTTATGTCGGGAATTTTGTTCTTATGACATTGCCTAAAAAAAGGCACTATGGGGGAGGCAAGTACCTTTGCCAGCAACCAGAAGCCTAGATGTGACAGGTGAAGACCATCTCTGGCAAATCATCCCAGGTTGTCACATACTAGATCACCTTGGATTGACACCAGAAGTTAAGCCAGTTGTTGAAGTCAATCATTTTTTTTTTGTATTGTGGCATCATCCTGGATGAGGGACGAATGTTGCTTAGGGCTAGGAACAAGAAACAAATACAGTACTACAATATAACACTGGCAGTAAAATGCCTCATTCTGTACTATTTGTGCTCACAGTTCATATACTACACATGGGCTTAAATATTACAGTACATTATTTGTTAGCTATATAAACTTTCCAGTATAGCTACTCTGAGCACTGAATGTTGCAAAGTCTCCTAGAGGTTTTAGACTGTGGATCATGAAGCAGAAAAAAATTGTACACTGGCTTAGAGAGCTGTGCATCTGTGAGTAATAAGCATTTAAAAAAAAAAGAGAGAGAGATAATTAAATTATTTTAATTATTTAAATTCTGTTTAAATATTTGAGTTGCACATAGTGGCCTGTGTAGTAATACTATGTTGAACTTTTCTGCTCCTTTCTATCTGTTTGCATTTTTAAGTTTATTCTAGGACTTTAGTCTTGCATTTTAATTAGCGGTTGTGGGAAGATTGTGTTTCTGCATTATTCTGAACTTCTATTTCCAGAAGTATAATCACATGTAAAGGCTATCTGTTTGTATTTTAAACCATGCTGACCCATATATCTGTTTGTATTTTAAACCCTGCTGAGTCATATATCTGTTTGTATTTTAAACCATGCTGATTCATATATCTGTTTGTATTTTAAACCATGCTGACCCATAGTCTTGTAATTCAGTTGTGATAGAATTGTAGGACAGTCCAAAACAAATAAGGCAGCAAAGACAACCACACTTTTGAAGAAACACCAGAACTCACTTCGTAAAAAGCAAACAGATTTAATTGTGCACAGTAGGTAAGCCTTTCATAATCCGCTTCATCAGACCTTCAAAAGCACACATCTCAGGTCATTACTTAAATACCTCCAGCTAACAAAACAGTTACAATTAAGCCCAATGCTATTTAAAGAGACAGGTGCATACTTAAGCATATTGCAATTTTACTATTTTACTATAATTCATCTTACAAGACAAACTAACAATCAGTAAAATTAACAATCATTAGAACTACTAAATATAAAACTAAAAATATGAATATAGAACTAAGAGTATAAAGAAGTGTAAAAGTAGCAGCAATTCTAGAACATAAAGTCATGGTGAGATTAAAATGGTGTAGACCCCAAAGGGGCTAAGACACTTTCAATGCTCTAGATTTGAGTACAGGCTTCAATGATGCCCTCTCATTAAGGCCCCTCCCTTGGTCAGCTCTAAACCTCAAGATCCACTTCATCTCCCTTTTCTCAGTGCCAGTCCTAATACTGACTCCAAGGGCAATGGGAGTAATAATGTCAATGACCATACATTTGAAGTAATGATCTGGACCTGCAGCCAAAACATGTTTGGCTAAAGCATTATAAGGGGATTGTACCTGATGGCATATAGATGTTCCCTAATCCTATTCTTAAACATCCTGTTCATCTTACCAACATAGAATGAGCTGCAGGTCATACAGACCGCAAGATAGACCACATTAGAAGTCGTACAATTGGCCGTGCAAGAGAACACATACTGACATCCTGTATCGGGATGCACGAACAACTCACTTGTTTCTATACACTCACAAAAATTACAATGACCACACGGTACAGTATCCAGACTCTTATCATTAATGGATGCATGCTTGTCATATGGCTGACATAGCATTCTCCTGAGGTTCAATTTGTTCTTATATCTGAACCTCGGCTTATCTCCTACAACCTCCCTGATATCAGGATTAGTCAGTAAATTGCCTCAATGTCTATTAAAAATATCATAGATCTTGCTGTTATCTTTAGTCAGAAACATAGGTACTCCAACTTCTGAGCCATCATGCACAGGTGCTTGACAAAGATGTTCCTCCTGGTAATCAGAAAAATAGGGTCTCGCTCATCCTCTCCTCAACAAATCCTTCCCTTGCAGTCCCTCATCAATCTCATCATCTTTATAACCTGTCTTCGAGAACCTCTCTCTAAGAATGTTCATCTCAACCTCATATCCCATGTCTGACGTATTCAAGCATGACACCCACATCTTCTGACCTCTAACAATGTTATTAAAAATGTGGTTGGGGTGCATACTCCATCTATGGAGGTAGGCGTTCCTATGGCAACTCTTCTTGTGAACCCCTGTATTAAAACTACCATCACTCATCCTCTCAACATACAAATCCAAGTATTCTATCTTACTCCTAGAAAAGCTCATAGTGAACCTAAGGTAATCCGTAAGATTGTTCATCCTAGAAACAAAGCTTTCAAGTTGGGCCACACCCCTTACCCACAAAAAAAATGTCATCCACAAAGCGGCGATAGAAAGTAATAAACTTCCTAAAGTGCTCTAATGGAAACAACACATCTTCTTCCCATAAAGCCAGGCACATGTTGGCGTAGCTATTGGCACAGGACGTGCCCATAGCCATGCCATCAAGCTGCAAGTAAACTATATCATCAAAGAGGACGATATTATTTTCTACCACCACTTCCAGGAAAAAACATATTAGGTCTACCTTCCTTTCATCATAGCCACTATGTCTAGTTAGATATTGTTTGACACACAAAACACCTGGCCCATTCGGGATCACAATGAAAGGGGATTGGACATCCAAGGTTACAAAGAAAAAATCATTCAATTCAGTTGAAAAACCTTTAACGAAGTTATAGAAGTCTAAAAGAAAATGCTTAGGATCTTTCAGAACTACTCGATTCAAGTCCAAAATAGGCCTAAGAAATTTCTCTATGTAAATGGAAAAGGATTCAGTGCACCAACCCCTGCCTGACACAATAGGTCTCATCGGGGGGGTCCCTATCATCCTTGTGAATCTTAGGGAGTCTTTGAATGGCTGGTATCAAAGGATGTTCAACCTCAAGAAATTTAAACATTTCATCAGTAATAATATGACTCATCACTAAGTCAATCAACATGCTATTAATACTAGCCTCAATGACATAGATCTCTTCTTGGCTGATGACCCTATAGAACTTGGCACCAGCAAGCATTCTATCCACAGATCTCTTATAACCTTCCTTGTCCAACACTACCACCATACCACCCTTATCGGCAGGCCTAATAACAATCATAGCATCATTTTGTAATCTCTTCAACGCACCCAGTTCCTTATGGGTTAAATTAGACCAACCATTACTGTGGTGTCAATCCATACCATCACACTGTCTATAAACCTCATCCTCAACCAATTTATAGAAAGCTTCCACCAAGGGATGGTTAACTGGAGTATAACAACTAGGTTTCCTACACCAATTGGCCGGACCTGCATCATTGTTGCCAAACTCAAGTCTCAACATGACATTCCTAGTGAACAATTTAATATCAGTTAAAATGTCAGTTAAATCATTGTGAGCAGAAGGAATAAAGTTCAGTCCCTTATTCAAGACATTCAAATCATCAATACTCAAAACATGTTTGAAAATATTCCAAACTAAGCATTCCCGGTTTGACTCCACATTTTCTTCAATGATCGGTTTGACTGCCTGTCCATCGAATATTTGCATTTTTGTCTGCCCCGACTGATAGATCGGGTCCTCCTCCCCCCTACTCCTCTCTCTACCTAGATCAGTAGAGGGCGTTGGTGAAAACCCACATGCGTAGGGAAGCCCTTGCTCATAGAGGCCCCTGCCAAAACCATATAAGGCACTTTAGGATGTACATCAACTGACCCAACAGAGCCAGAGTCACTGGCCACATCATTCATTATGTCCAACTGATTACAAACAGTCTGTGAGCTAAAATTAGCTCCATCTAAGCTTCCCATCATCATCAATGTCAGCTGGACAATGGTGGCCACAGAGCCTTCATTGTGACCAGTGGTATGGTCCACTGAGACGTCACCTTTACTCGAGTCCATTCTCAATGTCCCATTACAATTCTGACTCCCACGTAAACTAGAGTCATGCACCCTCTGCCACGTAAAGACATGGCCTAGTTGAAAACCTTTTAAATCCCTTTCAATCTTGCCCCTTTTTTGTTGAACCAACCTTCTTTCAAAAACAAGTACACAATCTAACATCCCATCCTGTATCGGGATGCACGAACAACCTACTTGTTTCTATACACTCACAAAAATTACAATGACCACATGATACAGTACCCAGATGTCAGTATGTGTTCTCTTGCATGGCCAATTGTACAACTTCTAATGTGGTCTATCTTGCGGTCTGTATGACCTGCAGCTCGTTCTATGTTGGTAAGATGAACAGGATGTTTAAGAATAGGATTAGGGAACAGCTATATGCCATCAGGGTACAATCCCCTAATACTGCTTTAGCCAAACATGTTTTGGCTGCAGGTCCAGATCATTACTTCAAATGTATGGTCATTGACATTATTACTCCCATTGCCCGTGGAGGCAATATTAGGAATGGCACTGAGAAAAGGGAGATGAAGTGGATCTTGATGTTTAGAGCTGACCAAGGGAGGGGCCTTAATGAGAAGGCATCATTGAATCCTGTACTCAAATCTAAAATGTTGAAAGTGTCTTAGCCCCTTTGGAGTCTACACCATTTTAATCTCACTATGACTTTATGTTCTAGAATTGCTGCTATTTTACTCTTCTTTATACTCTTAGTTCTATATTCATATTTTTAGTTTTAGATTTAGTAGTTTTAATAATTGTTAATTTTACTGATTGTTAGTTTGTCTTGTAAGATGAATTATAGTAAAATAGTAAAATTGTAATACGCTTAAGTATGCACCTGTCTCTTTAAATAGCATTGGGCTTAATTTAACTGTTTTGTTAGCTGGAGGTATTTAAGTAATGACCTGGAATATGTGCTTTTGAAGGTCTGATGAAGCAGATTGTGAAAGCGCTTACCTACTGTGCACAATTTAATCTGTTTGCTTTTTACGAAGTGAGTTCTGGCATTTCTTCAAGCCTGTGGTTGTCTTTGCTGCCTTATTTGTTTTGGACTGTCCTATATACTTTGCTTTGGCAGCAGAACTTTTATCCTGTGGGGTGCTGCGTTTCTTGGTGTGATAGAATTGTATACTCCTGCCAGATTTTGAGCCTTAGTCATTTATTACTGCATTTTTCCATAAACCGTGTTACTGGTAAATTTCTGCATAGTCTGGTGTCTTAAACTGTAGTAGAAGGTCAATAATAAGAGAATTGTCTCTGCTCCAGTTTGTGCTTCAGTGCTTTTATATTCTTGCTTGTCATTTACCTGCTTAAAGATGCAGTCTGTGTCTGCCCCATCCCCAACTAACACATAAAGCTAAAGCTTCTGAAAGAGCTCCAATATTACCTTTATTTAATTGTTTGTTCTTCCCAACCCTTCCACCCTTTTGCTGCCATTGTTTTATAATAAGGCTGTGTCTCTGGCCTCCACCTCTTTTGATTATCTCATTTCCAAAGCCCTCCCCCTCCAATCTTTCATTGCTATAGACTGTTGTACAAGCTATTTATATACTCTTCTCACCCACTGTTTTCCATAGATCCATAATACTGAGTCCCTACAGAGCAAACCAGCATTCCTCTTGAGTAAACCTCCTTTACTACATATTGTCTCCTGTTCATTTTCCAGGAGCTCAACAAAGCTTGGAGTCCCAGCCTGCATTCCTTAAGTCTTTTACTTGTATCAAGTGCCATCTAGGCAAAGCTAATTATCTTTGATTGCTAAATCACACAAGTTATTTTGAAAGATCACTACTGTTGCCTGCTTTTATATGTGCATTTCACTGATTTTTTTTTTCTTTGTAAAACAAATTGCTCTTCCTCTCACTGTTACTGCTGTACATTTGTCTTGAAATTGCCTTCATCAAGGGATTTCCAGCTTGTTGTTTAAGTGCACTTGTAGATCTCTTCTACTGTGTTTTTACATTAGGAGGACTGTGTTTATTCATCTTGTGGCAGGAGGCTGTTGCTAGGTCTATATGAGTTGGGCAATACACAAAGGGACTCATAGTGTAGTCATTTTACTGGACAGAGGGTTCATTAGTTTGTTTCCTGTTTTTTCTGTGCTGTTATAAATGTTGTGCGTTTGCGTGGCTTAGCAGTGCCCTGTACATTAGCAAACACCTAGAAACCCTGTAAAGCAGCAGTGCAGTACAAATACATTGTGTGCCAGTAAACTTACAGCAGCTAGCTGGGAGTCAAGTGGCAGTACCTACACATTTAGTTGAATTCAGTATTGTGTAAACATTAGAAGAATTTAGTACTGTTTAGCATAATCTGCTCCAATAAAGCACCTTTAATAGCCTTTTAACCCCAATACACCACTCCTTGTACCTCAGATAGCAAAAGTATGGATAAGAAATTTCCTAACTTCTCTATAGCCAATATATGGGCATCTTGAGACTAGCAATTGTCTCATGTTAACTGCCAAACACTTAATCCTTAAAAAGGCAGATACAGTATTTGAGACATAATGACAGTGGAGGCTAAACCCTTGCATATAAGTGCACATCAGGTTGTCAAAATCATATACACAACACCCTCCTCACATAATACACAACACACACATAGATTAACATATGTTAAGGCACTTAAAAGCAATCTTCCTAAACAACAAAGATTGCCTAGACCACCCATTGTTAAAGCTATGCCTCAGCAAGCTCAAAGGCACTCAGAAAAAAAACACCTAATACCACACATGCTGTCACTCTCAGTGAAGCCCCAAACACTAAGCTCCTATGACAAACAAATACATTTCCCAGGACTCTTGTCATAGGGGACCCCACTGTAAGATATACTAATGCTTGTGTAACCAGGATGAACAAGGAGAGGATAACTGGTAGTTGCTTACCTGCATCCAGAATCTGCCAAATCACACACACTCAAGTAATTACATCACAGGTACCAGTATAATTGCATCACAGACTATGCAGGTGTAAATGACCTGAGATGTAACTCCCTTGACTATATGAAGAGAGACATTATGGAGCTCCCAGATTATGTGTGTCAGGCTGGTATGGGAATAGCATTGAGCAGCATATTACCATCACCAAGGATGATACAATGATACAATGATACAATGTATCACCGAAGATGATACCAGCAGCATATTACCATCACTGAGAGTGATGCCACAATATGAGATTAAAATGATTGATTTCAATAACTGCCTGTCTTTCTGGTGTCATTCTAATGGAATCCAATATTTGTCAGCTTGGGAGGACATGGTTAACAGACCACATTGCTTTGGCATTGATGGTCTGCACCTCTCCACTCTAGGCTTTCAAATACTGGCTAAAACTTTATCTACCACCATAGTGCCTTTTTTAGGTAATGCCAAATTGACAAACCTATCAACATAACAAAAATCAACTTATTTGAACCTCAAGGTGTTACTGCTCAATGACAGGAGCCTTAACAAAAAACTACACTCCTTCCTCACACTCAGTGATATATACATCTGTGCATTTACCAAAAAGCGGCAAAGAGTACTCCAGCAGTGCAAGGTTTCAGTACCTTCCCCACTTTTAAACCAGTAACTGCACAGATAAGTGCTAAAGGAGGAGGTGTCTCAATATACATCAATAACAAGCATACCTCTTGGGTGGTCAAACATGGTAACATGCTAGAGTTCCTCCATGTGCAAATCGCCATAGATAAAATCCCATACCATATCCTAGCCAGCTATAGGCCACCTTCCATGTCCCAAGAAGCTCACAATGCAAACATGGGCCTACTGGAGACACTTACCATCCAACTTAACACCCTACTCACGTGAGACTTTAATTACCTCTCTATAGACTGGGAATCCTACATGGCCTAAAATCTATAGGCAGATTCGTGGACTTTTTAAACACAAACACCCGCGACCAAACAGTGAACATACCCACTAGAGGATCCAACATACTGGACCTCGTGCTTACAAATATGAGAGAAGGCAGCAACCCTCCCTTCACATACACACATGTCTTATCCTTCCTGGTAAGGTCCAACCACAAAGCCGTTGCCTTCAAAATCAAACTCAGCTCAGTAATTCCATTAAAACCAGTAACAGTTAGGAACTATTCCAAGGCAAATTACCTTTTATTAAGTGACAGATTGTCAAAATTCAATGCCCCTCCAAACCTAGATGCTGAAATGTTGTCAGAATCTCTTTACAGCCATGTCAATGGCTGCATATAGGCTGATGTACCTACAGAACTAAGCCCAGCACTAGCTCTAAAAAAAAAAAAAACACCCTAGTGGCACCCCAAATTAAACATGATATACAACAAAAGGAAAATAAATTAGGGCAAAAATCAGAAAGGGTAATTCGCAAAAGGAAAGAAACTCTCTCATCAAAGTAAATAGGCAACTAAAAGGGCTAATTAGGTCAAGCAAAGCCAGCTTTGAGGTTTAGAAAGCCTTCTGGGTGAAAGATAACAATAAGGCCTTCTATAGCTATGTCTGAATCCTAAAGGGCACCATACAGCAATGTGCTGAAGTGGTGGTTAATGGTGCCACATTCACTGAGCCTGGTGATATAGCAAACCTGATAGCAGACAAATTCAGTACCAGCTTTATCCCCCCTTCACCCCCCCAACCATCCCCTCAAAAATACCTTCAAACATAACCACTCCAACTATAACTAGGCAGCATGTACTGGCTGCACTCACTAAAGCCAAAAACACAGCCTCAGTGGGCCCCAAAAACATCACAAAATGCCGGTTGAATAGTCTAAAATATAACCTATCCTGACCCCTGGATTCATTATTTAACTATAGTCTTAAAATAGGCTTTGTGCCATGTGAATAGAGGACTGCGGAGGTCATCCTTTTTATTAGGGAGAACTTTCAACAGATCTTGGAAACTACAGACCCATTAGTCTGATTAGTCTTATTTGCAAAGCTATGGAAAGAAATGTCACTGAAATTATCAACAAGGACATGGGAAACCTCCAGACATTGAATCCATTCCACTTTGGTTTTGACAAAGGAATGTCTTGCTTAATGAATCTGGTGATATCTTTGAAAACATCACTAAGGCAATGGATGAGGGAAAAATGATACATACTGCATGCCTAGATCTGGCTAAAGCATTTGATACAATGCCCCACTCGAGCATTGTCAACCAACTAATGAAACTAGGTATAAACCCCTTTATAACAGGCTGAATAGCTAGCTGGCTCAGTGATAATACCCTGGAGGTTAGAGTCAGTGAGGCCACCTTCACAAAGAGGCTGTTCACCAGTGGAATCCCCCAGGACACCGTGCTGGGCCCACTCTTCCTTGGCATCTATTTATCAGATGTGGAAGCCAATGTCAAAAGCCTTGGGCTAATCAAGTATGCAAATGATTGCAAACTTGAAGCAGTCATTGAATCCTCCAAGATGAGAACACCATTAATGAAGGTCCAGTACAGGCAAACACTTGATGCCAAAGCCATGGCTTAAAACTAAGTACAAAGAAATGCATTATAGCAGCTTTTAAGAAGTTTGCCACCCCAGGTAACTGCATCATCAAAAAAAACATAAATTTGATTCCCTAGTCAGGGATCTGGGAACTCATGCAGATAGTAATGTAGCCTTTGACAAACATGTATCCAAGGTAGTAAGAAAGTCCTTCTGTACTGATCAACTTATAAGCTAGGGCATGGCATCTAAGTCCAGAGAGGTTATCATACCACTGTACTCGGCCCTTATCAGACCCATCATAAAGTATAATGCCCCCTTCAGTATATACCTGACTAGACAAATGCAGCAACTGGAATGCCCACAAAGGTTCCTTAAAAAAGAATACAGGTAGTAAACACAATGTCCTATGCTGATCACCTCAAAGCCTTGTCTCTTTACCCAGTATCATACAGACTTCTGAGAGATGTTTTTTTTGGACTCTGTTTTGATGAATCTTTTGCAAATCCACAAAACAAACAGCATCAGAACTACATTAAAAGACCCAAATTTTGCTTGCGACATGAATAGGAACATGTTGGAGAGACAGATATGTTTCTCAGAGAATTCCCATTGTCTTAAACAAGCTCCACATCCTTGTGAAGCAGAGTTCCTCCCTATCACTTTTTAAGCACAACTTGGACCAATGGATGAGTAATTGGAAATTCACCCCTAGTCTGGCTCCTATGTCTCTTATGGACAGAGGCATTCAGTAAATCACCACCTACATAAATCAAATTTGTGGGTCACATTTGGGTTGCACGGCTTGGCTTATAATGGCCCTAGTGATTGTTACCCTACTATACACCTATAAACCTACAAACTGAATTTCTGCCTGGATATATGTGTGTTCACTAGGGTTGCCACCTTTTGAAATGGCCAAAGTGGGACATTTTCGGGACAAGCATCAGATTTTACAGGCCGACACATACCCATGGTCAGTACAAAGGATAGAACTTAACTTTTTTGCCTATATACTAGCTTATTCTTGTAGCATTTTAGTTGCTTATTCTGTTTCTTATAACATTTAGGTATTTTAGATACAGAATAACTGTGTTGTGCAACTATTACATACAATATAGGACATAATTATGTCCTACAATCTCAGGACATTTGCCATTTTTAATATTTTTTGTCAGGACACAACTGCCCAAAGAGGGACTGTCCCTCGCAAAGTGGGACAGGTGGTAATCCTAGTGTTGACCTGTCACAAAGATATGGTAGTTTGCCTGTAGTCCCCAAAAGCTGACCAAAAGTAGTTGCAAGAGTTGCCAATTAGTCTGAAAAAATATATATATTTTTATAACTACCTGTTTAACTTTTACCTGTGTTTCAGAGTACTGTACCTTAACGGATGCTGTTAGGATGAGTAAGAAAGCCCACACATTATCTGTGATAGTTTGAATCACTGTACTATAAGTTACATTTCTTCAATTTTCTTAACCTGAGCAAAATGTAACTCATAAAAGACCAAAATCATACAAAACAACACTTTCGCAGAGGAATAATCCGTCCTACTTCCACCACAACCCCAAAATTATAAATACCAACCTTGTCTTTGAACAACAGTGTCCAAAAGTGAAAACCTCACTACCTTTATACAGCAGTCTCAGACAAACAGCAGGATCTCTGTCAACAAGAACTTAATTACTTTCTGGTGGAACATGAAGAAGAAATTATGAACAAAAGCTGCTCACCAAAACTGCACTCAGCCAAGTGTAGGCCTGCCTTAGGTCGCCATCTACCCATTCATCTTCAGTAGCCAATTCATTCAACTAAATTGTGGTAAACCATATCCAGCCCTGGAAATAATGACACAAGGTAGGAAACAGATGTTAATATGGTGTCTGTCCATTGGAGCAGCACAGCTGTTTATCAATGATCATATTTATCAATATGATCAATAATCTGTCCATTGGAGCAGCACAGCTGTTTATCAATGATCATATTTATCAATATGATCAATAATGACATAAGAAACCTCCAGACCCAACACAGTTTGGTTTCATCAAGGCCAGTCATCATGCCTACTCAGCCTGGTAGACTTCCTTAAGAAGGTCAGCAAAGCAATGGACGAGGGCAAAATGGTTCACACTGCCTACCTTTTCCTGACCAAAGCATTTGACACAATATCCCACTCGGTCATTGTTGACAAACTCAAGACATGAGGTATAAACCCTTATGTCACCCAGTAAATAGCTAGCTGACCCCATAAAGTTAGAGTTGGGGAGTCCACCTCTGCAACGAGGCCAGTCGTCAGTGGGGTCCCTCAGGGACAGATCCTAGGACCACCTCTTTTTAGCATTTACTTCTCTGAAGTCAAGGTCAACATCAAGAGCCTCTGGCTGACCAAATTTGCAGACAATTGCAAATTAAGAGTAGTCATAGAATCCCCCACCAACATGTTCTCCATGAAGGGCTGACGGATAAATACTTGGTATCAGACCCAAGGAGTAAAACTAAATGTGACGAAATGCGTAATAGTATCTTTTAGGAAGTCAGCTACCCCTGGTAGCTATCATATTGACAATACAACCAAAAGAGTTTTCCCAGTGCTTAGGGACTTCGGGCTGCACATAGACAGTAATCTAACCTTTGACCAGGATGGCATCATGCATCTACTGTAGTGAAGAAATCATTCTATGTTGTACAATTTATAACTAAAGGTATGGCATCTAGGTCCAAGGTGGTGATTTTTCCACTGTATTTGGCCTTCATCAGACCTATCTTTGAAAGCAATGCCTCCTTTGGAATGTACCTAACCAGTCACATCCAACTACTGGAGCATCCACAAAGGTTTTTCATTAAAAGAATATAAAATGTAAATAACATGTGCTCTGCAGACCACCTCAAAACCCTATCCCTCTATTCTGTTTCCTATAGGCTGTTTTTGGGAGATCTATGTCTGGCATCCTAGGCATCATCAGATCCCACTTTGATGGACATCTTGCATATCCACTAAACAAACAGCACCAGAATTATCCATTCTAGAGACTTAAACCTTGAGACTACCCCTTTTCTGGAACAGGGTCCCCATCCATGTAAAGCGGAATCCCTCCCTAACTCAATTCATGTGCAACTTGGACAATTGGATGGAGAAAAAGAAAGTGATCCCTGGTTTGGCACCTATGCATCTAATGGACAAAGGCAGCCTGTACATGTTCTTCTCCCAGGCCCCTACTTGTAACTGTTTTATCTCCCAAGCCCCTGTATACACTTACCAAGGGTACCAGAACTTGTCAGAAACTTAAGATGCATGGCTAGGCTTAAAAGGGCCCCAGTGGTCATTAACCTATTACACACCTATGATTCTATGAAGACCAGAAGTACAAATGCCTCAACTGCAAACTTAAGAATCCAAATTTTGAGGAGTGGGAGAGGGAATAGCCATGACTTCCAACCGGTGAAAACTCAGACATAATAATAGTAAACTCGGGGGTACTGGGGGTATAGAGGGCTGAAGACCTCTCCTAAAGAAAATGCTAATCATACATTTGTATATCATTCAGATTTTGCAGCTTACAAGTGAGGCTTTTGATCTTGCAGCTTTTGATTAGCCATGCGAACTCCTCAATCCACTGTGATAGCATTCACATATACAGTGTACTAAGTTAGCTAGTTAACTATTTAGTTATGTTTTGTTGACCAGTTTACCCATTCTGTGCAAGGCCCATTTTCATACATTAGTAATGTCTATGACTGGTATATGGCTTTGTCATCTCAAGAAGATGATGGTATCCCTCATTAGCATGTGGGTAGAACCACAGATCATAGCTGTGTCTATAGTAATATTAGTCAAAATGTTGTGGGACTATTTGAGCTCACAGAAACCTGCCACCTTCCTGTGCTGGTATACCCCTATGACATCAGTTGGGTGCAGGACATCCTGCAACAGTGTTCCCATCAGCTGCCCAATGCAGTGTATATTTACAAGTGCCCACCAGGAGGTCCTCCCAGGAGGTTCAAGTGCCACAGAAGGTGTTAGATAGCCCTGCAACCACCCACATGGATAGCATTCTTTGGGTACTAGGGTTTCCTTCTGAGATGAACAGCCTGATTTGAAAAATATAAAACAGCACAGGACATAATGTACACCAGAATCCCAGTACAACATCACATATCACTACCAGTTAGGTTATACATACTAAGCAATCTGATGACATACTACAATTGTGTACTAATATCCTCAGTATAACAAATACCAATGGGAATAGTATCACAGCATCGTGATAGTATAGAGTTTGACATGCATGCCATGTGTCCAGCCAGTACACAAGTTTAAATAATGCTGAGTTAGAAGGTGACACATGGAAATGTCAAGATCCATCACAGGGGCGCAAGGTGATTTCATAGGTTCATAGGTTCATAGGTTGGTACTAGGCTATCAGCTCTAGGGCCTATACAAGTCTAGCCATAACAATTACCTGGCTATTTCTTCCCACACTATTTACTTCCCTGGACCCCTATGCAACATCCTCCAGGTACTCTGGTTTACTTCCATATTCCAAAGACATCCAGTAGGTGAACTGGACACTCTAAATTAGCCATAGGTGTGAATGTGCATGTGAGTGTGTGGTGTGGAAGAACAACTGTGGCAGGGCTAACCATCTGGCAGTGTGAACCTTGGCTCTAGATGATTGTCACTGTTGAAGTGACACTCCTACTCCATGTGCAAAAATGGAAACAAAGGGGATGTGGATGGATGGATGGATGGATGGATGGATGGATGGATGGATGGATGGATGGATGGATGGATGGATGAATGGATGGATGGACGGATGGATGGATGGACGGATGGACGGATGGATGGATGGATACATTAGTTGCACATATATATATATATATATATATATATACATTGTATACACATAACAGGCTAAGCCTGAAATTGGTCAATAATGATAAGTGCACTACCCTGGTAAACAAATACATAAATAAATAAACACCCTGCCAATGTATGAGGTGCATCTACTACTCCTGGTGGGTGACCTGGTTTACACATTGGACAGTTTCATCCTTAGGGCAGAGAACATGACAAACTTCATAGATGTAGTACCATTAACAGTCTGCATATGAAATGTACAGACCTCATGTTGTTGTGGGGTACATATGTTCATGTTCCATGACTACTCTCATGCTCCATCACCACCCTCATCCTCATGCTCGCATGCTCTCAGGTTCCCCCTCTTCAAGTTGCTCCCTTTATGGTGACATTTTTCCCCACTGCCTGGGGTTGTAGTGTCCAATTCATGACTACATTTTTGCCCTTGAACTTCCTTATGGGAAGGGAATGTTTCCAAACAACATTTCAGGAACTGAGACGATACGGCCCAAAAAAGCCATGCTACCTGGTTTGCTCATACTGGAGTCCTGGATCTCCGCTGAGCTGCCATTTTTGTGAAGTGGTGTTTTTCCACATATTTGCATATGTGTAGCTGGTTGTGTGATTATTGGGTGACCTTTATTCTTACATGATGGGTACACCCCTTGGGACTTCATGGAGCACAGCTGGTATCTTCCAGCAAGTTGACAGCAGTCCCTGACAGGCAGAGATCTATATACTGCTATCCCTTGGTACATCCTTCTGCAGTATACAGGATGCATTTCCATTATAAAAATGTATTGCAATGTATAATGTTTTTTGATGGCAAAAACTTCACCTCATGCAGCACACACTATACATAAATAACACTTGCATGTTGTTCTGTGTCTCTTTTGGATTATAGACCGCTTACTGCAGTATAGCATTTTATACCAACTGCTCACTCAGATCCAAAACAAAATCTCCTTCAGGTCCACAAACCTGCATGACCTCCTGGCCATTTACAGCTATCCCACTCCTTAGCTAAACAGTGGAACTCTCTCCCCACACACTTATGCAACCTACCTACCCATACAAATTTCAAATCTCAGCTACTCTCTCATCTTTCTTCCAAATGGGAATGCCCTTGCCACGCTCCAACTTAACCCCCCCATTCCACCTTGCACTGACTCATCCAACTACCTCTACTATTACTTCATCCCACCCAAAACAATCCTTGCCCTACCAAAAACTAATTTTCACTCTAATATCTATTGTACTATACTCCCCAATCTCAAATACCCTCTCCATGCATAATATTTCCCTAACCTACTAATGGCTAGTAGCTATATATTTTGAAATGTTAAACTTACAATTGAGTTTATAACAAAAATATTCACTTTATGTAAATGTTGAAATTTCTGTACTGAATTATGTCTTTTCAGTTTTGTAACATTGTGACAAGCCAATTGCAAATATCAGGGAGCTTATCTGTAAATGTTTAATTAGCTGTAGGAACTATTTCCTTTTGCAACATGTGAAATGTAACTTGTGGAGCTTTTCTCCCCAGGCCTCCACTGAAAATGGGCTCTTCTTGGCCCAGTGGACTTCCCCGGTCATCAAACTTAAATAAATAAAATAAAATAAATATGGGGATTGCATATGCAGTTTGTAAGTATAGTAAGTAAATAACACTAGGTAAGACTGCAACTAACACTAGGTAAGACTACAATCCAAATTGTAGCTTGCTACAGATCCACCACCATGTCCCAAGCTTCTCACTACACCTTTCTAAACATACTGGAAAATATTAAGATACAACCAAACACCTAATACTTGGTGATTTCAACTACCCTGCCATTAACTGGGAAAACTACTCTTGAACCAACACCTTTGCCCAACGGTTCTTGGAATTCATAAATTCCAACGCCCTGGATCAACTAATCCATAGTCCCACCAGGGGCTCCAATATCCTAGAACTGGTCATTACCAACATGGGAAATCGATGCTCCACACCTATGGTCACCCCCTCATTGGTCAGGTCAGACCATAAGCTAATCACCCTTAACATCCACATCCCACCCCAACCCCCACCCCACCCCCCCAGTAAGGAAACCTCCATAAAAAACTTCTCCAAAGCCAACTTCATGCTACTCAAGTCAGAAGTGACAAACTTCATGACACACATGCAGATGGGAACTGAATGTTCAACTGCTGAGTCCTACACTAAGGCACTGTACGAGCACATCCACTCCTCCATGAATCGTGCCATCGCAAATAGAACCAAGATGCTCTCCTCCAAAAAAAGGAAGCCAATCTGATGGTCCCCTGCCATAAACAAACTTTACAACAAAAGGAAGAAACTGTTGCTGAAAAGAAGAAAATCCCAGGATGCAAAAAACTCCCTTACCAGCCTCAATAGAAAGCTGAGATCCCTCATAAAATCCTCCAAAGCTAGTTACGAAAATAAAATTGCTGAAGATTCCAAAGACAACCACAAGGCATTCTATAACTATGTCAAGAATCTAAATGGCAATGCTCAGATCTGCTCTGAGCTACATCAGAATGGCTTAAATATACTGATCCCAAGGATATTGCCAATATCCTGGCAGATCGATTCAGTGCCAACTTCACCCCTCCTCTCACCCCCTAAATGGCCCATCTCAATACTGGAAGATTGCCAAATTCCAGTAATAAAGGCCACACAGGTAAAAAATGCACTTTCCAAAGCTAAGAATACAGCATCCATGGGACCAGATGACGTCCTGGGCTGTGTAGTACATGAACTACAAAATGAACTGGCAAATCACCTAAGTGTCATGTTTAATCATACCCTCGCCTCAGGCTTCAGGCCCACTGAGTGGTGCACAGCTACAGTTATCCCACTCCACAAGGGGGATCCACCTTGGATCCCGGGAACTACCGCCCCATCAGTCTGACGAGCCTGATCTGCAAGGCCATGGAACGCATTATTATGGGACTTATAAACAAAGACAGTGGCAACCTTCAAACACTGGACCCCACCCAGTTTGCATTCGTGAAGGGCTGATCTTGTTTCCTGAACCTGATTGACTTCTTCAAATCAGTCTCCAGAGCCGTGGACGAGGGTAAGGCGGTACACACAGCCTATCTAGACCTTGCCAAGGCCTTTGACACCATCCCCCACTCTGGAATCATAGATAAACTTACTAAGCTGGGCATTAATTCCTATGTCACTTGATGGGTTGCCAAATGGCTTACTGACAGAACTCACACTGTAAAAGTAGCTGAGTCCAAATCCAGCTCCAGACAAGTGACAAGTGGAGTACCTCAGGGTTCAGTCCTGGGGCCGCTGTTGTTTGACATCTACTTCTTTGAAGTACAGGCCAACACTAAGGGACTCTGGCTAACAAAGTTCACAGATGACTGCAAAGTGGGAGCCATTATTGAATCCCCAAATTATGTGGATACTCTACAAAAGGGCTTTACCAGAAACAGATGTTTGGTGCCAGAGCCATGGGCTCATGCTCAATGCCAAGAAATGTATAGTTATCCCCTTTGGGAAAAAACATGTACCAGTGAATTACCACATAGGTGGCAGTACACTAAACACTGAAAGTGTGATAAGAGACTTAGGGACACAGGTGGACAGTGGTCTCACCTGCGATAACCACATTGCCACAACAGTCAAAAAATCCTTCTATGTGGTACACCTCATCACTAAGGACTTTTCATCCAGAAAAAAGGAGGTCATTGTCCCACTGTACTCATCCCTCATTAGACCCATTATAGAATACAATGCCCCATTTGGTATGTACCTCTCAAGACATCTGCAACAACTGGAAAGGTCACAGAAATGCCTCACTAAAAGAATCAAAGGCCTAAAGCAGATGCCCTATGCTGACCGCCTTAAAAATCTCCATCTATACTCTGTCGCATACCGTCTACTCAGAGGCAATCTCTGCTTAACATTTAAGGCCATGTCAAACCCAGAGCTGTTGGACATGCTACACTTAAAGAAATCCCAATCCCTCAAAGCCACACGTTCCAGAGATCTAAACCTTGTCATCACAATAAACAAAACATGCTGGAGGGATAGGGTCCTGACCCAGAGACTTCCCAGACTCTGGACTAGACTGCCCATACATGTCAAGCAGAGCACCTCTTTGACCCTCTTCAAAAGGAACCTTGACAATTGGATGGGAGAAAGGAAATTCACCCCAGAAATCACATCAGTCACCCTGCTAGACAGGGGTCCAGGGAAGTAAATAGTTTGGGAAGAAATAGCCAGAGAACTGTTATGGCTAGGCTTGTATAGACCCTAGGGCCAATAGCCTAGTACCAACCTATGAACCTATTATCTGACTGATATGAGTCTGTAGCCCTGTCAGAATATACATCTTGTGTTTGCAAGCCATTTATCACTGCATAATACTTAGCTCTGTTGCATTTTGTTCCTTGTTTGTAGGAGATGCTAAGAAGTACAATTCTAAATTCAGCACACAAGAGCCAGAAGTCCTGCTAGAACTACCTTGAGGAATATCCAGTTTCTCGTGAGTTAAGTTACAGACGTGGGATGAGGCAAAGGTGTTGGGCAGAGGGAATAGTGACACAGTGCCACTGTTGAATCTCAGAATTATGAAATTGGGTCAAGGACAGGACAGTAATGCTGTGAGCTGCCTTGACTGTGGGTGCACCCCTACCCTGAATATGCTGTTGTCAGAGGATTATTAGCTGCTGCTGGCCTCTGTCCAAGAAGTACCCAACACAGGTATCCCAGGTGGGCTTGAGGTTGGGGCCCCTCATGAATGGGATGAGTTGCACAACCCTAGTAGGTTGTACACTCTGTAGTGCCACATGCCAGCACATAGTGTGCCCTAGTGTGCTCTCTGATTAAGTAGCCCAGGCAGGTATGACCCAGACCCTGAGTAGCATCCTGCCCTCACCAAGAATGACACCTCAGTATAAAGAAAAAATGATCAATTTCAACAATTGGCTAAGCTTCTGGTGTCATTCAAAGGGGATCCAGTGTCTGTCAGCCTGGGATGACATGCTCGACAAGTCGTGTTGCTTCACAAGAGATGGCTTGCACCTGTCACCCCTAGGGTTTCGAATACTGGCCAAAGCTCTTGCTGCCCCCATAGTGCCTTTTTTAGGCAAGGCTCAAAAGTCAAACCACCTCCATAAACAGCACAAATAAAAAAAAAATGAAGGTTATGCTACTCAACGCCAGGAGTTTAAATATCAAAATGCATGCGCTCGAAACACTCCTTAGTATGGAGAATGTCAACATCTGTGCAGTAACTGAAATCTGGTTCAAGGCTCCAGAGAGCACTCCAGCACTACCAGGCTACAACTCATACCACACATTTTGGCCACAGAACACGGACCGAAACACAAAAGGAGGGGATGTATCCATATTCATCAAGGATACCTACACCTCCAGGTTAGTAGCACAGCATACCTCGGAGATCATCCATGTGCAACTAACATTGGGCAAATCTGCAATGCAAATTGAGGCCTGCTACAGATCACCCTCCATGACCCAGGACCACCACTCTGCCTTTCTGGAGACACTGGAAAACATGAAGGTCCTACCAAATACCCTGATATTGGGCGATTTCAATTACCCTACCATTAACTGGGAAAACTACTTGAATACAAACTCCCAAGCTCAGCGCTTCCTGGAATTTATCAACTCAAACACCCTGGATCAGCTGATAAACTCCCCTACCAGAGGTGAAGACATATTGGACCTGATCATCACCAACATGGGCAACAGGTGTTCTGCACCGGAGGTCAACCTGTCACTGGTTAGATCAGACCATAAACTAATCACTCTGGATGTCCACACCCCACCAACACCCCCAACCAAGGAAAGCACAGTGAAAAACTTTTCTAAAGCAAACTTCACCTTACTTAAGACAGAGGTGGTAAGTTTCACAGCCCCCACACTAAAGGATAACGCTGCCCAAGATGCAGAATCCTTTACAAATGCACTCTATGAGCACCTACAAGGATGCATGGATCATGCCATCCCTAGCAAAACCAAGACTCACTTCCCTAAGAGAAGGAAACCAGTGTGGTGGACCCCCTGCCATAAACAGGTTATACAATAAAAGGAGGAAACTAGTTCAGAAAAAAAGCAAATCCCAAGAAGGAAAGACATCCCTGATCAGTATCAGTAAGAAACTAAGGTCCCTCATAAAATTATCCAAGGCTAACTTTGAAAGAAAAATAGCCAAGGATTCAAAAGATAACCACAAAGCCTTCTTTAGCTATGTCAAGAATCTAAGTGGCAACTCACAGATATGCTCTGAGCTAGTGCAAAATAGTACAAAATATACTGGACCTACTGATATTGCCAACATCCAGGCAGATAGATTCAGTGCAAACTTCACCTCCCTCTCAACTCCAAAAGGGCCCACAACAATACCGGAAAAGTGTAGTGTCCCTGAAATCACAGACACACAGGTGAAAACAGCCCTTTCAAAAGCCAAAAACACAGCATCAATGGGGCCAGATGGTGTCCCAAGATGCATCTTTCACGAACTACAGAACTAACTAACCCCCCACCTAAACACGCTGTTCAACCTCAGCCTCTCTACAGGCTACGTGCCTTTAGAATGGCACACAGCAACGGTTATTCTGCTCCACAAAGGAGGGGCCACAACTGACCCTGGTAACTATCACCCCATAAGCCTGACTAGCCTGGTCTGCAAGGCTATGGAGCGCATCATCAGGGAACCCATTAACAAAGACATTGGGAACCTCCAAACACTTGACCCGACCCAGTTCAGTTTTGTTAAGGGCAGATCATGCCTACTAAACCTGGTTGACTTCTTTGAGTCAGTCACCAAGGCCATAGATGAAGGAAAGGTGGTTCACACAGCCTACCTTGACCTCGCCAAGGCATTCAACACCATTCCTCACTCAGGTATTATAGAAAAACTCACCAGCCTGAACATAAACCCCTACATCACAAGATGGGTTGCCAACTGGCTTACAGACAGAAATCATGCGGTAAAAATAGCAGGCTCCAGGTCCGACTCTAAACCAGTCACAAGTGATGTCCCACAAGGCTCAGTCCTGGGACCCATACTGTTCGGCATATACTTCTCAGAAGTAACAGGCAAACACAGGAGGACTATGGCTAACCAAGTTCGCCCATGACTGCAAACTGGGAGCCATAATTGACTCTCCGGCTGACATGGACATCCTCCATAAAGACCATATTGAGATGGACACCTGGTGTCAAAGTCATGGCCTCAAGCTAAATTCCAAAAAATGCATAGTCATCCCATTTGGGAAAAGCAAAACACCCATGAATTACCACATAGGTGGCAAGTTATAGTGCCCCTCTACTCGTCACTCATCAGACCCATCATAGAGTACAATGCCCCATTTGGGATGTACCTCACAAGACACTTCCAACAGCTGGAAAGACCACAAAAGTACCTCACCAAAAGGATTACTGGCCTCAAACATATGTCCTATGCAAACTGACTGAAAAAACTCCGGCTGTACTCAGTGGCATATCGCTTACTCAGAGGTGATCTCTGCCTGACTTACAAAGCCATGTCCAACTCAGAATTGATGGACATGCTCCACCTAAAGAAATCTAAGTCACTGCGAGCCACACGCTCTAGTGAGCTAAACCTTGCCACACCAATAAATAGAACATGCTGGAGGAATAGATTCCTGTCACAGAGACTCCCCATGCTTTGGAACAAAATTCCTATCTACATTAGGCAGAGCCCCTCACTAACACTCTTCAAGAGAAACCTTGACGAGTGGATGGGTAACAGAAAATACACCCCTGGGATCACTTCATTGGCTCTGCTTGACAGAGGCTCAGTTAATTAAACAATGGGGCGTTGAAAGCCAACACACTCTGGCTAGGCTTATAAATGTCCTCGTGCAGATAGCCTAGTACCTACCTATGAACCTATATAATTCTAATGAACCCTTATCACTCCACAGGCAATGCCAATGAGATAACATCATAAGACATTGCCTGCAATGTACCCACAGTGAGCAGGCACTGTGTAGCTCAGGTATGTATGGCTGATAATGCAGCCTATCTGCAAGGGTGGGATGTGGATAACCTCATGCTGACATAGGTACTCTTTTTAAGGTCATGCTAGTGGCACCCCTGCATCTACACCTCATTCCCACAAAGTGGAGGTCCTGGGCACCAGACAGGAGTCTGTAGTTTCCACTGCTACCACAGGTACTGTTAATGCCACACCAGTTCACGCACCCAGTGGTGGCATCCTACCCTATTGCATGTGCTGCTAAGAGGCCACCTCAGGTAATGGTAGTGATGATGGCGCATGGAACCATGACCACATGGAACAAGCTATTGTAGGGCATAGAGAGGACACACAGGTTTCCACAGGGCATACTCCTCAGGTCGCACTGCCCAACCTGCAGGAGGACAAACACATACAGGTCAATGCCAAGGTATCTCACCAGAACAGTCTCCATTGCACAGTAGCAGTGCTTCTCTGTCCCATTTTGGTAGAACTTCAATGGTAGATGTTGCAGCTCCTCACTTCCTTACAGGTAGAGCTACTATGGTGGCCTCACAGCAAAACTGCCCTATGGGGTAGTGCTGCTGCTGCTACTATGGTGGCCTCACAGCAGCACTACCCCATAGGGCATGACTGATTGGGGATGGGGTGGTTTCAGATGCTGCATCCCTGGAATGCCATGCTGAACTACTAAGGCATAGCCTTTGGGCACAGTCTGTGTCTGTACAGTATCTGGCTTATGCAGCTCATGTGCAGTCTGGCAGGAGGCATGACAAACCACCGCAAACTACAGGCAGCCATACTACAGCAACTGAGACATTGCAGCAATAGTTCAGACAGGCATCCTGTCAATGAGTGCAGTTTAGTAGCTGCTTTCCAGGTACAGCAATCTTTGGTACCCCCCCCCCCCAGAGAGAGCCATACTGCTGATGTGCCTTTGGTGACCTTGTCACACAAAGCAATGTCTCCTCCTCATGCACAGGTGACAGCCATACTGAAGCTATGCCATCTCATCTGCTGACATGACTCAGTCAGGATACACAGTGGGGATGGGTGCAGGTACCTCATCAGCATAGAGGGCTACCACAACAATGTGCGTGCATAATAGAAAGGCAGGCAACACAGACAGGGCCATCTACCTCTCATGGAGACCGGGACAGAGTCCCATATGTTTCTGCTTCAAATGAAACACACTGAGATACTGACTACTGTGTAACTGTGGTTCATGTTGCAGCCTGCACCATGTGTGAATAGCTTCAGTGATGATGGCACTGTATTCTGAACTCTTGGCAATAACATGCTATGTCTATTCCACTGTATTGTACACTTTATGACAATATCTACTAGGTTATTAACAATAGTAATAATAATTTATATACTTTTCTTATGAGTTTCGTAACTTCCCTTCATCAGAAGATCTCTACAACAATAGCAGCTCACACCTGCTAAGTTCGGCATTGCTCTGCCACCTGTACTCTTTGTAGTATAGCAGAGGATGGTGGTGGTGGTGGTGGCTCGTCACTGCCGACCTCCTTTTCCTCACTGTCATATTCTGGCCATGTCTCTAGACAACAACATGTCAGGTTGGGTAGGATGCAGCAGGCCATTAAGATACAGCAGGCCTTCACAGATGTGCACTGAAGTGTACCACTGGCAATGTCCAGACAGTGGACTTGCATCTTCAGGTGTCCAAAGACACGGTCAATGATGCTCCATCTATAGTAACGGACTAGTCGTGGGTCTCCTGTGTAAGTATCTGGGGGGAATGCAGGGATTCCAGCAGCCATGGTTCCAGCTGGTATCCACCATTTCCTAATAATCATCCATGGATATCATCCCTGACTCCAGCACTTGGAATATGGCACTGGAATGCTGCAAATTGGTATCCTGTAAGCAGTGGTCACATACTACCTGGCAGGTCAATGAGTGGTATGCATGCTTACTGAGGTATGTATGCACATATTCTGTAGCTAGTTCATGTAAATACAGAATCAAAATTCAAATATATGTAGACATTTTTTCCACAAAACACTAACGCAATTAGTAAATAACATTACATAAAAGAAATACTCTATATATTCATTAATCATACCTCCTCTTCATAAGAAATCATAAAAAGGTAAATTTTAATTCACCAGTAGAAACCAGACAGTGTATGATACTCCCAAAGCTATGGAGGTAGTAAATTCTACAGATGAGGTTCCTGAAATGCAGAAGCATAGACACCAATTATCAAGATACAGCTGTGGAATAACTAGCCAGAGGTATCGCTAGTGTGTGCAAATGGGAAAGCTGACCTGGGAGCAAAGTGTCACAGGTCACAAAGGGCAAATGTCATTCACAAAGGAATGTCGCTACTGCATTTGCAGTCAGGCTGAAGTGCTTCAGCTCTCCATGTGCATTTGCAACAAGTGAAGCAGCTTGCTACACTTTACAAACAAAAAAATAACTTTTTTTTTTTACTTTACCTGGAGGAGAGGGCATCTTTTGGTCTTCAGCTTAGAGCTGAGGGGGCACCAGATCAGGAAGCTGCACAGGGTACCAGCAACTCCTTAGGATAACTGGGAGCAAAGTCATGGATGGAAAAGTAAACCATCAGAATCTTGCAGATGATTCTAAACTGAATTGGTAGCCAATGTAGGACGTGCATTACAGGAGTGATATGAAGGTAACAAGGAGGTAATGCTGTTGCAGATTTCTGTGCCTATCTGTAGATAATCAAACTCAGTGTTGAGAAGTCCTAGGTAAAAGACATTGCAATAATACAATTTAAAAGAAACTAAGCCATGAACAAGCACTACGAGGTCAGCTTGAATCAAAATCTGCTTTAGCTTGGAATGTTCCATAAGTGGAAGAAAAATTATTCGACATATTCTGATATTTGGTCCCTCAATATCAGCTTCTAGTTCAAAATAACACCAATATTATACACATTCAATGAATTCAAGTGTATCACCTTGTATAACATAAAACTAGGGAGTTGGAGTGCACAGAACTTCCTTATAGTAGCACAAATTGCCATTGCCTCAGTTTTAGATGTGTTCTGATTCCACCACTTATGTGGCAAGAATGGATTGCTTCCAGATCATCAGTCAGAGAACACGCACTTGCCACTTTATATTGGGGAAAGGAGAAGTTAATCTGGGTGTTACCTGAAGAGCTATGGTTTGCTATTTCTCTTTCAATAATAAGATCACCCAATAGAAGTATATATACTGTTAAATATCATGGGCCTGGGATAGAACCCTATGGTACTCCACATTCTAAGGGATAAGATGAGGAGAAATGTAGTCCAGTGCAAACTTTCTGTGAATGGCCAGGGAGATAAGATGAAGACTACTCCAAGACTGAACTTAACAGACCACAGTATGATTATAATCACGCGATCAATAGATCATGAGCCATTGTGTTAAATGCTGCTGAAAGATCTTGGATGACCAGTACTGATTAGTACCTCTCATCACTGGTCAGAAGGAAGTCAATGATAACTCTAATGAAAGCAGTGTCTCTACTATGGCAAGTGAGAAAGCCATAATGAAAAGGATCTTTCAATCCATGTACTACAAGATAAATATAAAGTTGCTTAAAAACAACCTTCTCAATAACCTTTCCCAAAAAAGGAAGGCTAGACATTGGATGGTAGTTGTCAAAAACAGTAGGATCCAGAGTTGGTTTCTTGACAGTAGGGATAACAAAAAACACTTTTTCTGCAGGTAGAAATATCCCAGATATCAAGAACACAGCCAAAATCTGGAAAATCATTGGTTCTTGAACATCAACACTATGCAAAACAAACTTTGATGGACAAGGAACAGGTTATTGGACATATACAAGAGACAGTTGTCAGTGAATTCTCTGACTGATTATCTAGAAGCCTTTACTTTTCATGAATGTGACTCAAATGCAGGAGAACCTAGGTCATAATCAGGAATATTAAAGACCACTCAATGGAGTAAAGCAAACCAGTCTGGCATTAAAACAGTGCCCATGGAGTGCAGTGGTGAAATAGCAGATCTGGTGGCAACAACCTTACTGGAGAAGAAATGAGCAAATGACTCACATTCTAAAGCAGATTGCTTGTTGAGCAGAAAGACAAGTGAGTGCACAACCTCTGCACCACATATCTGACTGATTAGATGCCACAGAGATTTCTCTAGATAAAAGGGTACTTTTCTTAATAGTGATGTATGCATGATAAATGGCATAGTGTCTCCAAGTCAAGACTATCCTTCCATAGACCCACCCCAAGCCACTGATGCACCAACCTGCATCATTTCCTACACAGGAGAGATATATGGCTGTATGTGTGTCATGCACTGCACAAAAGTTGATTTTGAGATGGCATGCTGCATGGATGTCATGCATTAGTAGCAGTTATTTCCTCCGAGGTGACTGAGATCCTTATATCCTGCTGGTCTGCATGTGCCAGTTGGCAATCCAGAAACCACTGTGCTATTTGACTGATAGATGCCTGAGATATGCCTGGAGTGTCCCATGGAGGCCATTGGAAGGTGCCTATGGCCAGGATGGTCACAGCAGTTATGATCCATGTTTGCAAAGATATTGGCCTACCTTTTTCTACCTGCCACTTCCATAGCATGATGCAGGCAGCATAGCTCATTTCATGTATTACTATCCATATGGAACCTGTCTAGCTGCCCTGTCTAGTAATGCTTGTGTACAGGATCTGTGGCCAAAAGTGGTGTGGTGATGATGAGCTACTGGACAGCGGGGAGCCTCTGCTGCTAATATATGACTAAAACTAAATGCTGAATTATCCATGTGCAGTTATATCTGCAGTTGTTCCCTCATGCATTTGCATCTCTTTGTCTTTTCTTGAACATCACTGTGCGTACTATTTCTCTTCATGAATGTGACTCAAATGCAGAAGGACTTCAAGGTCAGATAACTTGTTATTTATACTCCTTGCATTGAGCAGTGCCACCCTGGTGTGGTCTTATGTTTGATTTGTTTTGCTAATTAGTTGGGAGACCCATTAGCTGAACCCTGCCTAAGAAAGACACTTTGGAGGTTGTGAGGTCTTGATTCATAAGTTCATAGGTTCATAGGTGTGTACTAGGCTAATGGCCCTGGAGCGTTTGCAAGCCTAGCCCATAGGATTAACTTGGCATCGTACCACCTGACCTTAGTTCCCATTGTCTCTGTCGAGCAGACCCACTGGAGTGATCCCCGGGGTGAATTTTCTATTTCCCATCAACTTGTCAACATTTCTCTTGAAGAGGGCCAGTGAGATGCTCTGTTTGACATGTATGGGAAGATTATTCCATAGCATGGGCAGTCTCTGGGTTATGAACCTGCCCCTCCAGCATGTTCTGTTGATTGAGGTAATGAGTTTGAGGTCTCTGGAGTGTGTGGTGTGAAGGGATTGGGATTTCTTTAGATGCAGCATTTCTAACAGAGCTGGGTCAGACATGGCTTTGTAAGTCAAGCAGAGATCGCCTGTAAGTAGGTAATATGAGACAGAGAATAGTTGGAGTTTTTTGAGTCTGTCCATATAGGACAAGTGTTTAAGGCCTAAGATCCTCTTTGTGAGATACTTTTGCAGCCTCTCCGGTTGTCACAGATATCTAGTGAGGTACATGCCAAATGCGGCATTTTACTTAATGATTAGCCTAATAAGGAAAGAATAAAGGGAGACAATGACCTCTTTCTTCCTGGATGCAAAACCCTTAGTAATGAGATGTGTTACATAGAAGGACTTTCTGACCACAGTGGCAATGTGGTGGTCAAAAGAGAGGTTGCTGTCAACCTGTGTTCCCAGATCTCTTATAACACCTTCTGTGTTCAGTGGACTACTATCAGTGTGGTAATTCATGGGAACTGGGTTTTTCCCAAAGGGGATGACGACACATTTTTTTGGCATTGAGCTTAAGGCCATGGTTCTGACAGCAGTTGTTGGTCTCAGTGAGGCCTTTCTGTAGGATGTTAACATCACATGAGGAGTTAATAATAGCTTCCAACTTGCAATCATCTGCAAACTTTGTCAGCCAGAGTCCCTTCCTGTTGGCCTGGATTTCAGAGAAGTAGATACCAAACAGGAGAGGACCCAGAACCGAACCCTGTGGGAATCCACTCACAACTGGTCGGCAGTCTGACTTAGAGTCCGCTACTTTCACACTGTGGGTTCTATCTGTGAGCCACTTTGCAACCCACCTAGTGATATAGGGGTTGATGCCTAGCTTAGTGAGTTTTTCTATGATTCCTGAGTGGTTAATGGTATCAAGGGCCTTGGCCAGATCAAGGTAGACTGTATGAACCACCTTGCCTTTATCCACACCTCTAGTGACTGACTCAAAGAAGTCGACCAGGTTGAGAAGGCATGATCTACCCTTCACAAAAACCAAACTGTGTGGGATCCAGAGTTTCAAGATTCCCTATATCCTTGTTTATTAGGTCCATGATGATGCATTCCATAGCTTTGCATATCAGACTCGTCAGGCTAATGGGGCAATAGTTCCCAGGGTCTGTAGTCACTCCTCCTTTGTGGAGAGGGATGACTGTAGCAGTGCGCCATTTGGTAGGTACAATGCCTGAGGTGAGGCTGTGTTTGAATAGGGCACATAGGTGGGGTGCCAGTTCACTCTGTAGTTCATGTAGAACACAGCCAAGGGATATTGTCAGGTCCCATAGAAGCTGTATTCTTGGCCTTGGACAGTGCTGTTTTAACTTGTGCAGCAGTAATACTGGGTGCCTGGCAATCTGCTGGTATTGTGATTGGTCCTTTGGGGGGGTAAAGTGGGCACTGAATCTGTCAGCCAGTATATTGGCAATATCTGTTGGCTCGGTATAGGAGGTACCATTGTGCAGTAACTCTGGGTATTGCCATGGAGATTCTTCACATAACTATAGAAGCCCTTGTGGTTTTCTTTATTATCTGCTGCAATTCTGTTTTCATAACTAGCTTTAGAGGATTTGATGAGGGATCTCAACTTTTTGTTGAGGCTAATAAGGGAATTTTTCCATTCTTGGGACTTCACTTTATTCCACATCAGTTTCCTCCTCCTGTTTTAGAGTTTATTTATGGCAGGGGACCACCAGATTGGTTTCCTTTTTTGGAGGATAGTGCCTTGGTTCTGTTGGGTATGATGAGATCCATGCATTTGTGTACGTGTTCGTACAGTGCATTGGTGTACGATTCAGCGGTCCTGAAACTATTCTCCATTGGCATGGGTGCCATGAAGTTAGCCACCTCTGTTTTTAGGAGCCCAAAGTTAGCTTTGGAGAAGTTTTTCATGGTGGTTACCTTTGGGGTTGTGGGGAGTGGGAGGGATGTGGATTTCCAAATTGATTAGTTTGTGGTCGGAGCTGACCAGGTAAGAGTTGACTACTGGTGTAGAGCAACAGTCGCCCATGTTAGTAATGAACAGGTCAAGGATATTGCTACCTCTAGTGGGGGTAAGAACGAGCTGGTTCAGAGCATTGGAATTAATGAATTCCAGGAAATGTTGGGCAAGTGGATTGGTACATGAGTAGTTTTCCCAGTTAATGGAGGGGTAGTTGATGTCACTCAGTATGAGAGCATTAGGTTGGACCCTAATATTCTCCAGGGTGCTTAGGAATGTGGAGTGTGAGTCTTGGGACATGGTTGGGGACCTATAGCAGGCTACAACATGAATCACTGTCTTACCTAATGTTAGCTGCACGAGAAGTATCTCTGATGCATTATGTTGGGCTACCAGTCTGGAGATGTGCTCATCCTTTATAAATATGGAAACACTACCACCTTTGGAACTTCGGTCCAAGTTCTGGGGCAGGAAGGTGTGGAATGAGTTATAGCCTGGTAGTGCAGGGGTGCTTTTTGCTGCTTTGAACCAGGTCTCTGTTACAACACAAATATCGATTTTCTCCATTTTGAGGAGTGCTTCAAGCGAGTGCATTTTGAGATTTAGACTTGCTTTGAGCAACATGACCCTCAGATTGCATTTGTTTGTAGCTGTTACAGTGGTAATTTTGTCTTTGGAACACTGACTAAAAAAAGGCACTATAGGGGTGGCAAGAGCCTTGGGCAGTATCTGGAAGCCCAGGGGTGACAGATGCATGCCATCTCTGGCAAAGCATTGAGGTCTGTCAATCATGTCATCCCAGGCAGACAGATACTGGATCCCCTTAGAATGACACCAGAAACTTAGCCAATTGTTGAAGTCAATCATTCTGTCCTTGTACTGTGGTATCATTCTGGGTGATGGTAGGATGCTGCTCAGGGCTAGGGTCATACCCACCTGGGCTACATAATCCAAGAGCTTCTTCATGTCTGTTTTCATGTAGTCCAGGGAGGTATGTCTCAGGTCATTCACACCCACATGTACAATGACAGAGTCATATTTGTACTGTTGTTGAGGGACCTGAGTGCATGGTGGATCCTGGCACCTTGCAGGCAGCTGACTGTTACTTTCTCCTTATTCAGCCTAGTGAATGGGACATCAGTGTGCCTCACTATCAAATCACCTATGACTAGTGTGTTGGGCATGCTGTTTTGCCTTAGGGCTTTGGTTGAGTAGCACACTGTTTAGGAGAGTTATGTGTCTCATGATTAGGGTTCTGTTGTGTTGGTCGAGTGCATTTCTGCCTTGGAGGCCTCTGCTATTTGGGTAGATTTTTATTGAGAGCCTCTGCAAAGGTGGCTGCATGGTTTGTGTTTTTATGTGAAGGCACTGCTGGTGTGTGTTCTGGAGAGCTATGTGTTCCATGTGGTGTGGTACAAATGTTGACCTTCTCCTCTTGACCAGCTATTCCGGTCTTGGCTAGAGAGTGTGTGGCTTCCAATCTGGATATATAAGTGCATCTCTCGCAAGTCTGAGTGTTGGGAGGTAAGAGGAGATGGTTGTCGGTGTACATCTGTTATTCTAAAAGTGTATTAATTCTGGTTTAAGCACTTGGGCTTCAGGCCAGTTATTTTACATTAAGAGGGTTCGTGGTCTGCACTCTTGTGGGAGGAGAGGCTGGACTCTGCCCTTCTGAGCTGGGAATTTCTGGTTAAAGGCTTATAGTGCCTACATATTTGAACTGCTTCTTACTGAAATTGGTACACCTTGTTTGCTGTAGCATAGACTAGATCCAGGCCTGCTGAATCTAGCTTTGTCTGTATAACTTGAGCACTAATCCAGGCATTCTTTAAAGTATTCAATTGTATTTATTACTGCTTGTTAGTAACTTGATTAAAGTGTAGCTATCATTTTAAGTCTTTTGGATTAAGCACTTGGGCTTCAGACCAGTTGTTTTACATTAGGAAGGTTTGTGGCCTGCACTGTGGTAGCAGGACAGGTAGCTTACATCCTTCTAAGTTGGGAACTGCTGATTGAGGGCTCAGTGTTTGTTATTCTAAAAGTGTATTAGTTCTGGTTTAAGCACTTGGGCTTCAGGCCAGTTATTTTACATTAAGAAGGTTTGTGGTCTGCACTCTTGTGGGAGGAGAGGCTGGACTCTGCCCTTCTGAGCTGGGAATTTCTGGTTAAAGGCTTATAGTGCCTGCATATTTGAACTGTTTCTTACTGAAATTGGTACACCTTGTTTGCTGTAGCATAGACTAGATCCAGGCCTGCTGAATCTAGCTTTGTTTGTATGCTTGTTGTTTGTTTGCTTGTTATTTCCCTGAAATGCGAATTCCACCTAAAACGCGGCTTTTCAGTGCTTCTGTGGATACCTAGTGATATCTGCACTGCTTACTGTACTTATTTCCTTGTTTCACTTGAAAGAAAGTTACTGTTTGTCGTTTTTGCATTTAAGTTACCTGTAACACATTGCATTTAAGTTACCTGGCACTTGCTCACTAAGTCAGCACTAAAAAATTAAAAGCACTACACCCTCACAAACTCCCCTTGAGTACCTTGTTCCCCATTGGCCCTTTTTTCAATTATAAAGGAATTCCAAATACTATTCTAGCATGTCCAAAGGTCAGTTGTCAATCTCCTCTCCGGTCCAGCTGGTGAATCTGGGAATCTTGAGGCAATGTTACAACTGCCTCATGTACACAGACAACCCTCTCCTCCTCCCAACAAATTCCAACACATGTAAGAGATGCAACCATATAGCCAAACTGGAGGCTAAGCTCTCTCAACTCAGTACTGGCGTAACCAGTCAGGAGGAGAAGGAAACCACACTCACTACAATTCCAGTCTCACATAGACCTACCACGACAGCAAACCAAACACATAAACACACAAAAACATACTCGGAGGCTCTAAATAAAAATCTGCCTAAGCAGCAAAGACCTCCAAAGCAGACACCCAAGCAACTGCTACCCCAAAACAAAACACATGCAACACATAGCTGACAAAGCCAGTGTGCCGAACAGTCACAGCCTTTAAGGATAAACAACACACCTGATACACTTGTAATAGGTGACTATCGTCAGGCACACTGACGTCCTGCTCACCAGGCTGAACAAGGAGAAGGTCACGGTGAGCTGCCTGTCAGGCGCTAGGATCCGCCTCATAACACAAGCACTCAGGTCACTTCAAGGCAAGTACAAATATGACTCAGTCATTGTCCATGCTGGTGTGAATGACCTGAGATGTACCTCTCTGGACTACATGAAAAGAGACATAGAGGAGCTCTCTGAGCATGTAGCCCAGGCCGGTATGACCCTGACCTTGAGTAGCATCTTACCCTCACCAAGAATGATGCCACAATATGAAGACAAGATGATCAATTTTAACAATTGGCTTAAGTATTGGTGTCATTCAAAGGGGATCCAATGCCTGTCAGCCTGGGATGACATGCTCGACAAGCCACAATGCTTCGCTAGGGACGGCTTGCATCTGTCACCCCTGGGCTTTCGGATATTGGCAAAGGCTCTTGCTAACCCCATAGTGCCTTTTTTAGGCAAGGCTCAAAAGACAAACCCACCTCCATAGGTATCACAAGAGATAAGAAACTAAGAGCAATGCTACTCAATGCCAGAAGTCTAAACCTCAAGATGCATGCACTCAAAACTCTCCTTAGCATGGAGAACATCGATATCTGTACAGTAACAGAAACCTGGTTCAAGGCTCCCGAGAGGACCCCAGCACTACCAGGTTATACCTCATACCATGTTTTTCGGCCCCAAAACTTGGACCGAACCACAAAAGCAGGGGGAGTATCAATATTCGTCAAAGATACCCACACCTCCAGGTTGGTGACACAGCACGAAGCATCAGAGACTATCCATGTGCAACTAACAGTGGGTAAAACTGCCTTCCAGTTTATAGCCTGCTACAAACCACCCTCCCAAACCCAGGAACCCCACTCGGCCTTCCTGAGAACACTGGAAAATATGAAGGTCTCTCCAAACACCATTATATTGGGTGACTTCAACTACCCAAACATAGACTGGGAGCATTACTCTAGCTCCAACACCCTAGCTCAAAGGTTCCTAGAATTTTAAACTCAAATGCTATGGAACAACTTGTTACCACTCCCACAAGAGGGGAAAACATACTGGACCTGATCATCACCAACATGGGGACTCTATGCTCCAGACCAGAAGTGTATCCCTCACTGGTAAGATCAGACCATAAACTAATCTCACTGGATATTCACATCCCGACCCCACTCCCTGCCCAGAAAACCACAGTGAAAAACTTCTCTAAAGCAAATTTCACACTCCTCAAAACCAAGGTGGAATCCTTCAAAGCCCCCGGGCCTGTGGAAAATACGTCCCAGACCGCAGAATCCTTTATAAACGCATTCCATGAACACCTTCAGGAATGCATGGATCATGCAATCCCAAATAAAACCAAGACCCAATCCTCCAAAGGCAGATGTCCTGTCTGGTGGACCCCAGTCATAAACAAACTATACAATAGAAGGAGGAAGCTACTACATGATAGAGCAAAATCCCAAAAAGGGAAGGCATCTCTGATCAGTATTAGCAAAAAACTACGGGCACTCATAAAATCGTCTAAGGCCAGCTTCGAGAGAAAAATTGCACAGGACACTAGGAATAATCACAAGGCTTTCTTTAGTTATGTTGGGAACCTGGGTGGGAATTCCCAAATATGCTCAGAATTAGTCCAAAATGACAAAAAATACACCGAACCCACAGACATTGCCAACATCCTAGCCGACAGGTTCAGCGTAAACTCCCCCCCCCCAACCAAAAGGGCAAATATCTATCCCAGCAGAGTGTTGCCCCCCTGACATCTCAGATGCTCAGGTAAGAGCTGCCCTCTCCAAAGCAAAAAACACAGCATCAATGGGACCAGACAGTGTCCCGGGCTGCGTCCTACATGAACTCCAAGAAGAGCTAAACCCAAACATAAAACTACTGTTCAATCTCAGCCTTACTACAGGATATGTACCCAAAGAGTGGCATACAGCAACAGTGGTCCCTCTCCACAAAGGTGGTGCCTCAACGGATCCTGGAAACTATCGCCCCATAAGCCTGACTAGCCTGGTCTGCAAAGCTATGGAAAGGATCATCATTGGCCTCATAAATAAAGATATTGGGGACCTACAGACACTGGATCCTACCCAGTTCGGCTTTGTTAAGGGCAGATCCTGTCTCTTAAACCTGGTCAATTTCTTTGAAACAGTCACCAAGGCCATTGACGAGGGGAAGGTGGTCCACACAGCCTACCTGGACCTCGCAAAAGCCAATACAATACCCCACTCGGGCATTATAGATAAGCTCACCAGCTTAAATATAAACCCCTATGTCACTAGATGGGTTGAAAACTGGCTCAAGGACAGAACCCACATGGTTAGAATTGCTGGAGCCATGTTAGACTCCAAACCAGTTACAAGTGGTGTCCCACAAGGCTCAGTCCTGGGACCTCTCTTGTTCGGTATATATTTCTCGGAGGTACAGGCCAACACAGAAGGACTGTGGCTGACCAAGTTCGCAGATGACTGCAAACTGGGCACCATAATCGACTCTCCAGCTGACACAAGCATCCTCCAAAAGGGCCTCATAGAAACAGACAACTGGTGCCAGAGCCATGGCCTCAAGCTAAATGCCAAAAGTGTATAGTCATCCCTTTGGCAAAACAAAGTGCCCACAAATTACCACATAGGTGGTAATCCATTAAGTACAGAAGAAGTAATTAGGGACCTGGGGACCCAAGTTGATAGCAATCTCTCATTTGACAACCACGTGGCCAAAGTGGTTAGAAAAACATTTTATATAGCCCACCTAATCATGAAGGGATTCACATCTAGATCAGGGAGGTCATCGTGCCTCTTTACTCATCCCTCATCAGGCCCATAATTGAGTACAATGCCCCTTTTGGGATGTACCTTACCAGACACCTGCAGCAACTGGAAAGACCCCAAAAGTACCTCACCAAGAGGATCAAAGGGCTCAAACAGATGCCATATGCTGCCCGGTTAAAGAAACTCCAGCTCTACTCAGTGGCATACCGCCTGCTCAGAGGCAATCTGTGCCTGATGTATAAAGCCATGTCCAACCCGGAATTAATGGACATGCTGCACCTCAGAAAATCCAAATCCCATCGAGCTACGTGCTCGAGAGACTTGAACCTTAGCACTGAAATAAATAGGACATGCTGGAGGGACAGATTCATAACCCAGAGGCTCCCTTCACTCTGGAATAAAATCCCAGTCCAGGTTAGGCAGAGTCCCTCATTGACTCTCTTCAAGAGGAATCTTGATGAGTGGATGGGAGATCGTAGGTTTACCCCGGGTATCACTTCTGTGTCACTGTTAGACAGAGGCACAGTATAATAACCTTGAAAAAGGGCATAGCAAAATTAATTTAAAATGGGTGGCGAAAGCAAAACACACTCTGGCTAGGTTTATAAATGCCCTAGGGCAGATAGCCTAGTATGAACCTATGAACCTATGAACCTATGAGGCAGTTGCTACATTGCCTCAGGATGCCCAAGTTCAATAGGTTAATAGGAGAAAGCACATGCCTGGAGGGGTGGGCATTAATAATAAGTGCTGGAGCTGTTTCCTTGTAAAACATTTCATGCTGGTAGCACTATTGTGTGCTACAATAATTGCTACAAGAAGTCTGGTAACGTCCTAGATTAATACGCTAGTAAAAGTGCAGGAGAGGAGAGAACTAGCAGATCTAAGGGAAAATTGAAGAGCAGACTTTGGCACTGCTCAGAAGCTTACAAACAGTCCTGAATACAGCAAATCTGTATCTGGACTAGACTAGTTACAGGAAAGGCAGGAAACAAGCACAAATGCAGGCTTTAAACCAGAAAGTTGAAAGAGATGGAAAAACTGCCCAAACAGCCAATAAACTACAATTTCTGGGCCAGAAACCACTCCTCTTGTGGTAGATAGGCTACCTCGTGCTTATGACTCCCACTGATAAGCTAGAAGGCTCCCATCCAATAAAGAAAGGCTTGGGGGCTTAGAAGCTTACATACAGACCTGGATACAGCTAATCTGTATCTGGACTAGACTAGTTAACAGGAAAGGCTGGACGAGGGAAAAGCACAAACATGGGCTTTTAAACCAGAAAGTTGAAAGAGATGGAAAAACTGCCCAAACAGCCAATAAACTACAATTTCTGGGCCAGAAACCACTCCTCTTGTGGTAGATAGGCTACCTAGTGCTTACCACACCCAATGACAAGCTAGAAGGCTTCCCTCCAACACAGAAAGGCTTGGGGGGCTCAGAATCTTACAAACAGTCCTGGATACAGCAAATCTGTATCTGGAGTAGACTAGTTACAGGAAAGGTAGGAAACAAGCACAAATGCCTAACCACTTTAAACATCTGGACTCATTATAGTGAGTCCTGAAATGCTGAGAGTGAATGGCCGAAAAAAAGAACATACATATAGTAAGTCTGAGATGATAATTTCTTGGACTATTCCCTTTTCACCAAGGTATGGTAATCTCAAAGTTAATATATATAAGTTAGCAGGTGTGGGGGCTTGCCCCCTCAGATAAAGAGGTTGAAATGAGAAGATTCAAGATTTGTTCTTCTGATGCATTTTCAGACTTTTGTTTTTTTTTTTTTTTGCAGTGACGGCAATCAGTATTTCAAGTGCTGGCATTTCAATAGAAAGCCGAAAGTCTTACTCCTGTATAGGTAGGCCATGGAATGAGAGAGGCTATTTGTCCCTGGCAAACCAGTTTTGATTGTCAAGCATCTCATCCAGTGCTAACACCTAGTGGATCCCTCCCTAGAGTGACACCAGCTGTGTAACCATTTGTCAAAACCAATCATCTTTTCTTAGTAATTTGGTGTCATTCATGGCGAAGGAAGGATTCCACTCAGTACCAAGGTCTTTCATGGATTTATGACATACCTGGAGAGCCCTGAGCTGTCTTTTTCCATATCTCTCAGGGTTTTCTGTGTCGAGTCATTTACCCACACATGGACCACCGCCATGTCATAATCACGCACTTGTCTGGTTTAAAGTCCTTGAGGCACTTAAAACATTGTCCATTTCGGCTCCTGAAAAACAACTCACTGTCACCCTGCTTTTGTCTGGCCTTGTGATAATAGAATCATTGTGCCTGTCAATGGAGTCACCAATCACTTGTGCATTTGTATCTGTGTCTGCTGAGTGTGATGATGCACTGGATTTGGGATAATTGTCCACTCTGTGACTCTTAGCTGTGATTATATCAGTATATCTTGTAGTGCTTAGTTTATGCTGGATCCTTTTCTTAATAGACAATGGAAGCTTGGGCGAGGACTTTTTTGGCATCCTCAGCATAAAATAATTTAGAGTGAGTTGAGATGGAATGCTGTGTTAGTGTGTGTGTGTCGCTCACAGGATGTGTTTCATTGTAAGAGGGTGGCCTCCTGTTTAGTAAAGTACTTGCATCTCTCTCACACATAACTAGCATTGAGCTATGCAGTAATTCATTGTCTGTGAGCATCAGGCAATCATTACACTACCTGAGTATGTGCTATGAGGATAGCAAATGAGCTAAGACTAGCTTATTAACTCTCAATTTTAATCCAATATACAAGAGAAAACAAGCTATAAAAGAGCGCTTGATTTACAATAGTTAATATAGAAAGATAAATCAATGGAATAAATTGTATTTAACCCTAAGAATGCTGTTATAGTTATAATATATTAAAATAATTGAAGAGTAAAATTTGCACAGATAGCTCTTGATTGAGCTATTTAATATAAAATAAATGAATGGATGAAGTAGTTTGCATTCAGAATTAAATATGACTACTTAGAATGATTTAACAGTAAAATTTGAAGAAAGTACTAAAATACTATGTGGTAATAATACACCCTAATTGGCTTATAAGCACCCTTTAAGGTGTTACATTTGCAGTTGTTGAATATGTAAGGTTTAAAAACAGAATTGGCATGAATAAAAACAGGAGAAAAAGCTTCAATAAACAAAAGACTTAGCACTTTCACCCTTTCAAATCTTAGGGTATCATCAGAGTAAAGTACAAAATAATCATATCACATTTCATAAAACACCAATTAAGCAGCAACCATACAAAAGTCACGCTGTAGGACTCAATAAACTTCGTGTAGGCTTCAAGTTTATATCTGTTCACAGTGATGTGTGGTGGGCAGTAGCTCTCATTGCATATTCGTGCTGTGGAACATGTTTAAATGTAAGTAAGTGAGGTTTCATGGCTGGCAATGGTGTTGCCAGTCAGGAAACGATGTAAGCAAACACAGATAGCACTACTGTTTAAATCAGGGCACTGAAGGCCAACGTTTTTGTGAGGAATGCCACATTCATCACCAGGACTTCACAGATAGCTCTAAATCTCTTAGTTCAAGACGTCTGAACAAAGGCCAGCATCATGGGGAGGTGGGGAAATGACCCAGAAATAGGGATATTTATTTTATTTATTTATTTTACATTTGTTAACCGGGAAATTCCGACTGGACCAGGTCCATTTTCAGCGGAGGCCCGGGGAGAAAAGCTCCAACATCAAGTTATACAAATACAGTACATCCAGCATAATACACAAAACAGGTTACATCATGTATGCTGAGCATAGTAATATAACAAGAATTAATTTGACATATTTGTCCTATAGCAATGTGCTAGAATAACCAGGGGCTTTGTGTTAAAATACATGTTCTGAAGGATATGAAGTCTGAAATTCAAATGTATGTAACTAATGGGTCACAACAGTCCTGAGATCATCCCAGTGATATGGCAGAAAGCCACAAATTTGATAAGGAAAACATCTGGACGTTCTGTGAAAATCTGGACAGCTGAGAGGTATGAATGTTAAATATATGCTCCAAACACAGCACAGGACAGTATATCTACAGTGCAGAGTATTGTGATATCCCATTCTTGACATTCTGTACTGAAGTTGTGTAAATGATCTGTAAGGGTACATAACTGTCATGTAAAATAAACACTCAAGGGAAGTGCATGTATTGAACAAGGACATCATCATCTTCTTTTGGCTGTTCCCGTTAGGGGTCACCACAGCGGATCATCTGTTTCCATTTCTTTCTGTCCTCTGCATCATGCTCTTTCACACTAACCGTCTACATGTCCTGTCTCACCACATCCATAAACCTTATCTTAGGCCTTCCTCTTTTCCTCTTACCTGGCAGCTCCATCCTTAGCATCCTTTTCCCAATATACCCAGCATCCCTCCTCAGCACATGTCCAAACCAATGCAATCTCACCTCTCTTGCTTTGTCTCCAAACTGTCCAAACTGAGCTGACCCTCTAATATGCTGATTCCTAATCCTGTCCATCCTAGTCACACCCATTGCAAATCTTAACATTTTTAACTCTGCCACATCCAGCTCTGACTACTGCCTTTTCGTCAATGCAATCGTCTCCAACCCATATAACATAGCTGGTCTCACTACCCTCTTGTAGACCTTCCCTTTCACTCTTACTGGTAACCGTCTGTCGCAAATCACTCCTGACACTCTTCTCCACCCATTCCACCCTGCCTGTACTCTGTTCTTCACCTCTCTTCCACACTCGCCATTAGTCTGAACTGTTGATCCCAAGTATTTAAACTCATCCACTTTTACCAGCTCTACTCCCTGCATCCTCACCATTCCTCTATGCTCCCTCTCATTTACACACAAATATTCTATCTTAGCCCTGCTGCCCTTCATTCCTCTCCTCTCTAAAGCATATCTCCACCTCTCCAAGGTCTCCTCAACCTAGTCCCTACTCTCACTACATATCACAATGTCATCTGCAAACATCATAGTCCATGGGGCCTCCTGTCTGATCTAATCTGTCAACCTGTCCATTACCACTGCAAATAAGAAAGGGCTCAGAGCTGATACTTGATGTAATCCCACCTCCACCTTAAATGTATTTGTCACTCCCACTGCAGTCCTCACCAATGTCACACTACCCTCGTACATATCCTGTACCACTCTTACATACTTCTCTGCCACTCCCGACTTCCTCATACAATACCACAACTCCTCTCTAGGCACCCTGTCATATGCTTTCTAAGTCCACAAAGACACAATGCAACTCCTTCTGACCTTCTCTGTATTTCTCCAACAACACTCTCAGAGCAAATATTGCATCTGTAGTGCTCTTTCCTGGCATGAAACCATACTGCTGATCACTAATCATCACCTCCCTTCTTAACCTAGCTTACACTACTCTTTCCCATAACTTCAAGCTGTGACTGATCAATTTTATCCCTCTGTAGTTACTGCAGCTCTGCACATCACCCTTATTCTTGCAAATTGTTTCTGTAGGCTACACACTAAAGTGCGCTAGCCGATTTACAGCATTTATAGCATTTACTGTCTGTTTTTTTCCTTATCTCTGTAATAAAACAAAAAATCTCTTGTTTTCCCTTACTGAACTAGAGTAGTCCAGTTTCAGAGTTGCTGATCCCTGGGCTTTGTTTTAGTTCCTGTTACTGATCCATTGCCTTATTAGGAAGGAGGAAGTTTCTTTGCTTACCAGTGGGAGTGGGAAGCACTGTTTGTCCGATTTGGTGAAGTTTCAGCCAGAAACTAGTAGTCCATTGGTCGTTTTGGGCCAATTCCTAGCTCCCTTCAGTCCCCTGCTATAAAACACGCTAAACTGTACTGCTGATCTAACCAGCATATCCTACAACTGAAAAGTTCATCTCTACTTGATTCCCAAGTAGACTATTCTCTATCTGTAAAGCCTAGCACTTACTCCTACAGTACTTGCACCTTGATAAAGCACTCTTATAGATAGTACCCCACCAGCCTAAAACCCACTTCCCCCGGAGTCCTTTGAAAGTCTCTTTATCTACTACTTCTAGTATGTGGATCAGTTGCTAGTGTCCTCTCCAGCTCAACTGGTGAACCTGGGAATATTGAGGCAATGTTACAATTGCCTCATGTACACAGACAATCCTCTCCTTCTCCCACAAAACACAAATACATGAGAGATGCAACTATACGGCCAAACTGGAGGCTGAGCTCTCTCAACATAGGACTGGCAAGACCAGACAGGAGGAGAAGGTAACCACACACAATACATACCCAGTCACACATGGCACCATCACAACTTCAAATCATACACATACTCACACAAAGACATACTGAGGCTCTGATCAAAAATTTACCAAAACAGCAGAGGCCACCAAAGCAGACACCCAAACAACTACCACCTCACGACCCAACACATGCAACACATAGACCACACAGTCAGAGTGTCAAACAGTCACAGCCCTTAAGGCCAAACAAAATGCCAGACACACTTGTCATTGGTGATTCCATAGTCAGACACACAGATGATACGCTCACCAGACTGAGTAAGGAGAAGGTCACAGTAAGCTGCCTGTCAGGCGCTAGAATCCGCCACATAACGCAAACACTCAGGTCTCTCAACAGCAGGTACAAGTACGACTCAGTCATTGTCCACGCTGGTGTCAACGACCTGAGACGCACTCCTCCTGGACTACATGAAAAGGGAGATCGAGGAGCTCTCTGATTATGTAGCCCAGGCAGGTATGACCCTGACCTTGAGCAGTATCCTACCTTCACCTAGAATGATGCCACAATACAGTGATAAGATGATCAGCTTTAATAATTGGCTTAAATTCTGGTGTCATTCAAAGGGATCCAATGTCTGTCTGCCTGGGATGACATGCTGGACCGCTGCTTCGCAAGGGATGGCTTGCACCTGTCACCCTGGGCTTCTGGATATTGGCAAAGGCTCTTGCCACCCCATAGTGCCTTTTTAGGCAAGGCTCAAATTCTAAACCTACCACCCTAGAACACCAAAAGGAAAAAACTAAGGGTAATGCTGCTCAATGCCAGAAGTCTCAATCTCAAGATGCACGACTCGAGGCCCTTCTCAATATGGAGAACATCGATGTCTGTGCTGTGACAGAAACCTGGTTCAAGGCTCCTGAGAGCACCCCAGCACTAACAGGTTTCACCTCATATCATGCGTTCCGCCCCAAAATCCGGACAACACCAAGAAAGGAGGGGGTGTCCATATTCATAAAGGACACCCACACCTCAAGGTTGGTGGCAACGATGCATCGGAGACCATCCAGGTGCAATTAACCATAGGCAAGACTGCTCTGCAATTTGTAGCATGTTAAAGGCCACCCTCTCAAACTCAGGAAACTCACATGGCCTTCCTGAAAACATTGGAGGGGATAAATGTATCTCCAAACACCATCATACTAGGTGACTTCAACTACCCTAATATAGACTGGGAACACTACTCAAGCCCGAACACTCTAACCCAAAGATTCCTGGAGTTCATAAACTCAAATGCCATGGAACAACTAGTCACCATCCCCACAAGAGGAGAAAACATACTTGATCTCATCATCACGAACATGGGATCAAAATGTTCAACACCGAAGTATACCCTCACTGGTGAGATCAGATCATAAACTAATCTCACTGGAGGTCCTCATCCCGCCCACCTGAAACAAAAAGACCACAGTGAAAAACTTCTCAAAAGCCGATTTCACACTTCTAAAAACTAGTGTGGTCTCCTTTAAGGCCCCGAGCCAGTGGTAAACATTACTCAAACCACTGAATCACTTACAAATGCCTTCTACCAGCACCTACAGGACTGCATGGATCAGGCAATCCCAAACAAAACTAAGACTCTCTGTACCAAAGGCAAGCATCCAGTCTGGTGGACCCCAGCCATAAACAAGCTCTACAACAAAAGGAGGAAGCTACTACAAGATAGAGCAAAATCCTTGAAAGGTAAGACACCTTTGATCATTATAAGTAAAAACTAAGAGCTCTCATAAAATCATCCAAGGCAAATTTTGAGAGAAAAATCGCCAAGGACTCTAAAGACAATCATAAGGCCTTCTTTAGCTATGTTAGAAACCTAGGAGGAAACTCCCAGATATGCTCAGAATTAGTTCAAAATGATGTGAAAATTACTGAACCTACACACATTGCTAACATACTGGCTGACAGGTTCAGTGCAAACCCCTCCCCCAAAAGGAGAGATATCTATTCCAGAGGATTGTAGCCCCAAACATCTCCAACACCCAGGTGAGAACTGCCCTCACTAAGGCAAAAACACAGCATCCATGGGACCGGATGGTGTCCCCGGCTGTGTGCTTCATGAACTCAACGAGGAATTAAACCCACAGTTAGGATAGCTGTTTAATCTTAGCCTCACCTCAGGATACTGTGGTCCCACTTCATAAGGCGGTGCCTCCACAGACCCTGGAAATTACCGCCCATTAGCTTGACAAGCCTTATCTGCAAAGCCATGGAGAGGATCATAATGGAACTCATAAATAAAGACATAGGAACTTGCAGACTTTGGATCCAACCCAGTTTGGCTTTGTCAAAGGCAGATCCTGCCTCTTAAACTTGGTTGACTTTTTCGAGACAGTCACCAAGGCCATTGATGAGGAAAGGCAGTCCATACAGCCTACCTCGACCTGGCAAAGGCCTTCACACAATACCCCACTCAGGTATCATCGAAAAACTCATCAGCTTGAATGTAAACCCATACATCACAAGATGGGTTGCAAACTGGCTAAGTGACAGAACCCACAGGGTCAGAGTTGCTGGAGCCATGTCAGACTCAAAGCCTGTCACAAGTGGTGTCCCACAGGGCTCAGTCCTGGGTCCACTCTTGTTCGGCATCTACTTTTCTGAAGTACAAGCAAACACAGGAGGGTTATGGCTGACAAAGTTTGCAGATGACTGCAAACTGGGCCATAGTCGAAAACACATCTGACACAGATATCCTCCAGAAGGGCCTCACAGAAACGGATAACTGGTGCCAGAGCCATGGCCTGAAGTTAAAAGCCAAAAAATGCATAGTCATACCCTTCGGGAAAAACAAGGTTACCCCTAGCTACCATATAGGTGGCAATCCACTGAGCACAGAAAAGTCATCAGGGATCTGGGGACCCAAGTTGACAGTAGCCTTCGCTTGACACTCATGTTGCTAAAGTAGTTAGGAAAACCTTCTATATCGCCCACCTGATCATGAAGGGATTCACATCTAGATCAAGGGAGGTCATCGTCCCCTGTACTCATCACTCATTAGACCTATGATTGAGTACAATGCCCGTCGAATGTATCTGACCAGACACCTGATGCAGCTTGAAAGGCCCCAAAAGTTCCTCACCAAAAGGATAAAGGGTCTCAAAAATATGTCTTATGCTGCCCGACTGAAAGAACTCCAGCTCTATTCAGTCTCATACTGCTTGCTCAGAGGTGACCTGTGCCTGACATATAAGGCCATGTCAAACCCAGATTTGATGAATATGCTTCACCTCAAAAATCTAGATCCCTCAGAACCACAAGGGCGGAGACTTAAACCTTGACACGGTTATAAATAGAACGTGCTGGAGGGACAGATTCATCACCCAGAGACTCCCTATGCTGTGGAACAAAATCCCGGTACATGTGAGGCAGAGCACCTCGCTGGCCTTGTTCAAGAGGAATCTTGACCAATGGATGGGAGATCGCAGATATACACCAGGGATTACTTCAGTGTCACTGCTTGACAGAGGCACAGAAAAATGATAGGCATAGTTTTTATTCAAACTAAAGGGGTGGCGAAAGCCACATAACTATGGGCTAGGCTTATAAATGCCCTTGGGCAGATAGCCTAGTATGAACCTATGAACCTATGAACCTATAGGTACCAAAACACTTTTTTCCCACTCCTCAGGCATCCTCTGACTTTCCAAAATTTCATTAAACAATCTGGTTAAAAATTCCACAGCCATTTCTCCTAAGCACCTCCATGCTTCCACTGGTATGTCATCTGGGCAAACAGCCTTTCCATTCTTCATCCTCTTCATAGCTGTCCTTACTTCCTCCTTGCTAATCTGTTTCACTTCCTGATTCACTATCCCCACATCATCCAACCTTCTCTCTCTCTCATTCTCTTCATTCATCAGCCCTTCAAAGTACTCTTTCCATCTACTCAACACACTCTCCTCACTTGTGAGTACGTTTCCCTCACTGTTCTTTATCACCCTTACCTGCTACACATCTTTCCCAGCTCTGTCCCTCTGTCTAGCCAATCGGTACAGGTCCTTTTCTCCCTCTTTAGTGTCCAATCTCTCATATAACTCTCTATATGCCTTATCCTTAGCCTTCGCCACCTCTCTCTTTGCCATGCCCCTCATCTCCTTATACTGACATCTACTTTCTTCATCTCTTTGGCAATCCCACTTCTTCTTCGCCAGTCTCTTCCTCTGTATACTCTCCTGTACTTCCTCATTACACCACCAGGTCTCCTTGTCCTCATTCCTCTGTCCAGATGTCACACCAAGCACCTTTCTAGCAGTCTCCCTTACTAGCTCTGCTGTAGTTACCCAGCTATTCGGTAACTCTTCACTGCCTTCCAGTGCTTGTCTTAACTCTTCCCTGAACTCCACCTCACAATCACCCTTTTTTAACTTCCATCATTTAATCACTGGCACTGCTTTCACACTCCTCCTCCTCTTCTTGATCACCAACGTCATCCTACAGATCACCATTCTATGCTGCTTAACTACACTTTCCCCTGTCACCACTTTACAGTCTCCAATCTCCTTCAGACTGGCCCTCCTACATAGGATATAATCCACCTGTGTGCATCTTCCTCCACTCTTGTATGTCACCCTATGCGCCTCCCTCTTCTTGAAATACATATTCACCACAGCCATGTCCATCCTTTTTGCAAAATCCACAATCATCTAACCTTCTGCATTCCTCTCCTTAACACCATACCTACCCATCACTTCCTCATCCCCTCTGTTCACTTCTCCAACATGTCCATTGAAGTCCACTCCAATCACTAGTCTCTCATCCTTGGGTACACTCACCACCACTTCATCCAACTCACTCCAAAATTTTTCTTTCTCATCCATCGCACACCCAACTTGTGGAGCATATGCACTAACAACATTCACCATTGCACCATCAATTTCAAGCTTCATAAACATCACTCTATCAGACACTCTCTTCACCGCCAAAACATTCTTGGCATACTGTTCCTTTAGGATAACCCTGACCCCATTTCTCCTGCCATCCACACCATGATAGAACAGTTTGAACCCGCCTCGTATACACCTGGCCTTACTTCCCTTCCATCTGGTCTCTTGCACGCACAAGATATCAACCTTCCTTCTCTCCATCATATCAGCTAGCTCTCTCCCTATACCAGTCATATTTCCATCATTCAAAATTCCTACCCTCACTACTACACTCCTAACTTTCCTCCTCTCTTCCTGCCTTCAGGCATGCCTTCCCCCTCCTCTTCTCCTCCGGCCAACAGTAGCCCAATTTCCGCCAGCACCCTGTTGGCTAACAGTACTGGTGGTGGTCGTTGTTAACCCAGGCCTTGACCGATTCTGTATGGAAATATGAAATTTTCTCCACATAAGTAATTTGGCAGAAGTTTTATGCCGGATGCCCTTCCTGATGCAACCCTCCCCATTTATCCGGGCTTGGGACCGGCACAAAGAAATGCATTGGCTTGTGCATCCCCAGTGGCTGGGTTATGTATTGAACAAGGACACACAGATGAATTGTAAGAATGAAAACAGCAAAAGAGGACAGGTGAAACAACCTAATGTACAGCAGATGAGGGCATGTCAGTGGAAGATGGTTGCAGCAGCAACACCCGTAACATATCATACTGGTACAGTAAGGACATCACAGTGAAAATATGTATTATGTGACTGTCACACAAGGTGTATAACAATGGGAAGGATGTCTGTGTCAGATAAGCATCCTTACATGAATAATGCATTGGACATCTATTAGGGATGTTACATATAATTGGGGTGGGGTGCATATTGTGAAGCTGTGCAAAGTGATTTGCCTGAATATGAGTGTAATCTCAGCAGAGGTCTCCAGCAAGTGGGACACAGATAAAGGTACATGGGTAACAATAAAAGAAGCAACCACAATCATGGACAATATCAGAATAATACCACCAGTGATCCCATGCCTCTGACATAACATGTGTGATTTAGAGTGATCAGAGATGATTCTGCACAAATATACTTGTATGACTATTATGATATGTCCACACTCTATGAGGGTAATCATGCACACTGTCCTGGCACGGTAACATCTGCTGGAGGTATTAGGAGGGACACTGCTACACCTGTATGTGACATATGATCAATACAGGCTAGCTCTCTCTCTCTCTCTCTACATATATATATATATATATATATATATATATATATATATATATATATAAATAAAAATAAAAAACTTCCGAAGGCATCTGTAAAACATAAATAAATCTAGGTATAACACAAGAAGAAAGAATGCAGCAAGTAGAACATGTGATTGAGCGCGCTTCCATTCTTTAGTTATTTAAGAACTTCATCAGAAGTTTTCAGTGTAAGAAAATTTTCAGTTTAAGAACTTCATCATCTTCTTGTGTTTTACCTAGTTTTATTTAGGTTTTACAGATGCCTTCAGAAGTTTTTTTGTTATTTTAATAATTTTCTTCGCCAGTGTTTTCTCGGTTTTATTTGCATCTACTTCAATTATATTTAGATATACATGTATATTTAGATATACATCTAAAGAAATCCCAATCCCTCTGCACCATACGCTCCAGAGACCTCAACCTCATAACCACAATTAACAGAACAAGCTGGAGAGACAGGTTCATTGCCCAGACTGCCCATGCTATGGAATAGACTTCCCATACATGTCAAGCAGAGCACCTCACTGGCCCTCTCCAAGAGAAATCTTAACGAGTGGATGGGAAATAGAAAATTCACCCCGGATATCACTTCCGTGGCTCTACTCGACAGATGCACTGGGAACTAAGGTTGAGTGGCATGATGTTAATCTTTTGGGCTAGGCTTGTAAAGGCTCCGTGGTCATTAGCCTAGTACACACCTGTGAACCTATATATATATATATATATATATATATATATATATATATATATATATATATATATATATATATATATATATATATATATATATATATATATATATATATATATATATATATATATATATATATATATATATATATATATATATATATATATATATATATATATATATATACAGAGAGAGAGAGAGCACAATCCACACTGTCACAAATGTACAAATGCTATCCATGCCATTAATGTTTCAAACACCTATGTATGTACTGTGTGAATTGCTAGAACAGTTAGCAGACATGCATCTGGTGTAACAACTTGATGGGTGTTCTGCACCATCAGACAGTAATGTTTATGCCACAAAATGAATACCTAAATACCTAGGCATGGCCAATAAGCTGTGTGACAGCTCACTATGACAAAGGTGGTACATTTCAATTACACATTGGTGGAAGATGTGTAAGGAGGTACACGAAGAAAGGTGCATTGTACTTAGTTATTGGTGTGATGAAGGCTGAGAACTATGGAGGAATTATGGCCTCTGATGTGGATGTTCTTCACATACTCAGTACTTGTATTACATACAAGGGAGTAGTCAGCACTGTGACCACATGCACCAGGTGAATGTTCCACTTACCATCTACCCCAGGACACAGGTCACATGCCAGTTGGTCTGATTACAGTTTGTGATATCCACATTAGACTTGGGTTGTGTGTTTCTTTTCCTGACATAACAAATCCCCCTATGTTTTCTTGTCATTGCAGGTGTTGTCATGTCTGTGGCAGCAGTCTTTGGTGTATGTTGATACTGTTTGTATTATACTAATATCACAGTTGGAGTCAATGATTGCCCACAAGCTGTAGCCTTCAGGCAGCTGTTTGGACACAGGATGTATATGTCATCTGTGATGTCCATTACTTAAATAATGGACAGGAAAGGCCCTAGCAGAGAGCCCTAAAGTACTGACCTGATCACTGTACCTGAGATGTAGGTCACTTCACACATGTCAAAATATTTCGATGCCATGTATGTGATACACTGGTCACTTGGTGTTACAGGTATATATGACCACATCTGACAGTGGTGAGTGAATACCTCAGTGTGGATTTGTTTCAAATGCCTTGCGCTTGTCAAGTTCAAAAGGATGATAGTGTTGTCATCATGCATGCCCTCCATGATCTCTTTGATGTAACAGACATGATGTAGCATTAACAACACACCCAGGTCTGCTTCACACAATCGGGATATCACTAGTCTCTATTTAGAATAGGTCCACGATGACAAGTTGGTCTACCTCACAGATGAGGAGAATCAGGATGTGTCTATACATGCATGCATCAGGTGCTGGCCCCCCTCAACTCACATGGATGCATGTTGAAAATACCCTTCTACAGAAACATGCATGGAGGGTGTGTTAAAGAGATGGCCTGCACCTGTCGCCCCTAGGATTCCGGATACTGGCTAAGGCTCTAGCCACCCCTATAGTGCCTTTTTTAGGCAAGGTTCAAATGAGAAACTCACCACCCTAACAGGAACAGGCAAGAAGAAACTGAGGGTATTGCTACTCAATGCTAGAAGTCTAAACCTCAAAATGCACTCTCTTGAGGCACTCCTTAAAATGGAGAACATCAACATATGTGCAGTGACAGAGACCTGGTTCAAGGCTCCAGAGATTACCCCTGCGTTACCAGGCTATAATTCATACCACACCTTTCGGCCACCTAACCTGGACCGAAACACTAAAGGCGGAGGCGTGTCCATATTCATTAAGGATATACACACCTCCAGGCTAGTTGCTTAGCATAATACATCCGAGATTATCCAAGTGCAGCTAACTCTGGGCAAGACCGCAATCCAAATTGTAGCTTGCTACAGATCCCCCACCATGTCCCAGGATTCCTACTCCTCATTTCTTAATACACTGGAAAATATTAGGGTACAACCTAACACCCTAATAATGGGTGATTTCAACTACCCTACCATTAACTGGGAAAACTACTCATGTACCAACTCTTTTGCTCAACGTTTTCTGGAATTCATAAATTCCAATGCCATGGATCAACTTATCCACACCCCCACCAGGGGCAGCAATATCCTAGACCTGGTTATTACCAACATGGGCAACCGGTGCTCCACACCAGAGGTCAGTTCCTCGTTGGTCAGATCCAACCATAAGCTAATCACCCTAGACATCCACATCCCTCCCCCACCCCCCATTAGGGAAACCACAGTAAAAAATTTCTCCAAAGCCAACTTCACGCTTCTTAAGACAGAAGTGGCAAACTTCACGACACCCATGCTGACGGACAATAGAGGTATGACTGCTGAATCCTACACAAATGCACTTTATAAGCACTTACATGAGTGCATGGATCGTGCAATCCCTAACAGAACCAAGATGCTATCCTCCAAAAAAAGGAAGCCTATCTGGTGGTCCCCTGCCATAAACAAACTCTACAACAGAAGAAAGAAACTGTTGCAAAAAGAGTAAAATCCCATGATTCGAGAAACTCCCTGGTCAGCTTCAGTAAGAAGCTGAGATCCCTCATAAAATCCTCCAAAGCTAGTTATGAAAACAAAATCGCCACTGACTCTAAAGACAACCACAAAGCATTCTATAGCTATGTCAAGAATCTCAATGGCAACACTCAGATCTGCTCTGAGTTACAGCACAATGGCACTAAATATATAGAACCAATGGATATTGCCAACATCCTGGCAGATAGGTTCAGTGCTAACTTTACCCCTCTGTCATCCCCTAAAGGGCCCATCTCTATACCAGAAGAATGCAAAGTTCCTGTAATCATGGCTGCACAGGTAAAAATACACTATCCAAAGCCAAGAACACAGCATCTATGGGACCTGACGACATCCCAGGCTGTGTTCTACATGAACTACAGAATGAACTGGCACCGCACCTAAGTACCATGTTCAGTCATAGCCTCACCTCAGGCTATGTGCCCACTGAATGGTGCACAGCGACAGTTATTCCACTCCACAAAGGGGAGCCACAACAGACCCCAGAAACTACCACCCCATTAGCCTAATGAGCCTGGTCTGCAAGGCTATGGAGCGTATCATCATGGAACTTACAAACAATGGCAATGGTAATCTCCAAACTCAGGACCCCACCCAGTTCGGGTTTGTAAAAGGCAGATCATGTCTCCTAAACCTGATAGACTTCTTTGAAGCAGTCACCAAAGCCGTAGATGAGGGTAAGGTGGTTCACACAGCCTATCTAGATCTCGCCAAGGCTTTTGATACCATCCCCCACTCTGGAATTATAGATAAACTCGCTAAACTAGGTATAAATCCCTATGTCACAAGATGGGTTGCCAACTGGCGCACTGGCAGAACCCACACTGTGAAAGTAGCAGACTCCAAATCCAGCTTCAGACCAGTGACAAGTGGAGTACCACAGGGTTCAGTCCTGGGTCCTCTCCTGTTTGGTATCTACTTCTCTGAAGTACAGGTCAACACAGAAGGTCTTTGGCTAATGAAGTTCGCAGATGACTGCAAACTAGGAGCCATAATCAAAACTCCAAAAGATGTGGACATCCTACAAAAGGGCCTTGCTGAGACAGATGCTTGGTGTTAAAGCCATGGCCTCAAGCTCAATGCCAAAAAGTGAATTGTCATTCCTTTTGGTAAAAACTCGGTACCCATGAACTACCACATAGGTGGTAGACTACTTAACACCGAAAATGTGATAAGAGACCTTGGGACACAGGTGGACAGTAGTCTCTCCTTTGATAATCACATCACCACAGTAGTCAGGAAATCCTTCTATGTGTCACACCTCATCACAAAAGGTTTCTCATCCAGGAAAAAAGAGGTCATTGTTCCCCTCAAATCGTCACTCATTAGACCCATTATAGAGTACAATGCCCCTTTTGGTATGTACCTCACAAGACATCTACAACAACTGGAAAGGCCACAGAAATACCTCACAAAGAGGGTTACCGGCCTCAAAGAGATGCTCTATGCAGACCGTCTCAAAAAACTGCAGCTTTACTCCATTGCATATCGCCTACTCAGAGGCGATCTCTGCCTAACACACAAAGCTATGTCAAACTCAGAGCTTTTAGACATGCTCCACTTAAAGAAATCCCAATCCCTATGAGCTACACGCTCTAGGGACCTAAATCTCATCACCACAATAAACAGAACATGCTGGAGTGATAGATTCCTGTCCCAGAGACTTCCCATACTCTGGAACAAACTACCTATCTATATCAAACAAAGCTCCTCATTAGCACTCTTCAAGAAAAATCTTGATGATTGGATGGGGATAGGAAATTCACCCCGGGAATCACTTCTGTGGCTCTGCTTGACAGTGGCACAGGAAAATAATTTTCTTGGGTGGCGAAAGCCAGGGTACCTTTGGCTAGGCTTATATAGGCCCTAGGGCCAATAGCCTAGTACCTACCAATGAACCTATGAACCCACAAACCATGCCATGATGTATGTAGATAGACTGAAAGCCATGTCACTGTAATCTGTATTGTATAGGATGAGATGACTTCTGCCTGGCCTCCAGGCCAACCTCTCACCCTGCCCATGTGGGAATAGTGCATATCTACAAATGAACTATAGCTGATGACATCAGCAGTGTTTGGTGATGAGATTATGGTAATAATAGTGTCTCACATACTGGTGTAAAAGGATCTCTCTAATGTCAAGCAAGTGCACAAACACACACACACACACACACACACACACACACACACACACACACACATGTCCCAACTGACTGCAGTAAGAACAGAACCCCTACCTAAGTACACAGACTACAGAACTCTGTATTTAAGGCAAGCACCACAGCTCAAGTCTGACTTGAACTGTCTCAGACAATACTGTACAGCTCATGGCATCAGCAATGTCTGTTGAGAAGAATATGGTAATAGCAGTGTTCCACATGCTGGTGTAAAAGGCTGTCTGTAATTTCAAGCAAGAGCACAAACACAGACACATACCCACACCCAGTCAAGTTCAGTGAGAATAGAAACCCTACTTATCTAAGTACACAGATTACAGAACTCAGTGCTTTAAGCAAGCACCACAGCACAAGTCTTACTTTTACAAGATTGCACACCCACTTCTAGTGGAAGACATCAGCATGAAATGCTGGAGAGAAGATGTTGGTGGGCCTGCATGAAACGGATGTATAGGCATGTGCAACTATCAAAATACTATCAATCCATGGGATCTGGAGCTGTATCTGTAGGATACACACTTCTGCTGTATGGGCTAGACACACACACACACACATGCACACACACACACACACACACACACACACACACACACACACACACACACACACACACACACACACACACACAAACCCCTGCCTATTTAAGTACACAGACTACAGAAGTCAGTACTTTACACAAGTGCCACGGCAGAAGTCTGACTTGTATAAGACTGCAGGTCAAATTATAGTGAATGACTTCAGCAGGGCATGCTGGACAGAAAATGTTGAGAGGCCTGCATAAGTTTATAGGTTCATAGGAGGTTACTAGCCTAATGGCCCTAGGGCATCTGCAAGCCTAGCTGTGTAAAAACACAAGTAGCTTTATTGAGCATAACTAGATGGTCAATGTTAGCAGAGTTTCTGATCAGCACTAATTGGCCCTGTCCATGAGGGACATGGGTGCCATTCTATGGGTGAGTTTAGTTGTCAAGCTTGAGCTTGAATAGAGTCATTGAGGGGCACTGCTTCACATGCAGTGGGAGCCTATTACAGATGACTTGCAATCACTATGAGATATATATGTCTCCCCTGCATGTTCTGTTTATGTCACAGGCTAGGTTGTCATGCCTGGCACAAGTTATTCTAGTCCCATTTGGTTTACAGATGTCCAGCATTTCCATTAGGGCAGGGTCTGAGATTGCTCTGTAGACCAGGCATAGGTCACTTCTCAGCAGCCTGCATGATACTGAGTACAGTGACAGATCTTTCAGTCTTTCCATGTTTGGCATGTTTTGGAGGCCCTGCATTCTCTCAGTCACAAACCTCTGTGTTTTCTCCATTTGCTGCAGGTGTCTGGTGAGGTACAGACAGAAGGGAGTATTGTACTCAGTTAGTGGTCTGATAAGGGTAGAGTATAGCAGAGCTATGACCTCCCTGGTCTTAGATGTGAAGGCTTTATTTATGAGATGTGCAATATCGAATGTGTGTCTCACCACTATGGACACAGTGATTGAAGTGTAGATTGCTATCGACACGTGTTCCCAAGTCTCGCAACACTGTGTTTGAGCTTAGAAGGGTACTATGTATATCATAATTAGCAGGGGAACTTCATTGCCACATGGGCAATGAGGCATTTTTTGCTTTACGGTTCAGTCCATGAGTTTAGCACCAATCATTTGCCTGTGTCAGCCTCTTCTGTAATATGCTAACATAGCTGGGGACTCCATATGACTGCGTCTAGTCATCTGCAAACTGGTTAAGCCACAAGCCATCTACCTTTGCCCGGAATTCAGAGAAATAGTTTCCAAACAGTTGAGGGTCCAGCACAGATCCTTGTGGTATTCCACTGGTAAGTGGTCCACTGGTGGAGTTACAGTCCCCAATTTTGACAGTGTGGGTTCTATCAGTGAGCCAGTTGACTAGCCATCAAGTAATGCGTGGGTTAATCCCCAGCTGGGAGAGTTTCTCTATGATACCTGAATGGGGGATAATGTCAAATGTCTTGTATAAATCAACATAGCGGTATGTTCTGTTATCCTTCATTCAGTTCTTTGGGGTCATTATCAAAGAAGTCCATGATGTTTAAAAAGCAAGATCTACCCTTGACAAAACCAAAATTGGTTAGGTCAAGTGTGTTGAAGGTCTCCTATGTCCCTCTGGATAAGGTTCATGCTGATCCCCTCCCTAACCTTGCAGATAAGGCTTTTTAAAAGGCTTATGTGTCAATAGTTCTAGCTCTGCATGTTACCAGATTGATGTGCATTGCATATCACACAGCATTTGGTATTAATGTCTGTAGTGTAGGTGATATATGTGTGGAAAACGTACTGAGACAGCAGGGTTGCAGTGCTTGTGGGGAGGCAACACATGGCTGTATTGTAAATATGTGAACTATTGTTAGATAAGGCCTTCATTTGTTATGCTTTCACATGTAATTTCATGTCATAGACAGAAAACAGACAGTACACAGCAGTAATACATAATAATATTTACTTTTTCATAGAGTAGCGAACAGTGGGTTTGCAATGGTTGGCAAAGTGTTTGCGCATGTATACACATTTTCAATACTTTCCATGTTTGCACATAGTTGAGATGTATTGCGAAAAGTCTGAGAGCTAGTATTAAGTCTATGAAACACACCTGATGCTTAACTGACTCTGTGACAACAGGTGTAAATGTACTGACATATTTCTTTTTCAGCCCAGATGACACTGGGTTTGAATCCAGGTTTATCTGATACTTTTAAAGACTTTTACATAAATGGTGATAATGCAATGACATGAATTCGTTATAGTACATGTGCTGGTGTGTATTGGGATAGCACAGCAGGGTTAAGCAGCATTGTGTGGAGATAACCGCAATATTGTACTATCAGTTACTGTAGCTGTGCATTGGTGCATAATGCAAAACTCCGCACATTGAGGCCAAAAAGTGAAGGGATCAATTGCGTTTTCTGCTACTTATGTGTGTTTTGTATGATTATATTTTTGACCAGATTAAAGGTGTTAAAATGGGGTAGATAGGAAAGTGGTGAAATGGGGAGCAAGCAGGGGTGGGGAAGAACAAAGGGAAAGCAATACAGGAATGTCAGGAGGAAGGTAGGAAAGAACAATAGCTATCCATTTTTTTTAATAGTGTCAATTGAAAATATGTACAGAATATTAACTGCATTTGGACTGTCACCTCCACAAAGAGGTGTGACAGTGATGCAGTCATGTTGTATAGCCAGTTGGACCAAATCAAGTGTGCCAAGAAGACATGTGCAAAATGGAGAGCTATGTATGGGATGATTTGTTTTGTGAGACAAATGCCCATTTTTTTTAATTCAGCAAGAGGACTGCTGGGTAAGGGATGTAGGTATGGCTGGGTCAGGTAACTTGGGTAGGTGAGGAGGCAAATGCAAACAAGAGAAGAGACAGGGACAGTGATGGACACAAAAGTTTGGGGGACACCATGATTGGGGTGAGGGAGGGGACAATCCAGGCTCATGGACATCAAGCTTGGAGACAGTGAGAATTGAGTCACCCATTGGACTGTCATCACTGTCCCCTTACTCTGGTAGCTGGAGTGCTTCACATCTCCTCATCCTATGGACCATGAGGGAGAGCAGCTGCTCCATCCAGCATAGGCGTACACCAGTGGTGTGGTGCACAACCCTATGCACCATCCCTGGCAAATTCTTGCAGGTGATGAAATCACCATCTCCGCCACAGCTCCAAGAGGGTGTCACTGCACCAGCTTCCAGGGCAGTACTACCTCATGATGCAGGTAGTACAGGGGGAGCAGAGGCAGTGCTACCAGGCTGGCTCCCAGACATGCTGGGCATCAGTGCTGGGGCCAGTGGAGCCACACTGATCCACACTGGGGCTGGCTAACCTCGTTGCGCTGTGTAGCATTTAGTGATGTGGTACGCATGGATGACATTTTATTTATTTATTTATTTATAGTTGATTTACCAGGATTGTCCATTGGGTCCGAAGTACTCGTTTTCAATGGAGTCCTGGGGAGAAAAGCTCCAATAATAAAGATACAAAGATTACAAAAATTACAAAAGTTCACATTTAACACTTACAATCATGTTAAAACATATTATCAAAAGTAACAGTAAGCAAAACTATAACAAGGTTTACACTTTAATCATTTACAATCATGTTTAAACAGGTTGTCAGAAGCAGTAGTAACAAATACTAAAACAGTGGCTGACGCAGGTAGTAGATTGTGGGTTCATGACAAAAACAGTGGAACAGGTGGTTACAAGGCAAAGAATCTAAGGTTTAAGCAGCTGCATGAAGAATACTTTAGTTACATTATGCGTGACAAGCATAGCATCGCTGTAGTAAAATATGTAGTATCTTGAATGGAATAGAAGAATCTAAGAATTACAAGGTGTTATTACATTTGTTTATTTATAGAATTTGGTTGTATCTGATGTGGCTGTCTATAGGGGGCAGGCTAGACTAGGAGGGATGAGAGCAGGAGCATTCCCAGGAGGAAGTTAAGTATGTGTGCAGAGATTTTTTAAAAGCTGGGAGGTTAGTAGTGGCGCTGATGGAGGGGGGAAGGGAATTCCATTGCCTTGCCAGGGCAAAGGATAGCAGGCTTTTTCCAGGAGACTGAAGAGGTTTGTAAAGTTCTATCAGATTTTGGTTATTGGATCTTAGGAGTCTTTCTGGCATATGCATTTTGAAGGTGGAGCTGAGTGAGGGACAGAGGGATGGATGGAAAATGAGTTTGTGGGCAAAGGTGAGCTGAGTGAAGGTGAGATAGTTAGGAAGCTCGAGCCAGTTTAGCTTGTGGAGAGATACACAGTGGTGGGTTGATGCTTTGTGGCTAGTTGCAAATTTGGCAATTTTTTATAACATGAGGACAGTTTTGTTTTGAGGGATGACTGGAGGTTTGTTAGAAGAGGGGCGCCGTATAGAAGGGAAGGAATAAGGAATGTTGTAGCAAGAGTGAGCTTAAGAGATGTAGAGAGGAATTGATTTTGTCGATAAAGCATGCCAAGTTTGTAGTGGGTTTTTTTTATGTTTAGTAGTAGATGGCTATTGAATTTGAGCTGGTCATCATAGAGAGGTTTTGACAACACATCATAGAAAATAAAAAAAGAGAGATAAGGGTTGAGGGTGAGAGAAAAAAGAGAGAAAATTAGTACCATCCAATGTGACATACAATGCATTAACACAATTATGCAACTCTTGTATCTGAACTATTACATTTACGCATGCATCCTAACAGATATCAGAATCAGAAATACATTATTGATCCCACAGGAAATTGCTTATGTTACAACTGCACAGATAAATATAGACACAATGTAGACCAAGACTAAACACAAATGTTATATAATTAGATATGATAGAGTTATTTAACATTTGTTTACCGGGAAAGTCTGACTAGGACAGAGCCTATTTTCAGGGGAGGCCCAGGGAGAAACACTTGAGAAACGTCTTTGAAATGTGGGAGGAAATTGGAACACCAGGAAGAAACCCACATGAATGCAGGGAGGACATGCAGACTCTGCACAGAAGGCACTCCATCTGAGAATCGAACCGGAGAACCTCTTGCTGTGACGTGGCAACACTAACCACTGCACCACTGCTCCACCGGCAGATACTGTACTCACTTATGTTACCCTACATATATAGCAGCAATGCCTGACATAGGTACACTGCTGACCATAGCCAAAGTATTAGCTGAGTTTGATACCACACATACCTCTCAACTACCTAGAGTAAGAAAATTGGACAAAGCCATCAGTAATCTGGGAACAATGGCCCAAAATAGGGAGACTTTTAAATATTGCTCTTACAAGCTTAAAAAATTGATAGAATAACAGATTTTGCATTAGCATGAATGTTCTGAAGGGCATGGAGTCTGAAACTCAAATGTCTGTCATTATTTTCTGACTTTACCACTCAATAATTTGTAGAACACCACAATTTTATGAGAAACTGACCAAAAATATGAGGCAAAAATATGGACATTCTGTGAAAATCTGTATGGTTGAGAGGTATGATACCACATTTAGAAGTGACATGAAAGGGGGAGCCTTTTGTGTTAATTACCACTCACACTAGTTCATGGAGTATTGCATATTACAATACCTTAACTAAGGTATAGCATATTGCACAAAGGATAATTGCATTGATGATTAATATAAAAGAGAGATAAAAAGGATGGGGGAAAAAAGAAAAACATGGGTAAGAGTTTAACATTGCACTCTGTGGTTTCCTTTAGTAATGGGGTGGTGCTAAGATGATAGGAGGCATTATAGAGTCTGATGGCTGTGGGAAGGAGGAATTTCCTGTAATGTTCAGTGGAGCACTTTATGATCATCAGTCTCCTGCTAAATGAACTTCTCTGTCCATCCACCACTCTGTTGAGTGGGTGGTCAATATTATCCATGATGGATTTTAATCATGCTAATATTCTTCTCTCAGCCACAGTTTCAAGGGTGTCCATTTCTTCTCCAACTAGTGAGCTAGCCTTCCTTAACAATTTATTGAGTCTGTTTGCCTCAGCCTTCTTTATGCTACTACCCCCAGCACGTTACTGAGAAGAAGATAGCACTGACCACTACAGTCTCATAGAACAACTGCAGCATAGAGTTGTGCTACTACCCCAGCACGTCACTGTGAAGAAGGTAGCACTGACCACTACAGTCTCATAGAACAACCACAGCATAGTGTCGCTGACTCCAAAGGATCTGAGTCTTTGTAGTAAGTGCAGCCTACTCTGACCCTTTTGTATGCCACCTATGATTTTTTGGACCAGTACAGCTTACTGTCCAGGTGCACCCCCAAATACTTGTAGTCCTGAACAATCACCACTTCAACTCCCCCCCCCCCAATTGAGGGGTCATTTGGGGAAGAGATTGTGATCTCCCTGGGTCTACTAACAGCTCCTTCATTTTACAGATTTTCAGCTGCAACTGAGAGCATTTCTCCCCGGGCCTCCGCTGAAAACAGGCTCTGTGGAACCTAGTCAGACTTTCCCGGTCAACAAATGATAAATAAAAATAAAAAAAATTAATCTCACAGCAGTTCACAAAGCTGTCCACCACCCTCCTGTATTCCTTCTTGTCTCCATGCCTGATACTTCCTACTACAACTGAGTCATCTGAGAAGGTTTGCAGGTAACAGCACTCATTATTATAGCTGAAGTCGGTTGTATACAGGATGAAAAGGAAAGGTGGTAAAAATGTCCTCTGCAGTGCTCCAGTGCTGCATAGCACTGTATCAGACATGCAGCCCTGCAGTGGCATATATTGGGGTCTATCGATCAGATAATCCAGGATCTATGAAACTAAGGGAGCATCCGCATTCATCACTGACAGCTTACTCCCCAGCCTGTCTGGTTGGATGGTGTTAAAGGTACTTGAGAAGTTGAAGAACATGATTCTGAGGGATCCTGCCAGTTTGTCCAGGTGACTGTATGCTCTATGCTTAAGGTGGATAATGGCATCTTTGACCCCCATCTTCTCCTGGTATACAAACTGAAGTGGGTCTAGTTCTAACCTGACCTTGGGGCAAAGTACTTTCAGGACCAGCCTCTCAAAGACTTTCATGCAATGTGACATGAGTGCCAAAGGCCTGTAATCTAAAGTATCCCCTGGACGTGCCTTCCTTGGCACTGGAATCAAGCAGGCTGTTTTCCACAACATAGGTGCCCTATGGGTACTGAGGCTCAAGCTGAAGATCCTGAGTAGCCCCCCTCCAAGCTGCAAGGCACATGACTTCAGCACCTGTGGGCTAATGCCATCAGGCCCCACTGCTTTTGTACAGCAAAATCTTCTTAGTTCTCTGATCACCCGGTCCTCTGATAGGTCAGATTGCTAGCCTCTGAAAGACTGATACCCCAGAAGACAATTCTGAAGTTATGAAAATACTCCAGGATTGACACAACAGAACAGACAGCCATGTCATTTACTTATGCCTTTGATCATCAGGGAGACAATCAAACAAAATGCATTCTTAGACAGGACTCTACCGGTGTGTAACATATAATTCATAAAACAGCATAGGATAAATTAAGGACACCTCAATAATGGTCATTTTAAATGCTTCTTTCATTACGTTTCTAATTTCAGTCTGTGTGCAACATGTAAGCATATAACTACCAGTATCTTAACAAAATTATGTATAGTTATGTACTGCTGAGAATAAAAAAAAAAAAAAAAAAAAAACATTTTTCCATGAACACGATGCAAATTCATTAAAGTAAAACCATTCTAAACAGCGTTCATCCCGTTCTCTTCCTTTTTTCTCATTTTCTCTCTCTCTTTCTATATTCTTTCATTTCAGACTGTACAATAAAGGGGTTAAAACACCAGTGCGTATTACTGATGTACCCTGTTATTCATGCAGATCATCACTCTTTCTTTAGAATATTACTCATCCATTTCAGTTCTTCTGGGAATGCTACTGCAGACCATAAACGATTTATGTCTTAAAAGTGCAAGACTGCAGACCTGACATGATCAGTAATCATGTTTCCTCAACTGTTTCTGGCACATTTATGATGTCTTTCATCAAAAAGGTCCTTTTCCTTTCAGCCCTTTGCCAAAATAAAACTTGTATGCATCTTTTCAGATGCAGAATAATATATAAAGAGGAAAGATTTGCAGCAATCTGCATGTAAAACTGCTATAAAAGGTTTTGATATATTACTTATTCATGAAATAGTTTTCTTAAAAGCTTGTATCGCTTAGCAATGTTTTAACCTCATGCTCTTTCAGCCAGTGGACAATTACTAGATTTATTTGTAAGTATTGTTACTGCTGTGAACTTAAACTGACGCTTTAATACAATTAATTCTGGTTTCTGTAAACTCTAATCATTTCATTGTTAAAGCAACTATTCAATGTATAAAACATACCTCTCAACTGTCCAGAATTTTGTAGAATGCCCAGCTTTTTACCACATTTTGTCATCGATGTCCATATAAATGTGTGCTTTTCTGGCAAATCATTAAGGATTATAGTCACTAAAAATTACAGACATTTGAGTTTTAGACTTCATATTCTTCAGAAAATGCATGCTAATGCAAGACAGATTATTCTAGCAACTTTCTAAGTTTATAACAGCATTTTTAAAACCTTTCCTCTTTTTAGGCTTTTATCCATCCAATTACTTTTTGGTTTTGTCCCTGATTCTTGTGCTAGAAGGATGAGAGGTATGGGACAAAATGTACCAGAAGAAAAGCAATATAGATTCCCCAGTGAATTATAACAACTTCAAGGAAAAGGTATCTGCTGGCCCTGCTGGTACAGCAGAAAGGTTGCCATTTTCTAATGTCAGTGAAAAAGACTTTGGTACGTAGCTTACCTAATGCAGGATAACATTAGTGTATGAATGGTGATCATCCCAATGAATGTGACATGCTTCTCAGTGGGGGTGGATTGCAATAACTGCCCTACCTTTTCCATTAAGGTTGTCTGCATCATGAGTGAAGCTGGTACACAGGTAGGTAATATAGTTTAGCAAAGGCAACTGATGCTGGATCGACATATTTGTGTCTTTTAACATAAGCTAATATGTTTCCCTGGATAAAAAATAGAACAAGCAAACTTGTTGCATAGACTGATATGATGAGATTAACATTCCTCCAGCACCTAAAGGGTCTGTGGTGAAATGTGTTGGTAAGTCCTGTGTCAGGTAAATAAAATGCTCAGAGTGTGTGTGTGTGTGTGTGTGTGTGTGTGTGTGTGTGTGTGTGTGTGTGTGTGTGTGTGTGTGTGTGTGTGTGTGTGTGTGCGTGCATGAGCGTGCATGTGTGTTGATAATGTATTGAGACACGGTGTTATCTGTGATGGTCATACCTCTCAACCTCTTAGAGCAAGAAGTCTGGACAAAGCTATAAATAAAAGTGGGACAAAGGCCCAGAAATAGGGGCAATTTTTAGATGTTGCTCTTATGAACTTAGTAAGTTTATAGAACAGGTTTTGCATTAGCATGAATTTTCTGAAGGGTATAAAGGCTGAAACTCAAATGTCTGTCATTATTTTCTAATTTCAATCTTTAATGATTTGCCACTAATTTGCCAGAAAACCACAATTTTATGAAAAACAGACCAAAATATGAGAGAAAAATATGGACATTCTGCGAAAATCTGTACAGTTGAGAGGTATGGTGATGGTAAAGGTTAGTGTTTGCATTTACTACCTCTGAAATATGTGCACCTCCTATGTATGTCTATGGATCCATCTAAGTGATTAAACATCGTCAAACAAGCTAAAACATTCTGTGAAACCCTTTCTTCGGAAGATCCAGCAAAATGTTCACTTCACTGGGTGTAGTAATGACTAGTCCAGTATATGATATAATCAGGGAAATGTAAAGGCACAATGTATACAGTTCTCTGGTGCAGGGTGTCAGCCTACAGCACTAGTGGCACAGATTCAAACTAGCGTATGGGGTAGTGAACAAGAAGAACAAAGTGGCTGAAGGCCTGCCCTCCTTCCCTGGTGCCAAGTGTGGAAGCACAGGTTCTGGTTCTCCCACAAGCAGAGTTTAATTGTTAATTTCAGGCTTTAGCTGTTGTTCCTCAATGTGTGTGAGCTCATACGTTTAAAATTGCACTTTTTGCACACATCATACTTTTGCACTTAGGTTCTAGACTGTCATTACTTTAGTCACATTCTGCAATGTGGTGCTGAAGGCTGTGGATCAGGCTGAGTCTAGAAGCTTCATCACTGATGACATCTGCAGAGTGTCTGACTGTCTCCTCATCTCTAATGGTAGGTGTCAGAATCTTGCATTCTGTGCAGTGGTTCAGGGCCTATTTCCCTGAGCAAGCTCTGCCAAGAGAATGGAGAAACTGTCACTCGGTTACTAGGTTCATAGGGTCACAGGATGTTACTAGGCTACTGACTTGAGGGTCTTACAATCCTAGCCATTAAATCCCAATATAATACTTGATGAGAGATATTGTCTATGCTCAAGGTTTTTCTAGCAAGGACTACCCATGTCCAGGAGAGAAGCCGGTTTCCCATTCAGTCACCCAGGCTGTGCTTAAACAGAGTCATGGAGGTGTTCTGCTTGAAATGGAATGAAAGCCTTTCCAGTAGGTCCTGTTTATGTTACAGGCTAAATTGAGTCCCTGGAATGGGTGACTCTAGTCCCATTTGACTTATGGATGTGCAGCATTTCCATTAGATTTGGGTCAGAGATAGCCCTATAAACCAGACACGTCACCTCTAAATAGTCTGTACGCTACTGAGTACAGTGACAATGACTTCAGTCTGTCTATATAAGACATGTGCTGGTGACCCTGAATTTTCTTAGTTAGAAATCTCTGAGGTCTCTTGAGTTGCTGCATTTGTCTGGTGTGATACATACCAAAGGGGGTGTTATATTCAATAACAGACCTGATGAGGGATGAGTACAGGAGAGTTATAACCTCTTTTGCTCTTAAGGTTATGCCTTTGCTAATCAGGTGAGTAACGTAGACTGTCTTCCTCGCCGAAGCAGACACATGGTGGTCAAAGTTGAGGTCACAGTCAACTTGTGTTCCAATATCTCTCACTACTGAATTGGTACTTAGGGTATTATTGTTTATTTTATAATCAGCAGGGACATTGTTTTTACCAAAGGGAATAATGATGCATTTTTTAGCATTTAGTTTAAGATCATGGCTTTGGCACCAATCATTAGTCTGTGCAAACCCCTTTTGAAGTACACTGACATTGCTATGGGATTCAATGATAACACCTAATTTACAGTCATCCACAAACTTGGTTAGCCACAGCCCCTCCATTTTGGCTTGGATTTCTGAGAATTATATGCCAAACAAGAGGGGGCCCAGCACTGACTCTTCTGGGACCCCACTGGTTACAGGTTTGCTGGTAGAGGTAAAGTCTCCCACTTTGACTGAGTGTTGTCTCACACTTTGACTGAAATTAAATGATCAGTAGAGATATAGTAAACCTCCAGACACTGGACCCAACCCAGTTTGGTTTAATCAAGGGCAGATCATGACTACTGAACCTGGTGGACTTCTTTGAGAAGGTAACCAAAGCAATGGATGAGGGAATGCCATCAGGTCACATGAAGGCTATATTCTTAGCCTTAGACAGAGCATTGATTGACTTGCTCTATGGAGATGCAGAGAGGAGGAGATGATGAAGACATGGTTTGTGGTATACTTGGGGGTTTGTGGGTGAAGTTTTTACTAGACTGTCTGCTAGCAGGTTTGCAATTTCTGCAGGGTCAGTGTGCATTGTGAAGATAGGTGAAGGCTGCCAGCCTAGTCAGATAGAATTTTGTAGACAATTCTGTCATTTGTAAATATTAACATAAGCCAGAGGCTTGTTCTCTTACATGAGGAAAAATGTTGCTAAATGTTAAACTTCAAAAGTGCAACAACAGTGCACTCTGCTGTAAGAAAGCTAAGTCAAGCATTTTATGACTGTCTTTGATCTTTAAAGTCGGCACCGGTATGTCTGGATGAAGGAATTCTGCCTATTGTTTTGATGCCAGAGTTAATGGCTAGAATGTGCATGTATAAATGTCATTTATTGCTCTGGTTTCTGACCAGGTGTAAAGAATATAAATGTAGTTTCTGTTAGCCTGGGAACACCAGAGAAGTGTGAAGAATGATTTCATGTGAAGCAGCACTGTGCTATCAATTTAAAGAGGGAGAATCAGAGAGCTCTGTGCATTTGTCTTGAGACCATCCAACATCACCAGCACTGCTTTGCTCTTTATGTAAGTTTATTTTAGAACTCTGTTTTCTCTTAGAAATAGCTAGGAATTAGGAAGATTAGACTTGGGCATGTTGGTGAAGGGAACTGAGGGGATGAGGAAGTGATGGGTAGGTATGGTCTTAAACAAAGAAATGCAGAAGGTCAGATGGTAGTGGATTTTGTGAAAAGGATGGACATGGCTGTGGTGAATATGTATTTTAACAAGAGGGAGGAGCATAGGGTGACATACAAGAGTGGAGGAAGATGCACACAGGTGGATTATATCTTATGTAGGAGGGCCAGTTTGAAGAAGATTGGAGACTGTAAAGTGGTGACCGGGGAAAGTGTAGTTAGGCAGCATAGGATGGTGGTTTGTAGGATGACGTTGGTGATCAAGAAGAGGAGGAGGAGTGTGATGGCAGCACCAAGGATCAAATGGTGGAAATTGAAAAAGGGTAATTGTGAGATGGAGTTCAGGGATGAGTTAAGACAGGCACTGTGTGGCAGTGAAGAGTTACCAAATAGCTGGATAACTACAGCAGAGCTAGTAAGGGAGACGGCTAGAAAGGTGCTTGGTATGACATCTGCTCAGAGGAAGGATGACAAGGAGACATGATGGTGGAATGAGGAAGTACAGGAGAGTATACAGAGAAAGAGGTTGGCAAAGAAGAAGTGGGATTGTCAGAGAGATGAAGAAAGTAGACAGGAGTATAAGGAGATGAGGTGCATGGCAAAGAGAGAGGTGGTGAAGGCTAACGATAAGGTGTATGAAGAGTTGTATGAAAGGTTGGACACTAAGGAGGGAGAATTGGCTAGACAGAGGGACCGAACTAGGAAAGATGTGCAGCAGGTAAAGGTGATAAAGGATAATGAGGGAAACATACTCACAAGCGAGGAGAGTGTGTTGAGCAGATGGAAAGAGTACTTTGAGGGGTTGATGAATGAAGAGAATGAGAGGGAGAGAAGGTTGGATGATGTGAGGATAGTGAATCATGAAGTGAAATGGATTAGCAAGGAGGAAGTAAGAATAGCTATGAAGAGGATGAAGAATGAAAAGGCTGTTGGCCCAGATGACATACCTGTGGAAGCATGGAAAGAGTAGTGGAAGCTAGGATAAGAAGGGAGGTGATGATTAGTGATCAGCAGTATGGTTTCATGCCAAGAAAGAGCACTACAGATGCGATGTTTGTTCTGAGAGTGTTGATGGAGAAGTACAGAGCATGTCAGAAGGAGTTGCATTGTGTTTTTGTAGACTTAGATAAAGCATATGACAGGGTGCCTAGAGAGGAGTTGTGGTATTGTATGAGGAAGTCAGGAGTGTCAGAGAAGTATGTAAGAGTGGTACAGGATATGTACGAGGGTAGTGTGACAGTGGTGAGGTCTGCTGTGGGAGTGATGGATGCATTTAAGGTGGAGGTGGAGTTACATCAAGGATCAGCTCTGAGCCCTTTCTTATTTGCAATGGTGATGGACAGGTTGACAGACAAGATCAGACAGGAGTCCCCGTGGACTATGATGTTTGCAGATGACATTGTGATCTGTAGTGAGAGTAGGGAACAGGTGGAAGAGACCCTGGAGAGATGGAGATATGCTCTAGAGAGAAGAGGAATGAAGGTCAGCAGGACTAAAACAGAATATATGTGTGTGAATGAGGGGGAGGATAGAGGAATGGTGAGGATGCAGGGAGTAGAGGTGGAGAAGGTGGATGAGTGTAAATACTTGGGGTCAATAGTTCAGAGTAACAGTGAGTGTGGAAGAGAGGTGAAGAAGAGAATACAGGCAGGATGGAGTGGGTGGAGAAGAGTATCAGGAGTGATTTGTGACAGACGAGTACCTGTAAGAGTGAAAGGGAAGGTCTTCAAGAGGGTAGTGAGACCAGCTATGTTATATGGGTTGGAGACAGTGGCATTGACAAAAAGGCAGGAGTTTGAGCTGGATGTGGCAGTGTTAAAGATGTTAAGATTTGCACTGGGTGTGATGAGGGTGGACAGGATTAGGAATAAGTATATTAGAGGGTCAGCCCAGGTTGGAAGGTTTGGAGACAAAGCCAGAGAGGCAAGATTACGTTGGTTTGGACATGTGCTGAGGAGGGATGCTGAGTATATTGGGAAAAAGATGCTAAGGATGGAGCTGCCAGGTAAGAGGAAAAGAGGAAGGCCTAAGATAAGGTTTATGGATGTGGTGAGAGAGGGCATGCAGGTGGTTGGTGTGACAGAGCAAGATGCAGAGGACAGGAAGAAATGGAAACAGGTGATCCACTGTGGCGACCCCTAATGGGAACAGCTGAAAAAAGATGATGAGACTAAGTGTTTTCCTAAGCCACTGTGGTGCAGCGGTAGCATTGTTGTCACACAGCAAGAGGTTCTCCCGTTCAATTCTCGGCTGGAGCGCCTTCTGTGTGGAGTCGGCATGTCCTCCCCACTGTCGAGTGGCATTCGAAAGACATGCATAGAATGGGCATGCTTTTGTTGAAGGTTGGGTGTTGAGCTGGCACTTTGGCACCCATAAAATAAAATCTACTACCAATCATTAGCAGACTGGAGTTCCGCTGTGGTGACCCCTAACTGGGAAAAGCTGAAAGAAAAGAAAAGAAGACTAAGTGTTTTCTGTGACGTCAGAACTTTTCTAATGTGTTATTTTAAGTATTTCTCTGTGATCTCTGAACTATTGACTGGCACTGTGTAGTAAGAAGTATTTATTATTAAATATTTTTCAGTCTTTCAACTGTGGCTGTTTTGTGTAGAGATAATTTAAGCTCTAGAGTACATTGAATGTATATAGTGATGCTGTACCAAATCACTCCAAATAAGTCTTGACTGTTAGGTCACACTTACCATTTGGATAATAATTGCACAGTAATAGTTGGACACCCTTTTAAGGGCCTTTGAGTAGCTGATACATATTAGTGGTTGGTAACAGCTGGTACTACCTTTTAGACTCGGCAGAAAAGGGGAACAGCTGGAGATCCTGTGCCAACCTTCCCCAGGAGTGTCTGTGTGGTTATATAAACTCTTATCTCAAAGTGTGTGTGTGTCAGCTTCTTGGACAGGGACATGAGGCACTGGCTGGACAGAGAGGGTGCTGGAGGTTTTATCTTGCCCACTAGGCTGAGATCTGGACCATATAGCTGTGCCAGTGGGGAGTCCTATTGGGGACCTTGAGAGAAAGGGAGAAACCAGTGCCAGACTGACTGTGATCTCTCTGTGCTCTTAAGGGAAATTGCACTTTACTGTGTGTATATTTATTATCCTTTCCCTTTATGGACACCCCTCACTGATGTTAGTGGTGAGGATTGAGGCTCCTTGATTGCTGGGCCAGTGCACGGGCATTACATATTAATTGTTTGGCAGTGGTGGGATATCCACACCGCATATGAATTCATTGGCAAATACTAATTGGCTTGTAGTGGTGTTGGTAGAGTGAATTCCTGTAGCTTGTGCACAGTTATCACTGAAGGTGTTTTGTACTCTAAATCAGCCACACAGTGAATACTCAGAGTTTAGATCACAATTGTTTTATTTCATTTGTTAGCTTAGTTAGTCAGGGAGAGCAGACAGCATGTCAGCAGAAGAGTACAGAAAGCTGACAAGGAGCCAGCTGGCTGAGATGTGCCAGGCTAGGGGCTTGGTGCATGGAGACCTGACTAAGGCAGACATGATTGCAGCTTTGGTCTCAGCTGCATCAGAAAACAGCAACCAGAGGAAGGCAGCATGAGAAGGAGATGCTGACGCTTCACCAGGGTCATGGAGATAATGGGGAAGGGGGTAAATGGACCCCACAACCATAAAAGGCCAGTAAATTTCTTCCGCAGCTTAAAGAGGGGGATAATTTTTATAGTTTCATTCATGTGTTTGAGAGGATATGTAAACAGTATGATGTTGACCAAAAGGCTCTGGGTACGGTTCCTGATCCCCTTACTCCATGGTAAAGCTGTAACTGTTGTCTAAACTTACTGATTATGAATATTGCTGCAAAATGGAAAAAATTCTGTGTCTGGAACCAATCCCAAGGAATGAACGCAACAGTGCCCAGTTTACCTCAGATTCTACAATACTTGACTGAGATGCTTCATAAGGGCTTGTCTTTTTCCTCCATCAAAATTCATGCCTCAGCCATTTCAGCTCATTATAGCACAGAACCTCCCCTCTTCTCTCACCCACTGCTCAAGCAGTTCCTCAGATGGGCCAAAAATTCAAGACCACCCAGGAGAGCTCCAACTCCAGCCTGGGATCTTAACTTTGTCTTGGAGAAACTCACTCTTCCTCCTTTCGAGCCAGCTGCAAAGAAGGGTATCTGAATTACAGGCTCTTATGGCAGTGGAACCTTTCATCATCTTTCGTGCGGATAGGGTGTCCCTCAGAACCAATCTCTCCTTCATGCCCAAGGTGGTATCCAGTGTGGCTCTTAATCAGTCTATTAATTTGCCTACCTTCTTTCCTAACCCACAGAACAAAGGAGAATGGATACTGCACTCTTTAGATGTGCATAGACAGCTTAGATTCTACTTGGACAGGACTAAACCTCACAGGAAATCTGAACAACTGCTGGTGGCATTTGCTGCAGGGACAGAGGGGAAAGCTATTTCAAAACAAACCATTTAAAAATGGATAGGCCACTGCATTTATTTCTGCTATAAGCACCATGGAAAACCTCTCCCACAGGGCATCAGACCCCATTCAACCAGGGCTTCATCTACCTCTACAGCCTTTCTCAGGGGTGTCCCTACTAGGGACATCCTAGAAGCTGCTACCTGGAGTCCTGTACATACTTTCACCAAGCATTATCATTTGCCAATTTTCTCTTGCAGAGCCTTATAGCTGGTCCTGATTCTATTTAAATTCCTAGTCCCAACCTTAACTTTGGGAATCTACCCAAATGTAATGACTGCAACAGTGAAACATGAAGAACATAGTACAGTTGTGTACACTTACCATAAATGTAGATGCTCGAGTGTATTCACTGTTGCAGTCCTGGTTACCCCCCTTTCTTCTTTTGGCTATACCTCTACTCTCACTTACTATGCTCTAAATGCTTTTTGGTGTATTTGCTTTTTTGTTGGAGGCATATCCTTGTATTTATAGCTTTAATTGCTTCCCATTAGGGGGGCACCTGACATCTGGGGAAAGAAAAACTGATGGAATGGTGTTGGCTGCATGTTTTATACCCCTGACGACCTAACATCATGAAAGAAGGGACAGCAACCAACACAGGACCCAAGACTTTGTTAATCAGGCCGACTGAGGGCTACTGCAAGCAGATAACCCAAATGTAATGACTGCAACTGTGAATACACTCGAACATTTACATTTATGGTAAGTGTACACAACTGTACTTTTCTTTTGTTTATTGTTTTCTTTTTCTTGAGGATGTCCCTTTAATCCTATCCGAAACAGCAGTGTCTATACATCTGTGTATATGTTTATACAGGGCAGCAGTGTGTACCTTAGTATAGCCGTCAATGCCATCTGTGGAAACTGGAGCTTGGAATTTGATTATACGTTCCCTTAAGAGGGTATAGTTAGCTTTGGTGAAGTTTTTAGCTTGACTTATCATGTGGGAAGTTCTGGTGTTATTGCTACTTCAGAAATGACTGATTTATGGTTGGATTAACCAGTGCTGGCCTTACACTTGAGACATTGCCATACCTCTCAACCTGGAAACATCAAAAATCTGGACAAGGCCCATGAAAAATAGGTACAAATTGGTGTGCTGTTTAACATAAAATTTGCATACATAATTATGCAACCCCGCCCACTCCAATGGAATTGTGGGATACCGACTTTCAAATGCAAACTGAAGAGCAGACAACAAAAATATGGCACCAGAGTCCCCCTGCAGCCATTCCAGTGTCCCATTACCTGGCTATTTCGCCCCATTTCCCATAAACACCAATGTGTGCATACTGTTTTACTTCTACAATGATTTGGATTTTATTTTTACATAGCACAATGCACAAACACCAATAGACATCTGTTAAAGCAATACTGTCTCACAATGAAAATAGAATTAGCATTAAAACGTCTCTGCTCTTGCATTCCTGTTGTCACTTATAATCTTTTCCAGTTATCTTTGAGATGCATTCAACTGCAAAGTGTTGGGGAAGCATCCTATCACAACTATTCATAGGTTCATAGATTAGTACCAAGCTAACTGTCACTGTGGGCCATTTTAAGCCTAACCAATTACCTCATCTGAGAATCAAACCCTGCACCTTGTGTCTGTAATGTAAACACCTATTTCCTGAGCGAATGCTGTGAAATATACTGAATTTCAAAGACAGATGCTTCTCCAGTGAGCAAGCAGTAATCAGATCATTCCCCAAAAAGACATCTTTCTGAATGAGCATGTTCTCAACCCTCCACATTTTTATTCATAAACAGCTGACAAAGCTACCTTGCAGTATGAATTCCCATCTCAGAATTCACTTACTTGTGGCACTATAACACTGGGGATATTGGTCTCCAAATGTCAATTCAAGGCACTGCTGGGTGCCTGTCTACTTGTAATCAGCACACAAAATAAGGAAATCTGCCTTCACTTTTAAGCTTCTATTAGGTTCTTCTTTAAAAATAAATAAAGGCAAAACTATCACTATCATTCTACATGGCAGCTCTGCAGTACCACTTCACATCTGTGACACTGTATACTGTCCTACTGCTGTCTGAAACGTAGTCTAATTAGACAATATCCCATACTAAAATTAAATACCCATCTTTTCTCTCAAGTGCAAGCACAATTTCTTTTTAAAATACATTTAAGTTCCAATTTATTCTACCCTGTAGACCAGCTTCCTAGACAATGCCCTATCAATGTTAACCTGTGGATACTCATTTCCCTTACTGTCAAGCACTACAGCCTCTTGACAATGTTTGCCAAGTGATAGTGATGTTCATATAATGATGGATACATTTTTGAAAGGGAAATGATGTAAGAGCAAAAGTCCCTGTAATCCAAAAGTCATCTACTTCCATAAATCTAATCGGCATATAGACAAAGCCAGAAAGCTGACAAACTCCAAAGAAAACTATTTGAAGACAAGCACACAAAAAATACAAACACAATAAATATTTTAAACAAGAAACTATGTAGCCCCTGCACCATCACATGGGAAGTTTTACAAATCCATTAAATGCTACTTACAAACACAACTTGCTGCAATATTTAATCAAAACTATAATTTCAGTTCAGGGGTAAAATCAGAGAATGTTACAGCTACGTTTTAACATTCAGCTCTGTTATCTGCCAATGCCAGAACCTAAGCTAAAACTGTAAAACGGCATAAAAGATCTCAGCAGGACTCGGAGTTAGAGCTGAGAGATAATTTTGTCAGCTTATTAGTTATTGACTGGAAGCGTACATCAGATAGCTTTAGAAAAAATGGCTGGAAGTCTGCATAAAAATGTTTTTTCTAATTATAGTGAGACATCAGAAATATATAAAAAAAAAAAAAAAAGCTTCCAGCCTGCATCACCATAAGACATACAAATCAAATGCATGTCCTTGAAACATCAGTTATGGGCAAATGGTAGAAAAACAATGTCCAGGTAAGACTGAACTCTGAAAAGCAAGAGAGAAATGGAAAAAATGAAACAAAATGCATTAAAATCCACAGCGATGCTTACTCACAAAGAAGTACCACCTGCAAAATGCCTCTCCATCCTGTACCATACTAAAAGTTCTGATTAACGCATCAACGCATTTCAATGAAAAACACCTTAAGCTCCACATAAAACAACAGGATCCACGACGAAAGCAGCAGCAACATAACTTCCTTTCAGCCCAGCCAGCATTTAAACAGAAGCCTGCTTGAACAGTCCAGCCGGAAATGTGAGCAGAGCTCAATTCCGATAGGCTGGTAGCACGGACGGCGCTGACGTCATCGCGCACGTGATGACGTCAGCAAAATAGCGCGAAATGTAAAAATAAATTGGAAATAAATCGGAAATGATGGGGTGTCACTCGGGAATCGTGGCACCCCATCATTTAGACCCCAAAACTCAGTAAAAACCAAGTAATTCGGGATGGTTGAGAGGTATGTACATTGCATCAGTCATTCATTTTGTTGAGGACCAGGTCTAGAATATTGAAGCTCTTGTGGGGTGGTGCACTATTTATTCCAGGGCATTAGAGGTAACAAAGTTCAGAAACTTTTGTGTGAGTGAGTTTGGGGTCTTATAAGTTTCCCAATTAATGGAAGGATAGTTGAAGTCACTCATGACTAGGGTGTTAGGTTGTACTTTAATTGTCCCAAGTAGGTCTAAATAAGATGTGTAGGCATATTGATTCTTTGAAGGGGACCTGTACCTGATGATGACCTAAAGAGGGGGGGTCTTACCCATTGGTAATTTGGACTTGGAGTAGTTCCATAGAGTTTTTGTGTCTAACCAGTCTAGAGATGTAATTATCTTTAATGAAGACAGATATTTCACTGACTTTGGTTCTCACACCTTCATTTTGCGGTCTGAAAGTGTGGAAGGCATTGTAGCCTTGTAAGGCTGGGGTACTTTCTGCGGCCTTGAGCCAGGTTTCTGTGACTGCAGAGATGTCAACATCCTCCAGGGAGAGGAGTGCTTCCAGAGAGTGCAGTTTCTGATTGAAACTCTTGTGTTTATCAGCATGACTTTTTAGTGTCTTTCTGTCTGATATTTTCATACCAAGAATTTTGTTGTTGTGACCTTGCCTAAAAAAGGCATTATGGGGGAGGCAAGTACCTTAGACAGCAACTGAAAACCTAGAGGTGCCAGGTGAAGACCATCTCTGGCAAAGCAGTGTGATCTCTCCACCATGTCGTTCCAGGCTGACAGGAACTGGATCCCCTTAGAATGACACCAGAAACTAAACCAATTTATGAAGTAAATTATTTTATGTTTATATTGTGGTAACATCCTAGGTGAGGGTAAAATGTTGCTCAAAGTCAGTGACATACCTGCCCTGGACACATATTCAGAGAGCACAATCATGTCTCTCTTCATATAGTCCGGAGAGGTATGTCTCAAGTTGTTCACACCAACATGAAGTATGATGGAGTCATAACAGTACTTGTTGAGAAACCTGAGTGCATGTGTGATGTGGTGAATCCTTGCACCAGATAGGCAGCTGACTGTAATCTTCTCTTTGTTCAACCTGGTGAGTGGGGTGTCTGTATGTCTCACTATAGAGTCACCTATAACTAAAATATTTGCAATAGTTGTGCATTGCCTTAAGGGCTTATTTGATGAGACACAGATGCTAGGGATTTTATGTGTATTGAGTGCTTTTGTTATGTTAGGCATAGCATGTTTGTGTTTTGGAGGTCTCTGGTGTTTAGGTAGGTTTCTTAAGAGTACCTCTGCATATGAAGGTTTGTGTTGGGTGCATATTACGAATAGGAGTCGTAGTGTCTGAGCTGACAACCTGTTTAGTGTTGGTGTTCTGGGACTGAGATAGCAGTGATTCCAGATTCTTAGTGTAGGAGCATCTCTCGCAAATCGTACTTGAGTGATTTAGGAGTAAGGGGTTGTCAGTGTACATGAGGCAGTTGCTAGACTGCCTCAATAAACTATGTCCGCTAGGCTGGTAAACTTTGTCCACTAGGCTGGCAGAAGAAACAGAAGGAAACAGACATCCCATAATGCAAGTTTGAGCCTGCTATCTCTGCAGATAAGGAGAAAAGAATGGGGGTATCAAGCAGGCACCTATTTTAGGGTGACTAAACCCTATGGGATGTACAGTAGGACATCTATAAAACAGGGGATGTATAGGGTCTGATGTTGATAGGTAAGAGGAAAAATTTCTTCTGGGTGGTTCACTGAACAACTGAGAGCTATTCAAGAACTGGTTTGCTAGACAGCAGCCTCTACTAAGGTAAAATATTTCTATTGGCACTTTTGCGTCTATAATTGCCAAGAGTTACCTCCTCTGTGCAGTGGTGCACAATGGTGTACTGTGCGCAAGCAAGAGCAAATCATCTAATAGAAAGAAACCAATGAAACGCTCAAACTGAGCTCTGCACCAATGAAATAACTCAAAATAAGCCCAGAACCAGTAACCTTGAATTAGATAGTCCTACTGTATGCTTCTGTCACAAGGGTACAGGGGAGCTTCTCCAAATAAAGATGTCCTGATTTTTAGTGTTCAAGCTACAAACAGAACTGAATTCAGCCAGTCTGATTCCATCCTATACTATACAACGGAAAACAGAAAAAAGCAGGATTTTTTTTAATTAAATAAGCAACAGTGTAAAAGCAACACAGTTTTTGTCTTGAATTAATAATAGCAACAGAATGAAACAGCAGAAACAGATCTTTTCTTAAATTAAGTAAAAGCAGCACTTGGTGTGAAATACAGTCAAACTGCAACAAATGCAGTAGTAAAATACAGTGCAAAGCAGCAGCAAACAGTATTTTTTCTGACATCAGAACAGTCTCTTCGGGTTCAGTAAACAAACTTTTCACTTTTCCATTTGTTTGTGCTGTAGCAGGACTACAGCAAGAATTACATTTTTTAGTTTTTTTTTTAATGTGTGAAAAAAGTGTTTTTTCACAATGTCTCCCTACAACCACAACATGTCTCTAAATGGATATTCACAGATGTATCCACTTCAGAAACTTTGTAAACAACATCTTTTTAATCTCACCAAGGTCAAAGCCATCTTGAATAGTTTCAGAAAACTGCGATCAGATAAAAGGAATATGGCTCACTTTCCTTTAGTACTGGACTTATGCTATGAGTGATACTTAATGTGAAATAGTGAGGCTTCGTCCTTTTTGTGTTTCCAAAATGAAATTACTGTGTTTAGGTCTTACTGGAATGTAGGTATTTGCCATGATCTTATAGATTACCAGACACTATCAACAGGGAATCCATTATTAGCTGTACTGCTATTGGGCTTCTTGTATTCCTTCTTCATCTCCTCCTGCATTGCTCTATAAACACTTGTCAGAGTATGAGACAGTGCACAAGTGGTTTAAATATTTTTTCCTTGGCTTCTTAGAGGGTTATTGCATTTTATTCCATACTCTTAACTGGCCTAGCTATCTTCTACATTATCTGTAATGTGTGCTGCTCTGTACTGAACAATGCTTGCTCTTCACATATAAAGTAATGTAATATCCGGTCTAATAGCACACAAGGGATATTGTCATTTGTGCATTCCTAAAACCAGTTCCTATATACTGCTCCCAAAGTAACAGCCAAGGAGTTCATATTGTTGCCCCATTTCTTTGTAGTCACGTCTTTTTGCTTTCACTGTGCATCACGCACTCAATGTGTCACTGATATTAATGGTATAATGGTGTAGCCATTTTATCCTATGTCATATCTGAAAGGGAGATTTACTTTTCTCAGTAGCTTAACAGCTAGTACACTTGCCTTTGATGGAGAAAACCATAAGTGTATTCTCATACCAGGTAGTTGGATTCATTTTCCAATACTGACACTGCAGTGCCGCATTAGGAGTATGCTGCACTCCTAGGTGTTCCATACTTTGGATGAGAAGTTACATACAGGTCCCATCTGCCTGAGGTGGTGGTAGCTCAGGTGGATGTAAAAGATCCCACAGCATCCACACATTGCCCTGACCAAATTTCCCCTAGTCAGTAAGAATACCACTTCGGGTCTCCACTGAAAAGAGGCCATTGGCCTGTTGGGACTAACCCAGCCAACAACGTGTAAATAAAAATAAATAGGTTGTTTTGCAGCTCTCATAGAGGGTTATAGATGTGAACCTTAGTTCCTTTGGTACAGGGTTTGATTCCCTCAGCCCTCAGTTGCTACTGTATGACCATCTGCAAGTCATTTAACCAAACAGTGCATGGGAACAACTGGGAATTTAGGATACTCTCTTCAATGGTCCTTTCTGCAAGCCTAGTACTACTAGTTGTCAACAAAGTGGCAAGCCAGAGCCACTTCTCTCCTCCAAAAATGGGTAAGCTGGCAACAGCCATTCACTCTGATCCTCTCCCACTAGCTCCTATAAGTGCCTGTTCCACTAGTCAAACTTGGGTCACCTGCATCCTAGTCAAGGCTTTTCCCTTTATACCATGGAGCTGGCAGCTCAAAAGTAATGTTGATGCATATATGAAGAAGGAAAATAATATTTATATTAAATAACAGAAGTCAAGTTTACTGAAGGGCAACAAGTCACAAATGGGGCAGAATCACCTATGAACCTAATGCCTCTGTGTTGCTCCCACAATCAGAAAAAAACACACCATTTAACATGTGATGTCAAATTAGCAGTGGCAGTGGCACAACATGAAGCCTGCTTACCTTTGATAAAGAAGGCTGTGGGCTTTATTCTCACACCAGGTAGATGGATTGATGACACTGCAGTGTAGGTTAAGGGGACTGCTGCAGTCCTGTCATCTTTTGGATAAGACATTAAACTGAGGTTCATTATTTGAGTTGGTGGTAGCTCATATGGATGTAAAAGATTCCATGGTCCCTATCGAAAAGAGCATGTGTTTTATATTTAAAAAACATGTGCAATACTATTTACAAGGCATACAAGTAGAATGGGACTGTCAGGTATAAAAGCGAAGTGTCATTGGTTTAAATATTCTGTATGGAGCATGTGGGTAATAGCCATAGTAGAGAAGATAGAGCTGTGTAAAACAGCTGTGGCAAAGAGCCTTGTGAGACATTTTAAAATATTTGTAGAGCAATGGGAAAAAAAGAGTTGTAATTCTTTGTAAGTATTCAAGAGAAAAATGTAGGTAGTATCTGGGAGTAAGAGCGGGAAGAATGAGAGTAAAGGAGATCAGAGTTATAATTAAAGTGAGAGAGAGGGGGAAATAGGACAATAGGGGTAGAGTAGAGTGAAGTCATGTAGGGTGACAGCTGGAACATTCCCAGTGAGCTGAGAGATGGGAAGGGAGTAAGGACTTGAAGGTGGAGGGGCAGTGGTTGATATGAATGAGAGGTGGTAGGGAATTCCAAAGGCGTGCTAGAGAGAAGGATGATAAAAGTTTGCCTGGTGACCGAGCAGGTTTGTGCACTTCTAGCAGGTTCTGATTATTGGATCTAAGAAGTCTATCAAGCAGGTGCATTTTGAGGGAGGAAGAGAGGGAGGGGCATAGAGAAGGTTTGAAGACAAGTTTATGGGCATAGGTTAGTTGGATATAAGATAGATAGTTGGGTAGTTCTAGACAGTTTAGTTTGTGAAAGGCATTGCAGTGGTGGGTGGAGGATTTATATCTGGTAGTGAACTTAGAGATTTTGTTATAGCAGGAAAACCATTTTGTTTTTAGAGAGGATTGCAGGTTTGTAAGAAGTGGGGCTTCATACAAGAGGGAGGGAATGCGGTAGGTGGTGGAAAGGACATATTTAGTAGAGGGAGTCAGATAACAGTTGTGTACAAATTTCCATTCCTTTCCATTATTCTCATACAATCACAGATATCTTACTATTCATTATTATGTTAAACTTCTATCTTCATTATATCATTTGACCCCCACTCCTTTTTCTGCAACCACCATCTATTTTTTTAAATTGCTGTTAGTCTCCATTTACCATTAAACATGATTTCATTTAGTCTTTCATTCCAAAAGGTCCACACAACATAAAATAATATTTTATTTATTTTCCTAATATAGTCATTATTTTTCAGTTATAACGTCCATACATAATCATATCCATATTTATTTCTTTTACCTCCTTTATATTATCAAAGAAATTTTCTTTACACAACTTTTCCCATAATTTTGCAACCCTCATATATTGTAAGAAACATGTTTTGTGGTTTCTTCTTTACCACAAACTCTTTCACTGTTTTTATATGGCATGTTTCCCTTTACTGGTAATTTATTAATCAGTAATCTCCATAACAATCTTAACATCCTATTTGTTTATTACACCATGCTTTTCATACTTTTATAGCTTTAACTTTTTCTTTTACTGACTCAGCCCAAGGATTAATATAATGATATTGTATCATAATGTTTTTATGCTACACTTTCCTCTCATTTTCTATTTCATCAATTTTTATTTTCCATAAAAATATTTTTTTCTTGATAACATCTCATTACTTCGTTTAAACATGAATTTTCTTATCATATCCCAGTGCCACTTATATTTGTACTTTAGTAAATTTACTAACTTTTCATTTTTATCATTTATCTAAAATAAAATGTTATACAAATTCAAAGAAGCAGCATAAACAATTGGTTTTATTAATCCTAAAGCTCTATCTTCCTTCTCAATGTAAATGACTTCTCTCTTCACTGTATTCAATCTTGAATCCCATATAAAAGAAAAAAATATTTATAGTATTTATTTTTCATAAATTATTGACAACATATAGACACTAGCTAAATATGTGATCTTTCCCAGTATAACTGAATTAATCAAATAAACCTTTTTATTAAACGATAGCTTGTATGTTTTCCAAAACCAATAAATCCCCTTTATTTTATCTACTATCCTATTCCATTCATCCTCACTAATATTTTTAACCCCAAATCTTATTCCTAACACCGAGATTTCTTTCATTGAGAAAGATACTCCTCCTATCTTTACTATATCACCTAGTCCTTTACTTTTTTCTTTATTTAAAGTCATGCCTATTATGTTTTACCATTGATGTATATAATATATAATTTCTTTCATTCAGACTTTGTTTCTCATAATCAGTATGATATCATTTGCATAAGTAAACATAACTGGAAGTTTTATCTCATTAGTAATGTAAGTAGCACCACTCATGTTAATTTACATCTCTGACTAATACATTCAGAACTAATGCAAATAATGCATGGGTGGGTAGGTGGCCTAATGGTAAAGGTGTTTCCCTTACAAACACAAGGTGCAGGGTTTGAGTCTCAAGGGATAATTGGTTAGGCTTAAAATGGCTTGCAAGGGCAGTTAGCTTAGTACTAATCTATGAATCTATGAATATAATACTCATATGCATACCTGACATGTCATTTTTACATCAATTTCTTTGCTTAACCATCCATTCACTAAAAGTCTTACTTTTACTTTGATTATATGGAGTACAACATGCATTCTTTTTTTTTTTTTTTTTACTAATTTTATACTCTTCCATAATTGTTCACAAAAATAAATGTTGTTCAGTATAAAAAGCTTTATATAAATCGCCTATCATGATCTTGGTATCATTGGTCCTGTTTATAATATTATCTACAATTCCCCTTACTGTTAAAAATAATTCCTGACATATTTTTCCCTTTAAACTATATATGCTACTTTCCATAATACTTTTATCTGTATTGTTCAGTACTATAGGTCTCAGCATTTTTATTTTAGTTTTATCTTCCTTTTTCCATACAAATTTAAGTATACCACTACATAAATCTTTACACATATAACCTTAATTTAACCACTCATTCATAACTTTTAAGAAGTACTTTTTCTGCCAATCAGTAAAGTTCTTATAAAACTGGCATCCTATTCCATCTGATCCTGAAACTGACTATAAATTAACTTGTCTAAGTACCTTATCTAATTTATAAAAGGAAATCTTGTTTTTTAATTCCTTATTTTCTCATTCTGTAATTTTTTAACATAACATTCTTTTTTGTTCTTTCTTCCTTCCTATCTTAAACCTTTTTCTTTCCATAATTTAACTACACAATTCCTAATTTCTTCATAAGATCTTCTTAGCTTTCCTGTATCATCTTCATTTCTCTCATTATACTAGCATTCTCTTTAACTACTCAAATAAGCTGATTTTACATTGTAAATAATGTCTGTGCTTAAATAATAACTCTTTAACTGTCTGTTGATTATTTTTTATAAATTCTCCATGCTATCACATAATATTCTGTACTGTTCCTTTCCAAACCCTTTAAAGCATCCTTACACATTGTTTTATAATTTGTTTTTTTTCTGCTTTTCTTACATCTGACTGCCATTCTAAAAAACATTTTTGTATTTTTCTTTCAAAGCTAGCCACCACTCAGTCCAGTTTGTATAAGACAATAGTAGAAATGTGATCTTTGCAGAAAAACTTACTTATTTTTTCCATTTTCATCCCATAATTTTTAATTTTTTTATTCCTTTTCCTAATTTGATACACTCCTTATTTTATTGTATTTCTATAATGTATTTCTATGGCTGAGTGATTGTAAAACCCTGTTACAAGTGTTTTTCCCTTAGATATAGTTAAACCTTGTGATATAATAAAATACTCTATTTCTATCTTGTATATACCTCAACTATATGTCAACAAATTATTATTATTACAAATCTGTAAATTGCCACATTTTATAACGTCAAAAACATTTTTACCATTATATTCTTAGGTTCATAGGTGTTTGCTAGGCTAATGATCACAAGGGCCATTCTAAGCCTAGCTATGCATCCTACATTTCTGACAAGTTCTGATAACCTTGATAAATGTAACCAGGGGTTTGAGAAATTAAACATTTACAAGCAGGGGCCTGGGAGATTAACCATTTACAGGTTGCCTGTGTCCATTAGAAACATAGGTGTCAGACCAGGGATTACTTTTTCATTTCCCATCCAACTGTCCAAGTTGCTCTTGAATTGGGTTAGGGAGGAACTCAGCTTCACATGGATGGTGAGCCTGTTCCATAGACGGGGTAGTGTATGGGATACATAACTGTCTCTCTAGCAGGTCCTATTTATATCACAGGCAAGGTTAAAGTCTTTAGAATGGGTAATTCTGGTGATGTTTGTTTTGTGGATATGCAGGAGGTCCCTCAAAGTGAGGTCTGACTATGCCCTGTATGCCAGACATAGCCACTCAAAAGCGTATAGGAGACAGAATACTGAGATAGAAGCTTGAGGTGGTCTGCATAGAACATTTTACTTATGCCCTGTATTCTTTTAGTGAGGAACCTATGTGGACATTCCAATTGTTGGATATGCCTGGTTAGGTACATACCAAAGGGTCATTGTACTCAATGATAGGTCTGATGAATGCTGAATACAGTGGAACAATGACTTCTTTGGACTCAGATGCAATACCTTTGTTTATAAGTTGTGCAACATAGAAAGATTTCCTCACTACTGTAGACATGCAATGGTCAAATGCTAGATTATTATCTATGTGTGTCCCTAAGTCCTTGACTAGTGGGTCAGTTCTAAGGGGTGTATTGCCAATATGATAGTTACCAGGGGTGGATGAATTGCCAAAGGATACTAGTATGCATTTCTTGGCATTTTGTTTTAGTCCGTGGCTCTGACACCAGTAGTTTGTTTGTGTCAGCCCCTCCTGAAGAACATTTGTGTCAGTGCGGGATTCAATGACAGCTCTTAATTTGCAATCATCTGAAATTAATCAGCCAGATACCACTGACATTGGCCTTGACTTCAGAGAAGTATATGCCAAAAAGGAGCAGCCCAAGGACTGATCCCTGAGGGACTCTACTTGTGATTGGCCTCTTTGTAGAGGTGGACTCTCCAATTTTAACTTCTTGTGTTTTGTCTGTGTGCAAGTTAGCTATCTACTGGATGACATACAAGTTTGTACCTAACCTCTTGAGTTTGTCAATAATGCCCAAGTGGGGTGTTGTGTCAAATGCCTTGGCCAGGTCAAGGTAGACAGTGTGAGCCATTTTTCCCCCAGTCATTGCTTTGGTTACCGTCTCAAAGAAGTCCACCAGGTTGAGTAGCATAATTTGCTCTTGATGAAACCAAACTGGGTTGGGTCCAGTGTCTGGAAGTTTACTATATCACTGTTGATCATTTCTATTGTAATTCTTTCCATGGCTTTACATATAAGACTAGTGAGACTTATGGGTCTGTAGTTTACAGGGTCCATAGATGGCCCACTTTTGTGCATAGGGATGACTCTTTCTGCTCTCCATTCATGAGGGACCAAGCAAGTTTGGAGTCTACAGTTAAATAGTAATTCTAGAAACCCTGATAGGTCATGTTTCATGCTATTTAGAAGGCATCCTGGGATATTGTCTGGACCCATTGATGCAGTGTTCTTGGTCTTAGAGAGAGCATTAAGGACCTGTTCCCTAGTGATAGCAGGGGGAGTTATATTTGATGGTATTTCCTGCTGAAAGGTTGAGGGGAAGAGAAGGGTAAAGTTGGAGTTGAATTTATCAGCCAGGAGGTTTGCTATATCTTCTGGCTCAGTATATGTGGCTCCATTTACAATGAGCTCTGCACACAATTGTGTATTGCCTTTGAGGTTGCAGACATAGCTAAATAATGCTTTGTGGTTGTTCTTGGCTTGGGAGGCCAAACTTACCTCAAATTTGACTTTGGTAAACTTTATTTGTCCTCTGGGTTGTTTGTTTAGTTTGATGTTAGTGCCTTTACCCTGCTGGGTGCTGCACCTCCTAATTGTTGCCATGATTTTCTTCCTTCTGTTATACAGCCTATTGATTTTGTTATTCCTCTAGGCTGGCTTGTTTTTTGAGTTACTTCTGTACTTCTTCCTGGTGGGTACAGCTGCCTCAATGCCACCATTAATATGCTTCTACGGGGTTCCTGTAAACAGTTCTGCATAGACAGCAGTGTACTCAGAGTATATGGGGGCCTGAAATTTTGCCAGGTTATCACTTTATAGCATGAGGTTAGTCTTAGAATAGTTTCTGAATATTCTAGGTTTAGCTGAGGGTCCAGGTTTTATTTTTACTTTAAAGGAGACAATTTTGTGATCTGACCTTACCAGGGAAGACATTACAGTAAGGGGTTTGCAGCACTCTCCCTTATTAGTGAGGGCCAGATCCAGTATGGTTGCAACCCTGGTTGGTGTATTGACTATCTGATCCAGGGAGTTTGTGCTTACAAAGTCCAGGAATCTCTGTGCCTGTATGTTTGGTGTCATATAGGATTCCCAGTTAATAGTGGGGTAATTAAAGTCCCCATGAATATGATATTGGGTTGGATGTTTAGTGTTTCTAATAAGTTTAAATATATGGTATGGGTTTCCTGGGTCATAGAGGGGGACCTATAGCTTGCAAGGAAGTGATGTTTGGATTTTACCTATGGTGATTTGAACATGGAGCAGCTCAAGTGCATTGTCCTCTTTGACCAGCCTTAAAGTATATTTATTTTTGATATAAATAGAGACACCTCCACCTTTAGTCCTTGCCTGTGAAGTAGCTGGCCTAAATGTGTGGAAGCATTACAACCTTGCACTGCTGGCGTGTAGTCTGTGGCTTTATACCATGTCACAGTGACCGCACAGACATCAGCATTTTCTAGGGTGAAGAAAGCTTCTATGGGGTGGAGCTTTTTGTTTAGACTCCTAGCATTGAGCAGTAATACCTTTAGATTTTCTTGGTTTTGGTTTGCTATGTCAGAAGTACTTTCAGTTTGGCATTGCCTAAAAAAGGCACTATGGGAGAAGACAATGTTTTAGCTAATATTCGACAGCCTAGAGTGGAGAGGTGCAGACCATCCCGGGCAAATCAGTGTGGTCTGTTAACCATCTCCTTCCATGCTGACAAATATTGCACTCCCTTAGAATGACACCAGAAACTAAGCCAATTATTAAAGTCAATCATCTTATGTTCATATTGTGGCATCATCCTTGGAGAAGGTAAAATGCTGATCAATGCTAGGCTCATACCAGGCTGGAACACATATTCCGAGAGCTCCATGTTGTTTCTCTTCATATAGTCTAGGTAGAAACATTTCAGGTCATTTACTCCCACATGGACTATGACTGAGTCATATTGGTAATTGTGGTCCAATAACCTGAGTGTGTGCTTAATGTGGCAGAGCCTAGCCCCTGATTAGCAACTGACCATGACTTTGTCCTTACTCATTCGGATGAGAGGGACATCAGGGTGTCTCACAAAGGAGTCTCCAATGACTAGAATGTTGGATTGTGTGGTGGCTTGCATTATGGGCTTAGAGATAGAGGCTGCATAAGATGTAGCTCTATGTGATGATGTGGGTGTTGTTCTGAAAGAGTGCATTTGGGGCTGCTGAGGATATTTTTTATGTGTACTTCATCTGGGAGGTCTTTATGGTTTAGGGAGGTTACATTTAAGTGCCTTAGCATATGTGGGTGATATGCTTACTTTGAACTTTGTGTGATGGGTGCAGCGTGAGTACTACTGACCACCTTATTGACATTAGGGGTACTTTTATGTGAGAGCTTTGCCTCCAGTGACATTGTGTACATACATATCTCACACATCGTAGCAGTTTGTTTGAGAATTTACTGGCTGTCAGTAAACATGAGGCAATTTCTACATTGCTTCAGGATGCCCATATCCACCAAGCTGGTAATGGAGATAGTGGGAAAGTTCATATCCATGGCAACAGACCCTTTTTATTGATTAGACAGTTGGAGTGAGAATATCAATCAATTTCAGGAGTGCCCGATTTGCTACTCTGGGGGCAGTGCTTGTCATTGCAAACTAGTTGTCGTGAGTGCAACTAGGTATTGGAGAAATTTCAATCATACTTTTACAGGAAATATGTCACTTGAGTTGTCTGTGTCTGTATAGAGTACTGCCAAACACTTGAGGGGAAACTAATACATAGACCATAACAATTTAAGGATGACGTATTTAGGCAGATATTCTGAAGTTAGAAACAAACACACTAGAGGTCAATTCCTCGTTGGTAAAATCCGACCATAAGCTAATTACCCTAGACATCAACATCCCGTCCCCAACCCTCATTAGGGAAACCACCGTAAAAAATTTCTCCAAAGCCAACTTCACGCTTTTTAAGACAGAAGTGGCAAACTTCACAACACCCATGCTGATGGACATTAGAGGTACGACTGCTGAATCCTACACAAATGCACTTTATAAGCACTTACACAAGTGCATTGATCGTGCAATCCCTAACAGAACCAAGATACTATCCTCCAAAAAAGGAAGCCAATCTGGTGGTCCCCTGCCATAAACAAACTCTACAACAGAAGAAAGAAACTGTTGCAAAAAAGAGAAAAATCCCATGATTGGAGGAACTCCCTGGTCAGCCTCAGTAAGAAGCTGAGATCCTTCATAAAATCCTCCAAAGCTAGTTATGGAAACAAAATCGCTACTTATTCTAAAGACAACCACAAAGCATTCTATAGCTATGTCAAGAATCTCAATGGCAACACTCAGATTTGCTCTGAGTTACAGCACAATAGCACTAAATATACAGAACCAACTGATATTGCCAACATCCTGGCAGATAGGTTCAGTGCTAACTTTACCCCCCTCTCATCCCCTAAAGGGCCCATCTCTCTACCGGAAGAATGCAAAGTTCCTGTAATCATGGCTGCACAGGTAAAAAACCCACTCTCCAAAGCCAAGAACACAGCATCCATGGGACCTGACAACATCCCAGGCTGCATTCTACACGAACTACAGAAGGAAGTGGCACCCCACCTAAGTACCATGTTCAATCATAGCCTCACCTCAGGCTTTGTGCCCACTGAATGGCACACAGTGACTGTTATCCCACTCCACAAAGGGGGAGCCACCATGGACCCCTGGAACTACCACCCCATTAGGCTGATGAGCCTGGTCTGCAAGGCTATGGAATTATAGATAAACTCACTAAACTAGGTATAAATCCTTATGTCACAAGATGGGTTGCCGACTGGCTCACTGACAGAACCCACACTGTGAAAGTAGCAGACTCCAAATCCAACTTCAGACCAGTGACAAGTGGAGTACCACAGGGTTCAGTCCCGGGTCCTCTCCTGTTTGGTATGTACTTCTCTGAAGTACAGGCCAACACAGAAGGTCTTTGGCTAATGAAGTGCACAGATGACTGCAAACTAGGAGCCATAATCAAAACTCCTAACAATGTGGACATCCTACAAAGGGCCTCACTGAGACAGATGCCTGGTGTCAAAGCCATGGCCTGAAGCTCAATGCCAAAAAGCGCATTGTCATCCCTTTTGGTAAAAGCACTGTACCTATGAACTACACATAGGTGGTAGTCTACTTAACACCAAATGTGTGATAAGAGACCTTGAGACACAGGTGGACAGTAGTCTCTCCTTTGATAATCACATTGCCACAGTAGTCAGGAAATCCTTCTACATGATGCATCTCATCACAAAAGGTTTCTCATCCAGGATAAAAGAGGTCATTGTTCCCCTCTGCTCGTCACTCATTAGCCAGGGTACCTTTTGGCTAGGCTTATATAGGCCCTAGGGCCAATAGCCTAGTACTTACATATGAACCTATGAACCTATAAATCAAGCAGTACTTACTGAAAACAAAGAATTAGCTTGTCAAGAATGATGAAAAGAGGGGAGTCACGTGAATGGCTACTGCCTGGCAACTACTAATAGAAGTCTTGAATAGCAACCAGACCAATCAAGAACGTTAAGAACAGACACTCATTGTCCAACCAGAAACAGTCAGGAATCAATGCACTCTGCTCCTCCTCTCACCAGGAACAAAATCTAAGCACAGATTCCAAGCTGTCACCTGTGAAACAGTTATTAGGCTTTCTGGTGATCAGCAGTCTCCAGGAAATAATGTCCCTGTGCTCCTTCCCTTACCAGGAGCAAAACAGAAGCAGTAATCCCAAGATGAATACTGAGAGGCAGAATGTGGGCTCTCCAATAACTCTCTTCTTTTGTCCTCTCAAATCACAATTAAAGTCTTGCATTAATATTACATTCATATTAATTACCAATAATCCAAAATTTTATGAAATAAATGTTCCTTTTCTTTACTTGTAACATAGGTATACAATGCTATAATTCTATGTTCCTGATTATGCCATCTGAAATCTACTGTAGTTAATCATGATTTTTACTGACTTTGTACAAAGTACTAGTATTGCTGAGCATAGCTCCTTTCCTAGGGTGAGTAGTGTATCTCCTTCCCAAGTACTCTTTGTTTATAATCGCTCATCTTGTGCCACAAATCTTGCATCTTCGAATATTATTATGTCACCATCACACTTACTACACCAGTTTAGGACGCCCTGTTTTTCTACTTATATTTTTGATACTATTTGAATGTACTGAAACCACTCTAAAGTTGTCATTATGTCTATGATTTACCTTACCAGAAATTGTGTACATTTGAAGTATTTATCTCATTTGCATTATCCATTTCCTTTCTTTTTCTCTTTTACACTTATCCCTTTAAACTTTCTTTTGCTGTCTCTTACTCTTTTGCCAATATAATTATTTTTATTTTTCATTATTTTCCAATTTATATCTTCCTCATCATCTATTTCAGAACCTTCTTCTCCATTATCTTCTGTTTTATTTTTTCTATTTATCGTTATCTTTATTTTTTACCCAATCTTGCTTCCTTACTTCCTCTTTATCTATTATTGGGACTGTTTCTTCTCTTTGTATACTGTCCTCACCTTTGTTTTCCTCTTCTTCATCCTTTTTCTCTAGATTACAAACCATCCATAAATGCCCAGTTTTGTTATAACATTTCAATTCAAACTTTTTTTTTGTATCATGACCTGTTTCCCCAAAAATAGCATTTCCTCTTATCAAAGTCAGTTATCAAATTATCATCTTTTCCACAGGAAAAAAACATGTTTTTGGTTGTCCTCAATATTTTAAAACACTTCTTTTACATAACAGCGACATGAACAATTTGTTCTTTCTCCATTTTCAGTACAATATGATAGTCCTGTCCCATAGTCCATAATCATCTGTTATCACAGACCTTGATGATGTCTATAACTTATTTACATAATTTGTTAAATGTCTCTTTAAAGTTTCTTTTTCAAATTGAACATGAACTTTCATTTTTGTTTCTCTTTCAAATGCTGTAACCGCATAAGAATTCCATAGATTACAGTTCTTTTTTTCTTCTCATACTGCCCCCCCCCAAAAAAAATGTCCAGAACAGAACCAGTCTCGAAATTAATGCCACAAATGTCTGTTGATGAATAAGAATAAAAGCACCTACCTCTTGAGCGTTCACTCCTAATGGGACCATTAAATTATCCTAAATGTCATAACTGTCTGTTTCTTTCTGTTCTTTGCTCTGAATTCTCACCATAATTTCCTTTGATTATTAACATGTCTTTTCCTCATTTCATAGGTTCATAGGTAAGTACTAGGCTAGCCACCCTTGTAGGCCATTTTAAACCTAGCCAATTTCCCTATTTTGTGCTTGAAATAACATATCTCATTTGGTTATAGATTATTGATAGTAGATTACCTGGCCTCAGCTCGGCTTAGCTTGTAACTTAGGGTACTAGGGTTTGGCACAGTGGTTAAGATGTTTACCCCACAGACGCAGGTTCATCTCTCATCACTTTCTCTGCAGTTTATTTAAGAGTCTCGGCATATGATTTCTTTGTCTGGCAATCTTCTTTTAAAATAGTTTCCAATTCCTTTATTTGAATTTTTTCCATATTTTCACTCCATGAATTATCTTTTCTACTCTCTGCCTCACTTTGCACAACAAATGACCCAAAATATCATCCCGTAACCCCCCTCCCCCGACTGGAGGGTTGTAATAACACATCCGTCATGTTTTGAACATTTGCTTCCAATAAATCAAACAAATTCTGCTGAAACACATCCTCAGAATCGTGTACAGATACTGCACCAGCATTCACTTCTGTGCTATCCACCATCTTGGATTTCCTTGAGTGCAGTAATCCCAGCCACCACTGCACTAGAAACAGAACAAACACTTTCCTAATGAGTATGGGAAGTTCTCTGATATCCTGGCCAAATTTTCCCTAGTAATATAAATACCACCTCAGGTCTCCCATGAACAGAGGATATTAACCTAGTGGGGAATAACCCGGTCAGCAAAGTCTAACCATATAACTATTTGAGAAGATACTGAAGAATGAATATATCATGAGACAGCCTGCAGCATAGAAAGTCCATAATGCTGTAGGAGTTGTACAATACAAAAGTGTCTAGGCGACTAATAATTTTCCTACATTTACAAAAGGGGATAAGGTGAGAGTAAGAAAGGACCTGACAAAGTACAAAAAGAGCCCACTTGAAGTAACTAACATGTAATCAGAAATGATTATTGTCAGTGAGGTGATTTAGTTTAACAGATGCCTTCCTGTAGTACTATAAAAAATAAGTATGCAGACTGGAATAACAGGAAAGTGGAAGACAATTAGGATGTGTGAGACAAAGGCAGGGAAGGCAAAGGAAGTATCTCAAGTAATTATCAGTTGTCTTTCACCAGTATAGTTATTGTAAGAGTATAAATTCTATAAAAAGCAAGATGGAATACAAATCACATTAAAGTCATATTTTATCTCTAAAATGTGTAATATAACAACAAAGGCACAAGGCCTATTTAGTACGCAGTAATTATTTTCATTTATTTTATTTATTTTTATTTACACTTTTGTTGACCAAGTTAGTCCCACAAGGCCAACAGTCTCTTTTTAGGGAGACCAGAGGTGGTATTCATACTGAGTAATGAAAATTTGGCCAGGGCACCAGGGAACGTCTGCTACTTTTTTTGTAAGTGCCATGTAATCTTTTATATCCATCTCAGCTACCACCAAAGCAGACAAATGGGGCCTACGTAAATAAAAAGATCAAGCTATAATGGGGAAATACCTGCTGAATCCAGCTTCTATGTTTTTGTTTATTTTAACAGCTAAAAAAGATACCGTATAACATAGTAAGTGATGTATGCATATGGCCTACCAAGAATTGTCGCATGTGATCAGTTTATTTATTTGCTTACTTACCTATTTCTATTATATTATATTTGTTAACAAGGGTACAGCATTGATTTAAAGGACCATTTTCAAGCTAGCCCAGACAGCTATATATGCATACTAGAGCTAAGTAAACAAATAATGTGTACAACACATGAAAGTCGATACATATTATATGAAGAAAGCATGAATAATATAACACGGTTTAAAAAAATTCTGAGTTAACAGTTCCAAGGTTAATGATTAGTCTGGAAAAATTACAGAATTACATGGAGAGAAGTACAGAGTAACATTTTTTGAAAGCTATATACAATGTATACAGTAAAAAATAATTGAAGTAAAAATGGCATTTCAGATACATAGCTACATTTATATACATGCAGGCAGAGGGGAAACATGAAGAGAGTTCTATTCTTCCTAGAAGACTTGACAGTAAGTGAGGCGCTTAGTAGCAGAACTTGAAGTAGAAGACAGAATTAGTATCTGGCCTAGTGATATATGACAGAGAGTTGTGGTGAATAGTGTAATAAGTAAGAAAGATGGAAACAAGACTGACTGGTGGAGTGTCACAGGAACTGGTTCTAGAGTCAGAACTTTTAATGTCAGAATTAGAGGTATGACACATCAACTAAAAGAGAAAATATATTTCACAAGTAGTTCTCTAAGTGCTGCAACTGGGTAGAAATGTACTAAGATAGAAAGATAAACACTTTGATAAACTTTAAAAACAGCATAGAGCATTTGGTCTTAAATAAAAAGGAAAGTAGAAGACAGGAGTCTGAGTAACTATCTGAGCCATGAAAAAGAAGCATTCATTCTGAAAGATGCTTCTGTAACAGCAACTCTCACTTCTGCAACATGCAGCGGCCTGGGGGTTCATTATAGTAAGAAATGGGGTGCATGGCGAAAAGCTTCCAGCTTGGTCAATGTAAAGGACTCCACCACCACCCCCTCCCCAGTATGAACATTGGATTTAAATTCCACTACAAATTCTTTTTTTTTTCATTTCTGAGGAATTTGAAATCACCAAGTTTACAATCATGACATGCTACTGATTTAGAGTGTCAGGTTTTCGATGCATCTTTCCATGAGCCCTGGCAGTAAGTTGGTAAGGCCAACAAAAATGATGCAGAAGCTTACATGGCCAGAGTAGAGGACGAATGACTGACCTCATTACATTTACACTGCAAGACAGCAAAGTAATAGAGCATCCATGGCTAAAATTAGTACATGCCTGAAAAGCTTTACAAGTGCACAGGATGGAGGATGGCAGCATGTTTTGTAATGTGACTTGGCTGTGAATATTAGGCCATGACAGCAAGGATAACCAAGATGAGGATGCAGAACCATGGCTGTGTGTTCTGCTGTTCACAGTTGGTAAACGTGTATAAGATGGGCCCTGGACTTCTGTCAGAGAGAGAGCAGACTGTTGTCCACAAAATCATAAATTTTCTGGCCCAATCTCTAGACACCAGGCTATTAACTGATTTCAGATCACAGACAAAGTAAGCAGATCCCCTGCCCTAATGCCAGCAGGTTGGCCAGACTCACAATCTATAAACTAGAAGGCACTTTAATCACACTTGCAAGAAGTGCACCCAGAATGGAAATGGAAATAATCATCTTTTCATAGGAGAGAGTAGCTGATTAACAAACATCTTCAGTTATAGCACAATACTATTCTTTGGCAGCTAATTTGACATATAGTCATTTTTGCAAGCATTAAACAATACCTAAAGCCAGATGAAGCTGTTTTTTCTTTCCTTAACTGACGCATAACAGTGCACTGTATATGCTTTTGGTTGAAAGAAACAATGTTTACTTATTCAGCTTTCTCTAGTTTCTAATACAGAACAGATGTTCTTTAGTATATAAATTCTAAATATTGTAAAGCAAGTCAATTTCTGACCATGAGCTAATGCCAACCCATAATCAATTCACAATCAAAACTTATCCAAAAAGTTTTAAATTACTCTTTACCGAAACATACACTGATTACAGAATAAAATAGTTTATTGTTTTAAAAGTATCTATGAACACAGAAACATTGACATGGTTGGCAGATGAGAACCACCCAGCCTAGAATGTCAGCTCATTTCCCTACCTATTCAGTTATTTGTAGTTTCTGATAAAATGTATCTTCATCTTTATATAATTAATAGTAATTATTTTTCTTAATGGCTTTTTCTTCCTCTGTGCCTGCCAGTCACCAAATCCTCTCATTCCTCACTATCTATTCATTCCTACCTCCCCACATACATTCAGTAGGTGAAAGCCTCTGAGCATTTGTTCCTTCTCAGCATATGCTGGGGACACAAACTACTGTAAGAGACATGTCATCCAGGCAGGCAAAGGGAAGTTTTTCATGAATGCTATAACCCCCAAAGTTATCTCCATGGCAGCCATAGCTCTCAGGTATCCCTAATTTTGCAGAATATCCCTTATTTTGCCCTATATTTGTTTCTTGTAAATTGTGTATTTTTTTGACAAATTATTGAGGAATTAATTCACTAAATAATGGTATACATTTGAGTTTCAGACTACATAGCCTTCAGAAAATCTATGCTAATGTAAAATCTATAATTCAGCATTTATAAGTATATATATATATATATATATATATACACATAAATATAGCAGTGTGACCAGTCCTTCTGGGTGGCACAAAAACATTGGCAGTGAAGAGAGAGCAGCTAAAAGAAGCTTGAAGTGACAGAAATAAATTACCGGAAGGCAGCAGTGGAATGCATATTGTCAGGCAGATGAAAAAATGAGGACATCAGAGCAGAAGCCAATGTAGCCACAGTTGCAGAGGATGTCAAGCAAAACAGATTATAATATTTTGGTCTCATGGGCAAGAAAGCACAGGATGATGGTTTGGTAAAGAATATTTGGAGTGACACGCAGATGGCAAGAGGAACTGAAGATATCCAGCAAAGAGATGGATGGATCCCATCAGAGCAGACCTGCAACAGTCAGGTATGACTGAAGAAGGTAGGGGGGCTATGAACTGAAAGAGGTGACAACAGCTGACACGTCACCCTGACACCATGTACAAATGGGGAAAAGAGGGTAGATGGTGATGATGATGATGAAATGGAGGGAAATAAAATTACAAAAATCAAATAAATATAAAATGGTAGCAAGGCAGAGAGAGAGGGAGACACACACACACATATACACACGCACACACACACGCACACACACACACACACACACACACACACACACACACACACACACACGCACACACACACACACACACACACACACACACACACACACACACACACACACAACACACACACACACACACACATACGTGCAAGGGAAGTATCAGCAAAACTGAGTAATACTATCAATCATAAAAGTACCTAGAAAAGAAAAATGTTGTTATCTATGCAATGACAATGTCAAGAATAGCCTTGACGTGCCAGAGAAAAGGGCAGAAATGCAGACTGAGTCACAAGGGGCAGCAGCCCATGGATCTTAGGTAGTCCAACCCATATGTGAACAGGATGCAATGCGTGTGCCATGTAAGGCAGATTGGGACACCTCCAGTACAATGTTGTATAGCCAATGGACATTTAAGGACTTGGCAGACATGACCAGCTCTATAGATGACTGCATATCAATATGCTGACTAGGCTAGTGGGACACAGCTGTTGCTACCAGAACAGTTACCAAAACAGTGACCAAAACATGGGCATCCTGCAACACTTGGTAGTGATGTAGTATGACATATGCCATCCAACAGTACAGGACAGAGTACATTACTATGAGGAATATAAAGGTTAGAACCGGTACTGCCATGGGCCATGGAAGGATCATGCATGCAGTATGCCAGGCAATCAGACTGGTGTGCCCTCTATTGGATGACAGGAGTATGGCAATGGACATAGATATGGCACACATCTTGCTGGGAGGATAAGAAGAGACAGGTGCATGCTGCCTAGCTTGAAAGGGTGGACACTGCACACAGGTTGGGTGTGTGGGACAACAAAGCAGCCTGCATGTACAATGCATCCATTTCAAAAGGTGTGAATCTGCAATGCAAGGGGTTTGCATTACTAGCAACAGTGTCCTAATACAGAATTCTGCTGGTATGAAATCTATATGCAGCTATACTATCACAGTATATATATTTACCTGTACATCTGAGAAGTTGTTCTGTATACCTCCTAAAGGGCAGTCTGTTCTCTACTTCCCTAGGAGCTGAACAGCATAAAAGAAAATGCAAATGTATGTGAATCACAGGTCCTGTATTTGGCTAGGCAATTAATAGTACATTACAATAACATATACCTATTTGAGTACTTACTGTTGAATGTAGGGAAACATTCCCTAACCTCCTCTTCCAAATGGCATAGAAGGTTAATGTAGTACCTCTTCAAGTTACAGTACTGGTGCCTGCACTGCTCACCTGTGTAAGTGATGCCTATTGCAACAGTCATTGCCTAGGCAAGGCAATGATGGGCATTCACCTTATACTGGAGGCCCTAATAAAAGGTTTCCAGCAGGTACTTCTGGTGGTCTTTGTACATGACATGAAGAAACACTATGTGGGAATCCTGCCACAATCAATACCCCTAGAGGCCACAACCACTTACTTAGGCTTATAAGGGCTCTTAAGCCATTAGACTGGTAATCTCCTGTGAACTTGTTAGTATAACTGTTATACTTAGAGACTCAAAATCATGCATAAATACAGCTGCACTCATGGCAGTGCTCATCGTACTAAATAAATTTGTTACAGGGGAAGCAAAGGAAATGGATACAGGAAACTGCACTTATAGAAGATGCACAGATTTTCAGCTGTTGTGGTAAGTGTCCAAGGAACATTGTTAGGACATTTTCTGGGTAAAATCTCTACTATTTTACTATTATTGTTATTGTTGTCAGGGAGTGTAAACATCTGACTGCTGAGTGGGGAATGGGGCCCACAGAAGAGTTTGTTAGATGGCTTTGAAGTGTGCTGCCGTAGTGCTTTACTGATGACAGCATGAATCTGAGTTACTGCATCAATAGAGGTGCTCACATCTGGAAACGTGTGTATACATCTGCTTGTGCACTTTATCACACATAAACGGAGGGAACTACCGAAATTTTAGTGCAAATTATATAGTATGGAAAATTAAGGAATTAATTCTGAAGGACAAATGTTGTTTACCTGGATATTACTAAGGTACAGTACCAAAAACCGTGTGGATTCTTTGTAGGAAGGAGAGGCAGATGAATTTAATAGATATTTTTCACACAGTCACTGAAGTAATAGATAAAGAATAGTAAGAGGTAAGTCATTTTTTAAGACATTTGATACTGTCTCAGATACAAGGCTAGAACAACTGAAGTTGAAGAATTCCCATAGTGATATTCTTGGGTGAAACCTGGACAGCCTTATTAGTAAGGAAGTCTACTTAGAAGATAAGAAAGCTACCAGTCAAGCAGAACAGAACTCGATATGCAATGATACCACAGGAGAACTGGATAAGTCTGTCTTTCTACAAACATTACAAAAGGACTACAGCACTGATGGTACACAAGAGGGAATGAAATGACAAATAATGGTGTGGTCAGCTTCAGGAATAATCATAAAGGAGGAATCTCAGATTAAGTGGAAATAGCGCAACGTAATGCACCCAGGGAAATATGAAATCAGAAAAGAAATACATTGCTGCTGCAGGAAGAGTAAAAATAACAAAAGTAGAAAGGAAACTAGGATGATTATATCAGATGACCTTAAGGTAAAAATGCGATGAGAAAAAGCAATTAGAAAAGATTGGACTAGGAAATATAAGATACACAGAAAGAGACATAGCTAGCAAATAAATCGTTATCTCTCTGGGGAAACAGTAGGTCAGGTCCATCTGGAATCTTCTGTACTCTTTTGGAGGAGTCATCTGACATACCCATCCCACAAAGAACTATGCACTTCTAGGGACTCCCATATTCAAACTCATGTCACTAGAACCAGTCATGCCTTCTCCATTCTGAATCCGAGAATATAGGGAGTCATCCCGCAACAGATATCAATATTTTTCATCAATACATTTAAAACAGAAATCTGAAAACGTTTGTACTTTGTTTGATGTAGCATAGACTAGATTCAGACCTGCTGAATCTAGTTCTGTTTGTATAAGCTGAGCACTAAACTAGGCCATCTGTTATTGAAGAGGGTTCCCCTGCTCCCTAGTGGCAGGAGTGTGCAGTTAGAAGTCATCTGATTGAAGGTTGCTGAAACAGGGCTCAGTTTTGAGCTTTTTTATTGGTTAATTTGTTTAGATCCGTTAGCACTCTTTTGCTATATAAGCACCACATTTGCACATCGTGCACTGCAATGCAGCGGTGGGCACCATTGGTGGTTATAGACACAAACACTTTTGCCTGCAAATTTTCCATTAGTATTCTACTGGTGCTCCATCACTGAGTTCTTGTGATTGTCCCTCACTGATAGGCGATACATTCAACAAAGATCCTGAGATACCAACACAGATCTTACCCACTAGCCCTTCATATTTATTGGCTACTTCTCCTGCCCTCTACTTTACCTGGTCCTTCTTGTTCTCTCGCTGTTTTCTGACCACATCAACTTACCTAGCATTATGGACAGATAATTTCCCACAGTTTCTCCAAACAGCTTGATCGACATGGGCATCCTGAGGCAATGTAGCAATTTCTTCATGTACACTGACAACCCACTTCTTCTAATCTACACAAAAATCATTATGTGAGAGATACATCTATATCAAGAACCTAGAATCCAGGCTCTCTCACTCACCAGTCAGTTCATCCGATACTAAGCAGGTTTTCAGCATGCACATCTCACCTCCTGCACCTACCAAACCAAAAACACATAAACCTACATATGTGGAGGTCCTTACAAGAAGCTTACCTAAACATCAGAGACCTCCCAAAATACAAACACAAGCACGCTTCACATAATACATCCTCTGCAGAACATAATACACATAATATATCACACACCAGTGTCTCACCAGTCAAGCATCTAAGGTATAGCACAAAAACAAACATCTTAGTCACAGGTGACTCAGTTGTGAGACACAAAGATGTCCCTCTCACCAGGTTGGATACGTTACAGATCACAGTCAGCTGTCTGTCAGGTGTCAGGATCCATCACATCAAACATGCACTCAAGTCTCTCAACAACAGGCACTGTTATGACATTGTCCATGTTGGTGTGAACAATTTGAGATGTACCTCACTGGTCTATATCAAGAGAGATATGACTGATCTCTCTGATTATGTGTCTCAGGAAGGTATGTCCCTAGCCTTAAGCAGCATTTCACCTTTGCCTGGGATGATACCTCAATACAAACAAAAAATGATTGACTTCAACAATCGGCTTACCTTTTGGTGCCATTCAAAGGGGATTCAGTATCAGTCAGCTTGGGATGACATGGTCAACAGACCTGGATGCTTTGCCAGAGATGGTCTTCATCTGTCACCCCTGGGGATTTGGTTACTGACTAAGGCTCTTGCCACCCCTATAGTGCCTCTTTTAGGCAAAGTCACAAGAACAAAATTTCCAACATAAAAATATCCTCTAAAAACAACCTCAAAATTATGTTGCTAAATGCTAGGAGTCTAAACCGGACACTGCACTCACTGGAAGCAGTCCTCACCCTGGAAGATGCTGACATTTGTGCAGTCACTGAGACCTGGTTTAAGGCTGCGGCGAGCACCCCAGCTATACCAGGTTATATTTCCTTCTATGCATTCAGACCACAAACTGAAGGCATGTGAACTAAAGGAGGTGGTGTATCAATATTCATTAAAGATGAATACACCTATAGCTTGATTAAACAGCACAATGTCCTTGAATTACTTCAGATGCAATTGACTGTAGGTAAGCCACTCTTCAGGTCATTGCCAGCTATAGGACCCCCTCCATCAGTCAGGATATCCACTCAGCTTACTTGAATCTACTTGAATTAATCAAGATACAAACAAACACCCTGGTTATGGGTGACTTTAATTACCCATCCATAGACTGGGTAAATTATACGTGTTCTAAATCACTTGCCCAAAGGTTCCTGGACTTCGATAACTCCAATGTCCTGGACCAGATGGTTGGCACACCCACAAGGGGCTCAAACATCCTGTACCTAGTGCTCACTGACATGGAGGACTGCTGCACCCAGTGTGTGGCCATCCCTGGTGAGATCTGACTACAAATCAGTCTCGTTAGGAGCAACTATAACACAAGACCCCCTTAGCAACAACTAGAGTAAAAAACTTCTCCAAGGTCAATTACAACCTCTTACGTGACAGCATAAATAGCTTCATAGCCACCCCCCCTCGCCCACTAATGGAACAGACACCTATGCTGAGTTATACACGAATGCTTTATACAAGAGCCAGTACAATTGTATTGATTCTGCCGTACATGATGGAACCAAAGTAAGATTTTCAAGGAAAAACAAACCTGCCTGGTGGACAACTGCCATTTATAGGCTATAGAATAGGAGAACTAAATTGCTGTCTAAGAGAAGGAAGGAATGGTCTCAAAACTGGAAACACTCCTTCCTCAACTTAAACAAGCAAATAAGACTCCTAGTGAAGTCCTCCAAAGCTAACTATGAATCCAAATTAGCTTCCCTAACTAAGGATAACCACAAGGCGTTCTTTAGTTACATCTGTAATTTCAAAGGTGAGGCACTGATTTGTACTGAACTTGTAGTTAATTCTACTACATATGCAGAATGTATGGATATAGCAAACCTGATGGCTGACAGGTTCATTGAAAACTTCACTCCCCTGTCCCTGCCACATATACTGTAAGGCATCCTAAACACCTGTTCCCTGCCTATTATCTCTGAGAAGCAGATCTTAGCTGCCTTCTCCAAGTCCAAAAACACAGCCTCTATGGGACCAGACAATGTCCCGGGCTGTGTTCTACATGGGTTAAAACAGGAATTAGCATTACCACTGGGCAAACTTTTCAATCACAGCCTAAGCACTGGCTTCATCCCAGCAGACTGGAAAACAGCTACCATCATCTCTTTGCACAAAGGGGGTACATCCACAGACCCCAGGAGCTATAGACCCATTAGCCTGACCAGCCTTATCTGTAAGGCCATGGAATGAATCATCATGGCCCTTATTAACAAAGATATAGGAAATCTCCAAATGTTCGACCCCACCCAGTTTGACTTTGTCAAGGAGAGATCATGCCTGTTAAACTTGGTGGACTTCTTCGAGACAGTCACCAAAGCCCTAGATGAGGGCAAATCTGTGCATATGGCCTACCTAGACTTAGCCAAGGCCTTTGACACAATCCCCCACTCAGGCGTCATTGATAAACACACCCAGCTGGGTATCAACCCATATATTGTCAGGTGGGTTTCAAACTAGCTGACTGGTAGAAGTCATACAGTCAAAATAGGGGACTCTACCTCCTCCAGAAGACCCATAACCAGTGGTGTTCCACAGGGATTGGCTCTGGGACCCCTTCTGTTTGAAATCTACTACTCCAAAGTACAGGATAAAACTAAAGGACTGCGGCTGACAAAGTTTGCTGATGACTGTAAACTGGGAGCGATCACTGAAACCCCTAGTGATGTCAACATTCTGCAGGAAGGTCTTACACAGACTAATGAGTGGTGCCAAAGTCATGATCTTAAACTTAATGCAAAAAAAATTATTATCATCCTATCATCCCCTTCAGCAAGGGTGATGTTCCATGCAAACTACCACATCAATAGCAATACCCTAAGCACACAGCCAGTGCTGAGAGATTGGGCACACAAGTTGACAGCAACCTTAACTTTGATCACCTTGTCTCCAAAGCGGTAAGAAGGGCATTTTACATTGCTCATCTCATAAGTAAAGGCATTGCCTCCAGAAAAAAAGAGGTTAGAACCCCTCTGTACTCTTCCCTTCTCAGGCCAATAATAGAGTACAACACTGCTTTTGGTATGTTCCTTTCCAAACACCTGCAGCAATTGGAGAGACCACAAAGGTTCCTTACAAAGAAAATTCAGGGTCTTCAAGATCTGTCTTATGTGGACAGATTGAAATTATTTATTTATTTATTTCTGTTTGTTTACCGGGTAGTGTCCGACAACTGGGCTGGCAGCCCGTTTTCAATGCAGACCCGGGAAGAAAAGCTCCAAACTACAATACAATTTAAACAGTACAGAATTAGGATTTGAGTGATACCCTATATAAACATGGTGAAAGTAAAATTAGCTAAAATATTGCACATAAGGAACAATGTGGAATCTAAAAATACAGATATTTTGATGACTGAGCAATAATTTGAAGCAGAGAGCATGCTACTAGACGGTAATATGAGACATTATAGTGTGTGGAAAGTTTGGAGAGACATAGTTGCCATAAAGAAAGAATTTAAATCTAACAGAGTCTAGACAGTCATTAATACAAATAAGAAAATAGCTTGAGCTGTAAAGGAGAAAGCGAGGAGGTGAGAGTACCAGGAGAGAGGAGATTATCCAGGAGAGCAACAGGGTGGAGCCAGTTGTTTTTAAGATATTCTTTTATTTTTGTTTTTAAAGAAGGATAGGCCGGAGTGCTTTGTATGTTTAGAAGAAGAAAATTCCAGTACTGAGCTATTTTGTTTGAGCAGAGGGAGTCCCCATGATAGTTATGAGACTGTGTTATTTTGAGGAGTGGTCTTTCGGGAGATCTGAGGGACCTGCTGTTGACATGTAGTTGGACCAAGTTAGAAATTGCGGAGCAGTGATTGAGGTTGTGAATGATTTTGTGGGTGAGGGTAAGTTGGTTTAATGTTAATAGGTTGGGGAGTTCAAGCCAGTTTAGTTGTTGAAGGGCAGCACAATGATGGGCTTTATGGGAGAGATCGTGGGCAAACGTTGCTATTTTGTTGTATTAGGACTCTAGGTTATGAAGGTTGGCCTTACATAAGTTGGTGAAGTTGTGTAAGCAGCATAGAAGAGTACACAGAAGCTGAAATCTAGCTGTGGCTAGCCTGGCTTGTGGTGTTAGGTAAGGTTTGGCCTTATAGAAAGCATCGAGTTTAGCATCAACTTTTTTGATTGTTTGGGAAATATCAATATCAAATTTAACCGGTCATCTATTGTAATACCTAGGAGTTTGGCCTGGTTTGTGGACTCAATTTTCATACCATTGGTGGATTGAATGGAGAAGGGTAGAGAGCTGTACCTGGTATATTTATTTGTGTGTATCATTAACTTAGTCTTATTTGGGTTAAGAATGAGTTAGTGTTTTGAAAGGTAAGATTCAATTTCCTAAAATGCTTTTTGCATTTTATCTTGGAGTACTAGTGGGGAAGGAGCCGAAATGATAAGAGATGTGTTTCGTCAGCATAGTGGATGATTGAGGCAAGCTGGGTTGCTGAAATTAGGTTATTAATAAAGATGATAAAGAAAAGGGGGCCGAGTATGGATCTTTGGGGTACACCAGTGTTTACATGCAGTTGAGGGGAGAGATTCAGCTCCCATTTAGTAGCCTGTTGCCCATTAGATAGGTAACTGGTAAGGTTGATGGACTGAGATTCTATGTAGCAAGTTTGTTAAGACGTAGTTGGTGGGAGATGGTGTCAAAAGATTTTGACATGTCCAGGAAAATTGCAGAGACTAGTTGTCCATTGTTCATAAGGTGATTAATGGTGTTGGTGAAGGTTATTATGGCAGTGTTAGTACTATGCTTGGGATGAAAGCCATGCTGGGTGTCTGCTAGAAGGTTAATGGTGGTAAGGTGATTTAGGAGTTGTTGCTGAATACATTTCTCTAGGATTTTAGCTATGGATGGGAGGATTGCAACGGGGTAGTAGTTAGCAATATCTCTAGAGGGGCCACCCTTGTGAAGGTGGATGATGTGAGAGATTGTCCAGAGGTAAGGCACATGTTGTTTGGAGACAGAACAATTGATTAGTATAGAGAAAGGATAGGCGATGGATAGGGCTGCAAATTTTAAGAATTCATTTGGTAACTGGTCGGCAGAAAGGCAGCAGGGTTTTATTTTGCCTAGGTGATTATTAATGTAGGATGTTTGAATAGGTTTAAATGATAGAGATTTTGTTGTACTAGAGGCAGGGGAGGGGATTGTGAGTGGTAGGTGCTGATGGCTGTCTAGGAGGCAGGCGATAGAGTTGATAAAGTATGAGTTGAACTGTGAGGCTAAGGGTTCAGAGGTATTTGATGTGGAAGGAGAGGAGGTGGAGGGATTTCCAGGATTGAGGAGGTAGTGGATTGTTTATTAGAATTGTCACTTTACTCTGTATCATACAGACTGTTCAGAGGCAGCCTGTGACTTGAATACAGACCAGTCTCTGACCCACCTTTACTGGAAATGCTGCACATTTGCAAGTCAAGTGGCACACGGGTCACTCGCTCAAAGGACCTTAACCTGGTATTTGATATCAACAGAACTTGCTGGAGAAGCAGATTTGTCTCACAGAGGTTGTCCCACATTTGGAACAAGTTTCCTATTCATGTTAAACAAAGCCCCTTGTTGGCCCTATTTAAGTGTAGTTTGGATGATTGGATGGGTAACTGGAAATTCAGCCCTGGGGGTTCCACCTGTGTCCCCATGAACAGGAGCAATAGGCGCTGATTTTATTGTCTGCTTGAACCAGTCACCTTTGGGAACACGAGCTAAACTTGGCTGGGCTTGTAAGGGCCCTGGGGCCGTTAGCCTAGTAACTTCCTATGATCCTCTAATCCTTTAAGAAGCCAAGTAATCCAAAGGGGCAGTCACATTAACACTCTTCTTTCACATTAAAAACAACTAATAATATTTTTCACAAACTCACCCACCTCCATTTCCTCTTTTCCATGCCTTATGGTCTCCTCCCCTTCCTTATTACTACCTCCTTTGCCCTCAGTATCAGCCTACCCCTTGCCCTACAACTGCAGCTTCTCATTCCCACTCTATAATTACACCACTTTGAAGTAAAATACTCTCAGTGTCCACTGCACTATATGTAGAAATTAAAAGTAAGACCACAATGTCTTTCTTCCTGCTTTGTCTAAAATACCAAACTGTTTATTTCAATACCTGAATCTCAGTTATCCTACATTTATATAGTGCTATGAACACTTTGATACAAAATTTTGTGTGCATCTCTCTCTTTCACTCTTTCACCATATATGATGATCGACGTTCTAAAACTTCAAATGTCATATGGCCGAGACCATATGACTGAAGTTTTAAAACTTCAGACGTTCTGAATGGAGATCTCCATACAGCGCGGAATGGGAAATTTTCCCTTTTCCTCACTATATTGTGATCTTGGAGTTGGTATATTTAAATAGCAGGGAGTGTGGGGGGTGGAAGGGGGCTTGCCCCCCTGAAAAAATGTCCAGGAGTTTCTTTTTGTTTTGTTTTTGTTTTTATTTCAGGTGTTCAAAGTTTTGCAACTTCAATCATATGGTCTTGGCCATATGACATTCTTTCGATCATCTGATGACTGAAAAAACAAAAGACTGATATATATATATATATATATATATATATATATATATATATATATATATATATATATATATGTAAACAATATTTTAGACAAACTCACATATACTTCAGGATATCATTGCACACATCATAAATAAAAAAAATGATTGTACAAGATCAACATCAACAGTCCAATGCACATGCTCCAGGAGACAACCTTGGTGTATTCCAAACAAAAAAATGCTTTTAGCAAGGAGGCAAGCTCCCCTATACCAAATATTTGAGGAGGTGCATCCTCCACTCCTTGCTACTTAAATACATCAACTCTGAAATTGCACAATGCCAGGGAATGGGCATATTTCCAAACCCAGTATTCTGCTGATCTTGAAGCAATAGCAATCAGCTTTCCTGTCAAGCAAACAAAACCAACAGAAAAATCTGTTAACTAAAGTAACATTTGACTAATACCACCAGACACCCCCCATATGTATATGGTTTACTATTAAAATTATGAAATTCAAAATAAATTTTGTACCTAAATGTCAACGATTAATGTCGAATCTGCAGATTTACGACTGTTCAGTTAGTCGCAAATCTGCAGTAATTGCCGAAAATGTCGAACTCGACATTTTACGGCAATTAACGACAATGCCACCCTTGCAGTAAATCCCGAACTCCTACAACTAACATCCCATTTATGCAGTGAGGCAAGCCCCCCTGCACCCCCCTGTGGGGGTCTGCGCCCCCCACACCCACCAATTATATTTTCCAACTCCGAGATCGCACTACAGTGAGGAAAGAGATGTATTCCTCTAACTGCACTGTACCGCCCTCTTTGTACATCCCTTTGTGAATGCACATGACATTCGCAAATATAATGTTCATACATTTAGAATGTACTCATATGAACTATTCGAACATCTGTAGTTTGAATAATTCATAGGCGTACATTCCAACGTCAAGATTTTAATAGTAAACCTATATATATATATATATATATATATATATATATATATATATATATATATATATATATATATATATATATATATATATATATATATATATATACACACACACACACACATATACCTTATCACATCTCCACCCGTCATTTTGCTTGCTGCTCTATTTATTATTTCACATTAATGGTATAATTATTGTTAATGAGAATGCGTCACCTGAATACACATATTGGGACAGATGAAGCAAGATATGAGGACTACCTGGGCCCACATGGGTGGGGCAACAGGAATAAAGATGGAGAGGCCATTCTACATTACTGTCTGGCAAATCGCTTGATGGTGGCCAAACATGGTACTGCAAGAGAGACAGTCATAATCACATATAAAAGTGGCCAACATGCAACTCGAGTAGACTTCCTCCTAGTAAGGTTAGTGTCTATGGTACAGGTAGCACATTTGCCTTTAATACTGGAAAATCATAAGGCCATGGGTTCTATTCCTAGTCCTAGTGTTTGAATTCATGTTAGTATCGGAACCTAAGGAAAGGGAATTAGGGTAGAATCAGCAATTACAAAGTCATCGTCAGTGAAACAGTCAGTCTACAACATAAACCACTGGTTGCCACAATCTAAGGTCAACAGTGACAAAGCCTGAAGACCTGGAAGTTGACTGGAGAGAACACACAGAAGTTCAAGGAATTGCTGAAGGCGCTAGCCTTTACTGCCTAGGTGCACTCATCAGATATACATCTCTCAATCTCTTGTCATATAAATCAGGGGCAAAGCCAAAAATATGGGGACAAAGGCCTAAAATCAGTGACAGATCTTAAATATTGGTCTTATATATAGGTTTATAGGTGTGTACTAGGCTAATATCCCTGGATCCTTTACAAACCTAGCCCATGGAACTGTCCTGGCTTTGTGCCGTCGACATTAGTTCCCAGTGCCTCTATCGAGTAGACCCACTGGAGTGATCTCCAAGGTGAATTTTCTATTTCCCATCCACTCATCAAGATTTCTCTTGAAGAAGGCCAGTGAGGTGCTCTGTTGACATGTATGGGAAGTCTCTGGGTAGAGACCATAGCATGGGCAGTCTCTGTGTTATGAACCTGTCCACCCAGCATGTTCTGTTGATTGTGGTAATGAGGTTGAGATCTCTGGAGCATGTGGTGTGGAGGGATTGGGGTTTCTTTAGATGTAGCATTTCTAACAGAGCTGGGTCACACATGACTTTGTAATTCAAGCAGAGATCGCTTCTTAGTAGGCAATATGAGTCAGAGAAAAGCTGGAGTTTTTTTAGTCTGTCCATGTAGGACATGTGTTTAAGGCCTAGGATACTCTTCATGAGGTATTTTGTTGCCTTTATAGCTGTTGCAGGTGTCTAGTGAGGTACATGCCAAATGGGGCATTGTACTCGATGAGTGGTCTAATGAGGGAAGCATAGAGAGAAACGATAACCTCCTTCTTCCTGGATGCAAAAACCTTGGTAATGAGATGTGTCACACAGAAGGACTTTCTGACCACAGTGGCAATGTGGTGGTCAAAGGACAGGTTACTGTCAACCTGTATCCCCAGATCTCTTATAACGCCTTCAGTGTTCAGTGGACTGCCATCGGTGTGGTAATTTGTGGGAAGTGAGATTTTCCAAAAGGGGATGACGATGCTTTTTTTGGCATTGAGCTTAAAGCCATGGCTTTGACACCAGTCATTTGTCTCAGTGAAGCCTTTTTGAAGAATGTTTGCATCGCTTGGAGAGTTAATAATGGTTCCCAGCTTACAATTGTCTGTGAACTTGGTCAGCCAGAGTCCCCCCCATATTGGCCTGGACTTTTGAGAAGTAGATGCCAAACAGGAGAGGACCCAGGACCGATCCTTGTGGGACTCCACTTGTGACTGGTCGGCAGTCTGACTTGGAGTCTCCTACTTTCACACTGTGGGATCTGTCTGTGAGCCAATTTGTAACCCATCTAGTGACATAGGGGTCGATGCATAGTTTGGTGAGTCTATCTATAATTCCTTAGTGGGGAATGGTATCAAAGGCCTTGGCCAGATCAAGGTAGCCTGTATGAACCACCTTGCCCTAATCCACAGCTTTGGTGACTGACTCAAAAGTCCACCAGGTTGAGTAGGCATGACCTGCCCTTCACAAAATCAAACTGCATTGGGTCCAGGGTTTGGAGATTCCCCATATCCTTATTAACAGGTCCATGATGATGTGCTCCATAGCCTTACATATCAGACTCATCAGGCTGATGGGGTGATAGTTCCCAGGGTCTGTAGTCGCTCTCCCTTTATGGAGAGGGATGACTGTAGCAGTGCACCATTTGTAGGGGACAAATATATACTTATAAACATACTATTTATAGAATTAGGAAGCAACTGGAAAGCTGTTCAGCCTACAGTAAATATCAGTACAAGTTTACTGTACTTAATAAGCATAGTTCCACTGAAGTAACTAAAGTAAAGTCTATTTATTTTATACTCAGAAAGCTCACTTTACACAATGTGAACATAATTAGAACAAAAATAAATGGTAACAAAAATTTTTGTACATGCCTGACTCTATAGTCAGGTACACTGACATCCCAATCACTAGGCTGAATAAGGAGAAGGTTACTGTTAGCTGCCTGTCGGGTGCCAGGATCTGCCACAAAATACAAGCACTCAGGTCACTCCAGAACAAGTACAAATATGACTCTGTCATTGTCCATGTTGGTGTGAATGACCTGAGCCGTACCTCCCTGGACTATATGAAAAGAGACATGGAAGAGCTCTCTGATCACGTAGCCCAGGCTGGTATGACCCTGACCCTGAGTAGCATCCTGCCCTCACCAAGAATGATACCACAGTATAAAGAAAAAAATTCTTGATTTCAACAATTGACTGTTTCTGGTGGCATTCAAAGGTGATCCAGTGTCTGTCCGCCTGGGATGACATGCTTGACAAGCCACGCTACTTCGCTAGAGACGGCTTGCACCTGTCACCCTAAGGCTTTTGAATACTGGCCAAGGCTCTTGCCACCCCCATAGTGCCTTTTTTAGACAAGGCTCAAAAGACAAACCCACCACCATAAATAGCACAAGTAACAAAAAACTGAGGGTAATGCTACTCAATGCCAAAAGTCTAAACCTCAAATTGCACGCACTCGAGGCACTCCTCAGTATGGAGAAAATCTATATATGTACAGTAACAGAAACCCGGTTTAAGGCTCCAAAGAGCACCCCAGCACTACCAGGCTACAACTCATACTGTACATTTTGGCCACAGAACCCAATCCGAAATACAAAAAGCGGGGGCGTATCCATATTCATCAAGGATACCCACACCTCCAGGTTAGTGGCACAGCACGATGCTTCAGAGATCATCCACGTGCAACTAACAATGGGAAAAACTGCAATTTAAATTATAGCTTGCTACAGATCACCCACCATGTCCCAGGACTCCCATTCCACATTTCTGGAAACACTGGGAAACATAAAGGTCCTACCAAACACCCTAATATTGGGTGATTTCAATTACCCAAACATTAACTGGGAGAACTACTCAATTACTAACTCCCTTGCCCAACATTTCTTAGAATTTATAAACTCAAATGCTCTGGTTCAACTGGTCAGCACTCCTTCCAGAGGTGACAACATATTGGACCTGGTCATCACCAACATGGACGACCGATGTTCCACACCGGAGGTCAACCCCTTGCTGGTTAGATCTGACCATAAACAAATCACTTTGGATATCCACATTCCGCCCCTACCCTCAGACAAGAAAACCACCATAAAAAAACTTTTCAAAAGCAAACTTCACGTTACTTAAGACCAAGGTGGAAAGTTTCAAAGCCCCCATGCTGAAGGATAACACTGTCCAAGCTGCAAAATCCTTTACTTATGCATGCTACGGGCACCTACAAGAATGCATGGATTGTGCCATCCCAAGCAAAACCAAGACTCACTCCTCCAAGAAAAGGAAACCAGTCTGGTGGACTCCTGCCATAAACAAGCTATACAATAGAAGGAGGAAACTAGTACAGAAAAAAGTAAAATCCCAAGAAGGGAAGGCATATCATTGCTGGAGCCTTCCTGTGTCCTGACAGAGTGCTCTTCAAACTATCTGGAGATATCCAGAGCTGAGTATATTTTTCTGGCACTTCAGAGTTGTGTACTGGTAATTGTTGTTTGACTAATTTTATATCATTGCGGGCTGACTTCAGAGTTGTGCACTGTTATTTTTGCTTCACTGTATAATTTTTCAGATCTCTGCTGAAGGTGTTGGTTTTCCCATACCCATCCTCCCTATTCCTGTGTTGTTTAACTTTGGAGGCTTTAGCAGTTGCCCACCCCCACTATATATTTGATCTGGGACACTCCCCTAAGTCCCATCTCTTTACCTCATTCTACCTAAGAGACTCCTTCTGCACTCGTTTTTAGTCATTTTTAATTTAATTGCATTTTTTAAAATGTTTGGTCTAACATTGCTACATATTCAAGTGTGCTAGCTTGCACTGCATTTTAATTGTTTTGACTGCTGTTTGAGCTACTTTTCTATATATATATATATATATATATATATATATATATATATATATATATATATATATATATATATATATATAAATACCTTTCCTGTAACTAGTGTAGTCCAGATTCAGATTTGCTGTATCCAGGACTGTATGTAAGCTTCTGAGCCCCACCCCCCCAAGCTTTCTGTGTTGGAGGGAAGCCTTGTAGCTTTTCAGTGGGAGTGGTAAGCACTAGGTAACCTATTTACCACATAAGGAGTGGTTCTGGCCCAGAAATTGTAGTTATTGGCCATTTGGGAATTTTTTCCATCTCTCACAACTTTCTAATTTAAAAGCCCACATTTGCACGTGTTTCCCCCCTTTCCAATAACTAGTTTAGTCCAGATACAGATTCTTAGTTTTAGCACTTGAATTTACTTATTTGTGATCAGCCCCTGTTCAGAACTTGTAAGCACTAAATAACCTACTAATTACTACAGCACTCAACCTTCCTCATTACCTAAAGGAAAACAGTTTTGGTACTTACTTTCCTCACTTGCTTAGAGAAAAACAGCTCTTGTACTCACTTTCCTCACTTATCTAGAGGAAAATAGTTTTTTATTCAGGCATGTCCAAGGGTCAGCTCCCAGTGTTCTTTCCTGTCTATCTGATGAATCTGGGCATCTTGGGGCAATGTAGAAATTGCCTCATGTACACAGACAACCTCTCCTCCTACCACCCAACACTACAACCTGTGAGAGATGCACTTATCTAGCCAAACTGGAGGTAAAGCTCTCTCCAATCAAGACTGAACTTGACAGTCAAGAGGAGAAGGTAAACACTTGCACCACACCACACTCATCACATAGTCTCACTAAATCTACACCACCAAAATCCACACATAGAAACACAAAAACATTTGCGGAGGCTCTCAATAATAATCTGCTCAAGCAACAGAGACCTCCAAAGCAGAAATGCAAGCAACCTCCACCCCCCCAACACAACCCAAATGACACATAGCCCACAGACTCAGTGTGCCACTCAACCACAGCCAATAAGGCAAAACAACATACCCAACACACTAGTCATAGGTGAATATATAGTCAGGCACACTGATGTCCCACTCACCAGGCTAAACAAGGAGAAGCTTACTGTCAGCTGCCTGTTGGGTGCCAGGATCTGCCACATAACCCACGCACTCAGGTCACTCCACAACAAGTACAAATATGACTCTGTCATTGTCCATGTTGGTGTGAACGACCTGAGACATACCTCCCTGGACTACATGAAAAGAGACATAGAAGAGCTCTCGGATTATCTGGATCTTGTAGGCCAGGCAGGTATGACCCTAGCCCTGAGTAGCATTCTGCCATCACCCAGAATGATGCCGCAGTACAAGGACAAAATGATTGACTTCAACAATTGGCTATGCTTCTGGTGCCATTCTAAAGGGATCCAGTATCTGTCTGCCTGGGATGACATGGTCGACAGACCACGATGCTTTGCCAGAGATGGCCTGCACCTGTCACCCCTGGGATTCTGGATACTGGCTAAGGTTCTGGCCACCCCTATACTGCCTTTTTTAGGCAAGGTTCAAATGACAAATTCTTCACTGTAACAGGAACAGGCAAGCAAAAATTAAGGGTGATGCTACTCAATGCTAGAAGTCTAAATCTCAAAATGAACTCACTCGAGTCAATCTTTAAAATGGAGAACATCGATATCTGTGCAGTGACTGAGACCTGGTTCAAGGCTCCAGAGAGCACCCCTGCACTACCAGGTTATAACTTATACCACAATTTTCAGCCATGTAACCTGGACCGGAACACCAAAGGCGGAGGTGTGTCCATATTCATTAAGGATATCCACACCTCCAGACTAGTTGCTCAGCATAATGCAGCCGAGGTTATCCAAGTGCAACTAACTCTGGGCAAAACTGCAATCCAAATTGTAGCTTGCTACAGATCACCCACCATGGCCCAGGATTCCCACTCCTCTTTTCTTGATATACTGGAAAATATTAGGGTTCAACCAAACACCCTAATAATGGGCAATTTAAACTACCCCACCATTAACTGGGAAAACTACTCATGTACCAACTCCTTCGCTCAATGCTTTCTGGAATTCATAAACTCCAATGCCCTGGATCAACTTATCCACACCCCCACCAGGGGCAACAATATCCTACATCTAGTCATTACCAACATGAGTGACTGGTGTTCCACGCCTGAAGTCAACGCCTCATTGGTCCAATCCAACTATAAGCTAATTACCCTAGATATCCACATCCTGCCCCCACCCCCCATTAAGGAAACCATGGCAAAAAGTTTCTCCAAAGCCAACTTCATGCTTCTTAAGACAGAAGTGGTGAACTTCATGACACCCATGCAGATGGACAAAACAGTTACGACTACTGAATCCTACACAATTGCATTTTATAAGCACTTACATGAGTGCATAGATCGTGCTATCCCAAACAGAACCAAGATGCTATCCTCCAAAAAAAGGAAGCCAATCTGGTGGTCCCCTGCCATAAACAAACTGTACAACAGAAGGAAGAAACTGTTGCAAAAGAGAGTAAAATCCCATGAGTGGAGGAGCTCCCTGGTCAGCCTCAGTAAGAAGCTGCAATCCCTGATAAAATCCTCCAAAGCTAGTTATGAAAACAAAATTACCACTGATTCTAAAGACAGCCACAAAGCATTCTACAGCTATGTCAAGAATCTCAATGGCAACATTCAGATCTGCTCTGAATTACAGCACAATGGCACTAAATATACAGACCCAACTGATATTACCAACATCCTGGCAGATAGGTTCAGTGCTAACTTTATCCCCCTCTCACTCCCTAAAGAGCCCATCTCTATAGCGGAAGAATGCAAAGTTCCTGTAATCACGGCTGCACAGTTAAAAACCACACCCTCCAAAGCCAAGAACACAGCATCCAAGGGACCAGACAACATCCCAGGCTGCGAACAAACTGGCACTCCATCTAAGTACCATGTTCAATCATAGCCTCACCTCAGGCTTTGTGCCTGCTGAATGGTGCACAGCAACAGTTATCCCACTCCACAAGGGGGGGAACCACCATGGACCCCAGGAACTACTGCCTGATTAGCCTGATGAGCCTGGTCTGCAAGGCCATGCAACGTATCATCATGGAACTTATAAACAAAAATATTGGTAATCTCCAAACTCTGGACCCCATCCAGTTCGGGTTTGTAAAAGGCAGATCATGTCTCCTAAACCTGATAGACTTCTTTGAAGCAGTCACCAAAGCCGTAGGTAAGGGGAAGGTGGTTCACACAGCCTATCTAAATCTTGTCAAGGCTTTCGACACCAGCCCCCACTCTGGAATTATAGATAAACTCACTAAGCTAGATATAAATCCCTGTCACAAGATGGGTTGCCAACTGGCTCACTGACAGAACCCACACTATGAAAGTAGCAGACTCCAAATCTGACTTCAGACCAGTGACAAGTGGAGTACCACAGGGTTCAGTCCTGGGTCCTCTCCTGTTTGGTATCTACTTCTCTGAAGTACAGGCTAACGCAGAAGGTCTTTGGCTAATGAAGTTCGCAGATGACTGCAAACTAGGAGTCATAATCAAAACTCCTACCGATGTGGACATCCTACAAAAGGGCCTCCCTGAGACAGATGCCTGGTGTCAAAGCCATGGCCTCAAGCTCAATGCCAAAAAGTGCATTGTCATCCCCTTTGGTAAAAACTCTGTACCCATGAACTACAACATAGGTGGTAGTATACTTAACACCGAAAGTGTGATAAGAGAACTTGGGACACAGGTGGAAAGTAGTCTGTCCTTCGATAGTCACATCACCACAGTAGTCAGGAAATCCTTCTACGTGGCACACCTCATCACAAAAGGTTTCTCATCCAGAAAAAAAGAGGTCATTGTTCCCCATCACTCATTAGACCCATTATATAGTACAATGCCCCTTTTGGTATGTACTTCACTAGACTTCTACAACAACTGGAAAGGCCACAGAAATATCTCACAAAGAGGATTACCAGCCTCAAACAGATGCCCTACGCAGACCATCTCAAAAAACTCCAGCTTTACTCTGTCGCATATCGCCTACTCAGAGGAGAGATCTGTTGGACATTCTCCACTTAAAGAAATCCCAATCTCTCCGAGCTACATGCTCTGGGAACCTAAACCTTGTCACCACAATAAACAGAATATGCCGGGGGGATAGAGCCCTGTCCCAGAGACTTCCCATACTCTGGAATAAACTACCTATCTATATCAAACAAAGCTCCTCATTAGCACTCTTCAAGAAAAATCTTGATGATTTGATGGGAAATAGGAAATTCACCCCGGGGATCACCTCTGAGGCTCTGCTTGACAGTGGCACAGGAAAATAATTTTCTTGGGTGGCAAAAGCCAGGGTACCTTTTTGGCTGGGCTTGGATAGGCCCCAGGGCCGATAGCCTAGTACCTACCTATGAACCTTTGAACCTACATCCCTGATCAGTATCAGCAAGAAACTACGATCCCTCATAAAATCATCCAAGGTGAGCTTTGAAAAAAAATTGCCAAGGACTCCAAAGATAACCACAAGGCATTCTTTAGCTATGTCAAGAATCTAAGTGGCAATGCTCAGATCTGCTTGGAGTTAGTGCAGAATGGCACAAAATACACTGAACTGACTGATATCACCAACATCCTGGAAGACAGGTTCAGAGCAAACTTCACCCCCCTCTCACCCCCAAAAGGGCCCATAACCATACCAGAAGAATGTAGAGTCCCTGAAATCACAGACACTCAGGTTAATACAGCCCTCTCCAAAGCCAAAAACACAGCATCAATGGGACTGGACGGTGTCCTAGGCTGTGTCCTACACGAGCTCAAAGACGAACTAACCCCTCACCTAAACTCACTGTTCAAACTCAGCCTCTCCACAGGCTATGCACCCATAGAGTGGCACACAGCAATGGTTATTCCACTCCACAAAGGAGGAGCCACAACAGATCCAGGGAACTATCGCCCTATAAGCCTGACTAGCTTGGTCTGCAAGGCTATGGAGTGCATCATCATGGAACTCATTAACAGAGACATTGGGAACCACCCAGTTTAGCTTTGTTAAGGGCAGATCATGCCTCCTAAACCTGGTGGACTTCTTTAAGACAGTTACCAAGGGTATAGACAAGGGAAAGGTGGTACACACAGCCTACCTAGACCTCGCTAAGGCCTTCAACACCATTCCCCATTCTAGTATTATAGACAAGCTCACCAGCCTGAACATAAACCCCTACGTCACAAGATGGGTTGCCAGCTGGCTCATGGAGAGAACCCACATGGTGAGAGTTGCAGGAGCTAGGTCCGACTCTAAACCGGTTACAAGTGGCATTCCCCAGGGCTCAGTCCTAGGACCCCTCCTGTTCGGCATATACTTCTCAGAGGTACAGGCAAGCATAGGAGGACTATGGCTGACCAAGTTCAAAGACGACTGCAAACTAGGGGCTATAATTGACTCTCTGGCTGACACAGACATCTTCCAAACAGTCTCACTGAGACAGATACCTGGTGTCAAAATCATGGCCTCAAGCTAAATGCCAAAAAGTGCATAGTCATCCCCTTTGGAAATCCTTCTCGTGGCCCCCACCTAATCAAAAAAGGCATATTTCTAGAGAGAGATAGTATCATGTGGCCCACCTAATCACAAAGGCATATACTTCTCAGAGGTGTACAGGCAAGCATAGGAGGACTATGGACCACCAAAGTTCAAAGGGCAAAAGACTAGGGGCTATAATTGACTCTCTGGCTGACACAGACATCTTCCAAACAGTCTCACTGAGACAGATACCTGGTGTCAAAATCATGGCCTCAAGCTAAATGCCAAAAAGTGCATAGTCATCCCCTTTGGAAAAAACAAAGTGCCCACAAACTACCACATAGGTGGTAGTCCCCTAAATACGGAAGATGTAATAAGGAATCTGGGGACCCAAGTAGATAGTAATCTCACCTTTAATAATCACAAAGTGGTTAGAAAATCCTTCTATGTGGCCCACCTAATCACAAAAGGGTTCGCATCCAGATCAAAAGATGTCATTGTGCCCCTCTACTCATCACTGATCAGACCCATCATAGAGTACAATGCCCCATTTGGGATGTGCCTTACAAGACACCTGCAACAGCTGGAAAGACCACAGAAGTACCTCACCAAGAGGATCACTGGCCTCAAACAGATGCCCTATGCAGCTTGACTGAAGAAACTCCAGCTGTACTCGGTTGCATACCGCCTACTCAGAGGTGAACTCTGCCTGACATACAAGGCCATGTCCAAACCAGAATTGATGGACATGCTCCACCTAAAGAAAACCTCACCACAACAATAAATAGGATGTGCTGGAGGGATAGATTCCTGTCCCAGAGACTTCCCATGCTTTGGAACAAGATCCCAATCTACATTAGGCAGAGCTCCTTGCTAACACTCTTCAAAAGAAACCTTAACAAGTGGATGGGAAACAGAAAGTTTACCCCAGGGATCACTTCAGTGGCTCTGCTGGTCAAAGGCACAGGAAACTAATCTAAGGGGGCGGCGAAAGCCAACACATTCTGGCTAGGCTTATAAATGCCTTCGGGCAGATAGCCTAGTACCTACCTATGAACCTATGATCTTTAAGTACATACCAGTGTTTCAGCTAGCTACTTGGCTTCTTAATGACAGTCACTTTTCATTTAGTTTTTAAGTCTTTATTGAGGCATTCAGGAGAAGAAAGCCAAATCCCACTAGGTGTAGATATGCCATGTTTCACCCTTTTCCTGAGCTCATCTGTACAACATAAGTGGATTGTTAAGCTATACTTTGGAAACACAGGGCTTAAGATCAAGTCTGATAAAGAGGCGACCAAGAAACTCAGCCACATCACCAAGTACTTGTGGAAAACTAGAAAAGACAGATGTCCTTAAACATTAATGTGCCTGCAAAATATCCCACATAGCTTCAAACCAAGGGGTAAACAAGTCACACAGACAAACCAATCAATAAATACTTCGAGAAAGACCCTGCTAAGCTTTAGTATTCATCATGTAATATCCTAATCCTTCTGTAGGGCGAGTCAGAGCCACCTCCCTGCCCCCAGTATGTATGAGCTGACAGCAGCCACTCCCTCCCATCCTCCCCTGCTGACACCTACAGAAGCCTCAGCTGCTGGTCGAATTCAGGTTGCTTGCATCTTATTCAGGGCTTTATCCCCCTATGTCATAGAGCTGGCATTTGTTCATAACCTTGATACTTATATGCACATTAGAATATTTCCACTCAACATGAATTCACAATAATCAATTTCTTTAAGGACAGTAGATAAACAGCCTTAAGAATCAAACCTATGTCCCAATAAATAATGAGCACACTTTCTCATCTGGAAAATTGGACAAGCCACTTTTATTAAGAGTTTTTCCTCATTTGCATATAACTGTGCATCCTGCAGTAATCTCTCAAGAGCTGATCATTTTGAGGCCGAACTGTTGTCACGTTAATACAGTATACCAATATAGACAGAAATTTAGAAGCTGTGTCACAAGGAACTGTGATGGGTAGGCATGAAAAATGTGTTTCAGCATTGATTTCAGGCTCCTTTAAAACAGTCTATTCACAAGTGTACTTTGATGAATGAACTAGGTGGGCAGGCAGTGATGAGTAATGCATATACTTTATTTAGGTTCCCAAGACGAAATGTTAATTATAATTTATTTTACTCTGCAATTATTTGGAGCTGCTATATTTGAATGATTAATGTAGCTACCACAACAAAATGTCAAATGAGTAATCGTTGCTTTGCAGAGCTGATGTAGCTTAATCATTAATTTATTTACCCTGACAAAAGGTCCACATTACTGGAAATATATATTTTTTTCTGTGCAGTAAACACTACAGGTATAATTAAGTGCTGCATACACTACACCCACTCATACCCCAAGCTGCAAAAGGACATTCACATGAAGTGTTCCAACAGTTTTCCATTTCTTTAATTCTTTGTATTACATAATGTTATTCGGGTAATTTGTCCTGCAGACTTTTCCAATTTTTTTTTTAATCTTTACAGACTGACTGGATCAGGAGCTGTACAATGCTGTGACTCATAGTAACAACAGGGTGCTGTAGCATTGCATGCATGTTTGCCTCTAGATTTCATTTTCTTAAACTGGCCGTAGTACACTCAGCTTATTTTGGAGGGGCAGAATGTTTCCATTTCACAAGACTGTAAATGTAGCAGAATGCTCACCTCAAGAAGTGACGTATTCTCCCTCTTTGATTCTAGGTGTTTTGATTGTACAGATGGAGAATTTCCCAAGAGTTTGGGCAGGCAGGATTATGGGGGACAGCTCCCCATGCATTCTGTTCCTGCTAATACAAATAAACAAAGGTAGTGATTTTCAGTGCAGTACTGATAGCCTAGATTTGCTCACAAAAGCCAGCGAAACAGTACACAGAGATAGCATCATAAGCACTCCACTGAAATGGCAGTCTACAGCTGTTATATGTCAAACAACAATCCTTTCAAAAGAAAACTCTGTTATGTGGGCTGCAGCTATTACTACTAGTAAAGTGTCTATAATTCAGGCAGATAGGCATGAAGATGAGGTGATTCTCAGGTAATCAGGTGGTAAAAATGAGGTCCTCGTGGGGGTATCAGATAAAGGTAAATAGTATCTAGTATGAGACAGAAGTTCAAGGAGCAGGCCAGTATAACTCTCCAAACGGAACATTTCTGAGTCTGAGGAGTCTGGTTAAAGGAAAGGAAGAATGAATAATGTTTGGCCAATAGAAGCATGTGCTTAGCTGTCAATCATTATAGATCACACCCTAAGGTGAGGCACAAGGAACACAGAATTACCTTCCTTAGGAATCAGTTAGATATTACCCATAGATGCACATGCTGAGTGGATTCACTTTCAGGGCCCAGCTGAGGAGCCACAAGGCCTTCACAATCTGGTGAAAGGGTGACTAAATTTGCATAAGATTGCAAATTAGGAGCTGTCATTGAATCCCACACTGATGCAAATGTTGTCCAGAAAGGGCTGACACAGACAAACACCAGTGTCAGAGCTAGTGACTAAAACTAAATGCCAAAAAATGTATAATAGTATCCTTTGGGAAATCATTCACCCCTGGTAACTATCATATTGACAACAGATCCCTTAGAGTTGACCCAGTAGTCAGGGACTTGGAGACACACATAGACAGTACTCTAGCCTCTTTGACCATCATGTGCCTGCAGTAGTCAGGAAATCATTCTGTGTTACGCAACCTATAAACAGCAGTATGGCATTTAGGTTCAAGAAAGTCGTTGTTCTACTGTATTCATCATCAGGCCTATCATTGAGAACAATGCCCACTTTGGTATGTACCTAGCCAGGCATATTCAACAAATGCGAATGTCCACAGATGTTCCTCGCTAAAAGAATACAGGGCGTAAGTAAAATGTGCTATGCAGACCACCTCAAGGCATTATTCTTGTATTCTGTCTATTACAGGCTGTTGAGGAGAGATCTATGCCTGTCATACAGGGCATTGTCAGACCTCACTCTGACGGACCTCCTAAATATCAACAACACAAACAGCACTAGAATTACCTATTCTAAAGACTTAAACCTTGCCTGTAATATAAATAGGACATGCTGGAGAGACAGGTATATATCCAAGCGACTACACCATCTCTGGAACAGGCTGTTCATCCATGTGAAGCAGAGGTCCTCCCTAACCCAATTCAAGTTTAACTTGGACAGTTGGATGGGGAACAGGAAATTCAGCACTGGGTTGGCACCTATGTCTCTGATGGACACAGGCAACCTGTAAATGGTTTATCTCCCAGGCCCCTACTTGTAAATGTTTCATCTCCCAAGCCCCTACTTACACTTATCAAGAATACCATAACTTGTCAGAGATTTGGGATGCATGACTAGGCTTAAAAAGGCCCCTTGTGGTCATTAGCCTAGTAAACACCTATGAACCTATGAAACTATGGAAGAGCTTGTATGGCAGACAGAGAGTCAGTTAAACTGCTACCATTGTGTCAATCTCTGGAAAAGAAGGTGAGCAGGTATGCTTCTGAGCCAGACTGGCTATAGCAACTCCAGAAAAAGTGTGTCGGTAGCAGCCTAAATGCTATAAAATAATGCTATAAAATAATACTATAAAATAATGCTATAAAATAATGCTATAAAATAATACTATAAAATAATGCTATAAAATAATGCTATAAAATAATGCTATAAAATAATGCTATAAAATAATGCTATAAAATAATGCTATAAAATAATACTATAAAATAATGCTATAAAATAATGCTATAAAATAATGCTATAAAATAATGCTAAAAAATAATGCTTCTGGGATCAGGCAAGAGACTGTTCACAGCCAAGCTCCTTACTTTCTTCTCTTTTTTCAGTTTCACTCCTACTGGTGTCTCACAGCCCTCTAGCTGTCCTCCCAGTTTCTACAACCACCCAACCTCCTCCTTCTGTTACCCATGTGTAACCTTTCACTAGGTGGGCCCCCAACTGCTTAAGAAGTCTTCCACAATGATACCCCACTTGTAGTCTCAGGAATTAGGCGATCCACAGGAGAAAGTTTTGTGTGTGTGTGTGTGTGTGTGTGTGTGTGTGTGTGTGTGTGTGTGTGTGTGTGTGTGTGTGTGTGTGTGTGTGTGTGTGTGTGTGTGTGTGTGTGTATGTGTGTGTGTGTGTGTGTGTAGCCAGGTACCGTCATCCTTACAGGGGCTGGTCAAAATTTTTACCTTGTGGAATGACTAGTCCAATAATATCAGAAATGTCATTGCTGCCCCATCCCAGAATACAAACAGATGACCTGTGTGGTGCCTAATCTCCATCAGAGGTCACATAGACATCAAGCTTCCCTAATCTTTCCTCATAGGGTATGGAAGATTGGCATTGTATACTTGATCTTATTCTTCGGGCATCTCAGGTCCATTCTCAAACTTGAGCCAAGATTGGCACAAGCAGATGCAGTCTCCCCACGCCATCAGGTCGACACAAAGCAGAATACCTTACTTAAACCTAGTTACTGGTGTCTCCTTGTGAATTTCAAATACTATTTGCAGGCCTTATTAGAAGTTATTGAATTTAAGAACTGATGATCCTGCCTGATGTCAGTGCTCTGCTGCAGGCGTAATGATATAGGTCAACTCATCGGCATTGCTCTAGCTTTTAGCCATGTAAAACTTACTCCAGGATGGACACCGGACAGAGGGAATGAATATTGATACCAAGCTTAGATGGGCTGTTTATCTATGCCTGCAATCTATGAAACCTTCAGAAATGTACTAGAATGCTCATTTTTAGTGGTTTCATTTTCTACAATAAAATGAGCAAGTAATACCAGTTATTAGATTATTAGTAATACCAATTATCAGATTCCAATTATTAAGTTATTAGTAATACCAATTATGGGTCTATATTAAAATCATGAAGAGGCGTTACATCGAACACCTCTTCAGTGACACATAAAGACCGAAGTCTGAAAATAACAAAGGCTCAGGCCAGCGATTTTTTTCCCAAGGAAAATAGTCACTTGGCCTGAACTGAATCATTGCCCTTTACCCCACTGTAGTGTAATCTTGGAGTTGGTATATTTAGTTAGGGGGGGTGTGGGGGCACAGCCCCCCATGTTGGAGGGTGTGGGTGGCGAATCCCCCCGCTTAGTTATGTTTTAAATAGTGTGTGTGTGTGTGTGTGTGTGTGTGTGTGTGTGTGTGTGTGTGTGTGTGTGTGTGTGTGTGTGTGTGTGTGTTTGGTACTAGTGATTTCTTTCCCAGGGAAAGAAATTGCTGTTTTGACAGTTTGCGGTTTAGTACGTTCAGTCTTTATGTGTGGGTGAAGAGGCGTTAGATGTAACGCCTCTTTGTGATTTTAATATTGACCCCCAATTATTAGGTTATTAGTTATAACAATTATTAGATTATTAGCAATACCAGTTGTTAGATTATTAGTAATACCAGTTATTAGGTTATTAGTAATACCAATTATCAGATTATTAGTAATACCAATTATTAGATTATTAGTGATATCACTTATTAGATTATTAGTAATACCATTTATTAGATTATTAGTAATACCAATTCTCAGATACCAATTATTAGGTTATTACTAATACCAATTATTAGATTATTAGTGATAATTATTAATACCTACAATTAGGAAACAGAGCCTGCTTTAGCAGATGCAGGTCTCATTTTAAAGTTGCTAGAAGCACATTAAAAAGCTGAATTACCAGCCAATTTTGACTAATGACCTGTCACTACTGAAATCACTTAAATGTTTGGCAGGTTTAGCTTTCTGTTTTTAAATCAGAGACTTTCAAAATGAACTCTCATTGAAACTGAAAAAAAAGTTAAACACTCTCATGTGTTATCACTTCTTTTATAATTGCATCAGTTATACAGAATGACTTGCTCTTGAGAAAAATATCTTCAGCCATTTAGGCTCTTCAAATGAAATTGGAGAGAAAATAAATCTTAGAATAGAAGATTAAAATAGCATTAATAAGATAGTAACTATATTGAAGGCATATTATATTTTTTCGTCAGCACTGTTATGACAAGCCAAGATAAGTGGTGTGAAACCAAGGATGAGGAAATGTGGAAATAAATTACTGGCACTGAGATATATTAGCATCGAGTTACCAAAAGTATAATTACAATCCAAGTCAAAGTAAACTTTATTGGCATTTACAACTACACACTTGTAGCCTAAATGAAATTTTGTGCATCAGCTCAATTCTTGAGATTACAAAGGGAAGTGAAACAACACATACAAGTAGAGGAATAGACATAACTAACAAATACAATACTACTCCCAATACATGCAAGAAAGAGTAGAGACATTTAACAACACTCACATATGAAAAGAACACCCTCCCCTGATTCAAATTAACGACCCTATTTAAAGTAAACAGAACAGCTTTTGAAATGCCTAAGTGATTTGTCTAATATTGCACTTGAGTGATTTAAATAATACTGACTATGGATATAATAAATAAATATTGCACTTACTTGGAATACATGTAAGTATATATTACACAAATAAATAAAACTTGACTTATTATGTGTCCTGCCTCTGGGACTAGTGCCCGAGTTCAGATGTCTAATCACTGTAGGGTAGAAACTGTTACTGAATTTTGTAATCCTGCAGTGGATGCTGCGATATCTCCTGCCCAATGCCAGATGCTTAAACAGTCCAATGAGTAGGATGCGTGTTCTCCTGTATTATTTTGGTGGCGTTTTGGATGCTTCTTGCAGAATAAAGATGTTGTATCGATGGAAGACTGGAACCTGTTACCTTCTCTGCAACCCTCACCACTCTTTGTAGCGCCTTCCTTTCTGTAACCGTGCAGCTTCCAAACCACACTGTGAAATTGCAGGTGAGGATGCTCTCTATTGCACCTCCATAGAGGGTGGAGAGAATATGTGGCAGAAGCTTAGCTTTTTTCAGTCTTCTTAAGAAGTGAAGGCATTGACGCACTTTCTTGACCAGTTGCCTGGTTCTTCCTGACCACGAGAGATTCTCTGACGTGTACACCCAGGAATTTCGTACTCTTAACCCTCTCCAAACTCTCACCGTTGATCCTGTGCACTGGGTGGATTGTTCACCTTTTCCTGAAGCCAATGATAATCTCTTTGGTCTTGCTTACATTCAGGTTAAGGTTGTTCCCCTCACACCTACTGATCAGAAATGCCACCTCCTCTCTCTACACCCTTTCATCCTAGAAGAGCCCCATGACTGTGGTGTCATCAGCAAACTTGATGAGATGGTTGGACTTGTGCTTAGCATAGTAGTCATGGGTTAGGATGGTGAATAACAGTGGGCTGAGAACACATCTTTGTAGAACCCTGATGATAATCATGGTGCACTTTGATGTGTTCTTACCCGAACATACCGTTCTGTGTTCTCACAATCAGGAAATCCAAGATCCAGTTGCAGAGATGTTTACCGATTCCTAAATGTGCCAGTTTTTCTAATATTAATAATTAATTAATTAATATAGAATAAACTTAATATGATAATGGTATATCATCTGTAAAATGTATGCCTAATTAATTTATAAAATGGAAAAAGATCTGCCTGTCCAGGGTGACCATCTTCACGTGGTTGTACCTTATTCTTTGAGGAAAACTAGTATCATTATTCATTAGGAAAGTGGACGTGATAAAGACGCAGAATGTTCAGTGAAATTACACAACAGAATAAAGGTCAGATGTAAGAACTGGAGAAATTGTCCCCTATGTAATTTCTATCAAACAGCACCAAATCATTCTTTAGTATTTTGATGTACTGAACTGTGGTGTATGAATAGTTGACAAGTAGCAGTCTGGTGGATTGCGGCTGAAAAGGTTCTGTCAGGATCTTCATTCTGTTCTTTCACTTAATTAGCTAGTTTATTTAGATGATTTTAATAGAATTACACTCAATAAAACAGTTAACAGTCTGTATTTGTTAAACAGGATACAGCACTGATCTGCATAGTCCTTTTCCAGTCTTAGCCCAGGAACACTGTCTGATTAAGTGACTTGTTCAGAGTCACACAGTTACGTAAATGGAATCAAACCTCAGACCACAGGAAACTACTGTTCCACAGCTGATATCTTTAATCTTCTACACCATCTGCCAGACAGCCTTACATAATCATATCCAGGACGTATAATTTACTTGTTTACTGACATGCCTCTCAAACTCTTAGCATCATAAATTGGACAAAGCCATAATGGGGTGAACAAAGGTCATAAATCAGGGATAGATTTTAATTATTGATTTTTATAAACTTAGAAAGTTACTAGAATAACATGTTTTGCATTAGCATGCATTATCTGAAGGACACGATGTCTGAATCTCAAATTTCTGTCACTATTTGGTGACTTCAGCCCTCACTGATTTGTCAGAAAACCAATAATTTTAGAAGGAACAGACCAAAAATATGAGGCAAAAATTTGGACAGTTGAGAGATATGGTTAATGATCATATAAAAGAAAATTACAGAGGAATAGTGCCCTAAAAGTTTTTAGAGGTATGTTTGAAGAAAAATGCCTCTGAACATGGTGTAGAGGGAGGAATAAAGCCCTAACTACAGCCCAGGTGACCAAAATTCAAATAGTGTTTGACAGAGCAGGCAATGAAGATGGCTGTGCCCATCCTGGGAGGGGGGGATTGGGGAGGTGTGCATTTTCAAGGCACACTTGCAACATTTGATTTACCTAGTGGACAGTAGGGAAACAACCATGCAGTGCTGTCTGGGGTTCAGTAGGGCATCCTGTTGTCATCAGCCCCTAAAAGAAGTGAGGTGAGAAGTAGTCAAGTGCTGATGATCATTGCATGTCCAACCTGGGATGTGCTTCTGGACAGGCACAGGGTTTAGGAAAAAATAGGTAAAACCCTCCCTTGTCAACAGTATGATACTTCCCTAGAATAAGGTGTACATGAATAAGAGGTGCAGGTATACTGACTGGTTGACCCCCAAATATTGTTGGAGCATGTCCAGGGGAGGTGGGAGAGTTTGGAAAACCTGCAGTGACCAAGAAGAGCCACTAGGAGCAGCTGATGGTAAGCTGCAAGGCAGCCAAAAACAGCTCCAAAAACAAATAAATAAACCTGACTGTTATCATTGCATCATTATAACCAATGAAATAATATAGCAATAACCCACGCCTGGGTGTGGGTAATGCTAAATTTACCCACGGTTGGTGTGGTTTGGTCCGAGGCGAAGCCCAAGGGACCAAACAAAGCCAACCGTGGGTAAATTTAGCATTACCCACCCAGAAGTGGTTATTGCTATTATACCATGACATTATTTAAGAAAAGAAACTATTACTTTTCTTAAATAATGGCATAGTATAATGCCTGTTTACTGCCCTTCCGCAGATGTCTGGCATCTGCGGCAGTTCTGATGTACTGCGCACCTGCGCAGTACATCAGAGCTGTGGGCAAAAGCAACGGAGAAAGCAAGATCTCCGTTTTTTTTTTTTAGTGTTTCACTATGTTAAATGAGTTTAACATAGCGAGACAGTTTTAAAATAAGCAACGGACATCTCCGTTGCTTATTTTAACTGTCTCGCTATGTTAAACTCATTTAACATAGCTACTAAAAAGCAACGGAGATCTTGCTTTCTCCGTTTTTAACACTGCCCCGCTATGTTAAATGGGTTTAACATAGCGAGATAACTAAAATAAGCAACGGAGATCTCCGTTGCTTATTTTAAAGCTGTCTTCCCATGTTAAACCCATTTAACATAGCGAACAGTGTTTAAAAAGAGTTATACTAATGGAAAAAAGTCCGGGCGACCGGACCTTTTTCCATTAGTATAACTCGATTTACAACGGGCACGCTGGCTAATCAGCGTGCACGTTTTGGGGGGATCATGGTATAATATTAATTTTTATATGATCTATAGATTATGGTTAATCTGCAGTTATGCAATCACATGCTTCATAAATAAAGAAATGAAGCCCAGCTGAATTTATCTGCTATTCTAAGCATTAGGTTAGTCTGATATTTAATTTATGGAATCAGTTTCTTCCTTCAAATTTCATAGTCACCAAGTGCTTCTGAGCGCCATGTAAATCAGCCAAGCATCACACAAATGCTACAACTTTATAAAGGCACAGAAAATCAAACAAAACAAAATAATTCTCTGTCCAATCACAACAGAAGATTCTTAGGTTTCTTCAGTGAATCTTAGGCACAGAAGAGACTAGCATGCCCCTCTACTCCCACTAGAGTGTAGATCAAACTTTTTAAATGTTTACATCACTCAAAGAATCTAAAAGTGCAGAATCTCAGTAACAGCACTGTAACATATCAGCAGCATTTTAGAATATCAAGGACAGGTGCAATGCAGCAAAGTAAAGTACTTAACTGGCTTGGGTAAGGCTGCAAATCAGCAACAACACTCTATTTCAAATCTTGTTGTCAACAGTCATTTCTGAGTTCTGTGTAAGTGACCCAAGCATTGTGCAAACAAGACAACAAACAAAGCAAATAGTCCTCTGGCCAGTTACAACAGCACAATCTTGGGTTTCTTCGCTGAATCTTAAGCACAGAAGGAACCAGGTTACCATATACTTCCACTAAAGTACAGACCTAACTTTTCCAATCGTTAGATCATAAAAAGACTCTAAAAGTGCTGAATCTCAACAAATAACTTTGTAGTATATCACCAACACTTTAGAATATGAAGAACAAGTGTAATGCAGCAAAGTAAAGTACTTAACTCACTTAGATGAGGCTAGAAATCAGCAAAAACACTATTTTAAGTGACATGGATGACAAACATTGCTGATCCGTGTGTAAATGAAGCAAACATCACACAAATGTGACAATTTTATACGGGATGAGAAAATAAATAAACAAAGCAAAACAGCCCTTTGGGCAATCACAACAACACACACTTCATTGAGTCGTTATAGTAAATAAGCAGCTAAGAATACAAATCTGAGAACGTGTCCTTCAGATGTACCTGCTTCTAAGTTTTAGAAAGGGAAAAGTTCTTGAAGCCTGAAAAACAACCATATGCCCAATATATAAGGAAAAAGGGGAAAAAAAGACAGTTAGTTACTACCCAATTACCTTAACTATAATATTCCCAGAGTAATGAGAACCAACTACTACATATCTTAAGAAAAACACCTAAGAGAGCTGAGGTGCACAAGACATCAACAAACATGCATATCAGCCTGTTACATCCATCGCTACTATCTGCCTAGCTGTTTCAGGACTATGTGTCAAAGATTGTTGATAAGGACTTACCGATGGATTTCATTTTCAGATTTAGTAAAGGTTTGAACACTGAGGACCATTCTGCATTACTGACTAAACTCCATCAATGTGAAATAAAATGACATGCTATGGACTAGGTCATGGGTGCAGCCAGGCATACACTTTGTACTCTACTGAGTACATTTTTCTGAGCATCATATCAACATGACTTTTTTTCCAAGTCATATTATGTCTACAACTGTCTAAATGAATGGCTTTAACAACAGATGCAATACTGCCAATCTAAAAACAATATTTTAATAGTTTTAGGGATCACCTGAAAATGTTACTTAGATTGATTATGTGCTTGGGGCAGCATTTTGAGAGATGTGTCCATTTTTATGTGATGTGTCCAAGGTGGGAGCAGTATGAGTTTGTGAGTAGAAAATGGATTTTGCTAGCTACACCCCTGGGCTAGGTAAGAGCTGGGTTCACAGTTGAAAGTACAATCTTAATGTGGAGAATAACTTGTTAATGGCAAAACAGAGCATGTAACGTTCCCCGAAGCTCTCTAATGTGACCATTTCTATTTAATATATATTCATCAGTGATACTGTGCTCCCTGCAGCAATTTGGTTTAACAGATTTGTCAATGATGTATGAAAAAGGCATTGGTAAGTGACTGAAACGGACCATAACATCAGGTAGTTTGCCCTTAATCACTAGTTCACTTGACTAACAATGAATAATATAAAAATGAAATATAAAAAATGCCCATTGAGTTTAGGACAAATAGTATATACAATCCTTTAATTCTGGGAAGCTAAAAACTCATGCTTTGTGGAATCTTGTAAAGACCTTGGCATAACTGTAGATGTCAAGCTTACATCTGAGCCTCGTACTAACAAAATAACAGCTTCTGTAAACAGGTATTTGTAACATCTACTGTTGTTTGTTAAAAGCAGAAGGTCTAGGCTGAGATTCACAGACAAAATATCTTAAGTGCTAATTAACAACATGTGAAGGGTGCAAGATTCAAAACCAATGCATAATGCAGGTCTTCATAGCTGTGAGCAGCCCTGTGCGATAAACCCTCAAATACCAGGACAGCATTTGTTTATTAATTCCAGCCCTAGTGTTCTTCTTCCCTTGTACAACTGACCTAAACTGGAATTTGGAGCATTGGTTTGGCATTTGTCACAAAGAAACCTTATATAAAAAATGTGAATACAAAAATATTAACAGAATATCACTACATTAAGAGATTTCAAGTACACTGTTTTTCTTTGAGTTGTAGAAGTCTGAGTTAAGACCTGATTTTGTTTTTAAATTAAAACAAAGTACTTGTATATCAAATGACTGCTTGATTTTCATTTGCTAATAATGTCCATGTGACTGGATGTTGGCTGTTTGAGGGCCCTTTTCTGCTATGACATGACATGACGGTAGACACAAATGTAAACAGAAACTATGATAACGGTGGAAAACATTATTTGTAGCAATATAAATAAACATCAGTAAATACAGATAATAATTCACTAGCAGTATTATGCTTCTTCTTTTGGCTTTTCCTGGTTAGGGGTTGCCACAGAGGATCACCTGTCTGCTCATGATTGGCAGTGGAGTTTTATAGGTTCATAGGTTCATAGGTTCATACTAGGCTATCTGCCCAAGGGCATTTATAAGCCTAGCCCATAGTTATTTGGCTTTTGCCACCCCTTTAGTTTGAATAAAACTATGCCTATCATTTTTCTGTGCCTCTGTCAAGCAGTGACACTGAAGTAATCCCTGGGGTATATCTGCGATCCCCCATCCATTGGTCAAGATTCCTCTTGAACAAGGCCAGCGAGGTGCTCTGCCTCACATGTACCGGGATTTTGTTCCACAGCATAGGGAGTCTCTGGGTGATGAATCTGTCCCTCCAGCACGTTCTATTAATAACCGTGTCAAGGTTTAAGTCTCCCGCCCTTGTGGTTCTGAGGGATCTAGATTTTTTGAGGTGAAGCATATTCATCAAATCAGGGTTTGACATGGCCTTATATGTCAGGCACAGGTCACCTCTGAGCAAGCGGTATGAGACTGAATAGAGCTGGAGTTCTTTCAGTCGGGCAGCATAAGACATATTTTTGAGACCCTTTATCCTTTTGGTGAGGAACTTTTGGGGCCTTTCCAGCTGCTGCAGGTGTCGGGTCATATACATTCTGAATGGGGCATTGTACTCAATCATAGGTCTTACGAGTGATGAGTACAGGGGAAGATGACCTCCCTTGATCTAGATGTGAATCCCTTCATGATCAGGTGGGCAATGTAGAAGGTTTTCCTAACTACTTTAGCAACATGAGTGTCAAGCGAAGGCTACTGTCAACCTGGGTCCCCAGATCCCTGATGACTTCTTCTGTGCTCAGTGGATTGCCACCTATATGGTAGCTAGGGGTAACCTTGTTTTTCCCGAAGGGTATGACTATGCATTTCTTGGCATTTAACTTTAGGCCATGGCTCTGGCACCAGTTATCCGTTTCTGTGAGGCCCTTCTGAAGGATATCTGTGTCAGATGTGTTTTCGACTATGGCCCAGTTTGCAGTCATCTGCAAACTTTGTCAGCCATAACCCTCCTGTGTTTGCTTGTACTTCAGAAAAGTAGATGCCGAACAAGAGTGGACCCAGGACTGAGCCGTGTGGGACACCACTTGTGACAGGCTTTGAGTCTGACATGGCTCCAGCAACTCTGACCCTGTGGGTTCTGTCACTTAGCCAGTTTGCAACCCATCTTGTGATGTATGGGTTTACATTCAAGCTGATGAGTTTTTCGATGATACCTGAGTGGGGTATTGTGTCGAAGGCCTTTGCCAGGTCAAGGTAGGCTGTATGGACTGCCTTTCCCTCATCAATGGCCTTGGTGACTGTTTCAAAAAGTCAACCAAGTTTAAAAGGCATGATCTGCCTTTGACAAAGCCAAACTGGGTTGGATCCAAAGTCTGCAAGTTCCCTATGTCTTTATTTATGAGTTCCATTATGATCCTCTCCATGGCTTTGCAGATAAGGCTTGTCAAGCTAATGGGACGGTAATTTCCAGGGTCGATTGAGGCACCGCCCTTGTGAAGTGGGACCACAGTGGCGTGCGCCACTCCTTGGTGCGTATCCTGAGGTGAGGCTAAGATTAAACAGCTGTCCTAACTGCGGGTTTAATTCCTCATTGAGTTAAGTGGAGCACACAGCCGGGGACACCATCCGGTCCCATGGATGCTGTGTTTTTGCTTTGGAGAGAGCAGTTCTCACCTGGGCGTTTGAGATGTTTGGGGGCTACAATCCTCTGGTATAGATATCTCTCCTTTTGGGGGAGGGAGAAGTTTGCACTGAACCTGTCAGCCAGTATGTTGGCAATGTGTGTAGGTTCAGTAATCTTCACATCATTTTGAACTAATTCTGAGCATATCTGGGAGTTTCCTCCTAGGTTTCTAACATAGCTAAAGAAGGCCTTATGATTGTCTTTTGAGTCCTTGGCGATTTTTCTCTCAAAATTTGTCTTGGATGATTTTATGAGAGCTCTTAGTTTTTTACTTATAATGATCAAAGGTGTCTTACCTTTCAAGGATTTTGCTCTATCTTGTAGTAGCTTCCTCCTTTTGTTGTAGAGCTTGTTTATGGCTGGGGTCCACCAGACTGGACGCTTGCCTTTGGTACAAAGAGTCTTAGTTTTGTTTGGGATTGCCTGATCCATGCAGTCCTGTAGGTGCTGGTAGAAGGCATTTGTAAGTGATTCAGCGGTTTGAGTAATGTTTACCACTGGCTCAGGGGCCTTAAAGGAGACCACACTAGTTTTTAGAAGTGTGAAGTCGGCTTTTGAGAAGTTTTTCACTGTGGTCTTTTTTATTTCAGGTGGGGGTGGGATGAGGACCTCCAGCGAGATTAGTTTATGATCTGATCTCACCAGTGAGGGGTATACTTCCGGTGTTGAACATTGTGATACCATGTTCATGATGATGAGATCAAGTATGTTTTCTCCTCTTGTGGGGATGGTGACTAGTTGTTCCATGGCATTTGAGTTTATGAACTCCAGGAACCTTTCAGCTAGAGTGTTTGGGCTTGAGTAGTGTTCCCAGTCTATATTAGGGTAGTTGAAGTCACCTAGTATGATGGTGTTTGGAGATACATTTATCCCCTCCATTGTTTTCAGGAAGGCCATGTGAGGTTCCTGAGTTTGAGAGGGTGGCCTGTAACATGCTACAAATTGCAGAGCAGTCTTGCCTATGGTTAATTGCACCTGGATGGCCTCCGATGCATCGTGAGTTGCCACCAACCTTGAGGTGTGGGTGTCCTTTATGAATATGGACACCTCCCCTCCTTTCTTGGTGTTGTCCGGATTTTGGGGCCGGAACACATGATATGAGGTGAAACCTGATAGTGCTGGGGTGCTCTCAAGAGCCTTGAACCAGGTTTCTGTCACAGCACAGACATCGATGTTCTCCATACTGAGAAGGGCCTCGAGTGCGTGCATCTTGAGATTGAGACTTCTGGCATTGAGCAGCATTACCCTTAGTTTTTTACTTTTTGTGTTCTAGGGTGGTAGGTTTAGAATTTGAGCCTTGCCTAAAAAGGCACTATGGGGTGGCAAGAGCCTTTGCCAATATCCGGAAGCCTAGGGGTGACAGGTGCAAGCCGTCCCTTGCGAAGCAGCGTGGCTTGTCCAGCATGTCATCCCAGGCAGACAGACATTGGATCCCCTTTGAATGACACCAGAATTTAAGCCAATTATTAAAGCTGATCATCTTATCACTGTATTGTGGCATCATTCTAGGTGAAGGTAGGATACTGCTCAAGGTCAGGGTCATACCTGCCTGGGCTACATAATCAGAGAGCTCCTCAATGTCTCTTTTCATGTAGTCCAAGGAGGTGTGTCTCAGGTCGTTGACACCAGCGTGGACAATGACTGAGTCATACTTGTATCTGCTGTTGAGAGACCTGAGTGCTTGTGTTATGTGGCGGATTCTAGCGCCCGACAGGCAGCTTACTGTGACCTTCTCCTTACTCAGTCTGGTGGCGGGACGTCAGTGTGTCTGACTATGGAGTCACCTATGACAAGTATGTTTGGTGTTGTATTTGGCCTTAAGGGCAGTGACTGCTTTGCACACTGATTTTGTTGTTTATGTGTTGTTTGTGTGGTGTATTGAGTTTGCAGTTGCTTGGGTGTCTGCCTTGGAGGCCTCTGCTGTTTAGGTAAATTTTTACTCAGAGCCTCCGAGTATGTCTTAGTGTGTTTATGTGTTTGATTTAGTGGTGTGGTTGAGTTATGTGAGACTGGTATTGTGGTGTGTGTAGTTGCCTTCTCTTCCTGCCTGGTCTTGCCAGTCCTGAGTTGAGAGAGCTCAGCCTCCAGTCTGGCTAAATAGCTGCATCTCTCACAAGTGTTAGTGTTACGTGGGAGGAGGAGAGGGTTGTCCGTGTACATGAGGCGATTGTAACATTGTCTCAGAATTCCCAGATTCACCAACTGGGGAGGAGAGGACGCCAGCATCTGACCCTTCGACATGCTAGAAAGAATTATGAGTTGGTATGAGACAGAAAAGTAGTGGGCTTAGCAGGGGAGTGCTTGACCTGCTAAGAGAATGCTTATAAGACAAGGGATATGCTTATAAGACAAGTGCTGAGCTTTTTGAGAAGAAAAAGCTATTTGGAACAAGTGCTGCACTTTTTAGTGTAGGTGTAAACTGTTTAGGTTCCTAACAGAGCAGTTCTAAGGGAAAAATTGAAGAACAGACTTTCTGGAGCCAGAAAGAGTTTAACCTTGTTTAACTGGCGCTGCCCGATGCTGCTCTAGTGGCAACTCCGCCGCGCTAAAGCACGTTAAAGTGTGCTTGATAGCAGGGGCTGGAAAGAAGCAGGAATAGACCCAAAGGAAAATAAAACTACAGTTTCAAGTCAGTAACCACCTCTACGGGGCAGGGAAGCTGCTCAATGTTAGTCACTGCCACTGATCAACAGAGAGACCCTCCTTCAGCCCAAGCAAAAATGGCCTCACAGAAACTTTCAAACAGTTCAGGAACAGCAAGCCTGTAACTGAACTTTTTTAACTCTCAGAAAAGTGGGAAAAAAGCAAGATTTTTTTTTTGTTTTGCTTTTTACAGAGATAGCAGAGGTTCACAAGTAATATCAAGTTATAACAGTGCAGTAAATGACCCCACACAAGAGTGCTAGGTCAAGGATAGAAAATATGCAAGTTTTAAGAAAAACGATTTAAAATTAAGTGCAAACAGGAAATTCAGCAAACAGCTTTTGGTTGTGCTCTAAATACAGCTACTAATACAGAAATCAAGTTTAACAAGCCAGAAAATGCTCAAGCTAGGCAGCTATGCAGAAAAACTTAGCAAATAAACAGAGAAAAAATACTTAAAATCTCAAAAGTGGCTCCCTTCTTCTCTCAGCGTTTTTTCCTCTTGGAGGGTGCTTCACCAACAGCCAACAAGCCTGAAAAGTGCCCAAACCACGAGGCAACTAGGTTTTAAGAGAGGAAGATGAAGGAGTTATGGAAATGACCCCTAGTGGCCAATAAAACTACAGTTTCAAGTCAGTAACCACCTCTACGGGGGCAGGAAGCTGCTCAATGTTAGTCACTGCCACTGATCAACAGAGACCCTCCTTCAGCCCAAGCAAAATGGCCTCACAGAAACTTTCAAACAGTTCAGGAACAGCAAGCCTGTAACTGAACTTTTTTAACTCTCAGAAAAGTGGGAAAAAAGCAAGATTTTTTTTTTTTGTTTTGTTTTTACAGAGATAGCAGAGGTTCACAAGTAATATCAAGTTATAACAGTGCAGTAAATGACCCCACACAAGAGTGCTAGGTCAAGGACAGAAAATATGCAAGTTTTAAGAAAAAAACGATTTAAAATTAAGTGCAAACAGGAAATTCAGCAAACAGCTTTTGGTTGTGCTCTAAATACAGCTACTAATACAGAAATCAAGTTTAACAAGCCAGAAAATGCTCAAGCTAGGCAGCTATGCAGAAAAACTTAGCAAATAAACAGAGAAAAAATACTTAAAATCTCAAAAGTGGCTCCCTTCTTCTGTCAGCGTTTTTTCCTCTTGGAGGGTGCTTCACCAAGTGCCAAGGTGCCAGTCTGGCACACAACCTTCCACAGAAGGCACACACATACACACCTACGGCCAAGTTGGAGTATCCAATCCACCTACAGCATGTCTTTGGGAGGAAACTGGAGTACCTGGAAGAAACCCACACAACCACAGGAAGGACATGCAGACTCTGCACAGAAGGCACCCCAGCCAAGAATCGAACCAGAGAACCTCTTGCTGTGAGGCGGCAACGCTAACCACTGCACAACCGTGGTCGACCCACCATTTTGGAGCTATTTAAAAATATTCTTTCCTGTTACATAATTATTTGTGCTTATTGCATAATACTAGCAGTATTATGCAATAAGCACAAATAATTATGTAACAGGAAAGAATATTTTTAAATTGCTCCAAAAGGGTAACATGTATTAAGAGAAAGAGGAAAAAAGGAAGATTAACTGAATTGGTTTTGAAAAAGTGCATTGAGAAAAAGTTGGAAAAAAAGTAGCAGGCTTGATTGCAAAGAGAAGGGTTGCTTTCTCTTAGTTATAGAGACAGTACTAGTCATGTTTAGAAGAGTAGAATGATGTGTTTGAGGGTTGAAAAGATTTAATGAAATGTAACATTTTGTTTCTGGGTTTCCAAATTGTAGTTGCATTTTGTGATTTGCCTGAAGTGATTAGTGAGACAGCAGCAGCATATTCTAACTTAGGGTTCAATACATTTTTAAAAATGAAATGGGCATCAGTCAGGGGTAAAGTTATAGCAGAACCTTTATGCTAACTTGCATTGAGCAAAATATTTATTGATAGAAATCTCAATTTTTTTTGTTTGTTTTTTTTTAAGGAAAGAACAGGATTTAAATAAATGCTTAACGAATTATATATAGCATTCCATCTGGATGTTGCATGTTACTCAAAAGTTCGACTTGTATAGAAAAGGGTAAGTGTTCACTTTTTGGTAGTAGTAATACCAAAGAACACGATGTTTGTTTTGTTTTTTTTAGCACACCTTTGATTTGTCTTTCCCCACAGGTAAACTGTGTCCTCATATGCAGGTAAACTGTGTCCTCATATGCAGGCATATGCAGGTAAACTGTGTCCTCATATGCAGGTAAACAGTGTACTCATATGCAGGTAAACTGTATCCTCATATACAGGTAAACTGTGTCCTCATATGCAGGCATATGCAGGTAAACTGTGTCCTCATATGCAGGTAAACAATGTACTCATATGCAGGTAAACTGTGTCCTCATATGCAGGTAAACTGTGTCCTCATATGCAGGTAAACTGTGTCCTCATATGCAGGTAAACTGTGTCCTCATATGCAGTTCTCCTTTTTTAAAACACAGCTAAGGAAGAAGATGAGGATGGGAAAAACTTATCATCCTGCATTTCAAACCAGTCAGCCTAAAACTATTTAACTCTTTGTGAACCAAAAGCCAGCTCAAACCTTGCAGTGTCTCACTTACCATCCCCACAAAATTTTATTTATTTTATTTTACATTTGTTTACCGGGACGGTCCGACTGGGACAGTGCCTATTTTCAGTGGAGGCCTGGGGAGAAAAGCTCCAGCTTAAGCTTACATACAAAGTCATCACATCAAGTAATAGAAATTACAGACACAAAAAATGAGTGTTAACACATTTATAGGATAAAAATTTAAAAACAAACATATATACATAGTATCAAATAGAACAAGACTTTAAACACTTGAGTATAGACAAATATATGGTTAAATTTATATATGTAGAGGAACATAACTTTGGTTAGGAAATTAAGGGTTCCTTATTATGCTGTCACAGATTGTCGAATGTGTCTTTGTCGAACAGTAAAGAACAAAAAGGCAAAATAGCGAAGCGGCATTTCAGCAAATTCTTTCGCTGGAAAAGAATTTGTTTGGCCACTTTCACTACTTTGCCTTTTCGGCATTGCACTGCGATCTTGGAGTTGGTATATTTAAGTAGGGAGGGTGAGGGGGGCACAGCCTCTCACGTCGGGGGGGGTGGGAGGTGAAGCCCCCCCCCCCCACGTTAAGTAATGTTTTACTGTTTTGTTTTGTTTTTTTGTTTCGGAACAGCGATTGTTACCATTGAAAAATAATCACTGTTCTGAAGTTTCAACGTTGTAAGCTTTCGCTTATATGGGGTCTATTATCTATCATTCACTCTTCTGAGTGTGCAATATGGTAATATAGACCCGAAATTAAGCAGGGAGAATCACTTAGGAAAAGTAGTGCATAGTTAGTAATACCTCCGTGGTGAGAGTTGCAGCTAGGAATGTAACTACTTATAGAGAAGTAGTGTTGCTAGAAGGGATGTGTTAACAGAGTTAGTACGTACACCAAATTGTATAAGTAGTGCTAAGTTTATAATTAACCTAGAGTGTTACATGTGCAAAGCCAGGATTCAAATAAGTGTCTTTTGAGAGATATTTTGAAATGATTAAGATTGCTTATGAATCTAAGACTATGTGGAAGGGTATTCCAATTTTTGGCAACAAAGCTAGAGTAAAGAGAGTTGCCTGCTGTATTGGATACTTTGATTACTTGGAGTAAGTCTTTGTTAGATGATCGAAGATTATGAATGTTAGAATAGGGTTGTAGAAGATTTTTAGGAAAGGTACATTGTCAGGATTGTGCATTATTTTGTGAGCCATTATTAACTGGTTACAGTTCATAACATGAGGTAGTTCCAACCAAGAAAGATTTCTGAGGCATTGACAGTGATGGGTTGAATGTGTGGAACCTGTCGTGAATTTGGCAATCTTATTGTAAATAATTCTAATCTACTTAGTTATGACTTTTTGAGGTTGCTAAGTATGGGGGATGAATATAAGAGTGAGTAGAGAAGGGGGGTTCTAGCTATGGCTATTCTTGCAGTGTCTGTTAATTTTTTGTTTCTATACGTTGTTCCCATTTTCTTGTGAACCTTTTTGATTGTGTTAGAAATGTGTATGTCAAATTTTAGTCTGTTGTTAGTTTGGGAATCTGGGAAAATCCTAGTATTATTGGCAGTGATATAAATGTTAGCTGGGAGGTTAGTAGGTTTAGATGGATGAAAGATCATAAGGCTAGTTGTATTAGGGTTGAGAATGAGTTGTGAGTTTGCTAGCCACATTTCAATATCAGAGAAGGCATTTTGTGTTACTGTAAGAAGTTGAGTTATTGTGGATACTGCACATATGAGGGTTGAGTCATCTGTGTATTGTATTATACATGCTTGACAGAAGTATTAAGATAATTTATGAATATGCTGAAGAGGAGGGGCCCTAGGATTGAACCCTGAGGACTCCAAGTGTAACAGGAAGGAGTGGGGGTAGATCTTGCTTCCATGTCACAACTTGCTGGAGGCTAGATAGATAACTGAAACCAGTTAACAGCATCAGGGTTGATATTAAGATTATTCAGAGTAGACAGTAACTTAGGATGAGAAACTCTATCGAATGCTTTAGACATGTCCAAAATTAATGAAGACACTATTTTGCCATTATCTCTGAATTTATTTATAGTATTAGTGAAACTTAGAAGAGCTGTAGTAGTGCTATGATGTGATCGGAATCCATGCTGTGACGATGAGAGGAGATTATTGTTTAGAAGGTGTTTAAGAAGTTGAAAGTGGATACATCTTTCCAGAATTTTGAAAGGGGTGAAAGTGTAGCAATGAGCCATGAGTTTGTTAGTTCTGTTAAATTGCCCCCTTTGTGTAATGGTGTTATATATGCAATTTTCCAAATAGCTGGGACATACTCTTCTGTTATAGAGCAGTTTATAAGTATTGACACAGGGAAGACAATAGCATCTGCTGTTAATTTTAGATATTCTGCTGGCAAGTTATCTGCTGCCAGTGAAGTGGGTTTCAACTTCTTTAATAGTTTTGCAATAGTTTGTTTTGGGACTGTCTGAAATGAGAATGCATCTACAAAATTGCTTTGATTGCTGGGTGTTGGCATTGTGGGAGACTTGCCTTTCTTAGTCAGTGCTAAAACACTTTCAGTGAAGAATATGTTAAATTGTTCAGTAATATTGTTTGTGTTATCAAGTAAGTTGGGGGGGTTGTGGTTTGGCCAGGAAGAAATATGTAATTCTGTTACAGAATTTGTGTGGATTCATTGTGTATTTCCATTGTAAATTAGAATAGTAGTGTTGTTTGCCTAGTTTAATTTGGTGTTTGGGACTGTTTCTATGTTGCTGGTAAATTAAACGGTTTTGGAGGGATTTATTTTTAGCCCAAGTTTGCCATGCTTTGTCCATTTGTTTAGGAGGGTACAAGTCTCATGGGCATACCTCTCAACCTGGAAACATCAAAAATCTGGACAAGGCCCATGAAAAATAGGTATAAATCTGTACACTGATTAACATAAAATTTGCATGCATAATTATGTAACCCAGCCCACTCCAATGGAATTGTGGGATACCAACTCTCTAAAGCAAACTGAAGAACAGGCAACCAAAATATGGCACCAGAGTCCCCTTGCAGCCATTCCAATGTCCCATTACCTGGCTATTTCACCCCATTTACCATAAACACTAATGTCTGCATGCATACTGCTTTACTTCTACAATGACTTGGATTTTATTTTTACATTTTATAGCACAATACACAAACACTAATCGATATCTGCTAAACAAAGCAATACTGTCTCACAATGGAAATAGACAACATTAAAACTTCTCTGCCCTTGAAACTCACATTCATTGAAACAGCATTGAAACCCACACCACATCCAAAGAAAATGCATCTGGCCAGTGGTGGATAAAGATTATCTTTGAGCTGTTTTCAAATCATAGGCCCCTTGCACACAAAAAAAGAAACATACATGCGTTCTTTGATACACCTTCCTGACTTTATTAAATTATATTCCTTGTATAATACAACACACTTGTTAGAATTAAGTAACCTAACTTTATTAAATTATATTCCTTGTATAATATAGCACACTTGTTAGACATAAGTTAGAGCACATTTTAAATTTATTGTTTGAACATTTTTCCAGTAGGCAATGAAACAAAATGCATGAACCAATATTGACAAAACTACCCAATTCAGAAAACATTTCCATCATAAAAGTCTACTTACACACACAGGTATATATATATATATATATATATATATATATATATATATATATATATATATATATATATATAATGACAGTATTATAAGCCATAGGCATCTTGCATAGCTTCTTGCACTAAGTTTCAATTTCAGTTTTTTTTTGGGGGGGGGGACAAAAGGCCAAAAACCAAGGGCACATTTTAAACATTGCTTGTATAATTTTGGAAAGTTGATAGAATAAAATGTTGTGTTACCACCACCACCATGCATTTCACTACCAAGTCTTGGTCCCAGGACCCTGTGCACTACAGTCAGAGCAACATACCACTATGCCAAATCAGCAGTTTCCTGAAAGACAAGGAGACTGAAACTTAAATGGCTATCATTTAGTGAATTCAGTTCTCACTTCTCAACATAGCTCTCAACCTCTTAGCACAAAAAACCTGGACAAAGCCAATAATGGGGGAATACAGAATTCACTTCTCACTTCTCACCATGGCTCTCAACGTCTTAGCACAAAAACCCTGGACAAAGCCAATAATGGGGGAAAACAGCCCCAAAATAGAGACAAGTTTCAAATACTGATCTTATAAACTTAGACAATTGCTAGAATAAAAGGTTTTGTGTTACCATTTCTTTTCTGAAGAATATGAAGTCTGAAATTCAAATGCCTGTTATTATTTAGTAAATTCAATCCTTTAGTGATTTGCCACAAAAATCCTGAAAACTACAGATGCAATGAGGAACAGAACAAAAATATGAGGCATAAATTCAGAAGTGGTGGTGGCTAGGGACTTTAGGCTCTTTTTACGCGTGCACACACACACACACACACACACACACACACACACACACACACACAAATAAAAGCAGTACCTAAGCTCTGCAGCGTAATGAGAAACGTACCTTAAAAGCTCTGCAGTAATGAGAAACAAGCTCTGCAGCTAAACTCAAGCAGAAATAACTCCATGCACTCCAGAGTCCAGAAGATAAGCAGCAGCAAGCAGAAATAAACTCCAAATTAGTCATTAGATCAGATGCATTCAAATTGCCAGCCGGAATGCATTGCACGTGAGCCCTAGAGCTCAAACGTCATCGCGCATGTGATGACATCAGCTCAAAAAGCACAAAAAGAAAAAAAATTTAAAAAAGCTTGGAAACAAATCAGAAATGAAGGGGTGCCACTTCAGAATCATGGCACCCCATTATTTGGACCTAAAAAAACAGCGATATAACTATAGAAAACAAAGGTGGCGTGCTGGAACGCTGTACGCCAATGAATCCAGGAACCAACTGCTGAAAAACCGCTAGAATGTTAATAGTGCTGGCTGCAAATAGTAAATCCACGGTTCATTACGATAATTAAAACAAAGTTTATTCCACAAGTGACATGAGGTTAAGCGCTTTCACACACCAATAAACGTGTGCTTCATCAGAACAATACTACATGATTACACCAAACTTTAAATATACATTTTGGCGCCAACTTTACTTAGCGCTTTTAAAGCTACAGTGCTTAATAATAACTAAAAAACTATTTTTCAATACATATACTGTCAGAAAGATGTGTAAATAATGCCCGATACATTACATAAAGCTGGTAACCTAATAATAATTGTAGTAAACTTCATTCTTACCTATAACCTTTTACTAATCTAAAATATCTGTACTATACTATAATGTAATGTATTTGTGAATGGTAAGTTAAAAACTACTATTGCTAAAAATTGAATAAAAACTCTTTGTTAAAAATACTTGTTAAAAAATTGTCAATATACACATGATCAAACACTGAACATAGAACTGTGTCACCACTTTTCATAATATTTCATAATACCATCTCAACCTGTCTTGTGCATTAATCATGTTGAAAGTGTTGAAAATGTTAAAAATACGTAGGCCTGTTTATGTCTTCTAATAACCAATAACTAGTTTTGGTTATATACACCTAATCTCACAGAATAATGTACTAATGTTAATAATGGATGCATATAATACTCATACGGCAAGTATGGGTTTAACTGAGATAGAATCATTAATTCCCGGGGGTGTGGTTGCGTCAGTCAATATCTGCCAATAACATTCCCTAAATGACAGATGTCCCTTAATATTACCTCCCCTGGGATTTGGTTTGACTGTCTCTAAAATACAAAATCTGAACTCATGCTCACTGCCCTTATTCATTATGTGTTTAGCTAACGCGTTTTTCTCATCCTTTCTTTTAATGGAATAAAGGTGTGCATATATCCATTTTCTGAAGTACTGTTCAGTTTTTCCTATATAATAGGAAGAACATGTCATACATATAGCCAAATACACAATATTTTTAGTGTTGCAATTACCCTTCTTTGAAATTAATCTAATCTTGTTATAATTCTTTAACACTATTTCTTTCTCTTCCAAAATGTACCGACATTGGTTGCAAGAACCACATCTCTTCGTACTACCCACATTATTGTTGACCATTCCAATTGTATCTTTTTCCAACAGATTTTTCAAATTCTGTCCCATCCTATATATAAACCTCGGCTTAGTTCCCAATATGTCTATCATTTCATCATTTACTAACAATGTATGCCAATGTTTGTAAATTATCTCTTTTATGTTGTTGCTATATGGACCAAATTCGATAACACAGGATCTACCATATTCTTTGACCCTACCTCTATCAATATTTTTGTTGTTATTGTTTGTTGCATTTACATATTTTATGCCCAACATAGGGGTAAACTTGTTCCCCCTTTGTTCCATCACCTCCACTTTAACTTTATCCATCATCCGCCTATTATATCCTTTATCAATGAAGAATGAAGTAATAAGTTCTATTTCGTTCAATGTGTCCATATATTCAGAAGTCATTCTAAGTGCCCTAATGCACTGCCCCTTATAAATATTTCTTTTGGTCTTTTTGGGATGACAACTTCCGTAATCAAGATAGGAATTGCTAAAAGTTTCTTTCCTATGTATGTTAGATTTGTATGTGTCATCTTTTCTAGTAATAATGGTGTCTAGATACGGTACACCTGTTGAATTAACAGTAAATGTAAACTTTAAATAATTACTACTATTGTTCAAGTATGTTAAAAAATCTTTAAAGGTATCCTGATCACCTTCCCATATAATATATATGTCATCTAAAAAACGAGAGTAATATTTAATTCTTTGCTGATATACACTGGGAAAAATAATCTTCTCCTCCCAACTCAACATTACTAAGTTGGCATAAATGGGGGCTAATAACATTCTAGCAGTTTTTCAGCAGTTGATTCCTGGATTCATTGGCGTACAGCGTTCCAGCACGCCACTTTTGATTTCTATTATTTGGACCTCAAAACTTGGTAAAAAACGAGTAATTCAGTACGGTTGAGAGGTATGCTCATGGGTTAACCATGGTGTGTAGTTTCTTGGAGGTGCAAGTCTGTTTAGAATAGTAAGGAAGGTGCCATTGAAATTTTGCACAGCAGCAGCATCTATGAGCAGTTGCCTAAGAGGAGTCCAGTCTATTTTTTCAAGAATATTAAGTAGAATCTGTAAGTTGACATTTTTTGTTATTATGGACTTGGTGGAAGTTGATTAGTTTAGTAGGATTACTGTGATTTCTCAGTAAGTAGGTTCCAAAGTGGTCACTTAAGTGATCTGGGAAACACCCTGCTATTTGGTAATACTGGGGTTTATTAGTTAAGAACCAGTCCAAAGTAGATTGTTTATCACTTTTCTTGTCAATTCTAGTTGTATGAGAAATCATTTGAGCGAAACCATGGAGGATTGTCAGAGTTACATGTCATCCAGTTTGTGTTAAAGTCTCCCGCAATAATGGTTTCCTGTGATATGGCTCTTGTGACATTTTGGAGAATGATTTTGACTGTACTGGAATTGTTTCCTGGAGGGATGTAGATGGCTATTATATACATATGTTAGTTCTGATTTAGTTATAATCTGGTTATGAGTAGCTCTGCATTATTAATGTTAGTAATACTTATGTTTACAGGTTATAAGTTGAGCGTGTTCTTAAAGAGAATTGCCACACCACCTCCCTTTTTTTGTATTCTATCAGCTCTTAGAATATTGTAATCAGGTGGGGTTATTTCTATGTCTGGTATATGTGGTTTCAACCAGGTTTCAGTAAGGATAGCAATGTCTGGGTTGTAAAGGGAGAGAGTCACATGGAGTTTGTGTATTTTATTGAGCATACTTCTGAGATTTAGGTTTAGTAGTAGAATTTCAGAACTTTTATGTGGAGTAGGTAGTTTGATTTGCATTGGGAAGTTTAATGAGATCATGTGTTCGGGGCCTGGGTTTGGGTGGATATCACCACTAAGCATAAGTCTGACTGCTATGTGATTGAGCACCTCAAAAAGTTTGAATAGTTTTTTGTGGGTTTTAAAGGAAATAGTATGCAGGCTTTCATTTGTAAAGCGTATTTGGTGTTGTTTCAGGTCTGTGAGTGTAGTTATAAACAATGATGGGACACATAAAAGCTATTAGTTGTTGTTAGGGTAGGGTTATTAGATGCTGTTGTTTGCTTTATATACAAATTGTCTAGCTGGAAACGGTAAGTGGTGAGGTTAGCTGTAATCGTGAGGAATAAAGTTAATACAAGACCATGTACAAACATGGTAGTGTTTCTGTTTGACAAATTATTTGAAAAATGATAAGTATTGAGGGAAGATAAATTCTTGTTTGTTAAGGTATTGTTATCTTACAATGTCACACATTCAAGGTTAGGTGTTATGTATGAAATGTTTGGGTGTTTACCGGGTATGTTTCTATTGGGTAGTCACTTTTATGTACATGTGCGAATGTATTGTAGATAGCTAGCAATTTGTAATGGGAGGGGTTACTATAGCAGATTGGGTGATTTGAACTTGGTGGATGTGGTGGATGTGGTTTGTTTAAGTGTAAATTATGTGTATCGGGGGATGGATGGGATATAGGGGCAGGAGGAGAATGCAGCGGGATGAGCTAAAATCCAAGCAAAGGCAAGTTTGTGTGTAAGAAAAACAATCGGAATTGACCAAGAACTACTTTGAAGCTGTAAGCAATTTCTTAACCATTTATCAGGTTAAAAACAGCATAACCTTGTATATGTAGGCTACTGTGCCCTCAATTAAATTAGCAAACGCACACAGTATTTTATCAGTTATGGATACTACTTGCTAACAGAAGGGAATAAAAGAGAAATGGAAGGTGAGTGTGGGTTGGGGGGGGGCTGCTTACAAGCCAAAGCAGAGTGCTCTCCAGGGTATAATGAATATTATCTCAAACAGGTAGACACATATACAAAGTTAACTTTAGCTGTTTGCATTTGCAGACAGTTCAGACCTGGACTGCGCTTTTCATATAACAGTGTATCCACTGGTCGGGTAAAGATAAAGGTGTTATCGCAGCCAATTACTTAGAGTGGTGTTAGGTCTAGAAAAGAAGAGTACAGAGAGGAGTGAGCACTGTTGAGATAGTAAAGATACATTATAAAGACTACAAAACAAACTGTGCAAATAGCTACTGCATACAGGAAAATATGTTGTGAATCAACTACTATATAGATGTAATCAGACACCAGTAAATCTGTCTACGAACAACACATGTACAAGAATACTATTAGTTAACAAGGTACAACTGTGCAGATAGCACATACTAATATATTAAATAAACTGGTGAAGACAAACACATGCTAGAATCCCATAGTAACCGCCAGTAATGCAGCATAAATCATATTAGATGTCTGTGGAACACAATTCAACATAAATAAATGAAAATGTGATGGACAGTGAAGGGCATTCAGCACAGTAGATCAAATTTAAACAGTCACAACCAGTATATTACAGCTGCCCAGATAGTCAACATTATGCATATTTACCTGTATAAAAATTGTTGCCTCACAGTAAGACGATGTCCTGGTCGATTCTCAGCTAAAGCGTCTTCTGTGTGGAGACATGAGTAAATGGGCATACCTTCGTTGAAGGTTGTGCATCAGAGCTGGCAACTCGGCACGTAAAAATCTACTGCCAATCATTAGCGGACCGCAGTTCAGCTGTGGCGACCCCTAACTGGGAAAAGCCGAAAGACACAACAACCTGTATAAAAAATCCGCCCTGCCACACAATGTGACAATCAATAAAAATGTGACAATCAATAAAACCCTGCATATCACAAACAAATATGTGGAGACATCCAACCAACCCAGGTCCCTCAACCCAAAACCAGTACCAAACAAAAATTGTTAACAGTCTCCCCCAACCCTCCCCCCCCCCCATCAACTAAACCAGGATACCTTCATCATTCAGTCTTAATCTGTATATCAGTCTCCAAAGTATCTATCATAAACTTCACAACTTTCATGCATGGATAGACCAGCACTCTCCAAACATGGATATCATTATAGAAACCTGGTTAAAACAAGAAACCAAGGACATAGAAATCCTCCATCCTGGTTACAGTATACTAAGACTACAGAGGAAAAAGAAAAGAAGTGATCCACTCCTTCCACTCCACAAACCTTACTCCCATACGTAATGTTGAGATATTAGTATCATCACTAAAGCTTAATCATCATAAAAAGATATGGATAATAGCTACCTATTTCCCCCCTGGCAATAACATTCCTATTGCTGAAGAAATGTTTAACCGCACATCAATTTCAATAAAACAGAAAACATTTATTGTAGGTGATGTAGCATAGACTGGCTGAGTATCAATAATGGCAGAACCAACAATAACATAAATCTTTGTGGTTTCACCCAACTCATAATCAGTCATACTCACTCCAACCAGACTCAGTAAAACCACGCACATACACACACACACACACACACACACACACACACACACACACACACACACACACACACACACACACACACACACACACACACACACACGCACACACACAGATTATCCAGATAAAATCATAGCTACTGTCTCCCTCTCTGACGCCATGACTAATCACTCTCCTACATATCTTTTCAGAGACAGAACAATTGTAAATAAATAACAGATTCAAAACCAAGTGTGCAATCTTTCATCCTTTAACAATGAGACTTTTATCTCCACCCTAAAAATAATAAACTGGAAACCTTTACAATCCCTCCCCTAGAAGACACCATATCATTTTTCAACTTATTCTCCCCAGACCTTCTTAATGTCCAAAAAATCCTTTCCACATAAAAAGAACTAAAAAAATGGCCTCCCAGTCTATCTAAAGAAACAAAACAACTCATGAACCAGAGAGATAAAGCCTAGAGAATTATGCTAAAAACAAAACAGCCCCTTACGCACAAAGTTATAGACACCTCAGGAATACCACTAAATCCAAAACCAAGAATGATTACAAAAATATTTTATTAGCTTTCAAGACACAAGCCAATAATATCCAAAGCTATTTTGGTCTGCAATCAATAGCATCCTACATCCTGGCTAACCCCCCCCAACCTAGCCCTGCTACTATCCTTGACGATTTAAATAAAGCCACTTAGTTTAACTCTCACTTCATATAGACTGTAGCCTCTCTTCTAAAAGATTCAGTCTCTCCTGTTAACCGCACTACTGAGACCTGTCCAATTCCACAGCATACCTTAATTTCACACCAGTCCTCACCTCTTACATCAAAAAAACTCCTCTCCAAGTTGAGATCTACCACCCGATAACCTTCATAAAAATTGCCTCTGATCCCCTGGCTTATCCAGTATCCATTCTTATTAATCACTCAGTAAAAGAAAACTATATACCCTCCCTATGGAAAAAATCATTTATACTCCCACTCCACAAAGGAGGTAACTCCACAGAACTCTCGAACTATAAGCCCATCACCATCCTGTCTCCTGTAGCCAGGATGCTAGAGAAATGTATTCAAGCTCAGCTCCTCAAGTACATTACTGAAAGGAATCTACTAACACCCTCTCAACATGATGTTCATCCTCACCACAGTACCACTTCAGCTCTCTTAAACTTTACAACCATCATGAACCAAAATAAAAAGATGGAAACTCCATTTCTGCTGTTTCCCGATACATCTCAAAAGCATTTGATATTGTTTCCCATCCTATGCTCCTACAAAACTGTCTAAAGTTGGACTCGGTACATCTCCCATTACCTGATTCCACAACTATATCTCCAGCAGATCCCAAGATGTTTAATGGTTTAATAACTACTCCACCTTTCTTTTGGTCAGAGTAGGGGTAACTCGGGGCTCAATTCTCAGTCCCCTAGTCTTCATTATCTTTATAAATGAACTTCACACAGCAAAATCAAAAAAAAAAAAAAAAAATACAAAGCTAGTTCAATACACCGATGACTCAACACTAATTTGCAGTGCCAACAACCTCACCCTACTTCAAAAAAAAAATGGTCTCTCATTTGCACTGAATCGTGGTTAGCTAACTTTCAGCCCTTCCTTAACACTAAAAAACTAAATTAATGTAATTTAGCTCTAAGTAAAATACCTCTGGCAAAGACAAAAACTCATCAACTCCCACCAACACTACTCACACTCTCCTGCAGAGACCAAACCCCAACCTCAAATCTCGCTCCTTTTACTCAATCAACATGCACAGCATCCTTAACAAAACAACTGAATTTCACTCTTGGATAACCCAATATTAACCCAACAAAATCTCTCTGAAACATGGCTGAAACCTCATAACACTGACAAAGAGTTTCTCCCCGCTAGCTACAACATCTTACACCTTGACAGAACACACAAAAAAGAAGGAGGTATAGCCATAATATACTCAGACCACCTAACCTTATCCTCCTTTACTAACCCACCCCTCTTTCCACCCAGCCAAACTCATCATGGGTAATTGCAAGCTAAACAACCATAAAACCCTTACAGTAGCTGCTATTTATATACCTCCTGGAGATAACATTCCCTTACTAGAACAGATTCTTCATTGGACTGCTGACACTATATCCAGTGAAACTATCATACTAGGAGATGTTGATATCAACTGGCTGACCCTCACCATCCACCAGCATACACTTTTTGGCTATACCCAACTTATCTTGGAGTGCATGCAGTGAGCATAGGTATGGTATGCTTACACATGTTAGCTGAGGAGGAGTGATAGTAGTGGGAAGATGGAGGAGGTAGTGTTGGGTTTAGTGCCATGGTTGGCTGTTGGAAAGATGGGAGGGTTTGCGTGTATTACTACCCTTACTATCTATAAACTTCTTTATAAGTTAAACATGGATAAGTGTCTTTTGAAAAGTTTTCACCTGAATTTCTTAACACTTTGACACCTAAGTCTGTGTATCCTGACACTTTTACTTATTAACCGTTCAGTTAAGGAAGGCTGCATTCTACCCAAACTGCAAAAAGTCACACAGGAAGCCTTTCCTCTGTTGAAACTTGGTTATCCGATGCCCAATTAATACTCAACCCAAACAAAACTAAACTACACATCTTCCAACCCACCAAACATACTCAAAACAACTCTCACTTTAACATCACAGCAAAAGACAACACCACTATACACCCAACAGAACACACCAAATTGCTAGGAGTGGAAATAGACAATAAACTAAAATTTGACATTCACATATTCATGACCATAAAAAAGTCCACAAAAAAACTAGGAGTGTTATACAGAAATAAGCAACATCTCACCAAAGCAGCAAAGATTTCAGTAGTAAATTCCCACCTTATCTCCACCCTACTTTATGCCTCTCCAATATATACCAACCTAAGGCAATGCGATTTAAATAAGCTCGAGACCTGCTACAACAAAATCTCCAAATTCGCCACAGGGGCATCCTACCGTAGTCACCACTGTCTCTCACTTGCTGAACTGGGCTGGCTTGAACTCCCTCACCTCCTTCAATGGTATCAACTCACACTCGCCCACAAACTAGTAAACCATTCACTAAAAGTCCCATCCCTCCAGAATCTACTCCAACCCTATCGCACCACCAGACCACTAAGATCCAGCAACAAAAATCACTTACAGGTCACTAAAGCCAATAACTCTGCTGGTGAAGCACTATTCTCTTGTGCCATAGACAAATTATGGAACTCCCTCCCACCCACAATTACCTCCTTACCATCATGCACCCACTTCAAAACTTTTAAGTGCACCTAAAAACATGCTGGCTATGCCCTTGCAACTCCCCCTCTAATATCACCCATCCTATCCACCCACTACTGTTCTATCCACCCCACTAACTACCTTGAGGGTTTGGAGGGTGGCCTAATGGTTAAGGTGTTTGCCTTACAAACACAAGGTGCAGGGTTTGAGTCTCACTAGGGATAATTGGCTAAGCTTAAAATGGCTCGCAAGGGCAGTTAGCTTAGTACTAACCTATGAACCTATGATTATAGCAAGCTCGGATGCTCATAAGCCTAACTACTTATTATACAGCAAGAATTTATTGTAAAAATTGTCAATGTCTGTTATGTACTTCACAGATGATAAAGAGACTAGTTGTCTACTGATGTACTATGTTCTTCATCTGTAACTATGTTTGTAACTGTTAATTGCTATGTTGATCAAATTGTTAATTGCTATATAAATCCAGTGTAACTACTGTCTGTATATTTTAACTGTGGAGCTTTTCTCCCCGGGACTCTGCTGAAAATGGACCTATGTCCAGTCGGACACTCCCAGTCAACAAATGTAAATAAATAAATAAATAAAATAATCTAAACTGCGAATGTAGGACTGTTTTGTCATATGAGATGATATGATAACAGGTAGAAATGACCTTTGTAACAGTGATGAAAATGTGTGTCAAATTTGTGATCATTCTAGAATTTGAACTTACGTTAGACTGACCATAGGAAGTTTCTGTGAAAAGTTGTAGAAAAGTTATAGGAAGATATAGACTTGCATATGGGACTGGTATGACAGAGACTGACACACTTTTATAACATACAGTGTACTTATTGTAAGCATTTAACACTTGGTTATTTATATGACACACTTTTATAACATACAGTGTACTTATTGTAAGCATTTAACACTTGGTTATTTATATGACACACTTTTATAACATACAGTGTACTTATTGTAAGCATTTAACACTTGGTTATTTATATGACACACTTTTATAACATACAGTGTACTTATTGTAAGCATTTAACACTTGGTTATTTATATGACACGCTTTTATAACATACAGTGTACTTATTGTAAGCATTTAACACTTGGTTATTTATATGACACGCTTTTATAACATACAGTGTACTTATTGTAAGCATTTAACACTTGGTTATTTATATGACACGCTTTTATAACATACAGTGTACTTATTGTAAGCATTTAACACTTGGTTATTTATATGACACGCTTTTATAACATACAGTGTACTTATTGTAAGCATTTAACACTTGGTTATTTATATGACACGCTTTTATAACATACAGTGTACTTACTGTAAGCATTTAACACTCGGATATTTATATGACACACTTTTATAACATACAGTGTACTTATTGTAAGCATTTAACACTTGGTTATTTATATGACACGCTTTTATAACATACAGTGTACTTATTGTAAGCATTTAACACTTGGTTATTTATATGACACACTTTTATAACATACAGTGTACTTATTGTAAGCATTTAACACTCGGTTATTTATATTTTCCTTTTCTAATAAAAACCGAACAAAGTACACTTGTGCAGCATAAATATTAAATGAACGAAAGTTCATCTTAGCGAACGCTCACATGAGCGAGTATTGCGGAACTCGAAACCACAATTGTGAGATCGTGGTACAGTGAAGATGGGAATATTTGCCCTTTCCTCACTGTAGTGTGATCTCGGAGTTGGAATATATGTTTAGGGGGGGCAGCCCCCCACAATTGCAGTTTCGAGTACCTGGATATTCGCTCATGTGAGCGTTCGCTAAGATGAACTTTCGTTCATCTAATATAGACCCAATATGCAGTGCTTTCCAAAGCAGATATGGACTGATATTCATTTGCTTTTGTATGCCATATTTGGTGTATCTATGGCAAGTAGCCTGTAGAAAAGTCAGTTCTGTTAGTTATTCTTACACGTACTGCAACATACAGAAGTGACTTTGCATCAGTTGCAGTCCCTCATTCTTATAGTTAGCAAGCAAACTATGCTAACTTCAAATGCAAATCACAATAAACATATGAATTAGTCTAACTCCCTCAATTACCATTACCCATCTTGGCAGATGTAGTTCCAAAAATTCGGAATTGCTAAACATCACAGGCTGCAACAATTCAGATGTATATTAATCAACTTCTGTACATTTTTCACATTGCTTCATAGTTTTGCATATCCAAAAGTATATTATGTATTTTGTAAAATGTATATGGACAATCTACATGATATTGAGAGGTGGGAGGAAACCATAGTACCTAAAAAACATGAAGACACCGCAAGTACATGCAGACAGCAGTCAGAGGGCAGGATTGAAGAACTCCAGACCATTCAGCTTTGAAAACAAAATTGCAGCACTAAGCCACCCTATCATGTATGCTGGAAAAAATGAATATTACTACCTCTGTACAGTCTCCAAAACGGTATGTGGTACTCCAGCTGCTGTGTGACTAACACAACTATAAAGATGCTGAAGTCCTTTTTTATCTCTAAACAAAACTCTTTTTTAAAATGAAATCCAACAACCTGTCAAGTTTTCCTGGTCCTGTTTCACTCTGTCCATAGCAATTAATCATTGCACTTACAATAATTCCAAGTAATTTCCTTATTTATTGCCTACAGTTTGATCCCTCCCATGGACTAGTCACTCCTCTACTGTTTCTTATGCAAAGCATATTTTCTTTATTGACACTAAAATGTAATTGCATCTGTCAGTCCACAATGAGCATTTCAAGTCTCTTTAGAAATATTCACCTTTATCTATGACTGAATCTCCAATTTTTATATCAACAGTAGACAGTGGCTCTAGATAATTTCCACTGTTGAAGTGACACCCCAACACTATTTGCAAAAATGGAAAAAGGGGTTGAGGAGGGATGGATATATTTACCCAATGACACAGGGTATAGGAGTGAACCATTTTGTAACTTTCTGACCACCCTTCTCTCGATAAATACCCCACCAACAAGGCTCTGCTTCTATCCTCATGCAATTCTTTGATACAGTTTATTAACTTTATCCCCTACATCTCCACCCCCTTACCATACCTCTGACCTGTCTCTGATTTTGCAGAACATACCTGATTTTGCCTCATATTTTTTGCAGTCCCTCATAACATTTGTAATTTCATTGTAAATTACTGTGGATTATAATCAGTCAGTAATGCCAGACATTAGTCTTTCAGACTTATTCTTCAGAAAATGCACATTGCTGCAAATTGTGTTCTATTATATTTTTTTAATAAATTAGTGTAATATTTAAAAAATAACCCTGATTTTGGAACGTTTATCCCCATTATTTTTGGCTTTGTTTGGAATTTTTGAGAAAAAAGCTACGAGGTGTGCCCCTTACATATACAAATTTACTCCGCAGTTGTACAAATATAGAGAAAAAGAGAACTACATACACTAAATGAATCATTGTCAATGCACAATCACACAAATAAGAACCACACGAGCAGCGATTCCCTACAGCAAACAGCAGTCAGGAAGTTCAACATCGGAGAGCTGAATATGAGTTTGAACCTTGTCCAATTTACACTTGACAAGGTGTAAGGTACATCTGTCTTTCTTGTTATCAGATCATAGGACTGCATTAGGTTAATTTATTAGGATTTATTAACCAGGGACCCATGTTGACTGCTAGTATGTATGCTGTAAGTTACTGGCTTTAAAAAAGTAGTATGCATTGCCTTCAAACTTTTCCCTCATTACTTTACCCACTGCAGATGTTAGAGGTCAGTCCCTAAAGCCATGAATATTAAGAGACTTCTACCTTACCAAGAAGCACTATGGTAAATATTCTGCAGTCACCGTACCCATTGCAGATGTTAGAGGTCAGTCCCTAAAGCCATGAATTGTATGAGATCTCTGCCTTAGAAGGAAGCACTAGTGTATATATTCTGCAGTCCCTTTTGTCCATGGGCGCCGGAACCATAGAGCGAGGGGGGATGGGAGCCCCCCCACTTTTGCAGATCATCTCATTTAAAAAAAAAAAAAGCCACAGCTCAAAAGACAGATGCAGCTGAATGTTTCAGCTGCATTTATTCTAGCATGTCTTTTTTTTTTCAATTTCCCAACCCGAATCACTGCCGGCAGCTGAAAAGACAGACAGGTGGTAAACTATAGCTATGGCGCCTGAATCACAGGGTGAGGGGGAGGAGGACTCATGTGCACATCGCACACTATTTTAAACACAAAAGTGCACGGAACGCACTTCTTGCTGATAAGGCTTCCAAGTATTAGCTCCGTGTATAACTGATTACTTCTAAGGCCCCAGTTCTGGAGTAAGTAAGTGATATTTCATTCTGTTATGATTATGCAGTAAGTGGTGGCCATTTATTTTATGCAGTAGCTCCAAAGTGAGCGATGACCGTTTAGTGCTAGTTCTATTTATTTTATGTAGTAGCTTCAAAGTGATATTTCTAACTCCGCTTATTTTATGCACTTGCTCCAAAGTGATAGCAATGGCCGTTTAGTGTTAGTTCTATTTATTTTATGCAGTAGCTCCGAAGTGGTATTTCTGTCTCTCTTTATTTTATGTAGTAGCTCTGAAGTGATAGTGATGGCCGTTTAGTGCTAGCTCCATTTATTTTATGCAGTAGCTCTGAAGTGATATTTCTGGCTCCGTTTATTTTATGCAGTAGCTCTGAATTGATAGCGATGGCCGTTTAGTGCTAGTTCCATTTATTTTATGCAGTAGCTAGATAGCTCACTTTGCCATTGGCCTAAATCTTTCTTTATCCCACTATGTTCTGTAAAGTGGCTGGAATTTCCCTCAATACCTTAATCAAACCAGTCACAAAATGGTACACAGATTGTTACAGATTTGATTGTAGTAATGTTAGTGTACGCATTGCATTTTTAATTCTGTATTTCAAATATACAGAATAGAAATCATAGGAAGGAACAGTACATGAGTTTACTGTACGAGGAATTGCTGGCTGTTCCCATGGTGGTGTGAGAACAGTGTGAAAGTTGGTGAAATATTTGAGGTTTCAAAACATTTACAGTCAGTTATTTTGGCGTTAGAATGGACTCCGACGTTGGGTACCACTTGAGATTGCATAGTATTCCAAGATATTGATGACTGTTTCTAGAGGTCATTTGCACATAATTATAAGTGTAATGCTTTGACCAAGGATGTATTCAAGTTGTTTAATGTCTGGAATAATTTATGTGCTAGAGTTTGTAGGTACAATGCTATTGGATTTATATCAAACTGGGCCGTAGCTCCAAAGTGATAGTGATGGCCGTTTAGTGCTAGTTCCATTTATTTTATGCAGTAGCTCCAAAGCAATAGTTCTTGTGTGTAGCTCCAAAGTGATATTTTACATGTGTGTGTGTGTAATTGTGCTCAAACCCTGTACCTTAGGTTCAAGGTTCTGCATTTTCTACCCACACCACCACATGTGATTCAGGGAGTTTGGCTCATACTTTTGGTCTGTTCCTCTTAAGATTTGTGGCTTTCTGGCAAATCATAATGAAAGCCCTTTAAGTTTCAGTCTTACCATCTTTTTATTTGGAAACACACAGTAACACAAAACAATATTTTAGCATCTTTCTAAGATTATACAAGCAATATTTAAAATATGTCCCTGGTTTTAGCCCTTTGCCCCCCCCCCCCCAAATAAATTTTGGCTTTTTCCAAATTTCTTCTGCTGTGAAATTGAGAGATTCACTTGTATCAAGTGGATGGTGCAGTGGTAGTGTTGTTAGCTCACAGCAAGAGATTATGTGGTTTGATTCTTGGCTGGGGTGGAGTCTGTATGTCCTCCCTGTATTTGGGTGGGTTCACTCTGGGTACTCTGGTTTCCTTCCATGTTACAAAGACATGCATCTGGAGCATTTCTCCCTGGGCCTCTGCTGAAAATCGGCTTTCTTCCAAGTCTGACTTTCCTGGTAAAAAAAATGTTAAATAAATTAAATTTTTTACAAGGAGCTGAGAGCTTCAGGGGAAGATAAGTTTAGCACTGCATATTCCAACACTGTTTGCATTGTTAGCACAACAGGTAGTAGCTTATTTTTGATGCAGAAGGCTGTGGGTTCTACTCCCAGAATATGCAGATAGATCACAGATACTGTCCTATGTTGTATTTTAAAGGGAGTGGATGCTACAGCCTTGTGAACGTCCTCCTTTGGAGGAGTTACCTAGTAACTATGAACCTGTTGTCAGTTTGTCATCCATTCCCTGCTGCAATATTATTAGCTTATCATTTTTTAATATAACATAGACAATTTATTCTACAAGGGCAACAGCCAATTTATTTTTAGATGAAACAATGAAATATAGAGTTGTTTCTAAGAGTAATGCTACTCAACGCCAGAAGTCTAAACCTCAAGATGCAAGCACTCGAAACTCTCCTTAGCATGGAGAACATCGATATCTGTGCAGTAACAGAAACCTGGTTCAAGGCTCCCGAGAGCACCCCAGCACTACCAGGTTATACCTCATACCATGCTTTTCAGCCCCAAAACTTGGACCGAACCACAAAAGGAGGGGGAGTATCAATATTCGTCAAAGATACCTACACCTCCAGGTTGGTGGCACAGCACGAAGCATCAGAGACTATCCATGTGCAACTAACTGTGGGTAAAACTGCCTTCCAGTTTATAGCCTGCTACAGACCACCCTCCCAAACACAGGAACCCCACTTGGCCTTCCTGAGAATACTGGAAAATATGAAGGTCTCTCCAAACACCATTATATTGGGCAACTTCAACTACCCAAACATAGACTGGGAGCATTACTCTAGCTCCAACACCCTAGCCCAAAGGTTCCTAGAATTTATAAACTCAAATGCTATGGAACAACTTGTTACCACTCCCACAAGAGGGAAAACATACTGGACCTGATCATCACCAACATGGGGACACTATGCTCCAGATCAGAAGTGTATCTTCCACTGGTAAGATCAGACCATAAACTAATCTCACTGGATATTCACATCCCGACCCCACCCCCTGCCCAGAAAACCACAGTGAAAAACTTCTCTAAAGCAAATTTCACATGCCTCAAAACAGAGGCGAAATCCTTCAAAGCCCCCAGGCCTGTGGAAAATATGGCCCAGACCGCAGAATCCTTTATAAACGCATTCTATGAACACCTTCAGGAATGCATGGATCATGCAATCCCAAATAAAACCAAGACCCAATCCTCCAAAGGCAGATGTCCTGTCTGGTGGACCCCAGCCATAAACAAACTATACAATAGAAGGAGGAAGCTACTACATGATAGAGCAAAATCCCAAAAAGGGAAGGCATCTCTGATCAGTATTAGCAAAAAACTACGGGCACTCATAAAATCATCTAAGGCCAGCTTCGAGAGAAAAATTGCACAGGACACTAAGGATAATCACAAGGCTTTCTTTAGTTATGTTAGGAACCTGGGTGGGAATTCCCAGATATGCTCAGAATTAGTCCAAAATGACAAAAATACACCGAGCCCACAGACATTGCCAACATCCTAGCTGACAGGTTCAGTGCAAACTTCTCCCCCTCTCCCCACCAAAAGGGCAAATATCTATCCCAACAGAGTGCTGCCCCCCTGACATCTCAGATGCTCAGGTAAGAGCCGCCCTCTCCAAAGCAAAAAACACAGCATCAATGGGACCAGATGGTGTCCCGGGCTGCGTCCTACATGAACTCCAAGAAGAGCTAAACCCAAACATAAAACTACTGTTCAATCTTAGCCTTACTACAGGATATGTACCCAAAGAGTGGCGTACAGCAACAGTGGTCCCTCTCCACAAAGGTGGTGCCTCAACAGATCCTGGAAACTATTGCCCCATAAGCCTGACTAGCTTGGTCTGCAAAGCTATGAAAAGGATCATCATGGACCTCATAAATAAAGATATTGGGGACCTACAGACACTGGATCCTACCCAGTTTGGCTTTGTTAAGGGCAGATCCTGCCTCTTAAACCTGGTCGATTTCTTTGAAACAGTCACCAAGGCCATTGACGAGGGGAAGGTGGTCCACACAGCCTACCTGGACCTCGTAAAAGCCTTCAATACAATACCCCACTCGGGCATTATAGATAAGCTCACCAGCTTAAATATAAACCCCTATGTCACTAGATGGGTTGCAAACTGGCTCAAGGACAAAACCCACATGGTTAGAATTGCTGGAGCCATGTCAGACTCCAAACCAGTTACAAGTGGCGTCCCACAAAGCTCAGTCCTGGGACCTCTCTTGTTCGGTATATATTTATCGGCGGTACAGGCCAACACAGAAGGACTGTGGCTGACCAAGTTCGCAGATGACTGCAAACTGGGTGCCATAATCAATTCTCCAGCCGACACAAGCATCCTCCAAAAGGGCCTCATAGAAACAGACAACTGGTGCCAGAGCCATGGCCTCAAGTTAAACACCAAAAAGTGTATAGTCATCCCCTTTGGCAAAAACAAAGTGCCCACAAATTACCACATAGGTGGTAATCCATTAAGTACAGAAGAAGTCATTAGGGACCTGGGGACCCAAGTTGATTGCAATCTCTCATTTGACAACCACGTGGCCAAAGTGGTTAGAAAAACATTTTATATAGCCCACCTAATCATGAAGGGATTCACATCTAGATCAGGGAGGTCATCGCCTCTTTACTCATCCCTCATGAGGCCCATAATTGAGTACAAAGCCCGATTTGGGATGTACCTAACCAGACACCTGCAGCAACTGGAAAGACCCCAAAAGTACCTCACCAAGAGGATCAAAGGGCTCAAACAGATGCCATATGCTGCCCAGTTAAAGAAACTCCAGCTCTACTCAGTGGCATACCACCTGCTCAGAGGCGATCTGTGCCTGACGTATAAAGCCATGTCCAACCCAGAATTAATGGACATGCTGCACCTCAGAAAATCCAAATCCCATCGAGCCACGCTCGAGAGACTTGAACCTCAGCACTGAAATAAATAGGACATGCTGGAGGGACAGATTCATAACCCAGAGGCTCCCTTCACTCTGGAATAAAATCCCAGTCCAGGTTAGGCAGAGTCCCACATTGACTCTCTTCAAGAGGAATCTTGATGAGTGGATGGGAGATCGTAGGTTTACCCCGGCTATCACTTCTGTGTCACTGTTAGACAGAGGCACAGTATACTAACCTCAAAAAAACGCATAGCAAAATTAATTTAAAATGGGTGGCGAAAGCCAAACACACTCTGGCTAGGCTTATAAATGCCCTAGGGCAGATAGCCTAGTATGAACCTATGAACATATGAACCTAGCAGCAACCTCTTCATTAGTTAGAGATCCCTTAAATGTGAAATTATTTACATGACTTACTTCTGCAGACATTTTGCATATTTACTGATATTGGTGGATTATAATAACAGAAGTTTGAGTGGCCTTTTATGGTTGAAATTTTCTGAAATGGGTAGTTTTGTCATTATTGGTTCATACATGTTGTTTCATTGCTGACTAGAAGACTGTTCAAAACTACAAATTTAAAATGCATTCTAACAACTGGTGCTGTATTATAGAAGGAATATAATTTAATACAATCAGGAAGGTGAATCAAAGAATACATACATGTATGCATGGCCCTAAAAATGTGTTTGAAAACAGCCCAGAGGAAAGAGGGAAAGGCTCAAAATCATGGGCAAATTTTAAGCTTTACTCTTGTTACCAAAGCAATGGAAGAAGGTAAAACAATTCACACCACATTACCTTGACCTGGCCAAGCCTTTTGTACAATCCCCTACTCAGGTGCAGTACAAAAGATGAATAATGTAGGAGCAAACACTTACATCACCAGCTGCATTGCCAACTTGGCTCACAGGATGCAGGAGATCAAAACAGGGGAAGAGACCAGTCACCAATGGAGTCCCCCTGGGTTCGGTGCTGAGACTTTTTCTGTTTGGCATATATATCTCAAAAGTAAAAGGAAATACCAAAGAGCTTTGGCCAGCTAAGTTTGAGATGACTGCAACTAGGAGAAGTTATTGAATCTCCAAATGACTTAACCATCATGCAGGAAGGTTTGTCCCAAATAATAACTGGTGTCAAAGTCATGACAATGCCCTCTGAGAACTGATCCAATTGTTTGGCATTTGGGAACTTGTGTGTACAGTGACCTAACTTTTGACCAACATGTGCCCAGAGTCATAAGAAAGCCCTTCTATATTGCACAGCTTATAAACAAATTAATTGTGACTAGATCTAGAGAAGTTGTTGTCCCCTTTTACAAAGCTCTCATTATGTCAATCATTTTGTATAATGCCCACTTTGGCATGTATCTGTCCAGCCCCATGCAACAATTGGAATACCTTCAGAGATACCTTACTAAAATAATAAAAAGTCCTATACAATAGGTCTTGCATGGACCACCTCAAAGATTTATTACTGTACTCAGTATCCTACAGAGTGCTTAGAGGTGACATGTCTGGCATACAAAGCATCCTCCGACATAGTACAGATGAACCTACTGAACATCAGCAAGTCAAATGGCATCAGAAATACTCAGTCCATGTATCTAAATTGAATGTTGTGCAGAGATAAATATATATCACAGAGGCTACCACTGTTCCAGAACAGACTATCCATAAAAATAAAGCAAAGCTCAACCATCCATATTCAAATGTAACTTGGATCTAAGGATGGGTAATAGAAAATGTACTCCAGGATTTCTCCTCATGCCACTAATGGATAGAGGCAGTTCCTAAATGCTGCATCCCTTACATGGCCCCCCTCAAATTATCTATGGTATGATCACAGTTGTTCTCACTAGGGCTAATATACAATTATCAGCCATGGGGATAGCTAAGACCAATCAGAAAATGTTAATTCAAGCATCAAAAGGGAATTGGCTAAGCTTAAAATGTCCTGCAAGTGAACCTATGTTGTGGTAGCAAATAGTTATAAAATAATTACTTTTTAGTTCACTAAGTGCCCCTGTCACCCTCTGCCCCCCCCCCCCCCTCCAGTCTTTAACAGCTTCCGGCACCTATGCCTTTGTCACTTATTTCTCAGGTGAGTTACTGAATGGCATTTTTTCAATATTCATAGTAAGTTCCAACTAAATTCTTCATAACTCTCAGCATCAACCCATTGGGGCTGTGTGTCATTGTCCTTTTATGCTATAGCCTGTCTCAACATTTTTTGCTGCTAATGCATTTAGTATATAAATCTCCTCTGTTCTGATCACATTCACTCATACTGAAACCCTACTCTGTTTCTCATTAATAAATACTGATGCCAAACTATACTGAGCATGTTTGCCTTTCTGTGACCTTTGTCACCATTTCTTAACTCTATTACTGCACCAGCCTTCTTTCTGTCTAAATATATATATAAACATTAGTTTGTCTAGCTAAATGTCTTTCTAAAACAGCTTTGTACTCTATTATTGTCTTTCTGCTAGCCACACTATGTGCTTTCTTTTCTCTCTCCAACTTTTTACTTTTATTTTCTATAAACCTTGTCATTATTTTTCATTCCTTCCTTAACATTCATAGTAAACAACTTATTTTTTCTTTGCTCTTCTGTCAAAACCACCATCCATCCATCTCCTTTGGGAATGACTTATTTCATAAATAATTGTACATCCATAATATTCTGCTCTTCACCCAGCTTATCCCTCTGTTTCTCAGAAATGTTTCTATAATCAGTTTCCTTAAAGCATCGTAACACTACTTTGGTTCCAGTTACAGGTCTCAGAATTACAACATGGAACCATCAGAATGTTGCCGCATCGGACAGTTGTCCATGGGTAGCTAACAAGAAGCAGTGACCATGTCGCCACTGAGCCCTACGAAGATGATAGCATCTTCCCTGTCACTCTCACTGCTTAATCCCTAATTTTGTTCCTATATCAGTTCAGTAGTTTGCTCTTCACTGTGTTAGGGCTTCTCTTTGTAAAATCGTCCCAATGACAACATATTTGGAAGTGGGAATAAGGCTAAATTTTGTTTTTTTTCAAGTCTGACACATTTCCCTGTATTTTCTATTCTAAACAGAAACAATAGGAAACTGTTTTCCATCCAGAAGATGAGGAAAGACTTGCATATGATAAACACTGTACGTCAGGCAAAAAATGTGTTTTCAGGAAATAATGAACATATCACAGAAGCTATATGTATTAGAAAACTGTCTATGCAGCAGATAATACATGCTACATCTGAAGTATGCTGTTTTCTGAGTTAGATTGTGTGATCTAAGTTAGATTGTGTGATCATTGAATGCATTTTCTCTGATACAGCATACTCGGTGACTGACATTTACCCCAAATATCTTTCCACTTTTGTAAAAAGTATGCATTATGTCTTCATCTATTATAATGTATTTGCTGTTCTGGCTCCTGTCCTACAAAAGTACACAAAGATGATTTGTAGTGAACTTAAGAGACCTTTCTGAACTTTGCATCCATTACTATGAACTTTAACCTTTGACTTTTGACCAGTACTTCCTGCATCTGAACCCCTGGCAATCTAAAGATAAAATCTGCTATTTGAACAATGTTAAACAAAACCAGTTACACAATCCTAACTAAAGAAAACACTATTTACTCTTAAGGTGAAGTATTGGTGCCCCGTTTTTTATGTCTGTAGTATCATAGAATCTCTGACTTCTTGGATAAAGAAAAATGCCTTACACCGCAGCCCTACCCCAGAAGTGAAGTATAGTAAAGTAATTACTAGTGTATGTGTCTGCATGTGGAGGTGGGGGTCATCTGTCAACACTAGTTCATATAACTGATTAAAGGAGATGCAGTTCTCAGCAAAACCTGAAACACTGTATGCCTTGTTCTATGCAGCACTAACATCATTGCGTCATTCCAAGAGGTTATTAGCATTTTGTGATGTTTTACCCAGAAACGCCATGATGGGAAAAGCCATGTTATTATGTTTTCTTTAGCCAAGTCTTCTTGTTTCCACATTGGACCATGTCTTCCTCACGACATGCTATCTTGTTCATTTCCATCACCACCACCACACACACACACACACACCAGAATCTCTACATTTGTGTAGGTGCTGAAGTTTCTGCTCTGTTTTGATACATATGAAGCATTAGGTCCCATATCTTTTCAGTAATAAAACACGGGTTTGAAAAGTTCTTCTAAAAGTTTAGGACTATGTACCACCCTTTTTTGCCCCCATTGCCACCACCAGACTAGATGATTTTGCTATTCTTACTGATATAGAAAGTTGTCTTACTGATATAGAAAGTTGCTTTTAGATGAACATCTTTAAACTTTTAAGCTTCACAAATGCGTAACAGATACAAAATATCACACATCAGATGGTGTATGTTGAATGACATGCTGGATTAATTTTGTTGACAGCCATGCTCTTGACCACAACCTTATCAAGTTTAACTTGTTAATAAGGCAAGCCTGTCAAAAAATCAGTAAGTCAGGATACCATATATCAATTTTTCTCCTAACTCATTAAGCTAAATAATCCTCAACTTGTACAGGCCTATGAATAAACATTTTTGCAGTGGAGCAAGGCCCTCTGTACTTTCCAGGTGGTGGACTATGTCACCAACACCTCCTGCTACGTAAATATACTAACCCTCATAAAGAACTGTTTCACTTGCTCCATGCTATCATTTGACAAACCTGATCCAGTCACTTTGTCCTATCGACCAGCAGTGCTCTCCATGAGAGTAACTGGGCAACATAACTCTTGACAAACAACCTGTCAAAAAAGGACACCCCAACTGATAAATATACCATCAGTTTTCTTTGAGAAATGAATTTTGCTACTTTTTCAGAAAAAATACTGCTTTTTGCAAAGGCAGCTGTGTCCTACATTCTATAGGATTTAAATTTACAGTTTTGGTTCATGCTGTTTATGCCCTCTTGTACTTTTCATGATAAATTGGTAGGTTGTCAGACAGATATGCCTAATAAGTGCCTTTTCAGCCAGACTTTAATAATTGTATGATACTGTCTGTTGTACCGTGCCAGCATTGTAACCTAATTAGTTCTTAATTAATTCATGCAAAATCAACTGACCTACACTTAGAAAAAGCACTTGAGGTATGTGACCATAAAGGAATAAAGCACTTCTACTAATATAATAATATATTATAACATAATACAATCTGTTTGTTATTCTTTATGCAACTGCTAAGCATTACTTAGAATTTCTTATGCACCTTTTTAAACCTACACAGACTTCACTTTATCTATTGCATATGTTTTCTTTAATTTTATTACCCAGATATTTCATAGCTTTGTTGTTAGTCCCTTTAGCTGTTGAAATGCATACATACTGCAGCATCGCATATGTGCATACACACACACACACACACACACACACACATATCATTAGGCCAGCTACCCACTGCTGTCTGCCATAGTTTATTACTTTTTACACTATTTTTCCTCAGATGAGTCTTTTTTTGTGTTAAACGTTAGGCGCTAGCAGCTTCACACTTTCCTTTATCCCACTATAACAGCTATGTTTCATAGCAGCACTGTGACATGTCATTTTATTTATTAATTTATTTATGACATCTGTTTTTCTGCTGGTTCAGTTCCACTGACCTCTGCAATCACCCATTATGTCTGCATTGGGTGGCACTGCCGCAGGGACCTGTGGGACCCTTCCTCCATTCAGTGGGTGATGGTGCATCTAGGATACTGCTTTTTGCAGTGGGTGACCCTGCATCCCAGACAGTGATATGTATATATATATATATATATATATATATATATATATATATATATATATATATATATACAGTAATTGACAGTGCATTTGGTAAAATGATGAATGTTCTGAATGGCAATGCATCTATAATACAGATCTAACAGGGCGACTGTGATGCCAAGTAAGGACTTATCCTGGAAATGTGAAAAGCAGGGAAATGTACTCTGTTAAAATATGTTCTGTGGAAAAGGGCCAAAACACATAAACTTTGTCTGCTGAGGCAAAGCTTCTTTTCATACAGATACAAATGTCGCATCTGCATTGTAACTAAAGGATAAATAAATAAATAAATAACTGGTTAAGCACAAACAATGTCTGGTTAAGTGACTTGCTCTTAGTCACACTGTAGGCAAATGAAAGATCAATCTTAGGGCTACTGCAGTCTAGAGCTAAACACAACCTTAAAACTCAGTTTCTATACCCTAGTAAAAAAGGGTGGGCTGCAGGATTAACATTTTCTTCCACTAAAAGAGCTGTGCTGGCCAGATTTATAATTGCTTGGGTTTAATAGATCACACCGTATTGCCTTCTACATGTTAAGAAGCATTAAACAGAACTGGACTCTGGGACATGTAGTCCTAAATGCACAAAATGAAGGTTTCACTGGAAGTAAACGTAAATATCAGCACTTGAAGATTCATGCTAGATTTAACAAGCTGGTTACGTGAGCAAAAGGCAATATTTAGAGAAAGGAACTAAAGGTTTCTACAACACCAGAGGCCTAGGTATTTGAAAAAGTCAGAGATTTCAGTCACACACTTAGTTAGTTAGTTAGTTAGTTAGTTAGTTAGTTAGTTAGTTAGTTAGTTAGTTCTTTAGTTAGTTAGGTCACAGATGATCAGTTGCCTCTGGAATTTAGAAAGTCAGTGTTGGTTTCTGAAAGGCATTGTTTTGGTTTTGGTGGAATTTAAAAGAAGGTTATGCTAGGTTATCCACTGATGAATTTGTTATAGGTCTGCCTGAAATTAAAACTTGGTTATAGAATAGGAAGGATTACTCTATAAATGACTACATCTTCAACACAGAGGAGTAGAGGAAGTCTGAAGAGGTAATAGGGTAGTTTGTTAATAAAAATGGAAAACAGAAGGGGTGAGACAATGAAGCCTTGAGGTACCCTTTTTACTGGTTGGGCTGTTTCTGAAGGAGCCTTATTTATTTTGACTGCAAAGTGTTTATTTTCTAGCAAGTTTCTAAACCAGGGTAAGGAGTCATTGCTGATTCCAATCCTTGTCAGGGAGTTAAGGAGAAGAAAGTGGTCTCTAAAGACAAAGGATTTGATTAGGATGATGAAAGGGGATCCAGTGATGTTGCCCTTGTTTGTGTTAATATGTGTGCCATCAGTGATGTCATAATACTTCAGTCTGGCCAAAAGCCATGTTGCTTGTGGGAGAGAAGATGACATTGTTTGATGCATTGGGAGATTGTGGTTTGGATGACTTTTTCAAGTATTTTACCTAAGGTTAGGAGGACAGAGATTGTCCAAAAGTGCAAAGAGTGGCTATGGTTACTTTGTTTACGGAAGGGGAAGGGTTTGATGATGGCTGTTTTCCAGATGGATGGCATTATGTTTTTGGTAATACAGAGGTTATAGATGTGTGAGAAGATGGATTAAGTGTTCCCTACAGTAATGATAAACCAGGAGAAGACATCAGAGATGGGTGGACCATCTGTTTGGACGTTGCTAAGTACATCTTCAGTGCCTTTATGTCTTATGCCTTATTTGTTTAAAGTAGAAGGGAGAATAAAAGGGGTTTAGAGGGGAGGGTGAGGGTGAATCGGAGGAGTAAGACTGCTGATTTCTTGCAGTAATAGTCCCTAGGAGATAGTTTGCAGAGGAAGAGCGACCTGTAAATAGGTTAACCCATTTCCAGAACTGCTTTAATTTGGTGATAAAATGAGATGTGATAGCTTTAAATTGTGAGAATATGTGCTTTCGAATGGTTTGTTTGATCAGGTTAATGATGGTAGGGAATTTGAAGCAATTTGTGGTGAATTGGTCAGCTTTCCACTTATGCCAGGCTTTGTTCCTCAGTTTTAGCAAATATTTAAGTTCTTTGGTTAGCCACTTGGAGTACTGGGGTTTATAAAAAGTAATTTTATTTCTGGAAAGAAGTAGTCTTGAAGATGTTGTAAGATGTGGCCAGACTGCTGGTAGCAAAGTCTGGGTCATCCTGTATAATGTCATTAGATCAAGCAAAAGTGGAGAGATGTGCTTTTAACTTACATATGTTTGTTTTTGACTGAGGTCTGAAAACTTTAAAGATGGAGGGGTTTATGATTTGATTTGTGGCAGAGAAAGTAATAAGGCAGCGGTTACTAAGAGATAGGGGAGAATAGTGATGCTGGTGATGGAAGTGGGCATGTTGGTGATGAGGTCAATTGCTTAATGGTTTGAGGATTTGATATTTGGTCCTGTGTTACATTATAAGCTGTACAAGGCTATGGTCTAAAAAAAGTGGGAGATGTCTGTTACAAACTTGTACATTTGAATATAAATCATTATGTTGTGTTGTGGATAGCTAACCAGTTGTCTGACAGAACCCATGTAGTTAGAATTGCAGATGCCACTTCTAAAAAAGAAAAGTTAGCAGGGGTGTACCATAAGGCTCAGTGTTGGTCAATTTCCTGTTTGTCATCTATTTCTCAGACCTTCAGGCCAACACTCCTAGACTATAGTTATTTAAATTTACAGATGACTGTAAACTGGATGTTGTTATTCCATATTCCACTGACTCACAATTCTTCCACTGAGTTAGATAATGTTAATAATTAAATGTGAAAAAATGTGACACATTCCTTTAATCAGACACTGTTGTAAGGGATCTAGGCACTCTAGTTGATAACTCCTTATAATTTGACCATCATGTCCCCACAGTAGTTTGGAAAGCCTTTTATCTGGCTCATCTAATTTCCAAAGGTATCGCCACTACATCCAAAGAAGTCTTAATTCCCATTTGCTCATTTCCCATCAGACCTGTTATTGAATCCAATCCATCTTTTAGCATGTATTTGTCTAAACATATCAATCAACTTGAGAGACCTCAAGGTTTATAACTAAAAAGATCAGTGGCCTCAAAAATTTTAGTTATCAGTACAGACTTGCAGCTCGTTCCTGTACTCAGTCTCTTACAGACTCCTCCATGGAAATCTGTGTCCAGCCTTTCAAGCCATGAAAAATCCAACTCTCTTTGACCTCCTGTTCCTACACAGAACAAATCATACCAAATCATACCTCAAGTACCTTGTCAAAGGAACTAAACCTTCATCAAACCATAAATAAGATGCATTGGCATGACAGTTTCATAACGTAATGCATCTCTCATATCTGGAACAAACTTCCAGTACAAGTCAAGCAGAGTAGCAGCCGTGCCACCTTCAAAGTAAACCTAGATAATTGTTTTTTTTTTTAATTTTTAGATGAGAACTTTATCAGATTCCAGTTAGGATCAGACTAAGAAGTGGTGTTGGCTTGGGAAATTAAAACTGGATTAAGACTGTTTTTTGTGGATTAGTATCCTGCCACCACCTGGAGCTTTTCCAAGTCTGCAGTCATGGAAGAAACTGTAGAAGGAGAGAAAGTGTTAAAATTTTTAGTCACTAGCATTAAGTCAGGATTCTGTCATGGCTAGGATGTCGATGATATGTTTTTGGATAAAGATGCGAAGAGGTTAAATTAATTTTTAATGCTGTTGGAGTTAAAAAGAGAACACAAGCGAATGTATAGAGTGCATGGTTAAAGTGCTCATGATTTGGAAAGAGGTCCTGGATTGGGCTCAGTATTTCTTATAACATGTAGGAATGATCAGAATGTGGCTGCCTTAAAGAGGGGCTCCTTGGTTTCTGTAATGGTGTGGTATGCGTTATTTAATTTTTGATAGAAGATGGGTGAGACTAATGTGTAAGGCGATGGTCTGGTGGAGGGGAAGAGATTGCCTAGTGAAGTGATGTGGGGTGTGGGTAAAGCAGAGAGGAGTGTGTGCATGGAGTTTTGGCTGGAGTGGATTGTTGAGGTCCAAGGTAGGGAGGTGGAAGACATAAGATTAGGAGTGGAGTGTAATGCAATACAGGGACTATTCAAGTCATGGTAGTGCGAGTTAGCAGCGTTTGACTGATGTTAAGTTAAGATGTGGGAGGTGTATTTGTTTTAAAAGGGTGGAAAGGAGGGGGTGGAGAATGAGAGGTGGAATAAAACTGCAGAACATGGAGGGTAACTGGGGAATTGGGGGTGGAAGGGTTATGAAGTTGGCTACAGCTCACACTTTATCAGGAGACAATTAATCAGACTGCTCATATATGGTGAATACTGAAATACAAACAATTCCCTGCCACCAGCTATAAGATTATGTTTCTTAAACAGAAGATTGCCCTTTGGCCATTACTGCAGATGGTGTAAGACAAAATATATGGCTAATTAAACAGATCACGGAGTGGATGCTCCTTGCAGTATTCCAGGGGCTGTGTAGAAAATACAGACCAGTCCCTCTGACAAAAATTCAAGCTAAAGCAGCAATTGCTATTTCAAATCCAAAGATCAATATAACAACATCCCAAGCCTACAAGGACAGTATCACTGATGCACAGAACTGGAAGTTTATGGATGCTATGTGCCTAGATGGTAAATTAGTCAGAGCAGTCCAAAAATTAATTAAGCAGCATCTTTCTTTGTTTTTACTATTTAATATGAGCCAGGTGGGAGTACAACAATGAAGAGAACTGCACAACAGTTCAGATTTACAAAGATTTGTTGCATATATATATACACACACACACACACACACACACACACACACACACACACACACACATATATATATATATATATATATATATATATATATATATATATGGGTCTACTTCATTTCGTTGAAAACTCATTTCATTGAAACTGAAATGATTGGGACCAATTCACTGAAAGCACACTTCACTGAAAACTCATTTCACTGAAACTCATTTCGTTGAATGTTATATATGGCCTTTTCCCCACTGTAGTGCAATCCTGGAGTTAGTATATATAGCAAGGGGGTGTGGGGGGGGGGGCACAGCCCCCCACATAGTTTGGTTATATGTTGTCTTCTAGAAAGAGTTATTCATTGCACTTGTAAGTATCCATCTGTATAATTTAAAACATTTACAATATGTGGGGGGGCTACACCCCCCATCCCCCTTACTTTATACACTAACTCCAGGATCACACTACAGTGGGGAAAAGGCCATATATAACTCTCAACGATATGAGTTTCAGTGAAATGAGTTTTCAGTGAAGTGAGCTTTCAGTGAAATGGTCGGAGGAAACTGACATACACATACATGCAGTATATATATATAATGCTGGCTGTGGAAAAGGAGGGAAGGTTGTATCACTCTTCTTGTTTTCTGGAAGGTTATGTGGTAATGAGAGGGGGAGGTTAGCTGTGCATGTGAGATGAACTCTAACACCTTTCAAGGAGGGATTACTTGTGTTACTAATTTTGGAGGCAGTGGGAGGGGGTGGAGTTAGTTGTGCATGGGTGATTAAGTCTAACAACTTTGAAGGAGGGATTACTTGTGTTACTAATTTTGGAGGCAGTGGGAGGGGGAGGAGTTAGTTGTGCATGGGTGATTAAGTCTAACAACTTTGAAGGATGGATTGCTTGGATCATTAATGTTGCTCTATTCTTGGTGTGTGAATATTATAAGTTTGGGCGTGTGGTTGATGTATTGAGGATGTGATATTTCTTTTCATTTGTTTTTTATACAAGTTTGACATTTTGAGCGGCATTCACTGGTGCTGGTAATCTTTCGGACTGACAGTGGTTTAAGTCCTGCATTGTAATATGCCAGATTCCACACATTAACCGGTCATTTCAGAATCCCCTATGGTAAAACAATTGAGAAGCAATGAGTACATTTTTTAATCAGCTGAAGTCTTTGATAAATTCTGAAGAAATGCCTGAGAGTTTAAATGTCACTAAAAATAAATGGAGGTTAGCATAATGAGAGAATTTGGGTCGGCTTAAAATGGCCCATATGGACAGCTAGCCCAGTGGGAGGGTTGGCATAATGGATAAGGAATTTACTTCACAGAAAAGAAATACAAGGTTTGATTCTCACCAAGGGAAATTGACTAGGCTTAAATGCCCCCAAGAGCAGATAGCCTAACACTTGCCTACGAACCTATAGTATTCTTCTCACCACTCGACAAAATTGGTTGGAACTCCGAATTCCAAATATCAAAATGATCTGAAATTCTACCTGAATGAGTAGCAGTCATTATGAGAAATGAATCCACAAAAGCTGAGGAAATAACTGCTATTGCTCAGAAATGAAAACCTACAAATGATCCCAAAGTACAGTAACATTTCCTTGTGCAGGACAAAGGAAACTTAAATAAAAAGATTAAATTCACCCTAAAAAATATAAAAGTTCAACTAGAAAAGAAAAAGCAGCAAATGCACTGTGTGCAAAATTCCGTCCCTGTGTCTTCGGAATTCACCTCTATTCAACGCTCATAACAGTCCACAACACCTTCAATGAAACCAAGTAGAAGTGAACAAAAATTTATTGTAATGCCAACAAACAAAGAATGGTTAAGCGCTTTCACTTGAATAAAACAAGCTTCCTCAGAACACCATAGCTTGCATCACAGTTGTTTAAATAACATTTTTGGCGCCAAAATTCAGTTTGAAATTTTAAAGCTATACACACATCCTAGACCATTGTTCTCTATTCATAAAATATTAAATAATATTCATGTTATTTCTAAAAGCAATGTTACATATAATATGTGTTGATAAAGTGAACAAGTTAAAAAACTGAAAAAATGTTAACAAAAACATTTACATTTAGATCATATCAAAACATGTTTAAAAACATATGACAATGTACCCAATAGATGGTTCATTTTAAGACCAATAGTGGTTTGACAGATACAGTGTCATTTAAACCTGGTATAGTGGAAGCATCCATATATATTTGCCACCAAAATTCTTTATATAATAATAAATTATTAAAGTCACCCCCCTCTGTTACTGGTGTGCACAATGTCCACTATACCGAAATTAAAATAATGTTTGTCACGATATTGTTTAATATGTTTATACAAAGCATTTTTTTCATCCTTCCTTCTGACGCTATAAAGGTGAGAGTATATACGTTTATTTAAACTCCTTTGAGACTTACCTATATAGAATCCTGAACATGTTCTACAGATGGCAATATACACCACCATTTTAGTTGTACAGTTGCCCCCCACAGAATTTAATTTGCTGCTTTTTCTTTTCTAGTTGAACTTTTATGGTTGCTGCACTGTTTGCTTCAGTTGAACCCTAAAAAATATCAAAATTATCTGTGTAGGATAAAAGCCTGTGTAAAACTTACTAATTGTTGCAGTACTTTTCCTGTATTACTAGTCATATACATCATACAAAAACAAGCAAAAATTAAAATAGTGCCCTGCTGATAGAAAGCATATTCTAGACTCATTGCATTATAAAGCTGCTTCAGTATTGTACCTGGCTAAAGCAAACAGAACAGCAGCCTGTGAACGCAACGTTGTTTATGTCACATAAATGTTACTTAAACATTGCGGACGCCATTATCCATGAAGAAATTTGTCAGTTAAGTATTGTTCTAATCCATCAGCATAAGCAACTGTCCCTCAGAAAAAAAATATAGCCACTGTGACATTAAGTAAAGCAAACATGCAGAAGACATGACAGCCTCCCCAAAAAAATAAAGATCTTCAGAAATGAAGGTAGCAACTCATGGGAGCTTTGCTACACATGGCATAAGTGGAGACCTGGCACTAAACTCTGCAAAATCCACTCAAATAAGAAGTCTGACATTTCTGTCAATAACCTGGAGTCTCACATATATATCTGCTTCAGTCCCAGTTCTAGAAAAAAGCAAGGTTTGAGATTACTATGGTAGGAATTACTAAATGTATTGGATTCATTATAGTTTAAGAAAAAACATAGTTTGCTTCTAAAATTATGTAACATGAAGATATATAACTATAGATGGGACAGTCAAGGTATGGTGGGTAAAGTGTTCTCCATATCTGGGGAAATAAACATGGTGTATACCCTCGTAGTTAGATTTCACTATGAGTTATCAGTGTCCAACAGGTCAGGTGCTATCTCTCCATTCTTGATTACATAATACTATGTTTCTCCACCCGCTTTCTTATTTCCCTATGAATGCATGATTGTAGGCTTTGTATATTTAAGTAGGAGGAGCTAGGGAGTAGAGGAACTCACATATGGACTTCAGGGAAGCATGCTCCCTTCAATAACATAGTGTTTAAGAGCACAGTTTTGATGATTGCTTGGAGAGTAGTGTTGTTGATTCTTTGCGATAGACAAGTGTGGGGCAGTTGGGTCTTAACTGTTCATAGAAACTATACTTTATTATTAGTATCTGTCCAGTCTCTTCTCTTTTAACCCCTATTTTTGTTCTACATTAGAGGAATGTCACAACAATGTTTTCCACTGCGTTACATAAGTAACTTATTGCAGAATCATAACAGAAATATACGTGTGTGTGTGTGTGTGTGTGTGTATATATATATATATATATATATATATATATATATATATATATATATATATATATATAGGGTTCATAGGTTCATACTAGGCTATCTGCCCTAGGGCATTTACAAGCCTAGCCAGAGTGTGTTTGGCTTTCGCCACCCATTTTAAATGAATTTTGCTATGCCCTTTTTCGAGGTTAGTATACTGTGCCTCTGTCTAACAGTGAAGTGATACCCAGAGTAAATCTACGATCTCCCATCCACTCATCAAGATTCCTCTTGAAGAGAGTCAATGAGGGACTTTGCCTAACCTGGACTGGGATTTTATTCCAGAGTGAAGGGAGCCTCTGGGTTATGAATCTGTCCCTCCAGCATGTCCTATTTATTTCAGTGCTGAGGTTCAAGTCTATCGAGCGTGTAGCTCGATGGGATTTGGATTTTCTGAGGTGCAGCATGTCCATTAATTCCGGGTTGGACATGGCTTTATACATCAGGCACAGATCACCTCTGAGCAGGCGGTATGCCACTTAGTAGAGCTGGAGTTTCTTTAACCGAGCAGCATATGGCATCTGTTTGAGCCCTTTGATCCTCTTGGTGAGGTACTTTTGGGGTCTTTCCAGTTGCTGCAGGTGTCTGGTAAGGTACATCCCAAAAGGGGCATTGTACTCAATTATGGGCCTGATGAAGGATGCGTAAAGAGGCACGATGACCTCCCCTGATCTAGATGTGAATCCCTTCATGATTAGGTGGGCTATATAAAATGTTTTTCTAACCACTTTGGCCACGTGGTTGTTGAATGAGAGATTGCTATCAGCTTGGGTCCCCAGGTCCCTAATAACTTCTTCTGTACTTAATGGATTACCATCTATGTGGTAATTTGTGGGCACTTTGTTCTTGCCGAAGGGGATGACTATACACTTTTTGGCGTTTAACTTGAGGCCATGGCTCTGGCACCAGTTGTCTGTTTCTATGAGGCCCTTTTGTAGGATGCCTGTGTCGGCTGGAGAGTCGATTATGGCGCCCAGTTTGCAGTCATCTGTGAACTTGGTCAGCCACAGTCCTTCCGTGTTGGCCTGTACCTCCGAGAAATATATACCGAACAAGAGAGGTCCCAGGACTGAGTCTTGTGGGACGTCACTTGTAACTGGTTTGGAGTCTGACATGGCTCCAGCAATTCTAACCATGTGGTTTCTGTCCTTGAGCCAGTTTGCAACCCATCTAGTGACATAGGGGTTTATATTTAAGCTGGTGAGCTTATCTATAATGCCCGAGTGGGGTATTGTATCGAAGGCTTTTGCGAGGTCCAGGTAGGCTGTGTGGACCACCTTCCCCTCGTCAATGGCCTTGGTGACTGTTTCAAAGAAATCAACCAGGTTTAAGAGGCAGGATCTGCCCTTAACAAAGCCGAACTGGGTAGGATCCAGTGTCTGTAGGTCCCCAATATCTTTATTTATGAGGTCCATGATGATCCTTTCCATAGCTTTGCAGACCAAGCTAGTCAGGCTTATGAGGCGATAGTTTTCAGGATCCGTTGAGGCACCACCTTTGTGGAGAGGGACCACTGTTGCTGTACGCCACTCTTTGGGTACATATCCTGTAGTAAGGCTGAGATTGAACAGTAGTTTTATGTTTGGGTTTAGTTCTTCTTGGAGTTCATGTAAGACGCAGCCCGGGACACCGTCTGGTCCCATTGATGCTGTGTTTTTTGCTTTGGAGAGGGAGGCTCTTACCTGAGCATCTGAGATGTCAGGGGGGCAGCACTCTGCTGGGATAGATATTTGCTCTTTTGGTAGGGAAGGGGGGGAGAAGTTTGCGCTGAACCTGTCAGCTAGGATGTTGGCAATGTCTGTGGGTTCTGTGTATTTTTTGTCATTTTGGACTAATTCTGAGCATATCTGGGAATTCCCACCCAGGTTCCTAACATAACTAAAGAAAGCCTTATGATTATCCTTAGTGTCCTGTGCAATTTTTCTCTCGAAGCTGGCTTTAGACGATTTTATGAGTGCCCGTAGAGTTTTGCTAATACTGATCAGAGATGCCTTCCCTTTTTGGGATTTTGCTCTGTCATGTAGTAGCGTCCTCCTTCTATTGTATAGTTTGTTTATGGCTGGGGTCCACCAGACAAAACGCCTGCCTTTGGAGGATTGGGTCTTGGTTTTGTATGGGATTGCATGATCCATGCATTCCTGAAGGTGTTCATGGAATGCGTTTATAAAGGATTCTGCGGTCTGGGCCGTATTTTCCACAGGCCCGGGGGCTTTGAAGGATTCCACCTCAGTTTTGAGGAGTGTGAAATTTGCTTTAGAGAAATTTTTCACTGTGGTTTTCTGGGCAGGGGCTGGGGTCAGGATGTGAATATCTAGTGAGATTAGTTTATGGTCTGATCTTACCAGTGAGGGATACACTTCTGGTCTGGAGCATAGAGTCCCCATGTTGGTGATGATCAGGTCCAGTATGTTTTCCCCTCTTGTGGGAGTGGTAACAAGTTATTCCATAGCATTTGAGTTTATAAATTCTAGGAACCTTTGGGCTAGGGTGTTGGAGCTAGAGTAATGCTCCCAGTCTATGTTTGGGTAGTTGAAGTCGCCCAATATAATGGTGTTTGGAGAGACCTTCATATTTTCCAGTGTTCTCAGGAAGGCCGAGTGGGGTTCCTGGGTTTTGGAGGGTGGTCTGTAGCAGGCTATAAACTGGAAGGCAGTTTTACCCACTGTTAGTTGCACCTGGATAGTCTCTGATGCTTCGTGCTGTGCCACCAACCTGGAGGTGTGGGTATCTTTGACGAATATTGATACTCCCCCTCCTTTTGTGGTTCGGTCCAGGTTTTGGGGCTGAAAAAAATGGTATGAGGTATAACCTGGTAGTGCTGGGGTGCTCTCGGGAGCCTTGAACCAGGTTTTTGTTACTGCACAGATATCGATGTTCTCCATGCTAAGGAGAGTTTCAAGTGTGTGCATCTTGAGGTTTAGACTTCTGGCATTGAGTAGCATTACTCTTAGTTTCTTATCCCTTGTGATACCTATGGAGGTGGGTTTGTCTTTTGAGCCTTGCCTAAAAAGGCACTATGGGGTGGCAAGAGCCTTTGCCAATATCCGAAAGCCCAGGGGTATATATATATATATATATATATATATATATATATATATATATATATATATATATGTATATATATATGTATATATATGTATATATATATATATATATATATATATATGTATATATATATATATATATGTATACATATATATATATATGTATATATATATATATATGTGTGTGTGTGTGTGTGTGTATTTGCTGAAATCTATTTTCTTCCTTTGTAGAAGCCAGCGTTACAATGACATCTTTGAAATGGAGAATGAGTCTAAATGTTTGCTTTTTCAGCCATTACATGTTTCCCTGGATATTTTCTTTTCTAACCAGAGTGGTTCAAAGGAATAAAAAGTAAGATAGTGTTGCCCATTCTAAAGATGAGGAATTACTCAGCTATGATAAACATTAGGATAAACTATGTACATGTCGGAAAAAAAATGTGTTTTCAGCAAATAATATGCATATGACAGAAACAATATGCATCCCAAAAATATCTGTTTAGCAGATAATATAAACAATCTCTAGAATGTGCTCCTTTCTGAGTGAGAAACACCATGTGTGCATTTAATTCATTTTCTTAGATACAACAAACTCAGTGAGAGAGAGTTTCTCCCAAATACTGTTCTGCTTCTGTGAAAAGTGTTCATTATGTTTTTGTTTCTTATAATTGGCATGATATCCTAGTTTGTGCCCTAAAACAGTGAACAAAGAGGCCATTTACTGAATTTAGAGGCCTTTCTGAATTTTAAATACATTGCTCTGGACTTTGACCTTTGACCTTTACACAGTACTTCCTGCATCTACATCCTTTGGCACTGTAAACATAAAATATGTTATCTGAACAATTTTAAACAAAGACAGTTACACATCCCTACATAAAGGGAACATTATTTTCTGTTAAGGTGATTTACTGGTGTCTGCAGTACAACAACCTCCTCTATGTTCTTAATCAAGAAAAAAATGCTTTACACAGCAGTCAAATACCAAAAGCTAAGCACAGTAAATTAACCCCTATTATACTATTTGCATTGGAGTGTTTTTGTGTGTGTGTGTGTGTGTGTGTGTGTGTGTGTGTGTGTGTGTGTGTGTGTGTGTGTGTGTGTGTGTGTGTGTGTGTGTGTGTTGCGGTAGTGTGGGGAGGTCAGGCATCCATATAACTGATAAAAGGATAAGCAACTCTTGGTAGTACATGAAAACAGTTATTCCTTTGATTATGTCTCATTGTTCATTATAACACTAAAAGTTCATTATAACAAATGGATACACTCAGTATTTCCATATGCAGACCTCTCTACATCAAGTACAACTTCCCTTAAGAGCACACAGGGAGCACACACAGCCTGGGGTCTGGATGTCTCTTTATCTGTCTCCCTCCAGGTCTTCAATAAGACTCCCCACTGGTACAACTGTAGGGTTAGTTCCTCAGCAGAGTGTCGAAGCCAAGTCCTCCACCACCCTCTTTGTATAACCAGTGCTTCATGTTCCTGCCCCAAGTAGCTGACACACACACACACACACACACACACACACACACACACACACACACACACACGCACACACGCACACATGCACACACACATAACTGGAAAAGGCTGGCACAGATTACCTGCTCTATTAACTTTGTCCAGACTATAAGGTAGTTATCACTGCCCCAGTCAGTTACTATAAGGCTCTTAAAAGGGTATCCAATTATACTGTGTAGTATTAATGCTAATACAAATGGTAATAGTTCACCAAGAAAGATAGGCCTTCTGGAGTGGCCCACATAGTGTCACTCCAAGGTTAGATACTTTCTACAAGGACCAGCCACAATAAAAGTTTTAAATATATTTAATAATAAATAATAAAAGTACATGAAATTACTGAATATATATTCACAGTAAACCTCAGAGTTCAGATCACATGAAATATTGAAAAGAACATTGGTGGACAGACTCAGACAAATAAAGAAAAACAATTTCTAAACTAAGCTTCACTATATTCCTAACTGAATATAAGTGAATTCTACCGTTCCCTAGTTAAGTTACTTATTACCACAAGGCAAGATGCTGTGGGTGGGGGTCTTTCTAGTCAAAAATTCCCAAACAGAATAATCAGTACTCTGAAATTTCTCTTTGTAATATCAAAAATATAATTTCCAAGAGGGCTGGCAGAATGGCCTCATCTGGTCACTTGACTCTAGGTTCTCACAGTATTCCCATTTGAAGCTGAGACAGGAAATTAGCACAAATGGCCACAATACACATCCAAATGTTTATGACAGTGCCTGGGGCCTCCCTTCTTTTCATTGAACTAATGGACAAAGGCTCTGCCCCAGAACCAGTGACTCCGATCCTATTCAGCACTGTGGTGCGACTTTTAATGGCTTAAAAGCTCATTTACATTTCTCTTATTTTTCTTAAAGTTAACCTCTGCTGTGCCAGTATCCTCTATTAAAACATATACATTTAATTAATCTGCAAATAATACATGTACATTTCTTTTCATTTCAGCAGGGTGCACTGTTGATACATTTCAACACAATCAAAGCTCACAAATACATTGTTATCCCATGCATCTACACAAAATCAGTTTGATATACAAATGACATACAGTTCTAATACATTTGTAACACAAGCATCTTGTATAAATCAGTTTGATATTCAAGGAACATGTCATTCATTACAAAATTCAGCTGGCTATGCTGGCACTTGCCCATATCATCACACAGCATACTCAAAACTGGAGCACTCCCTAATGCTGCACTGTAGTGTCAGCAATTTGAAAATTAGTCCAATCACCTGGTGTGGGAATATATCCCATAGCCTTCTAATCTTTAAGCATCCAAGATGAGTAAATTACCTTTAATAGCATTTAGTAGACCAAGACATTATTAATTACCCCTGTGACAATCACAGTTACTAGCCATTCATGAGCCTGAACCATTTTACTATAACCCCTTGTGCTTCTTTGTCTGGTTATTATCTAAACCATGTTGCTACCCTAAGAAGCTCCCTTGTCCAAGGTTGTCTTATTGTTTCACTAACCTTTTATTTGGTATAGTATCATATTCCTTGCTAATAAAGTCTCTGAAATGCATGCTGCAATGTTTTGTGAGGAAGGAAGCACACGACTGGTCTTATAATATAACTTGTGCGCGGGTCTATGTTTAGGAATTGAAAGGATCAGTCAGCGAATAGCTACTCTTCGAACACTAATCATAGAACGTCTGGTTATAGAATAGTGATATCATCATAAAGAAAATCAGTGGATAGTCATAGTTGGCCAACAACAAGGAAATAGCATGTAATACCTGTATACGACACACAAAATGTGCTGATATTATTAATATATATTTGATGATGTAAATATATGTTGTAACCCACCCAGGTGGGGGCTATGCCCCCACACCCCCAATGTTGTGGGCTGCGCCACCCACACCTTCCAATTATATATACCAACCCTGAGATCGCAGTGCAGTGGGGAAAAGAGCAAATTTATAAAAGGTTTTGTTTAGTTTATGTAATACAGTGTGTACTTGAGAGGGTGCATTTATGAACATTGCTTTTCTTTACTTCTGCTTCACAGCATCATTGGACATTTGCGATGTTGACCATCTGTGACTATTCACTGATTTTCTCTACAATGATATAACTGTTCAATAAATGGACGTTTGATGCTGAGTGTTCCAAGAGTAGCCATTCACTAACTTTTCCTTTCAATTCATAAACATAGACCCTCACACACAACATATTATAAGAATCTCTGTTTTGGTTAATCTAAATATTTAAAGTTGTGTTAAGAGCTGGCCCCTAAAATTTATGATGAAAGACAGGAATAAAGAATGAAAAAAGAAGAAAGATTATCATCTCATTGAAGTACAGTGACTAGGCTGTGTCTGTCTTTCTAGTAGTAAAGACGGACATTTTAATTTATGTGTGCGGTGACTAAAAATCAAGCTACTAACATGGAAATATATCCATTTTCAAGAGTGAAGGAATGCATGCCCATGCAGAGAGGTAGAACTTGCTCAAAAACTGATTTGACATCTGTATTTCAACAATTACTGCATGATTAATGTTAATAAATATATAACTATTAATACACAAGTGTACCTTCTTAAATAAATAGACTATTATTGGAGTGAATTCTGCACCTCCATTTTCTGAAGCATTGTGGAAAAACTATTGAAATAATTAAATGTGGTAGTTTAGCCAGATGATATTTTTTCAGTCGATGGGAAGACCAATAGAGAGCACCACAGTAACTTACATAAATTGGTTCAAGGACTGCAAGAACAAGGTAAAATCAGAATGTGAATTTGCCAATCACAAATTGAATATTTGGCTCATGTACGAGATTAAAAAAAGAAATTTGTTCTCAACTGACGTATACTCACAGGAGGAATACTCGGCAACGTTTTACTAACTGAGCACAACTGGTCAGTTTCTTTCTCATACATAGGCTTCTAGGTGACAGCAGGATCACTGTTTGTACAACACTGTTTTGAGCTCGTGTGACCATGAAGGTGACATTTTATACACAAGCACTCATACACACACACACAAAACACTCAGATAAACAAAAAAAATTACATCAACTGCACATTCATTTCAAACCACAAAAAAAAAAAAAAAAAGCTTTTTGGCAGGGACCCCCTGCCACTTACATCTATTTTAACTTGGAGATCATGATCACACCATGGTGTAGAATAAAAAAGACACTCTGTCCCCCACTATCCAACAATCTTACATTACGCCCAGCTTTATATGTCAGACAAAGTACATATTGATCAAAATATTTGACAATTCACACTGAATAAAACAGGACTTTCAAGCAGATGTCCTCTGTGTGTGTGTGTGTGTGCGTGCGTGCGTGCGTGCGTGCGTGTGTGTGTGTGTGTGTGTGTGTGTGTGTAAAACACACACACACTATATGGAAAGGAGGGTATGCATTCTTGCCTGTTTAATCAACATGGGAAGGATGTTGATCAGTTATTTTATCATTTGTAGTCAGTCTGTCTGTGTTTCTTCAAGCAATCTTTTCTCAGTAGTTCATAAGAGAATTTTTGTCCTTCAGGTGAGAAGGAAAAATATTACAGTACACCACCTCCCTCTACACAGACTTCCTGAAACAACTACAATCATTTCTAAGGTCCTGCGATGAAAACTTTGTGCCTAACTGGCAGCTTTATACAGGCTGATAAAGACAAACACCCTGTGACAAAGGAAATGCCAGGAACAAGAAATGTAAACAAATGTTAACACATGACAAATTATTATTGCATTTTGAGAAAGAGTTGCTTGATACATTAACTTCTGATGTTTCTGTTTGTGAATTGGAGCAGCAGTTCAAAATGTCATGTCTTCCGGTAATGAGACACCTATTGTTTATGCTACTAGAAAATTTTCTCAGCATAGAATAAACATTTCAGAACTGAAAAATAACATATTGCTTTGATTTTTTTAAGTAAAAAAAAAAAATCAAGTAATTGTGAAGACTATGACATACTGGGAAGTGCAGTAACAAACTCCAGGCTGCCTGTGACATCTGCACAGCAGGTACCCGCCTGCCTGTGACATCTGCAGAGCAGGCACTACCCTGGTTGTGACATCCGCAGAGCAGGCACCTGCCTGCCTGTGACATCTGCAGAGCAGGCACTGACCTTGACACGTGGACCTTGACACATGAGGACCTCAGGAATTTGTTTAAAGTGTTCAGATTTGTAAAGTAATACTTACTTTTTACTCTTGTCTTGGTGGGCTCTGCCCCTCTCTGTTCTCCCTCTCTAACGCTCGGGTTCTCTCCGCTCCCATGCACCCTATTCCCTCCTGCCCCCACTACCTCTACATTTATAGTAATCACACCCACAGCTCACCCTCACATCACCTCCACCAATCACAGCTCCTCAAGTCAGATCACATTATACCACACCAACTTGCTCCACACAAAATACTCCCAATCACTCTCATTCCCATTAGGCATTTTTTACATCACCCACACTACTTACTCATCCACATATACTGCAACCCTATAATTCCTATTCAGACCACCACCTAGTACCATCTTAAACTTTATAACCATGACTATCACACAACTAAGTCTAGTCTGCCTTCTCATAATTCTTTGTAACACCACAAGTTATCACTCTGGCAATATCCCTAAATTTAGTAGCACAACACTGCATTATGCACTCTCATATACAGACACCACACATTATAATAATATCTGTCCACAATTGTTCAAGAACTACAAAACGGACCAATTCAGAACTAAACACATATGCTCTCATTCCTACTCCAAAAAAACACAATACTTTCTCACACTCCTCACCAAGCTCCAACATCTGTATCACCATTTTAACAGCAGGCTCACCATAAGTGGGGATATCCACCCCAACCCAGGCCCAAATCCATCCTGTCCAACACAAACTGCTCGAACACAAATGTCAGAACATAACACCCCCACTGTCTTCATTTCTGGGCAAATCAACAACAGCAGCAAAACCAACCATCTTTTAATGCTAAATATTAATATTAGAAGTATCAAAAATAAAATACCTGAACTCCTGGCCACAATAATACACTACTCCCCAGACATAGGTGCTTTAACAGAAACCTGACTAAATAAAAACATAGCTAACTCAGAAGTTCTCCCTACCGGCTACAATATCATTAGACAAGACAGACCACTTCGTAAAGGGGGTGGAACTGCCTTACTGTGTAAGTCCAACTTAACTGTACATCAATTACCAAACTCCTACCCCTCCCCCAATAATTGGGACATATTTGTCTCACAACTTCAACTTCACCCTAAAAAGATCATCACCACAATTGTGATCTATATTCCACCTGGTAATACACCTGCTAGCCTTGAAGACTTCTTATCCTGGTGTTCTTCCACATGCTCACAAGAAACCCTTATTCTGGGGGATTTCAACCTAGATTGGTTCACCTGCATATCAGAACCACCAAGTAATCTAGTAAATCTCCATGGCTACCAGCAGCTAGTCCAAATTCCAACTAGATGTGATAAAAAAATCTAAAAAGGAATCCATCCTTGACTGGGTCCTAACAACCCCACATTGTACCCCCACGCAGGCAGTCTCCCAGACACCTTAAGTGACCACAACATAATATACTTTATATGTAGTAGAACAAGAATATGCAAAACCACTAACTATATATCCACTAGAAACACAAAAAAATTCTCTCCTGAGGTCCTCAATACTTTACTCCGTAACTGTAACTGGACCCCCCTAAAAACCCTCCCACTTGACCAGGCTGTAGCATATTTCAACAAAACATTTCTACAACACCTAGACACTGTTGCTCCATTGCGCAAAATCAAGGTTAGAACCTCTACAAACTCCTGGCTCAGTGAAGAAACCAAACAAATCCTCAAGTCCAGAGACACTGCCTGGCTTTACTATCAAAAAGAAAAAGAAACACAAAACTTAAGTACCAAGAACTGCGCAACCATGCAAAAAAATGCATTAGGCTGGACAAAAAATCCTACTACATAACACTACAAACTAAATAACAACACAACCCCCAAAAATTTTGGAAAAATGTAAACCAGCTACTAAAACCCACCCAAAAGGCTAACCCCAAACCAACCACCCCTGACACTAAAGTTCCCATCGAAACACAATTCAGCTCCCACTTTGTGAACTCAATTCTATCCTTAGTATCGCAGGACAGTTCCTTCCTCACTATCCCCCCAACACAAATAACACTAATACAAGCTTTACCCTCAAAACAGTTTCTACAACTTCAATCACAAGCATGCTCTCCAAACTAAAAACCTCATCAACAGCAGCCAACCTACTCCCCAGCTATTTCTTGAAACTTACAGCAGATGCTATTGCTATCCCAATCTCCACTCTCATAAACAGATTAATTGTTGAAAACTATGTGCCCAGACTCTGGAAAATATCCTATGTTACACCCATAAATAAAGGTGGGACCACCACTGAACTTAATAACTACAGACCCATTGCTTTACTCTCCCTCCTGGCCAAAATCCTAGAAAAATGCATCCATACACAGATGCTAAAATATCTCCTAGACAGCAACATTCTGTCACCTACTCAGCATGGTTTCAGACCTGCCCATAGTATCATTACAGCCCTCCCCTGCTTCACAGATACAGTAAACCATCTCAAAAATGAAGGCCTGCAGGTGTCAACTCTTTTTTTGGATATGTCCAAAGTATTTGACACAGTCTCGCACCAAATCCTGCTAAACAAACTTTACCAGTATCACCTATCAAATTCCACTCTTACCTGGTTCCAAAGCTACTTAACTGACAGGTACCAAGCTGTGAAATGGGAAAGTTCTCTCTCTTCTCAGCTGCCCATAACTATAGGAGTCCCACAGGGTTCTATCTTAGAACCACTACTATTCACAATCTTCACAAATGACCTCCATTCCTCCACACAGCATGCATCTATCATTACGTATGCAGATGACACTACCTTAATCTGTGCTGCACAAAACATTCCCACCCTCCTGCAAATAACTCAACTAGCATTCTCTGATGTTTAAAACTACCTAACCAAAGCCCAACTTATCCTCAATCCAAAGAAAACTCAGCTTATGATTATAACCGGTTCTAACAAAAACACTGATAACTGTCAATTCACCATCTACTCCACAAATGCTAATCCAATCGCTCCAGTGGCACAGGCTAAGCTATTGGGAATAACCATAGACTCCCACCTAAAATTTGATAGTTAGCTCAACTTAATTATTAAAAAAGTACATGCCAAACTGGGATCACTCTACCGTACCAAACCATTTCTTACCAACAACACAAAATCAGCCATTGCTCGCTCCCAACTTCTATCCACCCTACTCTATGCATCTCCCATTCTGACTAATCTCAACAAAACTGAATTAAGCAAAAAGGAAGCCTGCTATAACAGAACTGCCCGCTTTGCTGCAAATTGCTCATATAGAATTCATCACTGTACTGCTTTGAGACAGCTCCACTGGCTTGAACTGCCCAACCTCCTAACCTACAATCAGCTCTGCCTCTGTCATTCTGTCTATTACCTCCCCAATAAGTGTCCTGCCCTCAAAAACCTAGTACAACATCACTCAGCCAAAAGGCCTCTTAGATCATCAAGCAAACTACTACTAGAAGTCACCAACAGCTATAATAGCTTTGGAGATGCACTATATAGTAGTTTGGTGGCTAAAAATGGAACTCTGTCACCACTAACATTCAAAACACATCATCCAAAGCCACCTTTAAAGACCTCATCAGGCAACATCTCAAGCAAAGTTGGCAGTGCCGTGATTGCTCCCCAGGCTAGTGAAAGCAGATAAGGAACACATACTAAACCTAGAGTACTTGATTAAGATTGAAAACTATTCTCACAAACTCTGGCTAATCTACAATGTATGTACTGTACCTGTGTACTATGTATGTATGCTACGTATGTTCCAAATTTCAGCTGTATACCACAAATCTATTAAGTACCTTTATTTTTAAATTAATATTTTTTTGTTTGTTCTCTCCACTGTAACTGTTGATGTGCTGCGTACCACTGTAAAAACATGTCTTTTGTAATTTGTGTGTATACTGATCATGTCTAAATGTATCTGTAATTTTTCTATGTGGAGCTTTTCTCCCCGGGCCTCTGCTGAAAAAGGGCCTTTTCGGCTCAGTCAGACACCCCCCGGCTAACAAATGTAAAATAAAAATAAATAAAATAAAAATGTGGCAAGAGAGGTTAAGTTGTTGCTCAGGTACAGAGCAATGCTACACTCTGTACTTTAAAATAAGGTGCTAAACAAGAAAGATTGTCAGACAGAAGCATTAAATCACCAAAACAGGGCTGTACACTATGGGATGCTGAATGCATATATGTACATTGCTGCAGTATAGAGACTAATACCCAGACTCGTGGCAAACTTGCTGCATTTGTATTGGTTCTTGGTGCTTGCTGTCACCCTAGTAGCCACTGAGAGCGCTTCATAGTAAATGTACATGGTTTATATGACAATAAGCAAGGTGCTTTGCTTCATAAGCTGAACATGTAACATTAAATGCTTCACATACCCCAGGTGATAAAATGTTTGACTAGCAGTCCTTGCCAACGTTGCTGGCATCAGACCTTATAAGTTGTGAAATCCTTTTTCATTTCTTGGAGGAGCGCCTGGTTGCTGAATATGCAGTTCTGTTGTCTTGACTTTTGCTACAGTCTTGCGTATGGTGCTGCTTGAAAAGGTTCATGGATTAATTTTGTAACCTAGCCAGAAGATCCCATTTCTTAAGTACACATCAACATCAATATTTAATACCTAGTTTTGACCCCTTTCATTGAAGGCTTAAAGGACCACATTCAAGGTGTATTTATGATTTCCTTTACATTTGTCCTGATTTAAACTTAAAGAGGGTCAAGAGAGCTACTTTTCTTTATGTCCATGTGAAGTCCATTCCATAAAAGAGGGGTTCTCAGGGAGAGATAGCTATCTTACCAGCAAGTTTTGTTTATGTTTCTGTTGAAGCTTAGTTTTCTTGAGTGGGTATTTAGGGTATTATTTGTTTTATGGATGAGATCACGTAAGACTGGATCCTGCAAGGATCTGTAGGCTACACAAAACAGAGAGTACTTTAAGCTGATCTGTGTAGCAGAAAGAAGACACACCCCTGTTTTTCTTAGTGAGGAAACATTGTGGTCTCTCAAGCTGAGCTATATGCATAAACAAGCACATGCAAAAGGGGACATTATACACGTCTATGGATCTGACAAGTGAGGAATAGAAAGGGATATTAACTTACTTAGACCAAGAAAATATACCCTTGGTGATCTGTCTGGCTAGATTAAAGGATTTCCTAATGACAGCAGGCACATTGTGATCAAAAGATAGTTGATTGTCAACAAAAGTACCAAGGTCCCTAATGACTAAGTCAGTTTTCAAAGGGGTGTCATATGTATGTGTATCTAGATTTGCCAAAAGACAGAAGACTGCATTTTTTGCATTTAGTTTTAGGCCATGGTTCAGTGACTACTGTTTTGTGCAGTTTGATTAGCTTATCAATAATGCTAGCATGAGGGATGCTATCATAGGCCTTGGCAAGGTCCAGGTCCAAAGTATGAACTGATTTGCCTGCATCTAATACAGTACTGATTTAATCAAAGAAGTCCACTGGGTTCGGGTGGCAAGATCTACTTTTGCTAAACTCAACTGGCTTGCGTCCAAGGCTTGTATACTGCCTACATCCTTACTAATAAGTTCCATAATGATGTACTCCATTGCTTTAAAGATGTGACTGGTGAGGCTGATTGGTCTACAGTTTTCGTGGTCAGTATTGGGCCTCCCACTGCAGACTAGGATATCTACAGCAGTTGTTCATACCTCTGGTATGAATCCAATTGAGAAGCTTAGACTGAATAGGCTTAGCAGGAATTCATTAAGACAGTCTTTGGGTATCAGGACCCATGGAGCTAGAGTGTTTGGTTATGGACAGAGCCCTCAGGACTTTCTCTGACTTGATCAGATGGGAGTGTTGTGGGCATGTTAATATGCTGGGGAAAGTTAGGGGGAGATAGGGGAGTAAAGTCTGAACTGAATTTATCCCCAATATGTTGGCTATGTCCTCAGTCCTAAGTGTATCTGTTGTTGTTATGTATAAACTCTGTGCAATGTTGTATACAACTTCTATGTTTCTTGACATGGATGAAGAAGGCTTTTGCGGTTGTTGTGATGATGTGAGGTATTGCCAGCTATGCCAGGAGAAGTAGGGCAGTGAATGTGTAACATATTCCAGCACAGCTAACTGAAATGTAGTAAATACTTTAATACTTTACTTTTAATTTAGTAACTGCTTGACTTACAAAGCCATGTCTGACCAAGCTCTGTTAGAAATGTTACATCAAAAGAAATCCCAATCCCTCCACACCACATGCTCCAGAGACCTAAATCACATTACCACAATTAAAGAACATGCTGATGGGACAGGTTCATAACCTAGAGACAGCCCATGCTATGGAATAAACTTCCCATACTTGTCAATCAGAGCACCTCACTGGCCTTCTTCAAGAGAAATCTTGATGAGTGGATGGGAAATAGAAAATTCACCCTGGGGATCACTCCAGTGGCTCTACATGACAGAAGCACTGGGAACTAAGGTTGGCTGGCACAAAGCCATGGTAATCCTATGGGCTAGGCTTGTAAAGGCTCCAGGGCCAGTAGCCTAGTACACACCTATGAACCTATGAACTTATATGTTATTTGAATATCAAACTGATTTGTACAGATGCTTGTGTTGGAAAATGTATTTGTAAAGCTGTTTGTGTTAAAAATGTACCAGCAGTGTGCCCTGCTGGACAGAAAAATAAATATACATGTATTATTGTAACTGTTTGAATGGATATGTTTAACAGAGGATACTGGAAAAGAAGAGGTTAATATCAATCCACCTGATTTTGGAAAATGATAAGAAAAATAAATGAAAGTACTGGGCCTAGGCCATAAAGATGTTATCTCACAATTTTGAATGAAGTCAGAGATGCAATGTCTGTAAAAATATGGTTTATTAGCTCATGTAGAAAGAGTGGAAGTGTTTTATGATTTTATGACTTCCAGGAGCTGCAGCAGATCTTAGCAAGGCTGTGTGTGTGTGTGTGTGTGTGTGTGTGTGTGTGTGTGTGTGTGTGTGTGTGTGTGTGTGTGTGTGTGTGTGTGTGTGTGCGTGTGCGTGTGTATTATTGACACATATGTGCTAAATCCTGACAGCTTCTAGCCAAGGGGGGAGGGGGTTGCATGGGAACCAGAAGTCAGATGACCAGATGTATGTGATGTCATTCTGTAATCTAGGAAAAAATATATATTTTAATACTAGATAAGACACTCTTGACACTCTGTTTTTGTAACCTGACAAAGAAGGCTCTCCTACCTACTTCATCTTGTCTTGCTCTAGTAAGTAACTAGGGAATAATAATTCTTTAGATCAGTCAGGGAAATATAGTGAGATTAATTAAGTATTGTTTTTCTGTAGCTGTGTGAACATGTCTACCTGTGTTATTTTTAATATTTCCTGTGATTGAAACTCTGGTGTTTATTGTAAACATATTTAGTATTTTCATGTTATTTTCTTATTTATTATTAAATATATTTAAACATTTCATTGTGGCTGGTCCTTTAGGGAATATTTTAACCTTTGAGAGTATTTATATCTGTTGGTGACACTGTGGCCACTCCTGAAAGGCTGGTTGGTCAACAATACCATTTGTATTAATATTAATTTCACTCAGTATAATTGGGTACCCTTGCAAGAGCCTTAGATAGTTGGCTTTGGGGTGTCTGTGGCAGTGTCATTACCTTATAGTCTGGGCAGAAGGGGGCATAGCTAGTAAATCTGTGCCAGCCTTTCCCAGGTGTGTGTGTGTGTGTGTGTGTGTGTGTGTGTGTGTGTGTGTGTGTGTGTGTGTGTGTGTGTGTGTGTGTCTGTGTGTTTGTGTGTGTGTGAAAATCAAATCTCAAAGTGTGTCTGTGTATCAGCTACTTGGAGCAGGGACACAAAGCATTGGTTTCACAGAGAGGGTGCTGAAGAACTTGGCTTAGACACTCAGCTGAGGTCTCAACCCTATAGCTTTACCAGTGGGGTGTCTTAATAAGGACCTGGAGGGAGACAGGTAGAGAAATCTGGACCCTGGACTGAGTGTGTTCTTTGTGTGCTCTTAAGAGAAACTGTGTTTGATGCAGAGAGTTGCATCTGGAAATACTGTGTGTATCAATTTCTGTTCCAAGTAAATGTCCCTGTCCAGTGTCAGTGGTGAGGACTGAGGCTCCTTGATTACTGGCCCAGAGTGGGGAAGGGGGACATCACAGCTGTCGTTTACATAGGTGGCAATATTTTGGAGGATTTAATTTTGCTTCTAAGTTCCTTGTTGATCTTTTTGAGTTCTCCTGTAGGGAATGAGTATTAAGTTTGCTTTTACAGGCTAAGAGTTTTTTCCTCTTGTTGTATAGTTTTTATTTTTTATACTAGGGTCCCACCAAGGGGATTTATTTCTGAACTGACATTGTATTTGTGTCTAATGAGGACCAAAACCTCAATGGGCTCTTAATTATCCACAAAATATATCAGTGTGCAAGTTGTGGGTGATTAAGGTGAGGAGGGGGCTTAAATTTTATCATGTCAACAGTTAGTTGGAGTAGGTTTGCATTAGAATAGTCTCTGAACACAGAAGGGTTTTATGGTAAAACAAGTCGCACCCTGATAATGTTACTGAATAGTGGTCAGATTTGACCAGGTAGGTTGTGAGCATGGGGGTGCTATACTAGTAAGGACTAAATTCAATGTTTTTGAACTCTTAGTTGGAACTTGAACTAGTTGGTCCAAGGAGCTGTCATTAATGAAGGACAACAATTTGTTTAGAAATGCTTCATGTGGGCAGCAGGTGACATAGAGGGTGTACTGCAGTTGGCTGTGATATAGTACACTGTTTTATTTACCATGGGATGGATGCAGAGGGGTTCAAGGACGTTGTCCTACCATAAGAGTATACAAGTGAATTGGCTTCTCAATAATATTGACATGTTCCCTCCAATAACATGGGTACTAATGTAGTAAGGCCTTACTAAATGTAATGTTACTCAAAAGCTGTTTTAAATTTCTCAGTAGCAGCATCATTTCACTGGTATGATTAACTGACAAGTCACATCAGGTTGTCAGTCAAGTAATCTCCTCCTATTCCTTGCCTGTATTTGCATAAGCCAAAATAAGGTATCATAATCTTCATAACTGCCAAAATGTCATCGGAGTCTCTGGAGTAGGAGATTTAAGTTGCTGACAAAAAGCATACGCCAACTATTTGGTGAGCATAAGAATCTGCTAACTGTAGCAATAGCATATATCCAAACATCAGCTAAAACTTTATCACTGTATGACCACCAGACAGAATATACCATGTCTAAAGGATATAGGAATGCATATGGTCTCTCAAGAGTTTCAATCCCAGACCCTAATGAATAACAAAAAGAATGACTAAGCATTTAACTGGTTCTATAGAAAAAAATTCAGACACTTTTTTAAAAACTAAAATACCAAAATGACTAGATACAACTATTAACAGTATTAATACTTGTAAATGGCAGCTGGCATCACAGAGGATGACAGCTTAAAAATATATATACGAAAGATTTCAGTTATCATAAAAGGCTGATGTTTCTGGATAACAAAGAGTTATTACTCCACAGAAACTGAGAGAAGCAGGGCTGGAATAACTGCATGACAGATAAAAAGTGTACTAAAATAAAGATACTGGCTTTTGGGTGCCCAAACAGACGGTAACGCTGAGTACTAAAATGTCTAGATAAACACTACAGGAGCCATATGACTTTAAAGGAGGATGTTGGAAAAGGTTACATATTGGTTTTTCAGGTCCATTCATAAATAGTGTGTTCAAGGCTTTGGCAGATGCATTTTATAAATGCATAGAAGAATTTATTTTAAATTATGTCACATTTAGCTACAGTAAATAGCCTGAGAAGATTAGTGACACAGTGTATATAGTCATGGATAATGGCATGCAGTTTGCATTTGGAGAGTTACATTGTTTCAATAAATAGAATGGAATGATCCATTCTATTAATACCCCAGGGCATTCTGCTGCTAATGGTTCAACAGAAAATATATTCAAACATTTATTGCTGAAATGAAACACAAAATGTTTTGTGAAAGATAACATTTGATTACTTCTGCTACAGTACATAAACACACCTACGTTTACCGTGGATCAGTCACCTGTAGAAGTATTTAATAGTCATGTCTGAACTAAATTTAACCTAACCAACCAATTCTGAGTGCTCCTGTTAGAAAGAAACAGTATTTGCCAAATGTTCAGGATTATAAACATGCAAAAAGACAGATCATTTAGTAAAAACATCTGCAATGTACCTCCAAGAAATGACAGGGGAGATTGCAAGAAGATCCAAATTATAATAATTGCACAGACAGGTCCAGCTCCATGTTGAAGTAACAGATATTGGCATTAAACACAGAAGGCAAGATGACCAGTTAAGGGAGAGAGTGACTGTAGAATTTTGCAGTCATATAACAATTATTCCAACTATGTAGGGAATGGACAATAATGGTGAAAGTCTGCTTGGAAGTGGAAGTGAATTAGTCACTTCATAGGGGACTGCTGACTCAGAGGACTTAAACCAGATTATAATCCTGATAACTATGCATAGATTAGTGGTTCTGGTGCTAGGGGACTAGCAAGGGGGTAGGAGTGAATAGCCAGAAATTGTTTTACTCACTTTTTGACACCTTTAATCATCACTTCTGACATAGATAGGTGTCAAAAGATTTTAATACTCTTAACATATACTGGAAGAATCACGCAGATAAAAATAAGCAAAAAGGTTTATTTTACATGCATGGAGACATGCTACAAAGTACATGGTATGTCAGCAGTCTAAATTCTGTACACTTCACATGGGTTTTTATACCCTTCCCTGCACGTACACAGTGGCTGGTTACTAGACAAGGAATTTCACTCAAGGCTATAATTCACATCTTGGAGCCTTAGATGGTCAGAGGTCAGGCACAAGATAAGCTTGTGCCTGGATCAAGGTATCATCTGTGCATTCCTCTTTGGTCAGCAAATTCTTTACAAGAAAAACAACTTAGTTTAGCTTATTTCTTTGCACGCAATGCAGTTTCACATTTTAACCCTTACTATACATGATACAAAGATGTTGAACACAAAGATTCTTACTACATTTCCCCCCTAACAACACTTTGTATCATCAGTAATACATTTTATTCATACAGTTTTTCGCATGACTCATGTTCTGTATATTCAGAATAATAAGCTTTAGTTGCATTGGCAGACAATACATTTGATATTATCATTCGGATGCAAGGAATGCAGCAACAACCCAACAGTAGGAATATAATGACACCAACACATATAGCAATTAAGACATTCATAAGTACTGTTCCCCAATTTCCAAACCAATTTTGGAAAAAGTCAGTTAATGGATTTTGTCCTGGTTTTGTAAGTTTAGAAACTTGTTGTAGGATCTCCAGATGGCTGTTAATGTCATATTCGTTGTCTGTAATGAACGGACAACACTCGCAAGTACCTCCTTTCGTCGCTAGGGTGAAATTGAGCGCCATACAATTCTGCAAAGCTACAGTCCTCATTGAAGTTAACTCATCCATCACCAATTCTAGCGCAGAAAAAGTTGCATTGCTCAGAGTTTCTAACAGTTTTGACAGTTTTCTGAGCTCCCAAATGGATTTTACTGTCCCATACGCTGGAAGAATACCAGCCCAGGAAATAACATCATCGCCCAAGTCCATATGTTCATAGGTTCATAGGTTCATACTAGGCTATCTGCCCTAGGGCATTTATAAGCCTAGCCAGAGTGTGTGTGGCTTTCACCACCCCTTAGGATGAGAATACTATACCCATTAGTTTGCTGTGCCTCTGTCCAGCAGTGATACAGAGATGATTCCCGGGGTAAACCTACGATCTCCCATCCACTCGTCAAGATTTCTCTTGAACAGAGTCAGTGAGGGGCTCTGCCTCACATGGACTGGGATTCTGTTCCATAGTGTAGGGAGTCTCTGGGTGATGAATCTGTCCCTCCAGCACGTCCTATTTATATCCGTGTTGAGGTTTAAGTCTCTTGCTCTCATGGCTCTGGTGGATTTGGATTTTTGAGGTGGAGCATGTCCATTAATTCCGGGTTGGACATGGCCTTGTATGTCAGGCACAGATCACCTCTGAGCAGACAGTATGCGACTGAATAGAGCTGGAGTTTCTTCAGTCGGGCATCGTATGACATATGTTTGAGCCCCTTTATCCTTTTGGTGAGGAACTTTTGGGGTCTTTCCAACTGCTGCAGGTGTCGGGTAAGGTACATTCCGAATGGGGCGTTGTACTCAATCATTGGTCTGATAAGTGAAGAGTACAGGGGTACAATGACCTCTCCTGATCTGGATGTGAATCCCTTCATGATCAGGTGGGCAATGTAGAAGGTCTTCCTAACCACTTTGGCAATGTGAGTGTCAAAGAGAGGTTACTGTCAACTTGGGTCCCCAGGTCCCTGATAACTTCTTCCGTGTTTAATGGATTACCACCTATGTGGTAATTAGGGGTTACCTTGTTTTTCCCAAAGGGTATGACTATACATTTTTGGCATTTAGCTTAAGGCCATGGCTCTGGCACCAGTTATCCATTTCTATGAGACCTTTCTGGAGGATGTCTGTGTCTGATGGAGTGTCAATTATGGTGCCCAGTTTGCAGTCATCTGCAAATTTTGTCAGCCACAATCCCCTATGTTTGCCTGCACTTCAGAAAAATAAATGCCGAACAAGAGGGGCCCAGGACTGAGCCCTGTGGGACACCGCTCGTGACCGGCTTAGAGTCTGACATGGCACCAGCAACTCTAACCCTGTGTGTTCTGTCCTTGAGCCAGTTTGCAACCCATCTTGTGACATATGGGTTTACATCTAAGCTGGTGAGCTTTTCTATGATGCCCGAGTGGGGTATTGTGTCGAACGCTTTTACTAGGTCAAGGTAGGCTGTGTGAACTGCCTTACCCTCATCAATGGCCTTAGTGACTGTTTCGAAAAAGTCGACCAAGTTCAAGAGGCAGGATCTGCCCTTGACAAAGCCAAATTGGGTAGGATCCAGTGTCTGTAGGTCCCCAGTGTCTTTATTTATGAGTTCCATTATGATCCTCTCCATAGCTTTGCAGACAAGGCTCGTCAAGCTTATGGGGTGGTAGAAGCACCGCCTTTGTGGAGTGGGACCACAGTTGCCGTACGCCATTCTTTGGGTACGTATCCTGTAGTAAGGCTAAGATTAAACAGCAGCCTTATGTGTGGGTTTAGTTCCTCATTGAGTTCGTGTAGCACACAGCCAGGGACACCGTCCGGTCCCATTGATGCTGTGTTTTTTGCTTTAGAGAGAGCAGCTCTCACCTGGGCATCTGAGATGTTTGGGAGGCTAGACTCTGGTGGGATAGATATTTCTCCTTTTGGGGAGGGAGGGATAAATTTGCAGTGAACCTGTCTGCCAGTATGTTGGCAATGTCTGTGGGTTCAGTGATTTTTTATCATTTTGGACTAATTCTGAGCATATCTGGGAGTTTCCACCCAGGTTTCTAACATAGCTAAAGAAGGCTTTATGATTGTCTTTTGTGTCATTAGCGATTTTTCTCTCAAAGTTGGCCTTGGACGATTTTATGAGTGATCATAGTTTTTTGCTAGTATTGATCAGAGATGCCTTCCCTTTTAGGGATTTTGCTCTGTCATGTAGTAGCTTTCTCCTCTTGTTGTAGAGTTTGTTTATGGCTGGAGTCCACCAGACCGGGTGCCTGCCTTTGGTGGAAAGGGTCTTGATTTTATTAGGGATTGCTTGATCCATACATTCCTGGAGGTGCTCGTAGAAGGCATTTGTAAGGGTTTCAGCAGCGTGGGTTGTGGTTTCCACTGGCTCGGGGGCCTTGAAGGATACCACTCCAGTCTTAAGAAGTGTGAAGTTTGCTTTTGAGAAGTTTTTCACTGTGGTCTTTTGTGATAGCCCCTTGCTGCTACTATGGGCCAAATCGTGTTGATAGATCCAGGATGCATCAACGTTACCTACAGGATTAACAGGTTTATTAACAGCACATACATTTCGTATTTTACCTTGGGGAAGAGAAAATGTATGTCTTACAGCTGGTGCTAAATAACCCAAAAAGCAACTGCCTGACCAATTCCTTGGTAACCATTTGTATGCTTTTCTACCACAGATGAAATAATCATTTACTTTAAGTGTAATATTGAGTGGAACAGAGTGATTTCCTTTATCTTGCAGCCCTTTAAACAAAAGATCATACACAGATAACATTTTTTCAAAGAAACTTGTGCCATTAATAAGCCCTGTACTATTAACAAGCACTCTTATAGGCTTGAAACCCGTTGCACAGTGCCCATCTATTGTACAGTTATGAATTATTGTTACATTACACTGACTCCATCCAACCTTACAGTTCCATTCTGGCAACCCATGAGGGGTAATGCTATTTTGTCCTTTAAGGCTACCTTTGAAGTTTCAAATAGTAAATTAGTCCATGTATCATTTGCCCCCAAAGGGACTGTACCTAACATTAGACCACCATGTACAGTAGGGATAGCCATGCATATCCAACAATTTGAAACATTAAAAGATAGGGCATATGCATCATCTCTCTTTACTTGGCTAGTCTTGTTTGAAAATAAAAACGGCCAAAACAGAAAAGTAACAATCACACTTATTAATAACAAAATTATTTTGGAATGCTTTTGTGGGCAGGGCTGCTCCCTCCCGGTATTTCTCTGCATTGCTACAATAGTCAGATATTCATACAAAACAAGATTACTACTAATCATTGTTCCTCAGGGGAACTCAAGTTTTTGTCCAGTTCAAACTGTTTTACCAGTTTACAGTGTGTCAGATGGATCCACGATGTTCTTTTTTTTTTTTATTCGGACTGCTGTAGGTGTTGCTATCAAAACCTGGTATGGACCTTCCTCTTGACAATTTTAATCCAAACCCAGTTCCCGGGTTTCGCTTCCAGGATCCTGTTGTTCTTCTGATCTGAAAAGCAATCATTCGTTAGAGAAGTGTTAGTTCTGGTCAGCAACAACTTCCTCATGTAATCTGCTATCTCTTCACCCCCCTCACGTTCCGCAGGCAAAAAATTTTGCCACTGCGGGACGTAATAAGGTCTCCTGTATAATAGTTCAAATGGTGTGACCCCTTTTGAGGTGGGAGTGATACGCATAGACAGGAGTGCCAGAGGTAAGCAGTTTATCCAAGACTGATGTGTCTCAGCCATGAGTTTACGTAACTTGCCTTTGAGAATGCCATTATGGCGTTCAACCAACCCTGCTGACTGTGGGTGGTAGGCACAATGGTGTTTTAACTCGATCTGAAAAATGGCAGCCAGCTTTTGAATAACTTGGTTTACGAAATGTGTGCCATTATCAGAATAGATGCGTGTAGGTAGCCCAAAATGAGGGATAATGGTATTTGTAAGGGCCTTGGCTACCGACAGTGCATCTGGGTGTGCTACTGGAAAAGCTTCAACCCATTTCATAAAAGCGTCAATAATGACTAACACAAATCGCTTCTGTTGAACAGGAGTTAGTTCAATAAAGTTCATGCAGATTGTGTGAAATGGATACGGAGGCAGCAGAAAAGCTGCTGGGGTGATCCGCACCCCACCACCATGGTATCGTGCACAAAGCAGGCACGATAAACAAAATCGTTTAGTGTATGCTATAAAGCCCTTGGTCCAGAAAATTTGCTGGATCATTTGAACCATAGCAGCAGGGCCCAGATGAGATGGGCCATGCGTCACTAATGAGGCATACCTAAAAAGGTTTGTTGGCAAGACATACTTATCATTTGGACCTACAAAAACTCCCTGCTTTTGAATAGCCCCATATTTAACCCATCGCTGTTTTTCCCGAACTGTACTAAGTTCCTGCATTACCTGTAAAGTTTGTAAATCAAATTTATCTGTAGGGTAAAGTTCCTTTTGTGTGGTCTCGAGTGCAAAGGTAGAGGTTAAGGCTACACTTTTTGCAGTTTTGTCGGCCAGTGCATTTCCAAGTAGTACTGGATCCTTGGCATTCGTGTGCGCTGCGCACTTGGAGATGGCCAGTCCCCATGGCAGTTGGACAGCTTGTAAGAGGCTAAGGATTAAATCCTTGTGGGTTATTTCCTTTCCTGAGGCCGTAACCATTCCCCTATTTTTCCATTGCTGTGCAAAGACATGGACCGTGGAAAAAGCATACTGACTATCTGTGTAGATAGTAACTGCCTTATCCTTGGAGATGGTGCATGCTCTGGACAAAGCAATCAATTCAGCCGCTTGTGCAGACAGGTTCCTGGGGAGGGGTTTTGCCTCTAGTACCGTAGTCTCAGTTGTGACTGCATAACCCAGTTGTGTAATGCCTGCCTCATTTTTACATGCTGACCCATCTACAAACAGGGTCCAATCTGAATTTGCCAAAGGTTGGTCCTTAAGGTCTGGTCTTGGTAAGACATTAGAGTGTATCAAATATAAACACATGTGAGGGGCACCATCGTCAGCTGTAAGTAACAGCGTGGCTGGATTAAGAGTGGTGCATCTCTCAATGGTCATGTGTGGTTGTGAAAGTAACGTTGTCATGCAGGATAAGTGTCTGCTAGGAGAGAGAAAGGTAACTTTATCCTGTAGTAGTATAACTGCGACAGAGTGCGGTACTCGTAAGGTAAGGTCATGAAACAAAACTAGGGTTGCAGACGCTTGCACAGCCTGCGCTGCTGCGACTACCGCTTGTACACAGTGTGGCAAAGATCGTGCCACTGTGTCCAATTTACTGGAATAAAAAGCTAATGGTCTCAACTTATCCCCATAAGTTTGCAACAGAACCGATGTCATAACACCCTGCTTACAATCTACTGTCTGAACAAAGGGTTTTGTATAGTCAGGGAAGCTAAGTGTTGCAGATCCTGCTATCAACTGTTTTACCCTAGTAAATGCCTGTATTGCCTTATCCGTCCATTGCAGTGCGTCATGTGCTGCCATGGAATCTTGAAAATAAGTTCCAAAAGTGGACTTACTTCCTCTACATAGTTGGGAATCCAACTACGACAAACATTTGTTATTCCTAAAAATGACATCATTTCTTTTTTTGTGCTGGGCATTGGTGCCTGTAAAATGGCTTCTTTTCTACAGTTATCTAGTTGTCTGCCAGCAATTGAAATGGTATAGCCTAGATACCGTACTTCAGTTTTACAAAATTGTAATTTAGATTTATTTACCTTATGTCCCTCTTTCGCCAAAAAATGCAATAACCAAATAGTTTCGGACTCACAGACAGCCTCCGTGGGTGCAGCCAGTAAGATGTCGTCCACGTACAATAGTAGATGACAGCCATGCTCTGGTTGAAACTGTGCCAGGTTTGTCGACATTTCTTGCAAAAAGATTGTAGGGCTTTCACAATATCCCTGCGGTAGTCGTGTGTATGTGTACCGCTTGCTCATAAACGTAAAAGCGAACCAAAACCTACTATCTTCCTGTAGGGGAATAGAAAAGAATGCGTTACTAATGTCAATAACAAAAAAATACTTATCCGTGGAAAGGATATCATTTAACAAAACAGATGGATCTGGGACCATAGGAGCCCTTGGCACTACAGCAGCATTTACAGCCTGCAGTTCCTGTACCATTCTCCATGTCCCATCCGGTTTCCTTACTGGGAACAAGGGTGTGTTACACAGTGAATCTGTACATGGAATTAAAACCCCAGCTCTCAGTAGAGCCATGATCACTGGAAAAATGCCCTCTTCTGCCTTTTTACTTAATGGATACTGATGCTTATGAGGTCTAAAATCGGATTTTGGAGTTATTTTAACCTGTCCTGCTGTTTTTATTAGCCCAATGTCATGTTGCCCATGGGACCATAAGGAGTCTGGCACTGATTGTAGTTTTAATTCTTTTTGTGGGGTCAGAAAGCATAGTCAGGACGGCATGCCTCCTGTAAAACTACGGAGGACACCTTTTCTTGATTTTCTGCTTCTTTTTCCTGATACTGGGGTGGACCAACCATTTCTTTAGGGACTTCTGGATACAAGGGTGGGGCTGTCGGTTTACGACAGACAACAGATGTCTCGCCATCTTCTTTATAGACAAAAAATGCACCTTTTTGCACTCGAGCCACCACTTTCCTTATTTGAAAATTGTTCCCTATGCCTCTTACTAGCTTCTTTTAACCATTTCTGTGCTTGAGGGAATCCCACCTTTGCTGGATATTTAACTTTGCCTCCTGCATCCCTACGCAGATCTCTCACCAAATTTTGACATTCTGATCTATTTAAGTAACCACTAAATCCATAATTTGTCTTTCATTTTTTATGTATTTTAAGTTTTTTTTTTTTTTTCTTTTTGGATGTAATTTAAACATATATTCCTCATCTTCAGTCCTTTTATTTAAGCAGCCCTTACTAGCACAGCAACTGCTTCCTATTCCCATTTTTCTTATTTAAAAGAAAAACTGTTTCCCATTTTTCTTATTTAAAAGAAAAACTGTTTCCTTTTCCTGAGATCTCTACCGGTCTTTTGTAAAATTTAAACAAAAGAAATTCCTTTATGACTAGTCCCTTTGTTCTTTTTAAAAAGAGAACAATACAAAAAGAAAGAAAAAATGTTACGCTTACCTTTCTGTGGTTCTTTCACCCCGTTCGTTACCGTCCCACGGATCGAATCTAAGAGTGACTGGCCTCTACTTACGACTTCTTTGTCGGAGGTCTTTCCATTCAAGAGAGCCCGAGATTCATTCTCCCTTTCCTGTACAGGTTTTTCAGTCCCTCTTATGCGATTCGTACCATGAAGAGGTGGCCCCACGGTCTTGGGCGCCAGAAATGTCAAAAGATTTTAATATTCTTAACATATACTGGAAGAATCACGCAGATAAAAATAAGCAAAAAGGTTTATTTTACATGCATGGAGACATGCTACAAAGTACATGGTATGTCAGCAGTCTAAATTCTGTACACTTCACATGGGTTTTTATACCCTTCCCTGCACGTACACAGTGGCTGGTTACTAGACAAGGAATTTCACTCAAGGCTATAATTCACATCCTGGAGCCTTAGATGGTCAGAGGTCAGGCACAAGATAAGCTTGTGCCTGGATCAAGGTATCATCTGTGCATTCCTCTTTGGTCAGCAAATTCTTTACAAGAAAAACAACTTATTTTAGCTTATTTCTTTGCACGCAATGCAGTTTCACATTTTAACCCTTACTATACATGATACAAAGATGTTGAACACAAAGATTCTTACTACAATAGGCAAACTTAAATTTATATAAAAGTAATCAAACCAGATTGACAGCTTCACATTTACAAACATTATACATCATGTATATTATTCTATACCATATAATCAAAGCAGCATTACATAATTTGTTCAATTCCTGCCTTCTCTTAAACATCATTCCTCCTCCAAAACATTTTTCTGTGTGTATTATTCTCACAATTTCCAGTTTTTCTAGATCCCACGCCCTGTTCTTTTATCGCTGGCACAGTATTCACTGCTTCAAGTATAGTTGGTTTAGAATTTGATTTCCATTTTGGCAGCCTCCAGAATTAAAGTTAACAAGGAATTACTATGTCTAGGCAAGTCAGAACTGGTATCCCAGGTAAAACAAATAATTTCCTTAGTTACACACATTTGCTCTCCCAGTATTCCTAACAGACTGCTCTATAGGGAATTTTTAAAGTCTGCCAATTCCTTAAACTCCAGGACCATATGCTTCCAGGTAACTTTTTGTTCCCCATTACACCTCCAACATTTGCCATCTATCTGAGAAAAAATTTCTTTGGAGCCTGCTTGGGGTATAAAAGTATCAATATAAGCAGTTCCAGGTGAAGATCCCACATCTTCTTGATTGTCTTGCATATTTGAAAGCAATGCATATGTCCTCCTATTGTTTCTTTGTGAATTGCTTACCTTCTCTCTCTTCCCAATCTTTTCTGACCTCCTGTGATTGATTCCAATGGTTATCATGCAATATTTTATATGCAATACTAATTACCCCCTTTTCAACAGCCAACTTCTGTTTTATAGTCAGTTAAAAACTCAACCAGTGCAGGTCTTTCATTTAGGATTCCCCTATCCTCTTTTCTTTCTCTATACTTTGATGTCAATCCTTGATAGGGAAACCAGTCACTAGCCTGCAATCAAAATGTCTTCTTGGTCTTTTCCCAGTCTGTTACCTTTCCCTCTCTAATTATTTGTTCCCGGTACCTTGGTTCCTTTGCCATCTTCCTCTAGTAAATTCCATTACCTATTTTCTATACCCATAATATGCTATCATCCCTATTGACAGTAACTACTTTTTCCATTCCCATATTGACTTAGTTCTTAGTATACTTTCTACTACTTTATGAATATAATATTCTGTATGACTGTTGTTATTCTCCTTAAGGATCTTTGTCCAAAATCCCACTCTTTCTTTATTTCTTGAATTGCCTCCCCTGCTTCATCATCATCTCTTTCCACTTTAAATTGTAGCTTTCTGCTTGCATTATGTATAAGAGCCTTAACTGTGTAGCTCTAAAATATCCCTTCAAATCAGGTAATCCTAAACTTCCTTCTTCTGTTGAGAGGATCTACTTATTCCACTACCCTCTTGCCCTCTTCTTTTCCCAGATAAAATCCTTCAACTCACTATTAACTACTATCCACAATCTCTCCTCTGGTTGATAAAAATATGCCTGACCTTTGATGAAACTAAGGGGACTAAAAACATTTCTGCTGCTCGTATCTTGCTATCAATATCCATAGGCAAGAGCTTGCAGTTTCTCAATTTTTGTATTACCTTTTGTTTAGACTTTCCCCACATATCCTTAGCTGCCATAACAAAATTATTTTTAATCCATAGTCCACAGTTTATCATGCGTATTGCTGAACCAATTCATGTGTAGGTACATACTTTATAGCTATAGCCTTTGTTTAATCACCATTAATTTTATATCCTGAAAAAAATGTGTCAGAATGTTCCACATCACTGAGATGTTCTTTTCTGGTTCCACCAGGTACAAAATAATATCATCTGCAAATAAAGCCAAGTTTTCGTGAACACCATATTAATTATATCCTTGAATTTCTGAGTCCGTTATTTTCTTTTCTAATGGTTCTAAATAGCAAATAACAAAGGGGGAAAAGGACACCTCTGCATGGTTCCTCTATTCAGACAGCTTATCAGAGAGTAAGCCTCCCATTTTGATTTTTACCTCAGATCCCTCATATATATCATTTTAATTAACCTTATTATTGTATCAGGAGATGTAAATGCTTCCACTGTCCTACTCATAAAATCTCAGTTTACTCTGTCATGTTTTCTGTGCATCTAGACTCACCCACAAAAACAGCATTTTCTTAAATTCTGCTTCTCTCTGAATCATCACTGTTCTATTAATGTTGTCAAATCTTTGCCTCCGCTAAACAAAACTGCATTGATCCATAGCTATCAATTCTGGAATCACTGTTGCAATTCCTTTACCACATAAACACTTTATAATCATGATTTAAAATAAAAGGGGCCTATATGAAGCTGGATCAGATGTGTCTTTACAGTCTTTAGGTATTACACACCCACCATAGCTTTTTCCAGGATGTTGATGCCTGCCACCTTTTAAAATACTGTTAAACAAAACTTTCCAGATCTTTATCACCTTCTTCTCTCTGAGTCTTCAAACTTCAACTGGAATACCATCTATTTCTGGAGACTTTACTGCGGATTGGTTATACGTCATCTTCTCCTTTATTGAGCCTCATCTACCTCTAACCTTGGCATATTTACGTCTTCCATAAATACTTCCATTTGTGCTTTTTCTTGATTTCTCTGCTTCTTTGCTTTCTGAAATATCTCTAATACCTCTAAGGGATCTCAGGTTATTTTTATTTTTTAGGTTCCCTAAGTTTGGCAACAGCTGTTTCTACTTTCTGTTGCCTAAGTCATTGTGCCAAATGTTTTTGTGCTCTTGGGATCTTATCAAAAAACATTTGTTTAACTGCAATGTTTCTAAAGTCATGCATATTATCCAAGTACTTCCTTAATTTCTGTTTAGTACTCTGCAAATGCAGCTCTTCTTTTGTTCTACAAGATTCCCATTATTTTGTGATACTTTAACCTTTGTCAGCACCTCTAAATAACTCCTGTTACTTCTTAACTAGATCTCATTTTCTTTTATTTCTACCTTGTTTTAAAACTCCACTTTCATTTTATCCCACTCACTAGCTATAACGTCTGGAGTACTTTCTATCTTCCCTAACAACTCTCGAATAATATCCACTAGCCATTCCTTTTTATCAGGTAGGTGGGGAAGCGCCAGTTTCTCATCTTTACTTAATTACCCTGCATTTTTATCTTACTAATTGTTGGTGCATGATCTGAAATAGTTACTGGCTACATGTCCAAGTTCTCAATTAAATGCACATGTTCCTGTGAAACATAATTTGAATCTAGTCTAGCTCAGTTATTGTATCTCGGGGAATAATATGTAAATTCTCTCTGAGTTCCTATTACTGAATTCACATCTTTCAATCCAAATATTTTCATAAATTTCTTCAGAGATCTACCCTCCTTTGTTATATTTTCATTTCTAGGCCCCCCAGATACATCTTCATTGTTGCAAATCAAACTCCATCCCCTACCTATAAATAATATTCCCTGATGAAATCTGATTATTTCTTCCAAAATGTTTTAAGCTCCATAATAGCAGTTTTAGGTGGAATACAAATTCAGGCCAGCAGAATGCTCCTCCCTTGCCAGTAGCCCCTTACTATTACAAATGTGCCTTTATTATCTTTTTCCCTCTTTTATCACTATTGAAGCTCCTCTAGCAATTATAGCTTTATAGCTTTATAGGTTTATAGGTAGGTACTAGGCTATCGGCCCCAGGGCCTATACAAGCCTAGCCAAAAAGGTAACCTGGCTTTCACCACCCAAGAAAATTATTTTCCTGTGCCCCTGTCAAGTAGAGTCACAGAGGTGATCCCGGGGCGAATTTCCTATTTCCCATCCAATCCTCAAGATTTTTCTTGAGGAGTGCTAATGAGGAGCTTTGTTTGATATAGATAGGTAGTTTGTTCCAGAGTATGGGAAGTCTCTGGGACAGGAATCTATCCCTCCAGCATGTTTTGTTTATTGTGGTGACAAGGTTTAGGTCCCTAGAGCGTGTAGCTCAGAGGGATTGGGATTTCTTTAAGTGGAGCATGTCCAACAGCTCTGGGTTTGACATAGCTTTGTATGTTAGGTAGAGATCGCCTCTGAGTAGGCGATATGCGACGGAGTAAAGCTGGAGTTTTTTGAGACAGTCTGCGTAGGGCATCTGTTTGAGGCCAGTAATCCTCTTTGTGAGGTATTTCTGTGGCCTTTCCAGTTGTTATAGATGTCTTGTGAGGTACAGCCCAAAATGGGCATTGTACTCTATAGTGGGTCTAATGAGTGATCAGTAGAGGGGAACAATGACCTCTTTTTTCCTGGATGAGAAACCTGTTGTGATGAGGTGTGCTATGTAGAAGGATTTCCTGACTACTGTGGTGATGTGATTATCAAAGGAGAGACTACTGTCCACCTGTGTCCCAAGGTCTCTTATCACGTTTTTGATGTTAAGTAGACTACCACCTATGTGGTAACTCATGGGTACAGAGTTTTTACCAAAGGGAATGACAATGCACTTTTTGGCATTGAGCTTAGGCCATGGCTTTGACACCAGGCATCTGTCTCAGTGAGGCCTTTTGTAGGATGTCCACATCTTTAGGAGTTTCAGTTATGGCTCCTAGTTTGCAGTCATCTGTGAACTTCATTAGCCAAAGACCTTCTGTGTTAGCCTGTACTTCAGAAAAGTAGATACCAAACAGGAGAGGACCCAGGACTGAACCCTGTGGTACTCCACTTGTCACTGGTCTGAAGTCGGATTTTGAGGCTGCTACTTTCACAGTGTGGGTTCTGTCAGTGAGCGAGTTGGCAACCCATCTTGTGACATAGGGATTTATACCTAGTTTAGTGAGTTTATCTATAATTCCAGAGTGGGGGATGATGTCAAAAGCCTTGGCGAGATCTAGATAGGCTGTGTGAACCACCTTATCCTCGTCTATGGCTTTGATGACTGCTTCAAAGAAGTCTATCAGGTTTAGGAGACATGATCTGCCTTTTACAAACCCGAACATGGTGGGGTCCAGAGTTTGGAGATTACCAATGTCTTTGTGTATAAGATCCATGATGATACGTTCCATGGCCTTGCAGACCAGGTTCATTAGGTTAATGGGGCAGTAGTTCCCAGGGACCGTGGTGGCTCCCCCTTTGTGGAGTGGGACAACCATCACTGTGCACCTTTCAGTGGGCACAAAGCCTGAGGTGAGGCTATGACTGAACATGATGCTTAGATCGAGTGCCAGTTCATTCTGTAGTTCATGTAGAATGCAACCTGGGAAGTTGTCAGGTCCCATGGATGCTGTATTCTTGGCTTTGGAATGTGTGGTTTTTACCTGTGCAGCCGTGATTACAGGAACTTTGCATTCTTCTGGTATAGAGATGGGCCCTATAGGGGGTGAGGAGATGGTAAAGTTAGCACTGAAGGTATCTGCCAGGATGTTGGCAATATCAGTTGGTTCTGTATATTTAGTGCCATTGTGCTGTAACTCAGAGCAGATCTGAGTGTTTCCATTGAGATTCTTGACATAGCTATAGAATGCTTTGTGGTTGTCTTTAGAATCACTGGCGATTTTGTTTTCATAACTAGCTTTGGAGGATTTTAGGAGGGATCTGAACATCTTACTGAGGCTGACCAGGGAGTTCTTCCAGTCATGGGATTTTTCTCTTTTTTGCAACAGTTTATTTCTTCTGTTGTAAAGTTTGTTTATGCAGGGGACCACCAGCTTGGCTTCCTTTTTTTGGAGGATAGCATCTTGGTTCTGCTAGGGATAGCACGATCCATGCACTCATGCAAGTGTTTATAAAGTGCATTTGTGTAGGATTCAGCAATCGTACCTCTATTGTCTGTCTGCATGGGTGTTGTGAAGTTTGCCACTTCTGTTTTTAAGAAGCGTGAAGTTGGCTTTGGAGAATTTTTTACGGTGGTTTCCCTAAAGGGGGGTGCAGGATGTGGATGTCTAGGCTGATTAGCTTGTGGTCAGATCTGACCAACGAGGAACTGACCTCTGGTGTGGAACACCAGTTAGTAATGACCAGGTCTAGGATCTTGCTGCCCCTGGTGGGGGTGTGGATAAGTTGATCCAAGGCATTGGAATTTTTGAATTCCAGAAAACGTTGAGCAAAAGAGTTGGTACATGAGTAGTTTTCCCAGTTAATGGTGGGGCAGTTGAAATCGCCCATTATTAGGGTTGTACCTTAATATTTTCCAGTGTATCAAGAAATGAGGAGTGGGAATCCAGGGGCATGGTGAAGGATCTGTAGCAAGTTACAATTTGGATTATGGTCTTGCCCAGAGTTAGTTGCACTTGGATAATCTCGGATGCATTATGCTGAGCAACTAACCTGGAGGTGTGGATATCCTTAATGAATATGGACACACCTCCACCTTTAGTGTTTTGGTCCAGGTTAGGTGGCCAAAAGGTGTAGTATGAATTATAGCCTGGTAATGCAGGGGTGCTCTCTGGAGCCTTAAACCAGGTCTCTCACTGCACAGATGTCAATGTTTTTTAAGGAGTGACTCGACTGAATGCATTTTGAGGTTTAGACCTCTAGCATTGAGTAGCATTACCCTCAGATTTTGCTTGCTTGTACCTGTTACGGTGGTGAATTTGTCATTTGAATCTTGCCTAAAAAAGACACTATAGGGGTGGCAAGAGCCTTAGCCAGTATCTGGAATCCCAAGGTTGACAGGTGCAGGCCATCTCTGGCAAAGCATCGTTGTCTGTCAATGTTAATATAAGTACTCCTCAGTCTGTCAATTAATATAAGTACTCCTCAGTCTGTCAGTTAATATAAGTACTCCTCAGTCTGTCAATTAGTATAAGTACTGCTCAGTCTGTCAATTAGTATAAGTACTGCTCAGTCTGTCAGTTAGCATAAGTACTGCTCAGTCTGTCAATTAGTATAAGTACTCCTCAGTCTGTCAATTAATATAAGTACTGCTCAGCCTGTCAATTAGTATAAGTACTCCTCTTTTCCTTTGTTCCTGATATTCTGCTGAATATCCATCCTGAAATCCTTTCTTTGTCAAATTCACATGCTTAGTTTTTTTTTCTGAATGTGTCTCCTGCAGTTTACTCTCTGCATTTCTTAATATAATTAAGTATTCTTCCTAATCAATGCTAGAGGTCTAAAAGAAGAAAGAAAGAGAAGACAAAAAGAGAAAAACAAAGCCATCTGTTTACTTTAGTAACTTTATCACATACAAGAACAACTAGAATACTTTACTATAAATCATGCAATGTATACTGTGAAAAGTTTCATAGAAATACTATTAAGGACAGAAATTGTTGTTCTTACAGCTGCCTTTTTCCTTCTTCCTCCTCCTCTCCCCTCAGCTTCCTTCCAAATATTACATGACAAGTTTAACAAAATCAAAAAAGTTCACTCTTTCTTCTTTATCTTATACATCCATATTTCATAAATTTGATTGATGCTTTGCAATCTCACATTTATTCATTAATTCCCATTTTGCTGGTCTTCTTCATGTTCATTTCCCTCTCCCAACTCCAGATTCTGGTTCATTTCCAAGGCACTCTCAATTCTTCTGGTCATCTCCTGTGTTTTACTCTGTCTCTCAAGCATTTTCCTTTGGAACAGTGAGAAAGGTTTCACTGGCGAAGTCTATCAGTGTGCTTTATTATCAGAAGAATGGGAAGCAGAGTCTCCTTCTGCTTGACAGTTCACTTTTTTTGGACAAACATCTGTATTTCCTCCTTAGACTGTTCTGCATCAAAAAATGACTTTGATCCTCCAGAAAAAAATATTCTGAAGTCAGCTGGGTGCCGCAGCTTGAATCTTCCACGTGCCTCTCAACATTCCCTGATTACTGGGATAAATTTGCTTCACTTCTTCTTGGTGTACAATAATCATTTTCCACAAATACTCTACTGTCCCCAGCTTTTAATACTTTGTAGTTTGCTTCACTTTTGTCAGAATCAACTCTTTCTGCTGGTAGGTTTGTATCTTTACTAATTAATACAGGTCTTGGCTGCTTTCTCGTGGCCAGTTTTAGAGCATACACATGGTGTTCCCCTTTCAATTAACATTTCCTGCTGTGAAATACCAGTCCACTTGCTTATTTGAGCCTTCATAAAATTAATACAGACTGTTCCTTCTAGTTTCTCTGGTACAGCAGAATGCCTGAGATTTTCCCTACATACTCTGTCCTCTAATTCTACCATTTTTGAAAAATCTCTTCTTGAGCAGTTTAATACTCAGCCAGGCTTTTCTTCACTCAGACCACACTGATTTTTCCAGTTTTATCAACTCATCTGTAACTAGCCTATCTGCCCGAGGGCATTTATAAGCCTAGCCAGAGTGTCAGTTTGCACTGCCCCATTGATTAATTAACTGAGCCTCTGTCAAGAAGAGCCAATGAAGTGATCACAGGGCTGTATTTTCTGTTACCCATCAACTCGTCAAGGTTTCTCTTTAAGAGTGTTAGTGAGGGACTCTGCCTAGTGTAGTTAGGAATTTTGTTCCAAAGCATGGGGAGTCTCTGTGACGGGAATCTATCCCTCCAGCATGTTCTATTTATTGCTGTGGTGAGGTTTAGCTCACTAGAGCAAGTGGATCACAGTGACTTGGATTTCTTTAGGTGGAGCATGTCCATCAGTTCTGAGTTGGACATGGCTTTGTAAGTCAGGCAGACATCACATCTGAGTAAGCGATATGCCACTGAGTACAGTCAGAGTTTTTCCTGTCGGGCTGCATAGGACATATGTTTGAGGCCAGTAATCCTCTTGGTGAGGTACTTTTGTGGTCTTTCCAGCTGTTGGAATTGTCTTGTGAGGTACATCCCAAATTGGGCATTGTACTCTATGATGGGTCTGATGAGTGACGAGTAGAGGGGCACTATATAACCTCTTTATTTCTAGATGTGAACACTTTAGTAATTATATGGGCTACATAGAAGGATTTCCTAACTATTTTGGCAATATAATTGTCAAAGGAGAGATTACTATCTACCTGGGTCCCCAGATCTCTTATTACCTCTTCTGTATTAAAGGGGCTGCCACCTATGTGGTAATTCATGGGTGTTTTGTTTTTCCCAAACGGGATGACTATGCATTTTTTGGCATTTAGCTTGAGACCATGACTTTGACACCAGGTGTCCGTCTCAGTAAGGCCCTTTTGGAGAATGTCCATGTCAGCCGGAGAGTCAATTATGGATCCCAGTTTGCAGTCATCGGCAAACTTGGTTAGCCATAGTCCTCCTGTGCTTGCCTGCACTTCTGAGAAGTATATGCCAAACAGTAGGGATCCCAGGGCCGAGACTTGTGGGACACCACTTGTGACTGGTTTAGAGTCGGACCTGGAGCCCGCTATTCTTACCGTGTGAGTTCTGCCTGTAAGCCAGTTGGCAACCCATCTCGTGACATAGGGGTTTATGTTCAGGCTGGTGAGTTTTTCTATAATTCCCGAGTGGGGAATGGTGTCAAAAGCCTTGGTGAGGTCAAGGTAGGCTGTGTGAACCACCTTCCCCTCATCTATGGCCTTGGTGACTGTCTCGAAGAAGTCAACCACGTTTAGTAGGCATGATCTGCCCTTAACAAAGCCGAACTGGGTCAGGTCAAGTGTTTGGAGGTTCCCAATGTCTTTGTTAATGAGTTCCATGATGATGTGCTCCATAGCCTTGCAGACCAGGCTAGTCAGGCTTATGGGGCAATAGTTACCAGGGTCAGTTGTGGCCCCTCCTTTGTGGAGTGGAATAACCATTGCTGTGTGCCATTCTATGGGCACGTAGCCTGTGGAGAGGCTGAGGTTGAACAGTGTGTTTAGGTGGGGGGTTAGTTCATTCTGTAGTGCATGCAAGACGCAGCCTGGGACACCATCTGGCCCCATTGATGCTGTGCTTTTGGCTTTTGAAAGGGCTGTTTTCACCTGTGCGTCTGTGATTTCCGGGACACTACACTTTTCCGGTATTATTGTGGGCCCTTTTGGGGGTGAGAGGAGGGTGAAGTTTGCACTGAATCTATCTGCCAGGATTTTGGCAATATCAGTAGGTTCAGTATATTTTGTGCTATTTTGCACTAGCTCAGAGCATATCTGCGAGTTGTCACTTAGATTCTTGACATAGCTAAAGAAGGCTTTGTGGTTATCTTTCAAATCCTTGGCTATTTTTCTTTCAAAGTTAGCCTTGAATGATTTTATGAGGGACCTTAGTTTCTTACTGATACTGGTCAGGGATGTCTTTCCTTCTTGGGATTTGCTTTTTTTTCTGAGCTAGTTTCCTCCTTTTATTTTATAGCCTGTTTATGGCAGGGGTCCACCAGACTGGTTTCCTTCTCTTAGGGGAGTGAGTCTTGGTTTTGCTAGGGATGGCATGCTCCATGCTCCCTTGTAGGTGCTCATAGAGTGCATTTGTAAAGGTTCCTGCATCTTGGACACTGTTATCCTTTAGTGTGGGGGTTGTGAAACTTACCACCTCTGTCTTAACTAAGGTGAAGTTTGCTATAGAAAAGTTTTTCACTGTGGTTTCCTTGGTTGGGGATGGTGGTGTGGACATCCAGAGTGATTAGTTTATGGTCTGATCTAACCAGTGATGGGTTGACCTCTGGTGCAGAACACCTGTCGTCCATGTTGGTGATGACCAGGTCCAATATGTTTTCACTTCTGGTAGGGGAGTTTACCAGCTGATCCAGGGCATTTGAGTAGATAAATTCCAGGAAGCTCTGGACCTGGGAGTTTGTACTGGAGTATTTTTCCCAGTTAATGGTAGGGTAATTGAAATCGCCCAATATCAGTGTGTTCGGTAGGACCTTCATGTTTTCCAGTGTCTCCAGAAAGGCAGAGTTGTGGTCCTGGGTTATGGAGGGTGATCTGTACCAGGCCACAATTTGTATTGCAGATTTCCCTGATGTTAGTTGCACATGGATGATCTCAGAGGTATCATGCTGCGCCACTAACCTGGAGGTGTTTGTATCCTTGATGAATATGGATACACCCCCTCCTTTTGTGCTTCGGTCCATGTTCTGTGGCCGAAATGTGTCGTATGAGTTGTCGCCCAATAGTACTGGGGTGCTCTGTGGAGCCTTGAACCAGGTTTCAGTTACTGCACAGATGTCGACATTCTCCATACTGAGGAGTGCTTTGAACGTGTGCATTTTGAGAGTTAAACTCCTGGCGTTGAGTAGCATAATCCGCACTTTTTTATTTGTGCTGTTTACAGAGGTGGGTTTGACATTTGAGCCTTGCCTAAAAAAGGCACTATGGGGGCAGCAAGAGCCTTGGCCCATATTCGAAAGCCTAGGGGTGACAGGTGCAAGCCATCTCTTGTGAAGCAATGAGGCTTGTCGAGCATGTCGTCCCAGGCTGACAGACACTGGATCCCCTTTGAATGACACCAGAAGCTTAGCCAATTGTTGAAATTGATCATTTTTTTCTTTATACTGCGGTATCATTCTTGGTGAGGGCAGGATGCTACTCAGGGTCAGGGTCATACCCGCCTGGGCTACATAATCAGAGAGCTCTTCCATGTCTCTTTTCATGTAGTCCAGGGAGGTATGTCTCAGGTCATTCACACCAGCATGAACAATGACAGTGTCATATTTGTACTTGTTCTGGAGTGACCTGAGTGCTTGTGTTATGTGGCGGATTCTGGCTCCCGACAGGCAGCTAACAGTAACCTTCTCCTTGTCCAGCCTAGTGAGTGGGACATCAGTGTGCCTGACTATAGAGTCACCTATTATTGGTGTGTTAGGTATGTTATTTCTCCTTAAGAGCTGTGATTGTGCGGCACACTGATTTTGTGTTTTATGTGTTGTCTAGTTTGTGACAGGAGGTGCAGGTCTTTTGGGTGTCTGCTTTGGAGGTCTCTGATGCTTCTGCAGGTTTTTATTTAGAGCCTCCGAGTATTATTTTGTGTATTTATGTGTATATTTTGCCAGTGCTGGTTTAGTAGGTCTATGTGAGGCTGGAGGTGTGGTGCAAGTGTTAACCTTCTCCTCATGACTGCCTGTTCCAGTCTTGGGTGGAGAGAGCTTAGCCTCCAATTTAGCTATATAATTGCATCTCTTGCATATGTTAATGTTTTGTGGTAGGAGGAGAGGGTTGTCCGTGTACATGAGGCAGCTGTAAAATTGCCTCAGGATACCCAGGGTCACGAGCTGGACTGGAGAGTATACCTGAAATTGCCCTTTGGGCATGCCTGAATAGTAGGGTGAGCTGCTTAGTCGCTTGGTTGGTGAGGGGTGAATAATGAGCCTTGCCCTGCTGGACAATCAAATGTCAGGGTATATTAGTGCTTGCTATTAGGTCTGAGCAAGTGCTGGACTGTAGGATGTTTTTTAAGTGCTTAGATTGACAGTTAGACTACTTTCAAGGTAAAAACTGAAGAGGAGACTTGGTGGAGCAGGGAATAATTTAGCCCTAGCTAACCAGCGCTGCCCAGTCGTGCAAAACCGTGCAAACATGTTTTTTATAGCAGGGAAATGAAAGAGATAGAAATTAGCCCAAAATGACCTATAAACTACTAACTTCTGGGCTGGAACCACTCCTCCAGGGACAGATGGCTGCTCAAAGCTCCCTCTCTCACAGGATTTAGGTCTGGGCTCTGGCTGAGCCATTCCAAAACGTTAATTTTCTTCTGGTGAAGCCATTCTTTTGTTGATTTGGCTATATGCTTGGGGTCATTGTCGTGTTGAAAGGTGAAATTCCTTTTCATCTTCAGCTTTCTAGCAGATGCCTGAAGGTTTTGGGCCAAAAGTGACTGCTGTTTGGAACTGTTCATAATTCCCTCCACCATGACTAAAGCCCCAGTTCCAACTGAAGAAAAGCAACTCCAAAGCATGATACTGCCACCACCATGCTTCACCGTGGGGATAGTGATCTTTTGCTGATGCAAAGTGTTGCTTTTGCGTCAAACGTACTTTTTGGAATTGTGGCCAAAAAGTTCAACATTGGTCTCATTAGACCATAACACATTTTCCCACATGCTTTTGGGAGTCTTGATGTATTGTTTTGCAAGTTTTAGCCAGGCCTGGATGTTTTTCTGTGTAAGAAAAGGTTTCCGTCTTCCAACCCTACCCCATAGTCCAGACATATGGAGAATATGGGAGATTGTTGTCACATGTAGTTCACAACCAGTACTTGCCAGAAATTCCTGCAGCTCCTTCAGTGTTGCTCTAGGTCTCTTGGCAGCCTCCCTGATCAGTTTTTGTCTTGTCTTTTCATCAATTTTGGAGGGACTTCCAGTTTTTTGCAATGTCACTGTTGTCCAATATTTTCTCCATTTTTTGATGACTGTCTTCACTGTGTTCCATGGTATATCCAATGCTGTGGAAATTTTTTTGTACCTTTCAACAATGAGATCCCATTGATGCTTTGTAAGCTTGCTGCGAACCATGACATTTGCTGTAGCAGGTAACTGAGTAAATGTCAGGAAAATCCTACTAGGACAGCTGAACTTTATTTGGGGTTAATCAGAGTCTCTTTAATTGATGGCAGGTGTGTACCCAAGAAGACTGAATGCTGTAATTAAATCAAAAGGTGCTTCAACAAAGTATTAGTTTAAGGGTGTGCACACTTATGCAACCACTGTATTGTACATTTTTTTATTTTTTATAGTTTTTCCTCTAATAGACTTGTTTGTTTTTCAATTGAATTGTACAGGTTATGGGCCTCATTAAAGGTGGGAAAAGTTTTGAAGTGATGTATTGTGGTCTAATTTTTTTATATCACAAAAACCTGGCATTTTAACAGGGGTGTGTACACTTTTTATGTCTCTCTCTCTCTCATATATATATATATATATATATATATATATATATATATATATATATATATATACATACACACACACACACACACACACACACACACACATATATATATATATATATATATATATATATATATATATATATATATATATATGGATTCACTTCAGAATCTCGAAATTCCAAAACATTGAATTTCATATGATCGAGACCATATGATCAGTGTTTCAGAATACTGAAATTTTGAAACAAATCCAAAAAAAACAGCAATTTAAATGTTTCTGCAGGGGGTCAAGCCCCCCTGCACCCCCACACCCCCGCTACTTAAATATTCTAACTCCGAGATCGCACTACAGCGAGCAAGGAAAAGGGAAATCTCCCATTCTGCGCTATGTGCAGATCTCCATTCACAATGTCGGGATTCCAAAAGTTCGATCATATGGTCTCGGCCATATGAAATTCGATCTTTCAGGATTTTGGCATTGTGAAGTGTTCCCATGTATATATATATATATATATATATACATATATATATATATATATATCCTTAATGCTTTACTGAGTCATTACCTTGGAAAGTACGTCTTCCTAATGAAATCTGTCTACCAGTTGCCCAGAGTCCTACTTCCCCAGTTAAGCAGATGCAAACTACAGTCCATAATAAGCAAAGTTGCATTTTCAGCGACTTTGTTTCATTTTATGTTCTGTATTCATTTAGGACTTACAATGGTAGATATCAGTCTGTTGTATGTGCCCATTATGTACAAGGATTTGTGATATGATTCTAGACTGCGGTGGTGGTGCTGCTGTAGCATTGTCGCCTCACAGACATTGCCCATTCGATTCTCAGCTAGAGCGTCTTCTGTGTGGCGACATGCGTGAATGGGCGTTCCTTCGTTGAAGGTTGTGCGTTAGGCCCGGCAAGCCAGCACGTAAAACTCTACTGCCAATCATTAGCGGACCGGAGTTCCGCTGTGGTGTCCCCTAACCAGGAAAAGCCAAAAGACACAAACAAACAAACAATTTGTGATATGATTCTGGCCGAACTGCCAGCAGCACTCTAGCATTAAATATGGATTTTGTCTTTATAATTAACAGCTAGTTAACAGGCTAAACATGCCTTGTTTCCAAAAGTCCCTGTGGACGTGTTAGATTACTGTGCCCTTTTAATACAGTGTCATCAGGTGTCACAGAAGTGTAAATTGTATAGTCTGTCACAGGTATGATATCTCTGCGACCCACATCTCTTGTGTGTCACTCTGTTTGACATGTGTTAGTTTCCAGCAAGCAGACCATTCCTCCTGAGTAACATCTGAAGCTAATTAATTTTCTCAGCTTGATTTCAGACTCCGCAAGACATTCATTCCATCTGTCAGCCAAGAATATGTAAACCTGCAGCAGCAGAATTTTCCTTGCATTTGGCCTGGAACCTAGAGTTTGATTCACAACATGAGGGACGTACAAATTCTATTCCCATGAAAAATACTGATTTTTTAGTGAAATGTTTATGAAATGATGTAGATTATTGTAACGCATTATAAAAAGACTGGCAATTAAGTTATTTTGTTCAAAATGTTACACAGTAATACCAGACCTTCACTGATTACTATTCAAAATATGTGTTTCAAGTGAATACAGCTTCTTCTTAAAAGAGAAAAGTGCTTGGAAGTGTGTGAAGAAAATGAAAGTGCATACCTAGGACCAGCTATATCCCACCCACCACTGTACACAATGCCCTTCTGCGTTACCTAGGACCAGTTATATCCCACCCGCCGCTGTACACAATGCCCTTCTGCGTCTGTATCAACTCCCTGATTACATCCATGATGTCAGAGTCATAGCAGAGTGCTACTCAGAGTACATGGCATGCCATTAGCTGGCAGCTAGCATAGAAGCGAGAGTAATGAGCCATGAATGAAAATGGTACAGTAAAATTGTAGGTTTAACTTCCACATCATTACGGACAAAGCAAGTCAGGCAACCAACTTAGCTCCATCAAATCTGTTAAGCTTAACCTAGCATTATAAGAGAGCAAATGCCTCCCCTCCAACCCTCAACACGCACACACACACACACACACACACACACACACACACACACACACACACAGACAGACAGACACACACACACACACACACACATTTTTGTTACTTTAAATACAGAAATGCATGTGGGAAACAACATCTTTATTCCTATGTTGCTCATGTCTAAACATTTTAAAAAGGTCATTAATAATGCATTTCTGCAGATTCACTACAGAATTTATTAACTTAATAAATGCTTTGCTAATCAGGAAGAAAATCTGCATTTTATTTCATCACACAAAGCTATGTTTCCTATTTTATCTCTTTATTTTGTAGAAAGCTATGTATCGCAGTTGTTGACATTCAATGATTTTTTTTTTTTGCTGCTAGTAACAGTGATAGCACAAAAATCCCCAAGTATGTGTGCCTGCGAAGCATGTTGCCTAGGTAACCCGGGAATGAAGACTTGAATTTCCTTCTGTGAGAAATGATTTCCAGTACATCACAACATAATGAACATCCATGTACTTCTATAAAAATAAATAAATAAATAAGGAAAGAAATATTCATTGTGACATGGTAATTGTTGCATCAGATGTCAGGACAAGTTAAGGAAGTGTGTGCTACTGTTATTTGCAGCCAGCTGTCTTTAACTCCCTGTTCTGTATAAATCCGCTTACAATTTTAGCTGCTTGTCTGAAACTGTGAAGACGTTTTGAGTATTTTAGAGACGCAGGGATTTTTAATGGTCTTGCATTACAATTAAAGCACCTAGATTATAATTTCATAAACCAAAAGTAATGAAAGCCACACCTAAATATCCAGTTACTAATCAAAATATAGTTAGTGCAATTTTTCATGTGAGTTCCTGTCTGTTTATATAGCCAGACATTCAATGTACTTTATTTTTCCAGGAAAACACATCTAATAAATTAGCATTGAACTTAACTGACAACTGACATTTCTATGTGAATTTTATTAATTGTGTAACTGGAAACCCTTGAGAAATATCTCTTAGTATCTTGTGACTTTGCAGGCTGTTTAGAATTTTTAGAATGCTGTTGCCTGGTGACTGGTTATGCTCTGTTCCGCAATGCTCCTTAGCATCTTGCCATAAAGGATTGTGCTTTGTGGCAATGACGTTTGTTTCCACCCATGCATTTTAAAGTTATTTGGCTCTGAGTTCTTCAAACAAAAAATTGTCACTTGCAGAATGCTTTAGTAAAAAAATAACACAGTACAAAAATAGTAACTGGATACAGTCTGTGTGTGTTACATTCAGAACTGGGTTTACATTAAATCAAATGAAATGTGCACACTAAGAACATGTGCAGATATTGACTGACACCCAGCATAAAACAACCATAGTATATAGTATACCTGCTGTTCATAATCATCAGGTAAATCTGCATGCAGGTGTAAATACACATGTATCTCCCTCTCTCTCTCTCTTTCTTTGTGTGTGTGTGTGTGTGTGTGTGTGTGTGTGTGTGTGTGTGTGTGTGTGTGTGTGTGTGCGCGTGTGTGTGTGCGTGTGTGCGTGTGCGTGTGCGCGCGTGTGTGTGTGTGTGTGTGTGTGTGTGTGTGTGTGTGTGTGTGTGTGTGTCAGAGAGAGACAGAGCGGAGTGCAAGGTGTAATACATGAGTTGGACACTTGCTGTGGGGCCTTTGTTATCAGTATATGCCAACTATGATTTCATATGTACTTTGTGTGGGCATCTTTTCTATAATTTGTTAGTAAGGGAAAGTGAATATACATATGCATACAAAAATACTGAAGCAGGAAGAATGCTGGAGTTATAAGGTTACATAAGTGTTCCAGTTACTCCTATCTGCAGGTGTGTCTCTCCAGTCCTTGCCACTTGTGACAGGTATCCTTGAACCACTTTTTGACCTGTTTTCTAGCTCTGCCTCTTGCAGTATAATCAGGGATTTCACCAGCATTTCTGTGAAGGTGAATTTTGTCAAGTCTATCAACAATATCCATCCTCAAGTTATTGCCCCTGTCCTCTTGCCCCCCCCCCACCTTTCCTCTATACCTCTGCCACTTGTCTCCTGCCAGTGCAGTACACCCAGACCATATCCCAATTTTTATAATCTTTCTTCCACTGTACACACATCCGGTGGGCTGATTTATGAGGTGTTGTATCCCGTTCATTCCCCCTACCAATTTATTCATAGGTTCCTAGACTCTTACAAAGTATACAGAGAAGGAGACAATCAAGGGACTAATCCACATCCTCCAGTAATGGCAAGGGAATAACAGTGGCCCTCCTTAAGGAGACATTTTCCACATATCACCAGTGGAAATTTCTGATCATCCATCCAGATATCCAGACTGATTTTAATGGTTGCTAGGGAGGTACTCTGCATGATAGGTAAGGGTAACCTGTTCCCGAAAGGGGATATACATTGTGTTAGGTATTTGTCACGCCACCTGATTTCTTTGATATGGTAGCATGGGTGCAGGTCTCCATAGTGGGTGTTTGCTTTACTAATGGTTCTGTTTAGGATAAACAGTTCAAAGAGTCTTAGGTCATTCACAGCCAAGAAGGCCAATCAGACATTAGCTTTCAGGTGTCTGTATGACACTGAGTAGAGGTACAGGGCTTTTACTCTATCAGAGAAGCTAAGGGTGCTGGGACATGAATCATTCTGGTGAGGAAATATTGTGGTTTCTCAAGCTGCTTTAGGTGCTTTGTGAGGTGCATGACAAAGGGTGCATTATATTCTATGCCGGAGCAAACGAGGGAAGTCTAAACCTCAAAATGCATTCACTAAAGGCATTCCTTAAAATGGAGAACATCGACACCTGTGCAGTGACAGAGACCTGGTTCAAGGCTCCAGAGAGCACCTCTGCATTACCAGGCTATAATTCATACCACACCTTTCGGCCAACTAACCAGGACCGAAACACTAAAGGCAGAGGCATGTCCATATTCATTAACGATATCCACATCTCCAGGCTAGTTGCTCAGCATAATGCATCCAAGATTATCCAAGTGCAACTAACTCTGGGCAAGACCGCAATCCAAATTGTAACTTGCTACAGATCCCCCACCATGCCCCAGGATTCTCATTCCTCATTTCTTGATACACTGGAAAATATTAGGGTATAACCCAACACCCTAATAATGGGTGATTTCAACTACTCCACCATTAACTGGGTAAACTACTCATGTACCAATTCTTTTGCTCAACGTTTTTTTGGAATTCATAAATTCCATTGCCTTGGATCAACTTATCCACACCCCCACCAGGGGCAGCAATATCCTTGACCTAGTCATTATCAACATGGGCGAGCGGTGTTCCACACCAGAGGTCAATTCCTCGTTGGTCATATCCGACCACAAGCTAATCACCCTAGATATCCACATCCCGCCCCCCCCCCATTAGAGAAACCACCGTAAAAAATGTCTTCAAAGCCAACTTCACGCTTCTTAAGACAGAAGTGGCAAACTTCACGATATCCATGCAGACGGACAGTAGAGGTACGACTGCTGAATCTTACACAAATGCACTTTATAAGCAATTACACGAGTGCATGGATCGTGCTATCCCTAACAGAACCAAGATGCTATCCTCCAAAAAAAGGAAGCCAGTCTGGTGGTCCCCTGCCATAAACAAACTCTACAACAGAAGAAAGAAACTGTTGCAAAAAGAGAAAAATCCCATGATTGGAGGAACTCCCTGTTCAGCCTCAGTAAGAAGCTGAGATCCCTCATAAAATCCTCCAAAGCTAGTTACAAACACAAAATCGCAACTGATTCTAAAGACAACCACAAAACATTCTATAGCTATGTCAAAAATCTCAGTGGCAACACTCAGATCTGCTCTGAGTTACTGCACAATGGCACTAAATATACAGAACCAACTGATATTGCCAACATCTTGGCAGATAGGTTCAGTGCTAACTTTACCCCCCTCTCACCCCCTAAAGGGCCCATCTCTATACTGGGAGAATGCAAAGTTCCTGTAATCACAGCTACACAGGTAAAAAACACACTCTCCACAGCCAAGAACACAGCATCCATGGGACCTGACAACATCCCAGATTGCTTTTCACAGGAACTGCAGAATGAACTGGCACCCCACCCAAGTACCATGTTCAATCATAGCCTCACCACAGGCTTTGTGCCCACTGAATGGTGCACAGTGATGGTTATCCCACTCCACAAAGGGGGAGCCACCAAGGACCCTGGGAACTACCGCCCCATTAACCTAACGAGCCTGGTCTGCAAGGCCATGGAATGTATCATCATGGATCTTATACACAAAGACATTGATAATCTCCAAACATTGGACCCCACCCACTTCAGGTTTGTAAAAGGCAGATCATGTCTCCTAAACCTGATAGACTTCTTTGAAGCAGTCAAAAAACCCGTAGACAAGGGTAAGGTGGTTCACACAGCCTATCTAAATCTCGCCAAGGCTTTTGACACCATCCCCCACTCTGGAATTATAGATAAACTCACAAAACTAGGTATAAATCCCTATGTCACAAGCTGGGTTGCCAACTGGCTCACTGACAGAACCCACACTGTGAAAGTAGCAGACTCCAAATCCGATTTCAGACCAGTGACAAGTGGAGTACCACAGGGTTCAGTCCTGGGTCCTCTCCTGTTTGGTATCTACTTTTCTGAAGTACAGTCTAACACAGAATGTCTTTGGCTAACGAATTTCACAGATAACTGCAAACTAGGAGCCATAATTGAAACTCCTAACGATGTGGACATCCTACAAAAGGGCCTCACTAAGACAGATGCCTGGTGTCAAAGCCATGGCCTCAAGCTCAATGTCCAAAAGTGCATTTTCATCACCTTTGGTAAAAACTCTGTACCCATGAGCTATCACATAGGTGGTAGTCTACTTAACACCATAAGTGTGATAAGAGACCTTGGGACACAGGTGGACAGTAGTCTTTACTTTGATAATCACATCGCCACAGTAGTCAGGAAATCCTTCTACGTGGCACACCTCATCACAAAAGGCTTCTCATCCAGGAATAAAGAGGTCATTGTTCCCCTCTACTCATCACTTATTAGACCCATTATAGAGTACAACGCCCCTTTTGGTATGTACCTCACAAGACATCTACAACAACTAGAAAGGCCACAGAAATACCTCACAAAGAGGATTACCGGCCTCAAACAGATGCCCTATGCAGACTGTCTCAAAAAACTCCAGCTTTACTCCGTCGCATATCGCCTACACAGAGGCGATCTCTGACTAACATACAAAGCTATGTCAAACCCAGAGCTGTTGAAAATGCTCCACTTAAAGAAATCCCAGTGTCTCGAAGCGACATGCTCTAGGGACCTAAACCTTGTCACTACAATAAACAGAACATGCTGGAGGAATAGATTCCTGTCCCAGAGACTTTGCATACTCTGGAACAAACTACCTATCTATATCAAACAAAGCTCCTCATTAGCACTCTTCAAGAAAAATCTTGATTGGATGGGAAATAGGAAATTCACCCCTGGGATCACCTCTGTTGCTCTGCTCAACAGGGGCACAGGAAAATAATTTTCTTGCGTGGCAAAAGCCAGGGTATCTTTTTGACTAGGCTTATATAGGGCATAGGGCCAATAGTCTAGTACCTACCTATGAACCTATGAATAAACTGGGCTGTAATTTCTTTGGACCGCGAGGAAATACCACAAAGGATAAGATGTACAAGGTAAAAGGCTTTTCTAATGACCACAGAGACATCAAGGTCAAAGATTTTCTAACTACTACAGGAATGCAATGGCCAATGGGGAGATTTTTTTATCAACATAATGTGATGAATGCGTCAAATTTAAGTACAATGTTATCTGTATTGTAAACAGTAGTGATGCTAATTTCACCTAAAGAAACTATGCTATATTTCTTGGTGTTGATGATTTGTGTGCAATTCTGTAAAGCATTTGTGTATTTAAACATTTAAGCATTTCTGTCCTCCAGCCTTTGTTGGAGAATTTGAGTATCAGAATGGGATTTTGACAACTTACCCCAAGTTTACAATCATCAGCAAACTTCATTAGCTATAGTCCCTTAATACTGGCTTTTATTTCAGAGAAATATATACCAAAGAGTAGGGGCCCAGGACAGAACCCGGTGGGACACCACTGGTCATATTTTTCTATCTAGAGCAAACCCTCAACCTAAATGTCATGGGTGTTGTCAGATAGCCAATTATCAGTCCAGTAAGCTATGTTTGGGTTAATGTTGAGTTGAGAGAGTTTGTCAATAATGCCAGCATGAGGGATAGTGTCAAAAGACTTGTCAAGGTCCATATAAACAGTGTGGACTGAATACCCATTATCCATGACCTCAGTAATCATTTTAAAGATCACATTCAGGCTGAGCAGGTAGGATCTGCCTTTTACAAAGTCGAAGTCACAATTCCATACTATCACTATCATACTCTTCCTTTCCCAATATACCCACCTTAAGAGGCCTAATACTCCAAATACAGTCTCATGAGTCCCTGCATAATGGAGGGAAGGCCTCAGCATTTCTGACTTCTATCCCCATCTGCTCACTTGAGAATCAGCTTGTCTGTCAGTACAGTATTTCAGACTGAATTTCATGATTCATCCTACACGTGATTATGGTCTTTGGATCTCTCCCCTTCTCTGTCCTCAGTTAGGGACACATTTCTAAACATACATGTTGCCCTCACTTCTCTCCTCTCACAAAAAAAACATATGTTGTTTCATATTACATTTCAGCTGGCTACTTTTCTTTCCTTCCTACAGACTGCAGCAGGTCTAGCTGGTGATTTCCCCTGTATCCATGACTTCCATCCCAATATTAGCTTCATTAGCAGACCAGTTACAAGTCTAGCTGGTGATTTACCCTGTATCCATGACTTCCATCCCAATCTTAGCTTCATTAGCAGACCAGTTACAAGTCTAGCTGGTGATTTACCCTGTATCCATGACTTCCATCCCAATCTTAGCTTCATTAGCAGACTACTTATTCTTGCTATAGAGCACCAGTGTGGTATCTGGAACAAATGTGTTAAAATGACTGTTAACAGCATATCAATGGTGAACAGTTTTTCTACATCCACTACCTGCTTCTTGTTGTTCAGGTAGCTTCCTACCCACTTTACCATTTCAGACCCCTTCTTCTTTATATATAATTTCTCAAACAGCTTCTTGTGAGATATGCCATCCAAGTGTTTTACCATATTCTCAAGGATCTCTTTTCCACCTAACTGGTGACTAAGCCATAGAACTGAATCAAGGTGAACTAATGAACAATACCTCCACTACACAAATGTATGCCATTTAGAGAACTGTTACCATTCAAGGTCTCCACCAGAATAGGGCCACAGAATTATTTCCATAACCTTCCCTGAGATGGAAGTGAGACTAAATAGCCCATAACTGCAAAGATCCTTCACAGAGTCATGTCCGAGTGAGGAAGTCACAATCCCTGACCCTTCATTTTGGTGGCACCACTCTGATTCTATAGAATACAACAAATACAAACACAAAAACAAATACAAATAAAACAGACTTTTCAGTCTATCGAGTGTTTTGCAATACATGATTACAAGCTCATAACACTCAGAAAGGCAGCTCAGCTGCACCTTGCATCGTAACATCCATTAATCCCCTGAATCGCTTCTCAATTTCCTCTCTACGTAATGTCCTGTCTATTTGTTCATAAGCATATCTGCACAAATGTAAGATACTTGACCAAATTTCATTAGTGGATATAAACTGAAATGGCTAAGCATGATCATTGATGGATAAGTCAGCTAAGTGAAGGCATATCTACTGTCAGACAACCGTCTGTGTTGCTGCAGCTTTTTGCTATTCATTGATAAAGAGGAATAAACTTGGTTGTGGCGCGGCTTCTGACTGATTTGGCCTTGTGTGTAGCTTAGTTTTTACTCCAAGCCTTAATAATCAGATGTATCATCACATTATGTTTTTCAGAGAGTGACTTTCTTGTTACTGTGCTCATATATACACTAATGGAGGATGAACAGATGGATGCATGGAGAGATGGAAAGAAGGAATGAAGGAAGGAAAAAAAACAATAGACAAACAATAGACAGCTCAAAAGCAGTGATCTTATTTGGATATAAAACATCTACAAAACCACATGTGAAAAAATAGGAAACAATAACTGTTAGCTAGAATGCTTTTAAGAATTACAGTTTGTTAAAGATCTGAATAAAATGTCATCAGCTGTTCAAGGCACAATTTCTTTATTGTAATCCGTGAATGTTTGCTTTATGATATCTAATCATCCTAACAAACTCACAGAAAGGCATGTTCCTACTACTGTGTAAAGGATTCCCTTTTCCTGTGTTAGATGCCATTTGGAGCTGTGATTCTTATAAGCCTGACTGCTTTATAAATCAAATGGTCATTTGTAATATGTTCAGATCACAAGTCATTACTTTAGAGATCCCATTGTCTAGTCATCCCCCCCCCCCTTGTAATCCATTGCCAGGAAAAAAATGGAAATTATGCTTTAAAATACCTTGTTATCTTGTTGAACATGAAGATAAACTGGGAAACCCTTCAGCAAAGACAACTCTCTATGTCCATTCATAGTAAGGGACTTCTCCAATGTATTTAGTGAGATCTGACTTATTCAAAAATATAGTAAAGAGTAAGCCAGATCTGCTACTAGTGACAGCAAAATCTTTATTGACTGAGACCATGTCAGTCAGTAAAATCTTTTATTGACTGAGACCATGTCAGCCAGTAAAACCTTTATTGACTGAGACCATGTCAGCCAGTAAAACCTTTATTGACTGAGACCATGTCAGTCAGTAAAGTCTTTTATTGACTGAGACCATGTTAGCCAGTAAAACCTTTATTGCGTGAGACTATGTCAGCCAGTAAAACCTTTATTGCCTGAGACCATGTCCACAGTCCCAGTTCGGGACACCAGGAAAGGCTTTGTTATGAGCCTTCTTACTGTGTAGCTCATTTAGATCATTCACCATAAAATGATTTTGAAATAAGTGTCTCCCTCTCCTTTCCTATCTATACCCCTTTTCATGCCTTCAATGTCTGAAGCTACTGGACTGAAAAAGTATTCAATCCCTGAGATGATAGCATTGTTCTCTCATGCTTCTTACCTCTGCAGAGATCCAGACAAGCACATCTCATTTAAAAGGTGAGAACACATGATACATTCAGGGTTTGGGCAAAATGTTAGGCTCTTCAAAAGCACAATCAGATTATAACTCTAGGTGAGAGATTAATCTGCACTCCTGCTCATATGAAAACATTACATAATGGACTTCAGCAATTCACAGAAATGTTATAAGTGATATCATTGTCTTAATGCCAGATGACCTCCTATACCTTTCGCCTCTGAGCATGCAAATTTCTCTCCCATGTCTGTCCAAAATGCATGAATTACTAGTAAAAATTAAAAATTAATGAGTTACCTCTCTCCTTTTTAGAAAAATAAATCTCACAGGTTAGGAAGGTGCATAGTTCCATTCAAAATTATGGTTGTAAAGGGACATATATGGCTCAATTTTGCTCTCAGTGTAAGTGTCCTACTTCGGTGCAAGGCCTATCTAAAAACAGGTTTATATTGGGGGTTGTTCCAAAAGACTTGCTCTCCAAGTAAGTAACTTATTCTGAGAGAAAGTCTTTTGGAATCTGTCCCATAACCTTCATCCCGTTTTCTCTAAACATGAAGATATGTGATTATAGAGCTTTTATCATATATATGTGAAATTTATGTATTTAAACACATACAGTTCCTGGGTTTTGGAAAAGTGCCATTTGTTGTTCTGGTCCCTAAGGTAATGACCTGTCGTACATGGATAATTGTGGACTCATATTTTTATTCTAGTCCTTAGTTAGTAATTAGAAAAGATTGTTATTGACCAGATCAAAAAGTACCTCAACAGATATGGTATATTGTTGCATGTTAAACATGGATTCTAGGGATCCATAGGTTTCAATTTATTCAACTGTGGCTAACACCACACTAAGATAAATTGAATAATTAACTACTGCAACCATTAAAACAGAAGAAAAATCATAAAAAAAGTATTTCCAGGTGATGTGTTATTTACATTAACTCTAAGATGGCAGAACCTCAGAGATTTTTATTTATTTATTCTGTTTATTTAGAACACACTGATCACAACTGACCGATTGTAGTCTCAGCCCAAGTAAAACTACAAAAATACAAAGAGATGCGATACAACAAAAGCGAGAGTAATGCAGTACAAAATGGTACAATTAATAACAGAGAAGGCACTGCAGTACATAAAATAAAAAAAGAGGGAGGGTATCATATTATACATAGTACAAGGTGCTGCCGTGGCGTTGTCGGCTCACAGTAAGACGTTGTCCTGTTCGATTCTCAGCTAGAGCGTCTTCTGTGTGGAGACATGCGTGAATGGGCATACCTTCGTTGAAGGTTGTGCATCAGAGCTGGCAGCTCGACACGTAAAAATCTGCTGCCAATCATTAGCGGACCGGAGTTCCGCTGTGGCAATCCCTAACTGGGAAAAGCCGAAAGACACAACAACAACAAGAAATTATATAGAGCATATAAATATATGACATATGCAAAACAAACAACTCCAGGCACTAGTCAGATGGGTAGGTAGGCAGGTGAATAGTGGACTATGGCTGAACGAGGACAGTGGGAGAATGGGAAGTGATTATGTAATGGGGAGGGATTATGTAATGGGGAGGGATTATGTAATGGGAAGTGATTATGTAATGGGGAGGGATTATTTAATGGGGAGGGATTATGTAATGTTGACAGAGGCATGATAGTGACATTTGACTGCCTCACTCATGTGTGCCTTGAGGATGGTTTAATAAGGGAGGGGAGAAATGTTTGGGACCAACAACTGAGAGGCAATAATCTGTGCAGTGAAGCACGACATTGTTTGAAGCTTGTAAAGAGGAAGTACAGGTAGTATGATTCCTAATGTTATAAAAAGGGGAAAAACATATTATTTTGGTTGTCAGGGTAGAAGTGTTTTGTTGTGTAGAAGTTTGAATATTAAGAACCGGAAACTCTGTTACTCCACAGTCCAAAAATCTCAGAGATAACACAGCAGCACTAAACAGTGATACAAGAGTCAACCACTTCACATCAATGAGGGGGGTTTGGCCCAATTAGCCCCTCTGCTGTTGACCTTCAGCCCTTCCCCATGAGTTCTATTTATTTTCCTTCCTGTGGAGTTGTGAAATCCTGCCATATTCCTCACAATAGGCACCTCCCCCAGGAGAGAGTGCCTTTGTGGCATTTTCCTTATGAAAGGTCCGTCCACATTCAAGAATGAGGATGAGGCATTGGACATTGTATATGCAACCAGGGAAGGAGATTTTAAGTATGCAGAGATAGAAGGACCCTAAATAGGTGGTGCAAGAGTGTGACATCACACCTATTACTTAGCGTGATGGCACACCTACTCAAAGTCCCCCAATACTGAACAGATGGCAGCCTGTTTTACAACCAGGATATACCTACCAGCCTCTACTAGGAGGTTCTCCTTGTGAGCAGAAGCACCAGTCCTTGCAGATGGGTGAGTTGGAACAAGTTGCTATCCCCCACTAGACTCCACAAGTGCCTGAGCTGGTAACTAAACTCGGTCATCTGGGACACAGTCGAAGATGCATCCTTGTATGCCTTGGAGCCATGTACATCAATATGTTTGAGTCAATAAGAAATGGAACAACTAATTCAGACCCATGTTCATCCCTCAGACCATGACTAGTATCTTAAACAAAAATAAGTTTCTATGTCACTGGTAAATGGCTCTTCATTGGAGCTGATTTATGAAGGTCTTCATCACTTACAGAAAGCTGAATATTTGATGTAATGACTGAATTGGTAAAAACCCCTTTCAAAAAGAGGTTCTTCAATATTAGAATCAAAGTCAAAGATTTCCTTTACTCCCTTCGGCAGATCTTCATAAGAGCAGTCATGGAGCAGCAACTAGAACTTCCTCTTATGCTCTCTATATCAGCCATCTGGCTTAAGACCTACTGTATCCTGTAACAATACTTTATGCAGATGACTGAGTTTTTACTGGATAGCCATATTTTCTGGACCAGTTCTTTGAATTCTAGCATCATCTACATGAGGTATGTTGATAGTGCAATTGCAGCTGTCAGATAACATAAAGGAGGTGAAATGCATAATGTTCAGCACCTCTAGCAAATTAAAATTGGTCTGTGAAGCATAGAATTCTCACGAGCCAGGCAATTTAGTATTAGAAAGTGTAGGTCTATAAATGTTGTTTGAGATGAGATGTATACTTTTAAATGCTAATGAGTTAGCTCTACTAATTAGCATGCCATTTAATATACAGACATTCTAGAAAATTTACCTTGCAGTATAGACCTCATGGACATTAGATCACATCCACTGTCAATATGTTTATTTAGCTTCCTCACATGACAAATATCTTTGTCTCTCTTGTTTAGTGACATGAAATTCACATCAAGTCACAAAGGTCTGGTCACTACTCCCACCAAATAGATAGCAATCTTGTGCATCTTCTAAGGCTTCAGGTAAATAATGCCAGAGATATTTGTGACACAATCTGACTATGGACTTTCTGCCATTAATGCAGCCACTCTAGTATATTCATCCTTTTTTATCCAAGGACTGAGTACTGCTGCATTTCACAAAGACTGAGTTCCTCCCCAAATAAGAAATCACAGATCTGATCTTGGGGACCCACATACTTTAGCTTATGTTTCAGGACTAAAATGATTTGTCTCCAAGCTCATCCATGGATACATTCAGGGACTATCTCCTTGCACTTTCTTATCCCTTGTTCACTGCATCATAGAAAGTGTTGTCTCACACTGCCTTGGAAACCCCTGCACTAAACGGATTCAGGAATGATTTTGAATTCTTCCTCATGAATAAAACAGAATAAGCTGAGAAGATGGAATCGTAAATTAACAGTGAAATGATGCACCTAGGGTGACTTTGAATCCTATGAAAACTGTTGTTTTTAATCAATGAATAACTTAGCATATGAATTAAATTATCTAGGAGTATATATACGTGTATTAAACCTGGTATCCTTTTACTGTAAGACTTTATACTTACAATTAATCTATAATGCATGTATGTTATAAGGTATTTGTCACGCTATCATATATAAGTTATGATCATATATGCACATTCCTGCCCTACAAATAGTCCTTCTGATCAGACCATGTACCATTCCCCAAACTGATAAAAAAATGACAAAAAATCAATAAGCATAAAAAAGTCATGATTCCATTGGTTTCTGTAAAATATCCACTTATATCAGATACAACCAGCCACTCCACCCTCAACAATGGAAAGCATTACTACAGGAGATGTTTCATCTGAGGGTTTGTTCCAGTTCCTTGTTTGACGATTCGAGTGTAGTATGTGCAACAGTCTTTATGGCACTTTTATTGGTTACCAGGACATTTATACACAAATTACCAAGGAATCCATAAGAAAACACAATTTACTGAATTTTTTTTTTTTTGGATTAGAGATTTACTATCATTAAGAGAGAGAGTTTAACAAAGATTGAATTGTTGGAAGCTGACCACCTTTATTTTAACTATGTGTTCAGTAATGATACTCAGAAATCACTGCCCCCCCCCCCCCAAGAGCTGGCTATTTGTCAATCAAAAATGATGTTAGTGTATCATATTTGTATGCCTCCATGGCTCATAAAAGCATTTCTTAATGGTAGTCCATCTTTTACAACTTCATGAATAAATTAATTGCTATCCATGCTCCAAGTCTTCCAACATGTCAGTCATGCAAGCCAGGAAAGAAACTTGTCCATGCTGGAATAGAAATTGAATAAAGGTAAAGAGAAGAAAGAAGCAGTTATGGTTTACTTTTAAGAGAGCACCCAGCCCCGCTAACAAAATCAGATATCAGATAAAACTAGAATCTGTTCTGAGTTAAGGTTAGCAACCACTGCAGCTCTTAACAAAGCCTTGTATAAGCATTTGTGGGGCAACAGAAAGGATAAAAGAAAATAATTGCAAACATTTAAAGTTCCATAGAGTATATGGAGGTCGCTACCAATGTTTAACATCTTCCAGGATTTATGGAAGCAAAACATCATTCACCCAAATACTCAACCATTTGCATAAACTTCTACAAATCATTTTTTACAGATATAGTAATGGTATTTTGTATGATGACCTAGCCAGCTGGACTACACCTTTCCCTTTGCCTTGCTTTACAACCTCAGATCCAAGAGGTCCCTGTTAGAGGCATCCTTATGTCTGGCAGCTCTTCCACTGACCTCCTAAAATCATTGTATGAGAAGATGAAAATAACTGACCCTAACCAAGAGGGTTGCCATCCATCTTTTCCACCATTTTCTGGAAATACCAGCAGATAAAGACTAAGTCTGTCCAGCAACCTCCTTCTACTAAGTAAATTCAGTCCATGTGATCATTACTCCTACCCAATGACAACTTCCCATCTGGAATTGTACAAATGAGGGTTACACAGTAAGAGAAGAATGCAGAAGGGATTTGTATGATTCAAGTTACATCAGACAATCAAGTAATGCTTATCCATTAATTTTATTAGTAGAGGGTGGATCTTAAATACAAGTAACTTTAATTCTGAACTTTAAATTGGGAAGGGGATGCCAAATGTAAGCCATTGCCCTTGGCACCAATCAGCCAAGCTAGAGCTCTGTCCTCTATTGACCAAATTAACAGTACAGCTTAGGTCATGATCAGTATACCCACTTATTTGTATGTACACAAGAGAGTTTTCTTAGATGTTAATTGTGTTAGCTTTTAAATGAACAAGATTTATTCCTTCAACTATTTCCTGTGACTTCAGGCTTTTTATAACACTAAATTAAGGTTAATTCAAAGAATCACATTTGGGCAAGTATCTCTTGCTTCTTTGATGTGTACTATGACAATGTTGCCCTTCTGCCTGTTGAATATCAGGTCCTCTCAGTTGCTCCATTCATCCTACACCAACCACCCTGGACTACTTACATCTCATTTGATATTGTGAGGAGTGACCTTGTTCTCCACCTGAAATTTACCATCTTCAACAGCCCATAGCTTGGGGGGGGGGTGAAGTGGTAACACGGCTATCATCTGAGCAGCTCTACAGGGTTGTTTACCTTTTTCTCTTGGTGTACATGTATACACATTTGGCAATGTGGCATCTGCATTGTCCCACAACTTTGTCCTGAAGCATAAGCACCCTCCTGTACGCATGCCAATGTAGCAGTGGTGCAGCACATGGATTGTGTGCATAGGCGTCTCAGCCTACTGCTTTCTGGTTCTCATGCTAGGAATTAGAATTCCGCAGCAATACTGGATGTCCCTCCCCCTTTCCACACAATGGGTGAGCCAGCACTCCCACCTTCTTTGTCAGTTCTTTCAATATCTGGGTCATTAACTGACCTCAGGTCATCTGGGTAGCAGTCATGGCAGTATCCTTCTGCACCATGAACTGATTCTGTTACTTCTTTAAAAATATCATCCTAGTTTACTCTTTTGCCTAAATTTATTTGCTTTGCTGAACATTAATTCAAGGATTATTTGTAGACAGATTTTTTTTTATGGTTAAGACTAAATATATTCTTTTATTTTATTGTTTTCAGACACAATAAAAAGTAAAGAGTTGCCACAGTAATTGGTTCATGCCTGTTTATCAATCTAGTTAAATGCATTGATCATGCATAGGTACCCATAAAGGTATTTGTCAGACTGTGTTATGCTACTTTTTGCATAATTCAGAATAACTAAAAAGCAAACAGAAGTCTGAAAGTACTTTATGCATTGTATGCATTCCTGCACCAGCATAAAGAATGCACTAACAGGTTATTAATTAAAAAAAAACTCAGTATTTCTTTACTACAATTATTTTTGATAGACTTACTATGATTATTATTATTCAATAATTATCTGACAGGCATCACTTTAGTTTGTTATGACAGCAACTTACTTTATTGAGAACTTTGATTCATATTCATTAAATTGCCAGCAGTTTTCATAAACTATCTTTGTACTACTGCTAACTGGCACATTGTTTATTATGTCTCCATTCCCATGAGAACATGGTACTGCTTCAGAATCTACCCAAACGTTATGATTTACTGTTACACTGACAGTCCCTGAGAAAGGCAGTACGGTGTATAAGTACACTTAACATAATAGCACATCAAGTAGAGGTCACTGTAATGGTGAAGCTGCTTCATACTATCCTTTTAATCTGTGGGGGATTTCTTTCTTCCGATTCATACTTATAAGAAGCTTGGAAATTACTATTTCACAGCTACTGTCAGGAGATTTTTGTGGGAAATCTTTACTTGCAATGACACTTCCTAGTTATTGGTGATTTCTCCAGACTTATTATTACACTATGATTGATATATAGATGTCAATCCTATTTTACTACACTTTCTATTTTCCAATATTCCTCAACTGCTATTGAAAAAGCTAAATAGTTTTGATGGTAATTGCAAACTTTGCCAGCTACTGGATTTAACTATTGTTTTTCTTATCACTAAGAAGATGTTATAGTCACTAGTACTTGTCTAGAGTATAATTGCATTACAGCACATTTTATAATAGGTTCATAGGTTCATAGGTTCGTACTAGGCTATTGGCCCTAGGGCCTATATATGTCTAGCCAAAAATGTACCCTGGCTTTCGCCACCCAAGAAAATTATTTTCCTGTGCCCCTGTCGAGCAGAGCCACAGACGTGATCCCTGGGGTGAATTTCTTATTTCCCATCCAATCATCAAGATTTTTCTTGAAGAGTGCTAATGAGGAGCTCTGTTTGACATAGATAGGTAGTCTGTTCCAGAGTATGGGAAGTCTCTGGGACAGGAATCTATCCTTCCAGCATGTTCTGTTTATTGTGGTGACAAGATTTAGGTCCCTAGAGCGTGTAGCTCGGAAGGACTGGGATTTCTTTAAGTGGAGCATGTCCAACAGCTCTGAGTTTGACATAGCTTTGTATGTTAGGCAGAGATCGCCTCTGAGTAGGCGATATGCAACGGAGTAAAGCTGGAGTTTTTTTAGACGGTCTGCGTAGGGCATCTGTTTGAGGCCAGTAATCCTCTTTGTGAGGTATTTCTGTGGCCTTTCCAGTTGTTGTAGATGTCTTGTTAGGTATATACCAAAAGGGGCGTTGTACTCTATAATGGGTCTAATGAGTGATGAGTAGAGGGGAACAATGACCTCTTTTTTTCTGGATGAGAAACCTTTTGTGATGAGGCGAGTCACGTAGAAGGATTTCCTGACCACTGTGGCGATGTGATTATCAAAGGAGAGACTACTGTCCACCTGTGTCCCAAGATCTCTTATCACATTTTCAGCGTTAAGTAGACTACCAGCTATGTGGTAGTTCATGGGTACTGAGTTTTTACCAAAGGGGATGAGAATACACTTTTTGGCATTGAGCTTGAGGCCATGGCTTTGACACCAGGTATCTGTCTCAGTGAGGCCCTTTTGTAGTATGTCCACATCATTAGGAGTTTCAATTTTGGCTCCTAGTTTGCAGTCATCTGCAAACTTTGTTAGCCTGTACTTCAGAGAAGTAGATACCAAACAGGAGAGGACCCAGGACTGAACCTTGTGGTACTCCACTTGTCACTGGTCTGAAGTCAGATTTGGAGTCCGCTACTTTCACAGTGTGGGTTCTGTCCATGAGCCAGTTGGCAATCCATCTTGTGACACAGGGATGTATACCTAGTTTAGTGAGCTTATCTATAATTCCAGAGTGGGGGATGGTATCGAAAAGCCTTGGCGAGATCTAGATAAGCTGTGTGAACCACTTTACCCTCATCTATGGCTTTGGTAACTGCTTCAAAGAAGTCAATCAGGTTTAGGAGACATGACCTGATTTTACAAATCCGAACTAGGTAGGGTCCAGAGTTTGGAGATCACCAATGTCTTTGTTTATGAGTTCCATGATGATACATTCCATGGCCTTGCAGACCAGGCTCATCAGGCTAATGGGGCGGTAGTTCCTGGGGTCCGAGGTGGCTCCCCCTTTGTGGAGTGGGATAACCGTCATGGTGCGCCATTCAGTGGGCACAAAGCCTGAGGTGAGGCTATGACTGAATATGGTACTTAGGTAGGGTGCCAGTTCATTCTGTAGTTCATGCAGAACGCAGCCTGGGATATTGTCAGGTCCCATGGATGCTGTGTTCTTGGCTTTTAGAGTGTGTTTTTTACCTGTGCAGCCGTGATTACAGGAACGTTGCATTCTTCTGGTATAGAGATGGGCACGCTAGGGAGTGAGACGGGGGTAAAGTTAGCACTGAACCTATCTGCCAGGATGTTGGTATCACCAATATACACAAGCCTGATTGGTTGGTATAATCAAGATTTTACCCTGTGTAGTTGTTCCCAGCTCCATGGTGTAGAGTGATAAATCCCTGACTACAACAATTAGCAGCTTGGATGCTAGAGAAACCATACAGGGGAGCATGTCAGTGAGCAGCTGACCTTAGCTTGTCGACCAAGGGAAAAGGAGGTAGTCTGTCACACTGGAATGGCACAATTAAGGAAGAGATTGGCACACAGTATCTATATGGACCAGACACTTGGCAGTGTTTGGCTGCTTTCATGCAGTAGCCTTCATAGGAAGGTGGACACTCACAGAGAAAAGTATTACAGGCTGTCACATATGGGAGTGTGCAAATCAGGTGCCAGGGGTGGCTAAAATAAAACAGTCCCAGAAGGCTGCATTGATAATGACTTAATGCAAATGGAGCACAGCCTACAAGGGGATCACAGAAGGGTTGGTGATTGGCAGACAGCAGGAGGAAATAAAATTATAAAACAGTATTTTACCTTTAATTCTCATACAAAAGATTTTTTGTTGTTGTTTTTACATCACTATTATTACAAGATGAGTTAGTAACCAGTATCCTTTTTTATAGTCAGTACTGCGGTGGTGGTGCTGCGGTAGTGTTGTCGCCTCACAGCAAGATGTTGTGCCATTCAATTCTCAGCTAGAGCGTCTTCTGTGTGGAGACATGCGTGAGTGGGCATACTTTCATTGAAGGTTGTGCATCAGGGCTGTCAAACTCGGCACGTAAAAAATCTACTGCCAATCATTAGCAGACCGGAGTTCCGCTGTGGCGACCCCTAAATAGGAAAAGCCGAAAGACACAAACAAACAATCCTTTTTTATAGTCAGAGTTTATAATTTAGTTTGATGTTTTCTGCATTCATTTTTGTAGCAAAGTAGACACTAAATTACTAATTATTATTTTTCCGATTTCATATGTAGAAGTTTCCCTATATTGTAATGCAGTAGTATGACTATTACATTATTCTTCAGAAAGATAATTCAAATTGAAATACGTATAAAGATATAAGGGTAAAGATAAAAAAGACATAAAATAAAACATATATAGTTTTACATTAAAACATGTCTGGTTAGTTACGTGCTACATATTTTATATTGTGTTTTTTTTTTTTAAGGGAAGCTTTAACCACACACATACATACACACACACACATATATATATATATATATATATATATATATATATATATATACATACACATATACACACACACACACACACACACACACACACACACACACACTTGTATGTATGTATAAATATATATATATATATATATATATATATATATATATATATATATATATATATGGGATCCGTACAGATGCTCGACTGCATCTTTCACCGAATCCCAATTTGGTGAGCATACTTGTGCGAAAGTGCTATTCACCAAAGCAGCACTTTTGCGCAAGTATACTTGTTGTTCCGGTCATACTATGGTGCAGTAAGGGAAAATTCCCTTTTCCCCACTGTAGTGCGACTTCAGAGTGAGAATATTAAAGTAGGGGGGTGTGGGGGGGGCTTGTCCCCCACATCAGGGGGTGCAGGGATCAAGTAGATTTTGAGGGGGGTTTTTTAACATACTTTAACAAAAGCGCTTTTTTGATGAAAGTGTTTTCATTAAAGTGTGTTCGGTGGTAATGGATTTGGACTTTTGATCTTTCGATCAAAAGTCCTAAATATATATATATATATATATATATATATATATATATATATGTATAGACTTTTGTCACAGGTCTGGAGAGATTCTGCTGAATTCCAAAGCATACACTGATAAAATCAAAAAATAAGTACCTTGTGAGTTTCCTCTGTACTTTGCTGACAGTATTTTATTATTTTGCTGATTTTTTACTGTATTTTTCTGCACTTTAAAAAAGCTGTTATGTTGCTTTAACTAGCTAGTGTATAGCATAGACTAGATTCAGACCTGCTGAATCTAGACAGTATTGTTACACTTGAGCACTATTCAGCCATCTTACATTAGACGGGCCCTGTCTGCACCCTTGTGGCAGAAGTGTGTAGTCTGTGCCTCATCTGAGTTGGAGATTACTGGAGGAAAGCTCACTGTGTGCTTTCCTATTGGTAGTTTAGCTGGAGATTACTGGAGGAAAGCTCACTGTCTGCTTTTCCATTGGTAGTTTAGCTGGAGATGACTGGAGGAAAGCTCACTGTCTGCTTTTCCATTGGTAGTTTAGCTGGAGATGACTGGAGGAAAGCTCACTGTCTGCTTTTCCATTGGCACTTTAGCTTAAAAGTGTTTAAGTTCACCTGTATTTAAGCCTTGTGCTTGTGCAAAGCTGCGCACAGTGCAACACGGTTCAGCAGTGCCCTGTATAGATACAAACACCTTGAAAGACAATTTTCTCTTAGATATCTGTTAGTGAAGCCTCCCAATCTTCCCTATTGCATTGCGGGAAACTCAGTTGCACACTGAGAAACACTGCCATAGATTTCACCACTATCCTTCAATAGAATAAGCCCCTTTGTTAATCCTAGAGCCAAATCTGATCAAACAACACACTTCCTAAAAGTAGTTACAGTAAAAATCTGCCAAAATGGACAGTCAGTGTCCAACCATTTCTCCGGCTTGCCTGATTGACATGGGCACCCTGAGGCAATGTAGTAATTGCCTCATGTATACTGACAACCACTTACTCCTAAAACAAACAAATACAATATGTGAGAGATGTAATTACACTATGAATTTGGAATCAGTTATCTCACATAACAACAAACTGGAAATCAAACAGGTTGTCAGTATACACACATCACCTCTCACACAAAACAAGGTCACAGCACATAAACTCACATATGCGGAGGTACTCAATAGTAGCCTACGAAAAGATCAGAGACCTCCCAAGCACAAACCACTTGCACACACTGCAAAGCAAATAGAATCTACTGCACATAATAACACACACCAGTGTCTCAGCAAATAAGCTCATAAGACAAAACACCTCAAAACCAAATGTCCCGGTCATAGGCGACTCCATAGTGAGACACACAAATGTCCCCCTCACCAGGCAGGACAAGGAGAAGGTCAGTGTCAGCTGCCTGTCAAGTGCCAGGATGTGTCAAATCATGCCATTATAACTATATCATAGTGCATGCTGGGGTAAATGACTGTATGAACAGAGACATGACTGAACTCTCAGATTATGTGTTGCGAGCACGTATGTCCCTAGCCCTAAGCAGCTTTCTACCTTCACTCAGGACGTTGCCGCAATATACACAAAAAATGATTGACTTCAACAATTGGCTTAGCTTCTGGTGCCAGTCCAGGGGGATCAAATATCTGTCAGCTTGGGAAGACATGGCTGACAGGTCACACTGCTTTTTCAAAGATAGTCTTTACCTGTCTCCTCTATGCTTTCAGATACTGTCAAAGGCATTTGCCTTCCCCATAGTTCCATTTTGGCAATGTCAAAACAACAAAATTTCCGACATAAAAAAAATCCACTGGAGACAAAGTCAAGGTTATACTGCTTAATGCTAGGAGCCTAAACAGGAAACTGCATTCCCTGGAAACACTCCTCATCTTGGAAGATGCTGATTTCTGTGGAGTCACTGAGTCATGGTTCAAGGCCACAGAAAGCACCCTGGTTGTGAAAGACTTGCCTTCTACACATTCTGTCCCCAAATCAATTGTGAAAGAACCAAAGGTAAAGGTGTATCCATCTTCATTAAAGCCAAATACACCTTGAAAATAGTTAAACAGTATCACTCTCTTGAGCTAGTCCAGGTCCAACTAACCATAGGTAAACACCTTATCACATCATTGCTAGCTACAAGTCCCCCACCATGAATCAAGAGAAGGACACTACCTACCTGGACTTACCAGATTCACTCACTATATAGCCAAACACTTTGGTCATGGAAGATTTCTACTATCCTTCCATTGATTGGGCAATATACATGAGCACAAACATTCTCACCCTGAGGTTTCTGGACTTTGTCAATACAAATGCCATTGAACAGATAGTCTGCACCCCCACAAGGGATCAAATGTCCTAGACGTAGTACTCACCAACATGGGGGGGGGGTCACTGTACTACCTTCTGTGTGTTAACCTCCCTGGTAAGTTTAGACCATAAATCTGTCTCATTCAAAGTAACAAACAGACTTGACACCCCCACAGGAGCAAAGAAAACTGAAAAATTTCTCCAAAGCAAACTATATCCTATTATGCAATGGTACAAAAAGTTTCAAATCCCCCGCTAACACAGCCAACAATAACTCCTATGCAGAGGAGTGCACAAATTCCCTGTGTAACCACCTAAAGAACTGTATAGACTTGGCTGTACCTGACCAGATCAAAATCAAATCCTCTTGAAAAAACAAACCACCCAGGTGGACCTCAAGTATAAGCAGGTTATATAACAAAAGGAAGCAACTGATGCTAAGAACAAGTGGGAACTTACTCAGCAGAAGAAGAATATCCTCCACAGCTTGAACAAGAAAATCAGATATCTTTAAATAGGACAGATATATGTCCTTTAAAACTAGGTACAAAGCTAAATTAGCATCCCTAGTTAAGGATAATCATAAGGCATTCTTTAGCTATGTCTGAATCTAAAAGGGAACACCCAACTATGTGCCAAACTTATAGTGGACTGTAAACTCATACTGAACCTGAAGAAAATGCCAACCTGCTAGCTGACAGATTTGGTGCAAACTTCACCCCTTCTGTCCCCACCAGCCATACCCCAAAGCATACCTGGCACCAGTCTTCTACCTAGTATCCACAAAGAGCAGGTCATATCCGCACTCTACAAAGCCAAAAACATGGCCTCTTTGGGACCAGATAATATCCCAGGCTGCTTACTAAACAATCTAAAACAAGACCTAGTGGAACCACTTGGCACACTCTTTAACCTCAGCCTGAGCACTGGCTTTGTTCCAGCAGAGTGGAGAACAGCAACAGTAAACTCCTTGCACAAAGGGGGTCCATCAACCAACCCTGGGAAGTATAGACCCATAAGCCTAACCAGCCTTATCTGAAAGACCATGGAAAGAATCATCATGGACCTTATCAACTAGGACATAGGTGACCTTCAAACTCTTGACCCAAACCAGTTTGGCTTTGTTAAGGGTAGATCATGCTTACTGAACCTGGTGAACATTTTTTGAGAATGTCACCAAAGCTCTGGATGAAGGCAAAACAGTACATACTGCCTATCTTGACTTAGCCAATGCTTTTGACACAATTCCCCCTCTCAGGTATCATTGAGAAACTCTCCCAGCTGGAGATTAACCAGAGGGGTCCAAATGGAGAAAAGATAAGTCAGCAAGCAAAGGAGAGTAGTATTGTTGAAACTGAATATATCCTCAAGTCTTAGTGAGTACCTTCATGAGGTGGAGCCTGTTTTTCGCAAAATCTCACCAAGACAACACTGATATAACACTGTATTTTATATAGCATCTATCATGAACAGAAGTAGGTCAAAAATTTAAAAAGATAGCTGGGTGCACTAGACCCAGGATAAAAATGTGCCCAATCCTGGTAGGCGCACTGGTGCCAGGACAGGAAAAAAATGACAATGTAGAATCCTGAAAATACAGAAGCATTCATAAAATGGGGCTAGGACAGGCCACAGGTGAGGATGGCCCTCCTGTTGTAGAAGGAAGTATCAGTCCACAAAAATCTCAAAAAATGATAGGCCAAAGAAGAGCCATAAAGATGATAGAGTACACTATTGAGGGTAAGAAAGAAATTATGTTTTATTACTATTATACAAAAAGCCCAGAATTTCCACACACAAGATATACAAAAAGATTGAGAGAAATTAGAGGAAAGAAAAATACTTCCACAAGAAAAACTGTCAGAAGCTGCAAATAAAAATTTGTGTTCATTAATACAACACATTTGCGAAAAACATTATATAGACCAAGAAACTTTGATCTTTTTGGAAAAAGAAGCATCTGAGGAAGTGCAAAAATATAAACAAAACCTAAAGATTTTTGAAAAGTATATAAAAGAAATATGGACATGGGAAAAAAGAGAGATTTGATATGGTGCAATATTTATGCAAAGTCGAAAGCCAAATTAATCAATACAAAAAAGGCAGCCCCAAAGATATTTAAAGAGAAATAAAGGCAGGCAAAGGCATCCAGACATGGAAAATTTCACAATAAAAACTATTACAAAGAAGGAATTTAGAAAAGAACATTAGTAAAGTAGAAGTTAAAAAATAGAAGCTGAAGTTATGGAATGTCTGCGAAGTGAAGGATTTGGTGTAGAAGGTCTAACACAGGTTACATCACAGTATGATGGAACAAGTCCCCAAAGTAAGGAGAAATAGGAAGATCGGGAGACATCTGAAGAAGAAATATGGACACAGGAAAGAAAAAGAGATTTAATATGGTGTGATATCTATGCAAAGGAGAAAGCAGAACTAATCAATACAAAAAGAGCAGCACAGAAGGTATTTGAAGAGTAATACAGACAAAGGAATCTGGACATGGAAAACTTTGCAATACAAAAAATAAGAAGACAAAGAGGAAAATTAGAAAAGGAGATTAGTAATGGAGAAGTTAAAGAAACAGAAACTGAGGTTATGGAGTACCTGCAAAGTGAAGGATTCAGTGCAGAAAATCTAAATCAGAAAGCACCACGGCAGGATAGAGCAATAGACATCCAAATGAAGGAAAAACAGTGGAACAGGAAGCAACTGGTCAGTTGCCATATGAAGATACTTTGGAGCCTTCCACAGGAAACCAGAATAAATGTTCACTTGAAGCTGGACAGCAAGGGAAGAAACAGGAAACTATGTCAACTCTGATGCAGTCAGTGTTGAGTAGTGTTAGGCCAGTGAGTTCCCATATGACAGAGCATCGGAATGACACAGGATAAAACTGAAGAGACTGTTCCACAGAAAGATGCTATAGAACTCACTATAGAATGCTCACAGGAAATGAAGAACAAAAATGTGCCCTCAGTTTAGAAGAAAATGAGCTAAGAGAAGAGTTGCTTAATTTAATAGAAATAGATATATTAAGATCAATGAAAGAAATGGACTGCAGAAGGTCAATAAAACCCAAAACGTCAGAAATTTGATAAAACAAATGAACACAAAACTTAGGATGGCCATAGTGATCCATGTGATATACCAGAAGTAAACACGATATATTACTGTGCAGCTAAATTAATAACCAATAAAATTCCAACACGAACACAGGGTAGTGAGTGAAAGGAAGGGGAGAAATCAATTACCATCATGGAAGTATCGAATAGAGAAAACTATAAAGCAATTAAGACAAGAAGTGCCACTGTTAGAAGAGTATAAAGAGGGAACAGACCTACAAAAATACTCAGGAAGAGACGTGATAAAAGCAGTGCACAGTGTTATAATGGATCAGGATCTATCTTGCAGTAATGAATCTTGCACTATTGCAAATAATAAACTAAAAATCTCAACACAGGCAGAAAAACTTAGAAGATAGATAAATATAAAGGAAAAGTATGGAATAAACAATTTATTGATGACCTGAAAAAGTTCTATAGAGAAATGGGAAACAAGGCAAAAGGAACTGAAAGACCACCCAAAAAAGAAGAAATAGATACATTTTGGAGAAGTATCTATGAAGATCCTGTGGAACATAACAAATATGCTAAATGGATAGAAGTAAAAGAAAGAATAAGAAGTTCAAAGGTACAGGATATGAAATGGGATGAAGTAATGGCCAGAGAGATTGAGATAAAGTTAAAAAAAACCTCCAACTGGAAAACCCCAGGCCCAGATGCAGTACCTAATTTCTGGCTAAAAGTATTAACATCTTTGCACGAAGATTTAGCCATGAGTAAGAACTATTTATATGCACACCCTGAACAGAGGCCAACCTGGTTAACAACAGGAAAAACAATGCTACTACTTAAAAATGAACCTCCAAGTATAGCCAGCTATAGTCAATAGCTAATCCTGCGGTTGCTGGGGGCCCCCTTTTCCTGGGGGCCCCCCCAACCACAGCAAGTTATGTTATCATGATAGTTTGTAACATGTCTGTCAAACCAGCAAAAGCTAGTACAGCAGTCTTGTATATTTAAGAAATCAGGTGAATAATAACTCTTATTTGCATCTCCTTTAAAATTCAAAGACATCTCTGGTGATAATAACATTGTTTCATCAAGTAAGAGGCTTAAAAATTCAATTAAATATTTTATCACTGACGTAGTGCCACAAACCCTACTGGTAGACATTATCTCCAGTAAAACTAGCAAAGCCAGCATTAGGTATCTGCAATACCCATGGCTACAGGGGTATTTAATCCTCCTTGACTGTTTGGGGGACCCACAAAAGCTGCTGCTGGTTGTGGAAAAATGAGGAGTCAAAATGTATTAATTTCATGATTACGCTACTTAACCTGAACATGGCTGTGATATGACCCTTTTATGGTAAAGCTGATAATGAACATGACCAAGGTAAGCACTAGAGAGATCAGCAGCCCAGAGTAACCAAGGTAAGCACTAGGGAGATCAGCAGCCCAGAGTGACCAAGGTAAGCGCTAGAGAGATCAGCAGCCTGGTGTGACCAAGGTAATCACTATAGCAATCAACAGCCCAGACTGACCAAGGTAAGCACTAGAAAGATCAGCAGCCCAGAGTGACCAAGGTAAGCACTAGAGAGATCAGCAGTCCAGAGTGACCAAGGTAATCACTATAGCAATCAACAGTCCAGAGTGACCAAGGTAAGCACTAGAGAGATCAGCAGCCCAGAGTGATCAAGGTAAGCACTAGAGAGATCAGAAGCCCAGAGTGACCAAGGTAAGCACTAGAGAGATCAGCAGCCCAGAGTGACCAAGGTAAGCACTAGGGAGATCAGCAGCCCAGAGTGACCAAGGCAAGCACTAGAGAGATCAGTAGCCCAGAGTGACCAAGGTAAACACTAGGGAGATCAGCACCCCAGAGTGACCAAGGTAAGCACTAGAGAGATCAGCAGCCCAGAGTGACCAAGGTAAGCACTAGAGAGATCAGCAGCCCAGACTGACCAAGGTAATCACTATAGCAATCAACAGTCCAGAGTGACCAAGGTAAGCACTAGAGAGATCAGCAGCCCAGAGTGATCAAGGTAAGCACTAGAGAGATCAGAAGCCCAGAGTGACCAAGGTAAGCACTAGACAGATCAGCAGCCCAGAGTGACCAAGGTAAGCACTAGGGAGATCAGCACCCCAGAGTGACCAAGGTAAGCACTAGAGAGATCAGCAGCCCAGAGTGACCAAGGTAAGCACTAGAGAGATCAGCAGCCCAGAGTGACCAAGGTAAGCGCTAGAGAGATCAGCAGCCCAGACTGACCAAGGTAAGCACTAGAGAGATCAGTAGCCCAGAGTAACCAATCTCAAGTGCAAACCTTGCATTACAAGAAGAGCTGATGCTTCCAATCTTCAGGGATGGTTTTCCCTTTCAGGGTGTTTTATAAATACTGGCAGAACACACGATTCTATAACTCTCAACTTTTTTGCTGAAGAATTCAGCTCAATGCCAAAAATAATAGTAGAATAAAGTCTCAAAATAAACAACACACTTTAAATATTACTCTAATTCACTTTAAAAAGTTAATATAATAACAGATATTGCAGCAACATGCATTTTTTGGACAAGAAGTATAAAACTCTGTTGTCTGGATTTATTGACTGTAATTCTGAATGATTTACCAGCATATCGAACTTTTTACAAATGAGCTCCTCAATGAGGTAAATAGAAATGACTTACCCTTGCTGCACTCAGTGATCTGGTGTGGCAGTGTCAGTGTTGCACGACGTATTACTATTTGCTGAAATAAGTACGAGACTAATATTGCTCTGCTTATGCTTGTGTGTGTTTGTAAAACAAAAATCACTGATTTTTATCTGTGCACACACCAAGTAATGCTAGGAAAACATACGTTATTCTTCTGGGTATCAGTAAAAAAAATACAGTTAACAAGTAATTATATTTCAAAAGTAAGGCATAAAATACATTACAAAACATTCAGACACTTAGATCTTCTAGGATTCTGGTGGCCCATACTCTCTAGACTGTATAAATGGATACAGGAGGCTTCCGTAATTACCCTTGACAATGTGGGGGCCCCACAAAAGGTGTTGTTGGTTGTGGAAAAATGAGGAGAAAAAATGTATTAATTTTCTGATTACGCTCTTTAACTTGAACAGGACTGTGATATGACCCCTGTTAGGATAACGCTAATAATGGCCACTGCTGCTTTCACCTACACTCATTCTAAAATTAGCCCTGCTTAGATATGTGTGTTTGTACAGAAAACTACTGTAGGTTATGGGGTTGTGTGGCTATTACTTCAGTCAAACCTTCGAGTTGTACACAGGAGGTCAGTATAGCTTATGTATGGCCTTAGGACAGTGTGGTTATTGTTTGTTTTACTTTTCTAACAGACCTCACAGGTGTACAAAAAAGGTTACTGCAACCTCTGGAGCGGCAGTGTACTGTCTAGGAGCAGCAGTGTAGAATACATTACTGTGATCATTTTTTTCACTTTCCCCACAATCATACATCAGGCATGTATACTGGTGGCTGCCTTTGGGGGCTATGGGTGAGGAGTGAGCAGGCATGCTATGTATATGTATGTCAGCAGTCTCTTAAAATACATGACTGTGGCAATTTGTACCTCTGCTTTTATAGCAATCTAGCACCAGTGGGATACCCAGTAGGCAGTGACTGTATTTTTTGGGGGGAGGTTATGGAGGCATGCAGTATTGTGGGATAAACCTGTGTATCCTTACAACAATTGGCTTGTTAGTTTATTGTGAGCTGCTATTTTTTCGGCATTGAACATTTAGCCTTCGGCACAGCTTAATACCTTCCTTTAAAGATAAAAAAGAAATAAAAAAAAAACTGAAATTCTTTCTCACTCATGATTTTTGTTTAGGCCACCATTGGATTAAAAGGTTGGGAAATGCTCGAAAGTGCATCCCAGAGCATCTACAACCCTGTGGCTTCTTGGACCCTGGCTTTTTTGCGTTATTTCCTAAAGTATTACTACTATGGTCTTGGTTAGGAAAGATCTGTTGAAAGGATGCCAGGAAAACTAAAGCTGAACAAAAACACTGAATTTCTTTCTTTGATCATAATTTCTGTTTATGCCATCATTGGATGAAAAGGTTGTGTAAAAAGGAAAAAAAATAAAAATGTGCTTCAGAAAAAGTTATGTTGTCTTGAAAAAGCTAAAGAATAAGGCAAAATGTAAGAAAAGAAAGAAAAAAAGTAATGTGCATCATATGAGGAGCCCAACATGGTGGGAGACAGAGGAGAGGACTGGAGGGTGTGGGGAGGGGGGTCTGAAACAGTAGGCCTAGGGTGCCATTTTATCCAAGTCCAGACAGTTACACAGAGTTGCTGTGATGTATCATTGTTGCAACTTTATGCCAGTAACTGTGAATGTCCCTTTGTGAGATGGGCCAACATAGTGTAGTACAGTGACCTGTTGTAATGCAAGAGCATTGTAGCTACATGTCAGACTGTGTGTACTACTCCTAAAAGCCTGCAGCATGAACTAAAAAGTTGCTTAGGAAAGGTGGCAGTGACCGCGTGATATTTACACTGGAAATGCCAAGGGGGCCCCCAACTTGACATTTGCTGGGGGCCCCCCACAATGCTAACACCGGCCCTGCCTGCAAGGTATCCTAAAAATTATAGACCAATAACTTGCCTTCCAATGATGTATAAACAATACACCAGAATTTATGCCGACAGAGTTTATAGTCATTTAGAAGAAAATTCAGTCATGGCAACAGAACAAAAGGGTAGTATAAGAAAGTCATATGGAACATGTTGCTAAATAAAATCATAATGGATAACTGTAAAAGAAGGAATAATCTAAATATAGCATGGATTGACTACAAAAACATTTGATAGTATCCCACATTCATGAATAAAAGAGTGCTTAAAAATGTATAAGATACACTCTACACTGATCAACTGCATTGCAGTGACCATGAAACAGTGGCAGACCACTTTGCAATTAAGCCATGATAAAGGGCAAATTATTATTCCAGGGATAAAAATTCAAAGGGGGATATTCCAGGGTGCTATTCTGTCTTGTCTTTAACCCATTAAGCTATCTACTTAAAAGATTAGGCCATGGCTATAATTTGGCTCCTAGAAAATAACAAAGTGTAAAGACCTCTCATCTTTTCTTTGTCGCTGATTTAAAACTGTATAGGTCATCAGATGAGGAATTGAAAGCACAACTGAAAGTAGTCAAAACTTTTTCAGATGATATAAGAATGTCATTTGGTCTTGATAAATGTGCAAAAGCAACCTTTAAAGCAGGAAAACTGCAGCACCAAGAAAACATCAGTTTGGGACAATAATGTGATATAAAAGAACTTGAGCAAGAGAAAGTGTATAAATATTTTGGAATTGATGAAGGATCAACAATAAAACATGAATGAATGTGAATAAAACTTAGTAAGTAATATTTTAGAAGACTTAAATTAAACCTGAAAACAGCATTGACATCTAAGAACAAACTTCAAACTATAAACCAGTTTGCACTTCCTGTCCTAACTTACAGTTTTGGAGTGATTGACTGGCCCCAAAATGTGTTGGATAGATTAAACGGGTAAACAAGAAGGATGCTTCATGCTTACCAAGTGATTTATAAAAATCATGTATACCAATATTATATATCTCCTGTTCCGTAGGAGGAATGGGCCTCCTTGAAATTGATTACATGTATAAATCTGCAATCATGAGACTGCACACATATTTGCTGACCTCACAAGACCCAAATGTAGTGAAAGTTTTGAAACATGAGGAGAATAAATCTAAGATGACTTCCCTACTTAGTCTAGCAGAAGCATATCGACGTCAAGCAGGAATGGAAGTCAAACCAGAAGTAGATAAAAATAAGACAGCAACTGAATGTGCCAAATAACAAAAGAAAGAATATAAAGTGAAGGATCAGCTGAGAAGGCAAGAAATGGGGAAAATGCATAAATATAGTTGCAAGTATAGAGAACTTCTGGAAGAACCTCAGGTTGATCAGGATCGAATGCAGAAATGGGTAAGGAGAGGTGAATTTAAACCAAAAGATGAAAGGTTAATATTGAAGGCCCAAGATAGTGGGCTATGTACACGTTGGTTTACAAAGTCCATTGAACATGTGGGAGAAACAGAATTGGAAACAGTTGCACACCTTGTTGCTGGTTGTGACATACTAATGGCAGAAGGATTGTGTACTGAAAGACATAATAATGTGGCAAGACTGTTGCAGTGGGGATTGTGCAAACATAATATTGAAGTAGCTGAAAATCACTAGAAACATGAGCCACAAGGCATCATAGAAAATAATGAACTCTACATCACATGGGATAACCCATTACTAACAGTTCAAAAGACAGATGCGAGAAAACCAGATATAGTGGCACATAAAAAGAAGACAAAAGTAGCATTGATCATTGAAATCAATACACCCAGTGACTACAGTGTCTTGTGTACAGACAGACACAAAGTCATAAAATATCAAGATTTACAGGCAGAAATGAGAGCAATGTGGAAGAAAGATACCCAGACAGTTCCAATATTAGTAGGAGCAACGGGTCTTATAAAAAAGAATCTACAATTGTATTTAGATATGTTACCAATATATGTAACTCCATATAAATTGCAGAAGGAATCATTACTGGGCACTTTGCAGATGCTGTGAAGAGCACTTCTGGCTGACATCAAAGATTGAAACAGTACTAATTTCATGAACTTTATTCGTACTTTGACTTAGGAATGGGGGTACATTCCCATCATGGTATTAGAAACCCAAAAGATCTGTAGATTAACCCATACATCACTAGATGGGTAGCCAATTGGCTCACTGACAGAATACATACTGTCAAAGTTGGGGACTCCAGCTCTACCAGTAGACCAGTTACCAGTGTCATGCCACAAGGATCTGTGCTGGGCTTTCTACTGTTTAGAATCTATTGCTCAGAAGTCCAGGTGAAAGTAGATGGCCTGTGGCTTACTAAGTTCACTGATGACTGCAAACTGGGCACAATCATTGAGACCCCAAACAATGTTAACATTTTAAAAAGGGACTAATACAGACAAATGATTGGTGCCAAAGCCACAGACTAGAATTAAATACAGAAAAGTGCGTTATTATCCCCTTTGGCAAACAAGAAGTCCCTCCAAATTACAATATTTATAGCACCCCCCTAAGCTCTCACCCAGTGGTGCAGGATTTGGGAACACAGGTTGATAGCAATCTAAACTTTGATCACCATGCATCCACAGGGGTAAGGAGACCCTTTTGCATTGCACATCTCATAAGTAAGGGTATCACATCCAAGACAAAGGATGTTATAACGCCTCTGTACTCGACCCTCATCAGACCACTAATAGAGTACAACACTCCCTTTTGCATGTACTTTACCAGACACCTGCAGTAGCTGGAGAGATCACAGATGTTTCTCACCAAGAAAATTCAGGGCCTCCAAAACAGGACCTTCATGGAAAGACTGAAAGCCCTGTCACTATACTCTGTATCCTAATGACTGCTGAGAGGTGACTTGTGCCTGCCCTAAAGAGCAGTCTCTGACCCGGCCCTAATGGAAATGCTGCACATCTACAAATCAAATGGGACAAGAGTCACTCTCTCCAGGGATCTCAACCTAGCCTGTGACATTAACAGAACATGCTGGAGAGACAGGTGTATCTCACAGAGATTGCCGCTTCTCTGGAATAAACTCCCAATTCACATGAAACAGAGCTCCTGAATGACCCTATTCAAGAGCAACCTAGACAATTGGATGGGAGACCATAAATTCATCCCAGGGGTGGCAGCCATATCCCTCATGGACAGGGGCAGTCGGTGCTGATCGTAGACTCACTCTGTAAATAACAACCATTTAACTAAGATCAATTAGGGAACATGGGAATAACATGGCTAGACTTGTAAAGGTCATAGGGCCATTAGCCTAGCAACGGCCTATGGACCTCTCTCTCTCTCTCTTTATATATATATCTATATATATATATATATATATATATATATATATATATATATATATATATATATATATATATATATATTTACAGAGAGAGAGAAGGGTGTGAGTGTGTGTGTGTGTGTGTGTGTGTGTGTGTGTGTGTGTGTGTGTGTGTGTGTGTGTGTGTGTGTGTGTAATTTAATTTTAAAATGAAATGAGGTGCTCATTAAAACAGCATCTACACTGCATGTAGACGAATCTACCTTTTCCCACATAGTAAGCGTTTTACTGAAAATCTAGGAATACACAGAATATACAATTCATTGTTCAGACCAAGGACCTTTTACTGCACTATCCCCAGTATACTGTCTTTCCATGGAAGATTTCAGGGCTGGGGATATTTTAGTTAACAACTACAAACCATTTGTAACACTCACTATCAGATTCATTACTTCAGCACACAGAAAAATAAAACAATGAGACACGTAAACTGGTATAATATGGTAACAATGATGAACAAGAGTGATGCAAAACATCTGCTCTAATGTTGTAGCAATCTGTTTTATGTGACCTTGGTTTGTCATCAAGTTATGTACAATCAGGTTAAAATGAATCAGTTTATACTTGTTGCAAAGAGCAGCTGCTCCTTCGCCTCAAGGACATGTAAAATGAGATAATTTAGCAGTCCTGTAGGCCGACAGTAATAACTCGGCCGTGATATCATTACCTACATCTCACAGTGTCTCACTTACGCTCTTGTAAAAACTGGTTGTTTCACAGTGAGGAAAACATGCGCCTCACAAGCAAGAACTGACTCTCTAGCCCTTTCCTTCACTGGTTTCTTACATTATTATTCTCCATATTAAAGTTATTTGTAGGTTTCCAGGCTGGCATTATAGTGTTAATCTGCTGTATGGTGACATAGCCTCAGTCTATGAAAATTACATTCAACACCCTAGTATTGCCCATGTGCCTGACTGGTGTACTTTTAATGAAGTTTTTTTTTCCCTAAAATATTACTAAAACACAAGGAATGTGCTAGATGCTTTATGAAAAACAAGTTAGAGAGCTGTCACTTTATACATATAGCACAGGATAAGGGAGAAAGACGGAATGTGTTGAAGGCCGGTTGTATCTCAAAGGGGTCCAAGCAGGGGAACATGGTAAAAAAGTAAATTCCTTTTCCAGTGCCAGAAAACAAAGATAATGAGGAAGATGGACGCATGTCTGTGTGTGTGTTTGTGTGTGTGTAGGGGGGGGGGGGGTGATAGTCGGTGCAGAACAGCAAAAAAAGAAAAAAAAATGAAGCCATTATCTGATGCATGCATGTTTCTATTTATTTACTTGTATTTGATTGATTGATTGCTTGCTTATCTTTTCCTCTGTCTGGTTCACTGAGAATGAGCTATGTAATGATTTCCAAATGTAAATAAATAAAGAGAAGTGAAGCTACCAGGATGTAAGCTACTTTGCAGCTATGAATTGTACCAGAGAACCTTTGAGCAGCTTAAAGCAAGGGCTTTCGAATCCTACTCCATGCTTCTGACCTCTGCATTTCTTTCATCTGTTTTAGCAATGCTGTTTTCAAAAAATCTTATGAATAGTCCATCACTGACCATTTTGCCAGTAATTAAATACATGTGACATAGCCAACTGAAGTTTTCTATCCTACCCCACCTATCCTTACTGCAACCCACCTTTACTGCTGTAACCCTTTCAATGCTCAGCGAATAATTTCCTGTCTGATCTTTTATACGTTGGATCACTTTACTCACCCTTGGTACTTAGGATGAAAGATATATTTTCTTATTTTCTGTTAAATCTTGCTCTCTGTTATGAAGCAGGTGTCTGCCATCACTTCTTTCTGAGAGCGCTAAACAAGGTGATGTTCATGTGTCAACTGTGCAGACGTTAATGTTGATTTAAATTAGTGTCTGTGACATTCTGAGCATAGATGTAATGATAATTCCATTTTTTCTATCTCTATGAAGTTAATGCAAGTGTAAAATCATGTACATTACCTTTTTATGCAAAAACATAAGGTTAAAAGTTAATGCATGCATCGACAAAGATAAAAACGAAGCAAACTTTTTAAGTTATTCTTGAAGGAACTGTAAGGACAGACATGTTACTTAATTTATCTTAATGTATTAAATGTTCAGGTGCAAGAATTCAAGATTTAATATCACACAAAGCATCAAGTAGAAGTTAAAATTTCTAATGAGGATTCATTATAGCCAAGTGCGCCTCCAGGCGTTTCTGCAAATAACACCTACTGACGCCTCTAGGAGTCAAATATTGTTTGTTCATATTTGCATTAATAATTCCAAAACCATGCTACATATAAAGTATCAGAAGATTTCATCTTAAAGCCTACATGATGGCAAATACCTACCTCTACCCTCTGATATCACTTCTTTAACCTCTTTCCAACTTTTCAAATACCAACTAAAAATTTATCTCAATAAACACTGGCTTTGCTCCTGCACTAATCCAGACTAATGCTAACTCTTTTCTCTACCATCACCCTTGTTTAAAAAAAAAAAATTTACAAATTTATTTTTTATCTGTTTTACTTGCTATATTTCTCATGTAACCTTTTATGCCTTTTTGTGAAAGTGTACAACTAATGGAGCTTTTCTCCCCGGGCCTCTACTGAAAATGGACATATATCCAGTTGGACTAGCCCGGTCAACAAATGTAAAATAAATAAATAAAATAAAAATACAATTGCATTGTCTAATGCAGCTAAAGAGATATTAAATCTTATTTGTGTAGTTTATTTGTATTTGTAGTAATTTCCATATTTCTCTAAATATCTCAACATTCAGGTAACAGAGACAGAACTGCGTAGCCTCATATGAAGGCTTACAGCTGTATGAAGAAAATCTTGCTGACAGTATGTGTCTTGCTTGGACGGTTAATGAGATAATTTGTCTTGTGTCTTTCGGCTTTTCCCGGTTAGGGGTCGCCACAGCGGAACTCCGGTCCGCTAATGATTGGTAGTTGATTTTTATGTGCCGAGTTACCAGCCCTGATGCACAACCTTCAACAAAGGTACGCCCATTCACGCATGTCTCCACGCAGAAGACGTTCTAGCTGAGAATCTAACCGGATAGCGTCTTACTGTGAGGTTAATGAGATAACACAAGCTGTTTATACATTACAAAGTTAATATTCTTTGCCTTTATTTTGACTTATAAAATCCAGTCTAATGCATTGAACTAAATGAATGCCACTAATGTAAAGATTAACTTATCCTGAATAGTTTGCCATTTACAGATTTCTAGTAACACTTATGGTTCCAGAGATATGAATATTTGTTAGAACTCTAAGGTATAACTTCATTTTTTAAAATGCTAGAGCCACACCCACTGGGAGTTAAAGGTACAAACTCAAAAGAGCTGTACTGGAGAGAGTGAGATAAGGGAAGCATAAGAGAAATTAAACTAATAGGAGTGAGATAAGGGAAGCATAAGAGAAATCAAACTAATAGGAGTGAGATAAGGGAAGCATAAGAGAAATTAAACTAATAGGAGTGAGATAAGGGAAGCATAAGAGAAATTAAACTAATAGGAGTGAGATAAGGGAAGCATAAGAGAAATTAAACTAATAGGAGTGAGATAAGGGAAGCATAAGAGAAATTAAACTAATAGGAGTGAGATAAGGGAAGCATAAGAGAAATTAAACTAATAGGAGTGAGATAAGGGAAGCATAAGAGAAATTAAACTAATAGGAGTGAGATAAGAGAAGCATAAGAGTAATTAAACTAATAGGAGTGAGATAAGGGAAGCATAAGAGAAATTAAACTAATAGGAGTGAGATAAGAGAAGCATAAGAGTAATTAAACTAATAGGAGTGAGATAAGGGAAGCATAAGAGAAATTAAACTAATAGGAGTGAGATAAGGGAAGCATAAGAGAAATTAAACTAATAGGAGTGAGATAAGAGAAGCATAAGAGTAATTAAACTAATAGGAGTGAGATAAGGGAAGCATAAGAGAAATTAAACTAATAGGAGTGAGATAAGAGAAGCATAAGAGTAATTAAACTAATAGGAGTGAGATAAGGGAAGCATAAGAGAAATTAAACTAATAGTACTGTGGCACCAACTACCAAGTAAATAAGCTAAGTCAGTCTATCAGTCGGTGCTAGACAACACAATTGTTGCACCTAGTGTCTGCAAAAGTATATATTGTCTTTGCAGGTTATCCATTTAAACCTGATAGGCAGCTGGTAGAAATTTATTTGCAGTACTTTGATCAACACATACTTTCCAGACTAACAATTTCTCCAGTTAAAACTGGAGGAACTCGTATCTGTCGATGGGAAATTAGAAGCATGTAAACTGATTTTCTGTCACTGGTGTTCTGCATGTATATTTCTACGGACATCCTAAAATATAGGCCAGCATGGCAGTCGTGTTCTAATGTTAGAGGCAGTGAACTGACTAATACTGACACCCAACCCCGTTAGTTTGAGCTCCCTTTTCATCCCTCCCATGGACTTAAATGGGCTTCTGTGAAGGACCTTCCTCAGGATGAAAAGGATGCAGGCTGGTATGCATGTCTAGCACTTCTTAGAGAAGATGGACAATAAAACAAATTCTGCGTTCATCCATTTATTTTAATGTAGCTCTTAGAGTTAAGGTGGAACAGCATGAAGCCTACTGTTTAATGACAACGTAAACCCACGGCTTGAACATCTCACACCTGAAGGTGGGGACTGACATTCAAATAAAATTATCAAGAAACAGAAGTTTGGGCATACCTTACCAAACTTTATATCTAGGTTGTTGTTGTTTGTCTTTCGGCTTTTCCCGGTAAGGGGTCGCCACAGCGGAACTCTGGTCTTCTAATGATTGGCAGTAGATTTTTTACGAAATGCCGAGATGCCAGCTCGATGCTCAACCTTCAACGAAGGCACGCCATTTATGCACGCATGTCTTTCGAACGCTACCCAACCGCGGGGAGAACATGTAGACTCCACACAGAAGGCACTCCCAAGTCCAGCCAAGAATTGAACGGGAGAACCTCTTGCTGTGAGGTAACAATGCTACCGCCGTACCACCGCGTCATCGCCGTACCTTTATATCTAGTTAATGCTGAAAAAAATGGGTCCCGTCATACATGTATGACAGATTGTCTAGATACTGTAACAGAATACCTTAAAAGTGAGAGAGATATGGGAAAAGAACATGGGGGAACAGGTAATTCACCTAGTTGAAGGGAATCCCTATGTCATCCTGCTTAGAAGTCATTCAAGCATAAGCAAGTTTGACCCTGATAGGCAGCTGGTAAAAATTTATTTGCAGTACCACTGAAGTACCTGTTCCTTTTGCCTACTTCAGAGCCCACCAACTCCTAATTACAGACAGAGGTCATGAATGACATCCTACAATGTCTGCTTCCACAGGAAGGCAAGTGAGTAATTGTTGGCTTATAAAAACTAGATTGCCATCTACAGTGCTAGCAAAGATTTCCCATCTGAGATGCTAATTATCCAACCTTAGCTAATATCACAAATACTGTAGGCCAAGTCAGAGGAACAAATCTGATTGCTCAAGAGCCACTTCACTTTTTTGGAGACAAATGGAGGCACCATCTCTACAGTGTTTCTCTCTCACTCTCTCTTTTTGATAGCTACTGCAGAGACAACCTTAGCAGGGTACATTTAGCTATGACATGAGCAGATGTGCAGTGCTCCTATTCACAGAAATTCAATGTAATTTGTTTTTCATTTTATTTTATTTATTGCTGATGGGACCTTAGAGGCAGGTAAAACATCCAATTGCACGTAACATGATGCAGTAGCTGTAATACTAAAACTTGTCTTACTAACACTAATCTCTACCTCTCACCTATCCAGAGTTTTGCAGACTGTCCAGAGTTTTCATGCATATCTTTGGTCTGTTCCTCATAATGAAACCAAAAATGGTAGTTAAGCGAATGAAACAGGCCACGGCACTTTACAAACTAACACTTTAATGATAGTTGAGCACTTTTGTTCCAATACTTCCAATGAAACCTATTCAGAACTACATTTCAGTTAAAAAACCTCACTTAAGTAATGACTCTAAAAAGTCATGTGACCTGACAAGTCCACTTCAAAACTTTTACCAATTAACACAATACTTACTTACAATTAAAATTACAAAATATTCAAGCATCAGACTATTTCAATTTTAAAAGCGAATAAATGGAACTGTAATCATTCAGACCAGGAAAATTCATGTCATCTAATCAAATTTCCATTTTAATTTATACTTATCTAGATGTTCATTGATTATAAAGCTACAAGGGTCATTCACTACTTGCTGTATTGCCAAAAAAGCAAGCTTGTGTGAGTTGAACTCATTAATATGTTTAAACAAAGCATTGGTAGTCCTCCCTTTCCTCATGTATGACATGTGCTCATAAATTTGCTTCCTCAGTTTTATGGAAGTCTTCCTAATGTAAAATGCAGGGCATAAATTACATAAAGCTATGTAAACCACTTGTTTTGCATTACAAGAAAAAGCTATTATTTTTGTATTCCTGACCTTTTACACTGAAATGGCCTGATGTGATTATATGTGAACATTATGAGCAACTGTCACCTTTACTCATACCCAAGTTACTACTATGTTAATATTGTGGACATATTTGATTTGTTCCAAGTAGTCTTTAAATGCTTTCTCTTTTCTGTAAGTTATACATGTTTTTTTGCCCTAAGGTTTTTATTGTGCCACCCTCCAATCTAAATAGGTTCCAATTTTTATTTAAAACCTCTGCTATTGCTTTACTAAGGAAAATGTCATTATGAATGATTTGCTAATTCTGAACTCGTTACTACTTTTGGCCCCTGCAGACCATTCCAAAATCAATCAGTATTTGAGGAATTTAAAATAGGTACCTATATACCATTTCTCCTCTTATAAACCACTTTGTCTCTTATTTCATTGGTGAAGCTTGTAGGATAACCCCTCTTGTTGAACATATCGATCACAATTTCACATTCCTTGTAAAAGCCATCCAAGTCTGAGGTCATTCTAGCTACACGGACTAGTTGTCCCTTTACCACTGACTTTTTTGGTGCCATGGGTGCCAACTGTCATAAGTACAAGTTTGAAACTGTAAGTTTCTGTGAATATGAGAACAAAATCTACCATTGCCTACGTCCTTAGAAAATTCAGCATCTAAATATACTATTTTTCTTTATCACACTTCAAGAATTCAACTGAGCTGTTGATATATTCAAAAAATTCCAATAACTTGTCATATGTATCAACCTACAGAATGAATATATCATCCAAAAATTCTTTCTAGAGGTTCAAGGAATTTTTAAAGATACTGTTGAAAATAAACTGTTTCCCAGTGTGCCGTTACCAAATTTGCCAAAATTGGGGCACACGCTGCAGCCATATCTATTCTGGTAACTTGTTAGAAATACTGTCCTTCGGAACATATGAAATTAATTTTTAAGATTGTTTCCATCAGAACTACAACAGCATGTTTGAACATCTTCTCTTCAAGCCACTCCAAACCCACATCTTGAGGTATAACAGAATAGAAATTTTGAACGTCAATGATCACAAAAAGATCATTTTCTAAACAAAAACGAGCTCATTAACATGACTCAAAAATGCCGCGAATCCTAACATAGATATAGCAAGTTAATTAGTTCCTTCTTTAAAATGTTATCCACAAACATAGCTATATAATGCCTCAGATCTAGTTGTGTCAACTATTGGCCTGAATGGAGGATTATCTATACACTTGTGAATCTCAAGGATGCCAAACACCCCTAAATTTACTGGCTTCTCATTAATCATGAAGTCATATTCACTTTTCAACAATTGACATTGTAATTTTGGAGAAACCAATATGAATTTAATTTCTAGACACCACTGTATAAGCATCCTTCAACAATACAGCATTCATACGATTATGGTATTCTTCTTGGTTGATAATAACAAGGCCGCTCCCCTTATCAGGCTTCATTACTCTTATGTTCTTATCTTCACTTACATCCTTCAATAGTTTAACTTCATCTCTCGACATACTGTAAAACCTATTAGTGCAAGGTTGACTTGAGATGCTTCTAATATCTAAGTCTCACAGTTGTTCTAACACTTGAATACTGTAATTTAAAGGAGGGTTAAAACAACTAGGTCTACACATACAATCATAGCTGTTGGTTATGCCACCATTTTTAAACCACATGGCTAGATTTAATTTACAAGTTAATAATTTTAAGTCCATAATGATGTCTACAATATTAGCCTTTCTAGCTGGCACATAAGTCAAACTTTTTGCTAGAACATTGGCACATTCGGAAATAATATTTTTAGCAGACAAATTATAAACATTGAAATCCTGCAGATTGTTATGAACTACTTTAACATGAGAAAGGCAGTCTGAGTCCTTTACAGAGTAACATCCATCAAGTTCTTGTAATTGTGGCTGTGATGAAACCTCCTCTTCATCTTGGCTCCCTGCCTGTGGAATACTTAACCGTTATTTTTTTATTTTATTTATTTAACATTTGTTATTCATTTGTTTTGCCAAGTATCTCTGCTGGTCTCTGCTGTGGATTGTCTCTGATCTCCTCATCTCCTTTTATCTAAAGGGACCAGCTGATTTTGTGGTTCCTAAGTAAGTCCGATGACATAGTATCCTGCTCGCTATCTATTGGCCAATTATTGCTGTCATTCGAAAGGTTACAGCAGAAACTCATCAGACCCATTATTGAGTACAATGCACCAATTGGAATGTACCTGGCTAGGTATCTCCAGCAGCTGGAGAGACCACAGAGGTACCTCACTAAGAGGATTACTGGCCTCAAACAGTTGCCCTATGCAGCACGATTGAAAAAACTAAGGCTTTTCTCTGTTGCATACCACCTTCTCAGAGGTGATCTCTGTCTAACATACCATGTCCAACCCAGAACTGTTGAACATGCTCCATCTTAGCAAAACCAAATCCACTTGAGCTACACGCTCTAGGGATATAAACCTCAGGACAACAATGAATAGAACATGCTGGAGGGATAGATTCCCTTCGCAAAGACTTCCCTTGCTACAGAACAAGGTCCCGATCTACATAAGACAGAGACCTTCACTATTACTCTTCAAGAGGAACCTTGACGAGTGGATGGGTAACAGAAAGTTCACACCAGGGATCATACCAACAGCTCTACTAGATAGGGGCCAAGGGTACTAGCTGCTAGATCAAGGGCCTAGGGAGCTAACCAAAGGGGTGGTGAATACCACACAACGTGGCTGGGCTAATATATGCCTTCGGGCAGATAGCCCAGTATCTACCTATGAACCTATGAACTAGGAGGACTAGGTTATGCCGTGCCATTTCTGTAACTGTCAAAATCTCTTTTTAATTTGTAAATCTTTCATTTAAGAATAGCATCACAGTTTTTGTCCATATTAATAAAAATATTATTGTAGTTAGTCTGATAATCAGCAAACAGCAGATCTTCCCTGACAGATCTATCAAGCATATCTATTTCACTAGATAATTGTTCATTTAGAACATTATTGTCTCACCATCAGTCTCATAATATCACACCCAGCTCTGTCAAAAATCCTTCACAGATCATGATGGAATACAAAACCTTTTGTTATTTCAGTGGGTTGAAAACCTGATTGGTTTCTATGGTTTTTAACAGATAACCATTCCTCGTAATATTGGTGGTTTTCTGGCAAATCAGTGGGAATCAAAGTCACTAAATAATGACATACGTTTGAGCTTCAGGCTTCATAACCTTCAGGAAATGCATGTTAATGCAAAACTTGCTATTCTAGCATCTTTCTAAGTTTATAAGAGCAATATTTAAAAGATGTCCCTATTTTGGGGCCTTTCCCTTCCCCATTATTTTTGTCTCTGTTCAGATTTCTTGCCCTAAGAGGTTGAGGGGTATGCAATAAATAGCCCAATGGTGCTATCTAGTCTCAAAAGCCTTTAAGGCTTATTTATTGAAATATTTTAAATCTGCTGAACAGGAATGTGGTAAAACAATACCAACAAACTGATATTGTGCTTGTAAAGACTGTATAACCAGATAAAACACACTGCATACATTGTATAAGTGTAGCTGTTTCAGACCTGAATTCCTACATTTTACAGAGGTAGACAATGACATAACCTACATTCTAGAGAGTTGGTAACCATTTTTCCTGCAAAACTCATTATAATTTTTATAGAGTTGTAAGAAGAGATAGTTGACAAACAGTTCATACATGCTATACTGCCAAACATGCACTCTCATGATAGGCATTACAGTATATAGTGTATTTACTAAACGGGATACTTTAAGCCGCTGTGGTACAGTGGTAGCATTGTCACCTCACAGCAAGAGGCTGTCATGTTTGATTCTCGGCTGGAGCACCTTCTGTATGGAGTCTGCATGTCCTCCCCGGGGTCGAGTAGCCTCCGAAAGACATGTGTGAATGGGAGTGCCTTTGCTGAAGGTTGGGTGTCGGGCTGGCAACTCGGCACCATAAAAAAAATCTACTGCCAATCATTAGCGGACCGGAGTTCCGCTGTGGTGACCCCTAACTGGGAAAAGGCGAAAAGACAAACAAAAACTGAACAGGACACCTCTATCACATTTACTGTCACCTATTACATAAAAGGAAGTGTACCCTACCTCCTAATATGTACTAGGAGGAAGACACTAACATTATTTTATTCTATAATCCATAGAAGTTAGGATGCATATTGTAAGGCTACGGCAAAGCATGGATAAGGAGTATTGTTAGTAGAAGAATGTTAGTATGAGCCAGAGTATGTGGCAAGCTCTCTCTTAGTATCATTGTTGTACTTACAGTGTAAAGCAGTATTACATACTTCTGCAGGTAGTTTAGGTAGGTATTTAAAGTATTAACATTAATATTTTAGTTAAAAATATTGTCCAACAAAGGTATCTAAAGACTGTGTTGCAAAATTGTATGGTAAGTTGTGTTGCTGTTCTGCTATGTTGTGATTATTCCCTGTATCCCCAAAGCACTGTAATTCAATCATTTATGTTTTGTAGGCACCTTTTAAGTTTCTTCCTGAATGTTATGTCATACCTCTCAATCTCTTAGCAGAAAAAAATCTGAACAAAGTTTAAAATAATGGCCAAAAAAAAAAAAAACAACAGATTTTAAATAGTGCTCTTATAAACCTAGACAATTGCTAGACTAATACGATTTATGTTAGCATACATTATCTGAAGGATATGAAGTCTGCAATTCAAATGTATGCCATTATTTAGTGACTTCAGTCCTCAGTGATTTCCCAGTAATTACAAATTTTATGAGGAGGAGAGCAAAAAAACACAAAGCAAAAATCTGGACATTCTGTGAAAATCTAGACAGTTATGCCTGTAGTTAATTTTCATTCTAAGCTCCTTTAATGGCTTGTTCCAGTTTGTATGGGCAATTTCATAGTAGCTGTCTTCTCCTATTGCTTTTTCTAAAGTGTGGTCTGTGCATCTGTGATGTCACAAAGGTCATGAGAAGAGGCTTTTACAAATAATTTGTTTGAGTTAAAAACAGTATCTGCTAACCAGATATTGTCTAGCCAGTTGGATGTAACAAAGGGATGGATTGCAATGAATGTGTACACAGATTTAAATTTTTGAAAAGTTGTTGAAGTGACATCTGTCCTGTAATTGAAACATACAATGGCAGATGACCTAGAATGTCATCTGTGATGTTATGCTTCATAAATTGTTCTAGGCTGAGTGAAATGGCCCTGCTGACTGGTATGGAGACCACCAACTGGTGAATTTTTATGTCTCAGTTTGTCAGATTGGAGAAACTGCACCCTGATGTTACTGTAAGTGCTCTCTGGGTGGATGTTGTCCACTAGCACCAAAAAGATTTAGTGGGCAAAAAAGTAGTAATATGTGGATCTTAGTTCTCCTGTGGTATAAAATCAGGTCAAGCCAGCATACACAAAGACAATTAAATGATGCCATTCCGAAGTATCAGGGAGTAGGTACATTAACATCTAAAGCAGCTTCAATAAAGAAATTAGAACTAAAAGCACAGCATGAAAGTTAATAGGGAAGGACTTTTAGTAACACAAGACTGTTTTGGAAAGAAGTAAATAAACTTGAAAACAAGAACAAAACACCTGCGTCACCACTCAGCTGTATTTGCATGGCTCATTCAGGGTAGTGATACCTCTTTCCAGCCACGTGACAATGTTTGGTTACCGCTTTCCAGCCACGTGACAATGTTTGGTTACCTCTTTCCAGCCACATGACAATGTTTGGTTACCTCTTTCCAGCCACGTGGCAATGTTTGGTCATTTAAACAAAGACACTATGATTAGCAGTGTAATAGCAAGTAATGAGTTAAGTACGACTACTTCTATAAAAATGGCGGCCAGGTTGAATATGTTCTGTTGTCTTTTGATGACGGGACGTGCCATTCTACTGCATCTTCCTTTCATTTTCTTTTCTGTGTCATTTTAATTTATCTGAATTGCTGTTATTTTTATTTTACATGCATGATACATATAACCTGCTGGAGAGACAGGTTTGTCTCCCAGAGGCTGCCCTGTCTCTGGAATAGACTTCCCATACATGTCAAACAGAGCACCTTGCTGACTCACTTCATGTGCAACCTTGATGAGTGAATGGGAAACCACAAATTTGTCCCAGGGGGTCCACATGTGTCCCTCATTGACAGGGGCAACAGGTGCTGACTGAGGTTTCTTTTTGAGGAATAATCTCCTGGCTAGGCTGGTAAGAGCCCTAGGGCCATTAGCCTAGTAACCTCCTATGATCCTGTGATATAATGGTTTAATCTTGGATATTATGGTTCTTAAGTCTGGCAGCATAACCTCACTGCGGTCTATTAGCTGGCTTATGACATTTAACCTGAAATGCTACATGTGAAAACACACAGTCCACAGATCATAAGAATAGAAAGACACGTAGAATCATCTCTGTATAAACTCATTGCTTCGGGTCTATATTAGAACATCGAACATTCTAAATAGCAAACACTCACATGAGTGAAAATGCAGGACCTCGAAAACGTTATTGTGGGGGGCTGCACCCCCACCCCATCCCCACTAAATATAAATTCCAACTCCGAGATCGCACTACAGTGAGGAAAGGGCAAATATTCCGATCTTCACTGTACTGCGATAAAAAAAGAAACTTTGAGGTCCTGCATTTTAGCTCATGTGAGCGTTTGCTATTTAGAACATTCAATGTTTTAATCTAGACCCCACTGATTCACCTTACTGAGTTGTGAATGCTGTTAGTTACCAATACAATCAGGAACTGAATATGCCAACTCTGCAGTGTACAGAGATAAGCTAATAACTGGCATTCAGACAGGTCAGGACTGGTTAGTGACCCAGCTGTTGGAAAAACAGCTGAGAAGGGTAGGGGTGAGTGGCAAATGGTAGCTGGCTTATGGGGGGATCAGTCCAACTCACTGCATGCCTGACACATGGAAGAAGCAGGTGTTGTAGAATAGAGCAGGAGGCCTGGGATGAGCACATCCATCAGGCTGCACATTCATTCACAGTAGCTGCATTACAATGAACTGTCCAGATTTTCACAGAATGTCCTTATTTTTGCCTCTTATTTTTAGTCTGATTCTCATAAAATTTGTGGTTTTCTGGCAAATCATAGAGGCTTGACGTCACTAAATAGTACCAAATAATGACAGTCATTTGCATTTCAGATTTCATATCCTTCAGAAAATATATAATTAATAATAATATATATAATAATAATATATATAATAATATATAAACTAGGAGAGTTATATAGAAATAAGCAACTTCTCACCAAAGCAGCAAAGATTTCAATAGCAAATTCCCACCTTATCTCCACCCTACTTTATGCCTCTCCAATATATACCAACCTAAGGCAATGCGATCTAAACAAGCTAGAGACCTGCTACAACAAAATCGCCAAATTCGCCACGGGGCATCCTACCATAGTCACCACTGTCTCTCACTTGCTGAACTGGGCTGGCTTGAACTCCCTCACCTCCTTCAGTGGTATCAACTCTCACTCGCCCACAAACTAGTAAACCATCCAGTAAATGTCCCATCCCTCCAGAATCTACTCCAACCCTATCGCACCACCAGACCACTAAGATCCAGCAACAAAAATCACTTGCAGATCATTAAAGCCAATAACTCTGCTGGTGAAGCACTATTCTCTTGCACCATAGCCAAATTATGGCACTCCCTCCCACCCACAATTACCTCCATACCATCATGCACCCACTTCAAAACTTTACTAAAAGCACACCTAAAAACATGCTGGCTATGCCCTTGCAACTCCCACTCTAATATCACCCACCCCATCCAACCACTACCTTTCTTTCCACTCCACCAACTACCTTCACCAAGAATGATGCCACAATATAGAGACAAGATGATCAGCTTTAACAACTGGCTTAATGTCTGGTGTCATTCAAAGGGGATCCAGTGTCTGTCTGCCTGGGATGACATGCTTGACAAGCTGCTTCACAAGGGACGGCTTGCACCTGTCACCCCTGGGATTCCGGATATTGGCTAAGGCTCTTGCCACCCCCATAGTGCCTTTTTTAGGCAAGGCTCAAATTCTAAACCTACCACCCTAGAAAACAAAAATGGGAAGAAATTGAGGGTAATGCTGCTCAATGCCAGAAGTCTAAATCTCAAAATGCATGCACTCGAGGCCCTTCTCAGTATGGAGAACATCGATGTCTGTGCTGTAACTGAAACCTGGTTCAAGGCTCCTGAGAGCACCCCGGCACTATTAGGTTTTACCTCATATCATGCGTTCGGCCCCAAAACCCAGACCACACCACAAAAGGAGGGTGTATCCATATTCATAAAGGATACCCACACCTCCAGGTTGGTGGCAATGCACTAAGCTTGAAACCATCCAGGTGCAACTAACCATAGGCAAAACTGCTCTACAAATTGTAGCATGCTACAGGCCACCCTCTCAAACTCAGGAACCCCACACAGCCTTCCTGAAGACACTGGAGGGTATAAATGTATCTCCAAACACCATCATATTGGGTGACTTCAACTACCCGAATATAGACTGGGAACATTACTCAAGCCCTAACTTTCTAGCCCAACGGTTCCTGGAGTTCATAAATTCAAATGCCATGGAACAGCTAGTCACTGTTCCCATGAGAGGAGAAAATATACTAGATCTCATTATCACAAACATGGGGACAAAATGCTCCACACCGGAAGTATATCCCTCATTGGTGAGATCTGATCATAAACTAATCTCACTGGAAATCCACATCCCGCCCCCACCCCAAACAAAAAAGACCACAGTGAAGAACTTCTCTAAAGCAAACTTCACACTACTCAAGACTGGTGTGGTATCCTTCAATGCCCCTGAGCCAGTGGAAACCACAACCCAAGCTGCAGAAGCCCTTATAAATGCCTTCTATGAACACCTCCAGGACTGCATGAATCAGGCAATCCCAAATAAAACCAAGACTCTTTCCACAAAGGGCAAATGTCCAGTCTGGTGGACCCCAGCCATTAACAAACTTTACAATAAGAGGAGAAAGCTATTACATGATAGAACAAAATCCATAAAAGGGAAGTCACCCCTGATCATTATCAGTAAAAAAATACGAGCACTCATAAAATCAACTAAGGCCAATTTTGAGAGAAAAATTGCCATGGATTCAAAGGACAATCATAAGGCCTTTTTCAGCTATGTTAGGAACCTGGGTGGGAACTCCCAGATATGCTCAGAATTAGTCCAAAATGATACAAAATCACTGAACCCACAGACATTGCCAACATACTGGCAGACAGGTTCAGTGCAAACTTCACCCCTTTCCCCTAAAGGAGAGATAACTATCCCAGCAGAGTGTAGCCTCCCAGACATCTCAAATGCGCAGGTGAAAGCTGCTCTCTCTAAAGCTAAAAACACAGCATCAATGGGACCGGATGGTGTCCCGGCTGTGTGCTACGAGCTAAATGAGGAATTAAACCCGCACATAAGGCAGCTGTTTAATCTCAGCCTTACCACAGGATACGTGCCCAAGGAGTGGCGTACGGCAACTGTGGTCCCACTCCACAAAGGCAGTGCCTCTATGGACCCTGGTAATTACCGCTTCATAAGCTTAACAAGTCTAGTCTGCAAAGCTATGGAGAGGATCATAATGGAGCTCATAAACAAAGATATAGGGGACTTGCAGACATTGGACCCGTCCCAGTTTGGCTTCGTCAAGGGCAGATCATGCCTTTTGAACTTGGTCGACTTCTTCGAAACAGTCACCAAGGCCATTGATGAGGGAAAGGCAGACCATACAGCCTACCTTGACCTTGCAAAGGCCTTCAACACAATACCCCACTCGGGTATTGTAGAAAAACTTACCAGCTTAAATGTAAACCCATATGTCACAAGATGGGTTGCAAACTGGCTTAAGGACAGAACCCACAGGGTTAGAGTTGCTGGCGCTATGTCAGACTCCAAGCCGGTCACAAGTGGTGTCCCACAGGGCTCGGTCCTTGGCCCCCTATTGTTCGGCATCTACTTCTCAGAAGTACAGGCTAACATGGGAGGACTTTGGCTGACAAAGTTTGCAGGCGACTGCAAATTGGCCATAGTGGAAAGTGCATCGGACACGGATATCCTTCAGAAGGGACTCACAGAAACAGATAGCTGGTGCCAGAGCCATGGCCTGAAGTTAAACGCCAAAAATGTATAGTCATACCCTTCGGGAAAAACAAGGTAACCCCAAGCTACCATATAGGTGGCAATCCACTAAGCACAGAAGAGGTTATCAGGGACCTGGGGACCCAGGTTGACAGTGGCCTTTCTTTTGACACTCACGTTGCTAAAGTGGTTAGAAAGACCTTCTACATTGCCCACCTGATCATGAAGGGATTCACATCCAGATCTAGTGAGGTCATTGTTCCCCTGTACTCTTCACTTATCAGACCAATGATCGAGTACAATGCCCCATTCGGGATGTATCTCACCCGACATCTGCAGCAATTGGAGAGACCCCAAAGTTCCTCACCAAAAGGATAAAAGGACTCCAAAATCTGTCATATGCTGCCAGATTGAAGAAACTCCAGCTCTATTCAGTTGCATACCATCTGCTCAGAGGTGACATGTGCCTGACATACAAGGCCATGTCCAACCCGGAATTAATGGACATGCTCCACCTCAAAAAATCCAAATCCACCAAAACCACTAGAGCAAGCGACTTAAACCTTAGCACGGATATAAATAGGACATGCTGGAGGGATAGATTTATCACTCGGAGACTCCCTATGCTGTGGAATAAAATCCCGATCCATGTGAGGCAGAGCACCTCGCTGGCTCTGTTCAAGAGAAATCTTGACCTGTGGATGGGAGATCGTAGGTTTATCCCGGGAATCATCTCTGTGTCACTGCTGGACAGAGGCACAATAAACTAATGGGCACAGTATTTTTTCATATAAGGGGTGGCATAAGCCACAAAAATTTGGGCTAGGCTTATAAATGCCTTAGGGCAGATAGCCTAGTATAAACCTATGAACCTATGATTATAGCAAGCTCAGATGCTCATAAGCCTAGTACTTATTATACAGCAGGAACTTCTTATTGTAACATTTGTTAATGTCTGTTATGTACTTCACAGATAAAGATTCTGGTTATCTACTGATGTACTATGTTGTTCATCTGTAAATATGTTGTAAGTAATTGCTATGTTAAATTGTTAATCGCTATGTAATTCAGTGTAACTACTGTCTGTTTATTTTAACTGTGGAGCTTTTCTCCCTGGGCCTCCACTGAAAATGGACCTATGTCCAGTCGGGCACTCCCGATCAACAAATGTAAATAAATCATCATCTTCTTTCGGCTGTTCCCGTTAGGGGTCGCCACAGCGGATCATCTGTTTCCATTTCTTCCTGTCCTCTGCATTATGCTCTTTCACACTAACCGCCTGCATGTTCTCTCTCACCACATCCATAAACCATATTTTAGGCCTTCCTCTTTTTCTCTTACCTGGCAGCTCCATCCTTAGCATCCTTTTCCCAATATACCCAGCATCCCTCCTCAGCACATGTCCAAATCAACGCAATCTCGCCTCTCTTACTTTGTCTCCAAACTGTCCAACCTGAGCTGAACCTCTAATATACTGATTCCTAATCCTGTCCATCCTAGTCACACCCAGTGCAAATCTTAACATCTTTAACTCTGCCACATCCAGCTCTGACTCCTGCCTTTTCGTCCATGCTACCATCTCCAACCCATATAACATAGCTGGTCTCACTACCCTCTTGTAGACCTTCCCTTTCACTTTTACTGGTACCCGTCTGTCACAAATCACTCCTGACACTCTTCTCCACCCATTCCACCCTGCCTGTACTCTCTTCTTCACCTCTCTTCCACACTCACCATTACTCTGAACTGTTGATCCCAAGTACTTAAACTCATTCACCTTTACCAACTCTAGTCCCTGCATCCTCACCATTCCTCTACCCTCCCTCTCATTTATACACATATATTCTGTTTTAGCCCTGCTGACCTTCATTCCTCTCCTCTCTAAAGCATATCTCCACCTCTCCAGGGTCTCCTCAACCTGGTCCCTACTCTCACTACATATCACAATGTCATCTGCAAACATCATAGTCCATGGGGCCTCCTGTCTAATCTCATCTGTCAACCTGTTCATCACCACTGCAAATAAGAAAGGGCTCAGAGCTGATCCTTGATGTAATCCCACCTCCACCTTAAACGTATCTGTCACTCCCACCGCAGTCCTCACCAATGTCACACTACCCTTGTACACATCCTGTACAACTCTTACATACTTCTCTGCCACTCCCGACTTCCTCATACAATACCACAACTCCTCTCTAGGCACCCTGTCATATGCTTTCTCTAAGTCCACAAAGACACAATGCAACTCCTTCTGACCTTCTCTGTATTTCTCCAACAATACTCTCAGAGAAAATATTGCATCTGTAGAGCTCTTTCCTGGCATGAAACCATACTGCTGATCACTAATCATCACCTCCCTTCTTAACCTAGCTTCCACTACTCTTTCCCATAACTTCAAGCTGTGACTGATCAATTTTATCCCTCTGTAGTTACTGCAGCTCTGCACATCACCCTTATTCTCTGACTTTCCAAAATTTCATTAAACAATCTAGTTAAAAAGTCCACTGCCATTTCTCCTAAGCACCTCCATGCTTCCACTGGTATGTCATCTGGGCCAACAGCCTTTCCATTCTTCATCCTCTTCATAGCTGTCCTTACTTCCTCCTTGCTAATCTGCTTCACTTCCTGATTCACTATCCCCACATCATCCAACCTTCTCTCTCTCTCATTCTCTTCATTCATCAGCCTCTCAAAATACTATTTCCATCTACTCAACACACTCTCCTCACTTGTGAGTACATTTCCCTCACTGCCCTTTATCACCCTTACCTGCTGCACATCTTTCCCAGCTCTGTTCCTCTGTCTAGCCAATCGGTACAGGTCCTTTTCTCCCTCTTTAGTGTCCAATCTCTCATACAACTCTCCATATGCCTTATCCTTAGCCTTCACCACCTCTCTCTTTGCCATGCACCTCATCTCCTTATACTCATGTATATTTTCTTCATCTCTTTGACAATCCCACTTCTTCTTCGCCAACCTCTTCCTCTGTATACTCTCCTGTACTTCCTCATTCCACCACCATGTCTCCTTGTCCTCCTTCCTCTGTCCAGATGTCACACCAAGCACCTTCCTAGCAGTCTCCCTTACTAGCTCTGCTGTAGTTACCCAGCTATTCGGTAACTCTTCATTGCCTCCCAGTGCCTATCTTAACTCTTCCCTGAACTCCACCTCACAGTCACCATTTTTTAACTTCCACCATTTAATCCTTGGCACTGCTTTCACACTCCTCCTCCTCTTCTTGATCACCAACGTCATCCTACAGACCACCATTCTATGCTGCTTAACTACACTTTCCCCAGTCACCACTTTACAGTCTCCAATCTCCTTCAGACTGGCCCTCCTACGTAGGATATAATCAAATGTAAATAAATAAATAAATAAAATATAATAATGCAAAATATGTCATTCTAGAAACTTTCTAAGTTTATAGGAGCAATATTTTAAATCTGTCCCTATTTTTGGGCCTTTTCCCCTATTATTTCTAGCTTTGTCCAGATTTCTTGTGTTGAGAGGTTGAGAGGTACAGCGTATATACATGTCACAGGGCAGCATCGTGGGATGATGTGAATTATGCAACTATGACCAAAAAAAAAACCTGATGGCTCCATGAATCATAGCATCCTGTGACCAGCTTTCACCCCCTCCTCCTCCCAACCAACACAAACATATGTGAGAGATGCAGCTACACAGCCAAGCTGGAGGCTAAGCTCTCTCAACCCACAACTGGATCATCCAGTCACAAGGAGAAGGGCAACACTAGCACCACATTACCAGACTCACATAGACCAGGCATAGCTGCACCAGCAAACAACTCTCAGAAACACGCAAAAACATACTCAGAGGCTTTAAATAAGAACCCGCCTAAACAACAGAGACCTCCTAAGCATACAACTAAGCAACCCCCACCCCACAACAGAAACCAGACAACACATATGTCACAACATCAGTGTGCCAAGCAAAAACAGCCCCTAAGGCTAAATAACACACCTAACACACTAATAATCGGTGATTCTATCATCAGGCACACAGACGTCCCACTCACTAGACTGAATAAGGAGAAGGTTACCGTAAGCTGCCTGCCGGGTGCCAGAATCCGCCACATAACACATGCACTCAGGTCACTCCACAAGTACAGATATGAGTCTGTCATTGTACATGTTGACGTAAATGACCTGAGACGTACCTCCCTGGACTACATGAAAAGAGACATTCAGGAGCTCTCTGACCATGTAGCCCAGACTGGTATGACTGACTCTGAGTAGCATCCTGCCCTCACCCAAAATGATGCCAGCATACGAACAAAACAATGATCAGTTTCAACAATTGGTTAAACTACTGGTGTCATTCAAAGGGGATCCAGTACTTGTCAGCCTGGGATGACATGCTTGACAAGCCACGTTGCTTTGACAGAGATGGCTTGCACCTGTCGCCTCTGGGCTTTCGAATACTGGCCAAGAATCTTGCCGCCCCAATACTGCCTTTTTTAGGCAAGGCTCAAAAGACAAACCTGCCTCCATAAACAACAATAATAAATATAAACTGAAGGTAATGCTGCTCAACGCCAGAAGTCTAAACCTCAAAATGCACGCACTCGAGGCTCTCCTTAGTATGGAAGAAATCGACGTATGTGCAGTGACAGAAACCTGGTTCAAGAATCCAGAGAGCACCCCAGCACTACCAGGCTATAACTCCTACCATACCTTTAGGTCCCAAAACCAGGACCAGAACACAAAAGGAGGGGGTGTGTCCATATTCATCAAGAACACCCACACCTCCAGGCTAGTAGCACAGCACACGGAATCTGAGACCATCCAAGTGCAATTGACAGCTGGTAAATTGACTGTTCAATTTATAGCTTGCTACAGATCTCCCACCTTGTCCCAGGACCCTCATGCAGCATTTCTGAGAACATTAGAAAGTATGAAGATTCTACCCAACACCATGCTACTGGGTGACTTCAACTATCCAAACATTAACTGGGAAAACTACTCAAGCTCAAACGCCCTAGCCCAAGTTTGGTATAAGTTCATGATAATTGTATACATGTTTTTTAAATATTTTTTTAAATATTTGTAACTTGTTTCTTTAATTTAATTTGTAATTAACTGAGAGTAATTACTTAATTGTTAGTAGGGGTGTGTCTTTTGAAATGTATTTAAAGTGAGTTATTAGTCTTTGTGGAACTTTTACTCTGTAAAGGCAAGTTTTGCCGAGGTGCTAGAGAAAATTACTTGTGTTTTTTACCTTCAAGTGGATTAAATATTTATCCAGACGTGCAGTGGAGTTTTTCTTTCATGGTATTACAAATAGAGTTTTGTACTTTTCTTTGGTGGTTATTGCAATGCTTCCATGAGTTTATAAACTCAAATGCCCTGGAACAGCTGGTCACCACTCCCACAAGAGGTGACAACATACTGGACCTGGTCATCACCGACATGGGAAACCTGTTCCACACCTGAGGTAAACTTGTCATTGGTAAGATCAGATCACAAACTAATCACACTGGACATCCACATCCCAACCCCCCCCCCCCCACACACACACACACACACACACACAGTCAAGGAAATAAAGGTAAATAACTTCTCTAAAGCCAACTTCGCACTCCTCAAGACCGAGGTGGGAAGTTTCAAAGCTCCCAATCAAATGGAAAATGATGACCCATCGGCAGAATCCTTTACAAATGCATTCTATGAACACCTTCAAGAATGCATAGAACGAGCCATCCCAAGTAAAACCAACACCAACTCCTCAAAAAAGAGGAAGCCAGTCTGGTGGACCCCAGCCATAAATAAACTTTACAACAGAGGGAGGAAACTCCTGCAAGATAGAACAAAATCCCAAAATAAGAAGGCATCTCTGATTAACATCAGTAAAAAACTGCGCTCCCTCATTAAATCATCCAAGGCCACCTTCGAAAGAAAAATAGCCAATGACTCTAAGGATAACCACAAGGCCTTCTTTAACTATGTCAAGAGTCTAGGGGCAAACTCTCAGATATGCTCTGAGCTAGTGCATAATGGCCATAAATACACTGAACCAACCAACATTGCCAACATCCTGGCTGACAAGTTCAGTGCAAACTTCACCCCCCCCCCCCACCAAAGGGGCTGGCACCCATCCCAGTAGAATGTGGCACTCCAGATATCTCAGATACACAAGTAAAGACAGCCCTTGCAAAGGCCAAAAACACAGCATCAATAGGACCAGATGGTATCCCAGGTTGTGTCTTACATGAGCTTCAAAATAAACTAACCCCCCATCTCAAAACACTATTCAAACTCAGCCTCTCTACAGGCTATGTACCCAAAGAATGGCATACAGCAACAGTCGTACCACTCCACAAAGGTGGTGCCACAACTGACCCTGGGAACTATTACCCTATAAGCTTGACTAGCTTGGTCTGCAAAGCCATGGAACGCATTGTCATGGAGCTCATTAACAGGGACATTGGGAACCTCCAGACACTGGACCCCACCCAGTTCGGCTTTGTTAAAGGCAGATCTTGCCTCCTGAACTTGGTTGACTTCTTCAAAACAGTCACCAAAGCCATAGATAAAGGGAAGGTGGTCCACACAGCATATATGGACCTCGCTAAGGCGTTCAACACCATCCCTCACTCAGGAATCATAGACAAACTCACCAGCTTAAATATCAACCCCCATGTCACGAGATGGGTTGCCAATTGGCTCTCAGACAGAACCCACATAGTAAGAGTGGCAGGCATCATGTCTGACTCTAAACCAGTCACAAGCGGAGTCCCACAGGGGTCAGTCCTGGGACCCCTCCTGTTCGGTATATATTTCTTCAAAGTACAGGCAAATGTGGAGGGACTGCGGCTAACCAAGTTCGCAGATTACTGTAAATTGGGTGTAATAATTGACTCTCCAGCTGGCACAGACATCCTGCAAAAGGATCTCTCAGAGACAAACACCTGGCGTCAAAGTCACGGCCTCAAGCTAAATGCCAAAAAATGCATAGTAATCCCATTTGGGAAAACAAAGTACCTACAAACTACCACATAGATGGGAATCCACTAAGTACAGAAGAAGTAATTAGGGACCTGGGTACCCAAGTAGATAGCATGCTCACCTTTGAGAACCACATTGCCAAAATGGTCAGGAAATCCTTCTATGTGGCACACCTGATCACAAAGGGTTTCTCATCCAGATCCAAGGAGGTGATTGTGCCCCTTTACTCCTCACTCTTTAGGCCCATAATAGAGTACAATGCCCCATTTGGGATGTACCTCACTAGACACCTGCAACAACTAGAAAGACCACAGAAGTACCTCACTAAGAGGATTAAGGGCCTTAAACAATTACCCTATGAAGCATGACTAAAAAAGCTCCAGCTCTTCTCAGTCGCTTACCATCTGCTCAGAGGTGACCTATGCCTGACCTATAGGGCCATGTCAAACCCTGAACTAATGGACATGCTTCATCTCAAAAAAACGAGATCCCTCAGAACCACTCGTTATAGCGACTTGAACCTATGCACAACAATAAACAAGACATACTGGAGGGATAGATTCCTGTCCCAGCGACTCCCCTCACTCTGGAATAGAATCCCAATCCATATTCGACAGAGCTCCTCTCTGACCCTCTTCAAGAGAAATCTTGATGAGTGGATGGGTAATCATAAGTTCTACCCTGGGATCACTTCAGGAGCCCTGTTAGACAGAGGCCCAGGTTACTAATCTAATGGGGAGGCGAAAGCCATCACTCTGTGGCTAGGCTTATAAATGTCCCTGGGCAGATAGCCTAGTACTTACCTATGAACCTATGAACCTAAATGGGCAGGTTAGGTCATGATAAGGCTGATGGCTGTTTGGTAATAGAGAAAAAAATGCCCAGAAAAAAAAACAGGTATGTAATGAACAGATGAAATGTGAGTTATTCCTTAAGAGGGAGGATTCAATATGTCATTAGGGCTTTCATGAATCTTTATACCTACAGTCAGTCAATTAGGCATAACACTGCAAACTCAGATATTATTAACATGGGTTAAAGTTCAAGGCATTCACTGCCACATGCTTTACTTCAAACAAATGCCTAGACAATTTGAAACTTATTGCAATGTAATTTGGAGCACTGATGTGATACAAGTCAACAGTTTTATGGTTTGATACTCATTTTCCTCATGGATAGGTGACCACAGGTAAACATCTCAATATATCATTTTTCAGCCCAGCCCCATATTATTCATAAACAAAATATAAGGGCTAAAAAGTATCTTGGGAATGTAAGGCTAAGCTTCTTAAGATCCTCACAGATCAGTAGTGTACTAAGTATCTATGAACCTGTACCTTCAGCTTCAAGAAAATAATTGTCCAGTCTCAGCAATACGTGTTTCAGAAGTGTTTGTTGAATGCATATGCCGATTGCATAATCTCCTTATTTACATTGTGAAATGTTATGTAACTGTTCCAGCTTGTATTATTGCCTGTGCTACAGAATAACATTTATTTTGAACATGATATCTTAACCTGTGTTCCTTTTTTTGTAACGTTCGTGAATTGTAGTTTGATTACAAGCATTATTTAATGACTTAACAAATTAAAATAAGGTGACCACAAAACAAATTAGTTTTGTTTCCTCTTGCTGTCTTACATGCAGATAGTTGAAAACTCAGTATTTTCTCTCTGTCCCTAACTAAAGAGGTAAAGTAACACTAAGCAGGCTTTATTTCAAATCAGAAGCCTGCACTAAATGTACATATAAGTATCAGTAACAATTCACAGTATGATGATATCCCCATATCTGAGATGGACTGGCTTCCCATCCAGAATTAGTTCTCTGCCTTACGGCTTTGTTTACTGGAATAGGCTGGTTTCTCCACAACTCTAAATAAGATAAAATTATCATTGTCAACTCCCTTTTCCCCCATTTTCTACATGGGTCAGCGTGTTGGGTCACTTGTCACCATCTCTTCTTATTCAACGCTTCTCTCTTATCTTCTTCAACACTCGAGCCTGACTATCGCAAATCGTCTCTCACACAGTCCATCTATCACCTTGCTGCATGCCCTTGTTTCCTTTTGCCTTCTTCCTCTCTGTCCCAAATCTTCTTCACCAGATTTTCTGATTCCCTGAACTTGTTCTCGAACCACCATAAACTAAATAAGATAAAACATATGTTTGAAAATGAAGTTATAAATCCACAGGATGATTAAACATTGCTAATAAATTTACATTCCCCATACATTAATCAGTGCATTAAACAATTAACTGCTATTGGAAAGAGTAGCAGGACCCTTTAGTCCCATGCCTTTCTAATACAAACTATAACTGAGTCCTCTTTTTTAAATGTAACGCAAGAGTGTCTGGATCCTCTCATTACTATAAGGTTACCAACAGGATGGCAAAGAAAGTATATTTGAATGAATATTGATGACTTGTTATAACTAATCCCCATCAGCATAATTAAAGTAAGCAGTAATTTGCCCCCAAAAATCAAACAGCTATGTTTATTTTAACTTAGTATTAATACTGTCACAGATTTTAGCAAACTACACTTTTTGCGCTCCTTTCAGATTTTAGCTAGAACATAATCAGATTCAATTTGCCCGTCATACAATGTTACATAGCGTGACTAATGTTAAATATCAAAATATTTTGCCTAGCTCCATGGAGTAGAGAGAGATGGACCCAGGCAACCAGACTTAAATTAGTGGACCCAAGAACTGGAGGACCAGGCAGAGAAAGAGGGAGGAGGAGTGAAGGGGAATGGCTTGCTTGCCTTTCCTGAGTGGGGTAAGGGTATGCATGCATTTGGGAGTACGCTGGTAAAGACCACTGTTCATGCTCTGATGGAATGGTTGGGGTCATGTGGAGAGAATATCCCCTGCAAAAGTGTGGGGACTTTATCCACAGATGCCTAATTGCGTGCTCCTCCCTTATCATTATCCAAATGTACATAGTAAGATCCTGGGGAAAATAACAAAAAAAAATGTGTCACCCCTTATGGCTGTCTAAATGATGGCCCCCACCCCCAGATGATGTTCACCATGCTGAAGAGGAACAAATGGGCCAAATGACTGGGAGAGGGATGATGGTCAACAGACAGCAGAGGTAGAAAGCTGCAAAAATATATCAAAGCATAACAAGTTCTTTTAGCTTAGTTATCTTATCAGTCTTCTGAGTGTAAGTTTGTATCAAAGTGTAATAAGTTCTTTTACCTTAGTTATCTTATCAGTCTTCTGAGTGTAAGTTTGTATCAAAGTGTAACAAGTTATTTTAGCTTAGTTATCAGTCTTCTGAGTGTAAGTTTCAGTGTTTGTTGCTTTTATATGAATTATGGCTTGGTTTTGTAAATGCCACGGCTCACAATAGCAGGTCATGAACTTTGCAGGGAGCATTTCTACAAACTTGTCAGCCTCTGACATACATTTATGATCTTGCAGAGTGTGGGTCTAGGGCAAAAATATTAATTTTCTCTAAAAAAATCATTCATAAATATAGTGCAAGAGATATGAAGAAGCAATTCATAGACACAAAACACAGTCATGAACAGTGGTGTACAAAGAAGTTAAACTGTGAGCTGCATACAGGATACATTGCTTTGTATCTTGCATTCCACCGCACAATTTATTATCAGTCACTGTGTTGCATGTTGATATTACTCAGCACAGCAGGGAAGAGTTACAAATTAAAGTTTGCTAAATTGCTTTTTTCCTGAAAAATGTTTCACTCACTCATGATGGTAGAACTAGGGCATTACCATAATATGCTTATGAGGTGACCTGGAGCTCAAGGAAGACACAATGGTGGGGAGGAGACAAGTGTGGCTGTGCAAGCAGGGTTGCATGCATCTCAGGGACTCTGTTGGCGTCTACATCAGAATAGCAAACGCTAAAAACAGCGAACGCTCTTCTGTCAAACTGTAAAGTTTGAAACCCAAAAATTTCGAAGTCAAGGATCTGCAAATTTTTTCCCAGGGGAAAAAAATTCACTGATCCAAAAAAAATATATACAAACAAAATAAAGTGGGGGGGCTGTGCCCCCCCCACACCCCCCAACTTAAATAAAGCAACTTGGAAATCGCACCACAGTGGAGAAAACAGCAAAGTCCCTAGAACAGCCCAGCAATTTTTGTCCCCTGGGAAAACAAATCACTGTTCCGTGACTTTGACATTCTCAGCGTTTGAACTTTACAGTTCAACAGAAGAGTGTTCACTAATTTCAGAGTTTGCTCTTCTGATAGGAACCCCTCTGTTGTTGGTAATTTTTTCCTATGGTAGAATGAAGCTGTTTTTAATTTTAATTTTCTGTTTATCACTGATATGCTGCTCAGCTCTGGATGCAGAGCAACAAATCAGCAGGGAAGGGAGATTGATGTGTTCACTACCACAGCACCATCTGCTCTGCTGATACATAGTTGGAGTCCCATAAGGTATACAACTGGGAACAGCCCATGGTTTCCCATAAATAACTAAATAAGGTACCCCACAGGGTATACTGTTGGGAACAGATCATGTGTTCCTCTAAATAACTAAATGAGGTGCCCCACAAGGTATACTGCTGGGAGCAGACCATATGTTCCCCCCCATAAAAATAAATAAGGTACCCCACAAGGTATACTGCTGGGACCAGACCACATGTTCCCCTAAATAACTAAATGAGGTGTCCCACAAGGTATACTGCTGGGAGCAGACCATATGTTCCCCCCATAAATAAATAAATTACCCCACAAGGTATACTGCTGGGACCAGACCACATGTTCCCCTAAATAATTAAATAAGGTACCCCACTAGGTATACTGTTGGAAACAGACCATATGTTCCCCTAAATAACTAAATAAGGTACTCCACAAGGTATACTGCTGGGAACAGACCATATGTTCCCCTAAACAACTAAATAACGTACCCAAAAGGTATACTGCTGGGACCAGGCCATATGCTCTCCTAAATAACTAAATAAGGTATCCCACAAGGTATACAACTGGGAACAGTTCATATGTTCACCTAAATAAATAAGGTACCCCAAAAGGCATACTGATGGGAACAGACCTTATGTTCCTCTAAATAACTAAATAAGGTACCCCACAAGATATACCTCTGGGAACAGCTCATATGTAGATGTTGGTACCTTTGAGAATCAAAAACAATCATGGATGTCATAACATTTATGCTCTATGCATGGAGTACCACACTTGTACGATGGGGTAAAACTGCATACAATGTCTTACCCCATTGTATTCCAAATATTATGCATCATAAAGGGCTTTGGCTCAATGATACCCAATTTTTAGGAACTACTCTTATAAAACTCAAAGAATTGTGAAGACACATGTTTATGAAAGAAGTGATTTTTGTTGAGGCAAGCACCCCCCCCCCCCTCCAAGAATCCCCTCTATATTGGAAAACCAAAGCACTCACATTGCTGTTAAATTACAGAATTAATTCTAAGGTCACCACACTGACAAACATGATTATTGTCAAAAAACATTTCAATAACTCTCTTGTATAGCAAACCAGGAAAAGGAAAAAGGCATTTTCAAAATACATTGTTGAAAACTCTTATTAGACCACTGACTTGTGTTTAGGGATAATGTATATTATCCCCACAAAGCCTTAACAATTTAGCATGAGAATGCTTTAATTCTATTTAATTGTGGCATGCAATCTACCCCAAATCTATTTATGTAAAATATGAATTAAAAAAGGCATTTTTTCAAAATACCTGTTTGAAATTCCTGACTGCAAAGTGTTTTCTCAAAATACTATATCTGGTTGAGCTGAGTCTGAAATAGGTCCTCATAGTTCAGTGCTCTTTCCTAGTAAATAGATCTAGATAAATAATAAATTAGAACAAGATGAAGGTGGTGGATGGCTGACTCTAAAAGAGTTTAATAAATTGAAAGAACTGCTACTGATGGAATCAGCCTGAACTTAAATGGCAATACAAAATACTCATGCACTAGACTGAATTGCAGATGAGTGTATTTGTGTATTTGGTTGTTTATACTGATCATTATAACAAGTTCAAAAAATGAATAACTAAAAGTTAGTCAAAACATCTCGTGAAACAAAGAAATTAAGTACAGTATTCAAACATATGCCATATCTAAATTATGTAATGCAAACATTGTCTTGTTGATTTTTAACTGGGTATATGGATTTGGACTTATGTCCCCTTGTCAATAATCATTATACAATATTCAGACATTAACATGACAAGCTAAGGCTATGTTCCATGTTCTAGTAGATATTTTACAGTAAATGTACGATATGCAAGACACAAAAATATCAATGTCGTTTTACTCATGAGTATAGCGGCATAAGTGAAATGGAGAGGGAGGTTGGCTAAATGGTGTTTACCTCATGGAAATAAGGTACAGGGTTTGAGTCTCACCTTTGAGGGAAAACCGGCCAGACTTAAAATGGCTCAAGGACAGCTAGCCTAGCACTTACCTCTGAGTGTTATTAATAGATTATGGAAGTAAAATATGCTTTGTAGAAGCATATATACCATCCTTTATGAAAGTATTAATATCCAGATAGGTTAGTGGGTCTTTCAGATGCTCAGGAACAATGTTTCAAAGGATGTAAGAGAAGGGCAGTTCTGAAAAAGGCAGAGAGATTTTGTTATGCTACAGGTGCTATTTGAGAGAAGGTACATTCTGTTAATGAGATAGTAAAAAGTGACCAGTGTGTGTCGTCTCTGGTAAGGTCAGACCAAAAAAATGGTCTCCTTGTAGAAATAAAAGTAAAAATAAAACCCCAAACTCCAAGTAACCCTGGAACATTCAAGAGCTACTCTAAGGCTGACTTCCTACTACTAAGGGATAACCTGGCAAACCCTAAGAACACTGCTGCCTATGCAGAATTGTTCACAGAAACCCTGTACAAGCATGTTAATAGCTGCACAGAAGCAGTTGTACCCACCAGGAATAAGTACAGAACTAACCCAATAAAGAAAAACAAGCCCATCTAGAAGGACCACAACATCAATAGGTTGCATAACAGAAGTAACAAAATCATGTCAAAAAATCGGAGGTATAGTTCCGATCAGGTTAAAAGCACTCTCATCAAACCAAACAAACAACACAGAGAACAAATAAAGTCTCCCAAAGCCAAATTTAGGGTAAATATAGCCTTCCAGGCCAAGGACAGCCACAAGGCATTTTTTATATATGTCCACAACTTCAAAGCCAATACACAATTGTGTGCAAAGCTCATTGTTAATGGAACCACCTACAGAGCTTATTGTTAATGGAGCCTGTGATGAAAGGGGATACTGCCAGATCAGCTAGCTTGAATTTTGTAAATAATTATATGTCATTTGTGAACATCAACATTATCTATATAAGATGTTTGTGTTACAAATGTATTACAAGTGTATGTCATGTGTATATCAAACTTGTTTGTACAGATGTGTGTTGAAAAAGGTTTTTGGAAAATGCTTGAAATGTATCCACAGTGTGCCCTACTGGAATAGAACATAAATGTACATGCACTATTCTAATTGTTTAAATGAATATACTTTAACAGTGGAAACTGGAACACAGGTGGTTAACTTCAGTCCAGCAAAACTTCAGAACAATAGCTGAAATTAAATTACTTTATGGCTATAGAATAAAAGATATCTTTCAGTTTTAATGCAGCAAGGAGACACAATGTCTGTACTAGGGATCTTTTTGTATTGTCTTGGAAGTGTTTTATTGTTTTATGACTTCCAGCATCTGCCAAAGATCTGAGAAAAAGCCCTTGTTGATGTATTTTACAGGTAGATGCTAAATGCTACCAGCTGCCATCAATGGTTGTTTTGGGCCTGGGAACTAGTAGTCAGATGACAAGAAATTATGTAATTCTGCAAGCTACCCCAGCAGTAATATTTGAGATATTAATTTAAGAAGTCTCTGAGAGAGACACAGCATTCTGTAGTCTGTCTTGGACTTGACAACAACAGGAACAATTCACCACATCTGCCTTGGTCTAAGTACGTTTCTAGGTTATAAAAATTATCTTAGATACAGTCAAGAATATAACAAAGCTTAGTTTAGATATTTTTTCTTTATTTATGTGAGACTGTCCTGCAATGTTGCTTTAAATATTTACTGTGATTTTGAACTTTGATGTCACTATGAATATATATATATATATATATATATATATATATATATATATATATATATATATTCGGTATTGTCTTGTTCTTTTATTGTTTATTATTAAATATATTTACACCATTCATTGTGGCTTATCTGTGTAGAGATAATTAATTTCTAAGAGTACTTGCATATTTATTTGGTGACACTGTATGGGCCACTCCTAATAGCCTTGCTCTTGGTCAAACTACCATTTGCATTAATATTAATGTTACACAGTAAGATTGAACACCCTTTGTTAAGGGCCTTAAAGTAGGTGATAAGGAGTGAATGGTGGCAGTGATAACTATCTTATAGTCTGGGAAAAAGGGGGCATAGCTAGTAAACCTGTACCAGCCTTTCCCAGATGTGTGTGTGTGTGTGTGTGTGTGTGTGTGTGTGTGTGTGTGTGTGTGTGTGTGTGTGTGTGTGCGTGTGTGTGTGTGTGTGTGTGTGTGTGTGTGTGTGTGTGTGTGTGTGTGTGTGTGTGTGTGTGTAAATCAAACCTCAAAGAGTGTGTGTGTGTCAGCTACTTGGGCAGGGACACGGGGCACTGGTTGGACAGAGAGGGTGCTAGAGGTCTTGGCTTGGCAACTCAATTGAGATCTCAACTCTATAGCTGTGCCATTGAGGAGTCTTACTGGGGATCTGTAGAAAGAAGGAGAAACCAGCCCCCAACTGACTGTGGTCTCTGTGTGCTCTTAAGGGAAATTGCACTTGATGCGGAGAGCTGCATCTGGAAATACGGTGTATGTACCTGTCATCCTGTTAGTGTACATCCCCCACTGGTGCCAGTGGTGAGGATTGAGGCTGCTTCATTACCGGTCCAGTGGTGGGTCTTTACATTTATTGGTTGGCAGTGGTGGGATCACCACATCACATATTCGGATTCAGTGGTGTGGATATTGAACTTCTGTAGCCTGTAAACAGTGGTCACTAAAGAAGGTGTTTGTACCCCCAAGTAGCCACACAGTGAACATTCAGAGTTTCATATCACAATAGTTTTATTTTTTTTTTTAGCTTAGTTAGTCAGGGAGAGCAGGAAGGATGTCGGCAGAGGAGTATGGCAAGTTGACAAGGAGCCAGCTAGCTGAGATGTGCCAAGACAAAGGACTGGTGCATACCAACCTGACTAAAGCAGAAATTACTGCAGCCTTAACCACAGGTGCATCACAGAGCAGCAACCAGGAGGAAAACCAGACTGGCCTTGGGGATGTACAACTCAGAAAATGGACAGTTCAACTTTCTCTCTGAGGACCTGAAAATCTGTCTGGAGTTCAAGAGACTTGAACTGGAGGCCAAACATTTGGAAATAGAATCACCAGAGAGACAGCCGCATTTGGAAGTCAAAGCTGAATCAGTAGAGAGACTGAGATGTCTGGAAGCCAAAGAAAATGGGAGGCAGAGGCAACATGAAAAGGAGATACTGACTCTTCACCAGGGTTATTGAGGTAATGGAAAAGGGAGTAACCGAACCCCAGAAGCAATAAAGGTCAGTAAATTTCTTCCACAATTTTCAGAGGGTGATACTTTTGATAGTTTTATTCATATGTTTGAGAGGGTATGTAAACAGTATAATGTTGACCAAGGGCTCTTTGTATGGTTCTTGACCCCCTTACTCCATGGTAAAGCTGTAACTGCTATTTCTAAATTGTCTGATACTGATTACTTAAATTATAATACTGTTAAAATTTGTTTATTAGTGTTTTAAGTTAACACCTGAAGCTTAGAGAAAAAAGTTTAGTGAGCATAGACGCGAGGCAGATGAAAGTGTATGTGAATATTTATTTTATTTATTATTTATTTTACATTTGTTGACCGGGCTAGTCTAGCTGAATATATCTCCATTTTCAGTAGAGGCCCGGGGAGAAAAGCTCCAAGACAGATACAAACAGACAATAAATATTGTTGCAAAAAACAAGAAGTAGACATAGAAGATATTTTTATGCATTTAACAGTTTTGTTTGTGTCTTTCGGCTTTTCCTGGTTAGGGGTCACCAGAGCGGAACTCCGGTCCGCTAATGATTGGCAGTAGAGTTTTACGTGCTGGCTTGCCGGGCCTAACGTACAACCTTCAATGAAGGAACACCCTTTCACGCATGTCGCCACACAGAAGACGCTCTAACTCAGAATCGAATGGGCAACGTCTAACTATGAGGCAACAATGCTACCGCAGCACCACCACCGCAGTATTATTTTTATGCATTTAACAGTACATTTCATAAAACTATATACAAAGTTTAGAGCAAGATATATACATGTGTTAGTGGCTAAAAAAATAGTATCCAGGTTCTTACTAGATGCTTTCCATTGCACTACAGAAGATTAATTTAGTGGAGAGAGAACAGCTAGCCGAGATATTAGTAGCAGCAGTAATGATAGGTTAGTCAGGGTTGCTACAAGGGCACAGCCAGTGTGTTTTGAGGAAGGTTTTAAGTTTTTGTTTGAAGAGTGGTAAGGAAGGAAGGGAAGTAAGTTCAGTAGGTAGAAGGTTCCAGTTTTTTCCAGTTGTGTTTGAGAATAGAGAGTTCCCTGCCATGTTGTGAGACTTGTTGATGTTAACTAGGAGTTTATTTGATGAATGCAAGGCATTAAGATTTTTATAGGGGTTATGAGGTCTGAAAGTATTGGAGTATTGTTTGACTGGTAAAGGATCTTATGGGCAATCACAAGTTGGTTGAATTGAAGCTGGTTTTGAAGTTCAAGCCATCCAAGTTATTTGAGATTCTGACAGTGATGGGTTCTGAAGGGTTTACCAGTGGCAAGTCTGGCAATATATTGCTGAGTTAAGCACTTATTTTCATAGATGGGTGACTGGGTGTCAGGTCACGACTTTTGAATGTCTGGCAGACTTTTAGGTGAGAGAACATGCCCTTAGCACTTTGCCTGAGGACATGAGAATCCGGTTAGCAGATAAAGAATGCAATACCACAAATGAGTTGGGGAAAAAGGGATACCTATACCTAGCAAGCAGGGCATCACTGTACAGGAAAGGGATACCCAGTGCTGCTCATGGGGACCCATGGTGGGCAGCCTAAATCACCCCAACAGAGTCTGCCAGTAGCAGTGTAAGCCACTAGTTAAGGTAGATGGCCAGGATCATGGGTTAAATGTTTTAAATGTAACCAGTGGGGCCATGTAGCACATAGATGCCCATGGAGGCAAGGTGGGGAACAAAAAACAGGAGAGCCAGTAAGTGGGAATGACAGAATGCCAGGAGTAAGTTGTCTGGAGACAACAAGGGTACCAAACTAACACAACAGGTTATATCCTATCTTAGTAGATGGGAAACAGGCCACTGCTAAGACAGACACAGCCTCTGACCTAACCATTGTGAAGACTGCAATGGTTAAAGAGGAGCACTACTTTCTTGGGTAGTCTACTCCAGACAGAGCTTTAGGAGGTACCCCATTCCAAATACCTTTGGCTAGGGTTCACCTTGTCTGGGAGGGTGGAACAGGAAGCAAGCAAGTAAGTGTGCTTGCGTATGTCCCTGTGGATGTCCTGATAGGGAATGATTTTGATAATGCAATACCTTCTGTGCATGCATTTACATGAAGTCAGGCTTAGAGACAAGTATGTGCGTCTGGTAGCCTGAGGGGAACCCAGACAGACCACAGACTTGAAGCCAGGATTGGGGAGGTGGTTACTTCAGGGAGGGAGCTCCCCTGTAGCAGTGAGACTGAAGGTGAGCCACAGCTGCTTGTGGATATGTGGATACTGATGTTCCCTTGTAGAGAGTACCCAGGCTGACAGTGAGCCACTGCTGTCAGAGAATACCAAACTTTCTGTGGAAGGGGAGCTGGGAAGGGTAACAATGACAGAGTTGAGACTCAGCTCTCAGACCCTACATTACAGGGCTTGAGAGAGGTAGCCAGAGAGGTGCCTGATTCTCAAGAAAAAGGGGAATCTGTATGCTGGGGCAAAGGGTTACTGTATAGAGAGTAAACCCCTGAGGGAGGGCTAGAGGGTGAGAGAATACTGCAGTTGGTAGTGCCCAGAGCCTACAGTCTGGCACTTCTAGCCATAGCCCATGACATTCCCTTTGCAGGTCATATGAGCATAAAGAATATAAAGAGATGTATTATGCAAAACTTTTATTGGCCTGGGATTTTTGGGGATGTAACAGGATACTGCAGGACCTGTGAGCAGTGCCAAAAGGTAAGCAAGACAGCAGACAAGGTCAAAGCTCCTTTGCTGCCTTTGCCTGTGATTGTAGAGCTGTTTCAGAGGATAGCTATTGATTTGTGGAGCTCTGAGTATCCCACGTTCCACAGGAAAGAAGTATATCCTAGTGGTAGTAGATTATGCAACCAGATACCCTGAAAAGGTGGCAAATGCTTTATTAGAGATCTTCAGCGGGGTAGGTTTCCCAAAAGAAGTATTGACTGACAGAAGTGCGAATTTCATGTCAGACCTGATGGCTTGTCTATGGAAGCACTGTGGTGTGAAGCACCTAAAGACCACCCCTTACCACCCCCAGACTAATGGTCTGGTTCAGAGGTTAAACTCTACACTAAAGACCATTCTATTGGCATTTGCAGACCAGTTTAAGAGTGATTGGGAAAAATATCTGCCCCATTTGTTGTTTGCATACAGAGGGAAGCCCCAGGAATCCACAGTTTATTCACCTTTTGAGTTGCTGTATGGGCATAGGGTGAGGGAACCTCTAGATTTGATTCACAATGAGTGGGAGGGTTAGTACGAATCCCACAAGGAGTCTGCCGTGGCATATGTCTTAAATCTCAGGACAAGGCTCAGGGAACTCATGGGATTGGCCCAGGAGAACCTGGCAAAAGTCCAACAGCAGAAAAAGGTCTGGTATGACAGGAATGCTTGAGCTAGAGAGTATGCTCTGGGACAGAAGGGTATGGTATTCATTCATGTCAGGCACAACAAGCTGCAGGCAGTTTGGGGGGACTCTTCAAATTGGTAAGGAAGCTCAGTGATATTAACTACATGGTAGTACTGCTAGGCAGGAGGCAGGGGCACAAATTGTACCATGTTAATATGATGAAACCTTACCATGATAGGGAGGCCCTGGTTCGAAGTAATTGCAGTAGAAGGCAGGAGGAGACTGAGGGGGATCTATGGCTAGAGGAAGCCAGCCAGCAAAATCCCAAATTACTATGGTCGAGCCTAGGGTTGCAGGCCCATGATATGACAGTGCAACACTGTAATGGGGTCAGCAATGCAAAGGCAGCTGGAATCTCAAGATGTAATGGGGTAATGTATTCCCAGACAGACTTATCCCTCTCAAGCAAAGTTTCTCAAGGGTCTAGTTGAAAAACTAGCTTGAGTCTTTAGAGGGGGAGAAGTGTGAGAAAAGGAGATACAGTCATCCCAGCTAGCCTGAATTTTGTAAATAATTATATGTCATTTGTGAATATCAACATGATCTATATAAGATGTTTGTGTTACAAATGTATTAGAACTGTATGTCATGTGTATATCAAACGTGTTTGTATAGATGTGTGTTAAAAAAGTTTTTGCAAAGTGCTTGAAATGTATCCATCATGTGTCCTACTGGAATAGAACAGAAATGTACATGCACTATTGTAACTGTTTAAATGTATTTATTTTAACAGTGGAAACTGGAACACATGTGGTTAGCTTCAGTCCAGCAAAACTTCAGGAAAAATAGCTGAAATTAAATTACTTTATGGCTGCGCAATAAAAGATGATATCTTTCAGTTTCAATGCAGCAAAGATACACAATGTCTGTACTAGGGAACTTTCTGTATTGTCTTGGAAGTGTTTTATTGTTTTATGACTTCCAGCATCTGCCAAAGATCTGAGGAAAAGCCCTTGTCTATGTATTTTTACAGGTAGATGCTAAATGCTACCAGCTGCCATCAGTGGTTGTTTTGGGCCTGGGAACTAGGAGTCAGATGACAAGAAATTATGTCATTCTGCAAGCTATTCCAGCAGTAATATTTGAGATATTAATTTAAGAAGTCTCTGAGAGAAACATAGCATTTGGTATTCCATTTTGGACCTGACAACAGGAACCATTCACCACATCTGCCTTGCTCTAAGTAAGTTTCTAGGTTATAGTAATTCTCTTAGATACAGTCAGGAATATAGCAAAACTTAGTTTAGATATTTTTCTTTATTTATTTGAGACTGTCCTGCAATGTTGCTTTAAATATTTCCTGTGATTTTGAACTCTGATGTCACTATGAATATATATATATATTCAGTATCGTCTTGTTCTTTTATTATTTATTATTAAATATATTTAAACCTTTCATTGTGGCTAATCTGTGTAGAGATATTTAAGTTGTGAGTGTACTTGCATATTTATTTCGTGACACTGTATGGCCCACTCCTAATAGCCTTGCTCTTGGTCAAACTACCATTTGTATTAATATTAATATTATACAGTAGGATTGGGCAAACTTTGTTAAGGGCCTTAAAGTAGCTGATAAGAGTTGGCTGGTGGCAGTGATAACTACCTTATAGTCTGGGCAAAAGGGGGCATAGCTAGTAAACCTGTGTCAGCCTTTCCCAGGTGTGTGTGTGTGTGTGTGTGTGTGTGTGTGTGTGTGTGTGTGTGTGTGTGTGTGTGTGTGTGTGTGTGTGTGTGTGTGTGTGTGTGTGTGTGTGTGTGTGTGTGTGTGTGTGTGTGTGTGTGTGTGTGTGTGTGTGTGTGTGTTTGTGTGTCTATAAATCAAACCTCAAAGAGTGTCTGCGTCAGCTACTTGGGCAGGAACATGAAGCACTGATTGGATAGAGAGGGTGCTGGAGGTCTTAGCTTGGCCACTCAGCTGAGATTTCAACTCTATAATTTTGCCATAAGGAAGTCTTACTGGGGATCTGGAGAAAGAGGGAGACTCCAGCCCCGGACTGACTGTAGTCTCTGTGTGCTCTTAAAGGAAATTGCATTTGCAAACTGGAACTTAACCTTGAAAGTGATGTGTGTCAATTCTGTCTATTGTATTTAATAGTTCAACATCTACCTGTGAATTCATTTTCTTCCCTTACTTGTTACATTATGTTTTGGGGCTCCCCCCAGGCTTCCACTGAAAATTGGTCTTTGATCCAGTGAACTTTCCCAGTCAACAAATGTCAATAAATAAATAAAATAAATGAATAAATTTGATGCAGAGAGTTGCAACTGGAAATACTGTGTGTATATCTGTCATCCTCTCATTGTACGTCCCCCACTGGTGCCAGTGATGAGGAATGAGGCTCCTTGATTACTGGTCCAGTGGTTGGTCATCACAAAGCCATCTACACTGAGCCAGAAGATATAGCAAATCTTCTGGAAGACAAATTCAGCATTAAATTGATCCCTCTCTCCCCCCCCCCCATCTCTCTTCAGGAAATACCATCAAATACAACTCCCCCACCTATCACTATGGAACAGGTCATCAATGCTCTCTCTGGGACCAAGAATACTGTATCAATGAGCAACAACAATATCACATGCTGTAATTTAACCATATCCTGCAAAAAGGCTTCATGACTCATGCATAGAGAATGACAATTCTCATCCCTCTGCACAAAAGTGGGCCTTCTAGGGACCCTGGAAACTACTGACCCATTAAGTCTCACTAGTTTCATAAGCAAAGCCATGGAAAGACTTAACATGGAAATGATCAGTAATGATATAAGAAACTTCCATACACTGGAACAAGCCAATTTGGTTTTGCCAAAGGCAGGTCATGCCTACTCATCCTGGTGGACTTCTTTGAGAAGGTTATCAAAGCAATGAATAAGGGCAAAACTGTTTACACAGTTTGCACTGCCTATCTTGATCTGGCCAAGACATTTGACACAATAGCCCACTTGGGCATTGAGGTTAGGTACCAGTTCTTATGTCACCCAGTGGATAGTCAGCTGGCTCACAGACAGGACACAGAAAGTTAGAATTGGAGAGGCCAGCTATACAAAGAAGCCAGTCACCAGCAGAGTCTCTCAGGAATCAGTTCTGTGATGACTCCTTTTTGACATCTACATCTCTCAAGTCAAGGCCAACATAAATAGCCTCTGGCTGACCAAATTTGCAGATGATTCCAAATTAGGAGAGGTCATAGAATCCCTCACCAACACAAATATTACAATAGTATGCATCCCAGACATGGGTTTTCCAACATTGTAAAAAGTCAATTTACAAGGCTACTTAGATTATGTAAAGAACCTGGGGACTTGAAACAACAAGCTGATAGTCTGGAAGGTTTATTTGTAGATAGAGGATATAACAGTAATATAATTAAAGAAATTAGGCCTTCTATAATTGATAGAACTTATATGCAACATATACAAAAAAGGACTAGCCATAAGAGTAATTATAAGCCAAAGAATCAACATAAAGTAACTTTTATCACCAGATACACAAGTGACAACAAAGAAATTACTAGAATCATATCAAAGAATTGGCATATTCTTATGGCTGACCCCCACTTAAGCAAAATACTGGACAAAAGACCTGGTTTTACATATAAAAATAGTAAAAGTCTAAAATGAATCTTATGTATTGAGCGCAATGATAAAGACTCTAAGCGTTTAAAATGTCCTAGAATAGTAGGCACCCTACCATGTGGTAAATGTAATATGTGCCCACTGATTACTAAAGAACAGGTATTTATACATCCGACATTAGACTACAAATTTGAACCCAGATTTTATGCTTCTTGTAACAGTGTTAACCTGATATATTTGGCCAACTGTGATACATGTCAGGCATTTTATGCAGGTATGACTACCAGAAGATTGAGGGATAGAATATATAACCATATGTATGACATTAAAAAATCTGACCAACAAAATGCCTTAGCTAAGCATTGTTCAGCATATGTAGGACATAGTTTCAGATTTAGAGTTATTCAGATAGTCCTTATTAATAAGAGAAGAGGTAATGTAGTGAATTACTTAGCAAAAGTGGAAATTGAATGGATATTAAAATTGAGAGCACATCAAGAACCAGGTTTGAATCAATTCATCACTATAAAACCCATACTAGAATCACGCAGTTTAAAATAAAATAGATAAATAAACATTCATCCATTTATCTATCTATTTATTTACTTTATTTTATTTTATTTAATTGATTTTTTATCTTTTATGTATAATATTTATCATATAATATGTTGTTTTAATATCTGATGCACTTTATTAATTTATTTAAATGTTTCATACATACATATTTTTATACATATACATACATACATACATACATTTAATTGACTAATATATATATGATGGTGACTATTTGATATATATAATACCTATACATATTTCCTATGAATTTTTTCTATGAATTTTTTCTATGAAGTCTTTTTATTAGAGCTTGTTGATTTTACTGATATAATACATAGTAATTATTTTATATATATATATATTTATTTGTTATATTTATTATTAGTTTATTTAGATTCTAGATCTGCATTTAAAATTCAATGTAATTGACTAATTGTTTGATTAGAGTTACGTAATCATTTTACACTATTTAAATGCAATGTGATGTCTTAATTACTTTAGATCTGATGAAGCGTACCAGGGGTGTACGCGAAAGCGCTCATTTGTTTGTTCTATTTTAATAAAGTACTCATATATTTTTTTTGTGGTAGTCTGACTACGTCCTTTTGATCATATGATTCCAAATTAGGAGAGGTCATAGAATCCCTCACCAACACAAATATTCTCTGGGAAGGGGTGACACAGACAACTATCTTGTCTCAGAGCCAAGAAATGCATAATAGTATCCTTTGTGAAGTCAGCCACCCTTGATAACACCATATTGACAACACACCCCTAACAGTCGCTCCAGAATTAAGGGAATTAGGACATCTATCATTTGACCATCACATATGTACCGTAGTGAAGAAATATTTTTATGATATATAACTTAGAAAGAAAGGTATGGCATTTAGGTCCAAGGAGTTCATTGTTCCACTGTATTTCACACTAAGCAGACCTATCATTGAGTACAATCCCCCCTTTGCCATGTAATTAACCAGGTACACAAAACATTTGTAACATCCACAGAGGTTCTCACTAAAAGAATACAAGGCATAAATAATATGCCCTATGCAGCCCTCCTTAATGCCCTATTCCTGCTTGGCTGTCAAGGAGATTTATGCCTGACATACAAAGCATCGTCTAACCCAATCTGATGTACCACCTGCATATCCGCAAAAGCAAGCAGCTCTTGACTTACCCATTCTAAAGACTTACTGTAAGCCTTACCTGTGATTTAAATAGGACCCACTGGAAAAAAACAGATATGCATTCCAAAGGCTGCCTGTTTGTCTAGAATAGGCTCCTCATCCATGTGAAGCAGAGTTCCTCCCTAACCCAATTCAAGTGTAACTTGGACAACTGAATGGGGAACTGGAAATTCACCTTTTTTGGCACCTATGTCTCTAATGGACACAGGTAACCTGTAAATGGTTCATCTCCCCAGCTTCTGCTTACATTATTAAGGGTACCAGAACTGGTCAGAGATTTGGGATGCATGACTAGGCTTAAAAATACCCTAGTGGTTGTTAGCCTAGTACACACCTGTGAACCTATAAGCATAAGTAATATTTGAATGTAGCATAAGGCAGAAATTACCAAATGACATTTTGCAGGTTAGTGCTTAGAGCAGCTGCATATGGTTCCTTCTGTGACTGGTAGGTAACTAGCATTTTAAGTGTTCCATAATGGTGTTCTGTTGGACTTGGCTAGTGTTACAAAGTTGCACATTTATTTATGGTTGTCTGTAGCAGGTGGGTGCTTTATAAGGGGGCTAAAGCAGTAAAGACCATTGCAAATAGCTTTGCATGATTCTTGGATGAGTAATCTAATAACTGAATATGACTTACAGCTGAGAAAGGACTCTAGCAATAGTTTTTTTATGTACAAATTTTGAACCTTAGTGTTAAGCTGAGCCCACACCCTAAGTATTTATAATTATTTATAAAGGCAATGTTGTTATATACATGGTCTGTGATAAGAATGGTGTGTTTTTTACAAGCTATTAAGCTGTACAGAGTGTCTGATAGAGGTTTTAGTGAGTTAACTGTGAGGTTAAAATCATTCATTCAGTTTGTTAGCCAGGAAAGAACACTGATCCAATGGAACATTTGCAGGTTCAGCCTGAAAAAAATAACAAAATGTAACAGTTTAAATCACTTGCTGCGGAAGTCTTTATTTATAATAGGTTATATTCAATGAGTGGCGTAACAGAAGACTGGCTCATAAAGTGTTATGTTTAGTACCTGAAATTAACTGGATACGTTGTTTATTATTGATGAACACAAATTAAAATATTGGACCTAGACAGCGCCTTGTGGCACCCCCTTCATTAGCATGGATGGTTCGACAAGGTAGTTCTTAGCTGAGCTCTCTCTGCTCAACGGTGTCAATAATTTGAAAAACATTCTCATGGACTAATTCTCATGTGGAATCTAAGAACTTTTCTATGAGAAGTGAATGATTTACATTGTCAAATGTTATTTGAACTCTAGGAATAGGGCTTGTGTCATGCATCTCTTACCAGTTCTGGTAAATATAGAGGGTAATAGAGCATGTAGGGTGTTGTATTTATACCTAAAACCATGTGTGCTTGGATTATATGTATTTCTTCTATTAATTTAATTAGTTGTTTGCATACTAGTTTTTATTTTATTATTTTATTTATTTATCCTTTGTTGACCTGGTTAGCCTCACTAGGCTAGCTCCCACTTTTCAGGGTAGATGCAAGGTGGCATTTCTACAACATTTAGCCAGGGCATCAGAGAACATCCCATACTCATTCACCTGAGCTAGCACCAAGTCAAACAGATTGGACTCTGAAAGGAGTTTAATTTTGCTGGACCTAAAGTCAGAAAGGTTAGTTACAATTTGAACATTTTGGTAAAAGTATAAATAGCGTGGATTTTCGGTTGTTGGGTGTTAAACTCTTGTAGAGATTAATCTCATAAATGTGGGTTAAAGATTTGAGGGTATTATAGCCAGTTTTCTTCATAAAGGGCAGTTGCACTTTTTTTCTATGAACAGGGTTCAAAGAGAAGACTGGATACGGAATCTGGAATAACTGTTCTTTAGCTTGTCCATAACTGTAAGGAGCATGAAAGGGAAAGCAAGATCCATAAATATTTTCTAAACTCCTTGATAGAAATGTAACTAAATGTGATCAGAAAACAGCACGTAAATTAAAATAGTGAAAATCAAAACTTTCTCTGTAGCAAATCCTAAAACATTTACAGGGGGGTCTGAACACTCAACTCCTCATCGACTTGCTACTTATAAACAGTAACTCTGATGTAATTGTCAAAATAAGGGGAACCACTGAGACACAATAATCCTGATGTTAATATGCACATGGCATTGACTGAACTTTTGTGACTGCACATTTTAATGTTAGTCTTTTGTTTGTCAGATATCTTCCTGGCAGCAGTTTTAATACTCACAATAACTCATATATTAGTTTTGAAATTCTAGCCTTTCTTGAACTTTAATTCTGTAACTCAGTCTGATATAAGTGGATTCCTGACACCATTTTTTCAGAGGCCAATATATGTTTATCTTATGCAAACACTCTAAAATGTTTGTCTCAAGAGTCAGAATGCATTTTAATTGTATCTAAAAACTTTGTGGATGCATTAATGGGTTTTGTTCTTAGTGGCTTTACTAGTGTCCGTTTCTTCACAGTGATAGGTGAAAGCCATGGTCCTGTCTTATTTTTGCTCCCCTATAAATTACTGGTGTCTTATGATAAAGTTTAATGAAAGATAGAATGTTTACCCTCACAGATCTAGGTGTCTAGTTAGGGCACCAGCAATTTATCCATTGCTCCTGTGTTGTTTTCAGTGAGCTGCAAAATAAAATCCAGACTTTACATAGTATAATGTACCTGAACAAATACCAGTAGCTATGGCTGCCTAAGTACACAAATGTAGATTATGGAAAAGATTGTTTGTCATTTTCTTTATTTAATAATCACCTGAATACATTGGCAGTTTGTTACTACACTTAATCTTAGTTTTGAATGTCTGCTGTCTGCTAAAATGCCAGCAAAACTGCAAAATGTAACTTTAGGAAACAATCCAATTTCTCATAGTTTTCAGGTAAGAACTCTGTAAATGTATTGATTCTTTCATGGATACATTCAAAAATTAATGAATTATAGCATCTCAAAATATAGTAAGTGTTGTGCCCTGTGGTAGGAAACACATGAATACTAACACTAGCAGGCTGACAGGCTGACAGTTTCCACACACTTCATGCACCAAAGCAGCCAATATCAAAGCATACTTCTCACCATTCATAGGTTGTTAAAAGATGTACCACTATAGTGCTTTGTAATAGTAAAACTAAAAATTGGCCTCAGCTGATGGAATAGCACCAAATAACACCACATAATAAAACTATGCGGAGCAAAGAACCTAACTGGTCTAACATAATAAAAATTTTTAATTGCCGCTTTCATAATGCAACTTATTCAGAGTATTTATATCACATTATCGAAAGATGAAAATAGCGAATGCTATTTCATCTAACCTAAAATATCTAAACCACATAATATCGAACATTCAGAACAGGAAATTTTTTCCTTGGGAAAAAATTCACTATTCTGAAACACATTCACACCACACAAGCACACCTAAAAAATATCAATACACACACATACACTTATAATCCTACAACTAACCCTACACTAAACTATACATACACTACTATCTATCCATTTACCTTAACCCAAACCCTAGCACTGAGGTCCATCACTATCGCACACTCACCTAACCCGCACCCTAACCCTAACTCACTTAACCCACCCCTAACCCTAATTCACCTAACCTGTGCCCTAACCCTAATTCACCTAACCCGCGCCCTAACCCTAACTCACTTAACCCGCCCCTAACCCTGATTCACCTAACCCGCACCCTAACCCTAACTCACCTAACCCGTGCCCTAACCCTAACTCACCTAACCTGTGCCCTAATCCTAACAACCACACAATTGCACACTTACCTGAACCTGAACCTGACCCGTAAATTTCCAACACAGCGCTGAAAATAGCGAAGCCACAGAGCCGGCCAACCGAATTCTTTCCCTAGGAAAGAATTTGGTGTTCTGCAGCTTCGCTATTTTTAGCGTTCGCTCAAAACAGGTCGATATTAGAACATTCAAAGTTTTAAAACTTCGATGTTCTGATATAACCCTATTCAGGACACACACCATAATAAAACTGCACTTCATTATATACAATACTCAATCCAATCAATTGCTACAAATTGTTATTTAACAAATAATTATCATCCAATCACTGTTAAGATACAAAGACACCACTTACTCATCCCATAAAAACAATTTAAATAATACATTCAACTTTAATTAACTTTTTACATAAAAGGAGGTTTAATAAGTAAATGAATTATTATGATGTGTGTTCTGAAGAAGTTGTATTCTGAAAGCGGGAATTACATTTTTTTATTACGCTAGACCAGTTTGGTTCTTTGCACCGTATAGTTTTATTGTATACTTTGTAATAGTACCCATAAGGCAGTGTAGCCTCTAGTAACAAGGCCTGAGAGAGCCCCCATTTGGCGGCATTGTCTCCAGCTCATATAAAAACATGGTACCGCCTGGCAGCTAATATTATCCAGAGTTAAAGCTTTAACTCCCATCATTGGAATACAGCAACATCAGTTTCTGACAGGAACTGTAAGAGTGCAAACATCAGCACCTTCCCTGTCATCCCTGCAGGACATCACTCTCTCGAAACGATCCATTATCACAGAGTCTCCCGGGCTTTTTATATAATTAAAAACCAAATCAGCACCTGTACAGAGTTTCAGGTGGCCTACCTCTGCATGCCTTCATGGGTGTCATCTTTGTCTGCAGTCTGTCATGAGAGATGAAACAGATGAAAATAATAAAACATGTATTCTACACGCAAGATACTAGAACAGTACTTTATATTGCTATATGAAATATAATTAATTTAACATGTAGTGGCATGAATTGCATTAGTTAGAGCATCTTATAAAGCCATAGATGTAGGTATGCAGTATTTGTGTTCACAGCTGTAATTAGACAGTTTCAACAACTTACAGCACAAGTTAAATGCAACCAAAGTAAGATGCAGTTAGTTACTGTTATGCAAAAATATAGTATATGTAGCTGGTGTAAAACACAACAAGAAATACCATGCTCCTTACTGTCTCAAATGTAGGGATTCTGCTACTATTAATAAATAATTCACTGCCTAACCTTAACTCTAAAGACCTAAGAATTAAAATTTTTGTGATGAGTGGAATGTGTTTTTCTTCTGTCAGCTCTTGAGATGAAATGAATGATTCTTCAAGAAACAGAAAAGACACCTTTCATCGGTACAGTAGGTAGCTTTCGGGACCCATCCTCTATCTATCAAATTAAAGTAAGCATAAACATAAATTGCAGCGGAGTGTGTTACACTGAACTGAAGTTTAACTGGTCTATTGTTGAATTGTGTTTGTAACATTTAGTTTTTATTATATAAGTTAAGGCTGAAAAATAGTACATCTGTGTTAGGTCTGAATTGTATTATAACCCTAAATATTACGTAGGCTACCTTGATGCTGACCTTAAAACATAATGCCTCTAACTTAACTGTAATCCTGATATCTCTAATCCAAACCATAACACCATTCATAACACCTGGGCCTCCACACTTAAATCTAATATCTGTAACTTTAACTCTACAGACCCTGGAACTAAAACTGTAGAGATGAGTGAAATGTGTTTTTATTCTGTCAACTCCTGAGATTAAATCACACCCCTCTTATCAGTCTTTTAACTTTTCAGGGCCCCTTCCTCTTCCTGCTAGAAAAGCAAATCTGTCATTCCATCTGTCTCTCATTACATTTCATTACTTTAAGTAAAAAAAAATCTAATAGACTTAACAACCATCAAAAGTTTTCTGCCATTAATAATATATAGTTAATAATATAAACTTTCTCTCATTCCTAGTTTAAGAAATCCATTAAATAACTATGTTAATTGGCAAATATTAGTAGAAAAAAAATGGCAAAATTAATGGAATTTAAGTTTTAAACAGAATACTGTTTCATATCTGTTGCAAAAAGTGCTGACAGTGGGTCTTATATACTTGGTCATTAAGGGTCTGTGCTTTTCCCCTAAACCTTAAACAGTATGGTACAAAATTAAATTTAAAACTTGAATACCTTTTTAGGTTTAACAAGGTCTTTCTCAGTTTCAGACCACTATGGACTCAAAATTCAAGGATATCATTTTACTGAAAGAAAAAAAATGCAGTTAGAGGATAGTGCCTAGGGAGATTAGTTAATCACCACTATACGTGTCTGTCTCGTGACAGCAGAATAATTAAATTTCAAGTAGAAGAATATTCTGGTAAATATTTAGAACTGTGGGGCTGTCTTTCTGAAATATGATGATAAACACCTGCAACTTTCGTACCTAGTATAGGATCAGATGTAGTACAAGAGCCAACATTTAGTTAGAAGTTGTTTATGGTAGCCCCTATTCACACCATGCTGCTCTGTTACCTTATTTGTATGCAATGTCAGGTAGTAATAATAATACCCATCTGTTAACCAGGTAAGGCCTCAGGGCACACAGTTCCTTTCCAGGGCTGACTCAGCAGCAAAGTCAGGTTAAGTGACTCGCTCAAAGTCACACAGCAGGCACATTTGGGCCGAGGGAATCAAACCCTGTTACAGGGACTACAGCTCACAACCTTAACCCTCTGCACCAGCTGCTACAGGACTTTTTCTTTTCCATATGAAATGGGGAGCTGCCTACATCATCTTTTACCACTTTATATCACAAATATCATAGGAATCAAATGTAAAGTTAATGCTCATACAGCAAATATATATACTGCTTTTTCTGACCAGCTAATGCAATGTTGCACCATTGCTGACACATAGCACATGGTACAGCATCAATTTCACATCCCAAATGTACTCTTATAGTAACTGAACTGCACAGTTCTTGCAGCTACTGTATTTGCTAATAAATTAGACCAGGCCTTCCCCCTCGTTGAGAAGCAGCTTCTGCCTAATGGCCCACATCACTCATTGCACTTGTGAGGCCTTTATTATTTCTTTACAATTTTTTTACCTTTTCCATAACCACCAAACCCTTTCCACACGTTCTGATTCATGTGTTCCTACACTGGCTAACAGTAACTGTATCACCAGCTGTGGACAGAACTGAAAGCTCAGGCGGACCATCAGTCATATTCAGTTGCTCTGGATATTTGCAGCACATCAAGAAGTCAATGACATCAGCAAGGAACTAAGATTTCCCATTTCAGCAAACTTTCCAGGCAACTCTTTTTCCACATACTTCATGTTATTAAAAAAATGCTGTGAAACCCTTTTTCTGACTATAGGTTGCAGGTGACATTACAAGGTAACATAAACAATTGTGGGAATCTCTAATGCCCCTGAAGATCTCTGTAGCAGACTCTTGGTTATCTCCACTCTGCCATCAAAACACAGTTTACCATAAACACCTGCACCTTACTCCAGAGTCAATATCTGTCTCAATTTGCTATTTAATAATACCATTGAAAATGCTCAGTTTATTTAAATTTCTCCATCATAATCTACAATATAAGGCTTTGCTGAAATCCAGAGAGGCATTAACTGTTAATCTTCAAAAATACTACAGCTGCAGAACTCCACCAGTCTTAGTACAACACTTTCCTTCTGTGACTCTCTAAATAACCATTCAGCTGGATTTTATTTCATAATGAGATCTTTCCTGGAGACTTTTATTATTAGGTAAATGAATTAGTCCTATTGGATAAAACATAACCAGTCAACAATAGTTAAATACACTCAAAATATGTAAGTCTACAAAAATAAAAAATAAGAATGTTTTAGAAGGCTTTCAATGAAAGCATTTTACATATTAACTCTGTGTCAGGGTTATATTAATTCATTGAAAACTAATTACAACGAACGGCTGTGCATGGAACACAAATGGCCATTCATTGAACAATTACTTCAGCGAATGTTTTTCTGAGGGAAGGGTATTACTTGTCCATCAAACTAACCATAACACAAACTACATTATATTAAACCCACCAAGGTAGGGGGGTCACACACCCCCACACTTTTATATAGCAACTCCAAAATCGCACTACAGTGAGGAAGAGGCAAATTTCTTAATGCTGGCTTACTATCTCCCTTCCCTTAGAAAAATGCTCGCTAAAGTGAACATTCAGTGAACAGCTATTCGCTGGTTTGTGTTCACTGAACAGCTGTTCGCTGAAATTAGTTTTTGATAAATTAATATAGAAACTTAGAAAATATTAGTATTGCTACACAAGTATTGTTTGCATATTTCTATACGATTCTGTGTGATTTCCTGGAGACTGTCCCATGTCAAAGAAATGACCGATGGAGGTTTTCCATGTATGTAGGATGCAATAGCTTTGTAAGTAAATAAATAAACCTAATTTGAAGGGAATGCATACCCTACTGGCATTCATTGAGATAAATAATGAGTTGGTAGACAAGTAAAGGATTTAATTAAGAGCAAGACAACTGCATCCTGTATTGGATAAGGTGAAGGTAATTATCAACTCTCATTAGGTATAATTGGTGGGTCCTGCAATGGTTCATGTCAAAGTATATCCTTTGTTCTCTTATAATCAAAGGATGTCACAGAGTGCTCATTAAAATTGCATTTCCTGACCTATTAGTACTACAGCAAACATGTTTTAGGTACTTCATGTAGGCAACAAAACCCACAGCTGATTCCAGAGTATCATAAAGCCAAATCTTTCACAGTCATCAGGCCAATAAGAATAATGCATAATAAGAATACTCTGCATGATGTATTGCAGGTCCTAAGTAGCCTTTCGTCATGGCAAACTTTAGAACTCATCTGTAATGTTACCTGAAAATACCAACCAAGGTTATCAGTATCCTTCTTCTTTTGGCTTTTCCCAGTTAGGGGTCGCCACAGCGGATCACCTGTCCGCTCATGACTGGCAGTGGAGTTTTACAGTGTCGAGTTGCCAGCCCAGTGCCCAACCTTCCAAAGAAGGCACACACATTCACACATTCACACCTAGGGCCAGTTTAGAGTGTCCAATCCACCTGCAGCATGTCTTTGGGATGTGGGAGGAAACCAGAGCACCCAGAGGAATGCGACCACAGAGAGGACATGCAGACTCTGCACAGAAGGCACTCCAGCCAAGGATCGAACCAGAGAACCTCTTGCTGTGAGGTGGCAATGCTAATCACTGCACCACTGTGGCTGCCCAAGGTTATCAGTATCCTTACTGTTGTTATATGCTGCATACCAATCTAATTTCTAAGATCACGGCCATATAGATTCATAGGTTCATAGGTTGGTACTGGGCTATCTGCCCGAAGGCATATATTAGCCCAGCCATGTTGTGCAGTATTCACCGCCCCTTTAGTGGTTCTCTAGACCCTTGTACTAGCAGCTAGAACCCTTGGCCCCTATCTAGTAGTGCTGTTGGTGTGATCCCCGGTGTGAACTTTCTGTTACCCATGCACTCATCAAGGTTCCTCTTGAAGAGTGATAGTGAGAGGTTCTGTCTTATGTAGATCGGGACCCTGTTCCATAGTAAGGGAAGTCTCTGTGAGGGGAATCTATCCCTCCAGCATGTTTTATTCAATGTTGTGTTGAGGTTTATATCCCTAGAGCGTGTAGCTCAAGTAGATTTGGTTTTGTTAAGATGGAGCATGTTCAACAATTCTGGGTTGGACATGGCTCTGTACGTTAGACAGAGATCGCCTCTGAGAAAGCGGTATGCAACAGGGAACAGTCTTAGCTTTTTCAAACGTGCTGCATAGGGCAACTGTTTGAGGTCAGTAATCCTCTTGATTAGGTACCTCTGTGGTCTCTCCAGCTGCTGTAATGTCTAGCCAGGTACATTCCAATTGGTGCATTGTACTCAATAATGGGTCTGATGAGGGAAGAGTAGAGGGGCACCATTACATCCTTAGATCTTGATGCGAACCCTTTCGTGATCAGATGGGTCACATAGAAGGATTTTCTAACCACTCTGGCAACATGGTTATCAAAGGAAAGCTGACTATCTACTTGGGTCCCTAGATCCCTTATTTCTTCTTCAGATTTCAGGGGATTACCTCCTATGTTGTAGTTTGCGGATACTCTGTTTTTTCCAAAGGAGATTACTATGCATTTTTTTGCATTTAGCTTGAGACCATGGCTTTGACACCATGCATCAGTCTCATTTAGGCCCTTCTGGAGGATCTCCATGTCGGTCGGAGACTCTATTATAGCACCCAGTTTGCAGTCGTCCGCAAATTTAGTCAACCACAGCCTTTCCATGCTTGCCTGTACTTCTGAGAAGTATATGCCAAACAGGAGGGGCCCCAGGACAGAGCCCTGAGGCACACCACTAGTTACTGGTCTGGATTTGGACATAGATCCCACTACTCTTACTTTATGGGATCTGTCTGAGAGCCAGTTTGCGATCCATCTTGTGACGTAAGGGTTTATGCCCAGGCTGGTGAGCTTATCAATAATACCTGAATGGGGAATGGTGTCAAATGCTTTAGCAAGGTCAAGGTAAGCCGTGTGTACCTCCTTTCCCTTATCTATAGCCGGAGTAACTGTCTCAAAGAAATCCAGCAGGTTCAGGAGGCATAATCTGCCCTTGACGAAGCCGAACTATGATATAAACAGAATTTAGAACATATGCTTAATTAAAAGTTTGCCTCACCATGTTTCTTTTCTTAAAAACCTGTGCATAGCATTACACAATGAACCATTCAACAGTTGTTTCTCTATGATACATGTTTCAGGGTTTGCCTGCACATAGCATTACACAATGAACTATTCAACAGTTGTTTCTCTATGATACATGTTTCAGGGTTTGCCTGCACATAGCATTACACAATGAACTATTCAACAGTTGTTTCTCTATGATACATGTTTCAGGGTTTGCCTGCATATAGCATTACACAATGAACTATTCAAGAGTTGTTTCTCTATGATACATGTTTCAGGGTTTCATAAGCTTACAGAATTTAAGTCCCTGTGTAAGCCTTGGTTAAGTCTTCTCACTTATACAGTATTCTGCCTATTATAAAGTCAGACATTAATGTAGGCAATATGACTGTATACTTTTGGACTTTACTGAAGTTTAAACTGGAACAGTCATCATTAAGGGTTCCATATGTAACTCTATTTCTGGCCTCAGATACATATAAAAATATTTATAATTATGCGCACTTTAACATTAAAAACAAAGAAGGGGCATAATGGTTAAGGTCTTTACCTCACACGGTTTGATTCTTACCTCTGATTACTGGCTGAGCTTATAATAGTCTGTGGACTGTTAATCTAGTATTTACCTATGATCATACAAAATACGAGAAAATAATATGTCTAAAACAGAGATATGCATTAAGGTACAATAATAGCAAATTTTAGTGATCAGCTGGCATGATGGTTAGGGTGTTTATCTTACAGACAGAAGGTGCAGGGTTTGATTCTGAAATGGGATAATTAGCTGGGCTTAAAATGGCATGCAAGAGCAGTTAGCCTAGTACTAACCTATGACCATCTGGGGCTTTGTGCAGCTATGTCTCAGTCATTCATAGAAGCTATGTTTGACTACTGAATGGCAACTTATGTCTAACCTACAAGGCACTTTTCAATGCAGCCCTAATGGATTTGCTACACATTTGCAAGAAAAACTGCACTAGAATTACCTAATCTAAGGATCTAAACCTTGTCTGTCGCATACACAAAACATGTTAGCGGGACAGGTATGTGTCTCAGAGGTTACCCCTTCCTTGGAACAGACTTTCCATTCATGTGAAACAGAACTCTTCCCTAAGTCTATTCAAATGCAGTTTGGACCTGTGGATGACAAATTGCAAAATCACCCCTGGCTTGTCGCCTGTGGCCCTTATGGACAGGGGCAGTCTGTAGATAACCTAAGGCACAGGTATATAACAAAGCCATTCTAGCCTGTGGGCACTAATAATTAGGAAAAGTTGGGAATGAATGGCTAGGCTTAAAAAGCCTCTAGGGCAGTTAGCTAAGTAATTTCCTATGAGCCTATGATCAATGCTGTAAAATTATAGGCTGATATCTTACATTACTAAAATTCTAAACTTGTTCCACCTCTCACCCATTACCATATGTGATATCAGAAAGGAAAGAGGTGCAAGGTGACTCAGTAGCCCTCAGGATATTTGTGTGCCAAAAGCTTGGTAGACAGCACATGTACAGTTCACTAGACCACTCATATATCATTAGCAGAATCATGTGTTATAAAAAAACAATTCCATAGCAGAGAGACTTTGACCTTTACTCTGCCCTAGATAAACCACATTCAATCAGGAGAAAAGGTGCTGGAGAAACCAGTTGGTGAGGGATGGAAGTGACTAGACAAGGTCAGCTTAACCCTCCTGTTGGGTGGAAGTTAATTAAACCTGCAGGTCTGTGGTACACAAAGATGAAGCCCTGTCTAGGACCCAGGTGACATGGATTCAATTAGAAGCTGAAGACAGGGCAAGAGGAATTATGAAGTAATACGTCCTTGCCACTTCCAGGGAGCAGGGTGGACGATTTGCTTGGGACATAAAACCATGATGGAACAGCAGCTATGCCATTTTAAGGTGAGTGGGTAAATGAAGAGAGTGCCACTACATAGGTGTGGGTGGTCACTTTGTGGCATCATAGCTCAGCATGTCTTGGGAATGGCTAGACTCATCTGGCTACAGTATAATGTCCCTGGCACCTCCGCTCTGCTCCCCAGTCACAGGGATATTCATTGCCAAGTGGCCATATTGTCTTCTGTTTTGGAAGGACAAAACCCACTGAGTGAGGGCATCCAGGGCACTCTCCCACTATGCAGTGACCCAGAGATAAAAGGACTATCAGGGATGCTGAGGATCTGAATTCAGAGCTGGATGGCCAGGAAAAATAAAAATACTACAGGAGTGCCGCTGGGGAAGGCTCAGTGTTACATTTATTTACAGAGATACTTGGGTCACAAGCCCAGACAGGACATGCATGAATTCCAGTTGAGTGTAGTATCTAGAAAAATAGAAAACTTTCAAAGCCACAGACATGCAGGTGACTGGTGAAAAAAATTTTTTTCTTTATTGCACTCTGGTACCTCGGCCTTCGCCTTCTCAAGGAATACATTTAATTTGTGATTCACCACACCTTATAAATCATTAACTAAAATTTTAGAACCAATCACAACACTCAATGTGCATTTGAATAATTAAACATTTACACCTGAAAAAACCATCACAAAGTCTGTCAAATGCATTTCTATGATGCAAACATATGTTTTGTTGAACCAAATGGCAAGTTAATGAACACGTGAAAATTTTATACTTAATCAAATGTATAATATGCAAAATGTGCAAATATGCAAAATATACAAAATATACCTAAACAATGTACCATCTCAAATTATATTCATTTGTAAAACAACATTTTGTGTATACATAATGCAACCCCTATAAGAATATTCCTTTAATTTTTTCATTATAACATCATCTAACAAGTCAATTGTATTATATGTGTAACAGGGGCATTCTCTGATGAATTCAATAGAGTTATAATGAAAAAATTAAAGGAATATTCTTATAGGGGTTGCATTATGTATACACAAAATGTTGTTTTACAAATGAATATAATTTGAGATGGTACATTGTTTAGGTATATTTTGTATATTTTGCATATTTGCACATTTTGCATATTATACATTTGATTAAGTATAAAATTTTCACGTGTTCATTAACTTGCCATTTGGTTCAACAAAACATAAGTTTGCATCATAGAAATGCATTTGACAGACTTTGTGATGGTTTTTTCAGGTGTAAATGTTTAATTATTCAAATGCACATTGAGTGTTGTGATTGGTTCTAAAATTTTAGTTAATGATTTATAAGGTGTGGTGAATCACAAATTAAATGTATTCCTTGAGAAGGCGAAGGCCGAGGTACCAGAGTGCAATAAAGAAAAAAATTTTTTTCACCAGTCACCTGCATGTCTGTGGCTTTGAAAGTTTTCTATTTTTCATCATTCTACATCAGTGTTTCTTATTTGTGTGATGTCTATGAATGCCGTTGCAGACATGGAATCAGGAATTCCACCATCTAACCAGCCGGTCAATTTCATTTCTATGTGGAAGGAGAGAGACGACAAAATAGCGTCCAGTGATCCTTGGAGCAGGGCAAGTACTGATTATGCTTCCAAATACATTGAATTGGAAAAAGCTATGGTAAAGGAGGTGACTACATACTATGATATTAAGTTGTTGGAGAAATATGTAAATTTGAACATAACCCCACGGGGTTTACGAGTAGAGCGGTTACCAGCCTACGAGTTTGCAGAAGAGGAGGCTGATTTATCAGCTGAGTGGAAGGCAGTTTCTTTAAAATGTACAATAAGTTGGCTTGGCATTCTCATTAGAAGAAATGAAAGAGTACTGGACAGAATTCGTGCTTCTATTTTGCAGTTGCAGAAAGAACTGATACAAGAAAGCTCAAGTAACATCTTTGAAAAAAATATTTCAGATATCAGATCCAGAGTGTCGAAAGTGGAGTCGGAGGTGATTATACGCAAAAAGAACAAATTATTAAGAGACATTAAAGATCATGAATCTGGTAGGATTTATTCGTGGCAATACAGCTTTAAAAGAAAACGCGGAACCAGGCGTGACGTCAGAAGTCAGACCAGGAGCGACTCGGTAGGGGATTCCACTTTTTCTTCAGTGGAAATGGAGTCGGCAGGAAGAAAAAGCGTTTCCTTTGAAAATTTGAACACTACCCAAGAAGCGGAGTCGAGGGCGATGGATGTGGCAGAGAGTTCTAATCATAGTTCCACACAGAACACCGTGCAAAACAAGGGTAGTGGAAGACGCTTTCAAAACAAGAGTAACAAAAGGTAAAAAGGAGCCAACTGGTCTTCGTAATCTTGGCTATGATGTTTCTATAAATCCGGTTAATTGTTCCGGTCCGGCTGAAGGTGTAGTAATGATTTCGAACCATGAAAGCAGCAGTAGATCTGTGATTTCATCTTCAGTAGGTGAGTCCTACCATATTTTAAACTATTCCACTTTAGACATTGCAACTGCGGGTAGAAATGTACTGTTGAAGGGACCGAAATTTGTTCCAACCCGTTTTCCTTCTTTATCTGACATCTTGTCAGATGTAAAGTCATTTTGTAGAAAGCTGCACCTAAGGGTATTTTTTGAAGAAAATAAAACCAGTAGGAGTTTGGAAATGGGGTCGGAACAGTGTTTGAATACCTCCACAGACTCTATTCTGGACAGTTCACTCATGGACATTTCTTTACACCAAAATGACCTTGTTGATATTTTTGCTACTGAAGAAAATGTATGCAACAACAATAATGATGGTTTTTTTACAGGTTATGGTAGATTTGAGATGCCGAGAATGCCCCAGGAGAGCAAATTTAATGCTCCAAGAAGTAGTACAGCAATTTTACTGTTTGAAAAGACCTTATTCAAGCAGCTTGAGTATAGACACGAAATGTTCATTAGAGGTAAGAAATCTTATAATTTGAACAAGGAAGAATGGGAAGCTTTATCAAATATGAAAAAATCTAATGAGCATTTCGTGTTTACACAAGCTGACAAAGGGGGCAATTGGGTGATTTTACCTAGGGAAAGGTATAATAGGATGGCCCTTGAATTGTTAGATGATGTAAAAACTTATTCCAGGTTACCTTCTAGCATGTTAAGAGAATTCAATTTTGCACTATTAGAAATTTTGGAAAGAGGGGAGCGGTTGGGTTTTTTTACGTCTAAAGATGTGAAGTTGATGTATAGAAAAAATCCAAGGAATGCGAGATTTTTTATAATTCCTAAAATCCATAAAGACGTAGAAAACCCACCCGGTCGACCTATAGTTTCTGGCCAAGGCTCTTTTCTGGAAAATGTAGGACTATTCTTAGATTCTGTGTTAAAACAACATCTCCACAAAGTGGATGCACATATTAAAAATACTAAAGAAGTTTGTATGGAAGTTAAAGATATGGCATGGGAACAGGACTTTTATTGGGCCTGTGTTGATGTCAAGTCCCTATATACAAGTATTAATACGGTTTGGGGTTTGAAGTCCATTGAGAGAATGTTGGGAGAAGGGCCGAGGACGAGCTATATAGTGCAACTATTGGAATTTTGTCTAACCCATAACTGCTTTGAGTTCGAAGGGAAACATTTTCTGCAGAAAGAAGGAACTGCCATGGGGGCTTCTTTTGCCCCATCTTATGCCATTCTTTTTATGGCATTTTTTGAAAATTCTGTCATTTATACCAACTTTTTCTATAGGACCAAGGTAGTTAAATATAAACGTTTTATAGACGACTTGTTGTTCTTGTGCAAGGGGGATCCTTCGGATTTTGATACATTTATTTCGGAAATCAAAGGAAATCCTTATGGTTTGGACTTCACTCATACGATAGGGGGCAGCAACATCCAGTATCTGGATGTTGAATTTTATGTAGATTCGAACAACAGAATCCAGCATAAACCTTATTATAAAAAAACAGCTGCAGATAATTTTTTGCATGCCTCCAGTATGCATAGTGGAGCATTAATAAATGCATTACCGTTAGGGGAGTTCAAACGTATTGGAAATAACATTTCTGATTTAAGTCTGGTGGGACGTGAATTTGATAAAATAGAAAATAGATTACAGTTAAGGGGTTATCAAGGGACAATAGTTCGTTCTGCCAGAAGAAAGGTAGAAAAGGATTTGGGTCTTCCAGTGCACATGCAAGGGGAGAGCATGGAGGAAAGTTGGGTTAGGACAAGAAATCTAGGGGGCCATGGTTCGAAATCTACTTGGTTGGTCAACAATGAAGCAGGGGCCATAGAACAAGATAAATTATTTTTTGTTACCAAATTTTCCCAATTTTCAAAGGTAGTGAGGGACACAGTGTATAGTCTTTGGCCTTTGGTCTTGGGGGATGATAGAGTAGGAAAATTGTTTCCCAGTAAAATCACCTTCTCTTACGGCAGATACCCTAACCTTAAGGAGATTTTAAATACTAGAAGTCCGAAGAGGAAAGGCAATATCTCCAAGGTAGGGACATACAAATGTGGGAATTGCAAAGTTTGTAATAGAGTAAGGAACTTGGATGGAACATTTATCAACAACAAGAAATATAAGGCTTTGGAATATTATGACTGCAACTCGGGGGGAGTGGTATATATTATTGGTTGTGAGTGTCGAAAGTGGTATGTGGGACAAACCTCCAGAAAAGTTAAATTAAGAATAATGGAACACCTTGGAGATATTAGGAATGGCAGACAGGAAAGCCCAGTGGCAAAACATTTTATAGATTTTCACAATGGATCAGAGGAGGGTTTAATATTTTGTGTTTTGGGTAGGCCATTTAGTGTGGAAGGGGAAATTGGAGTGAATAACAAACTATTGGAAATGGAGTCCAGGTTCATTTTGAACTTCAAAACCCTTTTCCCCAATGGCATGAATTTAGACATGTAAGACGTGTAAATTCAACATTGAGGTAAACAGTTTTGGATGATATAGCAAATGTAGTATGTGTAAATTTAGTATATACCATTTCATCTAACAAGTCAATTGTATTATATGTGTAACAGGGGCATTCTCTGATGAATTTAATAGAGTTATAATGAAAAAATTAAAGGAATATTCTTATAGGGGTTGCATTATGTATACACAAAATGTTGTTTTACAAATGAATATAATTTGAGATGGTACATTGTTTAGGTATATTTTGTATATTTTGCATATTTGCACATTTTGCATATTATACATTTGATTAAGTATAAAATTTTCACGTGTTCATTAACTTGCCATTTGGTTCAACAAAACATAAGTTTGCATCATAGAAATGCATTTGACAGACTTTGTGATGGTTTTTTCAGGTGTAAATGTTTAATTATTCAAATGCACATTGAGTGTTGTGATTGGTTCTAAAATTTTAGTTAATGATTTATAAGGTGTGGTGAATCACAAATTAAATGTATTCCTTGAGAAGGCGAAGGCCGAGGTACCAGAGTGCAATAAAGAAAAAAAGGAAAAAAATTTTTTTCACCAGTCACCTGCATGTCTGTGGCTTTGAAAGTTTTCTATTTTTCATCATTCTACATCAGTGTTTCTTATTTGTAGTATCTAGAAGTCAGCTGTTTAAACTCTCATAAAAGAATGTGGTCACTTTGTTTTCTTGATTAACCTCCAAAAAAGCACCCTAGAGGTTAGAAGTTGATACTGATGTTTTGACAATTGGTTATTTTGGGCAGATATATTACTATGTGTGTACCACAAAGGTGGTAACTCCCAAGAAAGCTCTAATTTTAGGCCGATAGCCATTCTGTCACCCTCTCTAAGCTACTAGAAAAATATATACATGAGCAAACTCTATAATACCTAATACAGGAAAACCTACTTTCCCCTACTCAGCACAGTTTCCGTCCAAAACACAGTACAAACACTGCCCTTATCTCCTTTACTAACAATATTTCAATGACTCATGATAATAACAAACTTGTATCCTGCTTATTTCTAGAACTTTCTATGGCATTTGATACCATCTCACACTTTCTACTTCTGGCTAAACTGACTAATCGCAACTTCTCTCCTGCCACTCTCTTGGTTTTCTAGCTCTCTCTAATCGATTACAATCAGTGAAATGGCTCTCTGTACCACCCCCCCCGTAAAAATGGGTGTTCCCCAAGGATCTATATTGAGTCCTTTGCTATTTAATATTTTCACCAGTCTGCTCTATACTTCTTGCTATCAGTCATCACTTGTACAATATGCAGATGATTCTACTGTGATCACTAGCACTGACTCTCCCTCTGGTCTTATCTCTATTAATCAGGCAGCCATTACATCAGTGGAAACCTGGCTCACCAACAACCAATTAATTCTAAATCCCCAAAAAAACTAAACTCTAACTCTTTTTCCCTAAAACCCTTAACCAACTCAAATCTACTTTCACTATACTGTCTCTAAATGAGACTCCAATAGTACCCGAAGGTAGCACCAAACTCCTAGGCATCACCATATATGATCAACTTAAATTTGACTTGCACAGCAACAATTGTATTAGGAAGACTCATCAAAAACTAGGCCTCCTTTACAGAAACAGAAAGTTTCTCACTTTCAAAGACAAAGTAACCCTATCCCATACTTATCTCCTACGCAGTGTATTATATGGTTCTCAAATACTCACAAATCTAAACACTACTCTCCTAGCAAAACGTAACTCAACTTACAACAAGGTAGCCAGATTCTCTGCCCAACATACTCATAAAATCAATTACTGTGTCTCACTTAAGCACCTAAACTGGCTGGAACTACCCAACCTGCTTCTTCTTTCTCAGCTCCAGATTATACACTCTGTATTGTACCAACCATACTGCTGCCCTAACGTATCCTTCTATATATCCCACTACTCTCCAACTAGATCACGTCAAAGCTCTGATCAAGACCTACTACCTATCTATAAACCTGGGACTAATATGGGATGCAACTTATATAGCTACCATACTACCATTGCATGGAATAAATTTCCTCTTCAAATTAGATTACTAAATCAACCAAAACAATTCAAAGCAGCTGCTAAAGAACACTTAAAAACTCTCTGGTCCTGCCTCTGTTCCCACCCAACATAAATTGTCCCCTCATCCCTAAACTACCTACTAATTAAACACTATTCCAAACTTTTATCCTCTAATCTCCACTGTTTCTACTTTTCCATCTCCCCTGGCTTTGTCTACCAGTCTCGTTTAACTTAGATATCTTATGCTTTAGCTAAACTCTTCTCTTTTCTAAACTATCACCTGAAAGCAAATAATGTTTTATATTGAACTAATAATTTAAGACTGTATGTTTATGTTTCTTCTCATATTTCCTGCATAATAATGATGACTTGTAAATATATCACAATTGTTTAATGTTGTTTACACTTGATATCTTTTTTGAATATGCTTTTGTAATTTTTTTTACTTTGAACATTTTCATCTGTAATTTTTATTTCTAATTGTACTGTATAATGTTTTCGGAGCTTTTCTCCCTGGGCCTCCACTGAAAAAGGGCTATTTTCAGCTCAGTCGCACTACTCCTGGTCAACAAATGTAAAATAAAAAATAAATATAGCCTGCTTGTTTAAGTTGCTCTCCAACAGAGTTTGAATTTATTCCCTTACGATGTCTACCAAACCTGAAAGAAATAAAAAGAAAACTATGTTATAGATATGGGCAGGAATTCATTAAAACTTCAACCAGAGCAAAAAAAAAAAAAAGAACAGTCAAAACCAGCTACATGATGAAATAAAATAAAACTTTTATTTTATTTATTTATTTATTTAAGTTTGATGACCGGGGAAGTCCACTGGGCCAAGAAGAGCCTGTTTTCCATGGAGGCCAGGGGAGAAAAGCTCCACAATAATTAAAAGTTACATTTCACATGTTACAAAACAACATAGTTCATACAGCTAATTTAAACATTTACAGATAAGCTCCATGATATTTGCAATTGGCTTGTCACAATGTTACAAAAATGAAAATACATAATTCAATACAGAAATTTCAACATTTACATAAAGTGAATATTTTTTTTACAAACTCGGTTGTAGGTTTAACATTTCAAAATATATAGCTACTAGCCATTAGTAGGTTAGGAAAATATTATGCATGGAGAGAGTAATAGTATATTTCAGATTGGAGGGCATAGTACGATAGATATTAGACAGAAAATTAGTTTTTGGTAGGGGAAGGATTGTTTTGGGTGGGATGAAGTAATAGTAGAGGTAGTTGGATGAGTCAGTGCAAGGTGGAATGGGGGGGGTGGTTAAGCTAGGGCATGGCAAGGGCATTCCCATTTGGAAGAAAGATGAGAGAGTAGCTGAGATTTGAAATTTGTATGGTTAGGTAGGTTACGTAGGTGTGTGGGGAGAGAGTTCCACTGTTTAGGTAAGGAGTGGGACAGCGGTAGATGGCCAGGAGGTCGTGCAGGTTTGTGGACCTGAAGGAGATTTTGTTTTTTGGATCTGAGTGAGCAGTTGGGAATGTAAGGTTTTAAGGATGTAGCAAGAGCTGGACAGTTGACAGGTTTAAAGATGAGCTTGTGGGCAATAGTGAGTTGTAGGTAACTGAGGTAGTTGGGTAGTTCAGGCCAGTTGAGGGTGAGGAGGGAGTGGCAGTGGTGGGATGAGTTTTTTTTGAATTGGTTAAAAATTTGGAGATCTTGTGGTAGCAAGATTCAAGTTTGGACCAAAGGCCAAGATGGAGATTGGTGAAAAGAGGGGCACCATACATAACGGAGGGAAGTAAGAAGGTGGATGCAAGAGTTTGATGGGTAGAGAGGCTTAGGAAGTGGCTGTGCCTGTAGTGGAGACCTAACTTTTGGTGGATTTTCTTGATTGTGGAATGGATGTGGATGTCAAATTTTGGTTCTTCATCACTAATGATGCCATGAAGCTTGGTGTTGGGAACAATTTCAAGGAGGGTGTTGTTTTGGCTCTCTATGGTGAATGTGGATTTGTCAATGGAGTTTTTGGTAGGGGAAAAAACATTAGTTTAGTTTTATTTGCATTTAGTGCTAGATGGTTAGACTGCATCCAGGTTTTTGTTTTGGAGAAGGCTAGTTGGGTTTTTGCTGGAAGCTCAGAGGGGGAGAAGGCTGAGCAGATGATTGTTGAATCATCTACATATTGGATGATAGATGAGTCTGGGATGGATTGGTGAAAGTTGTTAATGAATACGTTGAAGAGAAGAGAGCCAAGAACAGAACCTTGTGGGACACCAGTGGGTGTGGGAAGGAAGGGGGAGGTTGAAATTTTCCATTGGACAGCATGTTGGCAGTTGGACAAGTAGGTGGAAAACCAGGCAATGGTGGTGGGAGAGAGGTGTAGGGTGGAGAGTTGGGATATAAGTATGGTGTGTGAGATGGTGTCAAAGGCCTTTGACAGATCTTGGAATAGTGTGGATACGAACTTGCCTGAGTCACGTTCAAGGTTTATGGTTTCAAGAAAGCCATGTTAGGTAGGGGAGAGGAGATTGTTTAGTGTTAGGTGTGCCATGAGTTGTGCTTGTATTGTTTTCTCTAGTATTTTAGAAAGAGGGGAAAGGATGGCAATAGGCCTGAAGTTGGTGGTATCAGTATTTTTGCCACCTTTGTGGAGAGGGATGATGTAAGCATAGCGCCAAATAAAAGGGACGTATGATTCTTGTATGGATCTATTTATAAGAATAGAGATGGGATAGGCAATGCTGTCTCAGATTGTTTGAGGAAGGTGGGTGGAAGGTTGTCGGGTGCATTGCGACAGGGTTTGAGTTTGAGGAGAAGTCTTTTTATAGTGCTTGTGGGGATGGGCTTGAGGCAGAAGGATGTGGAGGAAGGTTGATGACTGTGGTGGTGGTTGGAGGAGGATGGGCTGGTTGTGGAGGAGGGGGGTGGGAAGGAGGCTGATAGTTTAGCTATGCAGTCTATGAAGAATGAGTTGAACTGGCTGGCTGTTTCAAGGTTGGAGAGGTTGGGGTCTGAGCAGGGGATTTCTTTGTTACCAGGATGCAACATGGATGAGATGGAGTCCCAGACTTTTTTGGGATTTGTTGAGTGCAAGGACTGTAGGTTGGAGTAGTAGGCTTTGTGGTCTTTAATTATTAGTTTTTTGCAGAGTTTCGTAGTTGCTTATACTCTAGGAGGGTGTTAGGGTTTTAAGTTTTTGATATTGTTTCCATTTTTGTCCCTTTGGTGCAAGACTAGTTTAGTATCTTTTGATAATCATGGGCAGGAATTAGTTTTGATGCTTTTGGTTTGGGGGGGCTTGCTGATTGAGAATGGTTAGGAATGAGTGGTTAAAGTAGGAAACAGCATCATCTAGAGGAAGGGTTTTTAGAGGGGACCAGTCAGTATGCTTTAAGCATTCAGAGCAAGTTAGAGGGTTGAAAGAAGAGAGGTTGTGGGTTTGGATGTAGTGGTGTTGTTTATGCAGTGGAGATGGGAACTGGTTGGCGAACGCTGGTAGGTGATCACTGAGAGGATCAGGTAATGTTCCAGCTTTGGTGATAAGATTTGGGTGAGTTGTTAGGATCCAGTCAATGATGGTACTAGAGGTACCATCTTTATTTGGCCTGGTTGGAGATTGTATTAGTTGGGAGAAGTTGTACAGGTTGATTGTGTGGGATGGGGCTTCAGAGTTAATAGTATTCCAGTTGATGCTGGTATCACCGAGTTTATAGGTTTCATTTTTTATAATGGAGGAGAACCAGGACAGGATGATTTCAAGAGTTTTGATATTATCACCAGGAGGAGTATAGAGGGCAGTGATACATATGGACTTGTGGTTGTTTATTTTTAGTAAACCTATTATAATTTCAACATTGGCAAAGGTTGGCATTTTTATTGGAGTAGGGAGTTATGGTGTGTGAGGTGGGGTAGATTATTGCTACTCCACCTCCTTTTTTGTGGGCTCCATCATTGCGAATGATTTGGAAACCTGGTGGTAGGATTTTGCTATCTTGTATATAGGTTTTCAGCCAGGTTTCAGAAATGGCGGTAATGTCAGGGTAGTTATGGGAGAGCCAGGCACGGAGGTTAGGGATTTTGTTTTTTAGGCTTTGTGCATTAAGTGTTGTAAGTTGAATGGACTTTGAGTTTGTGGGTTGAGTAAAGGGTATGGTGAGATTGATGTTAGAGATGGGTCCGGGGTTGGGGTAGATGTCGCCGGCTAGTGAGAGAGAGATGTGGTGGAGTAGAAGAGTGAGGCAGTGTGTTGGGCAAGGGTAGCTTGGGTTGCATGAGAGTAGTGATTTTCTGGTACCACATTTAAGAGGGGAGTACAGGGTTGGGTTGGGGACAGTTTTGGTTTGAAGAAATAGATTGGGTTAGAGGTAAAGAGTCCATGTGAGATGGATGAGTTGGATGGGAAGTGAGGTTGATGGTAAGATGTAGTGGAGTGTGTGTGAGAGTTATGACAAGGGTTGGGAAAAAGTGTGAGATAGGTAAGAGAAGAGAGAGAAATTAGTAGGGCAAATGTGGTCATAGGGAGAGATTTTATGTAGAGCATTGTAGGAGGGGTGGATGTTTGGGGTGATGTAGATCTACAGGTGGGTGGGGTTTGGTTTAGGTGTGTTGTGACTGGAGAGGTGTTGGGTGGGGAGGAGTCAGGGGATGTATAAAAGTACAGGTAGTGGGAGCATGTGGAATTTGGGGGCAGGGTAGGGGAGAGGAGTGAGCCCGAAGGGTGAACAGAGCGGGTTACACCTTCCAGGAGGAGCAGCAGTCGCCAAACAGAAAAAAAATCAATGAGAAGTTTAGAAACTACTGAAATAGAGCAGCCTATCGTTTTGGTTTGAATGTTACCTTTCTGTTTGTTTTTATTATTTATGCAGCAATGGGGAGCTGCAGTTCACTGAGAAGTAGGAAAATAATGTAGTTATGCCAGGGGTTTTAGAAAGGGACATGCAGTACGTGCACACTATAGAGGGATGCCCGTGGGACAGACAGAAACAGAGTGTAGTCAGGAAGAGGTTTTTAGTATTTAAAGATGGCACCACAGCTCAGGGGAGGAATAAGCAAACTCTCAAGAGGAAGAGGGAGGGAATAAACAGGATTGACAGGGCTGGGAAGCTTATAATAAGATTATGTTAGGAGACCGAGGGAAGGGGGGGGCTAAGAGCTAGGGCTTGGAGAAAGCTGTGAGAAAACAAGTTTGACAGGGCTAGGAAACTTACACTAGAATTATGTTAGGAGAACAAGAAAAGGGGGAGTGGCTATGGTCCAGGACTTGGAAAAAGCTGTGAGATGGGAAAAACAATCAACCAGCTAGCCCAGGTCAGTACCTAAAAGTGAATGTTTATATGTATGAATTCAAAAGCAGATTTAGTAGAGCATCAGGGAAGTAGAATATAAAATAAATGTAAAGCTTTGTAAAATGAATGCTTTTGTAAAATAAATGCGCATGTGAATGTGCATGTGAGTTGGTGTCTGTGTTTGCATGTGTATCCATTTTTTTATATCCTGCAGTGGACTGGTATCCTGTCCAGAACTGGTTCTATGCCTTACTCCTGCTGTTTGCCCAAAAATGCTGCAGTTCCCGTGCAAAAATACAATTGGTGAAACAAATACCAGAGAATGAATAAATGACCTTAAGGACATGACACAGAGCAACTTGAGCACACAGCAGGAACTGCTTACAACAGTTTGACATTGATGGGCATTGCACAGTTCCTGTCAGCCAATAGTGGGAAGGTTGTTAGGTGCTTACACAAAATCCAAGCCAGCCACCAATGATGGCCTACTAGTGTCAGACTTTTGCGCCTACATCCTGGAGGTGAGATTTAATTACAAAAAGCTATTCCTGACTGGAAGGTGAGGATGTCACATAGGGTGAGATGGGGGGTAATTCAGCAGCACTGAAGAATGAATGAGTCATTGAGGTCATATGTACACATGATGGTCAAGGCTGGTAAGAGTCAAAAACCTAGATGCAGTCATAGAACAGGATAAAGGCTTTAGGTAAGCTCTTCATGCCCCACCCATCTGTGCAGCTGTAATAATGCTATATTTTTTCAGTTAATGTTAACCCAATTTAACTGTGGTCAGCTGTGGTTTCTGTTGCATGTATTTAGATTCCTCTTGCTTGTAATGGGTGCCAACCACTACATTTCACTGAAATATAAAGCTAGTTTTTGTAGTTCACTTTTGCCTTCTGCAGCGGGGAGTGGTCTTCCTACTGTCTCTGCATACTAAAACTAGGAAAGACCTGTTTATAATAGGTGTCCACAGCTAATGTTCACCTTAAGAATATCTGAAACTGAAACCTTCTGAGCTGTTGGGTATATTTAGCTGTTAAACTGTTTTATGGAGTGCAGTTCTGCTGTTGATTTCACTGTTGCACATATTATCCAATGATTGCATTTTAGCATGGATCCTATGCTTTTTAGGGCACTTGACATTTCATATTTTCCCTAAGGATAGCTGAAATCAGTCTAAGACCTCAGCCTGATCTCTGCGGCATCAATAAACCACATGGCCACTGGCAGTTCTGTCTCAGCATGGGGAGGAGGTGCATCAATTGGAGCAAAAGCATTTATTAATATAATCAGGACCTCTGGCTCACTTAACTTTGCTGTCAGCTCATTTAATTGCATTATGACACTCTTATTTTCTTACTCCTGTTGAAGGTTCTTTGGTTGTTAGTTCTGCTAGAACCCCAGGACCTCTAAAGCAAAACTTGATTGTTCCTTCTATACCTAGGTGGATTGCATTTCCACACTGCCGTCCCTTATCATTGGCTTCCTGTAACATAACCTCCCACTTTATTGTCACCCAGCTCAATTTTTATGAACTGCATGTGACTTATTTAACAAGCTAACTTACATAGCTAACAAGTTATATAACTTGCCACTGTTTTGCTTCACACTGTTTTTTTTTTAATACACTTTTTTTTATCTACTGTACTGCTTATAAAATGCTTCTGATAGTTAAAGAACAAACAAACACACACCGGTTATCAAAGCACATAGTTATAAAGCAAACAGAAAAGTTAATTCATTCTAAAATTAAAAAAAAAAAAAAAAAAGAAAACTTAGCCGGGGGATTGCTGACATGTCTAATCCTTTTAAGTGTACTTCACATAATGTTCTACATCAAAGCCTCATCTTTTTTAATACAGAAATCTGCACAACATATTAAATGTGCACACTTTCATCTAACCATGTTTAGTATAGAACATAATATTCTATTCATCACAGCTAATTTCATGATATATGATAAACACAACTACTTTTGTACCTATGTTTGTGGTTCCCTGGTAGCACTAAATCCTTGGCAGTCTCTGTGTGACTTGTCATGCTCTTTGCAGTTGTTTTTTATATATATGTCTATTTTATTCTCAGGTCAAACATAGAAAGTATACATTATTAATGCTGTATATTATCATGATAATACTTCTTAAATAACCAAAATTATGGAGATCATAGGATCATAGGAAGTTACTAGGCTATTGGCCCTGAGGCCCTTACAAGCCTAGCCAAGAATTTAGCCCATGTTCAAACAAATCAGCACCCAGCAGGGAGCTAGGTGGATTCCCATGGGTGTATTTTATGTTCTCCATCCAGTTATCCAGGTTGTGCTTAAAAAGGTTTAATGAGGTACTCTGCTTTATGTGGAGAAGGAGTCTATTCCACAAAAGGGGGAGTCTCTGGGACACAAATCTGTCCCGCCAACAACTCTTATTGATGTCACAAACCAGGTTGAGGTTTCGCTTGTGGGTTACTCGAATGGAGCTTCACTTGCGGATATGCAGCAGTCCCATTAGGGCGGGGTCTGAGATTGCTTTGTAAGTAGGACAGAGGTCACCTCTGAGGAGTCTGTAGGAGACTGAGTAGAGGGACAGTGCTTTTAGCCTATCTGTGTAGGGCAGATGTTTGAGGCCCTGGATTATCTGGGTGAGGAATCTCTGTAGTCTCTCCAGCTGTTGCATGTGCCTTGTGATTTACATGCCAAAAGGTGCATTGTATTCAATAATAGGTCTTATAAGGGAGGAATACAGGGATGTTATGACCACTTTGTCCCTGGATGACATACGCTTACTAATGAGGTGGCCATGTAGAAAGCTTTCCATACAAAGGAGGCAATATGGTGGTCAAAAGTCAGTTTGCTATTAACCTGAGTTCCCAAGTCCCTTTCAACTGTTTGCCTGCTTAGTGCCTCAATGTGATAATTTGTGGGAACGTCATTCTCCTCAAAAGGAATGATGATGCACTTTTTGGCATTCAGTTTTAGGCCATGTTTCTGACACCAGTCATTTGTTTGCATGAGACCCTCGTGGAGGATGTCCACATCACTAGGGGAACTGACAGCACCTAACTTGCAGTTATCTGCAAACTTGGTCAGCCATAGCCCACTAGATTTGGCCTGCTTCTCTGAGAAGTATATCACAAACAGCATAGGCCCCAAGACCGATCCTTGGGGTACATCGCTTGTTACGGGTCTAATACTTGAGATGGATTCCCCTATTTTGACTAGGTGGGTTCTATCAGTGAGCCAGTTTGCTACCCATCTGGTAACATATGGACTGATGCCTAGTTTAGAGAGTTTATCTATTATAACTGAGTGTAGAATAGTATCGAAGGCCTTGGCCAGGTCAAGGTAGGCGGTGTGCACCATCTTCCCCTCGTCTATGGCCTTGATGACTGTCTCAAAGAAGTCAATCAAATTTAACAGGCATGACCTCCCCTTGACAAAACCAAACTGTGTGGGATCAAGTGTCTGGAGGTTGCCAATGTCCTTGTTAATGAACTCCATGATAATCCATTCCATGGCCTTGCAAATCAAGCTAGTTAGGCTGATGGGTCTATAATTTCCTGAATTGGTGGACGCTCCACCTTTGTGCAAAGGGATGACAGTAGCTGTCCTCCCCTTGGCTGGGACGAAGCCGGTACTCAGGCTTTGGTTGAATAGGGTGTCTAATGGTGCTGCACGTTCCTGTCTGAGTTCATGTAGGATGCAGCCTGGGATGTTATCGGGTCCCAAGGAGGCTGTATTTTTTGCCTTTGAGAGGGCAGTGATGACTTGCTCCCTACAGATAAGGGGAGGGGGGCAGGTACTGGGGATGTCCTGTTTTACTGATGGGGGGGCAGAGGAGTTAAGTTTTCATTGAACCTGTCTGCCAGCAGGTTGGCTATATCTACAAGGTTTGTGTATGTGGTGTCCTTGACCATCAGTTCTGAGCAGATCTGGGTGCTTCCCTTGAGATTGAGAAGCCTTATGATTGTCTCTAGTATATGTGGCCAGTTTGGACTCGAAGTTTGGTTTGGAGGATTTCACTAGTGCTCTTATTTGCTTGTTCAGGCTAAGGAGAGATTGATTCCAATTAGACACCTGCTCCTTCTTGGCCCTGGAAAGCAATTTTTCCTTTTATCATAGTGTTTATTTATTGTAGATGTCCACCAGACAGGTTTACTCTTCCTTGAGGAGGATGATTTTGTCCTGTCTGGTATTCCTGATTCCATGCAGCTGTATAAATGCTTATATATAAATATATATATATATATTACTTTCGTGTATGTTTGAACATGTGTGCCAGTTTCTGTGGAGGGGGAGAGGGCTATGAAGCTGTTTATACCTTCCCTCAGGAGGTTGTAATCAGCTTTGGAGAAGTTTTTTTTTACCCTAGCTAGAGGGGGTCAGGGGATATGGTGACTTAGAAAGTGACTGCTTTGTGCTCAGATCTTACCAAGGATGATGACACTGTATGGATGCTGCACTAGTTACTCATGTTGATTAATACCAAGTCCAAGATATTTTCACCTCTTGTGGGGGTGTCAACTAACTGGTCCAAGGCATTTGCATTGACGAACTCAAGAAATCTCTGGGCATTTGTGTTTTGGCATGAGTATTTCTTCCAATCTATAGTTGGATAGTTAAAGTCACCCAGGATCAGGGTAAAGGGTTGAACCTTGATAGATTTGAAGAGGTCCAGATAGGAGGAGTGGGCATCTTGAGTCTGGGTTGGAGGCCTGTAGCTAGCTATGATTTGAATATGGGTCTTGTCAATTGTTAATTGCACCTGGAGTATTTTCTGAGCATCGTACTGTTTGACCAGCCTAGATGTGTGTATGCCTTTTATATATATTGCAACTCCACCTCCTAATGGAGATGAATTAAGGGGGGTGTAGAAAAGAGAATTAGTAAGGTAGAACTTAAATAAACAGAAAATAAAGGTATGGATTATCTGTGAAGCAGGATTTAGGTTCACAAGTATATTCTAGGTTAATGATCACCAGGGCTTTTATAAGCCTATGTACCATGGGCATTTATTGGGAGGGTATAAGTGAGGAAGTTACTAGAATTTATGTGGGGGGTGGGGGTATGTTAGTTTGGGCACTACTTGTCTGACTCTATCAGAGAGATGGAGGTCAGACATGGGGTGAATTTCTGATTTTCCATCCATTGGTCAAGATTAGTCTTATATAGGGTTAGGGGTGGACTCTGCTTCACATGGGTGGGGAGCCTGTTTCAGAGCATGAGGATCTTCTGAGACACATATCTGTCTCACTGACATGTCTTATTTATGTCACAAGCAAACATTAAATGCTTGGATCTAGTGGCTCTGGTGCTGTTCATTTTGCAGATGTGCAAAAGGAACAATGAGTCCCCAGATTAAGGGGGAGCAAGGGAAGAGTGAGGCATATGAAGAAGATATGCCACATGACAATTCTCTGAAGCTGTCCAGATTTTCACAGAATGTCCAGATTTGTGTCTCATAATTTTGGTCTGTTTCTCATACAATTTGTGCTTTTCTGCCAAATCACTAAGGATTCAAATCACTAAATAATGACATACATTTGAGTTTCAGACTTCATATCCTTCAGAAAATCTATGCTATTAGAAATCCTGTTATTCTAGCAACTTCCTAAGTTTATAAGAGTAATATTTAAAATTTGTTGTCGCCCCATTATTTTACGCTTTATCCAGATTTCTTGCTCTAAGAGGTTGAGAGGTATGTTCAGGAGTCTTCTGTAGGAGACTGGTATGAAAACCCAGTTAAAGTTGCACAGTAAGGGAAGGAGCAGAAAACAGTGTCAACTATGACACAGGAAATGTTGTGGAGTGATGGGCCAATGAGTTCCCATGTGAAGGAGGAGCAGATGAAGCAGGGCGCATCTGGTGAGGATATGTCACAGGAATACTTTCTAAAGCTTTCTTTAGAATACCTACAAGAAACTGATGGAAATGATGCAGACAGAGTTTATAGTTATTTGGAGAAAAATCAATTATATCAATAGAACAAAAAGGTAACAAAAGAAAGTTATACAGAACAAAGGATCATTTGTTGTTAACCAAAGCCATAACAGAGAATTGTGAACAGGGGAAGAATCTATGTTTGGTATGGATAGATTATAAAAAAGCATTTAACAACATCCCACATTCATGGATAAAGGAATACTTATAGATGTATAAGATACACCCACATTGATCAATTACATTACAGTGACCATTAAACAGTGGCAAACTACTTTGCAATTGAGCCATGACAAATGGCAAATTGTTGTTTTATCTTGCCCTTAACCAATTAAACTGTTTATTTAACAGCTTAGGCTATGGTTACAATTTGGTTCCCAGAAAGCAACTTTGTTTAAAGATTTTTTCTTCTACTTTTTATGGATGACTTAAAACTGTCTAATTCATCAAATATGGAGTTGAAAACAGAACTATAAATTGTTAAAACCTTATCAGATGATATAAGAAAGAAGGTTGGGAGAGTTGCCTAATGGTTAAGGTGTTTGCCTTACAAACACAAGGTGCAGGGTTTGAGTCTAACAAGGGATAATTGGCTATGCTTAAAATGGCTTGCAAGGGGCAGTTAGATTAGTACTAATCTATGACCTATTTGTCTTGATAATCTGCAAAAGCAACATTTAAAACAGGAAAAGTGCAACACCAAGAAATCAGACTTGGACAGAAAAGTGATATAAGTGAACATGAGCAGGAGGGATTGCATACATTTTGGGACTAGATGATAGATCAGCAATAAAACATGAATAATTGAGAATAAAGCTCAGTATGGAAGACTTTAGAATACTAAAACTAATATTGAAAACTGCCTTGCTATCTAGTAATAAAGTCCAAGCTATAAATCAATTTGCTGGGTGGCCGTGGAGGTGCAGCAGTTAGCTTTGCCATCTCACAGCAAGAGGTTTTCTGGTTCAATCCTCAGCTGGGGTGGCTTCTGTGTGCTCCCTATGGTCGTGTGGGTTTCCTCCGTGTGTTTCGGTTTCCTCCCAAAGATGTGCTGTAGCTGGATTGGACACTCTAAATTGGCCCTAGGGGTGAGTGCGTGCATGTGTGTGCCTTTTGTGGAAGATTGGGTGATGGGCTGGCAGCTCGACACCGTATAACTCCACTGCCAATCATGAGCAGGCAGGTGATCTGCTGTGGTGACCCCTAATCAGGAAAAGCCAAAGGAAAGAAGCTAAATCAATTTGCTCTTCCTGTTCTAACTTACAGTTTTGGAGTGACTGACTGGCTTCAAAAAGTATTGGATCAATTGGACAAGAAAAAAAAAAAGAAAGATGCTTCATGCTTATCAAATGATATATAAAAAGTAGTGTATGCCAAGACTAGATAATCCTTGCTCTGAAAGAGGTATGGGTCTCCTCAAAAGTGATTACATGTATAGATCTACAGTCGTGGGACTACATACATATCTGCTGACCTCACCACATCCAAACATAGTGAAAGTTTTAAGACATGAGGAGAAGAAGCCTAAAGTGATATCCTGGCTTAGTTTAGCAGAAGTATTTTGGTAACAAGAATGAATGGAAATCAAACCAGAAGTAGACAAAAGTCAAATAGCAAATTAATGTCCCAAAAACAAGAGAGAGAATATAAGGAAATGATTAGATGAGAAGGAAAGAAAATTGGAACAGCCATAAATACAGTGACAAATACAAAGATCTAGAACAAGCTCATGTTTGACAAGATTTGATACAGGAATGGTTAAGTAGAGATGTTAAAACTAAAAGATGGAACACTAATAATGGCACCCCAAGACAGCAGACTATGTGCACATTGGTTTACAAATTCCATTGCAAAGTTGTGAAAAACAATTGCTGGTTCTGTATAAAAGAACTGAAAACAGTCACACATCTTGTTGTTGGGTGTGATACACTAATGGCAGAGGGCCTATATAATAAAAACCATAGTAATGTGCAAGACTTTCACTGGGGCTTGTGCAAACAAGATGCATTAGATAATCTTTTTGACTCAGTGCTGTGAAGCACTGGAAACATGAACCACAAACCATTATAGGGAATAATGAAGTTTATATCACAAGGGATCCCCTATTACCAACAGTTCTAAAAATAAATGCGAGAAAACTACATATGGTAGTCCATGACAAAAGACAAAAGTAACATTGATAGCTGAAATTGCTTCACCCAGTAATTACAATGCCGTATTTACACAGAGACACAAAGTCATAAAATACCAGGATTTGTAAGCAAGAAGGAGAACAATGCAGAATAAAAATGCCTAGACAGTTCCAATAGTAGTAGGAGCAATGGGTCTAATAAAAACGAATTTACAGTCATACTTAGATATGCTGCCAATACATGTAACCCCATATGAATTACAGAAGGATGCAGTTCTGGTCACAGTAATGGTGCTGAGAAGAGCACTCTTGGCTAATATCAAAGACTGAAACAATACTAATTATGAACCTTAATCATACAATGGGTTGAGAATGGGGTCCATTCTTGTCATGGCATTAGAAACCCAGGAGATTGGAGGAATTAAAAAATGAGAACTAGGATTCTGGTGGGGGGTGCTAAGGCAGAACTAGAAATGAAGAGAGACAGTTTGAAGCAGAGGTTACATTTTTATATTTTCAGCTCTCAGTGCCTGTTCTAACCAATTAAAAATGCTGAAGAAATGATGCAGAAGAACCAGTCTATGATCTTGACTGCCTCTTTGATGGCAGTGATGTAAGAGATGAAGGAAAGGATGGCATCTGAGCGATTAATTTAATAACCGCAACCAGGACCCACACTCAGTACAATTTTTTCAATGAGCAGGGTTTGAATAACAGGAAGAGTGAGTCAAAAAGATTATCTAATGCATCTTTATATATTTTATCCTGCATTATTCTACAAATGGAAAATATTGATTTAAATGAAATTTCTGCTTACTAGTGCACACTGGATTTTATAAAGGATTGCAGCAGTATCAGCATACAGAGAAGTATACAAAAGGATAACGGTTTACAGATTATTAAAAATATATATGTAAGAACACCTGTGTACTAAGTATGCAACAATGGAGAGACTTAATTGGGATGGACTGTGGTATCCCATTCTGATCCCCTGAATTTAATATGAGAGGTAACTGACAAGATGGCTGAGAAAATCCCATGCAGGGTATTGTATACAGTTCTGGAATCTTCATCTGTATAAAGTACAAAACAGGACAGAAACAGCTCACAGAAAATAATGAAAATGATGCAGAATCTGCAACAAAAAACGTACAACGAGGTGACAAAAAGTATAACATGACACATTTATCCACATTCACTAACAATACCATCTCAGGTCTCCTCCGAAAGTAGTTCATGCCTAGTGTGACTAACCTGGTCAACAAAAAGTAAAATAAGGTAGGAATGGTATGACATGATAACAACTATTCAGTAGTTCAAATGAACCCACAGAATCTTACTGGCGACTACCGTTCAAAAAACAAAATATATCAGAAACAGAGAAACAACCTGAAGCTTCAGGGCAAAGATGGACGGCTCAGGGGAAGTAAGAGAAGGCAGAGACGGACACCCCAGGAGAATAAGAGAAGGCAGAGATGGACATCTCAGGGGAAGTAAGAGAAGGCAGAGATGGACAGCTCAGGGGAAGTAAGAGAAGGCAGAGATGGACAGCTCAGGGCATTCATTTGAGCCTTTCAAAGAATTTTACTGCAAAGAGAGATGACCACTACAGGCACTCATATATACATGTCCATTCAGCACTACTCCTTTCAGACTTAACTATAGGCTGAACCAGAAAGTGCTTCTCTTATACTATTCAGATGTAATTTGGACAAATAGATTAGCACATTTCAGTCCTGGTTTAGCATCCTTGCCCTCACAGATAGGGGCAACATGTAAATGTTCTGCTTTTCTCTGGTGTATTTGTACATGGAAATATATAGCTGAGCTTCTAAAGATCCTCACAGATCAGTCGCCTAGTAAGTACCTATGAACTTATAAAGCAACATCTCAGATCCTGGCCTACATCTCTGTGTTGAAACGGAATCAGAGATAGGGGCATCCAAGTGCGATTATGAGTCTTTACTGTGTGTGAAATTAGAGCAAGAGCTAGCAGTCATGGCTATTGGTAAAGGAAGTGAAGGTTGCTTATGGCTGGATTAGCATTTTTATTCTATTTAGGTGGTGGTGCTGCGGTAGCGTTGTCGCCTCACAGTAAGATGTTGTCCTGTTCGATTCTCAGCTAGAGCGTCTTGGGCATACCTTCGTTGAAGGTTGTGCGTCAGGGCCGGCAACTTGGCACGTAAAAATCTACTGCCAGTCATTAGCGGACTGGAGTTCCGTTGTGGTGACCCCTAACCAGGAAAAGCCGAAAGACGCAACAACATTCTATTTCTATCAGCACTCATCATCTTCACAACTTTCATATAGTAGCTAGCTAGCTAGTTACAGCCCATAATGAACTGTTATTGTCAACAGTTTGTTTGATTTTTTTCTAATGATATCATGTCCATAACAAAAAATATGTCTGTGATAGTTAACATATGTATAATTGAAAAAAGTACACTTTTATAATAAGTATATAAATTCATAGAAAATAAATTAGTAGTTTCAGCCAGAAATGTGTATGCTTCTTGAATTCAAAAAGTATTTTTTTAACTTATATCTTGCTAACCTTTAATTGCTGGCCACATTAGTTGTGTAGGCTGATTAGCCCTTATCCTGTATTACTAAGTTTTAATTTTTCATTCTTCAGTTCTCAGACAAAAATATGATAAAAGCAGAGTAACAAGTCCCTTATGGTGGAGTTTGAGGGACTCAAACTTCACCATTGGAGAAGATGGACCATTGATCAGTGACACATACTTGTAATGCCACTCAAGATAAAAAGCATCAGACTTCCCTGAAGTAGCTGCAAACTGCTCTTTTACTCCTACAACTTAGAAAGATTATGTGAGTTACACGTTAGCCACTCCCCACTCTGTGAAACACATTTAAGGAATTGGTGAGTGTCAATTTGAAAAAAGTGTGTCGGTGGACAGTTTTACCAGTTTAAATTTTCTTTTAAATAAGTGACCGTAACTAGGACAAGAAAAAATATACCTCAACCTGACCCATCATTTTTCATTTTGCCTTTTAGGTATTTCAAATTCAGGTTTAGAAAGTGCTTTAACAGAGAATACATCAACAGTAATAAATTATAAAAACAAGCAAAAACTGCAGAAAAAAAGACAAGTTTGTACTAAAACTTAAATACAGATAAAATGCCAAAGTTATAAGGACAATAAGAGTTTACTGGACTGTTGCAAACCCCTCCATCACAGTCTGAGTTCAAGTGCATGAGTATCCAGTGTCATCATCAAGCATTTCTATTTAATTCCTTTGAAATGCCAGTAACCTGTTCCTGTTCTAGATTCTGTGCTGAGAATTGTTGTATGTTGAAACCAGTAATTTGTGACTGCAGTATGAGGTCAAGGTCTGTGGTCTCTCAGGGAGCATATTCTTATGCGGGAGTTGGAACAAATTTAATTTTGCTGGTAGGTGCTGCAACACTTTGAATTTGAAGATGACATTCAACCATCATAGATAGCTGTGTCTCCTTTAACTTGGCAGGGCCGAGTCTTTTTCATGCTGACTGCACTGAACTTCATAACAAATGTTAATTTGACAAGTTCTTTCAGGAAGTGCTAAGTATTTTTAACATGAATAGGTGTTAATAAGGCCGTTGTTGTGGTCCTGTCATAGGGTGGGAGCCAGCAAGTCTGGCACTGTGAAAATTAAAGAGTGCGTTGTAATATTTTTGATTCATAAGCAAGTAATTCAACATAATTTTATATATAAATGGTAGGTAATCAGTCTGCAGACTATTGCATGTCTAGCCAAAAAGCAAACAGTGACCAAGTGTAAGAATCAAACCTTGCATCTTGCATCTGTGAAATAAACACTCGACCCATTATGACAACCACAATACCAGGCTACATATGCTTTCAAGCAAATTTATGCATTTTAACTTATTGTAAACTGGTCATTAGCAGATAGTTTAGTCTCAAAGTCTAGATCAATTGAAGGTAATATCAGATATAATTGTCTGGAGGATCTAAACTTCTGAAGAGGAAACTAGTCATGGTGACATCTGTATTAATTGGTAAATACAACAAAGAACTAGGTACAGGGTGAAAACATCGCTGCCATGATAAAGGACAGTCGACGTCATTATTTTCTGAACAGATAAGCACTACAAAGTATTTGGAAATGAATAAAACGACTTATCAAGGGACAAAGTTAGAAGTACAATAGCATCAGATGCTTGTGCAGACAAAATTTGTGTGCAAGACAGTGATGGGGAATGACTGTTTATTAGGGAGGGTACTCCTATACCGGAGTCTTCAAATGAATCAATCTATCCTATTCAGAAAGCATATTGCAGTGTTAAAAAGTGAAGCATACAGCTTCTGCACATTAAGACTCTTACTTTTACAGAACCTGCCTTTGTTAAAGATGTTACAGCTGAGGATGGTATCTTCATTGTCTGTCACACAGGGGTTGTACAAATTCTCAGAGGATGAAAATATATGGCAAATATGTTTCCACACACGTCACCAGCACTGTAACCACCTTGATGTGCTGCTTGTTGAGATGGAGAATACCAAATCCTTTGTGTCAAGGACAATAACAGTTTCTTTTTATTTATTTGTGTTTGGTATTTGTTAAACACTGGTTCAAAGACTCTTTTCAGCCATGAATAGGGCTTACAGATAAAGACAACACAACCTTGCTATACATGGGGGGCAACAAGTTTCATGGTGGCTGGTTTATTGTAGAGCTCCACATCCCGAGCATTTCCTTTCATCCTTTATTTTACATTTAAGTAAGATATCCAACTTTGTTTGTGATTTAGCTCTGTTTTCTGTTCTGTAAATCTATTCCAATTTGGCACTTTAGCATCCTTTTGATTTTTAAGACTTATAACCATGTGGCCATGGCAACCGAGCACTCAGAATAGGAATGTAAGTTTGACTAGCTTACAAACTTAGTAAACTTTATTTTGGCCGATACTAAAGAAATTAAGGGTTTTGTGGCAAAGAATGCTAAGAAGATAAAAGCCCTGTCAGCTAAATATGAATTTCAGCATTTGGCTACCTCCCTTAGTGTTTCAGTAATTTAGGTATTGCAAGCCAAGATGGAAACACAAGATCAAAACATCCTGCAGTTCAAGGACTTGGAGAATTGTCATCAAAGGAATAACATGAGATTTATAGGCTTAAATAAAGGTCAGATGGTTGGAATATAAGGGAGTTTTTTTTAAAAATACCTACCAAAGGCACTTGGCTTACATTGCAGCATCACTACTGAGAGGGCACATAAATTGCTTTGTTAACTGCCATCTGAAACCCAAACTATGCGCCATATTATTTTCAGGCTTCTAAATTATAGTGACAAAGCTAAGGAGGGCAAGATTTTTTGTTCTTATTTGCCAGAAGGACAGTTGTTCCTGGATTTTTCATGCTCAGTCAGTATTGCAGAGCAAGAAGTAATTTGCAGACACCCGTTCCCTATATTACAAAAAACAATATTCCAACATCAATTCAATATGCTGGTGATCAGGCATAAGGATGAAAGATATTTTTTACCTCACCAGACCAGGTTGTTTTGTTTCTTCAGAGCCATCTTTCACAACCATCTGTATTCACTCTTACTAAAAGCAATCTTTTCTTCTGTACCTTCTGATGGAAGTTCTACTCATCTTACCATTTCAGCACAAGACCCCCAACCTCCCCTTGTGAAATAAAAGGATCACACATCCAGGCAAATATGCAGTGATACCAGAACTGAAGAGATGGCTATGAGGTTCCCTTGCAATGGTGATGCCCTACAGTAAGATGTAGGTTTACCTCCAAGTTGGGTTCATAAAGAAGTATCCAGACGATTTTGTGTCATCTACCATGCTCAGTCTGGATCCCTTGCCCATGGATGATTCCAATTCTTCAGAATCTCAGGATTCCTCACTGGCATTCTCTCAGAATAGTAAAGACCCTATAAAAGCTCTCTCTATCAACCAACACCCAACCTCCAAGCCAGTGTATAACTTCTTTTTGGGCCAAATGGGACATTTATAGGACAAGAAATCAAACTTTTCCGCAGTTATCCCCCCCCCCAAAAAAAAAAACATAAATCTAAGCCTGCCAAATCTTGACTGCAATCTTGCATACCTTGTTTTTCTTTATTTACTCGTGGTTGGACCCCACTCACGCATGGAAGTAGAGTTTTATTATGAGGTGGTCTTGGATGACTATTGGTACTATAGTTTTCACTGGGCATCATATATAGTTATCAGGTACCCTAGTAAGGCTGTGTTTGTGTGTGTGTGTGTGTGTGTGTGTGTGTGTGTGTGTGTGTGTGTGTGTGTGTGTGTGTGTGTGTGTGTGTGTGTGTGTGTGTGTGTGTGTGTGTGTGTGTGTCACACTAGCCTTATCCTTACGTAGTCTGCTTTATTGTTTTATTCTTTAGTTATTAAATCTTTACTCTGCTTTTTCATGTTAGTTCTTAATGATAATAGTTTGCATTTAGAATGGTTAATGTTAAGGTTATTTCAATTAATAGTTAGGCTTCAAGTTAAAAAAGAATTTGCTTTACAAATGGGTTAAAATGTAACATGTGATGCGGTTTTAGCCCGGGAACTGAAAATCAAGAACGATCACAAATGATGCATCAGTAACCTACTTCATTCTTTTCCAGCAGCAAGGCTTTCAGTTAGCTCAAAAAAAGGCGTTGCCATTTTTATTAACCATAAGCGCAACTGGAAAATAACTGCATCAGGTTTCTAGTCATGGTGGAAGGTGGACGTTAGTTAAATGTAAGACCCTTGAGGGGTTTATTATTCTGCAATCTGTCTATGATCCAAATTTTGACACATCAGACTTTATAATTTTCTTTGCCTATTTGGTGCCCTTTAATTTCCATCATCTCCCAGTACTCACTGATGGGGGGGGGGGGCTTTAATATGGTGCTAAACTCTTTAGAAGACCATTCTCAACCTTCTGTAGAAAGACACATGAGGGCTCAGTAAATTCTTTTAGATAGAATTAAATTGATGAATCTTCAGGATGTCTGGTGCTTACTGCAGCCCATAGATTTTGGTTATACTTTTATTTCCCATAGGCCTCTAGCAGTAGAACTGATTTTTTTTCTCTCCTCTCCCTGTTTTTGGGGAAAATCCTTAGCATCCCATATCATGAAGGCCTGGAATTGTTTTTTTTTTTGACTGGAGGACCCAACCCATTTTTAAAGGAGAAATTTTGGAGACTCCCTGATCCTTAAAGGTCCCATATTAAGGCGTTTGTTGTGGATGAAGTTTCTCTTTACATGCAGTAAAACCTTCTCTCATCACTGCTTACCTTTACTTAAGTGGGAATCATTTAAACTTAACCTAAGAGATATCTATTCTGCTGCTAAAGATGAAAGTTTAACATTTGTAGATAACCAGATACAATTCCTAGAAACTCGAGTGGCCAAAGCTTGTTCTAAAGTTCACTCCACTTAATTTCAAGACACCTTATCTTGGAATATAATGTTTTAAAAAGGACAACTTAACATTCAACTTTTTGAAAAATCACATTTATATCTCCAGCAGGCAGCTCTTCAAGCATGGGCTCATTTAGACAAACCAGGGTAATGGCTCACTTACATATTCCAGAAGAAGATAAGAAATGTTTTAGAATTAGCTGCATAAAGAATGCTGAGGGGACACTGGTAACTGATCCCTTATCAAGTAACCATGAGATTGTTCCATTTTACTTCTCCCTTTATAGTTCTAATTATGATTCTTCTGACCCTTATAGCATTTTAGACTGTATTACTACCAACATAACTTTCTTCTGATCAATCTTCAGCTCTGGAAGGTCCCATTTCCTTCCAAGAAGTTCATAAAGTAGTTACCTCTACTCCATCAGGGAAAGAGCTGGGCCCTGATGGTTTCTTGGCAGATCTCTACAAGTTACTTCAACCCTCGCTTTCTCCTGTTCTAACATCTCTATTTAATTATATACAAACTTCAGGGAAGATGCCTCCTACTATGTGAGAATTCCATATTATTATAGGTTCATAGGTTCATAGGTAGGTACTAGGCTATTGACCCTAGGGCATAATTAAGCCTAGCCAAAAAATGTTTGCTTACACTTCCCTTCCAAGTGGTCTGGTTTCCTGTCCCCTGTCAAGCAGGGCCATGAAAGTGATTCCCAGGGTGAATTTCCTGTTTCCCATCCACTCATCAAGATTCCTCTTGAAGAACGCTTATGAGGAGCTCTGCCTCACATTTATGGGGATCTTATTCCACAGCAAGGGAAGTCTCTGGGACATGAATCTGTCCCCCCAACAAGTCCTGTTTATTGTTGATGTCAGGTTTATGTCCCTTGAACGAGTAGCTCTGGTGTACTGGGTTTTCCTTAGGTGGAACATTTCTAGCAATTCGGAGTTTGACATAGCCTTGTATATCAGACAGAGATCGCCTCTGAGTAGTTGGTATGCAACCGAGTACAGTCTGAGTTTTTTTAGCCTCATGGCATAGGGCAACTGTTTGAGGTCCGTTATTCTCTTTGTGGGGTACTTTTGAGGCCTCTCCAGTTGTTGCAGATGTCTTGTTAGGTACATCCTGAACAGGGCATTATATTCAATAATGGGTCTAATGAATGATGAGTAGAGGGGGACAATAACATCCTTATTCCTGGATGCAAACCCTTTTGTAATAAGGTGGGCCATGTAGAAGGATTTTCTAACCACTTCAGCAATATGGTTGTCGAAGGAGAGGTTACTGTCCACCTGAGTCCCTAGGTCTCTTATCACACTCTCCGTGGTAAGTGGGCTACCACCTATGTTGTAATTCATAGGTACTTGGTTTTTCCTAAAGGGGATGGCTATGCACTTTTTGGCATTTAGCTTGAGGCCGTGATTTTGGCATCACATATCTGTGTCCGTAAGACCCTTTTGAAGGATATCTACATCAGTAGGGGTCTCAATTATGGCACCCAGTTTGCAGTCATCTGCGAACTTTGTTAGCCATAGTTTCTCTGTGTTTGCTTGTACCTCCGAGAAGTAGATACCGAACAGGAGGGGTCCCAGGACTGAGCCCTGTGGTACACCACTAGTCACCGGTTTGGAGTCGGATCTAGCATTTCTTATTCTCACTGAATGGGTTCTATCCATGAGCCAGTTAGCAACCCATCTTGTAACGTAGGGGTTTATATTTAGGTTGGTGAGTTTGTCAATAATTCCTGAGTGGGGAATGGTATCAAAGGCCTTTGCAAGATCAAGGTATGCTGTGTGAACCACCATTCCCTCATCTATTGCTTTAGTGACCATTTCGAAAAAGTCAACAAGATTTAGGAGATAAGACCTTCCCTTTACGAACCCAAACTGGGTGGGGTCAAGGGTTTGTAGGTTCCCAATGTCTTTGATTATGAGTTCCATGATGATGTGCCCTATGGCCTTGCAGACAAGACTTATCAGGCTGATGGGGCGGTAACTCCCAGGGTCAGTGGTGGCACCTCCTTTGTGCAGTGGCATAACTGTTGCCATGCCCCACTCTGTGGGCACATAGCCTGAAGTGAGGCTGTGGTTAAACATGGTATTAAGGTGAGGGATTAATTTGTTTTGGAGTTCATGAAGTACGCAGCCTGGGATGCTATCTGGTCCCATGGATGCTGTGTTTCTTGCCTTGGAAAGTGCTATTTTCACCTGTGTCTGTGATTATAGGGGCAGTACAATCTTCTGGTATAGAAATGGGTGCTTTGGGGGTGATGGTGGGGTGAAGTTTGCACTGAACCTGTCTCCCTGTATATTGCCAATGTCAGTTGGTTCCGTGAATTTTGAATCATACACCAACGGCCAGCAGTCGCAATACTAAAACACTAGAATCCAAGGTAAATAGTAAACATTTATTGAGTACCCATTTAAATATCTTGTTCAAACTGGTTTCGGCTAACCAGCCTTCATCAGTGAATAGAATTTTCCATCCAGTGTGAATAGTGAATATTTATACACAGCCCCAACCAATGGAAAACATGGTATGATCCAACATAGTAATTAAAGCAACCAAGTAAGCAATAGGAATCAAAATTTACATCACAGTGTTAATAATAATGTATAAGACATAATAAGACATTACATAACAAAGTAATGAAATAAAATATAAAACACAAAGTTGTAATTATGAGTAAGTATTATATTAAAGTACATTATTACTTATCTAATTCTACATAAAGGCACATGTTCCATAAATCCAATGCCAAGCATAGAATATCACAAGCATATCGTATATATATTACGATGTAAATGACAAGTAATATATATCCTGAGGGTAAAGGATAGACAATTTTATACATATATGTGTGTATATATATATATATATATATATATATATATATATATATATATATATATATATATATATGTATTTGACATATCACATTGTAACATGTTATCTAAAAGAACATAAGTCTTATAGGGTTCCCTTTTTTAATTGAAAATATAAATTATTTGCATGCCAAGTAAAGGAACTTGGTACATAAAATAATTAATTTGAAAACATGTTCAACCATATATCAATATATATGTATGCTCCTAAACATATTGAGATTTCAGAAAATTTTACACCCACGGCTACCAATAGCCAATGGATTCACCTCCTGTACATATGGTAACATGTTATCTTAAAAGACATAAGTCTTATGGGGTTCCCTTTTTCTAACTCAGAGTATAAATTATTTGCATGCCAAGTAAAAAAAACTTCGTACATTTAATAATTAATTTGAAAACACGTTCAACCATATATAAATATAGATGTATGCTCCTAAACATATTGAGATTTCAGAAAATTCTGCACCCACGGCTACAAATAGCCAATGGCTTGATCTCCTGTACCTAACATCTCCAAAACTATTACAAATGATCATCAAGACCTGGAGGAAATAATGCCCCAAGATTAATGATCCAATATTTTTCTTTATGGTTTAAAATGGTATGCCAACCTTGTTGATTACTTCTATCTCCTGTGATTTTGTCTATGATCATAAACATGAACTTGGCATTGGTGTGTTTAATAGTATGTCTATAAAGGGCATTAGTTTCTTTTTTGTTTGGGATGTCACTTTTGTGTTCATTCATTCGAGTTCTAAGTGAGCAAGAAGTTTGGCCAACATAAAAACTGAAGATTAGCAGGTGGCTAAGTACACAATCCAACTGCTACTGCAGTTGCCAAAGACTCTTAAGTCGTAAACCCTACTAGTATTGGCACTACTAAATTGTTTAAGTTTACTTACTTGTTGGCATGACCCACAATGTCCACACGGGAATGTGCCCAAAAGTTGATCTCCAGTTATGGTCATTTGTTTGTATATTGCACCCCCACTTTCCTTATGCTTATAATGAGAGAATAGGGCACCCAATGTTTTACCACGTCTGTATGAAAATTGAGATTTGGGACCTAAAAGTCACCTTAATTCCTCATTTGCCAGAAGTATGTTCCAATGGGTATCCAAAATATTCCTAATAACATTGTGGTTGCGTCCATATGTGGTTACAAATCTTAGGGTAGGTTCCCCCTGTGTGGTTTCTCATTTCTTGTATTCTAATAATGTATTCCTATCCTGATTGGTGGACCATTCACTTGCTCTGAGTATGTCTGATTCTCTATATCCCCTTTCCATAAACCTGTTATAAAGATCTAGTTTGGCTTAATCAAAATCTTGTTCTGATGAGCTAATACGTTTAATGCACATAAATTGAGATTTGGGTATGTTCCGGATGGTGTGGCATGGATGCATACTCGACTTATGGAGCAAAGTGTTAAACTGTGGATATTTCCAATAGGTCTTAGTATTTAGAGTATGATCGTCATTCCTGTAAACTGTAACATCCAAAAAATCAATAGTATCCTGATGTGATGTTACAGTAAACTTTATGCCCCATATATTTCCATTCAAATATTTCACAAACACCTGTAGATATGCCTCATCTACATGCCACACCATCCAGCAGTCATCCAAATATCTGCGCCAGATATCTATCTCCACCATATACAGGTTGTGGAGTGGATTGTAGATCATACATTCTTCAATATACGCCATGAAAAGGTCTGCATATATGGGAGCAAAAGATGCTGCCATAGCAGTACCCTGAAGTTGCCAATAGCACTCTCCCTGGAAATAAAAAACATTTTTGTTTAGTATGTGTTCTGCCATGCATACTAACAGTGTATTAAATCCAGGTGGATATAGAGCTGAATGTTCAAGCCAATGCTGCAAAGCCTGTAGTCCAGCCCAATGAGGTATGCTAGTATATAAGGATTTCACATCCAGAGTACACATGAGCCAGCCCGGCTCCAATTGTGTATCCTGTATTATTTGAAGAAACTGAGTTGTATCCCGAAATCTAGGTCTAACAAAAGTAAGCTAAGGTTTCAAATATTGTGTAAGAAAAACCAATAGAGGTTCTGTCAGGGAACCAATGCCGGACACAATTGGTCTCACAGGGGGTTTCAAAATTGATTTATGGATCTTAGGGAGAAGATAAAGAATTTGTTTTTGTGGGTCTGTAACCATTAGATGTTTCACTGTGCTCTTGGTAATTATACCTTCCTCCTCTGCTTGATTCAGAAAAGTATCTATTTCTTTCTTGAATACAGGAGTTGGATCAATAGACATATACATGTATCATCTAGTATTGGCAAGTTGTCCCCTGCTCTCATTCAAGTAATATCCCATATTCATGACCACGACCGCCCCTCCTTTGTCAGCTGGTAGAATGCCAATGTTATGATTCTTCCTTAGTTCATCCATAGCCACCTTTTCAGAGGGAGGTATGTTTTGACCCATAATACATGATTCCCTGTGTGGAAAGTGTAGATCTCTAAGTACCGATTGTAGAAAAATGGATACGGGTTTATTCATGGGTGGTTGGAATTCAGATTTGTGGAATCTGAATTCATTGGATCTTTGAGAGGTTTTGTCTGAAAAAAATAGTTTAAGATTCAAATTACGACAAAAACATATTACATCAGAAACTATATTATACTCTTCAGAGAAAAACCCAGGTACAAATCCAAGACCTATATTAAGTAATTGTTCTTGTTCGTTTGTGAGTATTACATCAGATAAATTCAACACATTCCTAGAGACATTATTATTAATTATTTCAGAAGTGTCTATCAACCCTTCCACAGAGTTTGTTCTTATACCCATGCTTGTGTTTGCGGCCTCCCCGCCAGCTCTTTCCATGTCGAAAGGGTGTGATGCATTGGGTTTTTTACAGATAGGTGACTCCCTGTAACTAACACTATCGTTGTCCATATAGAAGGATTCCTCCCCTGATGTACTGATGAAAGACCTATCATTGGTCTTAAGAATAGATCTAGGTCTCTTCCTGGGTCTATTGTTTGCTGTCCCCTGACTGGTATCCATAAACCTTACTGATCTAAAAGTTTCAAACGGACGTCCCCTTTGATAATCAGTAATGTCCCTATTAAATTTCTTAATTTTTCTCTCCCTGGTCTGTTTTTCATAAGTTGCCAATTCCTTAGAGAGTTTATTCACAAAAGCTGCATATATGGGTAGGGACTCATACTTTTTACATTCCTCACAAAAGGTTTTCACCTCAGTTAAGTTAGTATCAACCATTCTTTCATAATACGAAGCAAGTATCTTAACAAACATCATAGAGGCTTGTTGTAATGCCACGTTCCACTCTTTAGTCAGTCTCTCTTCAGATCTACCAACTAAAGGTTGTAAGCGAATTCTCAGGCCTCCTGGAGCTATGTCCCTATTCATGTATGCTCAAAATAGTCTAAGGTGCCAGATATTTGCTCTTAAATTCTTCAGGCCCTTACCTAATTTATTGAAGGCCATATCACATCCATTAGAAGGATTATTAAAGGAGCCATTCTGATTATTGCCTGGCATGAAATCTATCCCAAAAACTCCAATATCATCCCTATCAGCACATAATCCATGAAGAATGTTCTCCAGATCCATATTTATTGGTGTCCACAATAATGTATACAAAAAGTAAGAAGTCACAAAATATTGTGTAATGGGTTTAGTAATGCTCCTAAATAAACCAAGGAATTGGCCGTCTATGAATACAGATACTCAATATTCTTATCTAATAAGTGTAAGGAAAATGTCTAGTATCAAAGGACATCTATATATTCTTCTAAAAATATAATGGCATCTCAATTATAATATTGATATCAGTCAAAGGACAACAATACTACAAAGTCATAGAACCAGAGAAGCTCAGACCCATCCGTCCATTAGACTACTTATAGTCCTTAAGTTGTCTAATATAACCTAAATATGATTTAATAAAATGAAAACCATCCCCAATACGGTATAACAAAACTTCCAAATGGACCTATTGTTACTAACAATGGTTGTGTGAAGCAGCCTGATTGAAGTTCAACAATTTCTAAACACTTAGGTGTGACTATTCGCCACTATCTTTCAAGAGAAGTGCAAAAAACCATGACAGAAGTGGTTATTTATACTGTATATGCCAAAGCCCAAGGTGCGACTTATTAATGACACAAGTACTAATTTCCCGTCATACATGAGATTAAAAATAATATAAGGTCAAAAACACCCATATGGGCTACAGGTTCTATATAATATTTCAATCAAAAGTCCAAACCATCATTTTGGTTATTAAATCTTCTAATGGACCTTGTTCATAATAATAGTGGTCATAAATAATAGTTGGTTAATAAACCTACTAATGGAACTTGTTCTTAATAATAATGGTCATAAAAAATAACCTAGTGATAGTTAGAAGATGATATCCAGTATCTGAGTACATGTATCTGTTGTCCTACACAGACTATACAGATCCCTGTTACCAAAATAATCACTTGTATAGTGTAGGCCAAGGCCCTGAAGAGCTATAGAAAGTCCCTATATTAATACACCATTAGCCTATTGTTATCATGTACGAATTCGGAAGTCCACATTTGTCTAAGGCACCTATACAGGTCGTGATCATGAATATGGGATATTACTTGAATGAGAGCAGGGGACAACTTGCCAGTACTAGATGCTACATGTATATGTCTATTGATCCAACTCCTGTATTCAAGAAAGAAATAGATACTTTTCTGAATCAAGCAGAGGAGGAAGGTATCATTACCAAGAGCACAGTGAAACATCTAATGGTTACAGACCCACAAAAACAAATTCTTTATCTTCTCCCTAAGATCCATAAATCAATTTCAAAACCCCCTGCGAGACCAATTGTGTCCTTCACTGGTTCCCTGATGGAACCTCTATCGGTTTTTCTTACACAATATTTGAAACCTTAGCTTACTTTTGTTAGACCTAGATTTCGGGATACAACTCAGTTTCTTCAAATAATACAGGATACACAATTGGAGCCGGGCTGGCTCATGTGTACTCTGGATGTGAAATCCTTATATACTAGCATACCTCATTGGGCTGGACTACAGGCTTTGCAGCATTGGCTTGAACATTCAGCTCTATATCCACCTGGATTTAATACACTGTTAGTATGCATGGCAGAACACGTACTTAACAAAAATGTTTTTTATTTCCAGGGAGAGTGCTATTGGCAACTTCAGGGTACTGCTATGGGAGCATCCTTTGCTCCCATATATGCAGACCTTTTCATGGAGTTTTTTGAAGAATGTATGATGTACAATCCACTCCACAACCTGTATATGGTGGAGATAGATATCTGGTGCAGATATTTGGATGACTGCTGGATGGTGTGGCGTGCAGATGAGGCATATCTACAGGAGTTTGTGGAATATTTGAATGGAAATATATGGGGCATAGAGTTTACTGTAACATCAAAATCAGGTTACTATTGATTTTTTGGATGTTACAGTCTACAGGAATGAAGATCATACTCTAAATACTAAGACCTATCAGAAATATCCAAAGTATAACACTTTGCTCCATGCGTCGAGTATGCATCCACGCCACACCATCCGGAACATACCCAAATCTCAATTTATGCGCATTAAATGTATCAGCTCATCAGAACAAGATTTTGATCAAGCCAAACTAGATCTTTATAACAGGTTTATGGAAAGGGGATATAGAGAATCAGACATACTCAGAGCAAGTGAATGGTCCACCAATCAGGATAGGAATACATTATTAAAATACAAGAAATGAGAAACCACACAGGAGGAACCTACCCTAAGATTTGCAACCACATATGGACGCAACCACAATGTTATTAGGAATGTTTTGGATACCCATTGGAACATACTTCTGGCAAATGAGGAATTAAGGGGACTTTTAGGTCCCAAATGTCAATTTTCATACAGACGTGGTAAAACATTGGGTGCCCTTTTCTCTCATTATAAGCATAAGGAAAGTGGGGGTGCAATATACAAACAAATGACCATAACTGGAGATCAACTTTTGGGCACATTCCCGTGTGGACATTGTGGGTCATGCCAACAAGTAAGCAAACTTAAACAATTTAGCAGTGCCAATACTAGTAGGGTTTACGACTTAAGAGTCTTTGGCAACTGCAGTAGCAGTTGGATTGTGTACTTAGCCACCTGCCAATCTTCAGCTTTTTATGTTGGCCAAACTTCTCGCTCACTTAGAACTCGAATGAATGAGCACAAAAGTGACATCCCAAACAAAAAAGAAACTAATGCCCTTTATAGACATACTATTAAACACACCAATGCCAAGTTCATGTTTATGATCATAGACAAAATCACAGGAGATAGAAGCAACCAACAAGGTTGGCATAGTATTTTAAACCATAAAGAAAAATATTGGATCATTAATCTTGGGGCATTATTTCCTCCAGGTCTTAATGACCATCTGTAATAGTTTTGGAGATGTTAGGTACAGGAGATCAATCCATTGGCTATTGGTAGCCGTGGGTGCAGAATTTTCTGAAATCTCAATATGTTTAGGAGCATACATATATATTTATATATGGTTGAACATGTTTTCAAATTAATTATTTAATGTACGAAGTTTTTTTACTTAGAATGCAAATAATTTATACTTTGAGTTAGAAAAAGGGAACCCCATAAGACTTATGTCTTTTAAGATAACATGTTACCATATGTACAGGAGGTGAATCCATTGGCTATTGGTAGCCATGGGTGTAAAATTTTCTGAAATCTCAATACGTTTAGGAGCGTACATATATATTGATATATGGTTGAACATGTTTTCAAATTAATTATTTTATGTACTGAGTTCCTTTACTTGGCATGCAAATAATTTATATTTTGGGTTAAAAAAGGGAACCCTATAAGACTTATGTTCTTTTAGATGACATGTTACCATATGATATGTCAAATACATATATATAATACATATATGTATAAAATTGTCTATCCTTTACCTTCTGGATATATATTACTTGTCATTTACATTGTAATATATATATATACGATATGCTTGTGATATTCTATGCTTGGCATTGGATTTATGGAACATGTGCCTTTATGTAGAATTAGATAAGTAATAATGTACTTTAATATAATACTTACTCATAATTGCAACTTTGGGTTTTATATTTTATTTCATTACTTTGTTATGTAATGTCTGACTGTGTTATACATTATTATTAAAATTGTGATGTAAATTTTGATGCCTATTGCTTACTTGGTTGCTTTAATTACTATGTTGGATCATACCATGTTTTCCATTGGTTGGGGCTGTGTATAAATATTCACTATTCACATTGGATGGAAAATTCTATTCACTGATGAAGGCTGGTTAGCCCAAACCGGTTTGAACAAGATATTTAAATGGATACTCAATAAATATTTACTATTTACCTTGGATTCTAGTGTTTTAGTATTAACTGCTGGCCATGTTGCATGATTTGTTAATGGTTTGGCCGAGCACACCATACTTGCAAAGCATTAAGTTCCTGTCCGTGAATTTTGAGCTATTATGCTGCAGGTCAGAGCAGATCTGCGAGTTGTTATTTAGGTTTTTGACATAGCTAAAAAATGCTTTGTGATTGTCTTTGGTGTCTGTTGTGATTTTTCTTTCAAAGCTCACCTTAGAGGTTTCTATGTGGGTTCTTAGCTTTTTGCTAAGGTTGGTCAGGGTGCTCCTCCATTCCTGGGTTTTTACTCTTTTCTGCAATACTTTCTTCCCTCTATTTCAAACCTTATTTATGACCGTGGTCCACCAGACTGGTTTCTTATTTTTGGAGGAGTGGGTCTTGGTCTTGTTTGGGATAGCACGGTCCATGCACTCATGTAGGTGCTTGTAGAGTGCTTTTGTGTAGGATATAGCAGATTCAATCATATTGCCTTTCTGCTGGGGAGTAGCGAAGTTTGCCACCTCTGTCTTGAGTAGCATAAAGTTCGCCTTGGAGAAGTTTTTCACCATGGTTTCTTTTGGGGTGGGCAGTGAGGGTGGTATGTGGATATTTAGGGTGATGAGTCTATGATCTGATCTGACCAATGAGGAGTTTACCACAGATGTGGAGCACTTGTTCCTCATGTTGGTGATGACCAGGTCCAGTATAATTTTACCTCTTGTGGGGGTGTTAATAAGCTGGTCCAGTGCATTGGAGTTAATGTACTCCAGGAAACACTGAGCAAAGGCATTAGTACTTCCGTAGTTTTCCCAGTTGATGTTTGGGTAGTTGAAATCACCCAGTATAAGGGTGTTCGGTTGGACTCTCATGTTTTCCAGAAATGTTCAAAGAAAGAAGAGTGCGTGTCATGGGGCTGGGAAGGTGATCTGTAGCAAGCTACAATCTGGAATGCAGTTTTGCCCATTGTCAGTTGCACTTGGATGATTTACGAGGCATCATTCTTTGTAACCAGTCTGGAGGTGTGGTTATCCTTAATGAATATGGATACGCCTCCTCCCTTTGTATTTCAGTCCGGATTTTGCAGCCAAAATGTGTGGTATGAGTTGTAGCCTGGAATTGCTGGGGTGCTCTCTTGAGCCTTGAACCAGGTTTCCGTTACTGCACAAATATAGATGTTCTCCATGTTGAGGAGTGTCTCGAGAGAGTGCATTGTGAGGTTTAAACTCCTAGCTTTCAGCAGCATGAGCCTCAGTTTTTTGTCACTAGTACTTGTTACAGTGGTGGATTTGTTTTTTGAGCCTTTCCTAAAAAAAGAGCCTTTGCCAGTATCCTGAATCCCTGGGGTGCCAGTTGCAAGCTATCTCTGGCAAAGCATCAAGGCTTGTCGAGCATGTTATCCCAGGCAGACAGGTATTGGATCCCCTTTGAATGACACCAAAAACTTAGCAAATTGTTGAAATGTATCATTTTTTCCTTGTACTGAGGTATCATTCTTGGTGAGGGTAAGATGCCACTCAGGGCTAGGGTCATACCTGCCTTGATTACATAATCAGAGAGCTCCTCTATGTCTCTTTTCATGTAGTCCAGGGAGGTATGCCTTAGGTCATTCTCACCAACATGGACAATGACAGAGTCATATTTGTACTTGTGGAGTGACCTGAGTGCATGGGTAATGTGGCAGATTCTGGTGCTCGACAAGCAACTGACAGTGACCTTCTCCTTGTCCAGCCTGGTGAGGGGGACATCGATGTGCCTGACTATGGAGTCACCTATTACAAGTGTGTTTGGTAAGGTGTTTTGCCTTAAGGGCTGTGGTTGTGTGGCACACTTGTTTTGGTGGTTATGTGATGATTGCGGAGTGTTGGTGGGTGTAGGTTGCTTGCTTGTCTGTTTTGGAGGTCTCTGTTGTTTCCGCAGATTTTTATTTAGAGCCTCCAAATATGTCTTTATGTATCTATGTGTGGGGTTTGCAGTTGCATATGTGGTGGGTCTATGTGTAGTAGGCAGAGTGTTGCAAGTTGGTACCTTCTCCTCTTGACTGTCAATTCCAGTCGTGACTGGAGAGAGCTTTGCCTCAAGTCTAGCTATGTAAGTGCATCTCTCGCAGATGGTGTGTGGTAGGAGGAGAGGGTTGTCTGTGTACATGAGGCAGTTGTGACATTGCCTCAGGATGCCCGAATTCATCAGGTGCACAGGAGAACACACTGGGAGCTGACTCTTGGACATGACTGAATGGGTTAAGGAACTATTCTTATTTGCCTGGTAGGGGAGATTAGTTTGACTGTTCCCTGCAAACAACAGTTGGGGATCGAGTACAATAGTTTTAGTGCTTCTGTCTCTTATTGAGCCAAGTGCTAGTCAGAAAGCTCTGATTTCAGTGCTAATACCAAGGGAAAAACTGAAGAGCAGACTCTGTGGAGCCGGGGATAGTTTAACCCTAGCTAACTGCCGCTGCAATATGTGCAAATCTGTGCAAATGTGGCTTTTATATCAGAAAGATTAAAGAGATAGCAATTAGCCCAAAATGGCCAATACAACTACAGTTTCTGGGCAGAAACCACTCCTCCAAGGACAGGTAGGCTGTTCGGAGCTCCCCACTCTCACTGGTGAACAAAGAAACTTCCTTTTTGCCCAAGTAAGGTATGGCCAAACACAGAAGCTTAAACATAGTTCAAGTATCAGTATGTATCTGAAACTGGACTTTTCTAGCTTAGTAAGGTGGGAAAATAGCAAAGTTATTTTGTTTTTTTTTTTTCAAGAAAACATTAGAAACAAATGCAAAAACACTTTTATAGTGCAGTAATGGCTGTCGCACTTGAGTGAGAAGCCATTAACAGTTAAAAAATACAATTTACAACAAAAACAACTTTTTTAAAGTGCAGGCACAAATAAATGCAATTTCAGTGTAAAATGAGCATTGTGAGAAGCAATAAACACCAGAAAACCAGCGTTTAAGCGGAAATAGCTATAAGTAACAAGAAAAAATAAAAAATGGTAAATGGTACTTAAACACCCCAAAGTCTCTCCTTATGTCTCTCTGGCATTATAGGTCTCTGCAGGATACCTGGGCAGGGAAAGAGTGTCAATCTGTCAGTAACTAGAGGTCTATCTACCTGCTTTATATTGAAACTAAGATCTATGCCTGTATCTTAGCAAAAAGGTTGAATGCCATTTTACTTACATTAATTTTATCCTCTCAAGCCGCTTTTGTCAAACATAGATCTAGTACAGATCATTTTCACTCTATGTTGCTATGTTTGCAAGCTGTGAAATCTTTTAATAAACCAGCTGTTGTAGTTTTGGTTGATTTGAAAAGTATTTTGACTCAGTCCGCTGAGACTATCTGTGGGCTGTCTTAACTAAATTTGGGTTTCCTATTACCTTTATCAAAGCAACAGATGTTTTGTGTGACTCGCTTTATGCAAGCGTACTTACTAACCAAAATATCTCTTCTCCTTTTCCTCCACAAAAAGGAACTAGGCAAGGCTGTCCATTGTCCCCGTCCTTTTTTCTTTTAGCGAAAGAACCATTAGTCATTTTGATAAGTAATGGACCCTCTTTGCATAGCTGGGAGCTTATGGGAATAGAGGCAACATTTTTTTTCTTTGCTAATGATTGTTTATTACTTACACTGAGCAAAACAGAGCTCTTTGTAGCCAATAACACTGATTTAGCTCTTAAATATGGGACTTGGACCCCCGATTAGCTGGACAATGGGTCCTCCGAAGCATTTAGGTCTGTTCCTGTCTAGGTAATGTAAGGAAGTGTTACACCTAAATTTAAAACCTCTTTGGGAACATCTTTTTATTCATGTGATTTGTGGAGGTAACTGAGCCTCTCCTCGTGGGGCAAAATATCAGCTCTTCAGATGGTCGTTTGTCCCAAGGTTCTCCATGTTTTACAACACCAACCGACTCCTTCTCATAAGTAGCATATTAAAATAAATGTTTGATGACTCAGTTTTTCTAGATGATAAAATGAAATAAATTTTTGATAACTCAGTTTACCTGGGATGGTAAAATTAGTGGTATTCCTAAACCAGCCCCCTTCTTTCCCAACATTTGCAGCTGTGCGAGACTATGCAATGTTTGCCATTGGGCAGATTTGCTTATCTGTTATAATTACTTATACTGTAGCCTCCAAACAGGCTTCATGCCTCATGAATGCAGAACAGCAATAGTCATCCCTTTGCACAAAAGTGGGCCATCTACAGACTTTGGAAACTACAGACCCATAAGTCTCACTAGTCTCATATACAAAGCCATTGACAAACTTATCATGGAAATAATTGATAATGACATAGTAAACCTCCAGACACTGGACCCACCCCATTTGCTTTCATCGAGGACAGATCATGCCTTCTCAACCTGGTGGACTTCTTTGAGAAGGTCACCAAAGCAATGGTTGAGGACAAAATGGTTCACACTGCCTACCTTGACCTGGCCAAGGCATTTGACACAGTACCCAACTCCGGCATTGTTGACAAACTCAGGAAGTTAGGTACAAACCTGTATGTCACCCAGTGGATAGCCAACTTGCACACACTCAGAACCCAGAAAGTTAAAATTGGGGAGTCCACCTCTACAATAAGGCCAATCACAAGTGGAGTCCCTCAGGAATCAGTCCTTGGACCATTCCTTTTTGACATTTTCTTTTCTGAAGTCAAGGCCAATTTCAGTGGTCTCTAGCTGAGTAAATATCCAGATTATTCCAAACTAGGAGCTGTCATTGAATCCCACACTGTCACAAATATTCTCCAGGAAGGTCATATCACAGAAAAGCAACTGGTATCAGAGCCAAGGACTAAAACTAAATGCCAATAAATACATAATAGTATCCTGTAGGACGTCATCCACCCTTGGTAACTGTAGAACAGTGTGTATTCTGTGTCTTTAAGAAGCATATCAAGGACTGAACATGCATATATAAATAGCAAGCATGTGCTATACTCAGTGCCATTTTGAAAATGCAGCCAGAGCGTGAGCATGTAAGAATGAATGCAGTTAGTTTGTATATAAGTTACCTAAGTTAAAGTTAATATGCTTCAATCGTAATGTGTTTGTACATAATAAAGCTGCTTGAACAGAACCCACAAAGACTTATCTATTACATCCTGACTAGACAAGCAACATGGTGTCAGAACCGGGATTCCAGAGACTGATATTCAGAACTGTAAGGTCAGAGATAACAGTGAAGGCAAACTAAGAAAAACGATCACGAAAAAGGGCCAGAAAAGAGCCAAAGGCACAAAAAGTTTATTTTATAAAAAAAGATAAAACTGAGCATTACAAGGGCACAGCCCACATTATTAGACAAGTGAGAGGCACAAAAGGTTTATTAATTAAACAAAATGTTTAAGACTGAGATATTTGATAAAATGATTATCAGTAAAGCAAAATGGATATGTTTAAAGCAAAACGGGTATATTTAGAGTAAAACGAGCACAAGAAAAGTACAGTTGGCATGAAAAGAGATTAAACAACCAAAATGAATATGATAAGGGCAAAAGGGGCACATTAAGCATAAATAAAGAAAGGCGACTGCGTGTTTTTTGGCAAAGTGCTGTGTTTTGGCATCAGTACTGTTAGAAAAATGTGTATTTGAATACATGAGAAATGCTAGTTTGAAAGCAAAGTAGTATTTAATGCATTTTATTCTATTAATCATATAGTAGTAAAATTAATTCATGTCTAAATGTGAAGTAGTTTTGAAACTGCAGTGTGGCTTGAAGCAAAAGCTGATCCCTGACCCTGACAGAATGCTAGCTTAGCAAGTTTTAATGTTTATGCTTTTCACAAGTGATTATCTGCTGGGTCAGGAAATTAAATGTGTGAAATAATAATCTTCTGCTCTTCCTGTAAGAATGAGATGGCCTTGTATATGTGTTACTTAGATATCACGCAGCTGTGTGAGGAAGTGTAACAGAACAAAGACATGCATTAAAAGACTGAAGCTGCTATTGTATTCGAACTGATATGAAACCTTGAATAAATAACTTTACAGAAAGACATTATGACTGACCAGCTGGATAGCAAGGCCGTATTGTATCTAAAGGAAAAGTTTTTTAAATGTACAGCATCAGCAAACTTAATGAATGAAGAATTGTAAGCTAAAGTGATGTAGATGCCCTGTGACATATCACGTCAGAAAGGTGGGCATAGCTTAATGTTAAACCTATATAAAATTGTGTGCTTCCTGTTTCATGTCAGACAAAATTCTGTACTTGTATGTTTTTTGCCTCCTGGTGTACACTAGTAAACTTTTGAATCTGAACCTCCTGTGTATTGAATTCTTAATTTTATTTAACAGTTTGGTCCTTTCAAGACGGAATTCCCTTGGTAAGCTGCAGATCAGAGCGTATCGGTGGTCGAATACTGCGCAGGAGAAGTTACCAAAATGGTTCTTCTTGAGTGAAAAGACCTCCGACTGAATTGTCGTGTGTAAAGAGGCTGGCCACTTTTCTGATCTGTGGCCGAAGAGCGGAATTTGAACGTTTTTCAAAACCAGGAGGCTCAGGTAGGAAGAATTTGCCTTTTTTCTGTTTTAGATCAGGGACTAGGTTACAGTATATTGTTGTCAAGATTTGTTTTGCAGATCAGGGACAAAAGGAAGTACTGTATATTTGGTCATAGATCAGGGTAACAGAATAAGGTAGACAGTTATACTAGATAAACTGTAAACAGGAACTAAGAACTTAATATCACGTGATAAAAAAGGGTTACATAGCATTTTCTTTGACATGGGTAATCAGTGCACTAAAACCTCGTGAGATCCGCCCCTAACCGAAGACGCAAAATACATGTAATTACGGAGTTCTGATAACGTTAGGTATTATACGAAATGGGTTAATAAATATGAATTTGATGGTAAACTAGATAAACCTTCACTAGTTAAACTCCTTAAACAGCTTAAATCTGATGCAGGAGGTCAGGCAAAAAAGCAACGCCAACTAGGCATTCCTCAAGCACACAGGTGGATTGAGGAAGCAAATCGTAGAGAACAGAAGCTTAAAAATTCAAAAACATTGTTTTTAGACAAAGAGGATAATAACTTGGTAATAGCTACAGCTCCTCCTCCTCCTCCCTTACCCCCTCCCTTACCCTTTTCAGGATATGAAGCGAGTGGACAGGCTGGTCCGCCTCCGCGTTATCCTGAAGTTTCAGTAAGACCACAACCATTTGTTAGAGATCCTATTGAGACTAGTCCCAAACACGTAAAACACATAGGGACACAGAATCATACCAAACAGAGAGGAATCTACAGGATGAGTGAGGAAGAAATATGCCCACTTATAGAAGTTCCAAATCCTCAGGCAGGACAGGAAGGGCAGGATCCAACACTCCTCGTATATAGACCATGGACACCGGAAGACATCCGGAAGGCTACTGAGGGAATCCTCCATCCGAAAGTTAATTTTACAAAATTTTTAGAAGATTTACAAGGCATGAGGTTAAGTTACCACTTGAATGGGGAAGAAGTAGAAAAAGTAGTGAGACAAATTATAGGTCCAGATTGGCACATGATTTGTGGCGCCTGGAATCCTCGTAATGCAGAGCTCAGACCACTCCCACATAGTCATGCAGAGTTAGACAACAGAGTGAAAGGTCTGACAGACCGAATCTCTGAGAAATGGAAACCTAGAGCAGACTGGACTTGCATTAATCAATGCATACAACAGGAAAATGAGACAATAGATGGATATTATGCTAGATTATTAGAATGTTTTAATAATCATAGCAGTATGTCGGTTCCTGAGAACCAAACAAATGATTCCCCGTATGAACAACAATTAAAAAAATGCGTTTTTGAAGGGTTGCATTGCACCTATTAGTAGCTTCATTATGAAGCATATGATAGATCATCGAACAGGGAGGCTACAAGCCTTACTTGAATACGCTAGACATGCTGAGAGACATTTTAATAGTAAAAAGAAAAAGAAGGCACAAGTCTTCACTGCTGAAGACGGAGCTGAAGTATTTGTATTACAGTCAGGTAAAAAGGGCAAGAAAAAGAATGCCCAGGGAAACAAACAGTTTGATAAACAATCAGAAGATTTTGAAGAGAGGAAAAAGAGAGGTGAATGCTTCAAATGCGGGAAAAAAGGGCATCTAGCAAGGGATTGTAGGCAAAACAAGAAGGTAATTACGGAAGATAAAGGAGATGAGGACTGGCTATATGATAGTGAGGATACATCAAGTGAAAGTCAGAAATCATCAGGAAAACTTAATAAACAGAAAATAAATGTAAATGTGATAGAAGGAGTACAGGAAGTGCAAATAGATGTGGAGGATGAAGAAAGTGAAATTTTGGACTTAGCATTATTGAGCTTAGAGCTCTACTTAGCGGATACAAAACCGGAAGTTACACTTCTGGTGGAGGGAAGGGAAGTCAAATTCCTGTGTGACTCAGGAGCGTCACGGACTTTGATACACCCCTCCAAGTTACCAGAACATTCCGAATCACCTGATTATATACTAGTAAAAGCCGCAAATGGACAGCTATACAGGGAACCACTTTCCCATGATATAGCAATAACTGACCCTGTTTCGGGTATGACCCAGAGAAGTAAAATAGTTGTGTCTGCAAAGTGTCCAGTAAACCTATTGGGCAGGGACCTTATGCAGATATTTGGCATAGCAGTAGTTCCAACTGTGCAGGGTATGGAGGCACAGAGACAAATGGATACCTTTGTACTGCGACTGGAGGGTGAAACTTTTTACTGGTACAGCCAGGACCTAGTTACGACTGGTCCAGGGGCAGTAACTGAGGAACTGATGAACGTAGCCATCAGTAAAGCCCCCTCCCTTGACACTGATCGACAGCATTTGTTACACTGTACTCTATACTATTGTACTACACCAGGACCTGATAGAGAATATGAGCAAGAATTGTTCAAAAATCGTGCAACTAGATTGGTTTTGCGTACTTTGTACTGGGATACTGAGGGGAACAGTGTAGTTAGCTGTTCATTACCTCAATAATTCCTTGCATTGTATAGATCAAATCGGTTGCCACATGTCAGCTTGACAAAGAACAAAAGTGTTAAATGGGCAGATTTAGGAGAAAAAGTAACAAGATGGGAGAAACAGACTGACTTAGAACTGTCAGAACAAGGGATACAAAAACAAAAACTGAATTGGTTGACACAGACACATCCAGCTGTACACTTGCAATCTAGCGAGGACAGCTGATTAGCATTTTTATTAGAAGAAGAAGAAAAGACCTTATGTGAAATTCCAACAACTCTCTGGTCAACAGGCAAGTCAGATGTAGGACTTATTCGAACAGCAGGACCAGTTACAATAACCCCAAAGTCAGCTTTTAGACCACAGAAAAGACAATACCCTTTGAGAAAGGATGCAGAAATAGGAATTAAGCCTATAATAGCAGCATTACTCAGAGAAGGAGTACTGGTAGAATCTCCTGATTCACCATGTAATACACCCCTATTTCCTGTTAAAAAAGCAAATGAGGAATGGCGGATGGTACAAGATTTACAAGCTGTAAATAATGCAGTAATACCTAGAGCACCTACGGTGCCAGACCCACATACTTTGTTAAATGATTTAGAACCGCAACAGAAGTATTTCTCTGTGGTAGATATTAGCAATGCTTTCTTTTCAATACCTATACATCCTGATAGTCAATATTGGTTTGCATTTACATTTCAGGGTAAAAGGTATACATATACTCGACTACCACAGGGATATTGTGAGAGCCCAACAATTTTTATACAAGAAATGGCTAGCAACCTGGCAGGATTTACCCCACCGGGAGGTAGTCAAATTCTACTTTATGTAGATGACATCTTGCTAGCAGCCCCCACCCAGCAACAGTGCAGGGAGGATACAGTAGCATTATTGAAATTTTTAGCAATACAAGGTCACAAAGTAAACAAAAATAAGTTACAACTTTGGAGAAAACAAGTTAGATACTTCGGATATGTAATATCCAATGAAGGTAGAATACTAGATGAGGAAAGAAAAACAGCAATTTTGCAAGCACCCAAACCAACAACCAAGAAAGAAATGATGTCTTTCTTAGGTACAACTAATTTTTGTCGGAGCTGGATACCAAATTATGCTTTGGAATCTGCTCCATTAACTGACTTGATATATAAGACACCAATGGCAGCACAAGATATTTTACAATGGACAGCTGAAGCAGAAACGGCTTTCTGCAGGTTGAAGCAGTTGATAGCTTCTTCATTAGTTTTAGGACTTCCAAATTATCACAAACGGTTCTTTCAGACAGTAGATTGTAAGCAAGGATATATGACGTCAGTATTGACGCAACAACATGGGGACAAGCAACGCCCCATAGCCTACTATTCATCACAGTTAGACCCAGTGGCCCAATTCTTGCCTCACTGTGTACAAGCAGTAGTTGCAGCCGCAATGGCAGTGCAGGCTTCGGCCTCAGTGGTGGTGTTATTCCACCCTTTCACATTGAGAGTGCCTCATGCAGTTGCAATAATTTTACTGCAAGAGAAAATGGCATACCTTTCTCCTGCTAGACATCTTTCATGTATGACTATACTGCTGAGCCAACCTCATATGACAATTGAACGATGTACGACATTGAATCCATCAACATTACTTCCAACTCCTGCGGAGGGCACACCATACAGCTGCCTACAGGAAATTGAACAGTTAGCTTTACCTAGACAAGATCTTACAGATATGCCCTTGGATAATGCCGAGGTGACATATTACGTGGACTGCTCATGCAGAAGGGATCCTACAGGAAAGAATCTGGTGGGATATGCAGTAGTTACAGACACTGAAATTTTAGAAGCTCAATCCTTACCACACAACTTATCTGCACAAGCAGCAGAGTTGATAGCTTTGACGAGAGCATGTACTTTAGCAAAAAACAAGTGTGTAAACATATATACTGACAGTTAGTATGCTTTTTCTACAGTACATGTATTTGCACAACAATGGAAAAATAGAGGAATGATAACATCTAGTGGAAAACCTATTAATCATGTGCAATTTATTTTGGAGTTATTAGAATCTATTCAGTTACCTACCGAAGTAGCTATTTGTAAATGTGTAGCTCATACAAAACAACAAGATAAGATTTCGAAAGGCAATGCACGAGCTGATGCAGCTGCAAAGCAAGCAGCCTCAGAAACTTTACTTTAAATGAGGAATTACAACCCTCTGAGATTTTAGATTTAGACATGTTAAAAACAATGCAGATGCTTACTACAAAAGCAGAAAAACAAAAATGGGTAAAACGAGGTGCAATTCTTGAGAATGGACTGTACATTTCCAAAGAAAGAAAACCGATATTGCCGTCTAATTTATTTAGATATGCAGCTTTGTTGAGCCATGGGCAGTGCCATGTCTCAACAGGGGGGATGGTACAGTTAGTAAATCGAATATTCTAAACATATGGATACATAAACTACACAAAATAATTTTGTGCAGCTTGTCATACTTGTAACAAGCATCATGCACAAGGAGCATTTAAAACCAATCAAGGAAGTTTTCGTATACCACCATACCTGTTCCATACTATTTGTATGGATTTCATAGAATTGAATAAATGTGAAGGGAAAAAATACTGTTTAGTTATTACAGACATGTTTTCTAAATGGGTAGAAGCTTTTCCAACACAAAACCTGGATGCAACAACAGTGGCGAAAGCCCTGATAAAAGAAGTAATCCCTAGATTTGGCATTCCGGAGAGGATTTATAGTGACAATGGCACACATTTTGTGAATCAGACGATTCACCAGCTTGGGAGATTTTTTGGTATCTCCTTGAAGAACCATTGTGCTTACCACCCACAGTCAGCAGGACTGGTGGAAAGGTACAATGGTATCCTAAAGAATAAACTTAGGAAGCTAGTAGAGGAGACCCAAAAGAATTGGATATACTGTCTGCCTTTGGCACTGCTGAGTATGAGAACGGTTCCAAATGTAAAGGGTTTGACTCCCTTTGAAATGGTTTTTGGGAGAGCATATTATGTGCCTCAGTGGAAAGCTCTCATGCCTGCAGAACAAGAGGCTGACAGTTTGTTAGCAGAGTATATGAAGAAATTGTTAATGAATAAGTCTGTTTTCCAGTTTAACTCTCTTTCAGATAAGGAGCAGACCAGACCGGTGGAAACAGTCGTGGGCCCTGGAAGTTGGGTGTGGCTGAAAGTGACGAAAAGGAAAAACTGCGCGAGTCCAAAGTGGGAAGGTCCGTACCAGGTTTTGTTGGCAACACCTACTGCAGTTAGAGTGGCCGAGAGGACGTCCTGGGTTCATGTAACGCATTGTAAACCGGTAAAGAACTTTCAACTTGATAAAAACTTTGAGAGTGATACACAACCAGACCGAGATGGCCAAAAACAAAGCGAATAGAAGTTTAGATCAACCCCAGAGATGTTGCATAATCATTTTGTTGTGTGTACATTTATTAACTGTAATTGTGACAATTTTCCTCTTGCTGTGGTTTATCCTACACACAACCACACAAGTGAAAGTGGGAAGGCGTGATGAAACGTCCAAATTTTAACACATACCTGGCCATGAAACGTGTGTATGCAGAGACTATGAACATTTCAAATTGCTGGGTTTGTACAGCTATACCAACAGCATATGGAGGACTGGTAATGTCCGCTGTCCCTTTGGGGATAAATGAGACTTGGGAGAATTTACTTTTTGACACAGGAACTGTGAGATCACAGGACAAAATAGCTTTATTTTTACCTGTCACACAAAAAGGAGTTGTATGTTTCTATAAAAATGACACTCTCCAGGTGGGCTGGAGCAATTGCAATATAACCATATCTTACCGATGTTATATTAAGAATAGTAATGGCAATACTTTTTGCAATACTAATGATGACTCATATTTAAACGCATTGAAAACAACTATGAGTGACATTCAAAAAAATCCAGTTTTGTTTAAACAATTGTCAGTTATAGATCAAAAAATGTTTCATGCAGGGCTGATGCGTATTAGTACTAAAGTAGAAAACTGTTATTTTATTTGTGGGAAAAAGGCATATAAATGGTTACCTGAGAATTTGTCCGGCAGTTGTTTTTTGGGTTACTTGGTTCCAGCAGTAAGACATACTGCAGAATTACCTTTGGGTAAGATACTGACGTAAGGAAACAGCTCAAAAATCTGAAGGTCCAGTTAAGAAACCTGTGAATCCAGTTGGGAAGATCGAAGCTGGTTGGAAAGACCATAATTCAGTAAAAGACAAAAGCGAATTGACTCATATGGACTTGAGTGACAGTGTTATATCCTGGGCAGGAATACTCCCAGCTTATGGAGCAGTCAAATCAATCTGGGAGCTGAGGAAGTTGTCGAAACTTCTCGAAGTAATGAGTAATGCAACTTTTTCTGCCCTAGAATTGGTGACTGATGAATTGAATGCAATGAGAACTGTTGTGCTACAAAATCGGATGGCTCTTGACTTCACCCTAGCGGTGAGAGGTGGTACATGCGCGCTTATCAAAGAAGAATGCTGTGCTTTTATCCCTGACAATCGCCACGAGATAAATAATCACCTAGATGTAATTCAGCAAGTATCAGCCATGACTGAACCAGGCCCAAACCCACTGACGGACTTTTTCCAGAATCTATTTGGGGGGGTGGGGTTCCATCCTAATGAACATTCTAATTGCTATTTGTGTGGGTATACTCCTAATAGGAGCATGTGTTTGTTGTGGAATTCCCTGCATGAAAAGATTAATCAAAGATTTTGTTGATGTATCTGTTACTGAAACTTTCTACCAAGATATTGAAATTGAAAGATTGATTTCAGATGACGCTTTTTCTGAAGTATAGATTAAATGACTCACCTAGCTGAAAATCCTGAGCGGAAAAGGCTAGGAGATGAAATGACACTATGCATACTTTAAAATAGAATAAAAAGTATTAATAGGGGGAAAATGTTAGAAAAATGTGTATTTGAATACATGAGAAATGCTAGTTTGAAAGCAAAGTAGTATTTAATGCATTTTATTCTATTAATCATATAGTAGTAAAATTAATTCATGTCTAAATGTGAAGTCGTTTTGAAACTGCAGTGTGACTTGAAGCAAAAGCTGATCCCTGACCCTGACTAGCTTAGCAAGTTTTAATGTTTATGCTTTTCACAAGTGATTATCTGCTGGGTCAGGAAATTAAATGTGTGAAATAATAATCTTCTGCTCTTCCTGTAAGAATGAGATGGCCTTGTATATGTGTTACTTAGATATCATGCAGTTGTGTGAGAAAGTGTAACAGAACAAAGACATGCATTAAAAGACTGAAGCTGCTATTGTATTCGAACTGATATGAAACCTTGAATAAATAACTTTACAGAAAGACATTATGACTGACCAGCTGGATAGCAAGGCCGTATTGTATCTAAAGGAAAAGTTTTTTTTAAATGTACAGCATCAGCAAACTTAATGAATGTAGAATTGTAAGCTAAAGTGATGTAGATGCCCTGTGACATATCACGTCAGAAAGGTGGGCATAGCTAAATGTTAAACCTATATAAAATTGTGTGCTTCCTGTTTCATGTCAGACAAAATTCTGTACTTGTATGTTTTTTTGCCTCCTGGTGTACACTAGTAAACTTTTGAATCTGAACCTCCTGTGTATTGAATTCTGATTTTTTATTTAACAAGTACGACTTTGTATTGTATCAAGGGCTTAACTAGTGTTATTCAAATTATCTCAGTGTGTAAACATGCATATGTGTGCGTGTTACTGTGCATGTATTCTGAAGAGTTTGTGTGCATAGTGCAACTGTTTCATGAAGTACAGTCAAAGTGCAGCCATTTCGAAAAGTTTCTTGTGATGGATGCATCTATTTCCAAAGGACCACCATTATAGACTGTTTCTTGCATTGTAAAGAGTTGTCTAGCAAGGTACCACCATTTTGGGGGAAGTTTCAGTGTGCTGTGTACTGATTATTCACAAAGTGCAGTTCCTTCAAAATGTTTCTTACTCTGAGCTTTTTCTGCCTAGTTCATCCACATAGTGCAGTTATTTGAAATGTTTCTTACACTGATGAGGTGATTTCTTGCAGTACAGTAATTTCAAGAGTATTACAGTGCCCGAGAGACTTATTTTGCAAAGTTCAACTCTTCAGAGGCTTGTTGTGCTATTGGGAAAAGTTACAAATACTGCCATAAATTTCTGGTTTATGTGTATGTGTGTGTGTGTTCGTGCATATTTGCAAAACCCTTCACTGGCATGTGTTAATATGGCAGATGGATTTCAAAAGCCCTCACCACTTGTATTTGATCAGAATATTGCAGAGAATTGGAAAATATTTGAGCAAGAGCATGATATTTTTATACAAGCAGCTTATACTGACAAAGATGCATGCACCAGGGCATTCATTTTGTTAAACCTAGCTGGGTCAGAGGCCATTGAAAGAGAGCATTGATTTGTGTATACACCAGCAATATATGAGGGAGAAGGTGAAAATCATCATATTGTTGAACAGGCCGAATCAAGGGAAGACCCCGAGTGTTTCAAGTGCAAATTCAGAGAAATGTGCAACACCCAGACGAATATTACATTAGAGGGGCATTTGTTTTACACAGGAAATCAGAAACCAGGGGAAACTTTTACAGCTTATATCACTGACCTGAGAAACAAAGCTAAAATGTATTTGGTGACTTAAAAGATGAGTTAATAAATGACAGGCTTGTGTCTGGTAATAATTGTGCTGTTGTGGGAAAGATATTGCTTCTTGACAATGATTTAACGTTGAGCAAATCCAGAGATTTTTCAGATGCATGAAGGTACAAAAAGGCAAGTGACAAGAGCATGGTTGCAGCAGGCTCCAGAGCAAATGTAGATAGCATGCAACACATGGCAAACAGAAGCAGGCCTAAGCACATGGCACTCACAATGCTTGCTGATTCACCAGGGAAACAATGTAATTTTCCAGCAAGTTCTAAGAAAGGAGCATGCTCAGTGCAGTACAAGCTTCAGTCAGCATAACCCAAATCCAGCTTTGTTAACTGTCGCAATTGTGGTGCCAATCGTGAGTCTAAAAGAGAGATGCTTAACATTTGGTCAGCAATGTTACAAGTGTAAAAAATGGAACCATTTTCAAAAATTTTGCAAATCAAGAAAACTTCACACAGTTATAAAGAAGGGTCACTCAAAAAAGCAAATTGATCAAGTGGAGTTGCAGTCCACTTTCTATGTAGATGGTGTATCAATAATTAGTGAAAAGGTTGATGCAGTGAATTTGTTGGAGAAGAACAAAGTGTTTTGTACTGTCCAGATAAATGGTAAATCCACCTAGCTCAAAATAGACACTGGTTCAAAGTGTAATGTTATATCAATAGACACATTTGCTAAGATGAGAACCAATGAACAACTCAGTGTGGCTAGTAGTGCGAAACTTGTTGCTTATGGAGGTAAAGAAATTCAAACTGAAGGCTCGGAAGTGCTTTCATGTTATTTGGCTGGGAACTGTTACAACTTGTTATTCCATGTAGTTCAAAGACCAGTGCAGTCATCACTGGGTCTCAGGGACAGTTTGAGAATGAATCCACTTTCTTTTACCAAAGAAGTTTATCATGTAAGTGCATACCCTAGTTCCAATTTTTCTGAAGCCATTTTCTCAGAGTATACTGACGTTTTCGATGACAAGTTGGGCAAACTTCCAGTTGTGTATTCTATGAAGTTAGACACAAAAGTCAGTTCAGTAATCAGACCAGCAAGAAAAGTTCCAATAGCTATGCAGGATAAAGTCAAAGCTCAACTGGATAAAATGGTGTAGCAAGGTATAATTTGTCCAGTTAGTGAACCAACTGAATGGGTGTCATCCATGGTAGCAGCTCAGAAAAAAGGCTCAGATGAAATCAGAATATGCATTGACCCAAGAGATTTGAACAAAGTATTGAAGAGACCACATCATCCAGTGCATACAGCCAAAGAGGTCTAATACAGAATGTCACCATTTTTTCTGTCCTGGATGCAAAAAGTTCATTTTGGCAAGTGATGCTTGATTGCAAATCCTCATTATTAACCACTTTCAGTACCTCATTTGGCAGATATAGATTCCAGAGAATGCCATTTGGAATAAATTCTGTAAGTGAAGTCTTCCAACATGCAACGGAGCAAACTTTTGTGGGTTATCCTTGTGCCATAATAGTAGATGATTTATTGGTTGAAGGCAATGGTGAAGCAGAGCATGACAGAAACCTTAAGAGAGTTCTAGACAGAGCACATGAAATGAACTTAAAGCTCAGTTCTCTGAAGTGTAAATTCAGACTACCAGAAGTTATATATGTAGGTAATTTATTTACCAGCACTGGTTTAAGACCAGACCCATCCAAGCAAGCAGCTATTCTTGAGATGTCAGCACCAGATAATATTCAAGCTCTACAGCTTTTCCATGACATGGTCAACTATTTAGGCAAGTTTATACCAGACTTCAGTGAGCTGACAGCACATTTAAGAGAGTTGATGTGCAAAAAATGTTACATGATCTTGGTTGGAAGAGCACCACAAGGCATTTGAAGACCTTAAGCAGAAAATTGCCACCCCACCTACATTAAGATACTATGATGTCAATAAATTAGTCACTCTTTCCTGTGATGCTTCAAAATTGGTCTTGGCGCAGTTATTCTTCGGGAAGGCAGACCATTAGCCTATGCATCCGGAACACTTACCCAAACTGAGATGCAGTATGCTCAAATTGAGAAAGAACTTTTGGCAATAGTATTTGAATGTTCAATGTTTCATGATTATATTTATGGTCAAGCTATTCAGATAGAAACTGATCATCAACCTCTAGTCACTGTTTTAAAGAAGCCTATGCATTCAGCTCCAGCAAGATTACAAAGAATGATGCTCAAATCACAAAAGCACAATTTCAAAATGGTCTATACAAAAGGCAAACTTCTTTATCTGGCTGATACCTTATTCAGACTGCCCAGAAATACAAAGGAACAGCACGACGCAGGGAATTTTGACTTTGACATAATGGCAGTGCGTAATTTTTCTACCACGAGACTTGATGAGCTGAGAGATCATACAAAGACTGATCCAATTTTGTAAAAGCTCAACCACTGCATTAATGTTGGTTGGCCTTCAAAGCAATCCTGTGCACCACCTGAAGTGCAAACTTATTTTCCTTACAGAGATGAGATGTTAATGGAAAATGACATTATTTTCAAAGGGCTTAAACTGTTGATCGTGTTTCCTTACAACATGAATATATCTAGATTTTGCATCGTGGTCACCCAGGTTTCAAATCTACCAAAAGAAGGGTGGCAGAACTAGTATTTTTGCCTTCACTAGTGAAGGACATTGATAAGGTACTTTATTCTTGTTCAGTATGCATTAGTACTAAACTGCATTTGCAAAGAGAACCACTTCAGCTAAGTCAAGTTCCTGAACTACCCTGGTCAGCAGTAGCCACTGACATATTCGAGTGGAACAATCAGTATTACTTAGTATTGGAAGATTCTTATTCAAACTGATTTGAGATTGATTTCCTATCTAACACCGACTACTGTTATTACTAAGATAAAACGTCATTCCTCAGTCCATGGTAGTCCACACAAACTTATTTCTGACAATGGTACTCAATTTACTAGTCAGTTGTTTCATAAATTTACAAGAGAATGGGACTTAGTACATGTTACTAGCAGTCCAGAATATCCACAGTCAAATGGACTAGCTAAAAGTGCAGCACAGAGTGCAAAGCAATTACTTGAAAGGTCAAAGCGTTATAATACCGATGTCTTTTTGAATTTGCTTAATCTTAGAAAAATACCCCATGACGATATACTTGGCTCGCCTGCTCAGAGACATCTACCCATGCAAGCCAGAACAACACTGCCTATTAGTTCAAGTTTACTGAGGCCTAAAGCTAAAAACAACAGAACCATCACATCCCAATTATTCAGGAAGTGATCCTTCCAGGAGTCCAGTTATGATAAATTGAGCAGATTTCTTTGTCCATTGAAAGGAGGAGAGACAGTGAGGATACAAATGGCGAAAGGTTTCAACCTGATTGGTCAAGTGACAGGTATATGCACCGAGCCAAGATCCTACTTTGTAGAATCTGAGGGTGTGGAGTACAGGAGAGATCACAGACATCTTCTTCCTGTACCAGAATTGTTATTGCAGCATTGTTCCTGTGATACAGACTCTAGATCTCAGAGCAACCCAGACAATGTCCCCGTTCCAGAATGTGTCTTAATTCTACTTCCATTCCTGAGGATGTTCCTGATATTCCTAAGGTTTAACATTCAGCAGAGACAGTTCCAGTTGCTAAGTCTAATTCTCAGTTTTGTGTCACATGATTTGGTCGTACTTCCAGACCTAGTGTGAAATACACAGCAATCTCGACATAACTGTATATATGTACCTAGTTCTGTATAATTGCATGAACAATAACTATTTGTATTGTTTGCATGTCAACTGATATTCTTAGCAATTGCTTGATCTATTTCTCAAATAGGGAGGATGTAGAACAGTGTGTGTGTGCTGTGTCTTTACGAAGCATATCAAGGACTGAACATGCATACGTAAATAGTAGGCACATGCTATACTCAGTGCCATTTTGAAAGTGCAGCCAGAGAGTGAGCATGTAAGAATGAATGTAGCTAGCTTGTATGTAGGTTACCCAAGTTAAAGTTAATAAGCTTCAATCGTGATGTGTTTATACATAATAAAACTCCTTGAGCAAAAGCCACAAAGACTAGTGTATTACATCCTGACTAGATGAGTGACAGTAACTATCATATTAACAGCATGCCCCTAAGAGCTGATCCAGTAGTCAGGGACTTGGGAAACACATAGACAGTAATTTACCCTTTGACCAGCACGTGTCTACAGTAGTGAGGAATCATTCTATGTTGCACAACTTATAAACAAAGGTATGGCATCTAAGTCAAAGGAAGTCATTGTTCCATTGTATTTGGCATTCATCAGACCTATCACTGAGTACAATGCCCCCTTTGGAATGTACCTAAGCAGGCATATCCAACAAATGGAACTCCACAAGGTTCCTCACTAAAAGAATACAGGATGTAAGTAAAATGTCCTATGCAGATAACCTCAAGGCCCCTGTATTCTGTCTCCTACAGGTTGCTGAGGGGAGATCTATGTCTGGCATACGGGACATTGTCAGACCCCACTTTGATGGATGTCCTGCATATCAGATAAACAAATGGCACCAGAAGTACCCATTCTAAAGACTTAAACCTTGCCTGTGATATAAACAGGGCCAGCTGGAGAGACAGGTATGTATCCCAGAGACTACCTGTCTGTGGAACAGGCTCACCATCCATGTGAAGCAGAGTTCCTCTCTAACCCAATTCAAGTGCAACTTGGACAATTGCATGGGGAACAAAAAATTCATCCCTGGCTTAGCACCTATGTCTCTAATGGACACAGGCAACCTGTAAATGGTTCATCTCCCAGGCCCCTGCTTGGAAATGTTTCATCTCCTAAACCCCTGCTTACACTTATCAAGGGTACCGGAACTAATCAGAGATTTGGGATGCATGGCTAGGCTTAAAAAGGCCCTTTGATCATTAGCCTGGTAAACACCTATGAACCTACGGCATCAGTTGTCTGTGTGTGACATCAGTAAAGACAGCTAACTTTGTAGGAAAACCTGCCTGATTTGTAAGAGGCCGATTAAGTCAAAAAAATAAGAGTGCCTAAATTAGAAGTTTTCAGGGATGCTCTAGTTTTGAAAGTGTGCATTAAATTTAATTGCACAAAGTTGTTTAATTGTTGTGGGTATAACAAAAAATTATGTTTGAGCATCTTCCTACTTCTCAGTGCTGCTTGAATTTAAGATGTGCAAGTGTTTTGTTTCTCATTCTGGTAAAGCTCTCTGAAAAGTATAAGGAATTTTGCTCTCTAGGTCTGTGGGATAGAATCAGACATTATGAAAGCAGTGAGAATGACTGATGATGCAGAACTAGTGTTTACCTGTTATATTTGGTTAAGTATGCCAAGTTAAACAAGAACAGCAGTGTATTCAAAAGCATCTTAGTACTCCCATAAGAAACACATTTTTGGACCATTTCAGAAATGTGCCCCCCCCCCCAACATGGCATTCATAGAGCATTCCTCAACTTTGTTAATGTACTGGGATATATGTGGTGAGATTAACAGTGAATGATCAGGAACAGCTGCTGCTCGCAGAAGACAAAGCTGCTTTTTGTGTTGGCTGCAGAGTATAAGGTAGAAAAAATACAGGAAGGAAATAAAACAGTGCACTGAATTATGACTCGAGCAACTTAGCAAAATACCCAGCTGCCTGTTTCACAGCTGTCAGCATGCCGAGATGCTTACCTTTGGCTAGATTCATACTTTCCATTTTCGTTAGTAACAAGAAATAAGTATACATGAAATTCTAGCTATGTTTTAATTTTTTACTAGAAGCTAGTGCCATACAAGCATACCAAAAACAAAAGCAAATAAATACTCCACATTGTGCTAATGTATTATGTTCCCTTTATACATGCCCTGCCATAATGTAAAGAGAGAGTAAACGTGATATCCTACACTGATCACCTCAAAGACATACAGACATCTGAGAGGTGATCTTCTCCTGGCATGCAAGGCATTCCTAGACGTTGTTTTGATGAATCTTTTGCACGTCTGCAAAACAAACAGCATCAGCAATACTAGAGTAAAAGACCGAAATTTTGTTGCAACATAAATACGGCATGTTAGAGAGGCAGATATGTTTCTCAGAGAATTCCCATTTTCTGGAACAGGCGCCACATCCATGTGAAGCACATTTCCTCCTTGTCCCTATTTTAGCACAACTTGGACCAATGGATGGGTAATCAGAAATTCACCCCTGGTCTGACTATTATGTTTCTGATGGACATAGCCAGTCAGTAAATCACCTCCTGTAAATGAAATATAAATCAAATTTGTGGGTCGCATTTGGGTTGCATGGCTAGGCTTTTAAGGGGCCTAGTGGTCATTAGCCTGTTGTGAGCCTATGAACCGATAATGAAACTGATGAAGAGTGTGGTGTGGTTCCTCACCAAATTAAATCACTCTCCCTCACACTGGCACCATGGTGGTGAAGATAAGTGATTTAGATAGGTCACAGAAGTAAATACCACTGAATAGCAGAGGCCCATACTAGTCAGTTACATATGCTCATTTATCGCAGCTAGCAAGTTTTAATAGAGGACTATAGATTGCAAACAGATGGAATTCACAAATGGTTTACTCTTCATGCAAATAAGATGCACTGGTGTAAGGACAGGTAGTTTGACAGAGTGATTCGGTAACAGACTGTAGCACCATCAAAATTCACCTTTGCTGAGATTTCAAGCTGTACAGCACATTTACATATTTAAGCAAGAGAACAAAAAAAAGGTGAGGTGCAGAACACAGAAATAACACATAAAGTAATTCACAGACCCATTATAATAAGACCTGCATGCTATCTTAAGAGAAGAGCTGTCAGAGTGTAAAGCAGTGTTGTAGCCATGGCTGAAGGCGTACTGTGATGTGAGCAGTGTGTCAGTCAGCACCGACGTTAGAAAACTGAGTCGAGGAACAGAAGGCAGACATGGATGGATGGACTATATAGTTATAGGTTTGCCACTGAATGAGAAATAGTGAGATGAAGAAATGTCTTAGATTTGTAAGGCCTTGAGAACCCAGCCTTCATGTAGTACCATGAACTTGTATTACTGATAGTTTTTTATAGTTTTCAGGGACCAACCCATCATATTTAACTGTCCATAAGATAAAATACTTTCAGAATAGCTGGTTAGCCTGTATTTGGCAGGGTCCAGGAATGAGTATTTACTTACCATGAAATTCGACCTGGATAATCATTGTCCCTTTTCATCAACAAGGACTAAGGCCATTAGGCAACTTAGTAACTAAAATGTTCCAAGGTTACTAGCCTCTTCCCTTCAACCCATAATGCTCAGCAAAACAGCTTCCTGTCCAGTTCTGTGCTGTGCCAAGCTAAGGAGAAGCAGACTGTGTCAGAATAAAAACTAAAGGAACCCTAGACCATGTTAGTAGGGGGCAGGGAGAAGAAGGGTGGGTATGTTGATGAGGATAACGCTGCTCATATAGATTTATCACTATAGTAAGTACTTGAATTGTGAATCTGCTATGAGGAAATCTGTCATCAACGGCACTAGGACAAAGTCTTGAGCTTATCATTCTGGGTGGTCACCTTCATGGGAACATGCCTATAATAACTTTGAACCTGAAGGAATACTAGATCTGGAGATCACATCACCTTCTAGGATCTTATGAACGCATTCAATAAAGCCCACATAACTTCTGTAAAAATATCAGCTAAGGGTGCATTTTCGAAACATGCCTGAGAAGTAGCCACTGCTTTTACTGAGTGAGATCTAGATACAGAAGGCAATTGTTTACTCTACTTTTCACAACTAATTTAGGCTCCGTATTGAAATGTCAACATGCCAAAAAAAGGAATAAAACTACAGGAGAAGAGTGAGTTTCGAAGATTGGTCTTATCCTTTAAACTTTTTTGTGGGGGGTCAAGCCCCCCTGCAGCCTCCAGAATGGGGGCAAACCCTTTTCACCTTACCCTGAACTCAGAGAAAAGGGAATACCACAAGAAATCGCCATCTTGGACTTAGTATATGAAAGTCCATTTATTTTTTCAGCCATTCAGTCTCTGTGTTTCGGGACTCGCTCTAGAGAATTCCAACATTTCAATTGTTTACCCTGAATTTAATACAGTCAGTCAACCATCTCTGGATAAAGCAATTTTAGAAATTGTACAACCCAATTTATTTTGAGAAAAGGACACAAACAATTTTGATTCTTTCTTTGAGGATATGGTCATAACCACTGAAAATCTCAGTTGTCTGCGGACATCCACACAGTGCATCAAATATTCACTTCTGTTATCATAATTAGGAAAGAATACTAGCAGATTAATAGTCTGTCTGATTGAGATTTGTTTCACTTGCTAAATCTGGCATAAAAGATGGGTTTGTGTACAAAACTACTCTAGCCTTTTGAAATATGAAATATGGATCATTGGCACATAAAAGTTATAATTCAGAAACTCTTTTACATAAAGTTATAGGCACTAAAAAAGAATTTTCCAAGATAAAAAAATAAATTCTGCAACAGCAGCTGATTCAAAAGAAGGAAAACTGAGTTTCTCTAAAACAAAATACAAATCTCAAAAAAGGGCAGGATCCTTAAAAGGAGGTGCAGTAAAGAAAGCATCCCTTAAAAAGGCATTAAATTCTTTCAAGGACACTGAAGACAAAGAGTTAGAATCTTGATGAAATTTCAGAATTTCTGTAATGTGCACTTTAATAGCAATTTCCCAACACAGGAAGAGACTCAAAAGAGAGTCCAGAGCAGACACTAATCTATGCCATGTTAGAGCAGCTAGGAGCTTTAAAGCCTCTGATTCGCTGCAACTATGTACATACATTTGGTAAACAGGCTTCACCTAGGAGTGTAGAAACCTCCTGCACTCCTTGGAAGATTCCAAAAGACTTCCTCTCAGTGTAATTGACTTACTCTTATAAGTTTGCCATGATTCCAAAAGACTTGTTCTGGGTGTAAGTGACTTACTTCAATGTAAGGTCTCTATATAAAGCAAGCTTATACTGATGGACAGGTTCCAAAAGACTGTCCCTTAGTGTAAGTGACGTACTCTGGTGTATACACCTGAGTAATTCTTTTTGGATCTGGCCCCCGGTGTAAGCATATTTATAGATAGGCCTTACACCGAAATAAGTCACTTACACCAAAAACAAGCCTTTTGGATTTGGGTCAAGCTTACATTGGAGTAAGTCACTTATGCTAAGAGCAAGTCTTATAGATTCTGGCTCTTTATGTGTATCTTAGAATTCCAAGGAGCATATACAGTCTCCTTCTGACAGAGGAAGGATAGACTGCAATGTGACCATCCAAAAGTATTCTTTAGAAATAAATTCAGTTAGAATCCTTAAATCCAGTAATGATGTCTTTAGTCTTAATGGGAACAAAAAAGAACCTGAAGTAATAACCTGTGTGGTGGGACCTCTTGGCTCTTTTATGTCACAGGTTCAGGTTTAACATCTCGTTTTTGCTGCAATCTTCTCTCAGGATGGAACATCTGGTAGGGGACAGAGTGAGGTGAGGTGGGGCAGTGGAAGGAAACTTTATAGTGTCTGGATATCACAGTCGTTATCAAGTTGCCTAACATGATGGCCAGTCACACCTGAAAGTGTAGAGACAGATGTCCCCTTACTCCCTCCAGAGAGGGACAGTCAGGCAAGGTCTTAGGGATTAGGCTGCTTCCCCATGAAAGAGGACTGTGGAATCCCTGATGCTGCCTATTATTTCTGCATCTGGGATAGTGACTATTCTGAAAACCACCACAGATTCACTGGTTCATTTCAGAACTCTTATGTCTGATGCTGTTGAAACCAGAGCTAATTTGGGCTTTTTGCATTATGGAAAAGGTGAGCTGTGCGAAGCTTGAAAATTAACATCAGATGGTTTTAACCTCCTACTGCATATTCTCTGGGGGGTATTTTTTAGTGAAAGGACCTAGACAGCAGACCTGTTAAATGAGGCATTAGAGAAGGTGACCTTGAAATCCATGAGCTACAACAAGGCCAGACAGCAAAGAGCTTTGCCAGGTCCTGCTGCCCCACTTACAGCAGCCACTGGACTGTGAGGTGATCCCATAGCAATATTAGTGACCGATGACATAGATACCATCTGTGACTGCTGTCTGAGCTTAAACTATCCATCTGGCAACTCATATGAAGACTCTCTTTTCATCAACCCCCCCCCCAAAAAAAAACTCAACATATGAGAAAGATGGCTTATTGCCCTCAGAGATAATGTGCAAGACATATAAATGCACCTCCTAACCCTATCCACAGTCACTGATTCCTTATACAGGGTATAGACAGTAAAATCTGCAGTGTCAAAACCTTTTTAAGGACAGATGTAGCAACAAGGGAATCTGGTTTAGGAGCTTCTATCTTGCAAATCCAGTCTTGGGAAGCCAGAATATCCTGTTCAAGATCTTCAGGACAGGCACTATAACTGTCAAAGTTACAACTAGTCCTATGATTTCAGTAGGTGTGTCCTGGTGGTGGATGTGGCCGGAGATTACTGATGTTGGAAGACAAGGGGTAAGGGTGTGTGAGATAGGAAAGAAAGGAGGGGGGACTCTAGCTCATGAATATTTAAGAATATTGAAAATGCAACACATAGGGAAGTCGTATGCACTGTTATAGATGCTGCGTGGGCAGATTGGTCCGATAAGAGAGATAATTTTTCTGGGCTATGATACAGAATCAGAATTGCCAAGATATGGTAAGGCCTTGCTGTGTCTAATAATGGTAGCTGCCAAAAAAAGAAATTACTAGAAAATGGAAATCAAAATCTAAACCAGCTATACTGGAAGTAGTAAATATAGTAACAGAGGGTCTATATTAGATAAACGAAAGTTTATCTTACCGAATGCTGACATTATCGAAAATCCTGGAACTCGAAACTGCAATTGTGGGGGGCTGTGCCCCCCACACCCCCTGCTAAATATATTTTCCAACTCCGAGATCGCACTACAGTGAGGAAAGGGCAAATATTCCCATCTTCACTGTACTGCGATCTCACAATTCCGGTTTCGGGTTCTGGGATTTTCGCTCATTAACGTTCGGTAAGATAAACTTTCGTTTATCTAATATAGACCCATAACAGAGATAAAACAACTGGAACTGAGATCTTTAGAAAAGGGTACGAAACTGCACAGGAAAAAATGAGAATTGTGGGAACAATGCATGCAAGGTAGGAGGAATGAGGTCTAAAAGGAGGCAGGATTTGAATGCGCTATGTAATGCTTGAGTGAGAAAGATTGGGTAGATCATAAGTGATTTATAATGTCTGCGGCTGGGAATGTGTCAGTATGGTTTGTGATGTAAAATGCTTGTTCATAGTTTAGTACTAGGCTAACTGCCCTTGTGGGCTATTTTTAAGCTTAGCCAATTACCCCAAGTGAGAATCAAATCTGCACCTTGTGTCTGTAAGGTAAACACATTAACCATTATGCCAACCTCCCCATGTTGGTGTGGTTTGTTTTCATTTATATAAATGTATGACTGCCTATCTAGTAAGTGATGGCTTAATAAAGATGTTTCTCGTTTAGAAAACAAAGGCAGGAATTTAATAATTTATGTAATATTCCTTAGGTTATATGATATATAACAGTATATGTGAAGTATAATATTTGTTTTGTTAATATAGTTTGATTACTTTTTATATGAATGTAAATGTGCCTGTGTCACAAGTGATAATTCAATGAAGGTGTTTGAAAAAAAAAACACAGATAGGGAAATCATAAGAATTTGGGGGAAATCATGAAGTTCATTGCAACTAGTAAGGGTATTCTTGGGAGACGTTTGAAGGTTAATACGTGTAAATATTCATATAGAGATGCATGACTTAGGAGGGGAAGGGATGCACTACATAAAGGACTTGTTAGAACTGAGCTCAGGAGACAGGCTGACAGAACCAAACAGAGGAGACAGGCTTATGAGCTTTTCAAAGGTATGCCATATATAGCTATATCTCTGTATATACATATATATGTATATATATATATACATATATATGTATATATATATATGGATTCCTGTTACAAGAATGAAAGTTCACTACTTCGAACTTGTAATAGGAAGCCTCACTTCTGCGAAAGTTCACTTTAACGAAAGTGAACTTTTGTGTAAGTGCACTTCACCGAAAACACTGCAGCACAGTGGAAGGCATAAAAAAAACAAGCTATGTCCTCCACTATGGTGCAATAGTCAAGGTCCTTAGGGTTATGGCACGGGTTAGGGTAAGGGGATAGTTAGTAAAGCCTTACCCTAACATATGCCCTAACCCTAATGTTCGTGACTATCGCACCATAGTAGAGGACATTGCTATGTCCTTCATTGCGCTGCAGTCGTCACGGACCTTAGGGTTAGGACAGGGGTTATGGTAAGGGGATAACCCTATGGGTTATCCCCTTACTATGACCTGTGCCCTAACCCTAAGGTCCGTGAGTACTGCACGGAAGTTCAGTACAACACCCGTTCGTTGCACTGAACTTCGCGTAAGTGCACTTTCGATTAAGTGCACTTTCGCTGCAGTGAGCATTCCATGCACTATTTCGAATTAGTGAAAATTCGATCTAGTGTATGGAACCCATATATATATATATATATATATATATATATATATATATATATATATATATATATATATATATATATATATATATATATATATGATAATGGGAAATACTGGCTGGGATATTGGGCTATTCAAGATAACAAGAAAGATATAGTGACAGGACAAACCCACAGTGAGGGTACTATATTGCCTAAAGGATGAATGTTTAGGAAAAGAAAAAGGCAGAATTTGGAAAATGTGTAAAGACTTACATTGGAAAATGTCAGTGGAGCTTCATTAGGCTGACAGATACATGGACTGCAGACAATGCCACTTGGGAGGCAAATGAAACATAAGAAGATGCTTGAAAAGTCACAAAATGTATGAAAACAGGCTCTAAGCCCACACTAGTGGCAAAATGGGATAAAATCCATACTACAACCCAGACAACCCTAGATGGACTAACAGCTCAGGAACCTGATACTCCAGGCAGGGAGGATGGGACATGTCCATCCTAGGGAAGAGATGGTATTTCACACTTACCTGTTGCACAGCTCTGATGACTGGACCTTGGCTGGAGAGCCCTATCATTATGTGGGGATCTGGTGCTAGGAAACATGTGACAGTAGCTTCCCATGCTGTTGATGATAAACCCTGTCGATATAGGTGGGGGAGCATGCATGCAAGAAGAAAGGGGGCATAGGAGACCCTTGTGGTAATGCAAGTCTTTGCATCACCACCAGGGATGGGATTAGGCCATAAAGTGAAACAGCTGTCTTTGGCAACACACCAGCGAGAGCACAAAGCATCCTCATGCCTGCCTGGATAACACCACCATTCCTGGAAAGTGTAATCTCTGATCAAGGGAAGGTTTGATTTTTGGCAGGCATGGGACAAAAATGAGATAAAGAAAGATATGCCTAGTATATCTCTTGCATATAAATATTGGAAAGCAGATACCAGATTGTCAGTTACTTATGAAAGCTTGGAGTAGGTATGGAGGAGGATGGTAGCTGAGACTTGAGAACTGAAATGGAATTAATTGTTGGCCTAGTTAAAAAATAAAGTGTCACACCAGTGGAAGAGAAGAATAAAGCCTTGAACAGGTTGACCCAGTAGTCAGGGACTTAGAGACACACATAGACAGTAGTCTATCCTTTGACCATCACGTCTACAGTAGTGAGGAAATCATTCTATGTTGTGCAACTTATAAACAAAGGTATGGCATCTAGGGCCAAGGAAGTCATTGTTCCACTGTATTCAGCATTCATCAGACCTACCATAGAGCACAATGCCCCCTTTGGCATGCATCTTACCAGGCATATTCAAACTGGAACGTCCACAGAGGTTTCTCCCTAAAAGAATAGAGGGCATAAATTAAATGTACTATGCAGACCACCTCAAGGGCCTATCCCTGTATTCTGTCTCCTACAGGCTTTTGAAGAGAGATCTATGGCCTGCATAAAGGGCATTGTCAGACCCCACTCTGACGGACCTCTTGCATATATATATATATATATATATATATATATATATATATATATATATATATATATATACACAAAACAAACATCAACAGAATTACCTGCTCTAGAGACTTACACCTTGCCTGTGATATAAATAGGACCCGCTAGAGAGAGAGGTATGCATCCATCCCAAAGACTACCCTGTCTCTGGAACAGGCTCCCCCATCCATATGAAGCAGAGTTCTTTCCTAACCCAATTCATCTGTAACTTGGACAATTGGATGAAGAACAGAAAATTCATCCCTGGTTTGACATCTATATCTCTAATGGACACAGACAACCTGTAAATGGTTCATCTCCCAAGACCCTGCTTGTAAATGTTTTATCTCCCAAGCCCCTGCTTATGCTTATCAAGGGTACCAGAACTTGTCAGAGATTTGGGATGCATGGCTAGGCTTTAAAAGGTCCTTGTGGTTTTTGCCTAGTAGATACCTATGAACCATAATGGTATATGTCCCAGGATCCTGAGAAACTTGGTAGGTATGCTTGTAGGACTCATGACAGAACATTTCAACTGTTTACTTGGAAATAGAGAAAAGAAACCACAATGGTATTGTTCCTCACAGACAGCACAAGAACTGATTCAGGTAACCACAGACTCATAAACCTCACCTCTGTGGCAGACTCTGGAAGGCTCTGGAAAAGATACAGTGAAAAAGGATACTGGTTTCCTAAAGGCAAGCACCCATAAGATAAAAAGCTTGTGTCAGGTTAATGATGATATGTGGGCCAGCTATATGACTACAATGTTAATTGGGATATGGCCTTACCAAGACACCATGCTTGGGTGAGGTTCATAGACCCTATATAATAGAGAGATTTCTTGTATGCTACATATTGCATGCAGCTTACAACTAGGAATAAATAAAACAGTAAAGCAGACCTGACATGTCCTGGTGAGACTTCACCAACAGATGTGAGGACTGAACTGAAACAGTCATGGGGAAACATACACACCAATACATCATCAGTAAGCAATTAACAGTCACCATGCAGCATTCCAGCAGTGGTATAACACACACACAGAATGCTATAGACACACACCAATTGGTGGAGACTGATGTGAATGTTGCTGTTGCCCTAGGCAGGTGATGAAGAACACAGTAGTTAGGGAGTGCACAGATGTGATCATCAATACTGACATGCAATAAATGTAGGGAACATTTGGCCATTTATATCATCCCTGTTTGGGAAGCATATCATCAGTCATAATGTGAATCCTGTAGGATGATAAGGCACACTAATGTCAATATGTGGGAATGCAGGCAAAGGCACATGACAAATACAGTTCAAACAGGATATGGAGACGCTTACAGGAGAAACACTGAACATGCTGTTCAGATGTTACTGACTATGGAAAAAGCATCATGAATACCATACATCCATACATCACAGGTGTGTTCACATTTGATGTAGCCTATAAACAAGGTGTCCAGCCATACCTCGTCTGTTTGTAGGTGGATCACAGTAATAGTATATGGAGACACATACATGACATGGGTTAATGTTGTGCAGGTGCTGATGGACCTATGAACGGAGAAAGACAAACTTCACACATTGCTTTAAGTCTTAGGTATGTAATGCATTGTTAACAGAATATGCAATGACACTTATGTCAGGGATCCACATCCTGTCTGTGACCATGTTCTCTACACAGTTGTTCTGCTGAACAAAATAAAATGGCAATACATTAATAATTTGCACATTCCATTGAAGAGTCTGGTAGTGTATATGCTGCAATGGTTTAAAGTTATGGCTTTTATGTACATCCTGGAACATCGGCTTCAATATCTTCACCAGGTATATGATGATCACGTGGTATGATGTAATGCCAGGAAAATTGTGATCTTGTGTGGGGGTTAATGGTGGACCACCTCTTGTGACATTCCTTGAACTCTCATATATGTGTACTTGGTTTGCAGAATGGGGGATCATGTCTGAACAATGTCAACAACAGGCCTCATGGGATCGATTGTGAGCACCGACAGCACTGATCATGTTTGTCAGTTCAGTCCAAACCTCATTCCATCACACAGTATTTACCATCATTCCAAGGAGACTTTAGCCATGCTGGCACAGAGGCTCAATTATAATGTTATTCTCACACTGAGAACTATTGTCACCCCCTAGTTCAGTTTTTCATCTGGAAGACAGTGTTATATGCACAGGTTATACATTTTATGGAGGCTGATAGCTGACATGATGATGTTATACGCATTTGCCAAGTTACTTCCTCTGCTCTCTCTACTGATGTGAGTTAATGCAAAATAATCCTTAATCATGTATATTACTGTTATGTATTTAAGAACACAATGAATATGAAAACAATGTCTAAATATGAAAGACATGTCACAACATCATCCCATGTAACAACCCATTATATTATCTGTATAGATCATATGTGGGATTTGAACCCATTGTAGAAGACATTTTAACTACAAGACAACCAAACAACTCTTGTGCCACACACAAATTTCTTCACATCTCAACACAGTAAACAGTGAGCAGTTAAAGCCATCTTTGTCTTGTGCAGATTGTAATAACAACTACTGCTATTTTACTAAGCAGAGTGTATCTGTAAACTATGCATTAAACCGACAACTAAACTATGCATTAAACCGACAACTTTCAGAAAGCATCAGAATTCATTCTCTGTAAGCATAACACAGACAGTACAGGTTAATCACAATGAACTGCTGATCCCTTTTCATTTCAGTTTTATCTATAGTGCATGCATTAGTAAGCATCACTATTGACATACAACTTACAGAAACCATCTCCTCTCCTTAAGCGTACCAAACACAGTCAAAGTGAACCAGACATTACAGTGGATATAATTGTATGTCATTTTCATCCACTTTTCAAAAGGTCTGTTTGCTTTTAGCCAAATACCATCTGCATGCTTATTGTTCAATTGTGGCACAGCCAGTTTGTATTGCAGATTTGTTTGACCAATAAAAAGCATGTCAACATGTAAAATTTGAATTATAAACATTAAATGTAACACTGATATGCTATAATTACAGTAGTGTATTCCACCACAGCAATACTAGACAGCTCACCTTTGAAGCTGGCAGTAAGTCAGCTATACCTGACAGTGAGTGCACCTATGTGCATTTTTAATACCATTTATGCCATACATAATTAATGAACTTCATTAACATTAAATGTTTTGGAATCTCATTTGTGCACAGCTGCATAACATCTATAAATTTGGCACAATAATCAATAGCTCAGCATAACACATTCTGCACAACTGCCCAATAGGTATCAGTAAACAGGACTATCAATGACATGTTCCCAGTGCCCTCCAATAGTCTGATACCATCATAGAAGTACCAATCTTAAAACATGATTTGGATACATTTACTGGTCATACCATTACTACCTGAAAACTGAGTGGGACCTCAGTTAGCATTTATCTGAAGGCATTTTTTGGACAAAGTTCTTGCTTCAAAAGTGAAGATGTGACCGCAAAGAGGTTTTGGCATGTCCAGTCACTGAACAGAATGGAGGATGAGACCACCCAGATGCTCATATCTATGCTGGACACAGAGTATGTGAACACGCTCAAGGAACTTTGCAATGATAGAGATCTGGAACCAGATTGCAAGGGAGCACCACTGATGGACTGGGATTTTCCTGACTGGTGTGCAAGCCTAGCACTGATATGACGTGCATCAGAGGGACTCTAAGGATCTTCGCAGGATTGTTGCAGAGGTCGTAAATGTCCAACAGCAGCCTGTGGATGCCTGCAGTAAGTTTCATAATCCACACCTTAACACCTACATTATAACAAAAGTATTTCCTAGCTGTATGCGTTTAAGGGACTGTTTAAATTTTATTTCATTAGTGTCTGTATTGATAAGAGTAATACTAATGTACATAACATTATACACAGCAGCTGTGAATGATATGCCATAAATATTCTTATTACAAGCAGGAATGAGCAGTTATGTTAATTAGCTCAACTGGTTAAGCAATAAGTCACAGTGATTAATGACCCCACACCCTTTTTGGGGTTCAAAGCCCGTTGCAGATCATTTTGTAGATATTGCTGTTTATATAGTTGATATTAAACCCAAGCAATTTAAGTCCTCTATTTTCCTGGCAAGTGTCCAGTATATCTTTACTAAATATATAGAACAGCCGTGTTTCACTGATGCCCATCGTGCATAAGGCTCAGATGACTAACATTTTCTCCATTATCTGTATTGGTTTGACATGCATCGTACAGTATATTTCTATATGTGTGAATGCTGAGTAATACAGACGTACATTATTACTCTCTACATTATTAAAGAGTTAAACACTGAGACATACTATTGTTATATGAGGGAACACATTGTTACACCATAGAAATAATGCTGTATGTTGTAATGCACTGTGTTGGCTCTAAGCTCAAACTGTTGAGCTCTAGATCAGTTTGAATGTCTTAAGGATACATCTGGATTTAATTCCTTGTATTTGTATTTCAGTTTAATAATTACGTATTGGAGCAGATATATGAGGTAATTTCTTGTTCAGATATACAGTATAACTTTTTAGACATTCATTAATTACATGGTGCATTAAATCCTATAACACCTTGGTCTCAGATGACTATGCATTTCTCCATTATCATTTATTTTTGTTCTTTTTGTCTTGTCTAAGGCCTGCACTGCATTTTTAGTTCAGTCTGTACATATTAAAGGTTGAGGTTTCAAACCCTACAGTCCTTTTAAGGGCTAACTAGGTCCTTTCCAGGACCCTCAAAAGATTCTGACTGGGATTCCACCTAAAAGCCCTGGCTTGGACCACAAGGGGGCACACCAGTACTTTGAAAGGCCACCTACCTGGAACTCAACTAGCCCAGCCTTGACCAACAAGGGGGCACGCCAGTCTTACCAGGACTACCTAGGGACTCATCTGGACTGACAAAGGTCCTTTTTAGAACCATATGAGATCTGACGACAGTGCCATCCCTGACTGCCCAGGTGGAGACCAGAAGGGTACAACCCAACCTCCCACCTGACAGGTACTGCAAAAAAGTCCTTGTTAGGGCTACAAAGGTCCTCCTCAGGACCAAACACACCACAAAGGTTCTTCTCAGAACCAAAACAGTCCTCCTTAAGACTACAAAGGTCCTTTTCAGGACCAATCCACCACAAAGGTTCTTCTCAGAACCACAACAGTCCTCCTCAGGACTAAAAGGTCCTCCTCAGGACCACCTCTCCACACCACAAAGGCCCTTATAAGATCCAAAATAGTCTTCCTCAAGACTACAAAGTCCCTTTTAAGAGCCACAACAGGTTTATTCAAAACCACATACGAATCACTAAGTCCTTTTCAGGACTTAGACTTGCACCTCCAGGAGTAACAACTATTCCAGTAAGAGTGTTCTTCCGTCCAGATTTATTCCCACCACACAAGTGGGTAACACTCCAACAGGAAGCGGATACCACCCACTATGTTGTTGGTTTACTCAACTATTATCTTAGATTTTGAAAACATTCCTTAGTAATCCTGTATGATGCAAAGATTTTTCTGTCACGCACCAACAGTCCAATATGAATATTCCAGGGAGAAATGTGGGTTTGAATCATTGATGTTATTTTTATATTTCAGTAATGAGTAATTAAAAACAGATATGGCAGATACTAGCTTGTTCAGTAATATGTTATATTGTTTTAACATCAGGAATGCAGGATGTCCATTAACACCTATAGCACTTAATTCATGGATAACTAAGAATATCTCTGTTATCTGCAAAGATTCTGGAAACCTCCATATATATATATATACATGTGTGTCTGTGTGTGTGTGTTTTAATATCAAAATGCTGAACCACAGTTCGAGTAATGACTTACTCGAAAAAAAAGGTCAGAAATGTAAACTTCGTTCACTCAAAATAATGAAAGCGGTAACGTAGATAATTCGAATGTGACATTATCAACATTACCCACCTTACCTTAATGTCCGGTGATTTCCTACAAACCAAATATTGAACCTAAGCAACTGCCCTAAGACATTGAGAGGTATGACAGCTGCTTTTGCTTGCAGAATCAGGCACATACCTCTCAACTATTTTTGTTACCTAATTGTTTCACTGAATAGTGTGCTGTGTGTCTCTCTGCAGTTAGTTCCCCACCTACCCTCCCTGTTCTTGTCTTGGTGTTAGTGCTGGTGGCTCTGGAATTGCCCACCCCTCCTGTAAGTCTGTATTTGAACACTCCTCCTGGGTCCATCTCATTTGCTCACTTAACCGAGTACAGTGAGATCATATTCTGAGTCTAGTGTTCACTCTACTTAATACAGAGAGAAGATTTGAGAAGGCCAACCCACTTAGGTTCTTCTTTCCTTTCTCCTTGCACTTTACTAACAAAAAAATGCACTTTATTCATCTGCTTTTACTGTATTTGTGTTTCCTCATACTTTATTTTGCTTTTGCCTCTTCTTAAAATTACTCAGTTTTATTTATTCTGCTGCATTTATTACTGCTTGGTAGTAGCCTGATTAAATTGTAACTGTTATTCTAAGTCTTTTTGGTTTAAGCACTTGGGCTTCATATCAGTTGTTTTACATTAAGAAGGTTTGTGGTCTGCACTGTTGTGGCAGGACAGGTAGCTTACATCCTTCTAAGCTGGGAACTGCTGATTGAAGGCTCAGTGTCTGCTATTCTAAAAGTGTATTAGTTCTGGCTTAAACACTTGGGCTTCAGGCCAGTTATTCTACATTAAGAAGGTTTGTGGTCTGCACTCTTGTGGGAGGACAGGCTGGATTCTGCCCTTCTGAGCTGAGAATTTCTGGTCACAGGCTTATTGTGCCTGCTTATTTGAACTGTTTCTTTCTGAAATTGGTGCGCCTTGTTGCTGTAGAATAGACCAGATTCCGGCCTGCTGAATCTAGCTTTGTTTGTATAACTTGAGCACTGATCCAGGCAATCTTTTTTGGAGAAGGTTCCCACTGCACCCTAATGGCAGGAGTGTGCAGTTAGAACTTATCTGATTGAAGACTGCTGGAACAGGGCTCAGTTTTGAGCTTTTTTCTGGTTAACTGGGTAACTTGTTTAAATCAGTTTGTTTATTTTCTATTGTTTTATATATATATATATATATATATATATATATATATATATATATATATATATATATATATATATTGACTCCAACTCTGATCTGAGATATATAGGTTGGTACTAGGCTATCGGCCCTAGGGCCTATACAAGCCTAGCCATAACAATTCCCTGGCTATTTCTTCCCACCCTATTTACTTCCTGGACCCTTGTCTAGCAGGGTGACTGACGTGATCCCCGGGGTGAATTTCCTTTCTCCCATCCAATCGCCAAGGTTCCTTTTGAAGAGGGCCAAAGAGGCGCTCTGCTTGACATGTATGGGCAGTCTATTCCAGAGTCTGGGGAGTCTCTGGGTCAAGAACCTATCCCTCCAGCATGTTTTGTTTATTGTGATGACAAGGTTTAGATCCCTGGAGCATTTGGCTCTGAGGGATTGGGAGTTCTTTAAGTGAAGCATGTCCAACAGCTCTGGGTTTGACATGGCCTTGTATGTTAAGCAGAGATCACCTCTGAGTAGACGTTATGCGACAGAGTATAGCTGGAGTTTTTTAAGGTGGTCAACATAGGACATCTGCTTTAGGCTTGTGATTCTTTTAGTGAGGTATTTCTGCGGCTTTTCCAGTTGTTGCAGGTGTACATACAAAATGGGGCATTGCATTCTATAATGGGTCTAATGAGGGATGAGTACAGTGGGACAATGACCTCCTTTTTTCTGGATGAAAAGCCCTTAGTGATGAGGTGTGTCACATAGAAGGATTTTCTGACTGCTGTGGCGATGTCATTAATGAAGGTGAGACCACTGTCCACCTGTGTCCCTAAGTCTCTTATCACACTTTTGGTGTTTAGTGTACTGCCACCTATGTGGTAATTTATGGGTGCATGTTTTTTCCCAAAGGGGATAACTATACATTTCTTGGCATTGAGCTTGAGCCCATGGCTCTGGCACCAAGCATCTGATTCTGTAAGGCCCTTTTGTAGAGTATCCATATCATTTGGAGATTCAATAATGGCTCCCAGTTTGCAGTCATCTGTGAACTTTGTTAGCCAGAGTCCCTTAGTATTGGCCTGTACTTCAGAGAAGTAGATGCCAAACAAGAGTGGTCCCTGGACTGAACCCTGAGCTACTCCACTTGTCACTTGCCTGGAGATGGATTTGGAATCAGCTACTTTTACAGTGTGGGTTCTGTCAGTCAGCCAGTTGGCAACCCATCAGGTGACCTAGGGATTAATGCCCAGCTTAGTAAGTTTATCTATGATTCCAGAGTGGTGGATGGTGTCAAAGGCCTTAGCGAGGTCCAGATAGGCTGTGTTTACCGCCTTACCCTTGTCCACAGCTGTGGAGACTGATTAGAAGAAGTCAATCAGGTTCAGGAGACAAGATCAGCTTTTCACGAACCCAGACTGGGTGTGGTCCAGTGTGTGAAGGTTGCCAATGTCTTTGTTTATAAATTCCATGATAATAAGTTCCATGGCCTTGCAGATCAGGCTCATCAGACTGAAGAGGCAGTAGTTCCTGGGATCCAAGTTGGATACTCCCTTGTGGAGTGGGATAACTGTAGCTGTGTGCCACTCAGTGGGCACGAAGCCTGAGGTGAGGCTATGATTAAACATGATACTTAGGATAAGGTGCCAGTTCATTTTGTAGTTCATGTAGTACACAGCCCAGGATGTCATCTGGTCCCATGGATGCTGTATTCTTAGCTTTGGAGAATGCGTTTTTTACCTGTGTGGCCATTATTACTGGAATTTGGAAATTTTCCAGTATTGAGATGGGCCATTTAAGAGGTGAGAGGGGGTGAAGTTGGCACTGAATCGATCTGCCAGGATATTGGCAATATCCTTGGGATCAGTATATTTAATGCCATTCTGTTGCAACCCAGAGCAGATCTGAGCATTGCCCTTTAGATTCTTGACATAGTTATAGAATGCCTTGTGGTTGTCTTTGGAATCTTTGACAATTTTATTTATTAACTAGCTGTGGAGGATTTTATGAGGGATCTCAGCTTCTTACTGAGGCTGGCAAGGGAGTTTTTTTCCATCCTGGGATGTTCCTCTTTTCTGCAACAGTTTCTTCCTTTTGTTGTAAAGTTTGTTTATGGCAGAGGATCACCAGATTGGCTTCATTTTTTGGGAGGACAGCATCTTGGTTCTATTTGGGATGGCATGATTCATGTATAAGTGGACGTGCTTGTACAGTGCCTCAGTGTAGGACTCAGCAGTTGAACTTTCAGTTCCCATCTGCATGGGTGTCATGAAGTTTGTCACTTCTGACTTGAGTAGCATGAAGTTGGCTTTGGAGAAGTTTTTTACGGAAGTTTCCTTACTGGGGGGTGGGGGTAGGATGTGGACGTTAAGGGTGATTAGCTTATGGTCTGACCTGACCAACGAGGGGGTGACCATAGATGTGGAGCATCGATTTCCCATGTTGGTAATGACCAGATCTAAGATATTGCAGCCCCTGGTGAGACAATGGCTTAGATGATCCAGGGTGTTGGAATTTATGAATTCCAAGAACCGCTGGGCAAAGGTGTTGGCACACGAGTAGTTTTCCCAATTAATGGCAGGGTAGTTGAAGTCACCCAGTATTAGGGTGTTTGGTTGTATCTTAATATTTTCCAGTATGTTTAGAAAGGTGTAATGAAAATCTTGGGACATGGTGGGGGATCTGTAGCAAGCTACAATTTGGATTGCAGTCTTACCTAGAATTAGTTGCACCTAGAGAATTTCAGATGCATTGTGTTGGGCAACTAGCCTGGTGGTGTGAATATCCTTGATGAATATGGACACTCCTCCACCTTTAGTGTTTCAATCCTGGTTTGGTGGCCGAAAAGTGTGGTAAGAGTTGTAGCCTAGTATTGCAGGGGTGCTCTCTGGAGCCTTGAACCAGGTCTCAGTTACTGCACAGATATCGATGTTCTCCATTTTAAGGAATGCCTCAAGAGAGTGCATTTTGAGGTTTAGATTTCTAGCATTGAGTAGCATTACCTTCAGATGTTGCATACCTGTACCTGTTACAGTGGGGGTTTTGTCCTTTGAACTTTGCCTAAAAAAGGCAACAATAATAAAGGCAAAAATATAACTATAAGTATCCTTTTCTGTGCATTTAAAGTGTTTTTTTTTTATTGAATCTGCTTTATTTTCTGAAAAAAACAAAAAAAAACCCAAAAAATATACTTGTTTCCCTCCTTTCTAAGCTAGTATAGTCCAGTTTTCAGGTTAGTGCTGAATCCAGGGCTGTGTTACAAGTCTCTGCCTTTGCCCATACCTTACTTGGATAGAAGGAAGTCTCTCTCTTTACCTGTTTGAGAGGAGAGCTTTGAGCAGCCTATCTGTCCCTGGAGGACTGGTATCAGCCTAGAAATTAGTAGTTTATTGGCCATTTTTGCTAATTTCACTTTCATTTCCCTGCTATAAAAACCACATTTGCCAGGTTTTGCGCTACGGTATAACTATTCCTGGCTCCACAAAGTCTCCTCTTCAATTTTTCCCTTGGAACTAGACAAACTTTCAACTTAAGCACTCAAACCATTCATTTCTCAGCCCAGCACTTGCTCAAAATTCATAGCAGGCACTTATAAACCCTAGCACTAGAACCCCCCTATGCTGCATAGAAGGACAAGGCTCTCTATTCGACCTTACCAGCCAATCAGTAAAACAGTTCACTGTACCTATCCAAGCATGTCCAAAGGGCAGTTTCAGGTGTACTCTCCAGTCCAACTGGTGAATCTGGGCATTTTGAGGCAATGTTACAACTGCCTCATGTACACAGACAATCCTCTCCTCCTACCACCAAACACTAACATATGCGAGAGATGCAATTATACAGCCAAACTGAAGGCTAAATTCTCTCAACCCAAGACTGGATCAGACAGTCAAGAGGAGAAGGGAAATACTTGCATCACACCACCAGTCTCACATAGACCCATTAAACCAGCACTGGCAAAAAACACACATAAATACACGAAAACATACTTGGAGGCTCTAAATAAAAATCTGCAAAAGCAACAGATACCTCCAAAGCAGACATCCAAGCAACCTCCAATCCCCAACACAAACCATGAAACACATACTTCACAAAACCAGTGTTCCATGCAATCACTGACCTTAAGACAAAATAACATACCCAACACACTAGTAATAGGTGACTTTATAGTCAGGCACACTGATGTCCCACTCACTAGGCTGAACAAGGAGAAGGTTACTGTTAGCTGCCTGTCGGGTGCCAGGATCCGCCACATAACACAAGCACTCAGGTCACTCCAGAACAAGTCAAATACGACTTTGTCATTGTCCATGTTGGTGTGAATGACCTGAGCCGTACCTCCCTGGACTACATGAAAAGAGACATGGAGGAGCTCTATGATCACATAGCCCAGGCCGGTATGACCCTGACCCTGAGTAGCATCCTGCCCTCACCAAGAATGATACCATGGTATAAAGAAAAAAATTCAGTTTCAACAATTGGCTAAGTTTCTGGTGTCATTCAAAGGGGATCCAGTGTCTGTCCGCCTGGGATGACATGCTCAACAAGCCACGCTGCTTCACTAGAGATGGCTTGCACCTGTCACCCTTAGGCTTTCGAATACTGGTCAAGGCTCTTTCCACCCCCATAGTGCCTTTTTTAGACAAGGCTCAAAAGACAAACCCACTGGCGTAAATAGCACAAGCAAAAAAAAACTGAGGGGAATGCTACTCAATGCCAGAAGTCTAAACCTCAAAATGCACGCACTCGAGGCACTCCTCAGCATGGAGAAAATAGATATATGTGCAGTAACAGAAACCAGGTTTAAGGCTCCAGAGAGCACCCCAGCACTACCAGGCTACAACTCATACCATACATTTCGGCCACAAAACCTGGACCGAAATACAAAAGGTGGGGGTGTATCCATATTCATCAAGGATACCCACACCTCCAGGTTAGTGGCACAGCACAATGCTTCAGAGATCATCCACGTGCAAATAACAATGGGCAAAACTGCAATTCAAATTGTAGCTTGCTACAGATCACACACCATGTCCCAGAAACCACATTCCGCATTTCTGGAAACACTAGGAAACATAAAGTTCCTACCAAACACCCTAATATTGGGTGATTTCAATTACCCAAACATTAACTGGGAGAACTACTCAAGTACTAACTCCCGTGCCCAACATTTCCTAGAATTTATAAACTCAAATGCCCTGGATCAACTGGTCAACACTCCCACCAGATGTGACAACATATTGGACCTGGTCATCACCAACATGGGCGACTGGTGTTCCACACTGGAGGTCAACCCCTTGCTGGGTTGATCTAACCATAAACAAATCACTCTGGATATCCACATTTTTCCCCCACCCCCGGTCAAGAAAACCACCGTGAAAAACTTTTCAAAAGTAAACTTCACGTTACTTAAGACCGAGGTGGAAAGTTTCAAAGCCCCCATGCTGAAGGATAACACTGTCCAAGCTGCAAAATCCTTTACTAATGCATTCTACGGGCAGCTACAGGAATGCATGGATCGTGCTATCCCAAGCAAAACCAAGACTCACTCCTCCAGGAAAAGGAAACCAGTCTGGTGGACCCCTGCCATAAACAAGCTATACAATAGAAGGAGGAAACTAGTACAGAAAAGAGCAAAATCCCAAGAAGGGAAGACATCCCTGATCAGTATCAGCAAGAAACTACGATCCCTCATAAAATCATCCAAGGCTAGCTTCGAACGGAAAATTGTCAAGGATTCCAAAGATAACCACAAGGCATTCTTTAGCTATGTCAAGAATCTAAGTGGCAATGCTCAGATCTGCTCGGAGTTAGTGCAGAATGGCACAAAATACACTGAACTGACCAATATCGCCAACATCCTGGCAGATAGGTTAAGTGCAAACGTCACCCCCCCTCTCATCCCCAATAGGGCCCATAACCATGCCAGAAGAATGTAGAGCCCCTGAAATCACAGACACTCAGGTTAAAACAGCCCGCTCCAAAGCCAAAAACACAGCATCAATGGTGTCCCAGGCTGCATCCTACATGTGCTCCAAGACAAACTAACCCCTCACCTAAACACACTGTTCACACTCAGCCTCTCCACAGGCTACATACCCATAGAGTGGCGCACAGCAATGGTTATTCCACTCCACAAAGGTGGAGTCACAACAGACCCCAGGAACTATCACCCTATAAGCCTGACTAGCTTAGTCTGCAAAGCTATGGAGTGCATCATCATGAAACTCATTAACAGAGACATTGGAAACCTCCAAACACTGGACCCTACCCAGTTCAGCTTTGTTAAGGGCAGATCATGCCTCCTAAACCTAGCGGACTTCTTTGAGACAGTTACCAAGGCTATAGATGAGGGAAACGTGGTACACACAGCCTACCTAGACCTCACAAAGGCCTTTGACACCATTCCCCATTCTGGCATTGTAGACAAGCTCACTAGCCTGAACATAAACCCCTATGTCAAGAGATGGGTTGCCAACTGGCTCACAGACAGAACCCACATGGTGAGAGTTGCAAGAGCTAGGTCCGACTCTAAACCAGTTACAAGTGGTGTTCCCCAGGGCTCAGTCCTAGGACCCCTCCTGTTAGGCATATACTTCTCAGAGGTACAGGCAAGCACAGGAGGACTATGGCTGACAAAGTTCGCAGACAACTACAAACTAGGGGCTATAATTGACTCTCTGGCTGATACAGACATCCTCCAAAAGGGTCACACTGAGACGGATACCTGGTGTCAAAATCATGGCCTTAAGCTAAATGCCAAAAAGTGCATAGTCATCTCCTTTGGAAAAAACAAAGTACCCACAAACTGCCACATAGGTGGTAGTCCCCTAGATATGGAAGATGTAATAAGGGATCTGGAGACCCATGTAGATAGTAATCTTTCCTTTGATAATCACATTGCCAAAGTGGTTAGAAAATCCTTTTATGTGGCCCACCTAATCATAAAAGGGTTTGCATCCAGATAAAAAGAGGTCATTGTGCCCCTCTACTCATCACTCATCAGACCCATCATAGAGTACAGTGCCCCATTTGGGATGTACCTTACAAGACACCTGCAACAGCTGAAAAGACCACAGAAGTACCTCACCAAGAGGATCACTGGCCTTAAACAGATGCCCTATGCAGCTCGACTGAAGAAACTCCAGCTGTACTTGGTTGCATACCACCTACTCAGAGGTGATCTCTGCCTGACATACAAGGTCATGTCCAACCCAGAATTGATGGACATGCTCCACCTAAAGAAAACCATAGCCCCTAGAGCCACACGCTCTAGGGATCTAAACCTCACCACAACAATAAATAGGACGTGCTGGAAGGATAAATTCCTATCCTAGAGACTTCCCATGCTTTGGAAAGCGATTCCAATCTACATAAGGCAGAGCTCCTCACTAACACTCTTAAAGAGAATCCTTGACGAATGGATGGGAAACAGAAAGTTTACTCCGGGGATCACTTCAGTGGCTCTGCTGGACAGAGGCACAGGGAACTAATCTAAAGGGGCGGCGAAAGCCAACACATTCTGGCTAGGCTTATAAATGCCTTTGGGCAGATAGCCTAGTACCTACCTATGAACTATCCAGATTTTTGCCTCAAAGTTTTAGTATGTTCTTCATAAAATTTATGGTTTCCTGGCAAATCACTGAGGATAGAAGTCACTAAATAATGACATATATTTGACTTTCAGACTTTATATCCTTCATAAAGTGCATGCCAACATAAATCCTGTTATTCTAGCAACTGAGTTTATAAGAGCAATATTTAAAATCTGTCCTTATTTTTGGGTTTTAGTCACCCCATTGTTTAGGCTTTGTCCAGACTTCTTGTGCTAAGAGGTTGAGAGGTATGGTCAGGCAGACTAATATTAATGCAAAACTACCCATAATACATCTACAAGGTATCTGCAATACTCATTTATTTTATGTGAATTACATTATAGATATATTCACTTTTGAGTTATAAGGAGGGTATTTTTGAGAAAGTGATTATTTTCTTTTTAAGCACAACCCAAAATGACAGTCATATCTGTAACAGTAAGAGTGCTTTTACCTGGGCAGTTTCACATATAAGTTATTGTGTTGTTACATCTTGTGGCAAAGCAGCTGATGACCAACTTGATGTACAGCTGTGGTGCTCATTGATTGAATATGGGTACTTGCTTACTTGCTGTTTCATTGTTTGTTATGAACATAATCCTATATTCCTATCTTCCAGTACTTCCTTTATTTCTCTTCCTACCAGATTTTTTTTTCTACCTGTCACTCTTCCTCTCAATAGTCATTAACGTAATTTCTATCTAATATAGTCTTTCAATTAAATCCTATCTACTAAAATTTGTATACTCTTAACTTACACTATTGCTCTGTCTCTCCCACACATTTTCTGCTTCTCTCTTTAGCTATCTTTCTATCTCATACTGTTCAGCTTTCTGTTTCTCTTCTAACTCATCCACATTCATACTAACCCTGTCTTAAAAATGTATACAATTTTACAGTTTTTCAGATTTATGTGTTATGAAATGTCTGCTTTGTATAATTTGTTATTGTATATTTTTTGTATTCGTGTATATATTCAAATTTTATGTAAATGCTTTGTGGAGCTTTTCTCCTTGGGTCTCCATTGAAAAGGGGTCTCTACCCAATCGGACAAACTCGCTTAACAAATGTCAAATAGATAAATAAAGTCGGCACACTATTTCTGACATATACTTCAGTTCAACATGCCCTGAACTTCTGCAGTAAACAAATGTGATGGATTGTTTAACATAAAATTGCCAAACTTTTTTACAATTTTGTACAAACCCAGTCCTGTTATTATTTCCTGTCTCCTGGTTAAATATTAACTGATCAGCATTACAGTGGTTTAATTGATCAGGCCCAATAGATAAGAACAACTACAAATGCAAGTTGAGACAGTTACACATTTCTTGAAGATGGTCACTGTGTGGAATCATTTACATTGATTGATATCATATGCTGTCACTGTGTTTATGATGTCAAGTTTTTTCTGAGATGCACAGCATTATAATTCTCTAATGTGATGTCAGCCATTAACCATGTTGCATTGCTCATCTCATCTGCATATAACTATTAATACTTCTGTGATGTCCCTCCTCTGGGCTTGCAATCAAGGAGACTCAATCCTCACCACTGACAACAGTGGGGAATGCTCATTGTGAGAAAAATAGACACACACAGTATTTTCAGATGCAGCCCTTTACACCAAGTACAATTTCCCTTAAGATCACACAGGGAATGCACACTCTAGTAATGGGGCTGGGTTCCCTCTCAAGGCTCCAAATAAGACACCCAATGACCACATAGAGCTAAGTCCTTAGCCAGGTATTCCAAGTCACATCCTCCACCACCCTCTTTGTGAAATCTGTGCTCTCAGTATCCCTGTTCAAAGTAGCTGTCACAGAGTCTCTCAGATTTGATTTTCACACACACACACACACACACACACACACACACACACACACACACACACACACACACACACCTGGGAAAGGCTGGCATAGCTTACTTGCTCTGCCACCTCCACCTAGACTATAAGGTAGATTTGCTGCCACCAGAACACCTGAAGCCAGCTACTTTAAGGCTCTTAAGGGTACCCAATTACACTTATTAAAATTAATACTTATACAAATGGTAGTGGTTAACCAAGAAGCAAGACTTTCAGGAACATGGAGCCACTGTGCCACTAAATAGATGCAAGTACTCTCAAAGGTCAAATATTTTCTAAAAGACCAGCCACAATGAAAGGTACAGATATATTTAATAATAAATAATAAAAAAAGAAAACATGAAAATACTGAATATCTATTTACAAAAAAACACGTTAGAATTTCAATCACAGGAAAAAAAAATGAAACATATATGGAAAGACTCATCCAGAAACAGAAAAAAACAACATTTAGCTAAGCTCACTATATTTCTTTAACTGAAGAATTACTGTTCGCTAGTTACTTACTAAAGCAAGGCAAGATGAAGGTGGATGAGTGTATTGTCAGGTCCAAAAACAGAGTGCAGCCATCACATCTCTCACTAGTATTCAAATACAATTTCAGTGCTGGCTACAGAATGATATCCCATCTTGTCACCTGACTATGTGGTTCCCACACTATCTTCTCACTAGAAACTCAGCCAGGCTCTGACACTGATGTGTCACAACACACACACACACAGAACTTTAGCTAAGATTTATTACTGCATCTGGAAAGCGTAAAAATATTCCAACACTTACACCATTCTTGCAGAAACTAACAGGGCATTCTCTGACACTTCAGGGTAGCAATTAGTTCACCACAAATTAGAGGAGGATCTTAGGCCAGGCTTTTTACAGACATTGAATCTCTGGCTGCATTCAGACCAGTGAGATAAAATCTTTAAAGCCTAAACCAAGTCATTTAATTTCAGGCTATCTTCCTTAAGGTTAGCTGGATTGAGCTTAACCCCTTCCCTTCCAGTAACCTCTCTTAAAATATATACATTTCATCAGTTACAACAATACAGTCTGATATACATGTATATTTCTTTTCTGTCCAGCAGGACCCACTGTTGATACATTGTTAACACAATCAACTTTACACATTTTTAACAGAAGCATCTATATAAATTAGTTTAAGCAGGCCCTGAGAAAAATCCATCCATTCCTTTTCCTTTGGCATCTGAGGTGACGAAACATTTCCCATTTTCTGTTTTTTTTTTTTTTTTAGGTATGATAATCACTTTCACAAGACAAGGTGGTTCCAACCCCTGATGTTCCTCAATAAAGCAGTCCCTGCATTTTCTCTAAAATTTGTGGAATACCTTCTGGGCTTTCATAGGTTGATACTAGGCTATCGGCCCTAGGGTCTATACAAGCCTAGCCATAGCAATTCCCTCACCCAAGACCGAAACACTAAAGGTGGAGGAGTGTCCATATTCACCAAGGATATTCACACCTCCAGGCTAGTTGCCCAACACAATGCATCTGAAATTCTCCAGGTGCAACTAACACAAGGTAAGACTGCAATCCAAATTGTAGCTTGCTACAGATCCCCCACCATACCCCAAGTTTCTCACTACACCTTCCTAAACATACTGGAAAATATTAAGATACAACCAAACACCCTAATACTAGGTGATTTAAACTACCCTGCCATTAATTGGGAAAACTACTCGGGTACCAACCTCCTTTTCCCAACGGTTCTTGGAATTCATAAATTCCAACGCCCTGGATCAACTAATCCATTGTCCCACCAGGGGCTCCAATATCCTAGACCTCGTCATTACCAAAATGGGAGATAGATGCTCCACCCCAGTGGTCACCCCCTCATTGGTCAGGTCTGACCATAAGCAAATTACCCTTGACATCCACATCCCACCCCCACCCCCCACAGTAAGGAAACCTTTTTAAAAAACTTCTCCAAAGCCAACTTCATGCTACTGAAGTCAGAAGTGACAAACTTCACAACACCCATGCAGACAGGATCTGGAAGTTCGACTGCAGAATCCTACACTAAGGCACTGTATGAGCACATCCACTCGTGTATGAATCGTGCCATCCCAAATAGAACCAAGATGCTCTTCTCCAAAAAAAGGAAGCCAATCTGGTGGTCCCCTGCTATAAAGAAACTATACAACAGAAAGAAGAAACTGTTGCCGAAAAGAGGAAAATCCCGGGATGCAAAAAACTCCCACACCAGCCTCAGTAAGAAGCTGAGACCCCTCATAAAATCCTCAAAAGCTAGTTACGAAAATAAAATTGCCAAAGATTCCAAAGACAACCACAAGGCATTCTATAGTTATGTCAAGAATCTAAATGGCAATGCTCAGATCTGCTCTGAACTACAACAGAATGGCATTAAATATACTGATCCCAAGGATATTGCCAATATCCTGGCAGATCGATTTAGTGCCAACTTTACTCCCCTCTCACCCCCTAAAGGGCCCATCTTAATACCAAAAGATTGCCAAATTCCGATAATCGCAGCCACACTGGTAGAAACAGCACTCTCCAAAGCTAAGAATACAGCATCCATGGGACCACATGACATCCCAGGCTGTGTACTACATCAACTACAAAATGAACTGGCACCCCACCTAAGTGTCATGTTTAATCATATCCTCACCTCAGGCTTCATGCCCACTGAGTGGTGCACAGCTACAGTTATCCCACTCCACAAGGGAGGATCCACCTTGGATCCCAGGAACTACCGTCCCATCAGTCTGACAAGCCTGATCTGCAAGGGCATGGAACGCATTATCATTGAACTTATAAACAAAGACATTGGCAACCTCCAGACAATGGACCCCACCCAGTTGGGCTTGTGAAGGGCCGATCTTGTCTCCTGAATCTGATTGACTTCTTTGAATCAGTCTCCAAAGCTGTGGACGAGGGTAAGGAGGTCCACACAGCCTATCTGGACCTCGCCAAGGCCTTCGACACCATCCCCCACTCTGGAATCATAGATAAACTTACTAAGCTGGGCATAAATCCTACGTCTCGATGGGTTGCCAACTGGCTTACTGACAGAACCCAGACTGTAAAAGTAGCCGACTCCAAATCCAGCTCCAGACAAGTGACATGTGGAGTACCTCAGGGTTCAATCCTGGGACCACTCTTGTTTGGCATCTACTTCTCTGAAGTACAGGCCAACATTAAGGGACTCTGGCTAACAAAGTTTGCAGATGACTGCAAACTGGGAGCCATTATAGAATCCCCAAATGATGTGGATATTCTACAAAAGGGCCTTACAGAAACAGATGCCTGGTGCCAGAGCCATGGGCTCAAGCTTAATGCCAACAAATGTATAGTCATCCCCTTTGGAAAAAAACATGTACCCATGAACTACCACATAGGTGGCAGGACACTAAACATCGAAAGTGTGATGAGAGACTTAGGGACACAAGTGGACAGTGGTCTCACTTTCAATAACCACATTGCCACAACAGTCAGGAAATCCTTCTACGTGGCACACCTCATCACTAAGGGCTTTTCATCCAGAAAAAAGGAGGTCATTGTCCCACTGTATGCACCCCTCATTAGACCCATTATAGAGTATAATGCCCCATTTGGTATGTACCTCACAAGACATCTGCAACAGCTGGAAAGGCCACAGAAATACCTCATTAAAAGAATCACAGGCCTAAAGTAGATGCCATATGCTGACCGTCTAAAAAAACTCCAGCTATATTCTGTGGCATATCTTCTACTCAGAGGTGATCTATGCTTAACATACAAGGCCATGTCAAACCCTGAGCTGTTGGACATGCTCTACTTAAAGAAATCCCAATCCCTCAGAACCACATGCTCCAGTGATCTAAACCTTATCATCACATTGAACAAAACATGCTGGAGGGATAGGTCCCTGACCCAGAGACTCCCCATACTCTGGAATAGACTGTCTATACATGTCAAGCAGAGCACCTCATTGGCCCTCTTCAAAAGGAACCTTGATGATTGAATGGGAGATAGGAAATTCACCCCGGGGATCATGTCAGTCACCCTGCTAGACAAGGGGCCCAGAGAAGTAAATATTGTGGGAAAAAAATTCCAGGGTATTGTTATGGCTAGGCTTGGATAGGCCTTAGGGTCGATAGCCTAATACCAACCTATGAACCTATTTCTTCCCATAATATTTACTTCCTGGACCCCTGTCTAGCAGGGAGACTGATGTGATCCCCTGGGTGAATTTTCTCTCTCTCATCCAATCGTCAACGTTCCTTTTGAAGAGGGCCAAAGAGGCACTCTGCTTGACATGTATGGGCAGTCTATTCCAGTATCTGGGGAGTCTCTGGGTCAGGAACCTATCCCTGAAGCATGTTTTGTTCATTGTGATGACAAGGTTTAGATCCCTAGAGCATGTGGCTCTGAGGGGTTGGGATTTCTTTAAGTGTAGCATGTCCAACAGCTTTGGGTTTGACATGACCTTGTATGTTAAGCACAGATCACCTCTGAGTAGGCAATATGCGACAGAGTATAGCTGGAGTTTTTTCAGACTGTCAGCATAGGGCATCTGCTTTAGGCCTGTGATTCTTTTAGTGAGGTATTTCTGCGGCCTTTCCAGTTGTTGCAGATGTCTTGAGAGGTACATACCAAACGGGGTGTTGTATTCTATAATTTTTCTAATGATGGATGAGTTCAGTGGGACAATGACCTCCTTTTTTCTGGATGAAAAGCCCTTAGTGATGAGGTGTGCCACATAGAAGGATTTCCTGACTATTGTGGCGATGTCGTTATCAAAGGTGAGACCACTGTCCACCTGTGTCCCTAAGTCTCTTATCATACTTTTGGTGTTTAGTGTACTGCCACCTATATGGTAATTCACGGGTACATGTTTTTTCTCAAAGGGGATAACTATACATTTTTTGCATTGAGGTTGAGCCCATGGCTCTGGCACCAAGCATCTGTTTTTATAAGGCCCTTTTGTAGAATATCCACATAATTTGGGGATTCAGTAATGGCTCCCAGTTTGCAGTCATCTGCAAAATTTGTTTGCCAGAGTCCCTTAGTGCTGGCCTGTACTTCAGAGTAGTTGATGCCAAACAAGAGCGGTCCCAGGACTGAACTCTGAGGTACTCCACTTGTCACTTGTCTGGAGCTGGATTTGGAGTCAGCTGCTTTTACAGTGTGTGTTCTGTCAGTAAGCCAGTTGGCAACCCATCGAGTGACCTAGGGATTAATGCCCAGCTTAGTAAGTTTATCTATGATTCCAGAGTGGGGGATGGTGTCAAAGGCATTGGTGAGGTCTAGATATGCTGTGTGGACTGCCTTACCCTCATCCACAGCTCTTGTGACTGATTTGAAGAAGTCAATCAGGTTCAGGAGACAAGATCGGCCCTTCACAAACCCAAATTGCGTGGGGTCCATTGTTTCAAGGTTGCCAATGTCTTTGTTAATAAGTTCCATGATAATATGTTCCATGGCCTTGCAGATCAGGCTGGTCAGACTGATGGGGTGGCAGTTTCCAGGATCCAAGGTGGATTTCCCCATTGTGGAGTGGAAATAATTGTATGAGATTCCCCTTCTCACCATTGTCGGTAGCATCAGATGTTTTGGAGGTGCATACCTCAGACACCATACTAGCCTCCAATGGAATCACTGAAGCAGTCATCTGAGAAGGCATTAAGTGTATTGCTAGTTCCAAGACCTCAGTGGGTATGTCTGACTTTGACTGGAAAGGCATAATGTCAGCCCTAGGCCTCTTAAACTTCTTCTTTGGAATAGGTCCGACATCAGGAGTGGAATGGTTCACTATCTTAGCGTGAGACAGGAGCTTAAGGCACTGGTTTACTAAGTAAGTGTTGAAGGAAGAAAGTCACGTCCATATGGTTTTCAGTATGAAGCACTGGCAAATAGTACAGTTCTTATAATTGTGCTCTATGCCTATACAGAAAAGGCAATGGGAATGGAGATCCTTGTAGGGATTCTACCAATCAGAATCAGACTTAACCCTTCTAGCTAACATTAAACACACAATAATGATACCTAGAAGAAACAAGGAAGTTCCCCAGTGGGGCACTTATCTGAATCAGGGTAGGCCAATAGTAACAATGACCATATGTAGAACAGACCAACAGGTGTGACACCTATATTTACACTGGTGATGAGATAGTCTGAGGGTTCACATTCATATGTCCACGTATGTACCCTTACACCTGTGGGCTTAGGTCAAAAGTTGGGCATGTGGTCCTGTGGAAGGTTTTGGCTTTGTTACTCCAGCCAGATGTCCAGATTATCTGGCAAAATAACCCAAGAGTTTGGAATACTGCAACATATGAACTAGTAAGGCTTATATTTCATCTATTTCTTTTTATATGATTTAAAACAGAATGATATATAAAATATATATTTCAACACAGGTTCATAGGTAAGTACTAGGCTATCTGCCCAAGGGCATCTGTAAGTCTAGCCAGAATGGGGCTGTAGTTCCCTGTGCCTCTGTCAAGCAGAGCCATTAGTTTCCTGTGCCTCTGTCCAGCAGAGCCACTGCAGTGATCCCTGGGGTAAATTTTCTGTTTCCCATCCACTCGTCAAGGTTTCTCTTGAAGAGTGTTAGTGAGGGGTTCTGCCTAATGTAGATTGGAATCCTGTTCCAAAGCATGGGGAGTCTCTGGGACAGGAATCTATCCCCCCAGCACATATTGTTGTGGTGAGGTTTAGATCCTTAGAACATGTGGCTCTCAGGGATTTAGGTTCATAGGTGGGTAGTAGGCTATCTGCCCGAAGGCATTTATAAACCTAGCCAGAAAGTGTTGGCTTTTGCCACCCCCTTAGATTAGTTCCCTGTGCCTTTGTACAGAAGAGCCACTGAAGTGATCCCCAAGGTAAACTTTCTGTTTCCCATCCACTCGTCATGGTTTCTTTTGAAGAGTGTTAACAAGGAGCTCTGCCTATTGTAGATTGGGATCTTGTTCCAAAGTATGGGAAGTCTCTGGGACAGGAATCTATACCTCCAGCACATATTATTTATTGTTGTGGTGAGGTTTAGATCCCTAGAGTGTGTGGCTTGAGGGGATAAGGGTTTCTTTAGGTGGAGCATGTCCATCAATTCTGGGTTGAACATGGCCTTGTATGTCAGGCAGAGATTACCTCTGAGTAGGCGGTATGCAACCAAGTAAAACTGGAGTTTCTTCAGTCGAGCTTCATAGGGCATCTGTTTGAGGCCATTGATCCTCTTGGTGAGGTACGTCTGTGGTCTTTCCTGCTGTTGCAGGTGTCTTGTAAGGTACATCCCAAATGGGGTGTTGTACTCCAAGATGGGTCTGATGAGTGATGAGAAGAGCAGCACAATGACCTCTTTTGATGTGGATACAAACCCTTTTGTGATTAGGTGGGCCATGTAGAAGGATTTTCTAACCATTTTGGCAATGTGATTATCAAAGGTGAGATTACTATCGACTTGGGTCCCCAGATCCCTTATTATGTCTTCTGTATTTAGGGGACTACCACCTATGTGGTAGTTTGTGGGTACTTTGCTTTTTCCAATGGGGATGACTATGCACTTTTTTGGCATTTAGCTTGAGGCCATGATTTTGACACCAGGTATCCGTTTCAGTGAGACCCTTTTGGAGGATGTCTGTGTCAGCTGGAGAATTAATTATAGCCCCTAGTTTGCAGATGTCTGCGAACTTGGTCAGCCATAGTCCTCCTGTGCTTGCCTGTACCTCTGAGAAGTATATGCTGAACAGGAGGGGTACTAGGACTGAGCCCTGGGGAATGCCACTTGTAACCGGTTTAGAGTCGGACCTAGGTCCCGCAACTCTCACCATGTAGGTTCTGTCCGTCAGCCAGTTGGCAACCCATCTTGTGACGTAGGGGTTTATGTTCAGGCTGGTGAGCTTGTTTATAATACCAGAATGGGGAATGGTGTTGAACGCCTTAGCGAGGTCTAGGTAGGCTGTGTGTACCATCTTTCCCTTGTCTATAGCCTTGGTAACTGTCTCAAAGAAGTCCACCAGGTTTAGGAGGCATGATATGCCCTTAACAAAGCCAAACTGGGTAGGGTCCAGTGTTTGGCGGTTCCCAATGTCTCTGTTAATGAGTTCCATGATGATGCACTCCATAGCCTTGCAGATCAAGCTAGTCAGGCTTATAGGGTGATAGTTCCCAGGGTCTGTTGTGGCTCCACCTTTGTAGAGTGGAATAACTGTTGCTGTGTGCCACTCTATGGGTATGTAGCCTGTGGAGAGGCTGACTTTGAACAGTGTGTTTAGGTGAGAGGTTAGTTCGTCTTTGCGCTCGTGTAGGATGCAGCCCGGGACACCGTCCAGTCCCATTGATGCTGGGTTTTTGGCTTTGGAGAGGGCCGTTTTAACCTGTCTGTGATTTCAGGGACTCTACATTCTTCTGGTATGGTTATGGGCCCTTTTGGGGGTGAGAAGGGGGTGAAGTTTGCACTGAACCTGTCTGCCAGGATGTTGGCGATATCGGTCGGTTCAGTGTATTTTGTGCCATTATGCACCAACTCCAAGCAGATCTGAGCATTGCCACTTATATTCTTGACATAGCTAAAGAATGCCTTGTGGTTATCTTTGGAGCCCTTGGCAATTTTTTTTTCAAAGATCGCCTTGGATGATTTTATGAGGAATCGTAGTTTCTTGCTGATACTGATCAGAGATGTCTTCCCTTCTTGAGATTTTACTCTTTTCTGTACTAGTTTCCTCCTTCTGTAGTATAGCTTGTTTATGGCAGGAGTCCACCAGACTGGTTTCCTTTACTTGGAGGAGTGAGTCTTGGTTTTACTTGGGATAGCACGATCCATGCATTCTTGTAGATGCCCATAGAATGTATTAGTAAAGGATTTTGCAGCTTGGACAGTGTTATCCTTCAGCATGGGGGCTTTGAAACTTTCCACCTCGGTCTTAAGTAACGTGAAGTTTGCTTTTGAAAAGTTTTTCACGGTGGCTTTCCTGTCCGGGGGTGGGGGTGGAATATGGATATCCAAAGTGATTTGTTTATAGTCAGATCTAACCAGTGAGGGTTTGACCTCTGGTGTGGAACACCGGTCACCCATGTTGGTGATGACCATGTCCAATATGCTGTCACATCTGGTGGGAGTGTCAGCCAGTTGAACAAGGCATTCGAGTTTATAAATTCTAGGAAAGGTTGGGCAAGGGAGTTAGTACTTGAGTAGTTCCCCAAGTTAATGTTTGGGTAATTGAAATCACCCAATATTAGGGTGTTTGGTAGGACCTTTATGCTTCCCAGTGTTTCCAGAAATGTGGAATCGGGGTCCTGGGACATGGTGGGTGATCTGTAGCAAGCTACAATTTGAATTGCAGTTTTGCCCATTGTTAGTTGCACGTGGATGATCTCTGAAACATCGTGCTGTTCCACTAACCTGGAGGTGTGGGTATCCTTGATGAATATAGATACACCCCCGCATTTTGTATTTCAGTTTGGGTACTGTGGCCGAAATATATGATATGAATTGTAGCCTGATAGTGCTGGGGTGCTCTCTGGAACCTTAAACGAGGTTTCTGTTACTGCACATATATCAATTTTCTCCATAGTGAGGAGTGCCTCGAGTGCATGCATTTTGAGGTTTAGACTTCAGGCATTGAGTTGCATTACCCTCAGTTTTTTGTTACTTGTGCTATTTACAGTGGTGGGTTTGGATTTGGATTGGATTTGTTTTTTTTTTGGGTGGAGCATGTCCATCAATTCTGGGTTGGACATGGCTTTGTATGTCAGGCAGAGATTACCTCTGAGTAAGCGGTATGCAACCAAATACAGCTGGAGTTTCTTCAGTCGAGCTGCATAGGGCATCTGTTTGAGGCCAGTAATCCTCTTGGTGAGGTACTTCTGTGGTCTTTCCAGCTGTTGCAGGTGTCTTGTAAGGTACATCCCAAATGGGGCATTGTACTCCAAGATGGGTCTGATGAGTGACGAGAAGAGCGGCACAATGACCTCTTTTGATGTGGATACAAACCCTTTTGTGATTAGGTGGACCATGTAGAAGGATTTTCTAACCATTTTGGCAATGTGATTATCAAAGGTGAGATTACTATCGACTTGGGTCCCCAGATCCCTTATTATGTCTTCTGTATTTAGGGGACAACCACCTATGTGGTAGTTTGTGGGTACTTTGCTTTTTCCAAAGGGGATGACTATGCACTTTTTTGGCATTTAGCTTGAGGCCATGATTTTGACACCAGGTATCCGTTTCAGTGAGACCCTTTTGGAGGATGTCTGTGTCAGCTGGAGAATTAATTATAGCCCCTAGTTTGCAGATGTCTGCGAACTTGGTCAGCCATAGTCCTCCTGTGCTTGCCTGTACCTCTGAGAAGTATATGCTGAACAGGAGGGGTACTAGGACTGAGCCCTGGGGAATGCCACTTGTAACCGGTTTAGAGTCGGTCCTAGCTCCCGCAACTCTCACCATGTAGGTTCTGTCCATCAGCCAGTTGGCAACCCATCTTGTGACGTAGGGGTTTATGTTCAGGCTGGTGAGCTTGTTTATAATACCAGAATGGGGAATGGTGTTGAACGCCTTAGCGAGGTCTAGGTAGGCTGTGTGTACCATCTTTCCCTTGTCTATAGCCTTGGTAATGGTCCCAAAGAAGTCCACCAGGTTTAAGAGGCATGATCTGCCCTTAACAAAGCCAAACTGGGTAGGGTCCAGTGTTTGGCGGTTCCCAATGTCTCTGTTAATGAGTTCCATGATGATGTGCTCCATAGCCTTGCAGATCAAGCTAGTCAGGCTTATAAGGTGATAGTTTCCAGGGTCTGTTGTGGCTCCACCTTTGTAGAGCGGAATAACTGTTGCTGTGTGCCACTCTATGGGTATGTAGCCTGTGGAGAGGCTGACTTTGAACAGTGTGTTTAGGTGAGAGGTTAGTTCGTCTTTGCGCTCGTGTAGGATGCAGCCCGGGACACCGTCCAGTCCCATTGATGCTGGGTTTTTGGCTTTGGAGAGGGCTGTTTTAACCTGTCTGTGATTTCAGGGACTCTACATTCTTCTGGTATGGTTATGGGCCCTTTTGGGGGTGAGAAGGGGGTGAAGTTTGCACTGAACCTGTCTGCCAGGATGTTGGCGATATCGGTCGGTTCAGTGTATTTTGTGCCATTATGCACCAACTCCAAGCAGATCTGAGCATTGCCACTTATATTCTTGACATAGCTAAAGAATGCCTTGTGGTTATCTTTGGAGCCCTTGGCAATTTTTCTTTCAAAGATTGCCTTGGATGATTTTATGAGGAATCGTAGTTTCTTGCTGATACTGATCAGAGATGTCTTCCCTTCTTGAGATTTTACTCTTTTCTGTACTAGTTTCCTCCTTCTGTAGTATAGCTTGTTTATGGCAGGAGTCCACCAGACTGGTTTCCTTTACTTGGAGGAGTGAGTCTTGGTTTTACTTGGGATAGCACGATCCATGCATTCTTGTAGCTGCCCATAGAATGTATTAGTAAAGGATTTTGCAGCTTGGACAGTGTTATCCTTCAGCATGGGGGCTTTGAAACTTTCCACCTCGGTCTTAAGTAACGTGAAGTTTGCTTTTGAAAAGTTTTTCACAGTGGCTTTCTTGTCCGGGGGTGGGGGCGGAATATGGATATCCAAAGTGATTTGTTTATAGTCAGTTCTAACCAGTGAGGGTTTGACCTCTGGTGTGGAACACTGGTCGCCCATGTTGGTGATGACCAAGTCCAATATGCTGTCACATCTGGTGGGAGTGTCAACCAGTTGAACCAGGGCATTTGAGTTTATAAATTCTAGGAAAGGTTGGGCAAGAGAGTTAGTACTTGAGTAGTTCCCCAAGTTAATGTTTGGGTAATTGAAATCACCCAATATTAGGGTGTTTGGTAGGACCTTTATGTTTCCCAGTGTTTCCAGAAATGTGGAATCGAGGTCCTGGGACATGGTGGGTGATATGTAGCAAGCTACAATTTGAATTGCAGTTTTGCCCATTGTTAGTTGCATGTGGATGATCTCTGAAACATCGTGCTGTTCCACTAACCTGGAGGTGTGGGTATCCTTGATGAATATAGATACACCCCCGCCTTTTGTATTTCGGTTTGGGTTCTGTGGCCAAAATATATGATATGAGTTGTAGCCTGGTAGTGCTGGGGTGCTCTCTGGAACCTTAAACGAGGTTTCTGTTACTGCACATATATCAATTTTCTCCATACTGAGGAGTGCCTCGAGTGCATGCATTTTGAGGTTTAGACTTCAGGCATTGAGTTGCATTACCCTCAGTTTTTTGTTACTTGTGCTATTTACAGTGGTGGGTTTGGATTTGGATTGGATTTGGGTTTTTTTTGGGTGGAGCATGTCCATCAATTCTGGGTTGGACATGGCTTTGTATGTCAGGCAGAGATCACCTCTGAGTAAGCGGTATGCAACCAAATACAGCTGGAGTTTCTTCAGTCGAGCTGCATAGGGCATCTGTTTGAGGCCAGTAATCCTCTTGGTGAGGTACTTCTGTGGTCTTTCCAGCTGTTGCAGGTGTCTTGTAAGGTACATCCCAAATGGGGCGTTGTACTCTACGATGGGTCTGATGAGTGATGAGTAGAGGGGCACAATAACCACTTTTGTTCTAGATGCGAACCCTTTTGTGATTAGGTGGGCCACATAAAAGGATTTTCTAACCACCTTGGCAATATGATTATCAAAGGAGAGATTACTATCTACTTGGGTCCCCAGATCCCTTATTACATTTTCTGTATTTAGGGGACTACCACATATGTGATAGTTCACAGGTACTTTTTTTTTTCCATAGGGGATGACTATGCACTTTTTGGCATTTAGCTTGAGGCCATGATTTTGATACCAGGTATCCATCTCAGTGAGACCCTACTGGAGGATGTCTGTATCAGCTGGAGAGTCAATTACAGCCCCCAGTTTACAGTTGTCTGCGAACGTGGTCAACCATAGTCATCCTGTGCTTGCCTGTACCTCTGAGAAGTATATACCAAACAGGAGGGATCCCAGGACTGATCCCTAGGGGACATCACTTTTAACCGGTTTAGAGTCGGACCTAGAGCCTACAGCTCTCACTTGTGTGGGTTCTATCCGTGAGCCAATTGGCAACCCATCTCATGACATAGGAGTTTATATTCAGGCTGGTGAGCTTGTCTATAATACCAGAATGGAGAATGGTGTTGAAGGCCTTTGCAAGGTCTAGGTAGGTTATGTGGACCTCCTTTCCCTCATCTAAAGCCTTGGTAACTGTCTCAAGGAAGTCCACCAGGTTTAGGAGGCATGCTCTGCCCTTAACAAAGCCAAACTGGGTAGGGTCCAATGTTTGGAGGTTCCCAATGTCTCTGTTAATGAGTTTCATGATGATGCGCTCCATAGTCTTGCAGACCAGGCTAGTCAGGCTTATACGGCGATAGTTCCCTGGGTCTGTTGTGGCTCCACCTTTGTGGAGCAGGATAACTGTTGCTTTGCACCACTCTATGGGTATGTAGCCTGTAGAGAGGCTGAGTTTGGACAGTGTGTTTAGATGAGGGGTTAGTTCATTTTGGAGTTCATGTAAGACACAGTCTGGGACACCATCCGGTCCCATTGAAGCTGTGTTTTTGGCTTTAGATAGGGCTGTTTTAACCTGTGTCAGTGATTGCCAGGGCTCTACATTCTTCTGGTATAGTTATGGGCCCTTTGAGGGGGTGAAGTTTGCACTAAACCTGTCTGCCAGAATGTTGGCAATATCAGTCGGTACAGTGTATTTTGTGCCATTCTGCACTAACTCAGAGCAGATCTGAGAGTTTCCACTTAGGTTCTTGATATAGCTAAAGAACACTTTGTGGTTATCTTTGAAATCCTTGGCAGTTTTTCTTTCGAAGCTAGCCTTGGATGATTTTATGAGGGATCGTAGTTTCTTGCTGATACTGGTCAGGGATGTCTTTCCTTCTTGGGATTTTACTCTTTTCTGTACTAGTTTCCTCCTTCTATTGTATAGCTTGTTTATGGCAGGGGTCCACCAGACTCGTTTCCTTTTCTTGGATGAGTGAGTCTTGGTTTTGCTTGGGATAGCATGATCCATGCATTCTTGCAGGTGCTCATAGAGTGCCTTTGTAAGGGATTCAGCAGCTTGGACAGCATTGTCCTTTAGCATGGGGGCTGTGAACCTTTCCACCTCAGTCTTAAGTAACGTGAAGTTTGCTTTTGAAAAGTTTTTCACGGTGGTTTCCTTGATTGGGGGTGGGGGCGGAATGTGAATATTCAGAGTGATTAGTCTATGGTCTGATCTAACCAGCGAGGGGTTGACCTCTGGTGTAGAACACCGGTCGCCCATGTTGGTGATGACCAGGTCCATGTGTGATCTGACATTTGTATAAGCTTAGTAGCCAATATTCTGCTGCATAAAATATGTCCTAAGAAGAGACTTTGAGAAGCCAAATCCCAGTTCCTTCCATGGATTTTGAACTTTTCTGAAATACCATAATTTGTGAAATTAATTAGATTCACTCCAAGAGGTACATGCAGTACAAATAGTTGATTTATTTAATCTGTTTATGCAGTCTTTTTCTAGTCCAGTATTCTTTACATAATTTTTAAATGTGAATGGTGCTGTAAAGGTTTAATTTAATGCACATTATTAATTTCAGACTTTATCTTAACTCCTGGACTTGCTGGTACTGTTCTGTCCTCCTGCCCGGACGTCTCTACTAAGGAACCCCCCCACCAACACCACAGTTCACCGTAAGGCTCCCAGGCTCTTGGCATCGACGGTGTGAATGCACAAACCCTACACCTCCCATCTACTATAACAGGACTCTAGGGGAACCCCCCCCCCACCACCACAGTTCACCGTAAGGCTCCCAGGCTCTTGGCATCGACGGTGCGAATGCACAAACCCTACACCTCCCATCTACTATAACAGGACTCTAGGGTACAGGAATTTACCCCAATTTGTAATGTACCTACCTGGGTAGTGTCTTGTTAGCAGGACAACGAACAGTACCTCCCAATTTTACAGGTCTTTGCATCCTAGAAGGTGCTATTCTTCACCTGACCTTAATACCTACAACTGGCTGCCTCTAAGGCCCTGCAAACTCCTGGCAGGTTTTCCTGACGTCAGGGAGTTTTCAAATATCCCGCCAGTCTCCGCCATCTTAACTCCTGGACTTGCTGGTACTGTTCTGTCCTCCTGCCCGGACGTCTCTACTAAGGTACACATGCCTGAAAAACTGTCTTTTTCTGATTTAAAAAAAAAACAGCTGTTTGTTTTGCATTTGAGTTGTCTCGCAGCCTCGCTAAAAGAGCGACGGACTATCTAAGACTTTAATTGCGACGGCGTTGTCACAGACGCTATAAGTTTTAACTACAGCTACTACCGTATACTGTATTATACTCTGCACTGTTTGTTTATGAAGGGTTGGCGTGGTTTATAAGTGCTCCAACTCTAAAACTACCACTGTCATTTAATAAGCTGAATTTACTCTGCAATCTATTCCTCTTGTAGTCACAATATTTATAGATTGTGCGACTGAGTACTCTACTGTTAACTGTAATAACTAAGGAGAATGGGAACGTAATCAAATGGCCACTAGCATATTTGCATAAACTACTGACTGTGGCATAGGCGACTATTGCTAGCATTATTACAAGTTTATTTTTGTGTAAAGTGTATGTATAGCAGTCGCATATAAGTATAAAGTACCGAGTGTGGCATAGGCGACTATTGCTAGTTTATGATAAGTTTATTCTTGTGTAGACTGAATGTACAGCAGTCGCAAGTTAAGCACGCCAATAGGTTGCACGTGTAAATGCCGATACTTCTGTTCCTTTGCTTATCCAAAGTTACCTGGTGTACTTGTTTCTCTCTCAGTGCTTTACTTGGACTAGGATGCTAACATGCAATTTACCTATGTAACTACTGTTTTTACAAGCCTAAAGTGTAGTTTTATGTAGAAGGGTACTGCATACTCAAATCTATACCTCTCCCATACCTACCTACCTCTATCTAACCCTGTTAGAATAGCCTGCTACTTTCACTATCGTAACTTTTATCTAGTCCAGTGCATACAACGTGGTATTTAATTGTGGTATCTCTCCTTTCTCTCATTCTAGGAACCCCCCCCACCACCACAGTTCACCGTAAGGCTCCCAGGCTCTTGGCATCGACGGTGCGAATGCACAAACCCTACACCTCCCATCTACTATAACAGGACTCTAGGGTACAGGAATTTACCCCAATTTGTAATGTACCTACCTGGGTAGTGTCTTGTTAGCAGGACAACGAACAGTACCTCCCAATTTTACAGGTCTTTGCATCCTAGAAGGTGCTATTCTTCACCTGACTTTAATACCTACAACTGGCTGCCTCTAAGGCCCTGCAAACTCCTGGCAGGTGTATTCCCCGCTCCGCTTCGCGCCCCACCCTGCCCCCATATCCCACCCGCCCCCAGTACCCCTAAATTTATAGATATATCTAGCCCATCCCACCCTATCTTCCTCCCTATCACGCCTGTCCTCCAATTCACAACTCCTCCCCCCTCACTCCTAACCAACTCCCAAACTAATTAAGTGCCTCCTCCTATTTCACTCCATCCCACAAGCTACCTCCTTCTTATTCCTAGCCAACTCCCAAACTAATTAAGTGCCTCCTCCTATTTCCTCCATCCCACAAGCTACCTCCTTCTTATTACCATGGCCAAAACTATGTATTCCTTCATCTCTTCACTAACATTATTTCTTCCTATCTTGTACCTCCTATCAAGATATGAACACCAAACACTCATAGGAATTCCCTTCCCAAAGCACATACTACCACACAGGCACACTTACCTCCTAACACAATAGTACCCTCTCTCCACCCTGCAAAAACTCTAGGTCTCAACAAAACTCATCTAACCCTTCACTACCCTAGCTTAACCAAAAATAAATCTCAACTCAAATTACTAAGCAAACTCCATAGATTCCTAGAGCACCTAAAACAATGCATTACCCAACATGGTGACATTCACCCAAATCCAGGCCCCACTACTAATCATGATTCTGTCACCTCAACATTACCCCAAGCTCCTAATAACTCCCTCCTCATCCTTCACCTCAACCTGAGAAGCATAAACAATAAGGTACATAGCCTACATGCTATGATAGCCACACACTCCCCAGATATCTTGTGCCTATCAGAAACATGGCTCAAACCTGCCACAAAGGATGAAGAAATTCTCCCACCTGGCTATAATATATTAAGGATGGATCGAATAACCAAAGAGGAATAGCTGTAATGTTTAAGAACAGACTTAACATCATTAGGAACCCTCTGCATCCTCCCCAGGTCTCTAACATAGAACTTATTTCACTAAAGATTTGCATTAACACCCAAAAATGCATCAATCTTGTTGTAATCTATATCCCACCAGGGAAGAACCTTGATAACCTAGAGCAAACTCTAAGTTGGTTAGCCGCCAATTACCCTCAAGAAACCATAGTACTGGGGGATTTCAATATAGACTGGTCCCACTGCTCCACCAACCCGAATCCCCACCCAATCAATCTATATGGCTTCTCCCAAAATATTACATCTCCAACCAGAATTGGTAATATTCAGCAAAAAGAGAGCACAATTGACTGGATTCTCACCAATAAAGAACCGAACAACTATACCACTGGTACCCTACCAAATGACCTTAGTGATCACCTTATCACTTACATTTTAAAACACAAATTTTCGTGTACCAATCCGCCCTTATACAAACTTGTTAGAAATAGAAAAAAGTTTAACACAGAACTATTCCTTGCGGAACTAAAAGCCTGCAATTGGTCAATCCTAAACTCTCTACCCCTAGCCGAGAGTGTCTCATACTTTAATGACACTTTCTTAAACATTCTCAACTCTCATGCCCCAACTCGGCAAATTAAAACCAAAGACCGCATAGCTCTCTGGTTAACAAAAGAAACCAAAATGAAAATTAAACTCCGTGACCAGGCTTGGCACAAATGGAGAGCTACCAAAACCCCCAAGACCGTATTGTATTTCAACAACTAAGAAACTCAACAAAATCGGACATAACTCGAGACAAAAAACAATATTACAGTCACCTCCAGGACAAATACCAGACTAACCCAAAAAAGTTCTGGGCTGGTTTTAATAACCTCCTCCATCCTGGGAAATCAACTACACCAACCCCTGATAATCTCACTGGTCAAGAACCAGAGGTAGTAGCCAACACCTTTAACACTTTCTTTACTGAGACCATCCAGTCCTTAGCCAATCATCTACCTTCCTCTTCCCCCTCCTTAACTCTTCTTGATGACACACCTCCTCTCTCCTTTAACTTACAACCAATTTCTACCTCCTATATCCATACCCTATTAAAAAAACTGAAGCCGTCCACCCTAGCGGCCGATCGCCTCTCAGCGGAATACCTACAAATATCGGCTGATGTCATTGCCTATCCTATATCAATCCTGATTAATAGATCATTAACTGAGGCTACAATCCCCCCTACTTGGAAAATATCATTTATTATTCCACTTCATAAGGGAGGTTCCTCCACAGAAATATCTAACTATCGACCCATTGCAATATTGTCTCCAATAGCTAAAATAATGGAACGGTGCATTCACAAACAACTCCTACACTACCTCACCCTCAATAATCTCCTGTCCTCAACCCAGCATTGGCTTCCGCCCCCACCACAGTACAACCACTGCCCTCCTCTCCTTTGTCGACTCAGTCAATAATAACCGTAACAAAAAACTAACATCTTCTGCTCTCTTCCTCGACCTATCAAAAGCTTTCGATATGGTTAATCACCAGCTATTACTACACACCCTACAAACCCTCTATCTTGACAAACTAGCCCTACGCTGGTTTAAGGATTACCTCACTGGCAGGCAGCAAGCAGTCCGATGGCAAAATAGTCTATCTCACCTGCTCTCTAACAACATTGGTGTTCCACAGGGCTCCATACTTGGTCCCCTTCTTTTCTCTGTTTTTATAAATGATCTCCACACAGTCATCCCCAGAGCCACCTGCATTCAATATGCAGATGACTCAACCCTGATCTGTTCAGATCGGTCTCTTCAGAATCTCCAAGCAGCCACCCAACAATGTTTCGCTAAAGTTGAAAAATGGTTCTCCGAGCGGAAACTCATACTCAACCCGACAAAAACCAAGCTACTTCTATTTTCCCCCACATCCACCAATCCACTGACCCAAGAACCCCCCCCCTGATAACCCAAGGACCTTCTTTGTGGAATCATTTAATGGCACCATCATTGAGCCCATCCCCTGTACCAAACTATTAGGTGTCACTATTGACCACAAGCTTAAATTCAACATCCACCTTGCCCAAACCATAAAGTCAGTTAACAAGAAACTTGGCTCCATGTACAGAATAAAGAACTTTCTCACTCCTCATGCCAAATTAACTATCGCTCGAACCCATCTCCTTTCCACCTTACTATATGCCTCTCCGATACTATCATTCCTCAACAAACGTGAGCTTAATAACCTCTCTACCAACTACCATCATATTGCCAGATTTGTAACAGGCACACCCTATCGTACCCACCACTGCCTCAACCTCAAGAAACTAGGCTGGCTGGAACTGCCCAATCTTCTTAAACTAAACCAACTCACCGAAGCATTCAAAATGATTAATCAACCAGAGAAAACCCCCTCTCTGAGCACAATCCTGACACCCTACACCAACTTAAGTTGCCTTCGATCCTCAAACAGTACTCTGATACTAACCATCAAATCTAATAACAAGGGCAGCGATGCTCTTTTTGCTAACTCCATTGGAAAGCTATGGAATTCCCTTCCCAACAACCTTAGGCTCCTGACCTCACTCAATTTATTCAAAACTAATCTCAGAGAATTTCTTAAGTCTCAGTGGTTATGCCCATGTTCCAACCCTGACTAATCCCAAGAGGTCTATCTGTACCTAATCTCTCTTCTGCCTCTCAAGCTTACCTAGTACTTTTCTATCCTCCACATGCATCTATATCATTTGATCATCTTATAAAATCCCTACCTAACTATCAGCTTGGATATTTAAAATGCTATTTATCCGTGTATTATTATATTAATGTAGTTTATTTTAGATAACTGTTTAGTGATACTACTGTTAAAATTGGGAGCTTTTCTCCCCGGGCCTCTACTGAAAAAGGACATGTATCCAGCTAGACTAGCCCGGTCAACAAATGTAAAATAAATAAAAATAATAAAATATTTGGAATTCATGAAACATCGTATTCATATGTAAATTCCATTTTCCAAGCTTCTTAAAGAGTATTTTCATAACTAGATCTTAATGTTTTATTTTTTTTTCTGATATTTTACTTTAATTTGTTAACTGGTGTACATCAGTGATTCCAATGGATGATTTACAGACTTATTCGAGAGACAGAGATTTACAATCAAGATAAAGGCTACAGCAGTTATAATTATATAAAACTGTATAATTTTACATGCATTCAAGATGCATGCTACTTATAGGCTTAAATGATATATATTATTTGTAATATTTAGAAATGTTAGTACCCCCATACAATGGGGGAGAGTCAGTAATGCAGTGGCACTATACCTCTCAACCTGGAAACATCAAAAATCTGGACAAGGCCCATGAAAAATAGGTACAAATCTGTGTGCTGATTAACATAATATTTGCATACATAATTATGTGACCCCACCCACTCCTGTGGAATTGTGGGATACCAACTTTCAAATGCAAACTGAAAAACAGACAACCAAAATATGGCACCAGAGTCCCATTACAATACACAAACACTAATAGACATCTGCTAAACAAAGCAATACTGTCTCACAACAAAAATAGACTTGACATTAAAACTTCTCTGCTCTTGCAACTCACATTCATTGAAACAGCATTGAAACCCACACCACATCCAAAGAAAATGCATCTGGCCACATAATGTATGACTGAGTTCCATGCTGCCATTTGAGCTGATTAACTTAAATTGTTCATGATGCATAGGAATGCCTTACTATTATAGTCAGGTTACTGTTTTGTTTAACTTGTGTTACTCCATACTTTACTGTAATCATAAAATTTACAGACAAGTATAAAATGCACAACTATAACCTCACTAATTTTCATTAAAAAAGATTGTCACAAAAAGTGCTCCCCTACTTTAAGCCATAAAATAAACTGCATGTCAAACAACTCTAAACTAAACTTTCTGGAGCTTTTCTCCCCAGGCTTCAGACCCGGTCGGACTTTCCCAATCACCAAATATCAATAAATAAATAATAAACTATTATGGAAGATGATAAAACAACTGCCTGGTAGTATTACTGATTCTTTTCCACTATGACTGATTACTCTTCCAACACATGCAACTAATATCTAAATGACCACACCATTTTTTTAACAACAATAAAAACTACCTCCTATCGTTAGTACATCAGAATACTGATACTTTCCCCTGCCAACCAACTCTCTAACAGTTACTTCCCAAACACCCACACAGTTTTATTCACTAGAAGACTATGCAGCCAGACTTCACTTTTCTGTTATTTCCACTAAGGATACTAAATTGTTAACATCAAAACTGAACTTTCAGACTTAAGCTTTACAAAACTTCATCCAAGGTTTCTTAAATTAAGAACACAAAACATTGCTGAATCTCTTATTTATGTTTATAATCTATCCCTGACACACACACACATGCACACACACACACACACACACACACACACACACACACACACACACACACACACACACACACACACACACACACACACACACACACACACACACTCACAAACAAACAAACAAACACACACACACACACACACACACACACACACACACACACCTCTCCGTTCACGAGAAAAAACCTCTACAGTACCCACTCGCTCGCTAATATACTATCCACCAACACACAGACACACTCCGTTCATGAGAAAAAAAGCTCTTCAGTACCCATGATCCCACTCACTCGCTAATATACTATGTCTATCCACCATACTTCTTCCAGCAGTCCCAGCTCGCTATCCACGAAAGGAGCTCTGCAAACTTCTCTTCAGGCTATACCTCTTCCAGCAGTCCTGCTCGGCGCTCGCTATCCACGAAAGCAGTTCTGCAGACTTCTCTCCAGGGCAGGTTATACTATCCACCATACTGTATCCAGCTTCCCACTTGTTAGTAACAGCCAAAAATGTGTGCACATGAGCCCTTGAGCTCAGTTCTGACAGACTGATGGAGCTGACGTCATTATGCACGCGAAGACATCAACTCAAAAGCAGAGGAAAAAAATTAAAAAACAAGCTGGGAAAAATTTGGAAATGAAGGGGTGCAACTTGGGAATTGTGGCACCCCATTATTTGGACCCCAAAACTCGGTAAAAAATGAGTAATTTGGCACGGTTGGGAGGTATGAGCAACACTTAGGCAGGCAGATGAGTAAGAAAGATGGGTGCTGTAGTACGGAGTCCCTGTCTACATGCTCTTGGGAATAATTTCAAGTGCATGATAGGGGAAAACAAAAAAAAAAGCATGGAGGTTTGGGCTCATTATAGAGGAGTGCAGTTCTTCATGACATGTTTTCACTTATCCTAAGAAGCAATTTTTAAATTGTATTAGCAAGACTAACATCATCTAACATAGTCTTCTATTTACAGCACTTATTAGCTGTACAGCTTTGAGCAGTGAGCAGTGTAAAACAGAACATTATTTACCCACTTTATGCAGTCTTCTTTCCAGGTCAGACTTTTCATCAGCTGTGCTCATATCCCTGTAAAGCCTTTGTATTGGTATTTCACGTACTCATATATAGCCAGTGTTGATAGGCACTACCTTCTGTTATTTGAGACCCCTTTGGCTCTTATAGGGACTTGTAATTGTAATAATCCATTACTTGTACAACAAAATATTATCATGATAAAAATGTAACTATGCAATTAACTAATAAATCAGTTATAACCGAACTATTTGCAATATTCTTAAAGAGATGGGGAGGGCAGCTTTACTGCTAAAGTGACTCCTCCTTGAAGATTTACAGATATGGTAACTACAGTACACAAAACTCTACCAGTAAATCATAAAATCTCAGCATATTCCCAAACACATTTAACATACACAAGGGACATGGGCAGTTATAGCATCTTCTATAACACAGCCATGCCAAAACCGGTTCTACGCCTGGACTGTGTTTCCAACTTACAGTGTTTTATGAAGGTCTGTACAGTAGCCCATGTAGCAGCTTCTAAAATATATATTTGCACAAATGTTTCTGAAATGCAGTGCAGATGTAGCTATTGCCCTGAGGGGAGTGTTATCTTATTGTTTCTTCAGGGCAACCACTTAGACAGTAGTCTAACAGCTGAGTAGTAAATGCACATCAACAAAAGCAAGAGACGTTCTTCCCCATTCTGGTAGTCTGGGTAAAACACTAGCAGATGAATAGACCTATCTGTTCAAGCGCAACTTGGATCAGTGGATAGGAAATTGTAAAGTTACCCCTTGCCTGGCACCTGCATCTCTAATAGACTGAGGTACCATAAAAATACACGTTCTCTCATGTCTAAGTTATATATATCCCCACAAAAACCTATGGGGCCAAATCCTGACTAATATTTTTGGGAAAAGTGTCAAGGTTTAAAAAGGCCTGCTAGGGTGGATAGATAGTAATCCCTGATGATCCTATGACCGATACGCACTACTGATACAGCCTTTCGCATGAAAGATGTATTTACCTTCAATGATACCCTTTAATTAAACATCAACTAAGGTGATGTGTACATGACATATTGTAACTAAGAAATCCTTTTACCACATTTAAACTGTGACTACAGATAAAGCACTTGCATTGAAAGTTAATTTAGCTCTACCTTATCCAGTCAACACAAGGGAGTAAAGTAAATTTTTCCAACATAGTGTTCATATCTCGAAAAAGGACAGTGTCTCTTTTGTGATTATAAGTGAAGAATTTCTTTAAGGAAGACCTTAACAGACAGCTGTGTTGCAATCAGTATGGGTAGCTGTGGACATCTTGGAGCTTGCAGAACAAGCCGTGTCAAGAGTTAAGCATTTTGTGAAAACCCTTGGTGCCATATGCAAATCAAAGGGCATCCTTTGAAATCAGATTTGTATTTATGTGACTATTCTTTGAAAATGTCTTTCCTTTCTGTTGAGAACATTTGTGGAAAAAGGGGCTAGACCTGGAGGGATCGTTCCTCTGGAACTTAGAAATGACGGGGGAGCTTGAAGCTTTGCATTATCTTTCCTCTAGTTTCTTAGAAAATGACACAGAAGAGGAACCAAACCAGTTATCATCAACTGAATGACCATCCAGCAGTTCGGCTTTACAGTCATCTGACAGAGCTTGTAGCCTAAGCAAGGTGTACCTTCTAAGCACTGAAAAACGCAATAAATAGAGTGGACCACATACTGCAGAACTCCACTTTAATAAAAGTTTAGCGCTTTCGGCAGAACTGTTTCCAACTTCCCCAGAACACCAACATACAACAGTGAAATGTTTAAATAGGTTCATCACAGTCACATGATACTAAAGACACTCCCATCTATACTAAATTTAAAAATGCAGTCTTCCAAAAAAAGCATATTTTTACATAGTTCAAAACCTTGCTTATTACAAAAACACGAATAAAATATGTGTATAAAAACACATGCGTACTAAATAAACAGAAACAGCAGCACTGTGATGGCTAAAAAAGGACTTAAACACAAATCTAAGAAAAAAACATATTCAGCCTTCAGTTTCAAAACTGCTGATCAAGGCAGACTCATTTAGCACGGGGAGCTCCAATGCATTAATCCTGAGTTGCCAAATCAACTCCTTCTATTCTAGAAGCAATTCATGAGGTCCACCCCTTTGATCAAAGCCCACTTTTTCTATAAAGGTGTATTTAAAAGAATGTGTGGGATGTTTTGCAAGAGCATTTCTTTCATCATTCTTGTTTATGTCGTATTGGTGCTGGTAGATCCTACTTCTAAATTTATTCTTGGTCTTACCAATGTAAAATGACAAACATTGTTGACACTCAGCAAGATACACGACATTATTACTCTGGCAGTTCAACTTCTGACAAATTTTAAAATCACTTCAGGACTGACGTCAGGTAATCAGTAGTATAAAGTAAGGCAGCCGACGCCATTAAATCAGTTTTTCTTACCCTAACCTGTCAGGACCCCCGGGTGGGAGCCAGGGTCTGGTGGAAGTAAATACCAATATGCCCCTTGTAAGGAAAGAGAAGAAAGAAGAAAGAAGAGGGGGATGTAGGGAAACCAGGACTGCAACAGTGAATACATTCGAACATCTACATTTATGGTAAGTGTACACAACTGTGCTATGTTCTTCATGTTTCACTGTTGCAGTCATCACATTTGGGTTGATTCCCAAAGCTGAGGAAAAGGGTGGAGGCAGTCAAGGAAACTAGGGGCTGGCTAGGATGCCCTGCAAGACTGCAGAGGCAAACCCTGCCCTGGATTTGAAGAAGATAGGCAGGTGGTAATGTTTGGTGAAGGTGTGAACAGATGTCCAGGTGGCAGCCTCCAGGATGTCCATGGTGGGGACGTCTCTAAGGAAAGCTGCAGAGGTGGAGGTTGCTCTGGTGAGTTCTGACCCCCTTGTGGGGAGGTTTTCCATGTTGTTTGTAGCAGAAATGGATGCAGTGTGCTATCTATTTGGAGATGGTTTGTTTGGCAATGGCTTTGCCCTCTGTCCTGCAGCAAAGGTAACCAACAACTGATCAGACTTTCTGAAGGATTTAGTCCTGTCTAGATAGAACCTGAGGTGTCTGTGCACATTTAGAGAGTGCAGGATCCTTTCCCCCTTGTTCTGTGAGTTAGGGAAAAAAGTGGGCAAATGAATGGATTGGTTGAGAGCCACAGTGGACACCACCCTGGGCATGAAGAATGGGTTAGTCCTGAAGGATACCCTGTCAGCATGGAAGATGATGAAGGGTTCCACGGCCATGAGTGCTTGCAGCTCTGAGACCCTTCTGGCTGAAGTAATGGCCAGAAGGAAAGCTGTCTTCCAGGAGAGAAATTTTAGCTCTGCTGAAGAGGCAGGTTTGAAGGGGGGGGGGTGAGCTTTTCCAACACAAAGTTAAGGTCCCAAGCTGGGGTTGGTGCTCTTCTGTTAGCCCCTCTTAGGAACTGTTTGATCAGAGGGTGTGAGAAAAGGGGCTGCTCAGTGGGAAAATGAGCAGAGATAGCAGAGGCATGAATTTTAATAGAGGAAAAGGAGAGTCCACTGTGTAGCAGGTCAGCTAAGTAATCCAGGATGAGAGGGAGGGCTGTGCCGTATTGGCTCCCTTAGCCTGAATCCAGGTGCAGAACCTTTTCCATTTGTCAGCATAAGTCTTCCTAGTGCTAGGGCATCTGGCCTCACATATAACATCTAGAACCTGTTTGCTGAGGTTGGCAGATTGATTGGGGGTTAGGGAATAAGCCAAGCTGCCAAACTGAGTGCCTGCAATTGGAGATGCATGAATTCCCTTTCCCTCTGGATCAGGAGGTTTGGAATCTTAGGGAGATGCCAAGGTGGCAGAGGGGACAGGCTGTGCAGCAAAGGGTACCAGTGCTGGCAAGGCCAGTATGGAGCTATAAGAATTGTCCTTGGTTTTCCTCATTTATTTCGAGCAGTAACCTGGGGATGAGAGGTAGTGGAGGAAAGGCATAGACTGATAGATTGACCCAGGGGAAGGGACAGTGCACCCACTTTCCGAGCCCTAGAGTGATGCTCCCTGGTGCAAAACTTGCTGAGCTGATGGTTATTGTGGGAGGCAGAGGTCGACCTTTGGGGTGTCCCATTTCTGAGTTATTAGGACGAATGTTCTTCTGTTTGCTGCCACTCATGTATGTCCAGAAGATTTTTGCTTAAGTGGTTCACCAAAGAGTTGAGAGAATCCAGTAGGAATTGTGCTAACAGGTGGAGTTGCATGGCAGTTGCTGTGTGCCAAAAGGTCATGGCCAGCCTGCATATAGGTAGGGTAGGACTGAGTCACTTCCTGCTTGTTGATATACCACATCACAGCTGTGTTGTCTGTTTTGATCAGGAGAGCTCCTGAGGAAATTTGTCCCTATTTTGGGGCTGTATTCCCCCATAATTGTCTTTGTCCGGGTTTTTTGTGCTAAGACGTTGAGAGGTATGGTGAGAAATGAGAACTGAATTCTGTATTACCCAATTATTGGCTTTGTCTGGGTTTTTTGTGCTAAGAGGTTGAGAGCTATGGTGAGAAGTGAGAACTGAATTCACTAAATGATAGCCATTTAAGTTTCAGTCTAACTGTCTTTGGAAAAGATGATGATTTGGCATAGCGGTATGTTGTTCTGACTGTAGTGCATAGGGTCCTGGGTTCAAGACTTGGCAGTGAAATGCATGGTGGTAATGTTTTATTCTAGCAACTTTCCAAAATTATACAAGCAGTGATTAAAATGCCTCTAGTTTTTGCCCTTTTGCCCCCCCAAAAAAAAACTGAAATTGAAATTAAGTGCAAGAAGCTGTGCAAGATGCCTATGGCTTACACTACTGTCAATCTATTTATATATTTACACTTTTATGATGGAAATGTTCTTAATTGGGCAGTTTTTGTCATTATTGGTTTATGCAATTTGTTTCATTGCCTACTGGAAAAATGTTCAAACAATACATTTAAAATGTGATTTTGTGTGTGTGTGTGTGTGTGTGTGTGTGTGTGTGTGTGTGTGTGTACACGTGTAAGTAGACTTTTATGATGGAAATGTTCTGAACTGGCAATTTTGTCATTATTGGTTCATGCATTTCGTTTCATTGCCTACTGGAAAAATGTTGAAGCTATACATTTAAAATGTGCTCTAACTTAAGTCTAACAAGTGTGCTGTATTATACAAGGAATGTAATTTAATAAAGTCAGGAAGGTTTATCAAAGAAAGCATATATGTTTCTTGTGTTGTGTGCAAGGGGTCTATGATTTGAAAACAGCTCAAGGTAATCTTTATCCACCACTGGCCAGATGCATTTTCTTTGGATGTGGTGTGGGTTACAGTGCTGTTTCAATGAATGTAAGTTTCAAGGGCAGAGAAGTTTTAATGCCAAGTCTGTTTTCATTGTGAGAAAGTATTGCTTTGTTTAGCAGATACCTATTCGTGTTTCTACATTGCACTATAAAATGTAAAAATAAAATCCAAATAATCGTAGAAGTAAAGCAGTATGCACACATTAGTGTTTATGGTAAATGGGGCGAAATAGCCAGGTAATGAGACATTGGAATAGCTGCAGGGGGACTCTGGTGCCATAGTTTGGTTGTCTGCTCTTCAGTTTGTATTTGAAAGTTGTTATCCCACAATTCCATTGGAGTGGGCAGGGTTATATAATTATGCATGCATATTTTACGTTAATCAGCGTACAGATTTGTACCTATTTTTCATGGGCCTTGTCCAGATTTTTGATGATTCCAGGTTGAGAGGTATGCACCCCAGTCATAATCTGATGCATCTATGGTGAGGGTCTGGGTGGTGTGGGATGGTGAGAAAGGTAGTCTTTTGTTGAGGGAACATGCTGTTGCCCACCAAAGAAAACTTTTCTGAGGCAAGGTATTATAGGTATAAGAGTCTCTAGGTCTTGAGAGTGTTGACACCAAAGGCTTTTTGGGTACCACTGAAGTTTCCTCATATGCAGTCTGGCATATGGAAGGAGTAGAATGCAAGATGCCATGAACCCCAGAGCTTGCAGGATTTTCCTTGCAGATAGTTGGGGTCTGGTGGCTAGTTGAGAGAAGTAGGCTGTCAGGAAGGTTTGCTTTTCGGGTGTAAGGAATGCCATCTGGGATGCTGTGTCCAGGCTTGCTCCCAGGAATATAATCCTTTGGGTGTGTATCTGTTTGCATTTCTTTTCATTGATTGTGTATCATAGGGAGGTTAGTAGGGACTTTACAAAAGCCAGGTGCTTGAGCAGCCTTTCCGGGCTGTCTGCCTGGATTAGGCAGTTGTCTAAGTATGGGTAAATCTGGATATTCCTTTGTCTGCAAAAGGCAATGGCCGGAGCCAGACATTTTGTGACAACTCTGGGACCAGTAGATAAGCCAAAGGGAAGCACAGAGAACTGAAAGTGCTGAAATCCTGCTCTGAAATGGAGATATTTCCTGTATGACTCCCTGATAGGAATGTGGAGGTAGGCCTCCATTAGGTCTAGAGTGGCTAGCCAAGCATCCTTTGAGAGCATGGGTAACAGCTGCTGTAGGGTGAGCATTTTGAATTTTGGGATCACCAGGAAGGTGTTTAGAATGGATAGAACGGGGATGGAGTGCCAGGTGCTCTCTTTCCTGGGTACCAGGAAAAAGTCTGGAGTTGAAACCTTGGCCTATCTGTTCTGCAGGAACAACCTCTACTGCCTTCATGGACAGCAGGGAAAGGACTTGCTTTTGCACCTCTGCCCACTGGTTTTGAGGTAGATCTGGGAACCCTTTTGGAGTTGGAAGGGTGTGGAAATAAAATTTGTACCCTGGGACACTATGTTGAGAACCCAGTGGTCATTAGTAATGGTGGCCCAGGTGTTTGCATGAAAGGAGAGTTTTCTCAGTGTAGGAGGGAGGGTGTCAGAAGTCAAGCTGGATTCCAGGAAAACATCCTCCACAACATCCAGGACTGGGGGGATGGCCAGGGGCCTGTGCTGTGGAAGATCTAAGAATTACCTGAGTCTCTTTTTAGACTGAGGATAGTCCTGACTTTCCCATTGGAAATGTTCCCTTAAGGTGTGAAGGGTTTCTCCAAAGGAAAACTCCTCTGGGGGAGAGGCTGAAGGAATGGAATCCTCTGCATCAGAATCCTCATAAGCACAGGTTGCACATCTTCATACTCAGATGCATCAGAGTCATCGGACTCCTGTTCAGAAAAAAGTACAGGGGACAGATCTCTTTTTCTTTTGGCAAGGGTAGCTTGGCTTCCCCGATCACCATGATAAGGTCTTCTGCCATTTTAAGCATTTGAGACTAAGGCAAGGAAGCAGGTGGCTGAGAAACGTGTTAGTTTTCGAATGAATGGTAGATGCGAAAGGAGTCATTTTTTTGTCGATAATCTGTATTGCGAAGGACTTCCTTGCAAGCCGATGCTTGCTCAGCAGCTCTGGACCCATCCAATGTAGAGACAACTGCAGGATCCTTAGTCGAAGAACAGTTTTGCGGCATACCAGACTGAAAGGGTCTCGGTAGCAGCCTGCAAATCCACAGAACGAGCATCAGGGGTTGTAAAAGCACCTCACTGAGGACCAGAGAACTGATGGATGGCTTAACGGGAGCATCGTCGATAGGTTGTGGCCTGTGCGGTCTGTCTCTGACTTTATCTTTACATTTTTTCAGAAGATCTGCTGTTGGATAGCTTACCAAAGCCATATCGGAATTAGAGGACTGTAAGCGAAAATATCTAGCTACAATAAGGGCCCGACAGCGTATAGTTCTGGCATTGAACAAAGCACAGAAGTGGCAGCGGAGGACATCGTGGTCTAGGCCTAAGCAAGTGATGCCGTAAGAATGAAAGTCTTAGTGTGGTATTTGCTTTCCACAGGTGAGACAATTGTTAACTTTTTCTGACATCAGTTAGTGCAAGAAAAAAGGATCCCCATTGGGGTACTTAGCTTTAGAAGACTTCAGCTTCAGTTCAGAAGACGAAACCCGGGTAGCGGCCGACCGACACTCATGTGAACTGCTTCTGCTTCAGGCTCCATGGCAAGAAAGACTGATGTAATGATGTCGGCTACCTTACTTTATACTACTGATGACCTGACATCAGTCCTGAAGTGACAGCAACTGACACAGAAATGCTAAGCCTCTTTTGAGATTTTAAGTATTTTCTTCAGATTATTTGTTAAGTTTTTCTGCATTGCCGCCTACTTTTTGGCGTTTTCTGTTTGCTAAAGCTTATATCTGTGTTAGTAACTGTACTTAGAACACATCTAGAGCCCGTTTATTGCATTTCCTGTATTGCACTTATTTTAAAATCATTTTTTTCTTAAAACTTGCATTTTATCTGTCTCTGGCCTAGCACTCAAGTGTGGGGTCATTTATTGCACTGTTCTAACTAGTTGCTACTTGTTTATCTTTATCTTTAAACAAAAACAAAAAAAATCTTGCTTTTTTCCCCACTTTCTGTATTTTAAAAAAGTTCAGTTACAGATTTGCTGTTCTGAACTGTTTGTAAGTTTCTTGGAGGCCATTGCTTGCTTGGGCTAAAAGGAAGTCTCTGTGTTCATCAGTGGCAGTGGTGGACACTGAACAGCTTGCCTGCCCCTGTGGGAGTGGTTACTGCTTAGAAACTGTAGTTTTATTGGCCATTTTGGGTCAATTCCAAACTCCTTGATCTCTCTCTCTCTTAAAACCCACTTTAGCGCGATTTTGCGCATCGGGCAGCGCCGCTAAATCGGGTTTAAACTATTCTCGGCTCCACAAAGTCTGCTCTTCACTTTTTCCCTTAGAACTGTTCCAAATCTCAATGTAAGCATTTTGTAAAGCCCAGCAGTAGCTTGTATACATATCTTATAAGTAAGCACTAATAAACTAAGCACTACACCCTCTTATACTCCATACTGGTCCTTTTTGATAAAGTCATAAGTAGTTCCTCATACTATTCTGGCATGTCCAAAATTCAGTTTTGGGTTTACTCTCCAGTCCAACTGGTGATTATGGGAATCTTGAGGCAATGTTACAACTGCCTTATGTACACAGACCACCCTCTCCTCTTCCAAACAAGCTCAAATATATGCGAGAGATGCAACTATATAGCTAAACTGGAGGCTAAACTCTCTCAACATAGTACTGATGCGGTCAGTCTGGAGGAGAAGGTAATCACACACACCACAAATCCAGTCTCACATAGACCTATCGCAACAGCAAACCAAACACACAAACACACAAAAACATACTCGGAGGCTCTAATTACAAATCTGCCCAAGAAACAGAGACCTCCAAAGCAGACATCCAAGCAACTGCTACCCTACAATAATACCCATGTATCACATAGTCCACAAAGTCAGTGTGCCACACGGTCACAGCCCTTAAGGCTAAACAACACACCTAATACACTTGTAATAGGTGACTCTATTGTCAGACACACTGATGTCCCTCTCACCAGGCTGAACAAGGAGAAGGTCACTGTAAGCTGCCTATCTGGTGCCAGGATCCGCCACATAACACAAGCACTCAGATCATTCCAGAGCAAGTACAAATATGACTCTATCATTGTCCATGCAGCTGTGAATGACCTGAGATGTACCTCCCTGGATTACATGAAAAGAGACATAGAGGAGCTCTCTGATCATGTAGCCCATGCTGGTATGACCCTGACCTTGAGTAGCATCTTACCCTCAGCAAGAATGATACCACAGTATAAGGACAAAATGATCAATTTCAACATTTGGCTAAAGTATTGGTGTCACTCAAAGGGGATCCCGTATCTGTCAGCCTGGGATGACATGCTCGACAAGCCACGTTGCTTCGCTAGGGATGGCTTGCACCTGTCACCCCTGGGTTTTCGAATACTGGCAAAGGTTCTTGCCACCCCCATAGTGCCTTTTTTAGACAAGGCTCAAAAGACAAACCCACCTCCTTAGACAACACAAGGAAAAAGAAACTAAGGGTAATGCTGCTCAATGCCAGAAGTCTAAACCTCAAGATGCACACACTCGAGGCTCTCCTCAGTATGGAGAATATCGATATCTGTGCAGTAACAGAAACCTGGTTCAAGGCTCCCGAGAGCACCCCAGCACTACCAGGTTATACCTCATACCACACTTCTCGGCCGCAAAACGCAGACCGAACCACAAGAGAAGGGGGAGTTTCCATATTCATCAAAGATACCCATACCTCCAGGTTAGTGGCACTGCAAGAAGCATCTGAGAACATCCATGTGCAACTAACAGTGGGCAAAACTGCCTTCCAGTTTGTAGCCTGCTACAGACCACCCTCCCAAACTCAGGAACCCCACTCGGCTTTCCTGAAGACACTGGAGAATATGAAGATCTCTCCAAACACCATTATATTGGGTGACTTCAATTACCCAAACATAGACATGGGAGCACTAATCAAGCCCCAGCACCCTCGCCCAACGGTTCCTAGAATTTATAAACTCAAATGCTATGGATCAACTGGTCACCACTCCCACAAGAGGGGAAAACATGTTGGACCTGATTATCACCAACATGGGTACTCTGTGTTCTATACCTGAGGTATACCCTTCTTTTAGTAAGATCTGACCATAAATTAATCACTATGGATGTCCATATCCCATCCACACCCCCAGCAAAGGAAACCACAGACAAAAACTTCACGAAAGCAAACTTCACACTTCTCAGAACTGAGATGGAATCCTACAAAGCCCCCGGGCCAGTGGAAATTACGACCCAAACCACAGAATCCCTTACAAATGCATTCTATGGATACTTACAGAAATGCATAGATCATGCTATCCCAAACAAAACCAAGACACACTCCTCCAAAGGCAGGAGACCTGTCTGGTGGACCCCAGTCATAAATAGGCTATACAACAGAAGGAGGAAGTTACTACAGGATAGAGCAAAATCCCAAAAAGGGAAGGCAACTCTGATCAGTACTAGCAAGAAACTACGATCCCTCATAAAAGCATCCAAGGCTAGCTTCAAAAGAAAAATTGCACAAGACGCTAAAGATAATCATAAGGCCTTCTTTAGTTATGTCAGGAACTTGGGTGGAAACTCCCAGATATGCTCTGAGTTAGTGCAAAATTACAAAAAATACACTGAACCCACAGACATTGCCAACATCCTGGCAGACAGGTTCAGTGCAAACTTCTCCCCCCCTTCCCCCCCAAATGTGCAAATGACTATCCCAACAAAGTGTAGCCCCCCTGACATCACAGATGCACAGGTGAGAGCTGCCCTCTCCAAAGCAAAAAACACAGCATCTATGGGACTGGACGGTGTCCCGGGCTGCGTTTTGCATGAGCTCCAAGAAGAACTGAACCCTCACTTAAAATCACTGTTCAGTCTCAGCCTTACAACAGGATATGTACCCAAAGAATGGCGTACAGCAACAGTGGTCCCACTCCATAAAGGTGGTGCCACAACGGACCCCGGTAACTATCGCCCTATAAGCCTGACTAGTCTGGTCTGCAAAGCTATGGAGCGTATCATCATGGAACTCATAAACAAAGACATTGGGAACCTCCAAACACTGGATTCTACCCAATTCAGCTTTGTTAAGGGGAGATCTTGCCTCTTGAATCTGGTCGACTTCTTTGAAACTGTCACCAAGGCTATAGATGAAGGGAAGGTAGTCCACACAGCCTACCTTGACCTCGCAAAAGCCTTCGACACAATACCCCACTTGGGCATCATAAACAAGCTCACCAGCTTAAATATCAACCCCTATGTCACAAGATGGGTTGCAAACTGGCTTAGGGATAGAACTCACATGGTCAGAATTGCAGGTGCCATGTCAGACTCTAAACCAGTTACAAGTGGCGTCCCACAAGGCTCAGTCCTGGGACCTCTCTTGTTCGGTATATATTTCTCTGAGGTACAGGCTAACACAGGAGGACTTTGGCTGACCAAGTTCACAGACAACTGCAAACTGGGGGCCATAATCGACTCGCCGACTGACACAAGCATCCTCCAAAATGGTCTCACAGAGATGGATAACTGGTGCCAGAGCCATGGCCTGAAGCTAAATGCCAAAAAGTGCATAGTCATCCCCTTTGGGAAAAACAAAGTGCCCACAAATTACCACATAGGTGGTAATCCATTAAGTACGGAAGAAGTAATTAGGGATCTGGGAACCCAAATAGATAGCAATTTTTCCTTTGACAATCACATTGCCAAAGTGGTTAGAAGGACCTTCTATATAGCCCACCTTATCATGAAAGGATTCACATCTAGATCAAGAGAGGTCATTGTGCCCCTCTACTCATCACTCATCAGGCCCATAATTGAATACAATGCCCCATTTGGGATGTACCTTACCCAACACCTGCAACAACTAGAAAGACCCCAAAAGTACCTCACCAAGAGGATAAAGGGACTCAAGCAGATGCCCTATGCAGTTAGACTAAAGAAGCTCCAGCTCTACTCAGTTGCTTACCGCCTACTCAGAGGCGATCTGTGCCTGACGTATAAAGCCATGTCCAACCCAGAATTAATGGACATGCTCCACCTCAGGAAATCTAAATCCCTTAGAGCTACACGCTCCAGTGACTTAAACCTCAGCACAGAAATAAATAGGACATGCTGGAGAGACAGATTCATATCCCAGAGGCTCCCCTCACTCTGGAACAAAATCCCAATCCATGTTAGGCAGAGCCCCTCAATGACCCTCTTCAAGAAGAATCTTGACGATTGGATGGGAGACCATAGATTTACCCCTGGGATCTCCTCTGTGTCACTGCTAGACAGGGGCACTTTAAACTAACCTTAAATGGGCTATCTTCTGTGACCTACTATACTGGGGCACAGTCATCTAATCTAAAAGGGTGGCGAAAGCCAAACACACTCTGGCTAGGCTTGTAAATGCCCTAGGGCAGATAGCCTAGTATCTACCTATGAACCTATTCAGGCCAGCTAAGGGCTACCCTTGCAGGGATAACCCAAATGTGATGACTGGAACAGTGAAACATGAAGAACATCTGCTTTTCTAGGTGTCTTACTGTAGACCCTACCAAGGAACAGCCTCATTGTTAAATAGGTTAAAGAGATGATCCACACGGACACAAGCCATAATGGTAGATAAATGCATCTTTACAGAGTATAAGAAAAGAAGTTATGTCTTACCCTAATGTTCCATCTGTATTGTTGATCTTCACTAATCCATGACTGTGGGGCTTGATTCAGAGCCTTGGAAGTGACTTGGCCATTTATTAAAGCTTGTGCCTCCCAAACTCTCGAGTGAGGCTCTATCCATAATGGCCCTCTCTAAAATACCTCAGAGCAAGTTTGCCTATAATAGTGACAGAGAAGAAGCAACAAATAAGAGACCAAATCTATCCCCCTATTATGAAGCCAGTCTTTAGGAATATTCGGTCTACTAAGAGTCTCAGGTAGGGGGAAGGAGGGAGGGTATGTCAAGGATTAGTGAAGATCGACAACACAGATGGAACATTATGATTAAGACATCACTTCATCTGATGCTGTCAATCTTCACATAATCCTTGACTGTAGGACAGAGTCCCTAGCTACCTGAATCTTGGGAGGTCTCATGGAAGGATATTCCAGGGAACCATTGAACCGAAAGATGCATGTCCCCTAGAGATCTAGTCCAATTTGTAATGAGTGATAAAGGTATGAGCAGATGCCCATGTAGCTGCTGCACAAATGTCATCTAAAAAAGCTTGGGCATGAAAAACTGTGGCAGCCGCCACAGCTCTCGTCGAATGAGCTTTCATAGGACATGGTGGTTAAAATCCCTTTGAATTATAAACAAAAGTAATACAATTTCTAAGCCATTTAGCTAATGTAACCTTAGATAGTGGGTTACTTAGAGATAGTGAGGAAAAAACAAAAATTGGTCTGATTTCCTGATATCTTTTGTTCTGTGAAGTTAAAAATTTAATTGTCTATGGACGTCTAATAAATGTAGGCAGTATTCTCCCTTACTGAAGAAATTAGGGAAAAAAGTATGTATAAAAAGTTGAACTGCCACAGTAGAAGGAAATTTCTTTATTGCAAGGACAAAGTGAGCACTTTTACGACCTTCCAGGTCGCTTCATCAGACTTAATAAAACATCCCATGCCTTCCTTGATATATATACTTTCAAAGTGACCAGTCAGTTAAGACAAACAATTAAATATTTATATCAGACTCAATTAATTTAAAACTAGTAGAAAAAAAGCATGAATAGACATAAAACTGTTAAAAACAGTATGCAAGTTCAAATGTGAATGCCTATAGAACCATGTAGAAGAAGATTTCAAAGAAACAGTTTAATTAATGCCTGGGGGGTTTGTCTGCATTTAGTTGCAGAATCCCTTTTTGCTCAGCCTCTTCTGTTCCATTTCTAATGTCACCCCCTCTGATATTTTCTTCCGGAATCTGCATTTAGTTGCAGAATCCATTTTTGCTCAGCCTCTTCTGTTCTATTTCTAATGTTACCCCCTCTGAACTAAGTTTTGAAAGAAAATATCAGAGGGGGTGACATTAAACTGTTTCTTTGAAAACATTTTTAAAGGCAAGAGCCTTAAATCACCAATTCTCTTCTACTTGGTTCTATAAGCGTCCACATTTGAACTTGCATACTGTTTTTAACAGTTTTATGTCTATTTATGTTTTTTTCTACTAGTTTTAAATTAATTGGGTCTGATATAAATATTTCAAAAAATACGAAGGGCAACAAAAGTAAAACAGAATGCCAGGACCAACAATGAAAAACCAGGAAAATTTAATGACAAAACATCCACCGACTAAGCGCTTTCACCTAAAAAGGCATCATCAGAGTCAGTTAGAACACCACAAGTGACATATATATATAACAATTAAGACATGTTAATGAATGACATCACATTTGAATGCACCAATGAGCCAAAGCAATGCCTCAACCTACTTAAAAAGACAAAACCTTTTCTTATTACAAAAAAATATATATGAAAATAAAAATGAAAAATAAAAATGAATGAACATAAATACAAAAACAAAACCACTAGATAAACCACAACCATTCCGCACATAATGTACCCCGTAATCTCATATCAATTGACCATTATATTAATTAAAAAAAATGTAAATATATAAATATATATGTAAATATATATCTCATCTTGAAAAATTTTAAATGAATTGACATTATAAACAAATTAAATACATGCAACATAATACAATGCAATCACCCATTTAATTAAATACAACTTGCTTTTTGTTTTAAAACTGGTTTGATAGATATGCAATCATTGATGCCAGGAAACCTCATGGCATTAAGTCTCACCTGCCATTCAACTTCTAATAAGGCCACCTTATTGGTAATATCACCCCCTTGATCTTCATAGATTCTGTCTATAACAAAGAACAAGAATTTTTTAAATATCTTACATTGACAACTATGTATGAACAAAGCATTATGTGAATCTTTGTTTTTTATACTACGTACATGCTCACTTATTCGATCATGCAGTCTACGTGTGGTCATCCCCACGTAGAATGCGTCACATGTAACGCAAGAAGCTACATAAACTAAGTTCTTTGTGTTACAGTTACACAGGCCTGGGCAGGCGATTGTGCGATCAAAACCTTTTATGACCAAGTGTGTACCCTCACTAATGAATCTACAAAGTCTACAGTTACCACACTTGGACATTTTTGATTTCCTAACTCTGGGTACTCTCTCCATGATTGTTTTTAGATTTTCACCTTTACTGAACACAATCCTAGGTGCTTTCCCAATAATATCCTTGGTAACATTATCTAAACAATGATTCCACACTTCCCGTACCGATGCTGCAATTACAGTGGCCTTCTCATTATATTTGAGAATCAGGCATGATTTATCCTTCCCTATACTCTTGTCAATATTTTTCAAATCCATATTACTCATCACACTTACATCACTTTTCAATATAGGCAAAAAAACAGTCTTCCTTTTCCTGACTACTTCCTTTTTTACCTTAAGTAAAAGTTTAAGTGGATACCCCCTATCTATTAACATACCAACAAGCTTGTATATTTCCTGTTTGAAAAGGGTATCATCACTAATTATCCTAGATAACCGTACCATTTGTCCCTTTGCCACCCCTCTTTTTTGATAAAAGGGGTGGCAACTGGAATAATGTAAAAAGGAATTGGAATAACTGTCTTTCCTATATAATGTACTGGCTAATCCTTCCCCATCCTTGAAAATAGTCAAATCCAGATAATTCACTTTGTCAACGCAGCATGCATAAGTAAATTGCAGAAAACTGGTGGAAGAATTTATATATTCAACAAACTCAATAACACTGCTCTCATCCCCATCCCATAAGATGAGTAAATCATCCAAATACCTGTTATACAGCACTACTTTCCCCCAAAATCTAGATTGAAAAATACAAGTTCTCTCCCATGCCAATAGTATAAGGTTTGCAAAAACTGGCGCGCATCGTGCACCCATAGCAACTCCAGAACACTGCTGATATATTTCACCTTCAAATTTGATGAAGTTATTTTTCAAAACAGTTTCCATCAAATCACATGTGATATTGATCTTGCTTTTGTCAAAACTAGAACTAAGCAATAAACTGTCACGAAACATTTCCATACCTTCACTATGTGGAATGACTGAAAACAAATTAACAACATCTATTGTTAAAAAACAAAAAGTCCTATTACACTTGCCAATAGCCTTCAGCCTCTCCAAACAGTGCCACGAGTCTTTGATGATATGAACTACATCACTAGTAGTAGTTTTACAAACTTCATCAACAAAAGCTGCAAGGGGCTCAGTTTTGGAGCCCCTAGCAGATACTATTGGCCTAAATTGTAGCCGCTCTAATCCCTTGTGCACCTTCGGTATACCAAAGATGCTTGGGGTAACAGGATATTTGACTGAAAGAAAATCAAATTCCGATTCTGTTATCTCACCTTGAAATAGGGCATCTAACAAATACAAATCAATTCTTCTATAAGCCACGTTCATTTCATTAACCGATACCCTTGTGTACGTACCTTTATCTTCAAGTAAACACATCATGGATGTCGAATAATCAATTTGGTTCATCAAAACCATACCCCCACCTTTATCTGGTCTCATGCATCTAATGCTATTCGATGATTTAATTTCTTTAAGGACACCCCTCTCCACAGGGGTGAGGTTATCAGAACTAGTATCCTTTCTATTACATATTCTTCTAACCTCAAACTCCATAAGTTTTTCCAGGACTGAAATTTCATTATTGCTAGGTGGTATGAATGTACTCTTCCTTTTTAAATTAGAACCATGATCATTACAATTCATAAAAGACATCTCCTTTTTATCATGAAAATACATCTCCAGGTTTAATCTCCTCATAAACAATTTAATGTTAATCAAAACCTGGGATACATCCAATCTGAAACTGGGTACAAAACTAGTTCCTTTAGTAAACAATTGAAAATGCACATCCCCTACTACCGTGTCAGTGTAATTGTAAATAAAAAAACCTTGTTGTTTAATAATTTTACACTCAGCACATAAACCTGTCGAACTAACACTCATGTGTCCAATGGTAGTGTCTTCTTGTTTGTTACCAATGTTGTCATTAACACAAAAAGGTGATACTATATCATATGAATTACTTGTAGCATCAAAATTGTCCACATCACAAACATCACAATCAACTAAAAACTTATTGCTGTTGCAAATAACAGCTTCCTGCAATACCGTACATTCATTACATTGAACACCCCCCCCCCCATTATTAACACATGTTAAAATATCAGCATGCTTTGGCTCAACACATACAATGTTGCAATCAATATCCAACATAATAGAAGTCACTAAAGTCTCCTCAATTGGTAGCCTCTCGGGCTGCCCTCCATACATCTGTCCACCCTCATCGGTCTCTGATCTTTGTTCCTCAGTCTCTCGGACCTGCGAGGTCCCATTACCTGCTCCAAAAAAACTTCCTCTTCAAAGCCAATGTCCTGCAATCCAGTTTTAACCATTTCAGATGTACTTACATTGCCAGAAACAAGTCTTCCTTGCCCACCCTCACCTTGAAAAAATTGATTACCAACCCAATGGGGTTGCAGTTTGTTTCCTGGGGGGTAAGCAGTATGATTTTGATAATCAATTCTGTCCCTGGCTAACTTTTTCTGTTTCAGTGCCTTGCACTTGGCCACAAATGCTTCCAGGTTCCTAAGAACCCTTTGGAATTTTGCTTCATATTGAAAGAAAATCAAATCTGTAGTGATACTGTCATGTAATCTGCAAATATCACCTCTTAGTGCTGCTAATCTGGCCCCATTGTTCCTGATGATAATATCTAGCATATCTAACCCTGCTTTGTCGAACAGGGTAATCAAATCAGAGAAGGCTTCACTGCCTTCCTCAATGCCCATCGGTAATTTCCACAACCGGAGCCCCTTAGGCACTTGTTTTAGTGCCTTAGATTGCTCCAGAAACAAGTTGTCAAGTTGCAGTGCCCTATACTTGACGCAAAGCTTGTCGTACCTTGTAATCTGCTCTTCCAAACCATAAAAACTCACCGACTGCAAGTCTGAACGAAAAAGGCCATTGACATCAACGGAAAATACCGGAGCCTCCAACCATGACTGCAAATCATGTCCTCGCCTTCCACTCGGTGCTTCCCCCGACAAAGCACACCTGGCAGGCCGACTCCGATTGGTTGAAGCAGCACTGGCATCACCAGACTCCCTCCGATTGGTCCCAGGAGCAAACACACCAGAATCCGGAACTCCACGAACTCCACGAACAGCCGAAACACCGGACAAACAGAAACCCATTGTTTCCTTCGATTTGGAAACAACATCAGCAAAAGTATCTGAATTGTTGCAGTTTTGCCCTGGTGGAATGGAATCGGCCGTATTAACTGGGGAGTGAAGGGTGAACAGTTCTACTTGCGTGTCAATAGGACTGACACTCGCCATATCTCCATCCTTACCGCTGTCTCTCTCATAGGTCTTTAAAAGTTTGTGCACAGCAAGGGATAGTTCCTTCAAGGCATTCTCCATAGTTCTCGTTGGATCCCGCAATCCGGAAAACAATGTTGCCACACACAAAAAGGGAACTGGATAAGCAACCCCACAAAAGGGCACAGCAGAAATTCAAAAAAATACGAAGGGCAACAAAAGTAAAACAGAACGCCAGGACCAACAATGAAAAACCAGGAAAATTTAATGACAAAACATCCACCGACTAAGCGCTTTCACCTAAAAAGGCATCATCAGAGTCGGTTAGAACACCACAAGTGACATATATATATAACAATTAAGACATGTTAATGAATGACATCACATTTGAATGCACCAATGAGCCAAAGCAATGCCTCAACCTACTTAAAAAGACAAAACCTTTTCTTATTACAAAAAATGTATGAAAATAAAAATGAAAGGAGAAATGGACAGCCTGAAAAGATCTTGTTGGACTGAATCCACCACAACAGGTCATGCTTTCAAAGATTAGTGATCAAGATGTGATGGGACATGGGTTGATTCCTTAATGACCATTGGGAGGCTAGAAGCCATTGAAGAATCCGCATGTGATACCTGGATAGGGGAACTAAGGTACAAGAGGCTGCCATGGACCCTAATGCTTGCAGAATGAGCCTCGCTGAAACACTTCTGTTCTGGATAATGTGTTTTACTTGTGATCTGATTTTCTGGAGTCTTTCTGATGGGAGTGATGCTATTCCTGTCATGGTGTTTAATCAGGCTCCAATAAATGGTAACTGTTGAGTGGGTTCTATATGTGACTTTTTGTAATTTACTGTGATGCCTAAGGTAGTACAAAGATGAAGGGTGTAATCTCTTGCCCTTAGGAGTTGACACCTGATGGTAGCAGTGAGGAGCCAGTCATTGAGAGAAGGAAAAACTTGAAACCCCAGCAGTTTTGAGATGAGCTGCTACCACTGCCATGCATTTGGTAAACACCCTGGGGCTGTGGTGAGACCAAAGGGCAGTGCTCTGATCTGATAATGACTGGCTCCCAGCCAGAAGCGCAAGAATCTTGTGGAGCATTTGTCCCTTTTTATGTGGTAATATGCATCCTGAAGATCTATTGAGCAAATCCAATTGTCTTTTTCCAAGAATGGAAGTATTGACTGTACCAAGACCACCCAGAACTTGGTTTGTTGAACTGTCATGTTGAACTGGATGAGTTCCAAGATGGGCCTCCAGTCCCCTATCTTTTTTTGTACTAAAAGGAATCTTGAGTAAAATCTGGATCCTATCGGGTGTGAGGAGATTTCTTGGATGACTCTTTTGTGAGCAGTTTTTGGATTTGTAAGACTGCTGCCTCCCTGTCACTGGGTGGAACATCTGGGAGTCTTTTTTGTATTTTCGGATTGGTTTAGAGGAATGACATAACCTCTGGAAATGATCTGCTGCACCCATTTGTCTGAAGTCATCTGTAGCCAGGCAGATTGGTGCAGGGATAATCGTCTCCTGCCTGCCTCCAGAGGAAGGCAATCGGGGCTCTGTTCAGGACTGCTGGTAGGAGTTACTAGAGAAAGAATCCCTGGACTCCTGGTTCTGTGGGCCACTTCTGCCTCTGGAACAGCATCTTCTGTTGTTACCTCCCCCCTTTGCCCTGGAAGAAGTCTTTGCTGCATGAGTCCTGGAAAGGCCCTTGGGACTTTTTGAACCAAAGCCTCCCACTTCTCTGGTTCCTATAGTAGGGCTATTGAGGAGTGGCAGGGATGATCTGTCAAATGAAGCATTTAAACAAAGATTTAAATGGCTCCGCAAAGTCACACAAGTTCATCCAGGTATGTCTCCTAACGGCTACGCCTGAACCCGCTGGTCTTGTCGTCCCTTCAGCTGCATGAGTGATAAGCCTCATGGATGAGTTTGAAATTGATTCAAGGGTGGTGAGCTGAGAGGTAACTTTGTCTCGAATTGCTTCAGCTACTGCTCCTGCGAGAGTATCTGAAAGTTCTTTGATTAGATCTCTTTGTAGTCTAGTGAAGTACACCATATAATTCAAAGACCTGCGAGCGAAGGTCGATGAAGTGTAAATGTGCTTCACAAACCTATCCATAGTCCTAGATTCCTTTTTAGGAGGATGGCTAGTAGGACTCTTCCAGAAGTTCATTTTTTGTGACTGCTGCTATCACCATGGTGACAACTGGAATACCCTTGGCCCAATACTGTTCATCCATAGGTGCCAATACAATTTTGTCAGGCCTCATGGGGATTAGATCAATGGAGTCCAGAATTTTCCAGGCCTGTTGAATGATAAGTTTAGTGAGTGCATCAACGGGTGGAGAAATCCAAGAAGTAGAGGGCTGGACACAAAAAGCCTCCAGGTAAACATATTCCTCTGAGGAAGGCTGGAAGGAGGTCCAGCCATCCCTCTGTTTCAGGATTTCAAGAATGTCCCTAAAGATAAACATCAGGGGGTGACTCAGGGGAACCTTGCCCTTCATTGAAATCCATGTCCTCAATGAAAGACTCCTCCAGAGAGTCTAAGTGCTTCCTCTTGCACTTTTTCTTCGCAGGAACTTCCTTGGTGGGATGGTCCAGGGAAGTATCCAAAGAGAAAACCACTAAGATGGGTTGTTCCTGTGGCTTTGGTACTATCCCAGGGATGAGACTGGAGGGAGCTCTTGTCAAGGGTATAGGGATGAAGTTTGGCCCGATAAGGATGGCAAGGACTGGGTGTCCACAATGGACAAAGCCTTCTCCATGATCTGGAAAGCTGACCCCCATGGAGAAATGGGAGCCTGGAACTGAAACAGACTCCTTCAGAACTGTAGTCCCGACCCACACCGAGGAAGCCACCTCCGAAGCAGAAGCCTGGGTCATGCTTATGAATGCCAAGGCACTGAGGGGCATGGATGGCTCTGAAATAATCGACGCTGAACCCTCCTCCTAGGAACCAGCAAAGATGCATTGACCCCAGATGGTCTCTGGTTCTGATACACTGGAGGTACTCAAGGTGATCCTTGGTTCCGAAGAAGAAAGTCTGACCAATACTGAGACAGTCGGTGCTGGATCGGTAGGTACCAAGGCCTCCAAGGGCTCAGTAAGAATTGGAGGAGGAATTTGTGTTGGTGAAGGAACAGTTCTGGTGCCGAGATGGCTTGGAAACAAAGGTGGATGCAATCCCCTCACTGTTAGGAGCTGATCAACCATTATCACGATTTCTGATTCCGAGAGACTCTTGGTGGACCAAACGGATGAAACAGATGGAGACCTGGGAGGCCTCAGTTCCAAAAATGGACTGGGTGGCCTATCAGCAAAATGATTCACAGACAGTGAATAAGTGGACCTTGGTAAAATTTTAAGGGAAGATTGCTTTGGTACCAATTCAGCTATTGGTACTGAAGCCACTGATGCCTGATCAGAAATTTTTGTCATAACCAAATCATCCAAGCCTCTCGGTACCGAAGACTGTTTTGCCAATTTTAAAGACATTTCCGAAGAGCTATCCAGAACCAACTGATCTCCCTTTTTTTGATTTGGAAGAACAGAATGATGAATATACACTGGCTTCAGTTCTGGGGGCAGAAATGGCCTCTTCAAAATCTCCCTTTAGAAGCCCTTTCAATATTAATTTGTTTCTCTGCTCAGTTAAAGTCCTGGCGGAGAAAACCATGACAAATCTTGCAGTCCTCCTGGGGGTGAACTGCGCCAAGCCAATAAACACAAAGACTATGCCCATCTGAACTGGTCATTTTTCTGTCACATTTCTCGCACCTCTTGAAACCAGAGTTTTTTTTTTTTTATAGTAGAGGGGACATAGGAAAGAGAGAGAGAAAGAGACACCAGCAATGGCAAATTAAGAAATACAGTTAACGGTAAAAACAAGGCTAGGAAAAAGTACCAGCAATGGTACTGGGAAGAACTACCTGACTGTACAAAGCAGGTAGGGGAGAGAGAACTCACACACACACTAAATTCTAGAGGAGTGGGTAGTAGAGGAAAAGAGATCAATAAAAATAAAAATAGAAAAAGTTTCAAATTATCTCCAAGGCTCGAGAGATAGGAACAAACGCGTCTGACACTTGGAAGTGGCAAACGAGATCTAAGGTATTTTAGAGAGGAGTATTATGGGTAGAGCCTAGCTCGAGAGTTTGGGAGGCGTGAGCTGAAATAAATGGTCGAGTCAGTTCTGAGGTTCAGAACTGAGCACCACAGTCAAGGATTACATGAAGATTGACAACATCAGATCAGGACATTGGTGAAGACAGCTGTGATATACTTAAGTACTTTCTAGTTCTGTGGTTCTCAAAGAAGATGCCCTAGCTTCATACAAAACTAAAAACTCAGTTAAAAATAATATTGTGACATGGCTTGTCTTCTGCAAAATATACAGCACTTACTTGGGGAAACTTTAAAGGGGACCAAACTAAGATGCTCTTCTCTGCTAGGTTTAAGCTCTTTAAACAGGATCACCAGTGATCTTTCTTCTTGGATTAGCAGAGCATGGTTTGGGAATGAAACATTTTGTCTTTCTACATCAGGAAGTAAAACAATGAGGCTAGAGAGGGGGTATTATGACCTCCAACCTTCTGAAGTAACTGGAGAATGAAAGGAATGGGGGAAGGGCATAAAAGTTGTCCTCTGCAGGGGAGGAGAATGCATTTACTGCCCAAGGTAATTTGCTTGAGTATCTAGGGTGAGACCTCACCAACAGTAATTCTTTGATGAAGCAAGGGAATCTCAGTCTTTACCTAGCTTCAGGCTAGGTCTTCCAAGCAGGATTCATGCTCTGTTTGTGGTTGCTTGCCTTTGCTCTGCTTAATTAGTACAGTGTGTTTAGGTCTGAGGGGATGTAAATGCCAATGCAAGAGTTTATGTCCGAAGCAGTGATGAAAGGGGATACTGCCAGCCCAGCTAGCTGGAATTTTGTAAATAATTACATGTCACTGGTGAATATCAAAATGAGTTATACAAGATGCTTGTGTTACAAATGAATTAGAACTGTACATCAAACTGCTTGTACAGATGTGTGTGTGGGTGTTGAAAAGGTGTTTGCAAAGTGCTGTTTGGAATGTAACCACACTGGGCCCCACTGGAAGAGAATAGAAATGTACATGCACTATTGTAACTAAATGTATATATTTTAACAGTGGAAACTGGGACACAGGAGGTTAACCTCAGTCTACTAAATTTTAGAAAAACAACTGAAATTAAATTACTTTATGGCTAGGCCATAAAATATGGTATCTTTCAGTTTTCAGTGCAACAAGAGACACAATATCTGTACTAGGAAACTTTCTGCATCGTATTTATGGTGAATTAAGTATTAGTCTTGAAAGCATGAAGGAATGCAATTCTTTTATGACTTACATCATCTGTCAGAAATCTGAGGACAAGCTCTTGTCTATATATATTTACAGGCAGATGCTAAATACTGCCAGCATCATCAATGGCTGTTTGGCATGGAAACTAGCAGTCTAATGACAAGAAATGGTGTCATTCTGCAAGCTATTCCAGAAGTAATATTTTAGATATTAATTTGAGAAGTCTCTTAGTGAGACAGAGCATTCTACATTCTGTCTTGGACCTGACAACAACAGGAAGATCCATTTACCACATCTGCCTTGCTCTATTAGTAAGTTCTTAGGTTATACGAATTATCTAAGATACAATCAGGAATATAGTAAAGCTTAGTTTAGATTTTTTTTTTATTTGAGACTGTCCTCAATGTTGTTTTAAATATTTCCCATGGTTTTGAACTCTGATGTCATTGTGAATATATATATAGTATTGTCCTATTCTTTTATTTATTAAATATATTTAAACATTTCATTGCAGCTGTTCTGTGAAGAGATATTTAAGATCTGAGAGTACTTGCATGTTTATTTAGTGACACTGTATGGGCCACTCCTAACAGCCTTGCTCTTGGTCAAACTACCATTTGTGTTAACATTAATATTACACAGTAGGATTGGACACCCTTTGTTAAGGGCCTTAAAGTAGCTGAAAAGGAGTGATTGGCAGTAATAACTACCTTATAGTCTGGGCAGGAGGGGGCATAGCTAATAAACCTGTGCCAGCCTTTCCCAGATATGTGTGTATATATAAATCAAACCTCAACAAGTGTGTATGCCAGCTACTTTGGGAAGGAAATGAAGCACTTTTTGGACAGAGGGTGCAGGAGGTCTTAGCTTGGTCACTCAACTGAGATCTCAACTCTATAGCTGTGCCAGTGGGGAGTCTTATTGGGGATCTGGAAAAACATAGAGAAACCCAGCCCTGGACTGACTGTGGTCTCTGTGTGCTCTTAAGGGAAATTGCACTTGATGCAGAGAGCTGCATCTGGAAATGCTGCGTGTGTACTTGCTATCCTCCCAATAAACATCCCCACTGTTGCCAGTGGTGATGATTGAGGCTCCTTGATTACTGGTCCAGTGGAAAGTCATCACATAAGCTATCACTGTTAACCTGCATAACTGACAGGGATGGCTCTCCCATCTCATATGTGTGCAATATGGCTGCAGTTTTGAAACTGTATGGGGTTTGAATAAGTCCCATTATTTTTTTTTTACTCTGGGCTTGTCTTTTGATCTTCAGATGGATGCCATGTGCTCATTGGGTCTGTAACAGTCATCCACTGCTGGTTCTGTACTTTGATGAGAACACCATATGAATTCTTTTTTTGATGGTGAGGATAATAGGCAACAACCCATTTAGTGGGTAACTGTGCTTTCCTAAAGTTTGTCATGAATGACTGGACTTCAATCATGTATATACTGGCCAAGAAAACCATGACAATAGCAGCTGAAATATAGCTTAGAGGCCTGATAAACAATTGAGCTGACACTCCCTTCCTCTGGCTGATGTCCCTGGAGGACTTAAACAGCAATATAACCTTATCATATGAAAGGAAGTTTGCATTGTACTGTGCGCCCAAAGGGGGGCTCCCAGTAAAACCTTGTTTTTTCCCCAGCAAGAGGCAGGTGTTTAGTATGTTTAGACAAAACCCAGTATTAAATTGACAATGGGCGGTACAATTCCATGGTTTCTCCATATCTTCCCTATATTTTGACTGGATAAGGCAGTTGTCAAGCTTGAGGTAGATGTGGATCCCATAAGTACTGATGTGGCCACATTGTAGTGCGACATTTGATAAATACTGTAACAGAGATGGAACAAAGGGCATGTAGCTGAAATTAAACTGCTAGTGCTGTACTTTGAACCTCAAGAACAGCCTGTGATCCTTGTAGATGACTATGAGATAGTACACAAACATTAGGTCAAGGGTCACCAGGACAGCTTGAAGATAAAAGAAGTGAAAGCAGTGCCTGCCTGGAGGCTCAGCATCCTAAATTTAGAAACTATTACATATTTACACAAACTGGAAAAGTCTAGTATAGACTTCCAAGGAATATCGCTCTGAAACCAAGAAAATTATTTTAGAAAAATCATTTAACATTTCCTGAATAGGAACGCTTTCTATAGCATCTATTTGAATAAAAAAAATGAGCCAAAACGGATTGCGACAGTTCTGCCTGGCCTTTGGATATGGAAAGCATTCCCAGGATGGAGAGGGGAGATTTGAATTTGATTTTGTATCCTGAGGAAACAATCACCTTCACCAACTTCTCCACCATTCTAGAAAAACCTCTCTCTTTGAAATGGGAAATCTTTTCACTCAAAAGGGGGATGGAGAAGGAAGAGACAGTGAGGAATAGTCATTACTGCTCATTTCTTTCTTTGGAGATTTTCCTCCCACTTTCCTCACTCTCCCTATGTCTCTACTACCCCCCAATTGCTCCTTCTCAAAGGCCCTTTTTGGTGAAACTAACTTGACTGTTTTGTCTAGAAGGGCCACGTCTTAGTGGAGCAGTTACTACTGGCATCTGAGGAATAGGCAGCTACAATTATTTGTTAACCAAGACAGTCTTACAGATTTGCGTAAGGCCCCTTTTCAATGGAGGCCAAGAAGAAAAGTTTCAGTAGTTAAAGGAGTTTCAAGAGTCAAAATGACATTAGATAGGTCTTGGCAAAAATTGCATTCATTTTTTCTGGGGTGTTTGAGAAGGGGAAACATTTCTAGATTTTTGTTTCTTCTTCGGAGAGACTTCCACTTTAACAAAATGTGGTAGATATGGCCTTTAGTGTGCTTCGATCAAAGACCCAGTCACCTCTTCCTGAACCAGGATTTGAGGGATGCCTCTAGTCTTTCTGAAATTATAAGTCTAGGTTCCCCCTTCTCCATCATATCCGTTAGGTTGGTCATATCTGATGTGTGAGTCAGATGCTATACCGATCTCTGGCAGGGAACCTGAGAAATACCCAAATATATAGTGGGTTCTTGCAAAGCTCCAATGGGTATATCTGAGACCAAATGGGAGGATGATGGTTAAGGTCTAGGACACTTAAATGTCATTTTTGGAATGAGCAGGATGTTGGATGCTGAAGGTTCCACCATTTTAAAATGGGCAAGGTGCTTCAAGTGCTGAGTCTCTACATAGGTATTAAGAGAGGAAAGGTGCATAGGGATGGTTTTGGAACAAATGACTGACAAATTTGGTAGTTCTTATACTTGTTTGGCTCCAAGACAAGAAAGACACTGTGGGTGGAGATCCTTATAAGGTATCTGCCTACCACAATTACACGTTCCACTCTTAGTGGACATCTAACAGATTATAACACAAATTACAAAGGAAACATGGAAAGTTCCCCAACGGAGCACTTATCTGAGTAAGCAAAGGCAAGGATGGGTGCAATACCTGCATTCAGACTGGTGACAAGATACTGCAATAGTGATCATTAGGATGTTTACTGCTAAGGTAAGTTCTTATATAACTGCACTATGTCCATCCTTAGATCTCTGTTGCAGTATTCTAGTACTACTGGGTAATTCCCAAAGCTTAACATTTAGAAAGGATGGCTGGATCAGGCATAGGAGAACTCTCAATTAATCCAGACTGAACAGATCTGACAAAAGAGGCTCTAAAGCTCTTCAGAAATCTACCCTATATTTATCTAATTTAACATTTGTTTACTGACGAAGTCTGACTTGGAACGAAGACAATTTTCAGTGAAAGCCCAGGGAGAAATGCTCCAGATGCACGTCTTTGTAACGTGGGAGGAAACTGGAGCACCCAGAGGAAACCCACATGAATGCAAGGAGGACATGCAGACTCCGCACAGAAGGCACCCCAGCCAAGAATCGAACCGGAGACCCTCTTGCTGTGAGGCGACAATGCAACCGCTGCGCCATCTGTTATGATGTGATGTGAAGGTGTGCACAGATGACCAAGTGGCTGATTCTAGAATAGTTCTGGAATTAATTAATTTATAAAAGGGTCTAGAGGAAGCAACTGCACTGGTGGAGTGGGCTTTATCCAAAGAAGATAAAGATTTATCATAGTGGATGTAACAAAAGGAAATGGACTTAGAAATCCAGTTTGTAATGGTTTGCACAGAGAGGGTTACTCAATTTGTCCTCCTTAAAAAAAAAAAAAACAGCTGGTCAGTTTTCTGAATGCGCTTAGTTTTATATAAATAAAATCTGAGCTACCTGTGCACACTCAGGGGAATAAAGGATTCTTTCACTCTTGTTCTGAGGACTCAGAAAGAAAATGGGAAGATCAATCAGCTAGTTGAGAGACAACTCATTTACCACTTTATGTATAAATAAAGGAGTGACCCTCAGGGAAACTCCATCCTTATAAAAAATAAAGGAGGGAGGAGAGGCCATAAAAGAGCTTGAAGCTCAGAAACCCTTCTAGCAGAAGTAAGGGTCACTAGTATAATATTACTACATGTACAGAATTTTAGAGAATTGGGAACCACTTTTTAAAAAGGAGGCAGTGTTAATTTTTCCAAGATGTTAAAGTCCCAACATAGGGTAAATAGCCTTCCAAGGTGGGTTCAAATGAAGGATACCCTTAAAGAACTATTTTCCTTCAACTCTTAAAAAAAAAAAAAAAAAACAGTGGTGGTCTAGATGCAAACATGCAGAGATGGCATATAAATGTGCCTTAATAGACAAGTAGGCCAGGGTGGCTCTTAACAGCTCACACAAATAAATCACAGAAATCCTAGTTTTACTAGGATTCTGCTTGTTAGTACAACAGAGGGCAGAAAATCTTTTTCCATTTGGATATACAAGACTTTCTAGTTGCAGGTTTTCTCACCTCCTGAAGAACAGGTAGCATGGCCTCAGAAAACTGGCATCTGAAAGGGATCGGAATTCTATCATCCTCACCTTCAGGCTGAGAGACAGGTTGGGATGAAGCAAAGAATCCTTGTTTTGTATGACCAAGTCCACTCTGTAGGTTTTGTGATGATGACCCCTGGCCAAATGATAGAGAAGGGGGAACCAATGCTGCCTGGGCCAAAAGAGCTTCACCAGCAAGATATTTGGCTTGTCCTTTTGGATCTTTAACAGAACCTCTGGGATTAGAGGAAGGGGAAAGGTATAAAGAAATCTCCCCTCTCAAGGAAAAGACATGTCATCCATCCTCCAGGACTGGGGGCAAGGAATCATGAGGCAAAACAGCTTGAGCTACTTGTTGTGAATGGGGGCAAACAGGTCTATTTGAGGAATAATCAATTTGTGGACTATGTCTAGGAAAACCTCCTGTTCAACATCCATTTTTGAGGGTATTCCAGAGATCTGCTTAAGAAAATCTGCCAGGACATTGTCCTGAAAGGGAATGTAAACTACCTGTAGGGACAGGGTTGCTTTTACAGCCTGTTCCCATGCTAGAAGAGTCAGTCTGCATAGACTTCAATCCTTCTGCATATTTATGTACATCTGTTGTGTTGTCTGTGAAGAACCTGAGGGACCTGAACTGTATGTGTGTGAGAAAATCTCCAGGGCTTGAATGAGTGCCCTCATTTAATTCACATTGATATTTTATGTCCTTTGTTTTTGGGTCTGTTGCCCCTGGACTCTTAGGGAACCTGTCCATGCCCCCCCCCCCACACACGTTAGGTCTAAAGCATCTATGTGCAGTTCTGAAAGGGAACTGATGGCTTGAATGGAAAGCCTAGATTGAGCTGAACCTGAGATCCACCATTATAATTCTTTCTTCAGAAAAGGGAGAAATAGGAAATGAGTGTCCAAAGGGTAACAATGTTGAGACCAGAGAGATTTTAGGTACCACTGAATTTTTCTTGTATGTAGTTATGCAAAGTGAATTATGGGAATGGATGAAGCCATGAACTCCAGAACTCTGAGAATTTCTCTTACTAGGTAGACATGAAGAGGTAATAGGGATAAAAAGTATATGGAAGGGGACTGGACCTTCTCTTGTGGGAGAAAAGCCAGCATGAGATGATGGCTGTAGACTAGAAAGACCAGGTCCTATGCAGGGGGTCAATGCAGACTTTTTTTTTTTTTTTAAGATTTATAATAAACTCCAGACTCCATAGAAGGGAGCTAGTACAGCTGCAATACTTTAACAGAACTTCCAGGCAGGATGCCTGTATAAGCAGATCATTGAGGTACAGGAATATATGAGTTCTCTGAGTTTTGCAAAAGGCAATAGCAGGGGTCCGGTATTTTGTTAAAACTATGGGAGTTGTACATAACCAAAATGGTAAACCCGAGAAACAAAAGTATGATAAGTAAGCAGAAAGCCTTAGAAACATCCTGAAAGTATAAACGGGAATGTGGATATAAACACCCTTCAAATCCAAGGATGCCAGAAAAGCTTGTGGAAGTATGTAAAGAAAGCATTTTGCAAGAGGGCACATTCAGAAAAGCGTTGAGATGGGTACTGGGAAAAACTGTGAATAAAACCTTTTTCCTACATGCTGTGGGGGCACGAGTTCTACTATGCCTTGCTCATGAAGGCCCTGCAAGATATGAAGTAAGAGTTGCATCTGGTTGAGGAGATGGTGTAATACCTCTGAGGGGTGGAATATACTACCAGGTCATTTTGTAGCCTTGATGAATAATGGATAGGACCCACTTATCTGAAGTTACAAGCTGCTGAGCAGAAAAGGATGAGGTCAGCCTTTTTGACAGAGGGAGGGATGGATCAAGGGCAACAGGAGGTGGCAGTAAACTGGCTGATTGTGATGGAAAGAGAGGCCTCCCAGACTTGAGAGTCTCTAGCAGGTTTATCCTGAAATCTCTTTTATAGCATTTTTCTGCCCTTCTTTGTAGACCTAGTGTCCCTGTAAGTTCCACTTTTACCTGGGAATAAAGTAAGGAACATTTGCTTAAAATCATGTATTATTTCCATTGTTTTTGCAAGGATGGAAACAAGGAGTGTTAGTGGGACACTTGTCTTAGGTGCAGAAGGCTGAGGGTTTTATTCCCACATCAGCCAGACAGAGTTTTGACACTGAAGTGCAGAATAAAGGGGTGCTACACTCCTGATTGTGCCATCCAAATTAAGGCTTCATCTGCTTGAGTTGATAGTAGCTCATGTGGATGTAAGGAATCCCAAGGCACCCATGGAAAAGAGTAGGGGTCCTTTAACACAACATAAAAACTCTTTATAGATTTACAAAATGGACTTATTTACTGGCATATATACACAATTTTTTTTATTATTTTTCTTATAGCATTCTCATTGTTATTCTATTATAACTGATTCTCACTCCTTCCACAGCCAAAATCTATTTTTGCAATGTCTCCCAAAATCCATTTCTCATTAAACAAAATTGCATTCAATCTTTTACTCCAAATAACCCATATTACATAAATTCTTATCTACACTTCTTTCACATTAGCTTTAATTTCTCTCAGATTTAATAAGAGATTTATTATAGTCAACCAATTTCTGACTACAAGTTCTCAAGGCAAAATCATCAGCCATACTTTTACTTCCTTCTCAAAATCACCTTCAGTAATATTTAACCTACTTGCTCTCATGAACTGGCTTCATACTACACTTTTAAATACATGCTCTAGTTGCTGGCACATTTTTCTTAAAAATATTAGTTTCAAAGTTATTGATCAAACTCACAGTAATATCTAGAAAATTCACATATTCTTTTGAATATTTAATTTCAAAATGAAGAAAGTTTGTAGAATCATGTAAGGTTTCAACAAACATTAGTAGACTATGGACATCTGCCTTCCAAAGGAGAAATATGTCATCAACAATGATGCTGTGCTGATGAGGTCATAAGGCAGAAATATGCATATCAACAGCTACTGGGGTTTGGCTTTATTGGCCTGAAATTGTCCATTAAAATGACGAAACAAGTCATGGGCATTCAGAATCGCCAATTAGCTGAAACACCTGAAGTTCATAAGGATCATTTGCATATATTCCATGTGCCTCTGATACAAGAGGTTTGGGAGGTCACTTAGTTGTAGTTCTAGTTTTGCTGGAGTTTTCATTTTGCTTTTACTGATTGGTTTTTCAGTGACCTTCTCATTCATTGTTTTACTATGTGACACCTTAAACCTCTTGTATCAGAGGTATATCTCATGTTGCCTTTGATATAACAGGTTTATGGTATGTGGAAAGTCTAGCTTTGCTACATTTTTGTGTGTTTTTTAACCAATTGGTTTTCCTGTGTGACCTTTTTACCCATTGTTTTAGCTCATTTCTTTACTGGAAACTACCATACAAGACTGATCACTAGCCTGCATTAAACCCTGAACTAGAACCAGTAAACTATTCATATCCAAAGAAATTTGAGGAGGAGCAGATACATGGTTATTTTTCTGTTTCTTTTTGACAGGAAACACGAGGCCAATCATTTTATTAATGACAGTAGCAGCAGCTTCCCCGTGGATGGATACAGCATCCTGACAAAACAGAGAAGCCTTCCCTATTCCCTCTCCTAGGACTGACAAGAGTGGCTCTCCCTTGCCCACTGACAGGACCCCAAAAGCTGTAGAGAATGTAACTATCCCAAAGTCCATGCTGGCTGTATGGTGCTAAAGCAGAAGTTTCCGGGGTAAAGGATGAGCTGTCTGAAGTACAACAAATGGCACAACAGTGTCAACCACCTGTGGCTGAGGCAAATCGCTAGTCTGACATGATGGCAAAGGCTTTTGCTTAACTTTTTCTTTTTGTGGCTGAAAGGAAGACAGTCCATGGGACTAGTAGTCTGCTCCATGGTCAAACCAAAACTGGTTCCTCTTCTCCAGGGAAGATAAGCAGCAAATTGCAATATGCCAGCCACACAAAAGTAAAATAAAAGCAATTTCTCCACAGAAAAAAAAAAATGTCTTCATCTACTTTATAACTTCATAGGTAATTACTAGATTAGCTGCTCTTGTGGGCCATTTTCCCCCAAGGGTGAGAATCAAATACTGTACTTTATGTCCGTGACAAACACTTTAACCCTTATACAAACCAACCAGCTAGGTGATAGACTTGAGTATTGTGGCCATTACTTCGTGATGGCGAAGAGAGACAGTTAATCTGAGTGTAAAAAAACAAAGGTACTGAAATACCTACTGATATGCTTTTGCTGTGGCTGGGGGAAATCCACATGTATGAAAATAACGCTGGAATACATTAATCGCTATGAAACATCGATTAATGTATTCCATGTGTATAAAAACAAAGCTGGAATATATTAATCGGTGTTTCATAAAGCTCAGCTGCCCCTGACATCATTGTGGCAGCCACTAAATAATGACAATTATTTGGTTTTAGGTCTTCATATTCTTCAGATAATGCACAATAATGCATAACTTGTTATTGTAGCAGATGCTAAGTATATAAGAGCTCCGTTTTTGGCTTTGTCCCTACTAGTTGAGCCAAGTGGTTGAGACTGGTTGTTTTCACCTTTATCACAAGTTGATATCAGCAGTAGACAGAGGTGACTATGTCCTGGGTGGAGGTAGGTTGTGTGTGAAAGCACAGGACATTTATAGTAACAGTGATAATAACCATTAAATGGTATGTTAGAGGGAGGGGGAGTGTTTATGTCTGAGTAGCAAATTAAACTACATTTATAAATATTCGCTTTCTTCACAATCAAACAAGCAAAGTGCATGCAAGAAATGACTATTTTGTGTGTGTATGTGTGGGGGGTATGTTTTGTGTGCAAGAACCTAATCATCAATCTAGCTTATTAGGGGCAAAAAGAGTGTGTGCAGATGCATTTATGCACATGCAGCTGGAGCTCTATGAAGATCTTTTACTCTCTCTCTCCACCTTGAGCTTTGACTTGGTCCTTTTTCAAATATTTCAAGCTTTCCCACCTCTAGGTTTGGTCAAGCCATCCAAGTTATCACTCCAGCTGCATCCTAAGGAAAAACAAACACTAAAATATAGAGAAAATAGCCATAAAGTAGAAATGTATCTTACTCTTGTTGTGTCTTTTTCCTGCCTAATTTCAACCTTTGCAAGTCTTTTAACCTTCACATTACAAAGGTTACTTAGAAATGAGCTATGTAACATAAGTTGCTTCAGTAAATGTTAATCATATCAGAATGAAAAGAAGTGATGATCTCAGAATTAAAAAGTGAGTGGTGTAAATATGTTGCATGTCTGTGTAAATATACATATTTATGTAGGATACAGTGGTGGTATCTGCAAATATTTAAAATATGACTTGCATTACACTGTTTTCAAGTCGCACATTGATCTCATCTTGATTTTAAAAAATTGTCACTGACTGCATCTGTATATATTTATTTATATTAATTCCACTACTTATATGTGACACTGAATATTTGGTACTAGTATACTGTTTTTTTCTACTGGTACTCATGTATAACCCTAGGTCGAGGCTGTAAAGTGTCAGCTGATCAACCCAACTAGCCAGTTAGCAATATAAATACGGCATTAGTTATGTTAACTGGCTAGTTGGGTGGTCATCTGACACTTTGCAGCCATCACTCAGCATGATCCAAGTTGCTGACTGGGGAAGAGAAGGCATATAGCTCTGTGACCAGGAAATGATTGCCAAAGGGCCCCAGTTTTGGGAGGGACAGATCCACCCGGTCAGGGGAGGGTAGTTCATCTTCCCTACAGCAAGCATGCAGCTGGAGGAAGTGGTATAGGAGGAACAAAACCATCCTAATGAACTCCTGGATGCTCAGTTTCACTAGAAGAGGTGATGGTTGGCAGGCAGAAGGAAAAAAAAAAAACACCTGGGGGACACCCTTTTCCCATTTGGCTTAAAACATGTTTGCCTTCTTGTGAACAGGTGCTGATTTAGTTTGGATAATGCTCACAAAAAGTCTCTGAAAGATCAGTGACTGAATTGCAAACACAGTCTAACCATATCATGAATATAAAATTTATATAACTGTGCTTGTAAACTGTGCAGAACTGTTCTTTTTTTCTACTGTTGTAAACTGTGTAGAACTGCTATTCAACAGCAGAACTCGAAAAAGATCCACTATGATCAGTCCTCTACCCTAGTTAACAAGTAATAATAAATCAGCAGTAATAAAATATACAAAGGAACCAAGCACGGCTTAAAAGCAAAATAATAATTTTAATATTCAATTTAATGTTCGGAAAGTGCTTTCACGCCCTTTAATGGCACTTCATCAGATAAAAAAATAAAAAAACTTCAATAAAAATATGATTTAAATGCAATTAAATTCAGAAACACATGACCTTTAAATCATCAAATTACAATCTACCAAGCAATTACAAAGTACCCAACCTCTAAAACATAGCATCTCTTCATTTAAAGGTCCTATCTTAAAATAGGTCTAAAAGGGACCTTCTCATTCAAACACATTCCTTTATCAGCTTGTAGTTTAATGATCCACTTAATCTCATGTTTCTCCAGTGTTTCTAAAATTGCCTAGATGTAAATCTTCTCCAAGCAGCTTCTATAGCTTTGAATATAAAAACAAGGCAATCTGCATTCTCGCTAGTATGCATAGCTAGAGCATTCCTATTGTCTTGGGTGCGTATACTGCAGATATGTTCTCTAATCCGTTCTATAATTGAACAATTGGTCTTACCCACATAAAAAGATGAACATATCTCACAAGATGCTAGACAGACTAAGTGCCTAGCTGAGCAATCTGCATTAACTTTACATTTTACATGTGTAGCAGGATGCACAAACTGATTGCTAGTCAGTGTATCTGCTGAAGGTACATTTCATGCAAGGACAGGTACCTATAAGTACCTATAAAATCAACTTCAGTCTCGTTACCCTGTACATTATTTCTATAGCAAAGAATTCGCTTTATGGATTTTCTATTCTTGAAACTAAAATGCAGTTCTTTTCCCACCACCTGCCTAATCTTATCATCCGAAGTGAGAAATGGCCAGTTGTTCTCAATGATTCTGCATATATTACACACATCACTAGAGAAAATAAAGGAACAGAAACCTCTTGTCTATATCTAGCTTCAGTAACAGTTTCTGCAGCAAAATCATAATGTGCTGAAAAGTACTGCTTAGCTTGACTACATCTCATATGAATAGCATAGACTCCATCTGCTGTGTTTCTTTCATTCTATTCCCTCTGTTTTAGTTCATCTTTCATCACACTTAAAACATGAAGAAATTTCTCATCACTATCATTTAACCTAGAAAGTCTCATTCCTTGCCTTTTTAAAATGTTCCTATACACATAACCAGGGTGCAAACTATTTTTATGTAGTACAATATTTCTCCTACATATCTTTCTATACAGACCTGTCCCAAAAGACAGGTCAGAACATCCAAAAATGTTAACATCAAGAAAGGATATTTCACAAAAAGAATACTTATACATAAATTTCAAGTAAGAAGCTGTGGTATGAAGACAGTCAATAAACTCTCTCAGTTGCTCCAATGACCCAGTCCATAATATCCATAATATAAAAATGTCATCCATGAATCTTCTATGAAATCAAAGCAGATGAACAAATCTATTACTACCAAATACATAAGTATTCTCCCGTAGAGCTAAAAAGTACAGTTGTGTACCTACCATAAATGTAGATGTTCAAGTGTATTCACTGTTGCAGTCATTACACTTGGGTTATCCTGCTGGCAGGGGACCCGCAGTTGGCCCGAGTTCCAAAGTCTTGGTCCAGCGTCGGTTGCTGTCGCCTCTTCCCTGACGTCAGTGCGCCAGAGGTATAAAAGTTGCAACCGATGCCATTTTCTTCAGTTTTTCTTGCCCCAGATGTCAGGTGCCCCCAGATACAAAGGCTGAAAAGATAAAAATATGCCAAACAACCATGCATATATTACTATAAACATTTCCTTCATCTACAAGCAAATACACCACATAGGTTGTATAGAGTTGAGAAGTACAGAATAGTCCCAGCAAAGAGGGGGATGGTGGGTAACCTGGACTGCAACAGTGAATACACTCGAACATCTACATTTATGGTAGGTACACAACAGTACTATGTTCATCGTGTTTCACTGTTGCAGTCATTACACTTGGGTAGAATCCCAAAGCTGAGGTTGGGTGGCTGGGTCTAGATTGGATATGGCGAGGCTAACAAGCTCTGCAGAACTGCAGTGGCAAAGCCTGCTCTGGATTTGAAGTAGAGAGGTAGGTGGTAGTGCTTGGTAAAAGTGTGCTCTGAGCTCCAGGTTGCAGCTTCTAATATGTCTTTGGTTGGTACCCCTCTGAGGAAAGCTGCTGAAGTGGCTGCTGCTCTGGTAGAATGAGGCCTAATGCTCTTAGGCACAGATTTGTCATGTTGTGCATAACAGAAGTGGATGCAGTGTCCTATCCATTTGGATATTGTCTGCTTTGTAATAGGTTTTCCTTGTGATCCTGCAGCATATGCTACAAACAGTTGCTCATTTTTTCTGAAAGCTTTTGTTTTGTCCAAGTAAAATTGTAGCTGCCTGTGTATATCCAAAGCATGCAGAAGTATTTCCCCTTTATTCTGGGGATTTGGGTAGAAAGTAGGCAAATGAATGGTTTGGTTTAAGGCCACATTGGAGACCACTTTTGGCATGACTGTTGAGTTCGTCCTTAGAGAAACCCTGTCCTGGTGAAAAATAAGGAAAGGTTCCACAGCCATCAATGCCTGTAACTCTGAGACTCTTCTTACTGAAGTTATTGCTAGGAGCAGAGCAGTTTGCAATGACAAGAATTTTAGATCAGCTGTGCTGGCTGGTTCAAATGGAGGCAGTGTTAGTTTTTCTAAAATAAAATTGAGGTCCCAAGTAGGTACTGGTGCTCTCCTAGGGGGTCTTATATTCTTTGCCCCTCTGAGGTACTGTCGTAGTACAGGATGTGAAAAAATAGGAGGATCCGTATTGTAATGAGCTGAAATGGCAGAGGCATGGATTTTAATAGAAGAAGAAGAAGATAGGCCTTTGTCCAACATCTTAGGTATTGCAAAATCTGAGGTATATTAGGGACCAGTGGGTCGGGCCCTTGTGCCTGGTTCCAAGCACAGAATCTCTTCCATTTTGCTGCATAAGATTTCCTAGTGCTGGGTCTCCTGGCTTTCAAAATTACATCCATAACAGCTTTAGAGAGAGGTGCAGTCTGAGTGGCTACATTATCTGCCATGCTGCCAGGTTTAAGGTTCTGAGTTGACTGTACAGAATCTGATTGTTTTACTGTGTCAGAAGATGAGGGATTTGAGGTAGAGGCCAAGGTGGACCTTGGGACAAAGTCTTTAGGATTGGGTGCCAGTGCTGGCGTGGCCAGTCTGGTGCAATCAGGATCATTTTTGGCCTCTCTTGTCTGACTTTTAGAAGCACCTTGGTGAGAAGAGGCATTGGAGGGAAGGCATAGACTGTCAGGTTTTTCCAGCTGAAAGATAGAGCATCCACTTTCCATGCTTGAGAGTGATAAGTCCTTGTGCAAAATTTCTGTATTTGGCAATTGTGTCAGAAGATGAGGGATTTGAGGTCGAGGCCAAGGTGGACCTTGGGACAAAGTCTTTAGGATAATCAGGATCATTTTTGGCCTCGTCTGACTTTTAGAAGCACCTTGGTGAGAAAGGGCATTGGAGGAACAGCATAGACTGTCAGGTTTTTCCAGCTGAAAAATAGAGCATCCACTTTCCATGGTTGAGAGTGATAAGTCCTTGTGCAAAATTTCTGTATTTGGCAATTATGTCAGAAGATGAGGGATTTGAGGTAGAGGCCAAGGTGGACCTTGGGACAAAGTCTTTAGGATTCAGTCTGGTGCAATCAGGATCCTTTTTGGCCTCTCTTGTCTGACTTTTAGAAGCACCGTGGTGAGAAGAGGCACTGGAGGGAAGGCATAGACTGTCAGGTTTTTCCAGCTGAAAGATAGAGCATCCACTTTCCATGCTTGAGAGTGATAAGTCCTTGTGCAAAATTTCTGTATTTGGCAATTGTGAGGGGAGGCAAAAAGATCTATGTCTGGGCAACCCCATTCCCTTGTTATCATGGTGAACATGTGGATTTAGCTTCCATTCGTGATGATCCATGAGATTTCTGCTTAGTTCATCTGCCAGTCTATTTTTTGTTCCTGGCAGGAATTGTGCTTGCAGATGTACGTGGTAGGTCAGTGCTATATTCCACAAAGTCATGGCTTGTCTGCATAGGGGGTAGGAATGTGTGCCCCCTTGCTTGTTTATGTACCACATAACTGTGGTACTGTCCGTCTTTATTAATAATTGTCCTGGATGTATTAGGTCCTTGAAGGCTGTCAGGGCATTCTGTACAGCTAGGATCTCTTTTTGATTGATGTGAAGATGCATTTGTTCCTGGGGCCACGTGCCCTGAATTCATTTTCCTGCCGTATGTGCTCCCCAGGCATAATCCGATGCATCCATTGTTACTGTCTGCCTGGCTGTAGGTAAGGTGAAAGGCTGTCCCTTATTGTGGTGACAGGCCTGGGACCACCATCGAAACTCCTGTTGTAGGCAGGGAATCAAGGTTATGATTGTCTCTAGGCTGTGACAATGCTGAGTCCAAACACTTTTTAGATATCATTGTAGTTTCCTCATATGTAGTTTGGCATATGGAATTAGCAAAATGCAAGATGCCATGCAACCCAGGGCCTGCAGAATTTTTCTTGCAGGGAGCTGGGTCTTTGTTGCCATCATTTGAAATTAATGAGTCAGTTGCCTTTGTTTGTCTGGCATGAGATAAGCCATCTGGGCAGCTGTATTGAAGCTTGCACCCAGGAATATTATCTCTTGAGAGGGCACTAGTTTTGATTTCTTTTCATTTACTGTGTACCCTAGGCAAATTAGCAATCTTTTTACAAACGCCAGGTGCTTTAGAAGAATGTCCTTGCTCTCTGCTTGAATAAGGCAGTCGTCCAAGTAGGGATATATTTGAATTCCTTTTTGTCTGCAAAATGCAATTACTGGTGCCAGGCATTTTGTGAAGACCCTGGGTGCAGTAGATAAGCCAAAGGGTAGTGCAGAGAATTGGTAATGCATCGAGCCTGCTATAAATCTGAGGTATCTTCTGCACGTTTGTCTGATTGGGATGTGTAGGTATGCCTCCTTGAGATCCAAAGTAACTAGCCAAGCTTCCTTGCCCAGCATGGGCAGAAGTTGTTATAGTGTTAACATTTTGAATTTTGGAACATCCAGGAAAGTATTTAGGATTGACAGGTCCAGTATTGGTCGCCAGGCTTTGTCTTTTCTGGGTACTAAGAAAAGTCATGAGTAAAATCCTTGGCCCTGTTCTTCTTGTGGAACTTTTTGAATAACTCCCATATCCATAAATGCAGCAATCTGTTTTTGTGCCTCTGCCCATTGGTTTTGTGGCAGGTTTGGCATACCTTTTGGTTTTGGAAGCAAGTGGAACCTGTACCCTTGAGAAACTATATTCAACACCCATTGGTCTTGGGTGATCATGTGCCAATTTTTTGAGAAAAGTGCTAGCTTTCCCCCTAGGGGTGCTGTCAACTGGTAAGAGCTTGGCATTTACAGAGGGAAGTCATTGTGACTGTTTCCTATAAGGTTGTGATTTGTCTTCACCTCCTTTGGGGGCTGAAGCACCCCATTGTTTAGGTCTGTAGGAGCCTTCGGGCTGAGATCTGCCTCTTGGGCATCTGTATCTGCCTCTTTGTGGCCTGTCTGACACTGGAAAGGACCAATTTTTTGAAGGCCAGTTTCTGCTAAATCTAGGTGGTTGAACCTGTAAGAAATCTTTCACAGTTTGCATTGACTTTGCTTTATCCTCCATTTTCTTTAACACCTCTTCTGCCTTAACACCAAACAAAGTATCATGCTGTAGTGGAGCATCCAATAATTTTACTTTAACATGGTCAGGTAAACTTTGTTCTTTCAACCAATCATGTCTTCGAATAACTGAGCCTGTAACTGCAGCTCTACAAGAAGCCTCTAATGAATCAAAACCACATTGCAGAGTATGCTTTCCCACTTGTTCAACTGCATGCAATAAATCCTGCATTTCTTTACTGTCAGGACTTTCTATATTTGTAACCATTTTCTGCTTTAACAATGCCATGAGATACTGTTGATATTTAAGCATGTGAAACTGACAGTTTAAAGCTCTTACAGCTAAAGTGGCAGAAGTGTAAACTCCCCCCATCTGTCCAGAGCTCTGGAATCCCTATATGAGGGGACAGGATTTTTGGCAGTGGAAGCTTTAACCCCTTTAGGACCCTGAGAAATTGTTTCTGGGTCTGCAGTGGGGTTTTTGTAAAGAAATTTATGAGAGTCAGGGACCCTGTAGTACCTGTCTGGCTTTACTGGTGCAGGGGGTAAAGAATCTGGAGACAGACTGGATTCAGAAAAAAACATCATCTACAATATCAAGCACAGGGGGGATAGCCAGGGGCCTGTGCTGAGGCAATAAAAGGAAATCTCTGAGCCTTTTCTTGGATTCTGAGTAATCCTGGCACTCCCAATGGAAATGTTCCCTCATGGTGTGCAGGGTTTCCCCAAAAGAGTAATCCTCAGGCGGTGAGGCTGAAGAAATGGACTCTTCAGCATCATAGTCTTCATAGGGAGAGAGAGAATAGCCCTGGTCAGAAGAAGAATCAGAGGAAATGGAAACCTGATCAGAGGAATCATAATCAGTATCTTGCCTAGGCCCTTTTGTCAGGAGGGGGATGGGAGCCCCTGATTAGAGTAATAAGGTCTTTGGCCATTTTAAGCATCTGTTTCTTTGGCATGGATGACTGTTCTGGAGAATGCTGCAATTGTTTCCTTCTCTTTAATGGTGTTTTTGACTTTGCCTTTGTTTCTGTAGTATCTTTAATTGTAAGCTGTGAAGGTCCGAAAACACCCTCAGAAGCCGGTGCCTGCTCAGCCGCCCTGGACCCATCTGAGGGTATAGTTTCCGTAGGCCCAATACCTTGAGTTTCTACAGGCCTCAGTGTCTCCACGTGGCTGTCGGTTACTGTCTGTGGCTCTGAGGTAGTGGGTGTCAGGGGCTGCGAAAGCGCCCCACTGAGAACCGGCGACTGGCCTAGAAGAGGCTTCATCGTCGGTTTTGGACATCGGATGCCTGTCTTTTTCTTTGCCTTTGCGTTTTTTATACATTCCAGTCGTCGGTTGTTCTGACGGCATTGTGTAATTAAATCTTCATCCAAAATCATGTAAAGCAAAATCAAACCGACGTTTAATAGTGCGTTTATTGAATCTAGCACAAAACTGACAACTAGTAACGTCGTGGTCAGGGCCTAGGCAAGGAATGCATTAAGAGTGAAAGTCCTTATGAGGTATTTGCTTCCCACAAGAAATACAATTGTTAACTTTTACTGACATCGGTCTGGAGCAAGAAAAAGTTTCCCCAACGGGGTACTTAGCTTTATTGAAGACTTCGGTTCTGAAATTCAATTTTGAAAATCTCAGGAGTCGGCTGACCGGCACTTGCGAACTGCTTTTGCTTCGGGCACCGCGCGGCAAGAAAGACTGGAGAAAATGGCATCGGTTGCAACTTTTATACCCCTGGCACACTGACGTCAGGGAAGACGTGACAGCAACCGACGCCGGACCATGACTTTGGAACTCGGGCCAACTGTGGGTCGCCTGCCAGCAGGATAACCCAAGTGTAATGACTGCAACAGTGAAACATGATGAACATCCGTATTAGCGTAGCTATTGGCACATGCTATGCCCAACATCAGCAAATACAAACCATCAAATAAGAATACATTACTTTCAAGGATTAATTCTTAAAACAAATGCATCAAATCAATCTGTCAAGTAGAGTATTGACTATACTGACTCAAAATTAACTTAACTGACTCAATTCCTAAAGAATTGGGGATTACTGTAAAAACAGAAGAAATATCCATGGTGACCATCAAACAATCAGGTGGTAGATTATTCCTCATAAGATATAAATCATGCAAGAAATGTTTGGTATCCCCTTAATACAGTACTGAATGTGACTAGGATAGGTCTAATCTGCTTCTTTACATAGATCGGAAAAAGCTCAGTGAGCCAACCACACTCGAAGACTATAGGTCTAAATGAAGGAGTAAAAGGGTCTTTGTGTACCTTTGGAAGACCATGAAAATTTGGAAGTACTGGAAACTCAATAATAAAATATCTAAACAGATCATGGGAAATCAGACCATTTAAAAAACAATCATATATTGCATTATGTACCAAGTTGGTCAAATTATTAATGTCTTCAACACAAATTAAATTATACATAAATGTATCTGAAAGCATTTGTTTCACAGCAGATAAAACTTTCTGTCCATTACTACTTTACCCCCTCCTTTGTTGGTTGGGAGTATAGAGATATCACAGGGATTCTGTAAACTGATCAAAGCATCACATTCAGGCTTAGCAAAATTGTAAAAACTCTTACCCTGAAAGTTACTATTAAACATTTCAATCAAATCAGTCTCACATTTCTTACTGAATGCATCAAGTAAAGGTTGCATTATTGGCATAAAAGTACCTTTTTTTTAATATACTAGAATCATTGCTATTAGAAAAAAATGTACTAAGCATAACATTACGTGCAAAAAGTTTAGGGTCTGTTACAATCTCACTTAAATCAGTGTTCTTGGCTGGAATAAAGGACAAACTTTTTTCCAGCAGAGAAGTCTGGGATGCAGTCAGTTCTAGTAGATATATTCCACACTAGAGATTGGCTACCTGTTCTTACATTCATTTGATAGTTTTCTGTTTGCCCATTTCTGCTGTTTCCTTCCTCCTCTTCCTCCCACAACACTGCAAGTGGCTCTTCGAACATGATCTCATTCCCCTTATGGGCAGTAGAAAATAGGGAAAAACCTGATTCTTTTCCAACTATGTTTTTCTCTGAACATCTGGGTGCTTAGATTGTGTTGATGGCAGCTCCAAGGTGTTAACAGATGTAGAGGCAAGACATCTTGAAACATTTGTCTCAGGTATGGAGGCATGACATTCAGATGCATTCGTCTCAGATATCATAGCTGTATCAGTTGAAACAGTAGATTCGACATTCAATTTTGTTGGTCTTATCTTGCCCATAATCTTGGGCCACGAAAAAACACTACCATTCTTAAAGTCAGAGCTCTAACTTCTTCCTCTTGGAATTCCGCAGGCGAAACTCATATGAAGAAACATTGTCCATGACTTCATCAAGAGTAGAATTCTACAATTCCCATGGATACTGACTACATAGACACTGCTGTTGCTTACTAATGTCTTCAAGCAGTTTATCTTCTATCAGCTTAAGGAATTCAATCAAGAGCATGATGTATTCAAAACTCATTTCAAGATTCAAGCATTACCATTTCACAAGCAGCTATAGATATGTCTCACCATAACTGGGCATCTTTAATACCCTCAGCCCCCTAAGTATTACTTATTTATTTTTTTATTTATTTAACATTTGTTGACCGGGAATGTCCGACTAGGTTCCACAGATCCTGTTTTCAGCGGAGGCCCGGGGAGAAATGCTCCAGAAGCATGTCTTTAGAATGTGGGAGGAAACCGAGTACCCCAGAGAGGAAACCTAAACGCGGGAGAACATGCAAACTCCACACAGAAGGCACCCCAGCCAAGAATCGAACCGGAGAACCTCTTGCTGTGAGGCGACAGCATTAACCGCTGCACCACTGCGCCGCCTGAAATTATTACTTGAAATTAAAGGCATGCTTCAAGATGTAAACGCTGCCATTGCAAGTGTTTCAGTCTATACAAATTGTTCTCATAACTTCTAAAGACAATGCACTGCTGTTCAGTACTAAACTCAACAGAGTATCCCTGTATATTAGACTCAAAAGACTGCTGAACCAACAGTGGATTAAAGTCAGCTTGTAAGAAACTTACAGAAATGATCCATCTTATTACTAGAGTTCACTGGATTAAAATGCAATTCAATATTTAAGCCTTCTGCCATACTCCGCAGGGAATACAAAATACAACTAGCAGGCTAAAAACAATACCACTGCAAAAAGGTAGTTCCTGGAATAAAAAACATATCAGCAACAATAAAATATACAAATGAACCAAGCATGGCTTAAAAGCACAACAATTTTAATATTCAATTTAATGTTTGGTAAGCACTTTCACATCCTTCAATAGCACTTCATCAGACCAAAAATATAAAACTTAATTTATTTATTTTTATTATTTATGTTATTTATCATTTGTTGACCGGGAAAGTCCGACTAGGTTCCACAGAGCCTGTTTTCAGCGGAGGCCCGGGGAGAAATGCTCCAGATACATGTCTTTGGAATTAAAAACATCATGATTTAAATACAAATTCAGAAACACATGACATATCATCAAATCACAATCTACCAAGCAATTACAAAGTAACCAACCATAAAACATAGTATCTCTTCATTTAAAAAGGCCCACCAATTTTAAAATAGGTCTTAAAGGGACCTTCCCATTCAAACCCACTCCTTTATTAGTCTGTAGCTTAATGATCCATTTAATCAACATAATCTTGGTTGTGTCTGTGGCTACACTTTGCTATAAAATGATGTTTTGACAGCATGACCAATCACTTCTTATTTGAAGATTACAGTCAGTGTCCTCAGTCAGTAATTAGCCATCACCACAAGGGTAAGGGGTGGAATATTTGGTTCAGTTTCCCTTTGATACGTAAAAGGAAAAAAATGAACTTAAGCTTTGATAAAGTAGAACTAATGGCAAATTTGGCAATAATATCTAGTATAATCTAAATACATTATCCTACCCAGGTTATAAGACAGACTTTCTTTGATTCTGTCATTTCTGTAAATTGTATTGGGTTCTTCATCATCTATTTGTATGTTCTACTTAATACTCCCATCAAAAATCCTGACAATGAGAGTAGTATGAATCACTCCAACTCCATCTGCCATTTTCCTTTTTGGTACTTTCATTTAATCTACTCAAACAATAGTTTCATCAAAGAAAGAATATTCAATGTTGGATGTACGGAGCTCAAAAACAAATTAAGCCAACAGTGTCACATCACCTATCTTGGCATGTCAACATGGAAGAGAGTTCAACATATCCTGATTATTTCAGGATTGCAATAACTGTCATGTACAACTATCCAAAGAAAGATAAAATCCTTCCAAATGCTTTCACAGTACCGTCACCCCCCCCAAAAAAAAAACACACACAACAGAGAAGGAAAGTAGCTAATGGGATGTTCCATCCTCTTTGTCCTTTATTGTAAGGAAGTGCCAGTGGATTTAAAAGACCAGGAATTAAAATGGTACCACACCCTCCTTCTGACATATTTTTCCGTAAATGTAATAAATAAGTTTCATCTACTTAAGGCTTTACAGGGTCATTTGCTGACAGCCCTTAAAAACTGAAAAACACTCAAAGAATGATAAAGGACTACTGTTCAGAAAAAGAAACAGTACTCTCTATAAAAATAACACTCAAAACAGTTTGGCATTCCATAAAATATTTTTATTTACAATCCAAACCAGAAATCTTGATGTTTACATCTGTCCTAAAAATTATATGAAACAAAACTGGCAGAAAATATATTCCAAATTTCTTATAGTAAATATTCCCCTACAAAAAAGTGACATTTGCCAAAGTTAGAGCTCTGACCTGTATGTATTGTGTACCAGCACTTTTCAGACATGAAGCAGGATATTTTTTCATAATTAAAACAAATCTACTTAAACCCAAGAATGAACTACAAAAAAATAATGTTTATACCTTGCCCAAAATCATGCAATATTCAGCCTTTGTGTTACAAAACATGTTACAATTAAATAAGTAATTTTAGCTTTTTATAGTACAGTGAGAAAGTAAGCTTTCTGGCTGGATGGAAAAGAAATAAAATAGTAACACACATTCAAGACAATGACAAAAAAAAAAAGGAAACGCCCTGTTATTTTACAAGTCTGTGCTTCACACAAAATAAAACAATCTGAACATGGCACAGTGCTACACAGACTAATTGCAATTCTGGAAGCCCTACTCTTGAAAGAATATTTATTAATTCCTCTGAAAAAAAATGTACTACATTATTTATACAGTGCATCATATTTTGCAAGACAATCACAAACGGTTCTCATCCTGTTACAGAAGTGATGATGAAGTTTAAGAATATGTAACGATAAATACTTTCACTATTTCTCTGGTTTTTACAGGCACTTCACAAAATTACCTTTTATAAAACAAACCTTCAAGTTACATAGTCTCTACATTCCATTATATTTCCTGGCTGCACACTCCACATTTACTGAACAATTAATTCTGATCTCTCCATATATGCAGACTGTAAAATGCCCTTCACTGATAAGATGACATTCATAGATGTTCCTTTTGCAGTCATGCCAAACACTTTGAATTACTCTCATCACAGTCAACTGCAATCAACACTTGTCGAAGTCGATACTTAAAGAAGTTACATTTCAGGCTGTGACAGAGCAATGACAATGCACAGGCTTTGTATGCGTCTCACTGTAATTTACATTTAAATGCAGTACTGAGAGTGGAGCCCATTCAACAGCACACATTTAGTATAGTATGCTAGCTACCACAGCATTTTCGTTTTTTTTGCACTACTTCAGCAGCACTGTTTTAACTTTGGCATTTAACTGCTTTCAACAATGTAATGAGAAAAGTGATGGTACGATACACGGGAGTTGGGTTACTGGTCTTCCATGTGTACGCAGGTGTGTATGTTTGCAAGTTGATTTCTGATGGGGCAACATATCTTGAAATGTAAACAAAAGTGTACAAGTGAGCCAGCAAATAATGTAAATGCAGTTCTAGTAATGAATGTTAAATTACTAGCTGTCAAATTAAAGACTTCTAGTTTTAGAATGGTGGTATGAGTACTGCAGCATTAGCTGCATGTTTAGGATATAAATTGCAGAATCAAGAACAGTTACTTCAGAAAGGGGTAGCAGCAAGGAAATTTGATGAACAAATATACATTTTTTGGCTAGCCCCCTAGATATAACTACAGAACATAAACAAATAAAATACTACCAGTATCATACAAAAACGTTGGCCTGATATGAACACTGAAACTGACATTTAAACAGTTTTATCCAGTACGTTCATGCACAATGTCGATAACGTTTCTACTGTGGTAAAAGAAAAAAATCTGTGAATGCATGGCCAGAAAGACTACTGGTCAAGCACTGCGGAGAGATGCCAGCACCATTGCTGCACTAATATACAGCAGACTACCCATTTACGTATGGATACAAACCTCATGCTAGTACATGCACACAGCTCTAGCAAAAGAAAGTGACATACAGTAGTTTATCTATATGACATCTGAAATAATGCTGCATTTACAGACCTCTATCTGAAGGACATTTTTTGCCAGTTTTTGCCTAACCACATATTTGTTTTCAAAGTGCAGTAAAACCAGATTAAAAGCAAGAAATATGGCTTACACAATAAATACCTGAAGACAATTCATTAACTTAATTTCATTTACACAATGAAAAAAACAAAATATTTTCCTAGCAGTATGTGCAATTTTAACATTACACACTATTACGGAGAAGTTCTACAGCCGATGCAGAGTCATTATTTTTTTATAGCCATGATAATGACTTCCTCAACAAAAACTCAACACAAAAAAGTCACCAATAATATTATATCTTTACTAGTTTTGTTTACTCTGGAAGATGTAAGGCTCAAAACTATGCTTTAAAAGGCTATTTAACAGAAAGACAAACCAAACTTAAATTTTATTCTGAGTACACATAACTTAATAAAAAAAGGAAAAACAAGTCTTGACAAATTTGTGGCAAACTATGACTCCATTAAGGTGGGAATATATTTTAGGCACAGCTAAAAATATTGTGTGTTTGTGTCCGTGTACAATTATGACCTGCTAGAAAATTGATAACATGATCTCTTGAGAAAGCCATAGTCTACGGGTCATTTACTTTGAATATCCATCTGGTATTCATCTGGAAAGCTTCCCAACACATTTTCTCCTAGCAGCTCACACCCACACCACACAGGGAGAGGAAGTCTGACTTCTTAGTTCTTTCCCCTTAGCAGCAAGGTGAATGAGAAGCAAGAAACTAGAGCAAATAATAATTTGCAAAATAAAAAACTCTAATGTTACTGTATGTACCTACATAAATAACTTCCTACTGAGACAGTCTCAAGTTTTAGGCAATACATTTTAAATAAGTCCTGAGCAGTGAATACTAGAGAGGGGAATCATGACGGACACAAATTAGGAATGTAGGTCCTGCAAAACAACTCTGTTAGATTCTGCACTTCTCCTCCATATGACATAATTCATGCTATGATGACTACTGAAAGTGTGCATTTTTAAGATATTTTCTTTGTGGAGGCACTTCGGAATTGGACTTATTTGCACTGCTAGCAAAGCTTTTCAGTTTTTGCTTCAGCCTAGGTCCTAAGATTTTCATTCTGAGGCCAAGGTGTTTCACCATGTTAATAATCTGAAGCCTCAAGAACCAGTAACAGACCAAGATTGCCTACAGCAGTGCAAAACACAATGTTCTGCCAAATTTGTGGCTGTTATATCGTGACTTTGTCTACTCCAAGCTCAATAATGGAAACTTAAAGCATGAAATAATGCACACCTGATGGAACATGAAAGTTCAACATAAATCCAGCCTCCTGAGTAATATCTTTCCAGCACTTCAGCACAATGGAAATTTCTCACCAAAATAAACACCCTGACTCACTTTGATATCTGATATCACCCTCACCAAAAATTGGTAACATGGTGTGCAGACAGACTTTGTCCTTGTGAAAAATGAGAAAATTCCTCACACCCTTTTTAAGTTGTGAAACAAACTCAACGGAGTAAAAACAATGGCATTTACAAATTAAAATGCCCTGTGTAAGAAGTGGGGACATCATACAAAGTATGAAAAATTCTGAAAGTTAAAACACCAGAACAGAGACTTTATCCTTAATGGAGGGGGTACAAATATAGAAGACAATTTTTTCACAATGAGTCTGGAACAGGGCCATGATCCTCCCTTCAACTCACGAATGATCAACCTCAAAGGTGTAACAAATGACAGCTTTGGCTTTCTTACTAATAAAGGAAGCCTAGATTAAGCTGTCTGACAAAAGTGAATCCAAACCCATGGCCAGGCAGTAAAGCATTTCCTTTCTGTTGAATTCATGCTTACAAATAATATAAAGCAGCCTTTTTGAGCTGCACAAGCAAAAGTCCACTTGAGTGGAACACAGGTTCTCTGACAACTTCTGGAGAAATTGAAAGCAATTAAACATGTGTGAGAAAAAAAAAATCATTCCTACTTTCTCTTGTTAAGCCTAGAAAAGGTAGCTCTGAATATTAGTGAATGGAGAAAAATTGTCTATGGACTTTCCTTTCCATGAAAGACAGGAAGACAAAGGATTTAGCCAGAAAAAGTAAATAGGTTCATACCAGGGCTAACTTTCTTTGTGAGCCATTTTAAGCCTAGTTAATTATCTCATCTGAGAATCAAACCTTGTATCTATAAGGTAAACACCTGAACCATTATGCCAACCCCCTAAACACAAACCTCAAAACACAAGTCTTTACAGAGAAAATTCTTGAACCTTACTCAAAGATAAAGAAGCTTGACATTCCTATCAGGGCAAATAAGTCAGTTTTCTAAAGTGCACCAAATTATAACATCTAGGACTTTCAAAATGAAAGGCCTCTTCTGTGGCTCTTCTACGGGAATGTGCTGCTAAGTGTGCATATCCCAGGGAATGGTTGGCTGACCGTAAGTGTATGTGTCATTAATCCCTTCCAATTCTGAAAGCATCCAAAGCCTTGTGACACAAATGTTGATGTAGCATGCCACCACCAAATTACTTTTTCATACTAATGATCTCCTCTAGGAAAAACAGGGCCTGATGGTGTTAGAACTGCAGCCCATGTTTTCATGGTTGCCAAGGTGCCGAGTTTTGGGGAGGCTTTCTACCTCCGCTGCTGCATGTGTTATCAATCTGTACTTTGTTTTCCATGACAAATGGCGTACAAGTACAGAGAATGTCCAGGATGTCAACATACATGCCTGAGCAGGTTCAAACAACATCCCCTTAGAGCCGTTTCCACTTAACACTGAAGGCTCAGTAGGCAAACTTCCAACAAACAGTTCAAGAAATAACTGCAAAAGCTAATGTCATACAATGTTTAGCAGTCATAAAGATGAATTTGTGTTTATCAGACATGAAAATTCCTGAACTCATCGAGGACTACATTCACCTTGAAAAGAAGAATGCAATGTCCTGCACTGTCAGAAAGCCAATCTACCAGTTCCAGTTAGAATGCAAGTTCTGAACAAAGTGCAGCTTAAGGGAAGTGTAAGCAATTGCTGGATGACAAAGTACTTGAACATTTTAAAAAGACTTGCGATATGACAGTAATCCAAAGGGCAGGCAGAGTCAGCATCTTGGGACAAGGCATCTGTCTGCACTACCAGCAAAGTACAGTCGTGTACACTTACCATAAATGTAAATGTTCGAGTGTATTCACTGTTGCAGTCATTACATTAGGGTATTCAGCTGGCAGGTTGCCCTCAGTCAGCCTGATTAACGGTCTTGAGTCCTACGTCGGTTGCTGTCCCTTCTTCCATGATGTCAGGTCGTCAGGGGTATAAAACATGCAGCCGACGCCATTTACATCAGTTCTTCTTGCCCCAGATGTCAGTTGCCCCGCAAGTGGGGAGCAAAATATATATATATATATATATATATATATATATATATATATATATATATATATATATAATTTAGAACACAAAAACATATACCGCCAAACAAAAGCAAATACACCAAAAAGGCTTTTAAGCATAGTAAAAGAAAGGAGAGGTATAGTAAGAGAAAAACAGGGGGCTGGAGGGTGGGTAACCAGGACTGCAACAGTGAATACACTCGAACATCTACATTTATGGTAAGTGTACACAACTGTACTATGTTCTTCGTGTTTCACTGTTGCAGTCATTACATTTGGGTAGATTCCCAAAGCTATGGTTGGGAGGATGGATTTATACAGAATTAGGAGCAGCTATAAGGCCCTGCAGGACAGCAGTGGCAAAGCCAGCTCTGGATTTAGAGAAGAAGAGAGGTAAATGGTAATGTTTGGTGAACGTATGAATTGAGCTCCAGGTAGTAACTTCTAGAATGTCTCTGGTAGGAACCCCTCTGAGAAAGGCTGCAGAAGTAGATGCAGCCATGGTGGAATGAGATCTGATCCCCTTGGGGATAGGTTTACCATGGTGCACATAGCAGAAACTAATACAATGGCTTATCCACTTAGAAACAGTCTGCTTTGAAATAGGTTTTCCCTCTGCCCCTACAGCAAATGCCACTAATAGTTGCTCAAATTTTCTTAGAGGTTTTGTCCTGTTTAAGCAGAATCTAAGTTGTCTGTGTACATCCAATGAATGCAGAATCCACTCACCCTTGTTCTGTTGATTGGGAAAGAAAGTTGGCAGATGAATGGTCTGATTAAGAGCCACACTGGATATCACCTTAGGCATGAAAGATGGATTGGTCCTGAGAGCCACCCTGTCCGGATGAAAAATAATGAAAGGCTCCACTGTCATAAGAGCCTGTAATTCTGAAATCCTTCTATCTGAAGTGACTGCTAAAAGGAAAGCTATTTTCCAGGATAGAAATTTTAAATCTTCAGTAGCTGCTGGCTCAAAAGGATGTAGAGTGAGTTTTTCCAAAAGAAAATTGAGGTCCCATGCAGGAGTTAGTGCTCTCCTGGGAGGTCTTCTTTCACTGACATCGGTAAGAGGCAAGAAAAAGTTTCCCCAACGGGGTATTTAGCTTTTAGTTGAAGACTTCGGTTCTGAAACTCAAAAAAGAAAATTTCAGGAGTCGGCCGACTGGCACTTGAGAACTGCTTCTGCTTCGGGTACCGTGCGGCAAGAAGGACTAATGTAAATGGCGTCGGCTGCATGTTTTATACCCCTGACATCATGGAAGTAGGGACAGCAACTGACACAGGACCCAAGACGTTGTTAATTAGGCCGACTGAGGGCAACCTGCCAGCAGATTACCCTAATGTAATGACTGCAACAGTGAAACACGAAGAACATCCTATGTTCAAGCAGAAACATGAATGGTGGCAGGGATAAGACACTTTGCAACCTCACCATTTCTTCACGTAAGGAAAATTGACGTCATCTTTGAAATGTTGCTCTCGTATTAAATTTTTAGTGGAGGTCTGACCGATGTGGGACATATCCAACATAGTAAGGAGGACAGTTTCAGATGGTAGCAATCCTTGTAGATGAGCACGATGCCCTCCAGTTTGCACTCCATTTCACTCCAGCTCAGGAAGCACTTCAAAGAACTTACAGGGATTAAAATGGGTGGAAAAATGAAAACTCAAGAGTTTAGCTCGACAAACAAAACCTGCTCCTCTCCACTGAAATTTCACTCACCTAACAGAACACGCTTGGTTGAACCAAAGGACACCCAAAAAAGAAATCACCATGTAAGGGTGGATTAAAAATATTGTTTTAAGATAACCTTAAGAAGCTGAGTACAAGCATGGTTACTCAGGATATACAGAAGATCATGCCCTATGCAGAAGATTCATTTTCTTTCACTGGAAGAAGGAAATGATACTTGCATTGCCACCATTCAAAACATTAATACAATAAAGCTTTGGCTTTAAAAGGCCATTGTGGTCATTAGCCTAGTAAACACCAATGTACTTATGAACAAATTCCTTTAGATCACAGATGGAAGACCCTGTCCCTATTTTCTCAACTAAGAAAAGCACAGAATAGAAGGATATCATGCTACTTGTTTTGGGCACTCATCTGTGTGACACTCAGACCAAAGAATGAAGAAAATTGTCTTTAGGCAAGGGTACCAAATATATATCATCATACTAGCAACCAAATGGCTGCTATATCTATGTTACTAAAGTTGACACACTTACATCAACAAACAAATGTCTAAGTGCTTCTGTGCATGCTCTATGGCTAATCTTTGGAGCATGCATGCAAGAAGATAGTGTTCATGCAACCGTGCATCAACAGCGTGGGGAGCTGCACCCCCAAACCTCTCTCCTGCTAACTACGAGATCTCACAATCCCCAGAGAAAGGGCATATTACACAACCTCCAGGACTGCCCATTCTTGCACAACTGTCAACCATCTGTACTGTCGACCAAAGTGCATTGACAATACAGAGACAGATTTTTAATAAACACATGCATACGCATATATGAGACAGGTGTACACTTATAACCTACAAACCAATCCAAGAAGGCATTAGTAGCCATCCCCAACTTATGACAGTATGGAACAGCTACCCCAAACTTATAGGAGAATTTGCTGACAGCAATAGTTCATGCATTAAAATACTGCTGTGGTCTAGTGTACACAATGAAAACATCCAAATAAGAAATGGGCCTGCAACAGAAACCTCATTACACACCAATACTCAAGCTTTAAATGTTTACAGTGAGCACAGTCATGCCCAATCATTACTCACAAACTGTGCACATGCATGTGTAATAGTCGATCCCCACTTAAGCACGGAGATGCAAGAATTGCTTTACAAGTTGCTCATGCTTTAGGTATCTGTTTGAAAGAAGGGGTTATTACTGGGGGGAGGTCTGGCACTGTCAAAGGCAGTCAAGAAGAAGGTTCTTAAAGACTAGGAATGGGATGGAGGAACACTTAGACATGGGTCTATTCTTGAAATCATCTCTGAAAAACTATGGCTTCTGAAAGGAGGTGGGGAACTTCAGTACAACAGCATCTGAGCATCACAGATTTGAAAGGTATTATAAAATCAACAATATATTTTATTATGCCATTGGCACGCACTGGTAGATTCCAGAAGGCATATCAGACATTAGAATCTCTTCTTACACTTGCCTTGCCAAGTACTGTCCTATTTAATGAATACACCAAACCACCTGTTTTGTTGCACGGTAAGGTCAGAAGAAACTGTAGCTTTCCCAGTACAGCTGTGCAAATGATTTCTTAACAAGCATGTGCAATATCAATCTGTACTATGTGCAACTGTAAACACTGAACTAGGAAATTATATAATCTGAATCAAGGACCTCTATTCCTTACTCAGTGGTTTGAGGCCACACTCAGGGATGGATCCATCTCATTCATACAGTCTGTAAATAAGAATGTGATTAAACAAAAACACATCTCTGCTGCATTTAGCACCAAGTCATCTAGTGAAGTCATTCCACTCTGATTCCACAAGAAGTTTTAAAACTGTAATACAATTTACAATTATGATTATTTTTTAATCTGCATGATGTGGTACTAAAATGCATGCAATTATATTCCTGCCAAGATCATAAGTAATGTATCCACATGATCTTAAGGGCAAAATAAAGTTTACAGGTTCTGTGTGCACACCAAATGACACAAATTTGAAATGAATGTGATAAAAACACAGGATTGTGCATTCATTGCGTATGTCTGTATACATAACTGACCTTTTTTAGCAAGAAACATGCTCATCACAACAGCACTACATATAAACTACAAAACAATATCAACTTAAAATATATTTGGGTAATTAAGCCATATAGAAAAGTGTCAGGAACTAATTTAGCTGTGATAAAACTAGCTGGAATTCACTGACAATGTTTACACAGTTAAGCATGACAGTGCTATTTAACAAAATTACATATTGTGCCCAGAACCACTATGGCTCCATTTTGTGTGTGTGTGTGTGTGTGTGTGTGTGTATGTATACGTGTATATATTATATGATCAATCTTAATATACATTTTTTATAAAAATATAATTCCCTATTCAACTTTAGTGATAAGAGGACGCATCCGAAATCTTACTAAAAACTGAACAGTAGTTCAAACTATCAGAAGTAACAACTTTCCTTGGTACATAAGTACGACAGAAGAAATAAATTCACCTTAACAGCAGTGTAAGTAACCAATCCCAGCAGGAATACAGACAGGCAATATTTCAAGTGGTACTAATGCAACAATACATTTTTTTGACAGAACATCAGTTTGAATAGGAGTTCAAAAACTCAGAAAATGCAAGACAAAAATTAGATTTTGTTGTACAATGCAAATTTTTTTGCTTCTCTCTAATAATACTTAATGTGCCTATTTTGTCTTCATTTATAACAGAAGAGGTAGGAGAAGATTACAGAAAAGTAAATTAAACCAAATGTTCTCAAAGATATGACATTATTAAAATTTCAATGTTCCTATATTGTAAAATGCCATATGCATATTTCTTTTTTAAGACGGACATACTCAAATTACAATAATTTGAAATAAACTGCAGCATGTAAGATAATGGATAAGTAAGAAAAATATCTGGAAAAAAGGCAAGAGTTATAAGCTTGTATCTACATATACTGGTCTAGAACAAATCCCAAGATAATACACAGTTTTATACTTTTTCCAGTAAGGAATGTGAATAAATTATTATTGGGAATGGACAAAGTATTCCTTACCTTGATCATATCCACAGTAATCGGACAATTCTATAAATCAGTGTTTGTATGCATGTCAGCAGACAGGGAAACTATTTTATTTTACATAATTATAAAGCCCCTTTGTACATATAAAGAAAAACATGGCGCTATAGCACACGTTCTACAGTGCTAAAAGGCAAGTTTAACTAACACTGATATTTTACTACACATACAAAGACTACAGAGTTCAGTGAACCAATATCCCTTCCTCTCATACTGGTGACTGGGGGAAAGTTACATAAGAATCAAAAGAACGCAAACCAACACAAAAGACATTTCCATTTATATTATGCATAGGCATAAAATTGCACATCAGGGATTTAAATTCCTAACATTGTAGCACCCCTCTAACTAAGGCTAGAGCGCAACACTGGGGCTTTTGCTGGAAAAGCCTACCTGAAAATATTCAAAGAAAGACAGCTTAAAAGTACTAGATGAAATGTTATCTTATAAATCCTCAATGAGATACTGATATCACGTGCAGTACATTGTTCCTGCAACCTAAATGATATACAGAGGGAATTAAGGTTCAAAAGAACATTCAGCGATCTTAGACCATTACGATAGAAAATTACATTCAGTGATCCTCGAAAAGATAAGCAACTTCTGAATATAGGAGACAGCAACATCAGGAACACATTTCTGGTCAGCTGAATGAATGAAATAACAGTCTCAGTACATCTTTGGCACTTTTGTTGAACTTTGCTTCCTACTGTCTTATTTTTCAGGTATGCGGTACTGTGAAGGTTTTTAGTTTGCACGTGCAGGCATTTCTTCTAAAATCTCCTCTAGCAATGTTTGGTCAGTCTGCTTCTGCTCCTCTTCCTTTCGCTTTTTAACTGTTGAAATCATGGCATTCTCCTGAGTCAATTCTTTAGCGAGGATTGAGGTAACTGCGTTGCCTGCTCTTTTGTTAGCTAAATAGAGAGAGAACAATGTTAATACCTGGAACGCACCAAACTTGGCTAAGAATTCCATAAGACATATTAGTGCCTATGTAAGTTAGAACAGCAGAAGAAGTTGGAAAAAAGACTTATTATAAAATTAGAATTCAAGCAAACACTAACAGGCAGCCAACACAAAAAATTCTCCTACTGTTAATGACTGCTTAACAAAAGTAGTGCACGTGTGTAAAAAGACAGATAATATATAACTACATCATCAAACTTTGAATGCTCTTATGAGCATAAGTATAAACAGTGATCATTTTAGAACAAATCTAAAATGATCGCAAACAAAACTAAAACTTTCTTTTTTTGCAGGGGAGCAAATTCCCACTCCCTGCTAATTATAAATACCAACTCCAAGATCACACAACAGTGGGGTAAGGGCAAATTCCCTTAACTTGTTGTAAAATGATCTCATACAATATGCTACAGGCAAAAATTCCATACAAAAGAATGTTCGCTGTAACTTAAAAGTTAAAAAAAATTTGCTCTAGTGATCTACAACCATGCAGACATACACACATACATATGTGTGTGTGTGTGTATGTATATATATATATATATACATATATATATATATATATATATATATATATGTGTGTGTGTGTGTGTGTATATATATATATATATATATATATATATATATATATACATACATATGTGTGTGTGTGTGTGTGTGTGTGTATGCATGTATTTATTTTTCATTTTTGACCAGGAAAGTCCAACTCGATGTATGTCCATTTTCAACGGAAGCCCGGGGAGAAAAACTCCAAAGACTAATAACAAGAATTACATATATTATAATGACTTTTTAAACTAATAAAAACTTAATTAACAGTGAACTATTAAGACACATTAAAACACATTTATAAACAGATTATAAAAACAGAACATTGACAGAACAAACAAACTAGGGTAGGGTAGTGATCTTTAGCCTAGGCAAATTCTTCATTAGGAAGAGTTTGAAAAGAGAAATACACAGCAAGAGGACTACAATAGTTATAGGCTTTAAATTGATCAGTAAAGAGGGGACAGGATCAGTCAGGATTAGAGCATGAGCAAAGCCATCGGGATTTTATGAAGATTCTTAGTTGTTTCTTGAACAGAGGCATGGATGTAAGGGATGTTAGTTCTCTTGGAAGCTTATTCCAAGAGTAACCAATGGAGTTAGAAAACATGCAGTCCCCATATGTATGTACACACACACAAATATGACACATGAAGAAAGCTTAATGAGCCTTTAAAATATTATAATTTGCTCCAATTAATGTACTGTAATAATGAGTACGAACGAAGTCAATATTTTGCCAGTTAAAACAGACTGTATGTGTACACAGACTTTAATATGACGATGTACAATAGATTTTCCTATCATTCTTGTAGCGAGTTAGCAAACTGCAGTCACAGATACACAGTTTAGTTCTCCCATTATCTAAACAGGCATAACTAACAAATGAGTGTGGGAAAAACTCCGCAGTTGTAGTCCTGCATACAAAGATAATTCTCAGCGGTATAGACTATACTGCCCACAATCATGTTAACTGTGCAGTAGGGTAGCAAGCCTAACCAGGTTTGATGAAGCACTCACAGGTACATGCATAATTAAAGGTGTTCTTTAAGTAGTTTTATGAATTAAGCTATATTACTGACGCTCCTAAATTTATACGGGAACCTGCTCTATACAACTGGGAAAGTCTACTTTTGATTTATAACTTATTTTCGAGAGCTGGGTGGCAACTGTCATGAATCAGTTTAAAGGCAAGTTTAACAGCAAGGAGGTTGGTCTGTCAGTTACTGGATGCAACCGTGTTCAGAGCTTGGACTTAAGTGTTTGAATCTCACAATTTTATTTTCTGCCTTTTGCAGGATGGTGGCGTTCTGAACTGATAGGTAGAAGGCAAACATTGGTGCTGCATATTCAAGTTTAGGTAAGAAAATATTAATGGATATAGCGCATCTTGCATCAGTAGTGAGTAGATGAGAAATTTTGTAGGCTATTCTTAGCAGAGCAAGCACACTTAATTCTAACAGTATGTAAATAATACCTCATTTTTGTTAATACTGTTATCTTATCTTATTATTTGGCATCTTATATGCCCAGGTCCCATCTCACTCCCAAGTTAAACTGTAATAAATAAATTCAATAAATAAATAAATAAATAATGTATCGATTTACCTTTCTACTTGCCAAGGAGTGTCTTGATAAGAATCCATATGGTGATTTGTTGAATCTGATCTGGCTATATTTTTGTTGACTAACATGAATATACTGCCACCTTGCCTGTTCTGTTACCAGTAAATAGACAGTAGTAGTTTTAAGATTCTTCCTGTAATCCAGCCAGTATTGCTGTCAAGGCCATCTCTTATTTAAGCTTCATGCATTAAGGCTGCCTACAGAAAGAAATTTTAGGAGGGTATACAGATAGAAGTGATAGTTGTAGAAACAGAATCTGTGAACGTCCCACTGTTAAGAAGAAAGTCACCTGACAGGATTAAAATAGCAGACAGGCTGACTAGTAATGTTTGGGGGCAAGGAAGAAAAGAAAGTGAGTGGAGTGCTGTGGCCTGATTTGGTTTAAGAGGTGAAGCACAGTAATCCACCAAGCATGTATTTGAAAAGGGATGACTATAACTTTATGTCTAGTAAAGATGCAGGCTTATCGGCAGGAGGAGTTGATTCAGTGTGTTTTGGAGGATGACTATTCATTGTACACCAGGCAGAAAAGAAGTAAATATATTCCATTCTTTAGGGAATGTTGAGAAACAGGCATGACAGTCAAACTGCTGTACCCAGCCATCTTCAAAATACTTTCCCTGGATGGACAAAATAATTTTCTGATGAAGTACATGCTAAGGAGGAAATACAAAAGTTTGTCCAAAAAAGGGTGAGCTGTGAAACAGGAGGAGGTTCTCCTTTATGTCCTTCTGGGGATAGGGACTACAGAGAGACTGAACCTGTGAAATCTTTTCCACTGTTTCAATGGAAAATGCCTGAGAGAAGGAAGAAATCGTAAGAATCAACTGAAGATTTGCAAATACATCGGAACTGAAACAGACACAGAATTTGGGAGATGGTGATGAACAGAAATAAAGCTAGTAACTTGGAAATTGACAACTGTAGGGTAATAAAGTAATAACTATATTTGTGAAATATGACAGAACAAGAAAATTTGAAAATATTGGACTTCCTTGGAATATGGTACATTTGTAGGAAACTTTAAAGCATACGTCCTGCTTCATGTTATTCATGCTTGGGGAATAAAATCAGTAACTTGGAAACTGACAAATCTGGGATTACAAAGCAATAATGATACTTGTGAAACATGGCAAAGATTTGGAAATACTGAATTTTCGTGGACTTTGTTGAACTTGAAGGAGACTCTAACACACATGCCCTACTTCATGTCGGTAATCTTCAGAAAAATACTTGGGAGAGGGAAAGAGGCGGAAGAAGATAAACTGTAAGTCATTTTTTTCCCTTAACAGTACTACTTTAATGGTGCATGGCTTTCTTTGCAAGCTATGAAGAAGTGTGTTTTAAGTTATTTTTAAATGTAATGGCGATACTAACATAAACAGGTACTTTTTCCCCTCCTCCTCCTTTTTTCTTTTTCAGTTTTAAGAAATGTAAGCATTGCAAAATAAAAAAAAAGGAGTGAGAAAGAGTCTGGTTAAGAGAATATAACAAAAGAAAAACTGGTGTGCTTTTTCTCATTCTTGCATAGGAGAATGACTGGTCAAGGCACTTGGCTTTATCCAGTAACACGTTTTAATAGAAAGTAAGTAAATGAAAAAGAATACTGAATATTACAAAGCTTTTTTTTTCTGGTAAACAACGTATCCTTAGCAGTTTTGTGTCTGTTTTGCATGTCCCTAGAAGACAATCTGATAAAGAGAAATGGCTTAGAGAACGTGTTTACTGAACGCATTCAATTGTTTTCTCAGCTGGGAGAGCTATAACAATAAGACAAAACTAGACAGCACTTACTAAAAGCACAGACTGTACCATGTGTCTTAGCATGAATGAAATTTCTTTTTGGTTAACCCTAGTCTGTCTGTATGGCTATCAGTTTAGAACTTTTGTTCTTATTAGGAAGGTAAACTTCAAATTATTAAGATGTACATAGTTTTGTGTGTTATTATGAAGTTAATACGCTTTAGTGGGTATTGGTGGGGTGTTTGTTTTTTTTGTTTGAGGGCTTTCAGTACAACAAAAGTTTTGTAAGATGTGACATAGGCTCAAATGGATATGACAAGAAACAAACGTATAAAAAAACAAGCTGCCAAACAATATATACATGTGACATAAAAGTTGGAACTACACATTTAACAAAAAAAGCAGTTATACACAAAATGTGGAAACAACACTATAAGAAAATGGTGCTTTCTGTAATGTCTTGAAATTTGAAAGGTCTCACAGATGAATACAAAAAGAAAGATGCTACGGGAGACGCACCTGGAAACAAACATGTGAATTTGATAAAGAAAGGTTTTCAGGATGGTTACTCAGCAGAATACCTGGGGCAAAGTTAAAAAGGAGTACTTATATTAATTGCAATAGGAGCTCCAATAGTTCTTAAAAATAAATAGATAAATCCTTAATTTGTTCTGCTATATAGGCTTAGAAGTTTCTTCCTTTTATTGCACAGCTGCTTAGTGCTTGAGGAAAATCATGCTGGTTTGATTTAAACATCTCCATTTGCTTGGATCTAGCTGAGACTCCCAATTTAATACATTTGTCCAGGTGCAAGTACAACTTCTCAGGATAACTCTTTGCAGTATCAGCATTATGAGCAAAACCGTTACATTCAAATTTAGAGGTTCCAAAGAACTGTAGGAGATTTACATGTTTGAAGTCCTCAAATTCAGATATTTTTTTTTTTTTTTTTTTTTTTTTTTTACAACTCACTTTTCTTCCTTCTTACCAAACAGGTTTACCAAGCAATCCTTCCATGTTCCCCATCTACACCCCCTTTTTGGCTGTAGCCATGCTACCTATATTAATGATGCTGGGTTGTGGTCATTAGAAGCCACAGCCACTGTACTGCAAAGTCTCAGAAGTATAACTAGGGTGGGACGAAAGTGCTAGGAGATGACTAGCAGATTTTACTTTAATTTTTTTTTTTGCTCCTCACGTAAATGTGATGGCAGGCAGTACAGCATCAGGGCTTTAGGACCTGACATTCTTCCTTAGGAGGGAAGGAACACCAAATCACAGAATTGCCTTTTTTTTTTCTTTCACATAAAAAGTGAGGTCATACGGCATTAGGACCTGGCATTCCTGCTTAGAAGAGAAGGGAGGAGGACTAGATCGAAAATGGATGTTTTTTTTTTTTTCTGGCTCCCCAACCTAGTGTTGAGGGGTAAGTTTGGACACCACCACCACCACTTACCAAATTATCCAACTATGTCTCTACTGAGTCCCAGCAACTCATAACATTAAATACTTTATGAGAAAAAATAGATTAAAATGCTTCGCTTGTGAACACTGCAAGTTTATGCTTATTTTGAAGAAGGAAATGCAGAAAGGAATTCAGTTTGGAACACAAAAGAGAAAGTCAGAAAAACTGAAGTGGGAAATTTTACATCAGAAAAGCTTTACTATCTGAAACAAATTGCTATGGATTTTATGAAGAAAGGCTACTTGGCATTTGCCTAAAATTTCAGGAATTCAACTTACGCAAAAACTCATGTAGCTGAAATGTAGCAAGACTATACAAGAAAAAGGGGCAAAAACAAAATTCACCCAAGGAAATGCTATTTTTGAAGGTAATAGCCAGCACCAGTAGAAACCAAACCACCACTTACATGGTTGCAGCTAGCATTTTTGGAACCGTACACCAAATTTTTAAAACATAGACACCAACCAAAGACAGTACAATTTTTCAATAATGAAAAATCCAGAAATGATAGCTTATACAGAAAACAAATTAGCCAATTAGGGCATTCTTAATATATGCATATGAAATATACAACTTAATAACAAAGCCAGCTACATGTAACTATACTATGGCTTTTTACTTTTCAAAGTTGGCACATCTCACTGCACAAATAAATTACTGTAAAAGTTGTACACAAGAACATATATGGCTTTCACTTGGTTATGTCACAGACCACTATCAAGTCACAAAACGTACAAGCAGAAATGAAATTTAAGTGCCCAAACATTCCTTTCAAAGTAGCTTATTTGATGCAAATTCCTCAGAAGTTTGCTTATTACATATAAGGAAAACTGCAGATTTGTTTCCACGGATAGTTTAGCTTTTATAATGCATGCATATTTTCCTTCAGTTATATCTTTGATATTGGTTGTTTCACATACTTTCCTGCTGCCTGCCAACCATCAGCTCTCCTGCAATTAATCAATCCATGCGTTCCACCCATGGAGCAAGAACTGATGAGGAGGAGGAGACAATCACCCAGGCATCACGGGTTCTCTTTTTGCCCCTAGCCTCTCCCTCAGCAGCAGACTTGTGCACTCATTGATACAGGAAGTTACGTGTGGGTGACTACTGTCCATTTTCCTTGACGGTCACCACACTAACTGACCTCTGTCATGCCAAGGCACACCCCAGGTCTATATTCTGCATATTGTGCAACTCTTCAAGTAGATGCTGGACCACCACCTTCACTACAGGGTGTCTGAAAGCTGCCATCAACAGCTGATGCCTACCCTCCACTGTTGGTTCCTTCAGTGCCCTGGCTGATAGTCAGTTCCAGACTGTTGGTTCACAATCAATAATGGTTCATCTTTCTGCACTATGGAGGAGACTACTTCAACACATTTTTAAACACCTTTATTGAATTAGCACTTGTGACACAGGCAAACTTACATTTATATAAAAGTAATCAAACCACAACAAGTTCACATTTCCAAATATTATATTATATATCACATATAGTTTTTATATATGCTATAATTACATAAATTCAATTCCTGCCTTCTCTTAATTCTCATTCTTCCTCCAAACATTTTTCTGCCTGTATTGTTCCCATAGTTTTCATTTTTTTCTATGTAATTTACTCCTACCCCTTTCTAAAGATCCCAGATGTTCATCGTGTTTCACTGTTGCAGTCATAACTGTAGGGTGCTCCTGCCGGCAGGCAGCCCGAGGTCGGCCAGAATCCCAAAGTCTGGGTCCGGCGTCGGCTGTACAAGCTAGTACCCTGACGTCAGTACGCTCTGGTACATAGCCCTCAGCCGACGCCATCTTCTCCAGTCTTTCTTGCAGTGCTGTGGAAAGCAGCTCGCAAGTCGTTGGTTGGCGATTTTCGAACAGCGTATTTTGTTGTTGTCGGTCCGAAGTTCTTACTTCTCTTCTCAAAGCTAAGTACCCCGTTGGGGAATCTTTTTCTTGTTCCTCCGATGTCAGAAAAAGTTAATAATTGTAGAACGCGTGGGAAACAAATACCTCATAAAGATTTCCACTCTTACTGTCTACCTTGCTTAGGCCCTGACCACGACGTTTCTTGTTGTCGGTTCTGTGCCAGGTTCAACTCTCGTACTATCAAGCGCAGGTACGACTGGGCTCTAAATTATTTTGGCAGACGCTTCAATTATAGAATGTCGTCGGACACTACCGGAATTCAAAAAAAAGCGCAAAGACAAGGACAGGCCTCAGAGGTCCAAACAGGACTCGTTGCAGCTGGAGCCAGCGTCCGGTTCGGCTGTCGTCAGTGAGGCGCTTTTGCAGCCCCTGTCGTCCGCCACTTCTGAACCGATGGCCGATACGGACTCCCATGGGGAGCCATCAAGGCCTACTATTTTAACTGCTGCAGGACCTTCGGACATCGCTCCCTCAGATGGGTCCGGAACCGCTGTGCAGGTACCGGCTTCTGAGGGGGTTTTCAGGCCTACTCACATCACTATTTCAAAGGCAAAGACAGAGACTCATGTTAAGTCTAAAGTTCCTGCTCAAGCTGCTTCTGAATCTACTCCCAGGACACAGAAGCAATTATTAAAGATGGCTGAAGATTTACTTACAATGATTAGAGGTTCTCACCCCCCACCTGAGAAAAGGCCTCAACAGGATGTTCCTCTGGATTCCTCTGACCAGGCTTCTGTATCTTCTCTCTCTTCCTCTGATCAGGAATATTCTTTTCCTCCTTATGAGGATTCGGATGCTGAGGACTCCTTGCCCTCTGCCTCTCCGCCTGAAGATTTCTCTTTTGGGGAAACCTTGCATGAGATGAGGGAACATTTTCATTGGGAAGGTCAGGAGTATTCTGCTTCCAAGAAGAGGCTTAGAGAATTTCTTCTTCTTCCTCAGCATAGGCCTTTAGCTATCCCTCCTGTTCTTGACATTGTGGATGATGCTTTTTCTGAGGCTAATTTGAATCCTGGTTCCATGCCTCCTGCTCCTTCTAAGCCTGATAGATTTTATAGGGTTCCTGACTCTCATTTATTCTTATTTAAGAACCCTTCTGCGGATCCTGAGACTATTTCTCAGGGCTCTAAGGCTGCTAAGGTTGCTACTTCTAAAAATCCTATTCCCTCTGAGAAGGATTCTCGTGCTTTAGACAGGTGGGGAAAAAAGGTATATACTTCTGCTACCCTGTCTGTAAGGGCTTTAAATTGCCAGTTTCATATGTTTAAGTATCAGCAATTTCTTTTGTCTGTTTTAAAGCAAAAGCTTGCTTCCCTTCCTGCATGTGCAGAGGATAAGGAACTTCAGTATGTATTGCATGCAACTGAACAAGTTAACAAACATAGTTTGCATTGTGGTTTTGATGCTTTGGATGCTTCTTGCAGGGCTGCAGCCTCTGGTACTGTTATCAGGAGACATGCCTGGCTTTGTGAACAAAGTTTACCTGAACAGGTTAAGGCTAAGTTATTAGATGCCCCTGTTCAACATGATGTTCTTTTGGTTCTAAGGCTGAGGAGGTTATTAAAAAGATGGAAGAAAAGGCAAAATCTATGCAAACTGTAAAAGATTTTTTTGCAAGTTCAGCCTCCTAGATTTTCCAGGAATTGGCCCTCCAAAAATTGGTCCTTTCCCACGTCTGACAGGCCTCAAAGGGGAAGATATAGATGCTCCAGAGGTCGTGGACAAGCTCAGGCCTCTTACAGATCTAGACAATGGACTGCTTCTTCACCTAGAAGGGGAGAAGACAGATCCCAATCTCAAAGAAAGCAAACTCAATGACTCTCTCGGTTGGGCTACAGGACCCCTTCACCTGGATGCCCCTCTCGGAGGAAAACTGTCTCTTTTTTACAGAAATTGGACTCATATTACCCAGGACAGATGGGTATTGGACGTGATTTTAAAAGGTTACAAATTCCACTTTCATACTCTGCCAAGGGCTTACGGTTGGCCAGATCTGCCAAAACATCAATGGTCAGAGGCCTTAAATCAAGTGGATGCTCTTCTGGCCATGCGAGCCATAGAGCCTGTTCCACTCTCAGAGATGGGAAAAGGGTTTTATTCAAGACTATTTCTGGTTCCAAGAAAACAAAACTCATGGAGACCTACTCTGGACCTTTCTGTGTTAAGCACCTTTTTGGAAATTCCAAAATTCAAGATGCTTACTCTGCAGCAACTACTTCCAATGCTCTCTCAGGATGCCTGGATGGTGACATTGGACTTAAAGGAAGCTTACTTACACATTCCCATCAGACAGGAACGCAGGAAATTCCTCAGATTCAAGGCAGGTTCGAGACACTTTCAATTCTCTGTACTGCCCTTTGGTTTATCTACTGCGCCCAGTGTCTTTACCAAGTGCCTGGCACCAGTAGTGGCTTATTGCAGACTTCAGGGGATTCAGATTTACCCCTATTTGGACGACTGCCTTATTCAGGCGGACAGCAAGGATCTTCTACTTCAACATCTGAAATTTGTTCAACGTCTTTTCCTCCTACTGGGATTCTCAGTGAACACAAAAAAGTCACATTTGATCCCTTCTCAACAAATGGTATTCTTGGGAGCCCTCTTAAATACAACCTTACAAAGGGCCTTCCTCACTCCAGAAAAACAAACACAGCTGGCTTCGATTTTCAACACCTTGGCAACTCTATCTCAGCTCACTGCAAGGAAATTCCTGCAGACACTGGGCTACATGGCTTCCTGCATTCTGTTGATTCCAAATGCAAGGCTTCATATGAGAAAGCTTCAATGGTATCTGAAAAGTGTATGTTCACAGCATTACCACGATCTGGACATTCTGATTCCTCTGATCCCCTGCCTCCAGAAGGAGTTCCTCTGGTGGTCCAGGGTGTGTGCTTTAAACGAAGGAAAGCCTTTTCGTCTACCTCAACCTACTCAAATCCTAACCACGGATGCCTCAGATTATGCTTGGGGAGCACATTTTCTAGGAAATTGCCAGCAGGGAACCTGGACAAAGGACCATCTTCACTGGCACATCAATCTGAAGAAAATGTTGGCAGTTCAAAATGCTCTTCTAGCCTTCAAGAATTTTTTGCAACCAGGGCCTCTGCTAATTCGCACAGACAACACCACAGTCATGTGGTACATAAACAAGCAGGGGGGGTTCTCATTCGTACCCCCTTTGCAGACTACCTATGGCTTTATGGGACACAGCTCTAAATTTGAATTTACATCTCCAGGCTCAATTCATTCCAGGAGAACAGAATCTCTTAGCGGACAGCCTGAGCAGAAACATTTCAGATCCTCACGAATGGATGATAGACACCAACTTATTCAACAGGATTACTGCAGTTTGGGGATGTCCCCAGATAGATCTGTTTGCATCCCATCTCAATCATCAGCTGCCTCGTTTTTGCACCAGGTCCTTCCACAAAATGGCTTGGAAAGTGGATGCCCTGTCCTTCAGCTGGAGAAGCCTTTCGGGATATGCCTTCCCTCCTCTTCCTCTTCTACCTCGGGTATTACTGAAGATAAAACAGGACAAGCCCAAGTTCCTCATCTTGATTGCTCCAAATTGGCCTCGACAGTTTTGGTATCCAACTTTAAGGCAACTGTTCCTGGAGCCTCCTTGGATTCTCCCTCTGAACCCTTCTCTTCTGTCCCAGCATCAGGGTCAGTTACTACATTCCAATCTCAAGACCCTTTGCCTGGCAGCTTGGCTCTTCAAAGGAATTTGATTTCCTCTAGTCTTCCCAAACAAGTTTTGGATGTTCTTCTGGAAGCTAGACGGCCTAGCACTAGGAAATCCTATGCCTCTAAATGGAAGAGGTTTTGTATTTGGATGCAGGACCGAGGCTCGGACCCTCTGGTTCCTGATCTCTCTTCTATTTTGCTTTACCTTTCGGATCTTTTGTCTAAAGGACTTTTTTTCTTCCATTAAAATTCATGCTTCTGCTATTTCTGCTCATTTCAATTCTGATCCTCCTGTTTTTTCTCATCCTTTGGTGAGACAATTTTTGAGAGGGGCTAAGAATTTGCGGCTTCCCAGGACCCCTCCTGTTCCTGCTTGGGATCTTAATTATGTTTTAGAAAAACTTACTTTGCCTCCTTTTGAGCCTGCTGCATCTACAGATATTAAGTTTTTATCTTGGAAGACAGTTCTTTTGTTGGCTTTGACTTCTGCCAGAAGGGTCTCAGAGTTGCAAGCTCTCATGGCTGTGGAACCATACCTTATTTTCCACCAGGACAGAGTATCCTTGAGGACCAATCCTACTTTCATGCCCAAGGTGATTTCGAAAGTGGCTTTAAATCAAACAATTCACCTTCCTACCTTCTTTCCTAATCCTCAAAATAAAGGGGAAAGGATTTTGCATTCCTTGGACGTGCACAGACAGTTACGATTTTACTTGGACAAGACTAAAGAGTTCAGAAAATCTAACCAATTGTTTGTTTCTTTTGCCTCCAGTTCTCTTGGAAAGGCTATTTCCAAATGGATTTCTTATGGAATCAGATTTTGTTACACTCATCATGGGAAACAGTTTCCAGGTACTGTGAGAAGTCATTCTACTAGAGCAGCTGCTACTTCTACAGCTTTTCTCAGAGGAGTTCCTACCAAGGATATCTTGGAAGCTGCCACTTGGAGTTCTGTGCATACTTTTTCCAAGCACTACAATCTCCCTCTGTATTCTAAGACCAGGGCAGGCTTTGCCTCTGCTGTTTTGCAGGGTCTTCTTGCTGCCCCTTCTTCTATCTAAACCTCCTCCCTTTTTCACTGCTTTGGGATTCCACCCTACAGTTATGACTGCAACAGTGAAACACGATGAACATAGTACAGTTGTGTACACCTACCATAAATGTAGATGTTCGAGTGTCTTCACTGTTGCAGTCGGTGTTTCCCTCCCTCCTATCCCCTCTTTTTCTCTTTTGTGGTGTATTTGTGTTTCCTTGTTGGATTCATTTTTTTGATTTATTGGGGTCTTCTGACATCTAGGGCAAGAAAGGCTGGAGAAGATGGCGTCGGCTGAGGGCTATGTACCAGAGCGTACTGACGTCAGGGTACTAGCTTGTACAGCCGACGCCGGACCCAGACTTTGGGATTCTGGCCGACCTCGGGCTGCCTGCCGGCAGGAGCACCCTACAGTTATGACTGCAACAGTGAAGACACTCGAACATCTACATTTATGGTAGGTGTACACAACTGTACTTTCCTGTTCTTTTATCTTTGTTACGATATTCACTACTGCAGCAGCCACTACAATTAAACTTAATAAGGCCTTACTATGTGTAGGCAATTCAGATACTGTATCCCAGCTCAAAAAAATCACTACCCTGCAATCCAGATGTCTTCTTCCCATTCCATTACCTTTCCTTCTCTTAATTATTTGTTGCCAATACTTTGGTTCGTCTGCCAGCTTTGCCTGCAAATTCCAGCTCCATCTTGCCTATTCTCTGTATCCCCAATGGCAGTCATCCCTATCAGCAGAATCTTTCTCCACTCCCGTGTTGGCTTAGTTCTTATTATAACTTCTGTTACTTTACGAATATAATACTTTACATGACCATTGTTTATTGTTGTTCTCCTTAAGCATCTGAGTCTTCAACACATTTTTGTTAATATTAAACATTAATAAGTTTTACACCCTTTTGCCTTCACCATAATTACTCCAAAATGTTCATGGGCTCACTGAAATACTTTTTCTACAGCTAACAGATGGTGGGAGCACTCAATGTTTTTACTAAACTGAAATGTAGTTAACAATCCAGTTAGTGAAGCAGTTAATTTCTAGTATTCTTGCCAAATAAGTACAGCTGCTTACAACTTTAAAGAAAAATGTGCATCTTTGTTTTGAACAAGTTTTGCTACAGTCTGCTAGAATTCACATTTCATTTGTAACAGATCAGAAAGATTATTTACATGGGATTACAGTGAATTTCCCCCCTTCCCACTGCTACACACCATGGAATTGGCGCATACGTTTGGTGGGGGCTTACCTTCTGCAAACATTTTTTGGCGTGTGTGATTAATTTCATGTTCTTTTTGTTTAAATCATCTGTAATTGCTGAGGTAAGTTTCTGTGAATGTCTTCTGACTTTAAGCAGTGGAAATGTTTTAATAAAGTTATAAGTGCTGCTCTCTTTTACTAATGACCTGACCTAAGAATGCCTGGATTGTACTCTCCCCACTAAGCAGATGAGCCATCGCTTATTTGAGTTACCACTTTCCCCAAGGAAACTAAAAAACTCATTCAACAAAAGTTTTAACACTATACATAAATAATTCACCACACAGCATATATAAGAAAACATCATCAGCTAAGATCTTCCATAAATGGCAGCTGAACAGTCAAACTGGTAACTGATTATAAAATGTAAGTGTATCGGACTGCACTGTCAACAACTTTTCAAATGCTGCTATATAACACAAGCAGTCAGGCACCACCAAGCTGTCTCTCAGCTATTAGGAACCTATGAAAATATTAGCAAAACTATAGGCTCTAAGCTTATAAATCAAACTGGGTCTGGGTTCTTCCACATTCACCAGCTACAGTATGAAATACACCATTTCAATTGATAGGTGTAAGACATTACATTCAGTGGACGTTCACGTCCCATGTTACTCGGAGAGCACCAGTGCTCAGTTTGTGGTAAAATGCTCTTTCGTCCACTCAAACAGCCTACCTAGACCTGGCCAAGGCATTTGACACAATACCTCACTCAGGCATTGCAGACGAACTCACAAAATTAGGCATAAACCAATAAGTCACCTGATGAACTGCCTGCTGACTCACTGATAGGGCACAAGAAATTAGAATAGGGGAATCCACCTCCATAATGAGGCTAGTCACTAGCACAGTCCCACAAGAATTGGTGCTACAGTCTCTCCTTTTTGGCATCTACTTCCCTGAAGTCAAGGCAAATTTCAAGGGTCTCTGGCGGACCAACTACGCAGATGACTGCAAACTAGGTGTAGTCAGTGAATCCCCTAGGAAAGACAGCCACCCCTGGAAATTACTACATTTATAATACACCCCTAAAAGTAGACTGAATGGTCAGGGAGATCTGGGAATGCATACTGACAGTAACCTGACCTTTGACCACCACTTGTATACTGTAGTCAGAAATCATTCTACATTGCACAATTTACAAATAACAAGATCAAGGAGGTCACTGTTCCACACTGTACCAGGCTCTCATTAGACCAATCACACAGTACAAAGCACCCTTTAGCGTGTACCTGACCAAGCTATGAAACAGCTCAACAGACCACACAGATTCTTCACAAAATACATGGAGTAAACAAGTCTTGTGCAGATCATCTCAAAACATTATTCCTGTCCTTGGTCACTTACAGACTGCTGCTCTACGATCTATGCCTAGCCTACAAGGCATTCTCTGATCTAAACTGATGGATTTACTGCACGTCCGTAAAGCAAACAGCATCAGAAAAACAAGTTCTAAGGACCTAAACCTGGTCTACCACATAAAAAGGACATGCTGGAGGAACAAGTATGTGTCTCAATGGTTAGCCCTTCCTTGGATCTGTCTTTCCATCCATGTGAAGCAATGCTCATCCATAATCATATTCAAATGCATCTTTGAACAATAGCTGGGAAACCACAAATTTACTGCTGGTTTGGCACCTATGACCCTAACAAACAGGGTCAGCCTGTAAATGCTTGATGCATCTCTAGTGTAATTGTAAAACTCCTTGGGGTATTGATACATGTTATCAATATTTTGGTAAATTTGGGTTAAACTTGGCTAGTCTTAAAATAGTTCCTGGGCACAGCCCATACCTCTCAAATGCACAGTGTTTCATAGAATGTCCATATTTTTGCTTCATATGTTTGGAAAATTATGGTTTTCTGGCAAATCATCAGAAAATCATTGAGGAATGAAGTCCGAAAATAATGACAGATATTTGAGTTGCAGACTTCATACATTCAGACAATGTACGTCAATGCAAAAATATGTTATTCTATCAATTTTCTAAGTTTGTAAGAGCAATATTTAAAAATTGCCCCTCTTTTTTGACCTCTGTCTTCTTCTCTTCCGGCTGTTCCCGTTAGGGGTCGCCACAGTGGATCATGTGTTTCCATTTCTTCCTGTCCTCTGCAGACTGCTCTGTCACACCAACTGCCTGCATGTCCTCTCTCACCATGTCCATAAACCTTATCATAGGCCTTCCTCTTTTCCTGTTACCTGGTAGCTTCATCCTTAGCATCTTTTTCCCAATATACTCAGCATCCCTCCTCAGCACATGTCCAAACCAACGCAATCTCGCCTCTCTGACTTTGTCTACAAACCGTCCAACCTGAGCTGACCCTCTAATATACTGATTTCTAATCCTGTCCATCCTTGTCACACCCAGTGCAAATCTTAACATCTTTAACTCTGCCACTTCCAGCTCTGACTCCTGCCTTTTTGTCAATGCCACCGTCTCCAACTCATACAACATAGCTGGTTCTCACTACCTTCTTGTAGACCTTCCCTTTCACTCTTACTGGTACCAGTCTGTCACATATCACTCCTGACACTCTTCTCCATCCATTCCACCCTGCCTGTACTCTCTTCTTCACCTCTCTTCCACACTCACCATTACTCTGAACTGTTGATCCCAAGTACTTAAACTCATCCACCTTTGCCACCTCTACTCCCTGCATCCTCACCATTCCTCTATCCTCCCTCTCATTCACACACACATATTCTGTCTTAGTCCTGCTGACCTTCATTCCTCTTCTCTCTAGAGCATATCTCCACCTCTCCAGGGTCTCCTCCACCTGTTCCCTACTCTCACTACAGATCACAATGTCATCTGCAAACATCATAGTCCACGGGGACTCCTGTCTGATCTCGTCTGTCAACCTGTCCATCACCACTGCAAATAAGAAAGAAGGCTTAAAATAAAATAAGATAAAAATAAAATAAAAAATAAATAAGCAATAAGGCTTTTTTGGCCTTTGTCCCCCATTAATTCTGTCTTTGTCCAGATTTCTTACTCTAAGAGGTTGAGCGGTATGGCGCAGCCTAGTTACCACACATAAACCTATAAGAAAAGTACAAAACTTCATTTGGTGCATCTTGCAGATTAAAATTCTAGCAGTGAATGCTTGTTCTTCCCAGGTCAAACACTTTCAAAAAATATTACACCCTTTTGTAAACAATGCATCTCCACCAAAACTACATATCTCATGCATTAAAATGTACTTGGGAATGGAGTCTCTCCTTCCTTCCATGCCTGATACTAAGGAATGCCGTAGTTAATAAGACTGCTGAGAATTCTGACCACCTCACTGCTTTTAATAGCCATCTAAAAGCACTGCCACAATGAAAAAAATGAACTCACTATTATGGCGTTGGCTGACAGATATGTTGACAAAACTGTCTTCATACCTAGAGGTAGCACTAAAAGGGACAGAGTCAGAGCTGCTATACCAAGGTGGTGCAATATTTATGACACCTGGATATTCCTGTTCTATCAAATGGTAAACTTATGTATTAAGTGATAAAGTACAAATTACTGGCTATTTCCCTCCACTACTGTTCATCTATTCGGTTAGCTATACAAGTTAATCATGTTTGACTGGCAAGATGCTATTGTCACGTCACTTTTCCTTGCAAATATTTTAGTAATTTGGAGCTTTTCTTCCTGGGTTCCCAATGAAAATGGGCTTTGCCCAGTCAGTCTTTGTCAACAAAGACAAATTAATAATGTTCGACAGTTTATAATATACACCTTATGTACTGGTATAATATAATACAATCAATAACTGAAAAGGATTCTTGAATCAGTTCATTACAATGCATAGTGTAAAATGGTGCAGTGGTTAGCATTGAACATTACAGCAAGAGGTTTCACTCACTGCATTCATGATACTGAAATGAATACCTATTCTCTCATCTACCATAAGACATGTAACAAATGCTTTTAGTGCAATGTTTCCTCCGGTAGCCAGTTTCCTCCCACATCCCAAAGACATGCTTCAGGTGGATTGACACTCTAACAATTGGCCCTGTGTTGAATAGCAACGTTGTTTAGTGTACATTATAAGGATGTATGTACAACAGTGAAGGCAACAAAAATAAGTGGAAAATAATAGTTTACATCATATATGAATTAATACTCTTCAAATATTTATACACATTCATCTGTAGTTGACAGAGTGGATGTATCCTATGCAGAAGATATTTACTCCTCAAACATGCAGGTGAAAGAAGATTCTTGAACATATCAGGTTCATTAGGCTGTCTAAATTTGTGCAGTCTATACAGTAGTCAACAATTTCTTTGCTTGTCCACTAAATTTAATGTCATTTTCACTGTCCTTTGGCTCTGTAAAATGTAATGTGTGGAATAGTAATAACTGAACATTACTGATTTTTTAGGTTTCACTCACACTGCATCGTACATGATACTGAAATGAATACCTATTCTCTCATCTACCATAAGACATGTAACTTGTTTGTTATTCATTATTTTGTTCTATGTAGCCTCATTTTGTAACAAATACTTCTAAATAGCAACATAATAACAGTAATGTACTAAATACGTTAACAATTATGAAAACTGTGTTGAATAGCAACGTTGTTTAGTGTACATTATAAGGATGTATGTACAACAGTGAAGGCAACAAAAATAAGTGGAAAATAATAGTTTACATCATATATGAATTAATACAAGAACTGGACATTAATGCAAGTAACATTTCATACAAGCAACATGCCTCTGTCGCCACCCTGTGTACATATAAGAAATGAGGCTGGCTGATAAGGATTTTGAAGGTGGGAAGGGGATGTAGGGTAATAAAAAAAAAAAAAAACTTTGCTGCAGCCTTTGACTTGTAACTAGGGAAACAGAAGGTCTGGTACTGTGTTCATCATATGACTAGGAATGAATAAAGGTTTAGTCATCAAACTACAAATGATTCACTGAATAGCCTGAAATGGTGCATGACCTTTCATGGAAAATTCCTCCAATGTAAACTTGGAAAGGATACCATTCTATTGTAGAAAAAAACACTGCTAATCAGAAATAAAGTCTAATAAAGTAACACAAACAGCACACCTCATATGACAATGGGCTTTTTATGAAATTAGCCCTATTTAAAGTCCCTACAAGGAGGGTGAGCAGATTGCTTCAACCTCTTTTCCATTCCTTTACATTTCCTTCAAAAAAGGCGCAGGAGCTTAAAATAGAGCCATCTGCCGCCTTTGTCACTAAGGGCCAAAGATCAAACATTCCCAGGTGCTAGTGTTGCTGCTTTGTCCTCGTTCTTTTAAAGGCAACAGGTTGCAAAGCAAAAGCTCTCCGTCTGGGTGTTATCTATTGTTTGTTCTCCTATTTTCTGCTGAGTAACTAGACACAAGCTCTTTTTATTTCAAATCTTAAGGCAATGCAGCAGGCAGCAGCTTGAAAGTATGGCCAGACTCTTTGACTTAGATTCACTACGGTTTGATAACTCATTCTCTGCTGGAACAAAGTATTCAGTCTAGTTTAACAGACAAATAATTCTGCTAAACAAGCATTTTATTTGATTACCTACCAGTGAAGGGGAAAAAGGCTTGCAATGCATTTGCTATTTCTTTTTTTAACATCTTTATTAAATCACAATGACATAGGTACACATACATTACAAAAAGTATAATTATATTTCTCGTTGGTTCCATATGGTATACATGTGTTTTCTTTTTAACAATTTACAATTTTTCTTAGTACAAAGTGACTACTTCCTGTGTCATACTGTTATTGCTGTGCTGGGCTACAATATTTGCAACGCAGTTCACAATTTTAATATGCCCAGTGACTCAATGACATACATCATGTTTTCTTATATTTACAAAGCAGATCAAAGTTGTAGTAAACCAAGTATCCGGTAAACCAACTGAGTAAAAAACAACACAAAACAGACTTAGAAACACTAAAAACTTAAATATCCAGCAAAGCTTTTGAGTTAGACCATTCTTCTGCATAGGATACATCCACTCTGTCAACTACAGATGAATGTGTATAAATGCAACAGGTACGCAGAAAAAAATGCACATGCTAGTGTACAGGTTCTTGCAAGTACCTTTTAGTGTTCCAGGAATTTCTAAGAGCTGTTAGAAAGGAAATAAATTCTGCAAATGTCTAGCATCTTATCAGTTTAGAGCTATCCATTCAAGCAGTCTAAGACATTCTGAAAAAAACATGCAGGTGAAACACCTTCCTTAAACATATCTAGGTTATTTAGGCTGTCTAAATTTGGTGCAGTCTATACAGTAGTCAACAATTTCTTTGCTTGTCCACTAAATTTAATGTCAGTTGCTCAACAAGCACACACGCCTTTGGCTCTGGAAAATCAGAAGGCTGTGGGTTCTATTCCCACACTAGGTAGCTGGTGGATTCATTTTTTATTGCTGACACTACAGAGCAGCACAAGGAGAGTATGATACATTGCAGTGTGTGCTGTCCTTCAGACGAGATTCTAAACAAAGGTCCTGTCTGTACAAGTTGGTAGCAGCTCAAGTGGAAAAAAGATTCCACAGTACCTATCAAAAAGAATACACAGAAATTTCACAGGTTCCCCAGCCAAATTTGTCCTAGTTGGTATGAAAACAACCTTGGGTCTTCCCTGAAAACAAGCCACAGGCATAGTAGGACTAACCTGATCAACAAAGGCACAAGTGCCAGCTTTTCCTCACTCACAACACAAGATAAATTATGAACCTATGAACATGCTGAGGTCTCCGTTTCAAGTTCCTTTTCAGGAAACAAGCATCTAATTTATTAATACTTCATCAATGAAAGAATTATTTCTCTTTGTTAAGCAGGAAGTTCTGACTGAGGTTTACCCCATTTTCAGCAGACGCCCAGGGAGAAAACCTCGACATAAGCAAGTACATTTAAAGACAAGAAAAAGATATTTTGTAAAATATATTGAGTTCACATGAAAACACAAACGCATTATATAAGTAGCCTATGACTGTAAGGAAATACAATTTTTTTCTTTCATGAGGTAGTTGGTGACAGAGAAATTACACAGATACACAGCAGATGTATTACATAATGTGCTTATCAGCTGGAAGTACAGAGAAGGGTAGCAAAGACAGCAAGGGATTTAGCAGGAAGTAGAACTTAAAAGAGGACAAGTAGTTATGCGAAACATTAGGTAGACTGTGGTAGAGAGCTTGTATAAGACCTGTATTAAAAAAATTGAGGTAGTGGCAGTTTCCAGGGAAATTAAGTTTTGTAGGAGAGAAAGCAGGTAGAGGGTGGAGTGGCAGTCTGTAGAAGAATAGTGCAAATGACAGCTGTGGGAGAATACACAGTGAGATTTCTTAGTGATAGAGATATAAAGTTCCATGGGTAAGATTAAGGTACAGAAAGGTTAAGAAAAGACAGTGTAACTTTTATAGCAGAGTTTAGGTTCATTACGGGTGAGTGGGTGGGGAGTTAGCCTTGGGCAGCTCATGAACACAACCAGTTATTTAGCAGCTGCTTATTTAGGGATGCTTTGAAACCATGCAGTATGTCTTCCTGCCTTATTTAAGGGGATTGGACTCCAGATTTTTGCTACCTGGTTAGAGAATGGTGATTCTCCTGAACTTTTATTTTATTTTATTTATTTATTGACATTTGCTTACCAGGAAAGTCCACTGGGCCAAAAGAGCTCTTTCAGTGGAGGTCGGTGGAGAAAAGCTCCACAAGGCAATTAGTAAGATAGTACAAGTCATTCAAAACATTTAGTAGGTAAACAGTATTATCAGAAGCAGAACAGTATTATACAAAAAGAATAAGAAATGTTCTTATACAACAAGAATAAGAGGCATAGAAGTATATTAAATGTGCAAGTTAAAACAGTTTGAAGTTACTTAATTACTAAGTAGTCATTTTATTGTACATTTAAGGATAATAGAGTAATAAAAGCAATCATGAAGAAATATTTACAAGGTACTCTAGGAGTAGCAGACAGGACAGTATACCATAACTGATTTGTCAATAGTGAGGCATAGCAAGATAGTAGAGATTAGACAGACAGTAAGGCTTAGAAAAATAGCTTGTGTGTATTTTAACATGTGACAGAAGAAGCTGTGAATAGATGACAATGTAATTTATGGCAGGTGTAATGTATAGGTTAGGGATCAGGTTATGGATTAGATTTTCTGTTGGAGAGAAAAGCTTTGTAATTGGATCATAAGGCTCGATCAGTGTTATAAGGGTTGTAAGTATTCTTTCTACAGCTGGGCATTATTCTGGGGAGTTTACATTAAAAGTTTATGGGTTGTAAAAAGTTGATGGCACATGAGGTGCTTTTTAAGTTCTAGCCAGTTAAGGCTTTTTAGTGCTATGCAAAGGTGTTTTTTTGAGCATCATTTATTGTGGATTTTGCAATTTTGTTATATGGTTACTTTCTGATGGTTAAGATAAAATTTGTAAAGATGGGTGAGGCACAGAGTAGGGATGAAAGTAGGTATGTTGGTGCTACGTTTTTCTTTAATTAATGAGGAATTTCCTAGCCCTGTACAGGGAAAGTACAGTTGTGTAAAATCTTACCATAACAGTAGATGTCCTTCTATATCAGTGTGCGAGTAAAGACTATATATTCCAGAGCATTTGTACTGACAAAGTCAAGGAACCTCAGTGCTAGCATGTTTGTGATCATATATGTCTCCCAATCTATGGAGGGATAGTTGAAATCACCCACGACCAAGGTGTTTGGCTGCATAGCGATTGACTGTAGTAAGTCCAGGTAGGCACCTTTTAGTTCATGGTGGGGACCTATAGCCAACAATGCCATGGAAGGAGGTTTTATTTACAGTTTATTGGACTTGGAGTAGCTCAAGAGAGTAGCACTGTTTAACCAGTCTCGAGGTGTATTGGTCCTTAATGAAGATGGATACACCTCCTCCTTTGGTTCTTTCACTCTCATTTTGAGGTCTGAATATGTGGAAGACATTGCAACCTTGCACAGCTGGGGTGCTCTCTACGGCCTTGAACCATGTCTCAGTGACTGCACAGACATCAGCATCTTCCAAAGAAAGAAGTGCTTCCAGAGAGTGCAGTTTCCTGTTTAGACTTCTAGCATTAAGCAGCATAACCTTGACTTTGTCTTGAGTGGATTTTTACACGTTGGAAATGTTGTTGTTGTAATGCTGCCTGAAAAAGGTACTATGGGGGGATGCTAGTACCTTTGCCAGTAACTGAAAGCCAAGAGGTGACAAGTGAAGCCCATCTCTTGCGAAGCAGCATGGTCTGTTTACCATGTCTTCCCAGGCTGAAAGATACTGATCTCCCTGGATTGATACCAGAAGCTAAGCCAATTGCTGAAGTCAATAATTTGTTGTTTATATTGAGGCATCATCCTGGGCGAAGTTAGAATGCTGCTTAGGGCAAGGGACATACCAGCCTGGGACACACAGTTTGAGAGTTCAGTCATGTCTCTCTTCATACAGTTCAGAGAGGTATGTCTTAAATCATACACACCACCTAGACTATGACAGAGTCATACTGATACATCTTGTGGAGAGACTTAGGTTCATAGCCTCTGCCCGAGGGCATTTATAAGCCTAGCCAGAGTGTGTCAGCTTTCGTCACCCCATTGATTAATTAACTGAGCCTCTGTCAAGAAGAGCCAATGAAGTGATCCTAGGGGTGTATTTTCTGTTACCCATCCACTCATCAAGTTTTCTCTTGAACAGCGTTAGTGAGGGGGCTCTGCCTAATGTAGTTAAGAATTTTGTTCCAAAGCATGGGGAGTCTCTGTGACAGGAATCTATCCCTCCATCGTGTTCTATTTATTGTTGCGGCGAGGTTTAGCTCACTAGAGCGAGTGGCTCATAGTGACTTGGATTTCTTTAGGTGGAGCATGTCCATCAATTCTGAGTTGGACATGGCTTTGTAAGTCAGGCAGAGATCACCTCTGAGTAAGCGATATGCCAGTGAGTACAGCCGGAGTTTTTCCAGTTGGGTTGCATAGGACATATGTTTGAGGCCAGTAATCCTCTTGGTGAGGTAATTTTGTGGTCTTTCCAGCTGTTGGAAGTGTCTTGTGAGGTACATCCCAAATGGGGCATTGTACTCTATGATGGGTCTGATGAGTGACGAGTACAGGGGCACTATAACCTCTTTATTTCTAAATGTTAACCCTTTTGTAATTAGATGGGCTACACAGAAGGATTTCCTAACTACTTTGGCAATACGATTGTCAAAGGAGAGACTGCTATTTACCTGGGTCCCCAGATCTCTTATTACCTCTTCTGTATTAAGGGGGCTGCCACCTATGTGGTAATTCATGGGTGTTTTGCTTTTCCCAAATGGGATGACTATGCATTTTTTGGCATTTAGCTTGGGACCATGACTTTGACAACAGGTGTCCGTCTCAGTAAGGCCCTTTTGGAGAATGTCCTTGTCAGCCGGACAGTCAATTATGGCTCCCAGTTTGCATTCATCGGTGAACTTGGTTAGCCATAGTCCTCCTGTGTTTACCTGTACTTCTAAAAGGTATATGCCAAACAATAGGGGTCCTAGGACCGAGCCTTGTGGGACACCACTTCTGACTGGTTTAGAGTCAGACCTGGAGCCCGCTATTCTTACCGTGTTAGTTCTGTCTGTAAGCCAGTTGGCAACCTATCTTGCGACGTAGGGGTTTATGTTCAGGCTAATGAGTTTTTCTATAATTCCCGAGTGGGGAATGGTGTCAAAAGCCTTGCCGAGGTCAAGGTAGGCTGTGTGAACCACCTTCCCCTCATCTATGGCCTTGGTGACTGTCTCAAAGAAGTCAACTAGGTTTAATAGGCATGATCTGCCCTTAACAAAGCCGAATTGGGTCGGGTCAAGTGTTTGGAGGTTCCCAATGTCTTTGTTAATGAGTTCCATGATGATGCATTCCACAGCCTTGCAGACCAGGGTAGTCAGGCTTATGGGGCACTAGTTACCAGGGTCAGTTGTGGCCCCTCCTTTGTGGAGTGGAGTAACCATTGCTGTGCACCATTCTATGGGCACGTAGCCTGTGGAGAGGCTCAGGTTGAACAGTGTGTTTAGGTGGGGGGGGGGTTAGTTAGCTCTGTAGTTGTGCAAGACGCAGCCTGGGACACCATCTGGCCCCACTGAAGCTGTGCTTTTGGCTTTTGAAAGGGCTATTTTCACCTGTGCGTCTGTGATTTCTGGGACACTACACTTTCCTGGTATTGTTGTGGGCCCTTTTGGGGGTGAAGTTTGCACTGAATCTATCTGCCAGGATGTTGGCAATATCAGTAGGTTCAGTATACTTTGTGCTATTTTGCACTAGCTCAGAGCATATCTGTGAGTTGCCACTTAGATTCTTGACATAGCTAAAGAAGGCTTTGTGGTTATCTTTTGAATCCTTGGCTATTTTTCTTTCGAAGTTAGCCTTGGATGATTTTATGAGAGACCTTAGTTTCTTACTGATACTGATCAGGGATTTCTTTCCTTCTTGGGATTTGCTTTTTTTCTGAACTAATTTCTTCCTTCTATTGTACAGCCTGTTTATGGCAGGGGTCCACCAGACTGGTTTCCTTCTCTCAGGGGAGTGAGTCTTGGTTTTGCTAGGGATGGCACGATCCATGCTTCCTTGTAGGAGCTCAGAGTGCATTTGTAAAGGTTCCTGCATCTTGGACACTGTTATCCTTTAGCGTGGGGGCTGTGAAACTTACCACCTCTGTCTTAAGTAAGGTGAAGTTTGCTATAGAAAAGTTTTTCACTGTGGTTTCCTTGGTTAGGGGTGGTGGTGTGGTGTGGACATCCAGAGTGATTAGTTTATGGTCTGATCTAACCAGTGACGGGTACACCTCCAGTGCGGAACACCTGTCGCCCATGTTGGTGATGACCAGGTCCAATATGTTTTCACCTCTGGTAGGGGAGTTTACCAGCTGATCCAGGGCATTTGAGTTGATAAATTCCAGGAAGCGCTGGACCTGGGAGTTTGTACTTGATTAGTTTTCCCAGTTAACGGTAGGGTCATTGAAATCGCCCAATATCAGGGTGTTCGGTAGGACCTCCATGTTTTCCAGTGTCTCCAGAAAGGCAGAGTGGTGGTTCTGGGTCATGGAGGGTGATCTGTAGCAAGCCACAATTTGCATTGTAGATTTGCCCGATGTTAGTTGCACATGGATGATCTCAGAGGTATCATGCTCCGCCACTAACCTGGAGGTGTAGGTATCCTTGACGAATATGGATACACCCCCTCCTTTTGTGTATCGGTCCATGTTCTGTGGCCGAAATGTGTAGTATGAGTTGTATCCCGGTAGTGCTGGGGTGCTCTGTGGAGCCTTGAATCAGGTTTCAGTTACTGCACAAATGTTGACATTCTCCATACTGAGGACTGCTTCGAGCAGGTGCATTTTGAGATTTAAACTCCTGGCGTTGAGTAGCATAACCCTCATTTTTTTTATTTGTGCTGTTTACGGAGGTGGGTTTGACTTTTGAGCCTTGCCTAAAAAAGGCACTATGGGGCAGCAAGAGCCTTGGCCAGTATTCAAAAGCCTAGGGGTGACAGGTGCAAGCCGTCTCTTGCGAAGCAACGAGGCTTTTCGAGCATGCCATCCCAGACTGAAAGACACTGGATCCCCTTTGAATGACACCAGAAGCTTAGCCAATTGTTGAAATTGATAATTTTTTCTTTATACTGCTCTATCACTCTTGGTGAGGGCAGGGCTACATGATCAGAGAGCTCTTCCATGTCTCTTTTCATGTAGTCCAGGGAGGTACGTCTCAGGTCATTCACACCAACATGAACAATAACAGAGTCATATTTGTACTTGTTCTGGAGTGACCCGAGTGCTTGTGTTACGTGGCGGATTCTGGCTCCCGACAGGCAGCTAACATTAACCTTCTCCTTGTCCAGCCTAGTGAGTGAGACGTCAGTGTGCCTGACTATAGAATCACCTATTACTAGTGTGCTAGGTATGTTATTTCGCCTTGAGGACTGTGACTGTGCGGCACACTGATTTTGCCTTTTGTGTGTGTCTGGTTTGTGTCGGGAGGTACAGGTTTTTTGGGTGTCTGCTTTGGAGGTCTCTGATGCTTTTGCAGGTTTTTATTTAGAGCCTCCGAGTATGACTATGTGCATTTATGTGTATTTTTTGCCAGTGCTGGTTTAGTATGTCTATGTGAGGCTGGAGGTGTGGTGTAAGTGTTAACCTTCTCCTCATGACCGCCTGTTCCAGTCTTGGGTGGAGAGAGCTTAGCCTCCAATTTAGTTATATAATTGCATCTCTTGCATATGAATGTTTTGTGGTAGGAGGAGAGGGTTGTCTGTGTACATGAGGCAGTTGTAACATTGCCTCAGGATACCCAGGTTCACCAGCTGGACTGGAAAGTATACCTGAAATTGCCCTTTGGTCATGCCTGAATAGTAGGGTGAGCTGCTTAGTCGCTTGGCTGGTGAAGGGTGAATAATGAGCCTTGCCCTGCTGGGCAATCAAGTGTCGGTGTATATTAGTGCTTGCTATTAGGTGTAAGCAAGTGCTGGACTGTAGGATGCTTTTTAAGTGCTTAGGTTGAGAGTAAGGCTACTTTCAAGGCAAAAACTGAAGAGGAGACTTGTTGGAGCTGGAAATAATTTAGCCCTAGCTAACCGGCGCTGCCCGGGCGTGCAAAACCATGCAAATGCAGTTTTTACAGCAGGCAAATGAAAGAGACAGAAATTAGCCCAAAATGGCCTATATACCAACTTCTGGGCTGGAACCACTCCGCCAGGGACAGATGGCTGCTCAAAGCTCCCTCTCTCACAGGTGAACAGAGAAACCTACTTCTATCCAAGTAAGCTATGGGCAAACTCAGAAACTTGCAACACATCCCTGAATTCAGCACTAGCCTGAAAACTGGACAATACTAGCTTAGAAAGGTGGAAAACAAGGGAAAATCACTTAAAACAGCTTTAAACAACTACAAACAGTAAAAAATACACTTAAAACAGCTTTAGATGACTACAAGCAATCAGAAAAGACTTTTAAACAAATTACCCAATTAACCAGTAAAAAAATCTCAAAACTGAGCCCTGTTCCTGTAGTCTTCAATCAGACAAGTTCTAACTGCACACTCCTGCCCCTGGGGTGCAGGGGAACCTTCTCCAAAAAAGAAGGCCAGGATTAGTGCTCAAGTTATACAAACAAAGCTAGATTCAGCAGGCCTGAATCTAGTTTATGCGACAGCAAACAAGGCACACCATTTTCAGTAAGAAACAGTTCAAATATGCAGGCATTATAAGCCTCTAACCAGAAATTCCCAGCTCAGAAGGGCAGAATCCAGCCTCTCCTCCCACAAGAGTGCAGACCACAAACCTTCTTAATGTAAAATGATTGGCCTGAAGCCCAAGTACTTAAACCAGAACTAATACTTGAGTGCGTGGATAATGTCATGGATACTGGTACCGGACAGACAGCTAACTGTGACCTTCTCCTTGTCCAGCCTGGTGAGGGGGACATCTGTGCGTCTCGCTATGGAGTCACCTATGACCAGGGACCTTCAGTTTTGAAGTGTTTGGCCTTACGGGTGTGTGTATTATTATGTATAGTGGATTCTACTGGCTCTGCATTGTGTGCAATAGGTTTGCGCTTGGGAGGTCTCTGATTTGGTATGCTTCTAGTGTGTACCTCTACGTATGTGGGTGTTATGTGCTTATGCGCAAGAGGTGAAGTGAGTGTGCTGACAACCTGTTTGATGTCTGAGTTATGTGAGAAAAATTGATTGCATATTCATAATGAACATACATCTCTCACATACTATATTTGTTTGTATTAGGAGTAAGTGGTTGTCAGTAAACGAGGCAATTACTACATTACCGCAAGAAGCCCATGTCAATCAAGCTGGCTGGAGAAATGGTGGGAAATGAACCATCCATTATGGCTTAACTATACCTTTATTACAAGAGGGGATTGGGCTAGTTAGACCAGGTTTTACTATAGGATTAACAAAAGGGTCTGTTCTGTAGTAGTCTATGGTTAAAAACTGACACAATGCTTTTCAGTGTACAGCTGAGTTGCTTGTAGAGCAGGAGAGGAGTTTGTGAGGGTTCCGTAGCAGATATCTACGAAAAACTTTTTATGCATTTGCATCTATGCATGGCAGAGCTAAACCCCACTGCGCAGCTATGTGCAAACACGCGGCTTAAATACAAGCAAAGTTAAACAGTTTTAACACAAACCGACCAACAGGAAAACACAAACCTGAGGCTTTTTTCAACAATCCCCAAACTCAGGTGGGTCCTTCCTGGGCTACACACTTCTGCCACAAGGGTACAGGAGGGCCTTGCTAATGTAAGATGGCTGGTTTTAGTGCTCAAATGATACCAAACAGTCTAGATTCAGACTGAATCTAGCCTATGCTAAATAAGGCAGAGGTATTATAAAATTCAAAGTGCAGAATAATAGTCTTCTCGCTTCGTGCCATGGATGAAGTGGTCACTGGACCAGTTCACTTAGCCTTTGTTTACTGCCAGTGCTCTCAGGAACACTACGGAAGCTTGCCTAGATGGTCTCTGCCTACGTCACTTCTGCAAACCGGTTTCTCCTTAGATGTTTACTAATATTCCTGTACACATGTGTAAACATCCTATATGACTCGCATCAGGCAGCATTTCCACTTTAGTGTACTGTACATCTCCCTTGTATCTTTAAAATACACTTTTTTTAAACAATGTCTTTTTAATTCCCTTTTATCTGAAACAGCTCATTCTTCCAGGTCATCCACTACTACTGACAGATCTGCATTATCCGATGGTGTCTCTGCTAATCTGCTGCAGTCCCTGTTGTGGTTCATCTGTATCCCTCCCTCAAATCTAGACAGTAAGACTTTTTTTTGGTCTCCAATACCAGGGATAACAGTCAAAAACAGGCATCACCTTATCTATCTTAAAGAAATGATCCTCTCTGTAAGCATCAGAGAATCTTGTAAACCTCTCCATGTCTATATCACTGGTGCTTGTTGCCTTTAATGTTTTGAAATGTTAAAAGCACATGGTTTGTTTAGTCTTCTAATCTCATTTCTTACTCAGGAGAGACTATGGAACGAGCCATTTAGTCTACATTTTTCTGATGTTAAGTCAGAAATGTTGTAATACCGACCACTTCTGTGTTTGCAGTGCAAACATTCCATTCTGCACTAAAGCCTGCTTTGTTACACCCTTTTTGCATCACCCACAAAAAGTCATACCTTCCCTTCCAGTTCTGCTTCATCTCTTCTTAAGAAAACAAAGCAGCTCACTATGAGCACAGAATCTTACAGAATACTGATGTCCCCCTGATGACAAGTCATAGCCATATCACAACTCTCATAAAGAACTGGGTTAAGTTTCAGCTAAAGCCTTTTCACAAAACAAAGCAGCTTTGCATTAGCCAAAACATTTCACTAAAACTCAAACTTGTCACTTGAGAAGCAAAGGCCCCCATACAGAGGTTGTACCTTTACACCCCCACATAATAATAATCAACTCTGAGTTTACTCTATGACTGGGTTAAAGACTGTCCAACTCTGCAACCCCAAAACAGGCTTTAAAAACTATCACACAACAGAGAGATGCCCATGAAGAGTGCCAGTGCACAAAATATACTCTGTAAAATGAATCAACCTAGTAACCACCACCTTATTAACGCAGTTATATGGATTATGATTTCAAATATCCCAATTAACCTCTCAGACTTGTATAACTGCATGCTTCACTCCACTATCCTGACTGAAGCAAAGCCCTAAATTATATTTGACAATAATAATCCCCAGATGAGAGCCTATACTATCATTTCACAATTATCTAGGGTCCAGGCAGTATATAAAGCCTTCCCTCTAGTAACACTGTCTCCATTCACTTCCTCACTGCTGACTTAAACGACCATGTACTTAGTCACCACTGTCTCTTTCTCAATAATGCTGGTGTTACTCACAACTGATAACACATGCGTTTTCCCAGACTTTCTGAAATATGTCTACTCCCAGTGCACTGGTGAAGGAGGATTTCTGTAGGCAATACATTTATCTCCAACAGGTGCCCTGGTTTAGACAAGTTGTCAACTCAGACTCAGACAATATTCAGCTATAAACTAAGGGACTCAAACTACCAACACCTTCAAGATTCAGGTCAGCCGAAGTTCACTAGCATTAACTAGCAAGGCAGAACAACATTACCAGGTGTATTCATATTTGGAGCAGCAATCTCCTGCAAAACTCTTGAGATGTACAGTACCAAAGGGTTTTGTGATATGCCCCCTAAACATACATGTACAAAAAAAATTAACCTGAAGAACACATTACATGTACCATATTCTTGTGAGGTATTATCCATCCATGTGAAGCAGAATTCCTCCCCAACCCAATTCAAATGTAATTTGGACAATTGGATGAGGAACAGGAAATTCAATCCCGGTTTGCCACCTATGTCTCTAATGGACACAGACAACCAATAAATGGTTCATCTCCCAGGCCCCTTCTTGTAAATGATTCATCTCTCAAGCCTCGTTTACACTTATCAAGGGTATCAGAACTTGTGAAAGACTTGGGATGCATGGTTAGGCTTACAAAGGTCCTAGAGATTGCCTGCCTAGTACACACCTATGAACCTGTTGTGAAAGACTGTACATTGATGTGCAGCTGTCCACTGTATCAATATACTGGTTTCCATCTCCTCACATAACATACCTAAAGGAATGGGCTAAATAAAATACTTATAGTCCCATGTCTATATTTTGCACAGTTTTGTATATTGACAAGGTTCACCATGGGTGTTTGCGGGATTTTTGGAATTATACATCTTCTACAAGACTGTTACCCCAGCTCCAAGACTCTGTTATGTGGCACACCTAGAGAGGAGTAAAATACGCACCAACATTTTCCTCATCCCTTAGATATTAATAACTTCATTCTCAGGGATGTAGGTAGGATAGCTAGAATTTTAAACCATCTTCTAGACTGCTGCCCTCCCAGTGCACCTCTCTTCTCCATATAATGCAGACTTGTACAACGTTTGTTGAAGGCTTAGTTCTTTAACTACTACAGAAACTAACAAAGTATATCCATGTATACATACATATATATATATATATATATATATATATATATATATATATACACATACACTACTTTAAATTACATGAAACTGGCTTAACTCCTGTTAATCTTTTTATCAGGTGTGTTTATTCCTCAGGTTCTTCTACCTTGTACATGAATTAATGTCACAGACTCAATGACCAAAGCATCTAATCCTTGATATGTAAACCTAAACAAACAGAACCTGCTCCAATTAACAGCCTGCCAATTCAGAAACACTGAATCAAACCCCAGAATGAACACACAGTACATGGAATGCACAACACTAAAACAAAACATTGCCCACAACAGTATTTTTCAAGGAGGGCACTTCAATTTTTGAAGCACCACAACTTGGCTGTTAAATGTTTAGCAAAAACAGCTTGTACTGCATACGCTGGAGTCTTCACAACCTTGGATTACTGCTAAAAGAGTTCATAAATGGTATAAGGTGATGCATTGCCTACAAATCATAATTTTTAGGGGGAAAATTGCTGCACACACCCCTTTACTTTATTACTCTCATGAATAGACAATAACTAAAAGAAGCAATAATCGCTGACTAGCAGTATAAAGCCTGTCTTACTCTCCAGAAGGCTGCAAGACCAAACTATACATCATGCACACATGAGAACAGCAACCCACTCGTGTCTTGTTCACAAATGACATGAGCAAACAGATACTCAAAGTTTGTAAGCTTAAGTAATTGTGATCCCACCCAGCACACCTACATATACTAACTTGGCACTACAGAAATCAGCAAGTCTCTGGAACTGTGTTATTGTCAATAATATTCACTATCATTTTAAAAGATAAAAGCCAGAATCTGACATGGAGGAACTTTTTATTACAGGGATTTCATAACCCAAGCTGTATGCCAAAAGAAACTTATGGCTTGGGCTTCACAATCACAGCAACCTCGCTTGAACGTTGTGCTTTAAAGTTTCCTAAACCGGTTAACAGAGTTTTACACTGCTTTATCTGCTTGATATTCTGCCTTCTGTGGTATTAAATCTGTATACTATGTTCTTTTTTTCTACTGCCTTGTGAAACACTACAGAAGATCTGCATATCAGATTATATTTAGCAGCTATTTTCTTAACCCATTAGTTGATCTATAACATTACCACTCTTTAATGGGTATGTGGTTGGGTTCATTTTCACCAATGAGAATCTGTCAAATTCTTGGAAGAACCATGCATTCAGGGACTTCAGTACCACCACAATGACATATGCCAGGAGGTAACAAGCTGGTCACATAACCAGTCATATCCCTCAGCCCACTAACTCAGCACCATGCCACTAATGCACACTTGTCTGCAAATTAAGAAATAACAGTGAACACACTTACATTACCAAAAAGGTGATATGAAAGTTTATACTTGCTTAACTTACAGGGAACTCCAACAATCAAGCCTGGTGCAACAGATATTAATCCACAGGGGAATGGAAAGAGGGCATTCCTGGCTTGTCAAGAAGTGTCTTCTTTCTGATACATCTAACATCAAGGACACTCCTTAACTTGTCAATGGTGAGGATGAATAACAAACAGTAGCCAATAAGGTTGAAGGAGCAAGAGAGCTGAAGCAGCATAGAACTCAGAGGTTCATAAGTAGTTAGTAGACACGTGGTCCTGGAGGCCATTAAGAAACCTAGCCCAATTTTCCAATTTCCCTAGAGCATTGTCTGGTTAGGTGACTTGTTCATGAGTCACACAGTATGTAAATGTAAGCTGAAGTAATCAAGCCATGGATTATAGGAAGCGACTAATTAACAACTCATCACTGTAATCCTCTGTGCTAATCACCAAATCAGTTGCATCATTTCTTTTAAAATGGGGCCCAGCTCCAAGACTCACAGCACACTACTACTTAGGCATCCAAAGCAGGACCCCACCAATGATAGCAGAGATATGAACTGCTTGAGAGACAAAAATGAACTGTTAGTTCCACAGGATGCTTATATAGCTGGTATGTTACACATCATGGTATGGAATAGGATAGGCATGCAATCATCGTCTAATGTGTGATTTTTCCAAGTTTTTGATAAATTTCTGATTGATAGGGAGGATAAGCCTACGCAAAAGGGCCCATCAAGGAAGGCCCGTGATGTTACAATGATAGTTTGTAAAGGAAATACAGTTGTGTAAGTAAACTTACCATAACAGTTGATGTTTGAATACATCAATGTTATGCAGTAGCCTAAGTTAAAGGAGATGTATCCTGCCAAGGATCAGACATCCAGACAGTATCCAAAGCTTTAGGGTGCCATCCTCGTGAGGGCACCAAAAATCAGATGCGTCTTGCCTCACACAAAAATGGGAGGCTATAGTCCTAAAAGTTTTATGTGCTAGTAGAAACAGGAAAAACAGGGATTGGGAGGGGGCACACCCTTGCATTCATATTAGGAAGAATGAGAAAGTGAAAATGATGGTGTTAGACCCACAACAGGGGTTCTTATAAAACATCTACTGTTATGCTAAATTTACTTACACAACTATACTGTGTTCATTATTAGATCACAGTTGCTATATGGAAATGAGGAAGAAGAAAGGTCAGAATCTTGGAGCCCATGGAGAATAGCCCTAGCAAAGCCTATCCTTGATCTGGAATATTGGTCAATCTTGTAATGTTCAGAGAAAGTGTGTACAGATGACCAGGTTGCTACCTCTTGAATACTTTTAAAGGCCACTCCTTTCCAAAAATCTCAAGAAGTGGCCAAGGCTCTGGTAGAGTGAGCTTCAACTTTGGAAGGAAGGGTCTTTCCATGGTGAGAATAGCAAAACTAAATATTTAAAACTAGCAAAAACATGTATTTTAAATGTAAGTGGCTGTTGAGCTGTACTGCAAAATAAGGTGGGACATAAAGATGCTTATTATTAATCTTAAATAATGTAGAGCATTACCTACAATGTACATTTATCTCTTCTGTATAAGAATTTGGAGCTTTTCTCCCCGGGCCTCTGCTGTAAATGGACACACGTCCAGTCGGACTATCCCGGTTAACAAATGTAAAACAAAATAAAAATAAATAAATAGATAGCATGGGATAACCATCTATAAATAGTTGGTTTTGACAATGGTTGCCCCTTTGTCTTGCATTAAAAGGAGATGAAGAGTTGATTTGAGAATCTAAAGTCCTCAGTTCAATCAATGCAGTATCTGAGATGCCTGTGGATACACAGAGTATGCCAAGATTATTTCCCATTTATTCTCTGGATATGGAAAAACAGAGAGAGATGAATAGACTGACTTAAAATAAACTTTGATACCACTTTTCTCATAAAGGAAGGTATGGTTCTTAAGGATACCCTATCATTATGAAAGGTGAGATAAGGTTGCGTTACCATCAGAGCTGGTAACTCAGACACTATTCCAGTCAAAGTCATTGCAGTGAGTATTCACTGGTTTCTATGTGAAAAACTTTAAGTCACTTTGATGAGCTGGTTCAAAAAGAAATAGTGTTAAGTGCCAACACAAAGTTAAGATCCCAGTATGCAATGTCCCTTAAAAAATGTTTCACCTGAGCTAAGGAAAAAAGGGGAAGCAAAGAAATAAAGACAGGAATGGTTGAAATCTTAACAGATGAGTAAGAAAGGGCAGATTTCAATGATTCACAAAGACATTGAAGAAACAAAGCAATTTCTACCTTGAACGTGTCTTGATTCTTAAATTCACATCAATCAGAAAATCTGTTATACTTGGCAAAGTAAGATTTTCTAGTAGCAGATTTCATAACCACCCTTAGTATCTGCTTCAAGCCTTCTAAAAATAGGTGACTTACAGGGATTAAAATTATATTATCCATGCTGTCAGATGAACAATTTACAGGATGAGGTGAATTTGAGATTGCTTACTCTGTGTAAGTTCCATCCTATGGGGAAGCTTGTGGTAATTAACTTCGCTATTTCCAAGAGACGGGTAACCACTGTTTCCTGGTCCAAAAGGGAGTTATCAGAATTATTTTGGCGTGTCCTTTTGGATCTTTAATAGAACTCTGGTTATCAGAGGAAAGGCATTTAGGAACATTCACGTCCAAGGGAAGGAAAAGGAATTTGCACACCTGGACTTTTTGCAAGCATTCCTTTTAGCAGAATTTCTTTAATTGTCTGTAGTGGATGGAGGCAAACATATTTACATGGGGAGCTTCCTACAGGTGGGTTAAGTCCTGTGCGACGACCCACCGACCAGTAATCAAGGAGCCTCCATCCCTACCACTGACTACAGTATGGGGAGGCGTTCACTGGCAGGATAACAGACACACAACACAGTATTTCCAGATGCAGCTCTCTGTATCAAGTGCCATTTCCCTTAAGAGCACACAGAGACCACAGTCAGTCCAGGGCTGGTTTCTCCCTCTTTCTCCAGATCCCCAATAAGACTCCCCACTGGCACAGCTGTAGAGTTGAGACCTCGGGTGAGTGACCAAGCCAAGACCTCCAGCACCCTCTCTGTCTAACCAGTGCTTCGTGTCCCTGCCCAAGTAGCTGGCACACACACACTTTGAGGTTTGATTTACATATACACACACCTGGAAAATGCTGGCACAGGTTTATTAGCTATGCCCTCTTCTGCCCAGACTATAAGGTAGTTACCACTGCCACCAGTCACTACTTACCAGCTACTTTAGGGCCCTTAACAAAGGGTGTCCAACTTTACTGTGTAACATTAATATTAATACAAATGGTAGTTTGACCAAGAGCAAGGCTATTAGGAGTGGCCCACACTGTGTCACCAAATACATATGTAAGTACTCTCAAAACTTAAATATTCTACACAGATAAGTCACAATGAAAGGTTTAATATATATTTAATAATAAATAATAAAAGAACAAAACAATACCAAATACATATTCACAGCGACATCAGAGTTTAAAATCACAGGAAATATTTAAAATAACATTGCAGTACAGGCTCACACAAATAAAGAAAAACAAAATCTAAACTAAGCTTTGTTATATTCCTGACTGTATCTAAGGTAGTTACTATACCCAAATAACTTACTTAAAAGGCAGAAGTGTGAATTGTTCTTCCTCTTGTCAGGTCCAAGACAGAATACAAAATGCTCTGTCTTACTAAGACTTCTCAAAATAATATCTAAATATTACTGAAGGGATAGCCTGCAGAATGGCATCACTTCTTGTCATCGGATTTCTAGTTACCAGGCAAAATCCCTACTGCTGAAGCTGGCAGTATTTACCATCTACCTGTAAAATTACTCATACACGGGCTTTTGCTCAGATCATTGGCAGGTGCTGAAGTCATAAAACAATTGCATTCCTTTATGCTTCCAAAGTAGCAATTAGTTCACCCCAAACACAATACAGAAAGCTCCCTAGTATACACAGTGTCTCCAGCTGGAGTGAAGCACCTTTATGGCCTAGCCTATAAAGTAATTTAATTTCACATATTTTTCTAAAGTTTGCTGGATTGTGGTTAACCTTCCTGTTTCCTCTGTCAAAACATATAAATTTAAACAGTTACAATAGTCCATGTAACATTTCTGTTCCCTTTCAGTAGGGATGCATTTTAAGCACAAGCACTTTACAGATACCTTTTCAACACAAATATCTGTACAAGGCAGTTTGATATACGCATGACATACAGTTCTAATACATTTGTAACACAAGCATCTTATATGACATACAATTCTAATACATTCGTAACACCAGCATCTTGTATGAATTAGTTTGATATTCACAAAATTATTTACAAAATTCTAGCTAGCTGTGCTGGCAGTACCTCCTTCTGTCAAATTCTTGAACACCCCTGTGTGCGTGTGTAGCATCCATTTGTGGGGTCTTATCCTTAGTCTGCTCAAAGTGTCTGGCAAGGAATTGTGTTCTGATGGAATGTAAGTAGCCTGAATGGACTTGTCAGCTCTCAGACTATCGACGCTAGTCTGCATAGAACGTATAATGGCTTCCCCTTGCTTGTTTATGTACCACATTATAGTTGTGTTGTTCTTGATGACCAAAAGACGTCCTGGAGTCCAACGATGATTTAATGATTTCAAAACATTTACTAATGCCATTATCTCCTTGACATTTGTGCGCTTCCTTTTGAAATGATGAACCCATAGATCCTGAACCTTGAATCCTTTGGATACAACCCCAATGTGAAGCCTGATGGGGCTTGTAGTTACAGACTAGGTGGGGACTGAAAGGGACACTAAAGGGCCTGTATTCAGAATCAACTGGTCTATCCACCAGTGAAGTTCCCTCTTGGCAAAATGGAGAAAGACTGCTGTTGTGGGGGTATAAACTGACTTGAGAAGCCATTGATTTTTTTTTCTCATGCAGTCTGGCTAGGGGAACCATATGAATTGTGCAAGCCATGTAGCCTAAAATAATGAGAAATTCTCTTGCTGATATCAGAGGTTTGAAGAAAAAAAGTGAAAGAATTGTTCCTTGTAGAAGATTACTCTGTGTTGAAGAAAAGCCATCATTAGTGAAGTGGAACAGGTATCCTTGAAATGTTATTCTGTGAAAAGGAATAAGAATGACTTTTCCAGATTGAACTGAAAAGCTAGGTTCAGAAATAGATTTCTGACAAAGGTGAGAGACTCCTGACAACTTTTTACAGAGTCTTCAAAAATAAGGAAGTTGTCCAAGTAGGAAAAATGTGGATGTTTTGTAACCTACAAAATTCAATAATTGGTGCTAGACACTGAGAAAACCCTTGGTGGTATGGACAAACCAAAGGTTATGGAAGAAAACTTAAAATGTTAACCAGAAACAGAAAATACTGAAAAAGCATCTGATGATCACATGAAGGGGTATATGTTGGCAGGTCAGACCTCTCAACTGTTCCTAATTTGGAGGAATGTACCAATTTTTGAAGATATGTTCCTACTTTCATGGTTGATCGATCCCTTCACTCAATTTCCTGAATCCCCCTCATCACACAATTTTTGAAGCTATCTACTACACAGAAAAAACATACTACTTGCCCAACATACTAGTGCCACCAATTACATAAAGAGGACACATGCATTACCAATCCCTTTTTCATAAGCAAAAATAAATAACATTGTGTGGTAGAATTTTGCAAAACAGTTCAAGTCTATAGATTTTACCGCAACTCTTTGATAATGTTCTTATATAGTTTGCCATCATTTTTGTTACACACTTTTTTAAACATGTTTCTGAATAGTACCTTAACATTCATACCAAAAGCAAGAAGAGTTAAGTGCTACTTGGTACTCAAACTTTATGTTTGTCAGATATCTGGTCATACGTACTACCTTTTAAAAGCCTTTGTGCCGGTTTTTAGTATCTGCAGGTTGAGGGGTATGTGGCAGGCATCCTTTAATTTCGAAGTCACCAAGAAACTAAAAAGAGAGATTGCGAAATAAGTATTTTGGACTTTGGAACCTCAACTTGGAGATTTGGGAAAGACATGTCCAAAACAGGTCTCTAAGTTCAGTCTTCCTTGTGTACAAGAAATATTCTCGAGTAAAATCCTTCTGCGTTCTGATTTTCTGAGTACAGGTCCTATTACTCCCCGAAAAAGCATTTCAGAAATAATGGGTGGAAATAGGTGGGATTGATTTGAAGTTGAAAAAAACATTCCTTGATTTGGGGGAAAAAATCCTAATGCCATCTGTACCCATTTCTGCTGTATTTTGGTATGGGGACTGGAAAATCTGCTTTATTCCTTGAATCAACTTCCTCCTTTCATCAAATCTCTTTAGAACATTAGCAGAAGAGCAAAAACAGAAGGTCATGTAAAATTTCAGACTTAACATCCTGTAATAAATTCTGCGTACATAACCATGTAAACCTGCAAATGACTGATCCTGCTGCTACAACTCTAGATACTTCATGCACAGTATTAAGAGCATCTTAAGGTTTGTTTTGAGACCACAGTAACTGAGGAAAATGAAGAAAGTAAAGACGATTTAGCTTCTGAACTAGGTAAATCAAGAACAGCTTTTCTCATATTATCAAATGATGCCAACAAGAATTCTGACATATGAGCCCAACAGTTACCATTCTAAATGCTACAGCTGAAGAGAGGACACATTTTCCCCCAAACATGTCAATGGCTCTGCTGTCTTTAAAAGAGGAAGCCAGACTAGGTACAGCTAGGTTTTAGAACTAAACATTTTTGACACATAAATTACTGCAAGATCAGCTTTAAGGACGTACAACAAATGGATTTACTTCAGTAGATCGAAATACCATAACGCCAAAATTAAGAGAGACAAAAACATCACAAATGAACACTGGAAAAGGTTAACAATGCCGAAACTATTAAAAACAGGATCACCTAATGCGCATTTTTTCTTTCTTCCTCATTACACCTCCATTTGCCATTTACTTGAGGAGAAATTCTGTGGCATCTGCTTAGGGTATAAAAGTATCTATGCAGACATTTTTTTTAATTTGTCAGGGGAGCATGAGGTTGACTATGAAAGCGAAATACCGGATACATTAACAGTATAGTCAAACCTGTTAAAACATGAGGTATAGCTACTGGTTGGGGGTGTATACCAGTACCATGTCATAGGTATCTTTGCTGCATCTCGATATCTCCTCATATTCCCATTTAAATAAGTCTTTCATTCTACCCAATAGTATATCTGAGAATGACAACTCTTCTACTGGTGAATCTGAAGAAATGTTTTCTCCACATTCTGATTCACAATTCCCAGGGGAGGAAACTTGAGAAGCACAGTTTAAGCTCACCTCTTGTACATCAGAATCACAGTCTGAATCAAAACAAGATCTCAATACTGTCTAACGTGACTGAATGCTTTAAATAAGCCCCTGGCAAGAGACTCAAATGCATACAACAGCTCAGACATCCAGTCTTCTTCCCGTGTGTCAGGCACCTCATCACGAACTACTATTCATTGGATATCTGAATCTTTTTTCCAGTCTCATGTGTGGTTCTTCCTTTTCCAAACTGGATGTACATCTGACTCATGGATGTGATAGACTCCTTACCCTTAGCAGCTTCCAGAGAATTTACACCACATGGGTTGGGAGCAACAAATGAATAGTCTGAGGACTCAGATATGGTCACAATTGATTCAACCATGAAGGCTTGGGTAGACAGGATAATGAAGATGGCAGAGAGGAACCCTTTCTAATGATTTTTTGACCACCAGAAGAAGTAAGCCAAGGTGCATGTATTAGACTCCGTGGAGATACAAAAAAGGGGCTTTAGGCCACTGGTTCTCTAGGAATACGACAGAATTTGGCTGGATCCTTAGAATTTTAGGAGTGAACAAACAGAGCAAAAGCGGATGCTGTGTTCCTCACATAAACAGAAAAGACTGGCTGTGTGGAGATCTCTGTAAGGGATCTGGAGTCCACACAAGTACCTCCTTTTTCTCTCAGACATACGCAGAAAACAACATTCTTCACAGAAAGATAGGAATGAAGTCCCCAACGGGGTACCTATCTGCCTGCTTCTTGAAACTAGCCCACTGAGTGTGTCTTACTGGCAGCTTCAAAGGCAGGAAAATTCTGCTGTTTGGAGCCTGTATGTCTACTTTTATACTAGCACACACATATGCCTTCCTGGACATACAGTTGTGAGCACAGTGTCCTAAAGTTTTGGATATTGGCCGGATATATGATCCTTGCTAGGATACATCTCATTAACATTAGGCTACTACAGCAGGTATCTAATGATGAGCATTAGAACAGTCGGCAGGAGCTACAGGACAATCCCTCTCCCAAAAAAAACATTAATAAAAATCTGCCTATGGTACCAAATTATGGCAGAAGTCGTCAATTCATCCACTTATTACAGAAATACACATACCTTACACATACTTTATATACAGCATAGCAGAAAGAAATTAATTTCACAAGGGCACCAAAGGAATTACATATGGGGTAAAAAGAGTTAAGAATTAGCCATTTGCAAAAATCATATGCATCTATACAACTATTAAGCTAAACCTGGAACAGTTCTGTCATATGGGTGTAGAATGGGAACACAGATTTGCACACCATCAACAGAAAGCTACCACAATTAAAGCTAAATTTTAAGATGTCATACAAGTGTCAGCAGTGAAGTGCAGTACATCAGCATGACAACATGCTCCTGATCATGCCATCAGTTACCGTAGCAACACAATCCATAGAGACAGCAATGATGATCACGCCATCAGTTACCGGTGGCAACACAATCCATAGAGAGAGCTATGATGCATCACCTCACACTGATCTCCTCTATAAGAATAAACTGATGACAATACTGCATCATCTCAATGTATTTTGAGCAGTTAAATGGCTTTCACCTACCTTCTGGAAAGTGATTAAGTAATGTTATCTGTGTTTTTATTTGCTTGACATTATTAATGCTGAACTACTGCAACAATTCTGCTTTATAAGTTATATTTCTATCCAGCTGGACACCCCCCCCAAGAAGTTGACAGTCATATTACGCTTCATGTGTGTCTATAAAACAAAGCACTTCACATTGATCTTAAAGATCATTTCACAACTAAAACATTTAATAAACTACAGCAAACTAGTGGTCAAACTTCTGTGTATATGCTATAGTTGTGCATATAACATTCAAGCATTTTTGCTTTAACATGACTAAGTCTGAAAAAAAGTATGCAGCAGTGGCAGATAAACATTACCCCAAACTACCAAAATAATGCCAATAATTTACAACGATCATGTAGCCAAATAAGAAAAATCAGTTGATAATTAGGATGTAATGAACACCAATCAAACATGTTTCAGTCATTAAATGTACTGCTGCACGTATCTAACTACATGTACTACTGAGTAAAAAACATATGCACTTAAAGAAAAGTTATGTACTCACCATAGTGATGCATCTGTGTTGCCTGTTTTTGCCCTTCCTCAAAGATTGGGTTCAGATCGGAATTCGCCCACTTTTCAGATATAGGACCCATAGTTCAGGCTCCTCCCCTTACCCTGAAAAACCCCACATTCTTCAAACTGAGTTTGCCTCCCCTTTGCCAAATTACAAAGGACCAATCACACAGTATCCATTCTTAACTAGATTACAAGTACAAAAGCTTGTAAGAAATGACCAGAGAATATATAAATCTGGTGTAATGAAAGGGGAAAAGATCTTTAGGTATACCCCACAGGTCATACAAGCCTATACAGACATTTTCCATGACACTTAAGGCCGAATGGAAGGAGGGATGCTAAGGAAGGATGAAAACAGACAACACAAATGCATCGTTACAACGAGTACATAACTTCTGCTGTCCTTTTCATCCTTTCCTCAATGATTGGGACAGCATCTCAGGCTGCTTGAAACCCAGTGATCACCACGGAAGGATATTTCAGAGAATGGCAGAGCCAGAAGTAGCCCTATCCCCTAGTAAAATATCCATATTGCAAGCAATAAGTCTAAACTTTGGACCAGGTAAGCTGCAGCATAAATACCATCTATTAAAGTTCTGGATAAGGTGGCAGTACAAGTGGAAACAGATCTTCTAAAATGAGATTTAGGGGGCCTCGATAAGGTCAAACCTTTATCCATGTAAGCAAAAGAAATACAATCAGTAAGCCACTAGACTAAGGTTACTTTTGAAAGTGGCTTGCCTAGTTTAGTCTTGGAAAATGAAACAAAAAGCTGTCAGAGTCTTGGAAAATGAAATAAATAACTGGTCAGATTTTCTGACAGCTTGTGTTCTATGGAGATAAAATATGAGTCATCTATGTGCACCTGTACTCCCCTTATTAGTGAATTTTGGAAAGAAAACTGGCACCGTAATAATTTGGTTAAGTACCACCTCTGAAGTTACCTTTGGTTAAAAGGATGGATTGGCTTGCAGGGAAACCCCATCCTCGTGAAAAATCAGATATGGAGGTTTAAGACAGTACCTGGAGTTCAGATAGTCATAGACAACTAGAAAAATGATTTCCCATGACAAGAAATTTAGGTCCACGTTTGCTGCTGGTTCAAAAGGGGAGGAGCATTGCCAAAGCCTTTAAGAGTAGTATAAGATCCCAAGGAGGAGTGGGATCCTTATTAGGAGGTCTAAGGAGAAAGGTACCCTTAAGAAAGGCTTTATATAAACTGAAAGATGCTAAGGAGGAATGATTTTCCCTATATGAAAACTGGAGCTAGCTGATAGTGGTACCTTGACCATGGAAAAACTCACACCACTGTGAAAAACTATGGTCAGAAAATCCAAGACTAATGAACGGGGGCTGAAAAGAGGTCCAAATGTTTCTCTTGGGCCCAGATAGAAAACATTTTCCATTTATGCTTACATTACTTTCCTGGTCGAAATCTTCTGGGTAGATGTGGGAATGTATGACCCGAGAATAAAACCTGGACTGCCTAGTCATCATGGGAAATGTAGAAACCATGCAGTGAGCTTGAGGGCTTGAATGTCCAGTGAGACAGACTAGACAGGTGAGACATGAGATCTGGAAACTGGTACAGAACCCAAGGTGGGTGTACTAAATGAGGCCAAAGAAAGGGGAACCACGCTTGTCAAGGCCAGAACAGGGGAATGAGGCTGATGTTGCTCTTCGTTTGAGAGGTTCTCTGTAGAAACTTCGGAATAAAGGGACTCAGCAGATATGTATAAAGTAGACTGGGGGGGGGGCAGCAATCAAGAAGCACAGCATCTCTCTGTGACTTCCCCTCGGGAAGGGGATCAGGCAAAATAACTGCTCCACTTGGCATTTTGGGGAAGGTAAACAGATTACAGCATGGTCGACTCCTTAGATTAAAAATCTGCTCGGTCACTAATGAATTGAGAGATCACTCATGAGGTAGTAGAACTGACCTGCTCAGCTTGCCCGCCTAGATGGTACACTTCCCCGGAATGTGTGTTAACATCAGAAAGTGGTTGGAAGAGATTGCTCACTGCCAAACTCACATCGCTTCAACACAGGGTGTAAGTGTGGGTTCCTCCTTGTTTGTTGATGTACTATACTACTGACATGTTGTTTATATATATGGCAATCATCCTCAGAGGGAGAACATCCTGGAATGCCTGCACCACTAGGACTGCTCTCATCTACAGGACACTGAAGTTAAGACTGGTCTCTGAGGGACCATATCCTTTGAACCATCTTCCCCAAATAGTGCCTCCCTAATCTGGGAAGTGTCTGTGGTTACTGTGGCCTTTGGTAAAAGCAAGACAAATGGACAGCCCTGCTGTACCTCCAGTGCTTGAACCCACCACGTTACATGTTTTTTTGCACACATTGGTGATATGTATGGAAAATTCATGGGTTTTTACTGACCACTGTACTGCTAATGTCCAGTGGAGTACTCGTATAAAATCTTGCTAATTAAACCAGCGTTACTGAGGCACCTATAGATCCTAGGAGTTGTAAAATTAATCTGGCAGGGTAGCTTGTAAAGACAGAAAAGTCAGAGCTTGATTCTGTAAAATGGAGAGTCTTGACTGTGGTCATATTACTCAAAGACAAATAGTAGGCTTTCAGTATGCAGATTACAAGCCCAGCCAATAACCAGAGGTCAGAATCAAACCCTATACATTATCTGTGAGGTAAAGCTCTTAACCATTATGCCACCTTCTTCTCCAATAGGTGATTACTAGGCTAATGATCTCAGAGGACTTTTTTAAGCCTAGCCATTATCCCAAAGGTGATAATCCAACCCTGTACCTTTTGATTGTAAGGTAAACACTTGATAGCCTTGCTATCTGGGAGACAGTGTTAAGTGAGGCCCTATAAATTTCAGGACTTGTGTGGGACAAAAGTGATACTTGTTGCAATTCCCAGTGATGCCCAGTTGGATGCAAAGATGAAGCAAGTAATCCCTGGCATGAAATCAGGAAAAGTTTAGTCGGGGCTGTGAGGACTCAAGTTAGCAAGGAAAGGAACCACCTGGAATCCTAGCTGTCTCAGGTGAGCTGACACCACTGCCATGCATTTGGTTAACACCTGGAGGGATTGTGGTGAGACCAAAGGGCAGGGCTCTAAACTGAAAATGACTGGTCCCCAGCCAGAAGTGAAGAAACCTCCTTCCTTCCTTGCTTGCCTATTTTGATGTGATAGTACATGTCCTGGAGGTCTATCGAGCACGTCCAGTCTTTCTTTGGCAAAACTGGGAGAATTGACTGAACTGTGACCATCCACAACTTCAAGTGTTTGACAAAAAATTTCAAATTACTTGGGTCCAAGATTTGCCTAAGGTACCCATACCTCTTTCCCACCAAAAAGAAACTCAAACCCTTGCTGTTCTGGTGGGACCTCCTGAATGAATCTTTTGGTTAGAAACTTTTATATTTGTAAGGCTGCATCTTTCCTCTGATGGGGTGGCACGTTGGGTAACTTTTTCATTACTCGTGGTGCCGGATGGGAAATGGAATGTAGTAGCCTCTGGTAATAATTGTATGCACCCAGATATCTTTGGTGAAGGACATCCAGGCCTCTAAGTACAGAGATAAATACCCCACCCCCAACTGCGTCCAGAGTTAGTAGTTGGGCAACTTTTTAGGAGCGCTGGTAAAGCTTCTCAGTGAAGGGACTCTGAAGGGTCACCCAACTGCTGTACTCTGGAGGCAGTTGAGGGGAGTGCTTATGTCTGCAATTGGAGATCTGAAGTCCTTCACCAAAGATGTCTTAAGTGCAGAAAATTATTACTAGAGGCTACTACATTCCATTTTCCCATCCATCACAAGTAATGAAAAAGTCAATTGTTAGAGTTGCTCTGTGCCTAGGGAAGATCTGTCTCTGTAGGAGCCCTGGGAAAAGCTTTGGGATTTTCGGAACCACATTTTCCATCCCCCTTATGGATTCCTGGGAAATTTCCTTTGGGAGTAAAAAACTGTATTCCAAAGGCAGACGAGATTTCCCATCTTGCTCACTCCTGGATTGCGTTTCCTTAACCTCTGGCCCAAAAAGGGTCAATCCATGTCCATGATGTCTTGAAAAGGCATGCCACCGAACCATAATGCCTGAATCCACAGCTCTATAAATACCCTCCATTACACATGGAGGTGTTCCAAATGGATTGGAGGGTGGCCAGCTGTGAGGAGTTAGTTTTCTTATGCTAAGCAGACATGGATCCAGAGAGAGAGACTTGGAAAGTACCTTAGTCAAGACAGTCTGAAATCTGGTAAGGTGCTCCAAATAGTTCAGCGACGTTAAGGCAAAGGTTGCTGATACAAACTCGCTCTCCGTATCTGTCCAAGGCCATAGACTCTCTGTTAAGGGGATGAACTGGACTCTCTCGGCGAATTCCTTCTTAGTGGCTGCCCCCACCATCACAGTATCAACCGGGAGACTCTTGCTCCACTGGGCAGGGTCTCAAGGTGGTACTAGGTACTTATCTGGTCTCTTGGGAATTGGTTATGACACATCCGGATCCTTCCAAGCCTGATGAGAAATGAAATCCACCATTTCTTCCACTAGGGGAACCACCCAGGAAGAAGATGAGCTAGTAACAAATGCCTCGAGGAACACAGACTCCTTCTGGGAAGGAACTATGGAAGGCCAACCACCTATCTGTCTCAAAAGCTTGAGAACCTCTCCAAATGAAGCATCCTCAAGGGGGAGATCTGGGGGACTCCCCTCTACTTCAAAGTTCTTGTCTTTTGTTAATGGTTACTGTGAAGAGTCAATGTGCCTTCTTTTGCATGTATGCTTCAAGGAAGTGTCCACAGGGGAATGATCGGGGGAAGAATCAGCAGTCTGAGGAGAATCCTGAATCAGGACTGACTCAAAGTTGATTCGGACTGGCTGTCCTAATGAGATGAAATGAAAAGGGTCAGGACCCAAGGCAGACATTTCAGGAGTGGGAAGAGGACTGGAGGGGGCAGGGATGTCTTACCTCCTTGAATTGGAAAGCACTCTCTCCACTGCCTCGAAGGGAAAAGCCAAGGAGGATTCCAGGACCACACCCAATGAAGCTAAAGCTGAATAACTTTAGAGGTACAGAGAATCCATCTGCTCCTGCCAGAAAGCAGAGGCAGGAAATGAGTTATCTAACATTGAGGCCCAGATGGGAAGGGATGGCTTCGAATATTTCAGAGATGAACCCCTAACCCATGGATCCTGTGTCAAAAGCTAAGGCTCTGAGATCCGTGAAATCCAACAGCACCAGCTGGATTGGAGATGATGCTGGAGTTGACAAAACCCATAATTTTGGATCCGACACAGGCAATCCAGGGAGTCTTGGGTCTGACAACTTTAAAATCGGGGAATTGATCAGAGTAAGAAAGGGTCTGGGCTGGTCCAATGCTCATTGGTCCAGTGGGGGCCAAAGCCAGAACAAACTCCCAAATGAATCTGGGTCCTGAGGCGCTTCTTCATCTTCCTGTCCACATCCACATTGGAAAGGCTCTTGACAGACCTATAAGAAGAAGAGGATGAAGGGGGTTTGGAGGCATTCTGAGGAGTCTCCTGAAGAAAAGGTGAATGGAATCTGGAAGGAAATAGCTCTGGTGAGAACAGAGGTTCTTAACAAGGAGGAAGAGTTCTGGCAGTTGGAACAGACAGATCTAGTGGAGTGGTCGGATCTGATGGCTTTTGAATCTTGGAGGATGGAGCCAAAGCCATTGACAAAGGACAGCAGTCAGGAGATCGTTTTCTTTACTTCTTGGTCTTAAATTTCTCCCCTTTTCGCTTGTCCACAGATTTCTTAGCAGATGGGGACACTCCAAAAGTAGATGGAAGAAGAAGATCCTTCAACACCAAATTATTTCTGTACTCCAGTAAGGCTCTGTGATTGACAGCAGAGCAAATGTCACATCCAATATCAAAATGACTAACTCACAAACAGTACACACTTACAATGAGAGTTGGAATTGGAAATTTTACGTCTACACGATATACACTTTTTAAAGCAGATAGGTTTGCAGTCATCAGCAAAGTTTGTCAGCCACAGACCTTTAGTTTTTGCCTGTACTTCGGAGATGTATATTCCGAACAGTAAGGGCTCCAGAACAGACCCCTGTGGTACACCACTGGTTACTGGTCTGCTGGAGGAGGTAGGTCTCTTATTTTTGACTGTGTGAGTTCCATTGGTGAGCCAGTTTGCAACCCACCTGACAATATATGGGTTGATACCCAGGTGGATGAGTTTAGCAATAATGCCAGAGTAAGGGAAGGCCTTGGCGAAGTCCAGGTTGGTTGTATGCACAGTTTTACCTTTGTCAAGGGCTTTGGTGACTGTCTCTAAGAAGTCCACTAAGTTTACCAGGTACAGACTCCCTTTGATGAAGACAAACTGTGTAGGGTTGGAGTGCTTGTAGATTACCTACATCTTTGTTGACAAGGTCCATGATGACATGCTCCATGGCCTTGCAGATAAGGCTGGTGTTTTAATCCACTGAGAATGCAGCTTGGGATACTGTCTGGTCCCATTGAGGATGTGTTTTTAGCCTTGGAGAGGGCTTTTAGGACTTGCTCCTTGGAAATATTAGGTGCGGGACAGGTGGTAGGGATGCTTTGTGCTATATGTGGCGTGGACAGGGGAGCAAAGTTTGCACTGAACCTATTAGCCAGCAGGTTGGCTATATCCACTGGTTCTGTACATTCAGTACCATTAACTACAAGTTCTGCACAAATCAGTGTTTTTCCTTTGGAAGTTCGGATGTATCTAAAGAACGCCTTACGGTTTTACTTAGATAGGGATGCTAATTTGGATTCAAGTAGCTTTAGAGGGCTTTACAAGATGTCTTATTCGCCTATTTAAGTTGAGGAGAGACTGCTTCTAAGTTTGAGACTGTAACGTCCTACTCTTAGACTGCAATTTCTTCCTCTTATTGTACAGCCTGTTAATTGCTGATGTCCACCAAGCTGGTTTGTTCTTCCTTGAGGATCTTGCTTTGGTCCTATCAGGTATGGCAGAGTAACTGTACAGACGCTTGTATAAAGCATTAGTGTATATCCCAGTATAGGCAACCTCTCCAACAGTGGGGAGAGGAGGCATGAAACTGTTTATGGCATAACATAATAGGTCGTAATTGGCCTTGGTGAAGTTTTTCAGTCTACTTGCTGCTGGGGGGATCTGGTGTTACTATCAACTCCAATGAGACTGATTTGTGGACAGACCTCAGCCGGGAGGGTAGTACACTTGGGGTGGTACAACGATCCCCTATGTTGCTGAGCACCAGATCCAGAATGTTTGAGCCCCTAGTGGGTTGTCAACCAGATAGTCCATGGCACTGGAGGTAACGAATTCCAGAAACCTTTGGGTGAGAGTGTTAGTACTCATATAATTAAGCCAGCCAATGGATGAGTAAATAAAGTCACCCAAAACCTGGGTGTTCGGTTGTATCTTGACTGACTCAAGTAGATCCAGGCAGGATGAGTGGGTGTCCCGGTTCATTGCAGGGAGTCCTATTAGCTGGCAATGTTTCAACAGGGGTCTTACCAACACTTAATTGCACCTGGAATAATTCATGGGAGTCAATCTGTTTAACCAGTCTTGAGGTGTATTTTACTTTTAAGAATACTGATACACCACCCCCTTAGTTCTCATACTTCAGTTTGAGGTCTGAAAGTGTGGAAGGAACTGTAACCCGGTACGGCTTGGGTGATTTCCGCAGCCTTAAACCAGGTCACTGTGACTACACAGATATCAACATCTTCCAGAGTAAGGACTGCTTCCAGTGAGTGCAGTTTCAGTTTCAGACTCCTAATGTTGAGCAGCATAACCTTGAGTTTGTCTTTAGATGGTCTTATTACATTGGCAGTTTTGTCCTTGTAATGCTGCCTAATGGGGGTGGAAACAGCCTTAGCCAGTAACTGAAATCCCAGAGGTGACAGATGAAGACCATCTCTGGCAAAGCAATGAGGTCTGTCGATCATGCCATCTCAGGTTGACAGGTACTAGATCCCTTATAATGACACCAGAAACTAAGCCAAAGTTGAAAGCGGCGGCATCCTAGGTGAAGGTAAAATGTTGTCCAAGGCTAGGGACATACCTGCCTGGGGGACACAATCAGAAAGCTCAATCATGTCTCTTTTTATGTTTTTATAGTCCAGTACGTCATGTCTCAAGTCATTCACACCAATATGGACTACGACTGAGTTGTAACAGTACCTGCTGTTGAGAGACCTGAGTGCAGCTGACCATGATCTTTTCTTTATCCAGCCTGGTGAGTGGGGCATCTGTGTGTCTCACAATGGATTCCCCTATGACCAAGATATCTGGTTTAGCGTTTTGCCTTAGGAGCTTGTCTGGTGAGTTATTATGTGTACTGTGTTACTGTGTTTCATGGAGGATGTGCTATGTGAAGTGTGTTTACGTTTGGGAGGTCTCAGATGTTCAAGTAGGTTTTTAGTGAGGACCTCCACAAATGTAGGTGTGTGTGTTGTTGGTTTGGGTGGTGAAGGAAGTGAGGTGTGTATGCTGACAACCTGCTCAGTGTCAGATGAACTGACTGGTGTGTGGGAGAGCATGGATTCTAGGTTCTTAATATAGATGCATCTCTCACATATTGAATTTGTGTGAACTAGAATAAGAGGGTTGTCAGTGTACATGAGACAATTGCTACACTGCTGCAGGATGCCCAAGTCGACCAAGCTGGCTGAAGAAACTAGGAAATTGTTTGTCCATTAGTGCAAGGTAAATCAATGTGGTCTGAACAGGAAGAGGACATGAAGGACCAGGTAAGGTAGATGGACAGCAGAAGAGCTCTAAATAAGGAGGTGCTAGTGGGTGGGACTTGTGATGGTACCACAGAGGCTGCACCTAGTGTTCCACCTGACAGTAGAGCAGGACCGCAAGAAACCTCTGAAGGAGCACCAACACTGTGCTAAGGAAAATTTAACAAGCAAGAGGTTTGCATTTGTAAGCACCAACAGTACCCACCCCTATGCAGCGGGGCTCTACACGCAAACAAGAGCAAAGCAGCTATGCAAGGAAACCAATGTAAAAGCTCAAATGAGTCCTGAACCACTACACCAAAGACAGACTTACAGTAGTTCTCCTGCTACAAGGGTATAGAGAGCTCCTCCAAGAAAAGCTGTCCTGATTCTTAGTGCTCAATCCCAAAAAGAACTGGGCTCAGCCAGTCTGAATCCAATACATACTAAGGCCGACAGACGTGCAACGGAACACAGAATAAAAAAGCAGAAATACTTTTTTCCTTAAATTAAATAAGCAGCAGTGTAAAAAACAGCACAGCAGAACAGATCTTTTACTTAAATAAAAGCAGCAGTTGGTACAAAGAACAGTTAAAATGCAACAAATGCAGTAGAAAAAAATTAACTTAGCATAGAGCAAAGCAGCTAATGCAAGGAAACCAATGAAAAAGCTAAAACTAAGCCCTGAACAAGTAAATATTTAATTAGATAGACTTGCAACAAAGGTAGAGGGGGGGTTTCCTCCAAGAAAAGATGTCCTGATTTTTAGTGCTCAATCCCACACAGAAAGAATAGCTGTGTAAAATCTTACCATAACCACAGATGCCCTTCTCTTCTATGCTGCAGTATTCTTTACAACTGGGTTGTATTCCAACCTATGGCCCGATGTCCAGCCAGTATACAAAAGCTTCAAGCTACTGCCAGAACGTGGGACATCACACATCTGCTTTGACAATGTCAGTCATAAAAGGATGTCCACACGTACCATCCTCAGGGCTACAATGCCCCATGAGGAACAGGAAAACAGTAAGTCATATAGGGAAGAGACGAGATGCAGGGGGAAGGTGGTAGGGATAGAATACTGCAACATAGAAGAGAAGGAAATCTATGGTTATGGTAAGATTTTACACCACTATTCTATGTCCTTCAATTCAATGCTGCAGTGTTCTTTACATCTGGGAGAGTGTCATAGCTTAAACGGAACCTAGGGAGGAGGAAGGAACAGAAGAATGTTGTAAAGAACACTCCAGACAGGCATGAAGAATAGCCCTTGCCAACCCTGTCCTGGACCTAGAAATAGAGTCCAACTTGTAATGTTTAGTAAAAGTGTGCACAGAAGACCAAGTAGCAGCCTCCAAAATGGAGTTGGTATCCACAGCCTTAAAGAAAGCCCCTAAGGAAGCCGCAGATTTATTTATTTATTTGTTTATTTATCGATCACAGATTGAGTTGAATGCGCTCTGACAGAAGTAGACAGACTTACCATGGAAATCATAACAAAAGACAACAGCTTTACAAATCCAAGAAGAATGTCTGTTTAGAAATGGGTAAACCCAGAGCCCTGGGATGAAAGGACACAAAAAGCTGATCTGACTTTCTAATGGCTTTAGTCTTGTTCAAATAAAGTCTAAGTTGCCTGTGTACATTTAACCCATGCAAAATTCTTTCACTGGAAGACTGAGGGGAATGAAAGAAGGCAGGCAGTTGGATAGATTTATTAAGAGACGAATCATTCACAACCTTAGGCATAAAAGAGGGATTAGTTCTCATGGAAACTGTCCTTGTAGAAAACCAAAAAGAGTGGAGATGTCATCAAGGCCTGTAACTCAGAGACCCTCCTAGCAGATCCAAAGTCAACCAGGAGCACAGATTTCCAGGTACAAAACTTCAGTGAAGCAGAATCTGCAGGTTCGGGGGGAGGAACTAGTTTTGTTGAGGGCTTAATATGAAGGATGCCTTTAAGAAAAAGCTTGACTTCCAATCTGGAAACTAAAGGAGGTGACAATGACAGACAAGCAGAAAGAGCAAAACAGTGGACTTTCACAGAAAAATATAAGCCACTTTTTAGAAGCTCACACATGTAGGAAAGCACAACAGGAATGTCCACAGTAAATGGATCTAGATTTCTTTTAAGACACCAGACAGAAAATCTTCTCCATTTGCAAATAGAAGATTTTTCTTGAACTGGGTTTCCTGGCTTCCTGCAAAACTCCAAGCACGTCCTGAGAATAAAGGTGTCTGGAAGGGATCAGAAGTTGATCACCCACAGGGTCAGTTGTAATGCTGACAGATGTGGATGAAGTAAGGATCCCTTGTCCTGTGTGAGGAGATCCATCCTGTGAGGAAACTTGTGGTGATGGCCCTTGGCTAACTGCAGAAGAAGGGGGGACCAATGCTGTCTTGGCCAAAAGGGAGTCACCAACAAGATTTTTGTTTTTTCCTGCTGAATCTTCAGCACAACTTTCTGTATGAGAGGTAAGGGGGGATGCATAAAGGAACATCCCCATCCATGAGAAAGAAAGGACATCCACTTTCAAAGCCAGAAGATGTGGGGTCCTGGCACAAAAGAGAGGAGGGTTGTCTGCTCTGAAGGGAGGCAAATAGATCCAGATGTGGAGTACCACACCAATGAATCAGGTCCAAGAACACATCCCTGTGAAGCATCCATTCATGGGGACTGTGTCATAGTCCCGCTTAATGCATCTGCCACAACATTTTGAGCAGAGGGAAGATAAACAGCATGAAGAGTGACCTTGTATTGAATGGCTAGCTCCCATAACTTCATTGCCAGCCTGCAAAGAAGATAAGATTTGGTACCCTCCTGTTTATGTACCATAGAACAGTGGTGTTGTCTAAGTATTTTCAGAGGACCTGGTTGAAAAAGAGGGTGAAGAATTTGCAAAGCTATGAGCAGAGCCCTTGTTTCCCAGATGTTGATATGCTCTCTCCCTGAACTTTCCTGGATGCAAAGGTCGCCCTCCCCAGCCCATGTCTGAAGCATCTGTGAAGAGTTGTTGAGAAGGCTGGGGCAGAAGAGGAGAACAACCTGGATTCAAAGAAATCTGCTGAATCCACCAAAAAAGCTCTGATTTCAGACATTGAATAAGTAGAATCATGGCATCTAGTGGATGCTGAGACCAAGTAGTCTTTAGAAACCACTGAAACCTTCTTGTGTGGAGTTTTGCAAAGGGCAGCATGGAAATTGTGGAGGCCATGAAACCTAGGGAGTTCCTGAGATTCCTAGGTTTCATGGCTGAAGAGTTAGGATGGTCTCTAAGAAGTGAATGTGAAATTGAGCCTTGCCTTGTTGGTAGAAAGACCATCATAAGGTCTGTCCTTAACCTTGACCTACACTCCAAGAAAATGTGATCCTGAGATGGAGTCAAAAAAGAAGTTATGTACTCACCATAACGTTCCATCTGAGTAGGTAACTTCATTTGTCAGCAACCTGTGGGTATTAGATTCGAGCCGGCAGCTTTCCAAGCTAAAAGATCCGAGCTCTCAGCTCCTCCCCTTACCCATAATACCCTGCTACCTCCCTCAAGTCCTCAGATCAATTTTGCCAATTAAGCACCCAAAAAAAGAAACAATCTAAGACACTCGAAAGAGGAACACTAACCTGATGCATGACAAAGGGAAACCTTCCGTCATAGATATAACCATGAAACAGGCTAGGGGGAAGGAGGGGGGGTGGTTGCTGACAAATGAAGTTACCTACTCAGATGGAACATTATGGTGAGTACATAACTTCTTTATCTGAAGTAGTTAACTTCATTTGATCAGCAACCTGTGGGACAGAGTCCCCAGCTACCAAAAACCTTGGGCAGTCCTCAAGGAAGGATATTCCGGAGCACTGCGGAGCCAAATGCTGCCCTACTTCTGGATATCAGATCCAACCTATAATGAGAAATGAAGGTATGAGAAGAGGACCAAGTAGCCGCTGAGCAGATGTCATCTAGAGGAACTTTTGACCAGAATGCTGCAGAAGTAGCAATAGAACGTGTAGAATGGGCATGAACCCCCAAGGGTTCAGGCCGGCCAGAAGCTAAATAAGCGTGCATGATGTAGTGGGATATCCACCTAGCTAAGGTAACTTTCGTAATAGGCTTTCCCAAAGATGGCTTAGCGAAAGACACAAAGAGCTGATCCGATTTCCGAGTAGTCGCTGTCCTGTGCAAGTAAAAACGCAATTGTCTGTGCATATCCAATAAGTGCAACCTGTATTCCCCTTTGTTCTGAAAGTTGGGGAAGAAAACAGGCAAGTTAATGGTTTGGTTGATATTGGATTCGGAGCCACCTTAGGCAAGAATGAAGGGTTAGTCCTGAGAGACACTCTGTCCTTATGGAAGACCAGATACGGGGGTTTCATACAAAGGGCTTGAAGTTCAGATACCCTTCTGGCTGAAGTAACTGCAATCAGGAAGGCCGTTTTCCAAGATAAGAATTTTAACTCAACCGAAGCTGCCAGTTCAAAGGGTGGGCCCGTCAGTGCCTGAAGAACCAAGGTTAAGTCCCATGGGGGGAACCGCATTCTTGACTGGAGGTCTCAACAGAAAGGTGCCTTTCAAAAAGGTTTTGCATACCTTAGCGGACGCTAAGGGACCAAGGTTATCCCCTATGTGGAAATGGGAAATAGCTGCCATTTGGACTTTGACTGTAGAAGCACTGGCTCCTTGGTAGAAAATATGGGACAGGAATTCAAGAACCAGTGGAATGGGAGCAGTAAAGGGGTCTAAATCCCTATGTTTGGCCCAGATGGAAAAACGCTTCCATTTACTTCTGTAGATCTTCCTGGTAGAAGGTTTATGTGCCGCCACCAGAATAGATTTTACGGGAGACGAGATACCGGGAGTCCTAGCTATTAATGGAACTGGATCAACCAAGCCATGAGCTTGAGGTCATCCAGGTTTGGAGGTTGTATTCCCGCAGGATGAGAGATCAGATCCGGAATGGGATCTAAGATCCAAGGAGGAGCTATGCTGTGAGACCGCAGGTAAGGGAACCAGATCTGGCGAGGCCAGAATGGGGCTATGAGGATTATCTTGCTCCCCAACCGATGAGCTTTCTGCAGAAATTTTGTCATTAGCAGAAGAGGAGGATAAGCATAAAGAAGACCATTGCCAAGCATGAACCAGAGTGTCTCTGGGGCTCTCCCCTGTTGGGGGAATTAGAGCGAAAAACTCGCTGCATTTTGCATTTGAAGGAGAAGCGAAAAGATCGCAGCAAGGTTGACCCCATCTGAGGAAGATCTGATTCGCTACTGATGGGTTTAGAGACCACTCGTAAGGTGCGAGGATCGAGAGACTCAGCTTGTCCGATAGAATGTTGGACAGACTCGGAATGTGCGTTGCTATCAGAAAGCGGTTGGTGGAAATCGCCCATTCCCAAACTCTCATAGTCTCTCGACAAAGACAGTAAGATCTGGTTCCTCCCTGTTTGTTGATGTACCAGACTACTGCCATGTTTTCTGTCTGAATTGCAATAGTCTCCAGAGGAAGAAGGTCTTGAAGGGCTTGCAACGCTAGAAGCACCGCCCTCATCTCCAGGACATTGATATGCAGAACGGTCTCTAAAGGGGTCCACGTGCCTTGGACGGTACTGCCCATGGAATGTCCCCCCCACCCGAGGCGAGAAGCGTCCGTGGTCAGCGTGGCTTGGGGTTGAGGCATCACAAACGGTCTCCCTTCCCGCAGCTCTCGGGAATGGAGCCACCAAAGAAGGGAGTTCCTGCAAACCCTGCTTAGGGGAATTGGAGAATCCAATGGGTGAAGGAGGAGAGACCACTGAACCTGAAGAGTCCATTGAAGGACTCTCATGTGCAATCGTGCCAGAGGTGAAAGGCTGATGGCTGCCGCCATGGAACCTAGGGCTCTCAAGACCAATTCTGCAGGCGGGGCTGGGGACTGTAGAAGCGCTATTACATGGAGTGACAAGTTGCACAACCTCTCCGCTGTTAGAAGGGCTTTGGACTGGAGCGTATTTATCCTGGCCCCTATGAAATACAGAACTTGCACAGGATGAAGAGACGACTTCTGAAAATTTATGGTAATGCCTAGATGCTGGGCCAAGGATAAGGAATAATCCCTGGCAGAGCAGAGCAGATGCCTGGTGGGGGTGGTGAGGAGCCAGTCGTCTAGGTACGGAAAGACCTGAATTCCCTGAAGTCTCAGGTGGGCTGCTACAACTGCCATGACCTTGGTGAACACCCTGGGGGGCTGTGGTGAAGCCGAACGGAAGAACCCTGAACTGAAAATGACTGGCTCCTAGCCGAAAGCGGAGAAACCTCCTGGACCGTCTTGTCCATGGGAATGTGGTAGTACGCATCCTTGAGGTCTATGGAGCACATCCAGTCGTTCTCCTGTAGAAGAGGGAGAATAGATTGCAGACTGACCATCCAGAATTTCTCTTTGGCAATGAACAGGTTTAGAGTTGACAGGTCAAGACTTGGCCTTAAGTCCCCCGTCTTTTTTGGCACCAAAAAGAACCTGGAGTAATTGCCCAACCTGGATTGCTCTGTGGGGACATGCTGGACGGCCCTTTTTTCTAGCAACTTCTTTATTTCTGAAGCCGCCGCCTCCCTCTGATTGGGTGGGACATCGGGAAGGCGCTTTGTTAGTGGGGGAAGATTCAGAAAGGGGATAGTGTAACCTCTGGATATTATTCGGAGCACCCAACGATCTGTAGTAATGGACTCCCAACTTTGTAGGTGCTCCGAAACCCCCCCCCCCCCGACTGCCTCCAGAGGAGGAAAGCCGGGCAAGCCCTCAGGGCTGCTGCGTGGGTCGGTCCGAGAAAGGTTCTCTGGACCCGAAATTCTTCGGCCCCCCTCTGCCTCTGGGCCGGCGTCCATCTTGTACTCCTCTGCCTCTGAAGGATGAATGGTCCGGAGCGGGATGGGACTGCTGGCTCTTCCAGAACCACATCATCTTTTGTCCTCTCTGGTTCCTTGAGAAGGACTTTTGAGGATTCGAGAAGCGGATCCCGACGGCAGACAGCGTCTTCCCGTCTTTCTCGCTCTGGAGCAGCATGTCGCGGATGGTTTTGCCGAATAGCGTAGAACCGTCAAAGGGAACGTTCGCGAAGGATGCCTTGAAGGGTTCCGCAAAGGCGAAGCCAGGCGTGGCGCCGCAAGGCGACCCCTGCCCCGCTGGCTCTAGCCGCTCCCTCCATGGCATGGGAGAGAAGCCGCATGGAAGTGTTAGAAATTGACTTTAGAGTGGCCATGCGAGCCGAGAAGGTCCATTTGTCCTCGGCCGCCATGGACTCTGGGGGAGCTCCAGCATATTCTTTTATCAGATCCCGCTGGAGTCTAATGACGTGTGCCAGATAATTCAGCGCCCTTACAGAAAAGGTGGCTGAAGCAAACATCCGCTTTCCAATACAGTCCATCGTCTGAGACTCCTTATCAGGAGGATGGACCGAGGAACTTTCTTGCGCTAGTTCCTTCTTGGTGGCAGCCGCCACCACCATGGCATCTACTGGGGAACCTTTATTCCACCCCGGTTTGTCAGGGGGAGGACTAAGTATCTTGTCCGGTCTTCTAGGGATTGGCTCCATGGTGTCCGGCTCCTTCCAAGCCCTGGTAGTAATCAAGTCTACCAGGGGATCAGCCGGGGGGGACACCCAAGAGGTAGACGGGCCTGCGAACGCCTCCAGAAACACAGACTCATCTGAGGAAGGTTTTTGGGCTGACCACCCCCCCCCCCCTCTAATACGCATTTTCATAATGTCTCCAAAGGAGACGTCTTCAGGGGGTGACCTTGGGGAACCTTCCTCTTCCTCTGTGTCCTCCGTGAGGGACTTGGGGGAGTCCAAGTCCCTCCTCTTGCACTTTCGTTTGTGAGGGACCTCCTCGGTTGGGCTGTCCGAGGAGGGCTCACCAACAGGGTCCTGTTCCCCTACGGGAACCAACTGGAGCACCGGCGCAGGCTGTCCCTGGGGCCAGACGATGGAAGACAGGCCCAAATGCGAGGGAGTGAAGGATGTATCCGTAGCCCAGACCAGGGACCTAGAACTCCTTGACAGCACCCTCTCCACCACGTCAAAAGCCAAAGGTGAACCACTCTCCCCTGGCTCCGAGAGTAGCCCCCTCGGTTCCGACGTGAGAACCGGTGTTGGAGCCGATGCGATCGGACCCAAAAGGGGAGTGTGCTCCGACCAAAACGGAGCCGAAGACGCACTCACCCCTGCAGATCCAAAACTCGGCTCTTGGCCTCGGGAGGTCGGATCCGACATGCTCAAGGGTATGGTTGGCGAAGTAGCCACCACTGTCGGCGCCGACTCCACGGCTCCGAGACGGCTCGGATCCAAAAACACCAAAACCCTATAGTGAATAGGAGAAGGAACAATTGGGGCAAAGAAAGGGGCCGAGCTCCTCCCGGGAGGGGGGGGGAGGCAAGATCACCCCTATCTGAATTTGGGCCTGCAGAAATCGACGCATCATCCGGTCCATATCAGCGTCAGACATACTCCTAGTAGACCTTGAAGAGGTCATCGAGGCGGGCCGGGAAGGCCGCCTAGATGACCTCAGACCGGGACTCCTCCTCCAGCTCCGGAGAAAAGCAGGGAGAACGGAGCCAAGAGGGGGAAGAACCAGAGACCCTCCTGGGAGAGCCAACTAATTTAGCAGGTGGAGCAGAAGGATGAGATTCTGCCCGCCGCTTGTGGCTCTTATGCTGGTCCTTATCCCTATGCCTCTTCTCTTTGCTAGAAGAGTCCCCCTCTCCCTGGGACACAGAGGGAGGTTGAGTCCCTGCCAGGGGAGGGGGAGCTGAAGGTTGGACAACTGTGACTGCTGCCGCTGAGGGAGAGGAGGAAGAAGAATCCGCGGGCAAGAGTCCTGCCAGGATTAACTTATTCCTCCTATCCGTCACAGCCCGGGGGTTAAAGGCTGCACACACTTGGCAGCCCGAAGACAAGTGGGCCACCCCCAGGCAGAGAACGCACTGAGTGTGGCCATCCGTTGGGGACAGCTTATGACCACACTCAGTGAATTTAGAAAAAATGGCCTTAGGCCCCTCAGCCATCACATGTTGAAATGTGCCCACACACACAGAGAAAGGAGAGGGAAAAAACTAAAATTTACACTAAGTACCACAAAAAAACCACTGAAAAATACAGAGACAGAAAACTAAGGGCCTACTACACTCACACACACTGTAAAATCACTAAAACTTTGAAGAAAATAGTTTTAAATACTCTCACCAACGCCAAGAGCTCGTCACTTAAGCTGTCAGAAGCCATGGCAAACGAGATCTGAGGACTGGAGGGAGGTAGCAGGGTATTATGGGTAAGGGGGAAGAGCTGAGAGCTCGGATCTTTTAGCTTGGAAAGCTGTCGGCTCGGATCCGAGGTCAGATCCGATACCCACAGGTTGCTGATCAAATGAAGTTAAGTACTTCAGATCAAATTTTTTGAAACTGATGGTGAAAAGCCTAGATTTTGAAGGAGAAGATTGGCCTTCTCTAGGTTTAGAGATAAGAGACTGGAGTTATTTGCAAGAAAAAGAAGGTAGTCCAGGTAAGGAAAAACCTGAATACCCTGGACCCTCAGAAGGGCAATGGCCAGAATCAGGCACTTTGTAAACACCCCTGGGGCAGTGGAAAGTCCAAAAGCAGGGCAGAAAAATTTAAAGTTCAAAGTACTCACAGAGAAACATAAAAATTTCTTATAAAGAGGATGGATGGGGATATGCAAGTAAGCATCTTTGAGATCCAGGAAAGCTATGAAGGTGTGAGATGAAATGAGAGGGAAAAGTGTCTGCAGGGACATCATTCGGAAAGAATGAACCTGCAGGAGGGTGTTCAAGTGGGAAAGATCCAGAATTAGTCTTCAAGCACCATCTTTTATTGGAACCAGAAACATTCTTGAGTAAAACCCCTTGTCTCTCTGATCCCAAGGAACAGGCTGTATGGTGCCTTGAGACCTCAGCGGAGAAAGAAGGTCTGGAAAAAGTTGCATCTGAATTGATGGGGCTATGGAATACCCATGAAAGGAGAGAGATTCTTCCAAGTCATGAAGTAACATTTTTGGATAATGGATAAAAACAAGCATCCTGAATTATCCTTGTCCAGGCTGGAAAAGAAAGAGAAAGGTAAAGAGAAAAGGAGTATCACTTGTAAGAAACTGTCGGGAGTCACAGAGAACTGGGTCTGGGCAGAAAGGACTGCCGAGAAAAGGGAACTGAAGATGATTCTGACTGAGGGGGTCTTCTAGAAGACTTCTTAGGCCTAGAAGGAGAAGCAGCAGCAGAAGCTGAATGTGCTAGTCTCCTAACACAAGATGTTTTGACAGAAAAATTCCTATGAAATTTAGAAACTGGAGAAACAAAGAAATGTTTAAGGTCTTGGAGTTCATTTCCTTTCTCTTGCAGAGCCTTAAATAGCTCTGCAGTCACTGAACCAAAAAGAACAGTCTTGTCCAAAGAAACATCTAGTAACTTGGCCTTAATGTTGTCAGGTAATGATAGAAGTCTCAGCCACAAAAGCCTCCTAAGCACAGAGGTAGAAGCAGCAGGTCTGGATGATGCCTCACAACAGCATCATAGCTGCACTTAAAGGAAAGCCTAGCCACATGAGAAGAAGCTGCCAAGAGACATGACCTGTGTTTTAATCTCAGAATCTGGCAAGGAAGACAAGGCCTGAGAAGCTTGAGAAAGCAAAACTAAGGGAGTACCTTGACACGTGTCTGGTAATTAACAGCTCTGAAGGCTAAAGTAGAAGTATGTAGCTTTTTACCCAGTCTCTCAAGAATCTTGCTCTCTCTATCAGATGAAAAAAGCCTGGCAGAAAGGGATAACTGGGAAGACTTATCTGAAGCTAAGGAGATCACTGCTGGATCTGCAGAGGGGCACTTGTACAGAAACTTACAATAGTCAGGAACCTTACAGAACCTATCAGGCCTCTTAGGAGCTTCCCAAATCTGCCCATGGTTCTAGATATTTTATGCATGGTATGGCCATCAGTACACTGTGGAGCAGGAACCTTTTCAAGGGCTACTGTAGCAACAGTAACACCTAGTTTGAAGCCACTGTCTAGCTGGTCCAGTCTTTAGAAGGTCAGTTTTTTTTTAATTTCTTTGGGACTGGAGCCACAACATTAAGATTTGCCCATGCTGTCCAAATCACAAGAATAAATGTCTTGCCAGCTGGCAAAACCGCTCGGGTGGCTGGGAAAACCAAGAGACCTGCAGGTTGTGGGGTGATCAATCCATCCCCACTCCACCTATTCATCTTCAAGATCTCCACAAATAAGGACATCTGGGGAGAATTATGCAGGACCAATGCCCTTATCCCTTTGCATTACATCCCATAACGCTCTGCTTACCTTTTGCACTTCCTAAATGCCACCCTCTTTGTATTCCAGTATGAAAACAACTCATCAACCTTAAGGAATACAACAAAGTTATTGATATAACTGGAATAAACGTCCAGCATCTTAAATGATTGACTCAAAGGCTTTAATAATTAATCCAACCTCAAGAAAGTATCAGTGATAGCAAAGTAGCAAACAGTGTGCATAGTTCAGTAGCTCAGAGACTTCTGAATGCACAAAGCAGAAGCAATAAATATGGAATGGTTCAAAACCATCTCAAGCAGAATACTAATTGAAAATTTCATTATTCAGAACAAAATGTACCAATTAGGTTAAAAACTGTATATCTACGATTCTACAACTCCTCACCATTCATTCATAAGTACTGTTTCAGCTATGGCAACATGTTAAACAGTACCTGTTAAAACAAAAACAGAAACTTACCTAATCATTTCATGGAGCAGCAATAAAACAAACTGTACTGCTGCTGATGTGAGATTCTGAGCAAACAGGCCACGTGGTGCACTTAGCAGATTTCTTTAACCAATGTGTTAGGAATACATGGTTTCGCCAAAACTCCTCTTCTTACCTCTGTTCTATCCACTTCTGAATCTTCTTGTTGTCTGGCCCCCAAGAACCTTCTCAAAAAAATCTGACCCAAATGGTACATCATCCTTAAAAACAGACTTTGTCTTTCCTAAAAGGACCATTTTTACCTTCAAATATGTGTTGTTTTGCTTATACACTATTCCTTAAATATGATGCACTTCCAAACTTCAGGAACTCCTTGAAAGCACAGACATTTGTTTAGGTCTCCTCAAATATACTTACACATTTACTTCCAAGGAGAAAGAGAGAGAAAAAAATATATAATGCAGGACAGATGTAATGAAACGTGGTCTGCTCACTGAATTAAAGTTTAGCTTGTATTGCCTGGAAAACATGGGCAGTTTTGTCGAGGTAGCACCCTCACAAATAATCTGAGCTGATAAACTCTTAGAACACTACTGTGGTTACAGCTGCCCTGGTAGAATACACTCTGACTGGCTTCTCTAGGTGTTCCCAATTGGATTCATAGCAAAATGTGATGCAGTTTACTTATGATTTGGATAGTGTCGGCTAAGGGACAAGCCTGTGCTGTCTGTATGGCACAAATGAGACAAATAACTGCTCAGATTACTGAAACCATAGGTTCACTTGTCAGGTAATGTCTGAGCCACCTGTGAACATCCAAGAGGTGCAGTATTTACCCTGTGTTGTAGTGGATAGGGAAGAAGACTTGTCGTTAGTTCCACTTTAGACACAAATTTTGCCAGGAGCAAAGGTTTAGCTCTAGGGCTCACTCTGTCTCCCACAATATGGAGTAAGGCTCTCTGCATATCAGGGTTTAAGCCTAAAAATTCTTCTAGTGGAAGTAATGAACACCAAAAATAATACTCTACAGGACAGAAACTAGGGTGCCACTAAGCAAGCTGAGCTAGGTGTGTGTGTGGGTGTGTGTGTGTGGGGATAAGAGGTAATATTTATAGGATAAAATAAAAGTCCCAAGGAGGCTGGACTACATTTTTAGTAGCTTTAAAAGTGATTCTTCTGAGAAACATCTTCACTGCTGAGTGGGTCAAGATGGGAAGGGGGTTCAAAGTCAGACAAACTCCAATGTCTAATAAATATACTGTGACTGATGCATAACAGAGGTCAAAGCTCAACAGCTTGGCCAAATACTTAAGGACTTCTGCCTGTGTGGCTCTAGCAGCAGTAATGCCCCTAAGTTCACAGCATAAAAAAACCTAAATCAAATTTCTTGGAAGCAGACCTTCCTGCCATCCACAGAGGAGTGGTCTTTAAAAGGAATCATCAGGCTGAGATCACTTGTGCTGCTAGGCTGTAATGCACTAGTAACCACTGTACCTGGCTAAACAGGGCTAAGATTTAAGGATGTGGCATGGTCCCCCTCTCAGGGTATTTAGACAAGAAAGCAATACTATGCATTCCGGCTTTCTAAAGCACTGTGGGGATTACAAGAATGGTTGCAAAACCATACAGGATGCCTCCTTTCCACAGGATGGAAAAAAGTACTTACTGCCAAAGCATTCTTACATGGTTATCTTGAACAGCGGCTCTCCAACAGGTTGGTTTACTTTAAGGCAAACAAGTCTCATCTTTGGCTTTCCCTGCTTTCTGGTTAGGTCCTAAAAGACAAAAGAAACTGTATTCACACCTTTGACCTGCTTAAATGACCTCCAGCAGTATTCATGTTTAAGAAAATATAGGTTTCCTGAAGGTGAAGGCCCAAGTGAAAGGTTATTTCTAAGACTGTAATTCTCCAATTAGCTTACTTACAAGGTTATAGTGGTGCTCACTATAATTACCTTATACGTTCCTGCCTGAAAGATTTGTCTTGAAAAATCCTTAAAGCTAGGACAAGGGACACTGTTTCCTTCAAATGATATGTCCTTTGATCATGGGTACAACTTAAGGTGGGGTTTGTATTAGAACCCAAGCTGCATTCATGGCAACAGCAGTCAGCTTGTGTGTGATGTCTGGGACTAAAAAAGGTATCTCCTGATTTTTCAGTACCTGCTGGGACCACATTTTGAATTTCTCCTTGATGGAGGTGATCAGGTGCAGAGGTTAGCTTAATGGTTGCCTATGTTCAAGAAAACATAAATAAAAAAATAAATAAATAAATAAATAAATAAATAAACAATGACAACAGAAGTTGATATAGCCTGTAGCTTCCCAAACATTTGAGCTAACTCTGTTTTCTTCTCACTTAGGTCTCAGAAGAAATAGCTCAGCTGCAATGCTATGCCTTATGGAAGAAAGACTTTGCCTGTTCAGTGCTCAGAAGGGCATCCAAGAACATCTTTGTCCTGCCCAGAATGAAGTTACATTTGAGTAAATTTAAAGAAAATTACAGGCTGGAGAGAGAGAATGGTGTACACCCATGGTTGTCTGCATCTCCTCCTTGGAGGCTTCCTGGATGAATCACTATGCAATTGCTAATCATCTGGTATATACTTTTGCTGTCACTGATAAACAGAAAAATGAAAGCAAATGAACTGAAAGTACAGCTGCCACACTTTGAACTTCAAGAAATGTCTGCGCTCCTTTCAGAACGGTAACTTTATGCATTCCTTACTTTTGTAGTCACCAAGATAGCTTGCCCAAATCTTCCCCATCAAACTCCGACTCCAAAATTTTGGAAACAGCAGTGTCTTTTTTCTGTTTGACTGAAGAGCTATCCCCAAGGCTGAAGGCTGGTCTACCTGTGGCTAAACATACTACTCTGCAAACCTGCAACAACAGAAGGGAACACAAAACAGCACTAATAGGCCAAGGTGCCTGGCTTTAGAAACATAAGATGACTCTCATCTTGCAAAAGCAGGTTGGAAAAGTTTGGGAAAGGTATGCCTTCCAAAGCATCCTCTAGACAAACAAGAATGTCTTGAGAGGAAATTCTTTACATGGTGCAATCTGAAACTGTGAAGGTCCAATGTCTGTTGTGAGCACATAATACCCAGTATCAACTAGGATGTCTCAATCTCTTTAGCCAAGGCCAGGGTATTAACGCTAGCTAGGAAATCACAGTCTGCCCCAAAGGGGTCAAGTCACGGAAATGAGCGTGGACAAACCAACACTTCTCAAGAACTAATATTGTCAGGGTTTTTTTCTACAAGACTGAAAGTCATTCAGGCCATTTTTTTGGCTGTCTGTACTTTAACAGCAATCTTTTTAGACTATTTTTTTTTTTTTTGTTAAGTTTTTTTGTTTTTGAGGAGGTCCTTTTTTCCTTGTTGGGGTTTGTGGAAATCCTATAAATAATTTCCCTGTTGAAGGTCACACAGACACACACACAGACACAGACACACAGACACAGACACACAGACACACACACACAGACACAGACACACAGACACACACACACAGACACACACACACAGACACACACACACAGACACACACACACAGACACACACACAGACACACACAGACACACACACCCTCAAAGGTAGCAATATTGGGTTTTCCTGTAAAAAGAAGAGCACTCCATTAGAAATCCTTTGCCAGAATTTGTCTTCCAGAAGCCCACTTGTTAATTTTTCCAGTGACATCCTGGGCCTCAGAATAAAACATTCATATTTAAACAGTCAAAAAATACTGAGCTGAACAGTCAAGTCTCAACAATGTCACTATGCAAATAAAATGGCATCAAGAACCCAACAGCCAACCAACAAGGGCTGAAGGCAACACTGCTCAGTGATGCTCTTTCAAAAGAAGTGGAAAGCAAAAGCCCCCCCCCCCCATTGTGATGTGAATGTCACATACTTCTATGCACCCAGAAAACAGGAATACCTCAAGGAGCCTGAACTACTAGGATAGAGACAATTCTTAAGTAACCTTTTGCACCACTGGGCCCAAGGACCACATGGTAGACAGGAAAGCCACTCAAAAAGGAGTTCAAATCCCTTGAACAGGAAGCCAATAATTGGAAAAATGGAAAGCAGAACTCCCAAGTGGGGTGGGGGCAGTCTGCTGGGATGGCAAGAGGTGGGTCTCAAGCCCACCTTCCACCAAGAACCTCAGCTATAACTTGCATCACAGTATAAATAAAACTCAGAAAAAGGCATATAGAAATTCCTGAAAATTAACAACAAGCTGACTTTGGTGGTACATGGGTTCCAAGACAGGACTATTAACAGCATTTCTGGTGACAGACAGCTTACCAATGGCCACCCTTGAAGCCCAGCTTATCAAAAGCCACACTTTGTATGTATACCAAAGTCCGATACTGCAGCACCAAAGGACTAATACTCTTACCAATGAGGCTGTGTAACCTTAACACTGGTAAATATTAAATGATTTGGTTGTGGCACAGAGACCACAGTTCCACACTCAGGAGTGCAAAGGTACTGTCACTTTTGTAAAAATGACCTTTGGTAAACCAAATGAAAGTTATGAAGACTGCTTGCTATTAAATTACCAGGATAGTGTTGGTAGGTCGTCTTTCACAGAAAATGCCACTGGTGCTTCGATGTGAATCTTGTCCCAAGGTGACTCCAGCCATAAGCAAAATCACTCTTACAGAGCTAAAACAGAATGTTTCTAGCAGCCCCAACCCATCCTGAAGAACCAAGAAGGAAGACAGCAAGAACGGGGGTAGAAGAGCTTTGGCCAAGTAACAAATCAAAGAGCCTGAAGTCACTTCACAAGGCAGAGGTAACATTGCTAACACAACAACTGGTCTATTACAGACTACCCAGAACTGCGATAAAAGAGCTTTGGCCAAGTAACAAAACAAAGAGGCAGAAGTTACTTCACAAGGCAGAGGTAACATTGCTAACACAACAACTGGTCTATTACAGACTACCAAGAACTGGGATAAAAGAGCTTTGGCCAAGTAACAAAACAAAGAGGCAGAAGTCACTTCACAAGTCAGAGGTAACATTGCTAACACAACTGGTCTATTATAGACAACCAAGAACTGGGATAAAAGAGCTTTGGCCAAGTAACAAAACCAAAGAGGCAGAAGTTACTTCACACGGCAGAGGTAACATTGCTAACACAACAACTGGTCTATTATAGACTACCAAGAACTGGGATAAAAGAGCTTTGGCCAAGTAACAAAACAAAAGAGCCAGAAGTTACTTCACAAGGCAGAGGTAACATTGCTAACACAACAACTGGTCTATTATAGACTATTAACATGAAACGAATGCCTGGCCTACAAGGTATCCTCAGTCTCAGTACTTAATGGGCCTACTTCACACCCGCAAGCCTAATGGTACTAGGATGGGCCAGTCCATTAACCTAATGCTCTTCTGTAACAAAACAGAACAGTTTGGAGAGACAGGCACATATCATAAATGACAAGCTAGTCTGGGATACACACACTTCCCCATCCATGTAAAACACAGCTCACCATATCCATAATCAGATGGAATTTAGACTAATGGACAGGAGATATGGAATTTACCTCAAGTCTGTCTCACATCCTACTAATGGACAAAGGAAGTGTTTAAATGACCTACTTAACAGCATATTCCCCTAATACACTGACGGTGTGACCCTAACAATCAATCCTTTGCAAATGAAATTTTTTTTAAATAAAATTATGGCAATGATAAATACCTAAGGGATAATGATTATATTTCAGTACATCACAGACTCACTAAATTGGCAAACACTACATCAACCACAAATGGTAAAAACTCAATCAATTAAAAAATAAGTTTTATAAATGTGACAAGCCCCTCTGCTAATTATATACATCTCCAAGATCGAAAACAGTGGGGAAAGAGCAAATTCCCACTTCCCACTATGTAATAATCCTTCAAAATAAATGTCTTCATCTGGGAACGAACCAGCAGTTTGGCAAAATATTACGAGTGTATGATCAAACACACTCAACCCAAGAAGAACACAGCAAGCCAACAAACAAGTAACATGGCTAGTCTTAAAATATCCTACCAGGGATGGTATTCCAGTATTCTCTATGAACATGTTAACAAAGGCCAGGGATGGTCTCCACAGCCAGAGAAGGGCTGATGTAATCTTTATCCATCCATGGCTAAAAATGTGTCTTTGAACACTGACAAGAGACATACAAAAGGCAGAAACTGAGAATCTCTAACATCACAGGAAGAACAGTGACACACCAACACCTCCCATTCTTTCCCAGTGCTCCAAAATAAATTATGCATGGCTGTGATTTTCCAAGAAACAAACAGGACTTACTCACTGATACAACCCATCCCCAGAGTCAGAATTTTGACTCAACCTTCAGAGCTGTCCCTCCTCCTGAGTGGAACAAAGGGGTAGACCCAAGACTAAAAAAGAATTTTAGTCACTAGCAAAAGAAATGCTGCAGAAACCCAGCATAGGCATGTATGTTCCAGATTTCAAGGATGGCAGCTCCTTTCAGAGGGGTTTAGCCATATCCCACACAGGGAACTATTCACATGAGTGACTGCAAAGCCTAGAAAGGTTAACAAAGTAGATGTGAACATTTCAACCTGGATTAAAAGCATTATCAAGAAAGTCTAAACTGTAAGCCAATGAAGATAGAAAAAACAGGGTGATTATCTGCTTATCTAACTTTTATAATTGAAAGAAAATAACCATGAAAACCCTGGGCCTGGCTCTGGATATTGTTTTGACAGAACTGGTAAGATGTTCAGAAGAATCGAGACCTGGCGACTGTGTGAATGCCTTGAAGACAACTCCATCAATATTCTTCTCAAGTTATTTCCCTGCTTATTTTTTGTTTCTGTAGTCTTCTGTATGGTACAGTTAACTAACTCATGAACATCTAAGTATATATGTTTACAGATCCCCGATGGTTTACTACACTTGTTACCCAATCAAAGCACACTATTACTTTTGTATGACACGTCTCCTGTCACAAATCCATACTACATTGGCTTCCATGTTACAATGTTTTTCACATATACCAAACTCTTCTCTAAGCAGTAACTTCATTGTATTTTTACAACAAATAAGGTTAAACCAACGTGTAGGTAACTTTCATGCTACACTGCCTCTCCTTTTGTAAAATGAAACTAAATGTCCATTATTATTCTTATGGAACACGGTCTTATTCCTAAAAATTGTTATAACGGTTAGTTTATTTGAGCTTCCATGGACTGTTAGAGAGGTTATGTTAACTGTGCTCACAGTTCTATCCTCACTTTTCTATGATCCGTCATCTGATTGCCATCAATGCCCATGGCTCTGTCCAGTTTTACTTTCTATAGTTCTTTCTGAATTTCTTCTTCTGTGATCTTTTTGAAGGCCTACTAACTGGACTGGCATACCTCAGTTTTCACCTTTTATGCCCACCTGTGTAGCATCAGTAGGGACTGCATAACCTTCATGAGATTCTGGTGTAACGCGCACGCCAGCAGTTTAATACAGTCACTTTAGGCCTACTCTAAATACTACAGGCATGCAAAACACTTGGGATATTTCATGCATGAGAAACATTACATAAAAGCAGATTTTTCACTTCTTTTTACTGTGCTTGGGGTGACTGCACAACACTTTCACCAGTAGCCATGACTGACATGCACAGGCCCTGTCCTAAAATGGAATACAATGCCCTTAGTAAATGGGAATGGGGCAAAACACATTCGAGACATTGTCACAATGAACAAGTGCTTCAGGAAGCAATCGCAGTTAGTGCTGGTGACTCTTCTCCAGGGTTTACATTCTGATTAGATAACATTTACATGTTCTCCCCCTGTGGATAAGGGTTTAATCCAGGTAATTCAGGTTCTTCCTATTTCCAATGCTACTTTAAGTGAATTGCCTACTTTAAAATGTGTAACTAGATTCATAATGTGGGGCTTCTCTCCCCAGGTTAAGAATGCATAACAGCCTTTAGATTTGTATTTTTTACATAAAATCGGTCTTACGTTGGAATGAGGTGGGGTAACAATTTAACTGTACTTAAGATGGGATCTGTATTGTGTATGTTAACATCTGAAGAAGCAAGGATCTGTATTATGTGTGTTAACATCTGAAGAAGCAGTTTATCTTACTGTGAAAGTGCTTATGTGTGTTTCTGGAAAAAAAATACCACTAAGCTAGATTTGGAGCCATCATTTTGTTCTGGTCTTTTGTTGGTTGTTAGTTAAAACATGGGCTAAAAGCATTTAATCCTTCTAGTAATCGCTCTCTTAAAAGGCCTGATCTCAGGAACAAAAAAAATAAAGCATTGCCAAAGAAGGCACATAGCTCAAGACGCACACATTAGATACGTCAATAAGAAATGGTAAATCTGAAACTGCCTGGTTTCCAAGACTAAAGCCTAGACATCAAATAAATGAGCATCAAAGGATGGAGTTAGCATACAACCCCACAAGGGGCACAAAACCAACACACTGGGGGTCTGGCTACCAGACTAGAACATTCAAAGCTGGGATTTCAACACCGGTTTAATCAAGTTATATTCATAATCAAAACCATTTAATGATAACATTCTATCAAATGCTAGTTTGGATCTGGGCAGCCTTCCATCTACTATAATTTAATGTGTAAACCATCCAAACTAAGGATGAATTTTTTTCTGGAGGGAAATAAGAGAGAGAAGCCACTGACATGTAGCACTTAGGAATTACTTTACCTAAGAATGCAAACCTCCTTCAGAAAAATAATGATCTATTCCAAACAACAGAGACTGGAATACAAACATCCTGGGTACTGCTAGAAAAATATGTGGATTTCAGTCCAAGAATAAGGAATGCATCACCACTTGTCTGTTAAACCTTAACCGATGAGTCATTTCTCTACAATCCATAAGACAGAACAATCAAGTGCAGGGTTCATTACTTTTAGCAGACATGTAGCCGTGGACTTTTTAACTGAAATGCTGCAAAATTTTAGATGAAATTAACCAAAGGAAAACAATTGGAGCAGAGTAACTGACAAATCAGTGTTCTGCTTAGACTAGCATTTTCCCAAAAGCAGTGAATCCATCAAAGTAAAACTGAAAATACAACTCCTTAAAGTACAACAGGAAATACTAGTCATATTTAAAGAAACGGCTCCTCCTTTTGTCCCAGGGTCTTCTACCTGAATGTGAAGCACCTGGTGCAGAAATGCAGGTTAAGCTGCTCCTGCATAATGTGGTTATGTCTTGGTGAACCTGTTATTTACTTATTTTTTCTGACGTGTCAAATCCAAATCCTTTGTCAAAATAACAATCAAATACTGTAGCTGACTGAACATCAAATTCTACGCATTCCTCTGTGCTGGAGAATAATCTCAGCTGATGACTGCATTAAAGAAAGAAATCTTTACTTCTTGAGCTGGGTTTTTATGAAACTAGAGCTATGAACAGTGAGTACTGGTAAAAATATGGTCTCTCATGGCTACTGTAATTTTTAATTCAACTTAACTCAGATCTCAAGGCGACTAAAAGATTACTTTTGAACTGATTTAAGTGTTACAAGTGATTTCAAAATGATCTGGTGCATCTGTATGTATCCCATTGCCAGAAAATATATCAACAATGATTAAAACAAATTCTTGTTTGATATGTGAATGACTTCTACCAAAGGTCTGGTTTGCAGATCTGGTCCATTCGTTCTAGTTAGCTGCTAGCCACCGTCACTTGGGAATGAGATTGATGGCTACAATGACAACTGCTGGATGGCAAGGGATGTGGCATTCATTGTCTGGAAAATTTGAAGCCCTCTTGCAGAGACAGGGCTACCACCCAAAAGTGATTACTGCAGAGAAAAAGATGAAGGAAATTATGTTCTCTTGCAACCAGTTATAAAAAATATCACACTGCAGGCACAGCTCAAAATGGGCACACAATTAGGTGCGTTAGGGAAATACATAATCTTATGTAAGTTTCCCTAATAACCATTCCCGTCCATGAATTGTCATCTTCTTTTAGCCACTGCTTGGAGGATTGGCCCCGGCTTCCCCATGGTTCTGCACATCTTTGCATCATTGATATATATATATATATATATATATATATATATATATATATATATATATATATATATATAAATATATGCCACTGCACTCTCCTTCCTTAACATCCCCTACTTCTCATACCTTAATGTTTCTGCCCTTAACTCACTCTTCCCACTAGCTCTCTCTAATCTTCCTTGACTACTCTTTCTACTGTCTTCTAAAATCTATTAAGCAAATCGCCTCAGAGAAACATTCTATTGTAATTGTCTTCATGCAACTACATTATGATAAAACTGTGTTTTTGTAACCACTTACCCCAAAAACTATACTCATCTTAATGACATATTTCTTTTTATACATGATGAAATAGTTATGCTATACTCCTGATTACTGACACTGTATAACATTGTACTGCTACTTAATGCCTTGCAATAATCCCGTAACATTGCTAAGAAAGTACGGACACCACATCTAGCGCTTTCATTCACTTTATTTGTGAACTTCTTCAGAAACAGTTTGAACTCCACCCACAAGCACTTTTTATAATAAAATTAATCACATGATAAGTGATGTCATATAAATAATTAATTCCACATCAAAACATTAATTACATAGTATAAAACATGTTTAAACTACATATAACCATATATACTTAAAAGTATTCATTTCTTCATTTGTAAAAAACATTTTATATTTATGGTTTCATTTAAACCAGGAGCATAATCTGCTTCTAAATGTAATTGCCAAACGGATTCCTTACATTCCAAAATAACTTTACTATCACCCATAAATACCATCTTACTAACACTAAGACAGAAAAAATAAACTTTTTAAAATCTTTACATACAATAGAATGTCTTCCTAATGCATTTGTTAGATCTTAGAAACCATAAATATAAAATGTTTTTTACAATGAAGAAATTAATACTTTTACGTATATATGGTTATATGTAGTTTAAACATGTTTTATACTATGTAATTAATGTTTTGATGTGGAATTAATTATTTATATGACATCACTTATGTGATTAATTTTATTATAAAAAGTGCTTGTGGGTGGAGTTCAAACTGTTTCTGAAAAAGTTCACAAATAATAAAGTGAATGAAAGCGCTAGATATGGTGTCCATACTTTCTTAGCAAGCTGGGAATTTGTACTTCATTCGTTTTTCTGTGGAAGAATCTTCGTTCTAAGTTACCAAGTTTTTGTGTTGGAATTTGTGTTGTGGTCCATTTCCAACTAAGGTTGGTGAAAGTATGTCACAGGACACACTTTTGAATTTATCCACCTATCCTGTTCCTGATAGTTTTGCTCATTTTTCGGAGCAAATTACTAATGTAATCACAACTGCTATTCAAAGGGGACTTGAAAATGCGGTTGGTAGCACTTCCGGTTCATGTGATGAACAGAATGTTTCCAGACATGGTCAGAAAGGTTTAAGCTGTACACAAGCCTCGGAGGCTGATGGGACACAGTCCGGTGATCTACTACCTGTTAAAAACAGCGTTTTGGAGCATGTATTACAAACGAGCAAAAATCAGTTTGCTGACATCGAAGAGTTTGAGGCAGATGCATCTGTAAATATTGAAATTGCTTCGAACATAAAATATGATCAAAAAACTTGCAAACAGGCTATTTTTGATTTAGAAAAGCTGACTCTGAAATACGTTATGTTGGACGTAGAGATTAGTTATCTTAGAGAATGCACCAAGCGCAAATGTGTTCCGCAAGGACTTAGAACAAACAAATTCCCTAACTGTGTTTCGTATGGGGATAGTTTGTTTAACAGACTGGTAGATTTATTTAATGAATTTGGTGTAAACCTCATGTGCATTCTAACTGAACACTACTGTAAACAGTTGGAAGTCACCAAGAATCAAATGAGTGACTTAGACAAGAAGATTAAAAACTTTTCTTGTCTTCTGTTGTACAATAATTTGTACTGTGGTATTGCAGCAAAGGCAGATAGACAAAGAGCCACGATAGTGGCGAGAAAGCAGAAGAAATTGAGGCGAGACATCTTGGCCTATGGAAATAAGACTGCATACACAGTTAATAATAACAATGTGACAATGTTTTATGGTGACAATCAAAATAATGTAATTGTTAACAATAGAAATAATTCTACTTCATGTCCTATCTCTAACAATGGAGAAAGTAATAACAATGTACGTGGTTCATTTGGTGTTGGTACTAATGACACTACAGCAAATGTAGAAGGTAGTCAAACTGTTGAAATGCATAAAACTAATGGTATTACTAATCCCAGTGCTAATGAAGGGACAAGTACTTCCAATAATGTGGCCCCCCCCTTTTTTAGTAGACAAGCAGGGGAACAAGCGAGGACCGACGTGGTCCAAAGTAGTACAGAACAAAGGAAAGGGAAGAGGCAGGAGCAAAAAGAAATGGTAGTTGGATTTAATACTACTGGATATGACATAGAAATTTTAAATTTGTCTGGTGTAGTTTTATCACAACCTGCAATAGAGCTCCTTTTAAAAAGGTTTTTTCCTTTATTCCTGGCAACTCTTACAACATAGCTAGAGTTATTGTTGATTTTAGACTAGCTCTGAGAAAATTAAATTTAAAGTACATCATGCAAGATATTAATTGTGGTACCCCAAATATGGGTCCCAAAAAAGCTAGTACATTTAATCCACCTTTATTAGGTACACTTCAAGTATTTCAAAAGCTATGTGAAACAGGTTTCAGAGCCATCAAATCTGACAGAAATACTTATAATTTAAATGATTTAGAAGTAAAGGCACTGAAAACTCTTTGTGACAATAGTCAGTTAAGAGTAATGAAAGCTGATAAAGATGGAAAAATTGTTGTCATGGACAAGATTTGTTACAATAGTTCTATAAAAAATATGTTGAAAGATGAGAATACGTACAAACTGGTGGACATTAATTTTATTAATGAAAGTTTTTTATGTTTAGACATTTGTTTGATATGTTTTGCCAAGGGGAATTAGACCATCAAAGTTATACATATTTACAAGTTGAACATCCTAAAATGACTGTCTTTTTTGGCATTCCAAAAATACAGAAAAAAAATTTAAATCCCCCTTTTAGACCTATTATATCAGCCACTAGATCTAAGACTGAAACTCTTTCTACTTGGTTGGATTTTATTCTTAACCCTATTATGCAAGCTTCAAAATTTTATTTGAAAGATTCTTGGCATTTGTTGGAACTGTTAAGAGATTTAAATGCGTCAAGTGTAGACTTTTGTTTTGCATCATTGGGTGTTACTTCATTATACACATGTATTGATCAAGAAATAGAAATTGAATTTCTAAGGGAGTATTTGACTAAAAACAGTGTTTTTGACAACTCAAAGATTAACACAATCTGTACCCTCATGGAATTAGTGTTAGATAACATTTTTTTAAAATTCATCAATCAACTATACAAGCAAACATCGGGAGTGACCATGGGAGCAAGGGTTGCCCCAGCTTATGCAAATTTAGTGATGTCCAAATGGGAAGACAAATTTATTGATAACAGCATTTTTGATAAAAATGTTTTGTTTTATCGTCGATACATTGACAATCTGTTCTTCCTTTGGCATGGCACCCCCGAAAAGTTTGAGAAATTTGCAGTGTATTTAAATGGTTCTACAAATTTCTTGAAGATTACTGTAGGAGGGTATGGTAATAGTCTGGATTTTCTTGATCTGCATTTAATGTATGATTCTATTTCTAATAAGTTTATTAGTAACATCTACAGGAAATCAACATTTGCAAACCAATATTTACATAGGGAAAGTCTACATCCATTTCATATGAAAAAGGAGTAATTAAGGGACAACTTATTAGACTTAGTAGATTGACATCGCAGGATGAAACATTCATCTATGAAATGCAGACTTTAAGGACATTCTTTTTGGCAAGAGTCTATGATAAGTCATGGTTGGAACTTATAGAAAAAGAAGTAATAGTCTTAAGAAAAGGTAAAGCTAGTCCTATTTTGTCTTATCAAATGCAACATTCTACACACAATATTTTACAAAACAGAAATGTTGCCAGTAATAATGGAGAGTTTTCATGTGCATTTGTATTACCTATTACAAACGAAATGTGGTGTATCAAAATCATCACAGTAGACAACTGGAAAGTAATAATGGGTAATCAGGATCTTATAAATCATGGTCTGATGAAGCCTACGGGTGAAAGCGCTTGCCAATCTGTTGTACTTTAATAAAGCTAAAGCTTTTGGATTATTTGCCTAAGGATCCGTTTTATAAGTGAAACGAGGTGAAGTGACCTACAGCTGAATTGTAAGGGATTTATTGGCCGTAGGTGTGGAACCTAAGTAATTCCTTGTCGGTTCAATTCATAATGAAAAATTTATGCAAAATTACACATATAATAGTGAAATGGTGGTTTATGTTGCCCACTTCCTTTTCTTCTTAAAACAGTTTATTGAAGGAACATACAAAAACTATCCGGTTAAGCGCTTTCATACAATTACATTACAATGTTAATGGTCAAGCACTAGCACCTTTAAGGGGTAATTTAGAATTAACATGTGATTTAATTGAAGATTTATAAGGAATGGAGAAACTAATTGTATTGTTCTGATGAAGTCTTGATAGATGAACAGATTAACCTGGTTTGTATGTTCCTTCAATAAACTGTTTTAAGAAGAAAAGGAAGTGGCACTTATTTGCCTAGTATATACTGTGGTATAGTGCTGGTGATTTTACGTTTTGGAAGAGGGTTTTTATTCTTGAATATTATCTGTTGGACTGTTCCTGAGTTTGTACTTACCTTGTAAACTTGGTATCATAGGTTCATAGGTTCATAGATTAGTACTAAGCTAACTGCCCTTGCGAACCATTTTAAGCCTAGCCAATTGTCCCTTGTGAGACTCAAACCCTGCACCTTGTGTTTGTAAGGTAAACACCTTAACCATTAGGCCACCCTCCCAACCCTCACATTTGGTTTACTAAGCAACTTTGTAAAGCTGGTGTATTCACTGTTGCAACTCTTGGGTTATCTGCTAAGCCCTCAGTCACCCACACCAGAGAGACTTAGTATTTTCAGTTGTTGTTGTTTCCATAAGACTAACACCAGGTCAGGTTCAGGGTATAAAAAACAGGCAGCTGATGGCATTTTTTTCTTTTTCCCATTGTTAGGGAGCTCAACTTACCTAAGTTATTGTGGGAAAGACCACCTGTGGAATTATTGCAAACGTTAAGGGTGGATAACCTGCCTGACGCTCTCCTTTTTATTTACCTTACTTGAAACAACTGTACTATGTTCTTCGTGATTCACTGTTGCAGTCATCATACTTGGGTGGATTCCCAAAGCTGAAGAAAGGGTGGAGGCAGTCAAGAAGAGTGCTGTTGCAAAACCCGCCCTGAATTTGGAAAAGATAGGCAGATGGTAATGCCTGGTGAAGGTGTGCACAGAACTCCCGGTAGCAGCTTCCAGAATATCCCTGGTAGGGACTTCCTTGAGAAATGCTGTAGCGGTAGAAGTTGCCCTAGTGGAATGTGATCTGACCCCCTGAGGGGTTGGTTTCACATGGTGTTTGTAGCAGAAATGGATACAGTGTGCTATCCATTTGTAAATTGTTTTGAAATGGCCTTGCCCTCTGCCCCTGGTGAACAACTGACTAGAAACTGGTCAGATTTTCTGAAGGCCTTAGTCCTATCAAGGAAGAATCTGAGCTGTCTGTGCACATCCAAGGAGTGCAGGATCCTCTCTCTTTTATTTTGAGTAGCAGGGAAGAAGGTTGGCAAATGGATAGATTGGTTGAGAGCCACATTGGACACCACTTTAGGCATAAAGGAAGGGTTAGTCCTGATGGAGACCCTGTCAGCATGAAAAATAACGAAGGGTTCCACAGCCATAAGTGCTTGAAACTCAAGACACTCTTCTAGCTGAAGTGATGGCCAGAAGCAAAGCTGTTTTCCAAGACAGGAATTTTAACTCTGCTGACGCTGCAGGCTCAAAGGGGGGTAGCGTGAGCTTTTCCAGTACAAAGTTAAGGTCCCAAGCAGGGGTGGGTGCTTTCCTTGGTGGCCTTAAGTTGTTTTCCCCTCTCAGGAACTGTTTGATGACAGGGTGAGAGAAGAGCGGTGGCTCACAGTTGTAATGAGCTGAGATGGCAGAGACATGGATCTTAATGAGGGAGAAGGATAGGCCTCTGTGGAGTAGATCTGCTAAGTAGTTCAGGATTAGAGGTAAGGAGGGCAGAGCTGTGTCCTCTCCTTTAGACTGAATCCAGGAACAATACCTTTTCCACTTATCAGCAAAGGATTTCCTTGTACTGGGTCTTCTGGGTTCAAGAATGACATCCAGCACCTGCTTGCTTAAGCTGGGCACTGGGAGAGAATTCAAGGAATAAGCCAGGCTGTAAGATTCAGGGTTTGCAGATGCAGATGCAAGATCTGTTCCCTCTGCTGAGTGAGAAGGGTGGCACCAGTGACAGGCTCTGCAGTAGTGGGTACCAGTGCTGGCATGGCCAGTCCGGGGCAATTGGAATTGTCCTTGGTCTGTCCTGTCTTATCTTGAGTAATATTCTTGAGAGAAGAGGCAGAGGGGGAATGCATATATTGACAGGTTTACTCACTGGAAGGGATAGGGCATCCACTTTCCAGGCCCTACTCTGAGGTGTCCTGGTGCAGAATTTGCTGAGCTGGCAATTGTAGGGGGAGGCAAAAAGGTCCACCTCTGGGGTGCCCCATTTCTGGATTAGAAGGCTGACGGTGCTGGGCTCTAATTGCCACTCGTGTGGGTCTAGGACATTTCTGTTTAAGTCGTCTGCCAGTGAGTTTTGTTTGCCTGGCAAGAATTGAGCTCCTTATGCATGGCCAAGCCCATGTTCCACAGGGCCATGGCTAGCCTGCAGGGTAGGTAAGAGTGGGTTCCACCCTGCTGGTTGATGTACCACATAACCGTGGTGTTGTCTGTTTTTATTATCAGGGGTCCTGGTGAGAGTAGGGACCTGAAGGCTGTCAGGGCATGCTGAACAGCTAGCATCTCTTTCTAGTTGATGTGCAGATGAATTTGACTTGGGCTCCAGTGGCCCTGAATGCCCTTGTCATTCAGATGTGCCCCCCAGACATAGTCTGATGCGTCTGTGGTTAGAGTCTGGGTGGCATGGGGTTGAGTAAAAGGAAGTCCCTTGTTGCGGTTGCATGCTGCTGCCCACCAGAGAAACTCCGTCCTTAGACAAGGTATGATAGGTATGACTGATTCCCGGTCTTGAGAATGTTGGCACCAAAGACTTTTTAAGTACCACTGGAGTTTCCTCATATGCAGTCTGGCATATGGAATTAGTAGAATGCAAGAGGTCATGAACCCAAGGACCAGCAGGATTTTCCTTACAGATATAGCTGGGTTCTGGTGGTCATTTGAGTGAAGTAGCCTGTCAGATAGGCTTGTTTTTCTGGAGTAAGGAATGCCAGCTGGGATGCTGTGTCCAAGCTTGCTCCCAGGAATACAATCTTTTGACTGGGGACTCGTTTTGATTTCTTTTTATTGATAGTGTACCCCACGGAGGTTAGAAAGTTCTTTACAAATGTCAGGTGCTACAACAGCTTTTCCTGACTGTCTGCCTGAATCAGGCAATCATCCAAGTACGGGTAAATTTGAATCTTTCTCTGTCTGCAATAGGCAATGGCTAGAGGCAGGCATTTTGTGAATACTCTGGGAACAGTGGATAAGCCAAAGGGAAGTGCAGAGAACTGATAATGCATAGACCCTGCCATGAAATGTAGGTATTTCCTGCATGAGTCCCTGATAGGGATGTGCAGATAGGCTTCTTTTAGGTCTAGGGTGACTAGCCAAGCCTCTTTGGACAGCATAGGAAGAAGCTGCTGAAGGGTGAGCATTTTGAATTTTGGTGCAACCAGGAAGGTGTTTAGAATGGAAAGATGTAGGACTGGGTGCCAAGTGCCCTCTTTTCTGGGTACCAAGAAAAGTCTGTAATAAAACCCTTGACCTATCTGTTCTGCAGGAACAAGTTGAATTGCCCTTATGGAGAGCAGGGATTGAACTTAGTTTTGTGCCTCTGCCCACTGATTTGGAGGAAGGTCTGGGAACCCTTTTGTGGTTAGCAGTGAGTGGAAGTAAAATTTGTACCCGTGGGATACAATGTTGAGGACCCATCGGTTTTTGGTGATGGAGGTCCAGTTTTTTGCACGATGGGCAATTTTTCCGCCTTGGGGTACGAGTAGTTGGGCAGAGGTGAAGAGTGGAGTTGAGAAGTAATTGTGAATTCTTTCTGTAAGGGGGGTGGCTTAGCACTCCCTGTTTTAGAAGTGGAGGCACTCCATTGCTTAGATCTCTGCATACACTGAGACTGTAATTTGGGGGGGGGTATGTTTTCCCTGGCTTTTTCTTCCATCTTTTTTAGAACCTCTTCTGCTTTGGTGCCACACAGATTGTCCTTATTTAAAGGAGCATCCAGTAATTTTTATTTGACATGGTCTGGCAAAGTCTGCTCCTTAAGCCAAGCATGCCTTCTTAGAACCAGTGACTGTTGCCCTGCAAGATGCTTCTAGGCCGTCAAAGCCACATTGCAACATATGCTTGCTGACTTGGCTTGCAGAATACATAAGCTCTAGTAATTCTTTATTTTCTGCACAGTCTGTAAAGGTAGATAATTTTTTGCTTAATAAGTTCCATAATATGTTGCTGGTATTTCAGCATGTGAAACTGGCAATTCAATGCCCTGATGGCGAGAGTTGCAGAGGTGTATACTTTTTTACTCCATCTGTATAAAGCTCGGGAATCCCTTTTCGAAGGGGTGGGATTCTTAGCTGTAGTTGTTTTATACCTTTAGGTCCCTGGGAAATTACCTCTGGTCAGCAGTAGGATTTTTGAAAAGAAATTTCTGAGTGTCAGGGACTCTGTAGTACCTGTCTGGTTTCCAAGGAGCAGGGGGTAAAGTATCAGGAGTTAGACTGGATTCCATAAATACATCATCCACAATATCCAGAACTGGAGGTATTGCTAAAGGTCTATGTTATGGCAACTTTAAAAATTCTCTGAGTCTCTTTTTGGACTGAGGATAATCCTGGCATTCCCAGTGGAAATGCTCTCTTAAGGTATGTAGGGTTTCACCAAAAGAAAAATCCTCTGGAGGGGAAGCAGAGGAAATTAATTTCTCTGCATCTGAATCCTCAAAAGCAGATAAAGGCATGTCTTTATATTCAGAAACCTCAGAGTCGTTGGACTCTTGGTCTGTTAAAGCTGCTGAGGACAGGTCTCTTTTTCTCTTAGGAGGGGGAAGGCTGGCTTCCCCTAATCAGCATAATCAGGTCTTATGCCATTTTAAGCATTTGATGCTGTGGCAAGGAAGCAGGTGCTTGAGTTTGGGTCGTCAGTCTTTTAGGTGTAGCTCATACTCTTGGCCTTAGAAACTCGGTAGTTTTAGACAGAACTGAAGATGTGAAAGAAGTCATTGGTTTTGTCGAATATCGGTAGTGCTAAGAACTTCCTCAAAAGCCGGTGCCTGCACAGCAGCTCCAGATCCATCCAAGGTAGAGACATCCGCAGGTTCCATAGTCAAAGAAGAGTCTTGCAGCATATCTGACTCTGAACGGGTCTTGTTAGCAGCCTGCGAATCCAATGAAGTGGACATCAGGGGTTGTGAAAGCACCTCACTGAGTACTGACGAACTGGCGACTAGCTTAACGTAAGCGTCATTGGCAGTTTTGGACCTGTGTGGTCTGTCTCTGTCTTTATCCTTACCTTTTTTTGGAAGATCGGTATTCGAATGGCTTACTGAAGCCATTTCGGAATACGGAGATAGAGAGTGAAAGTATTTAGCGAAAATAAGGGCCCGATGACAAACAGTTCAGGCGTTGAACAAAGCACAAAACCGACAGCAAGGTACGTCGTGGTCTGGGCCTAAACAGGTGACGCAGTAAGAATGGAAATCTCGGTGTGGTATTTGCTTTCCACAAGCGAGACAATTGTTAACTTTTTCTGACATCGGTTAAAGCAAGAAAAAAGGATCACCAACGGGGTACTTAGCTTTAGAAGACTTCAGGATGTATCAGTTCAGAAATGAAAGCTCAGGTAGCGGCCGACCGGCACTCGTGTGAACTGCTTCTGCTTCAGGCTTCTCGGCAAGAAAGACTGATGTAATGGCGTTGGCTGCCTGTTTTTATACCCCTGATGACCTGACGTCAGTCCTGAAGCGACAGCAACCGACGCAGAAATACTAAGTCTCTGGTATTCGGGCTGACTGAGGGCTACCTGCAGGCAGATAACCTAAGTATGATGACTGCAACAGTAAAACACGAAGAACATTAGTGTTACACACAGTGGTAGTTACAGTAACATATACAGAATATATACATAAGTCAGGAACTTTACTGGTTTAATTACAGTAACATATACAGAATATATACATAAAAGCAGGAATTTAGTTGGTTGCCAGATGAATTCAGAGTGGTAAAAATGAAAATTAATCAGCATTATTGTACACACACACAGACACACACATACGTAGATGGATACAGATATCTGTATCTAAATATAGATTCAGAGCTATACAAATATATAAATCTAGAGCTATCTAAATCAAGATCTAATATACATTTACATCCCTATAAAAATATAGACATATATGGATAGATAGATATTGTTGACTGGGCTACTCCTACTAAGCTAAGCAGTCTGTTTTCAGAGGAGAACCAAGGCAGTACTTCATACCAACTATGAGAAATTTGGCTAGAGCACTGGGAAAAGTACAGTTTTGTACCTACCATAAATGTAGATGTTCGTGTGTTCACACTGCTGCAGTCATCAGTCTTGGATTATCCTGCCGTCAGGCGGTCCTGCAGTCGGCCCGAGTTCCAAAGTCTTGGTCCGGTGTCGGTTGCTGTCGCTTCTTCTCTGACGTCAGTGCGCCAGGGGTATATAAGATGCATCCAACGCCATTTTCTTCAGTTTTTCTTGCCCCAGATGTCAGGTGCCCCCAGTAGGTAGGCAATACATATTGTTATATAAAAATATACATATAAAAATAAAACAATACCTTCAGTCACAAGCAAATAAACCACAGAGGTTGTATAGGATAGAAAGGAATAGATAAGTCCAGCTAGTTCAGAGGGGATGGAGGGAGGGTAACCTGGACTGCAGCAGTGTGAACACTCGAACATCTATATTTATGGCAGGTACAAAACTGTACTATGTTCATCGTGTTACACTGCTGCAGTCATCACTCTTGGGTTGAATCCCAAAGCTAAGGATGTGTGGTGGAACTAAACAGGGTTTGGAGAGGCTAGTAGACCCTGCAGAACTGCAGTGGCAAAGCCAGCTCTGGTTTTAGAGTATAGAGGTAAGTGATGGTGCTTGGTGAAGGTGTCCACTGAACTCCAAGTTGCAGCCTCCAAAATATCCTTGGTTGGTACCCCTCTGAGGAAGGCTGTTGATGTTGCTGTAGCCCTGGTGGAATGGGGCATGATGTTACCAGGCACAGATTTCCCATGGTGTGTGTAGCAGAAACGGATACAATGTCCTATCCATTTTGAAATGGTCCGTTTTGAGATAGCTTTTCCTTGAGATCCTGCAGCATAGGATACAAAGAGCTGGTCAGATTTTCTGAAAGCCTTAGTTTTATCCAAGTAGTAACGTAATTGCCTGTGAATGTCCAAAGAATGTAGGAGCCTCTCCCCTTTGTTCTGGGGGTTTGGATAAAAGGTGAGCAAATGAATGGTTTGGTTTAGGGCCACACTGCATACCACCTTTGGCATAAAGGAAGAGTTAGTTTGTAAAGAGACTCTATCTTGATGAAAGGCTCCACTGCCATTAGGGCCTGTAGTTCTGAGACTCTTCATGCTGAAGTTACTGCTAGCAGCACAGCAGTTTTCCATGATAGGAACTGTAGATCAGTTGTGAAAGCTGGTTCAAAGGGTGGAAGTGCAAGCTTTTCCAGAACAAACTTGAGATCCCAAGTTGGTGTTGGTGCTCTCCTGGGCGGTCTTATGTTCTTAGCCCCTCTGAGGAACTGTCTTAGTAATGGATGTGAAAATATAGGAGGATCTGTGTTGTATTGAGCTGAAATAGCTGAGGCGTGGATCTTAATAGATGAGAAGGAAAGTCCTTTGTGCAACATCTCAGTTAAATATTGAAGAATCTGAGGAATATTTGGGACAAGAGGATTTTGGCCTTTAGCCTGGTTCCAGGCGCAGAATCTTTTCCATTTGTCAGAATAGACTTTCCTGGTGCTGGTCCTCCTGGCCTCCAGAATGACGTCCATCACAGCTTTAGAGAGAAGTGTTGACTGGTTATTTAGGCAATTTGCCATGCAGCCAGATTTAAAGTCTTGAGCTGGCTGTGTAGAAACTGATTGTTTTGCTGAGTGAGCAGGTGAGGAATTGTAGGCAAAATCCATGATGGGCCTTGAGCCATGTTCCTTAGTATTGGATACCAGTGTTGGCGTGGCCAGTCTGGAGCAATGAGTATCATTTGTGGCCTCTCTAATCTGGCTTTCAGCAGCACCTTTGCCAGAAGAGGCAGTGGAGGAAAGGCATACACTGTCAATGTTTTCCAACTGAATGAGGGGGCGTCCACTTTCCAAGCTAGTGTGTGGTATTGTCCTTGTGCAGAATTTCCATAGTTGGTAGTTTTGGGGGGAAGCAAACAGATCTATGTCTGGGCTCCCCCATTTTTGAGTTATCATTGCGAATACTTGTGGATCTAGTTTCCACTCGTGAGGATCTGTGATGTTTCTGCTTAGATCGTCTGCCAGTGTGTTTTTCTTTCCTGGCAGGAATTGTGCTTGTAGTTGAACTTGGTAGGTCAGTGCCATGTTCCACAAGGTCATTGCTTGTTTGCATAGGGGGGTAGGAGTGTGTGCCCCCTTTCTTGTTTATGTACCACATCACTGTGGTGTTGTCCGTCTTTATTAGGAGTTGTCCTGGATGTAGGAGGTCCTTGAAAGCTATTACGGCATTTTGTACAGCTAGCATCTCTTTTTGATTGATATGTAGATGCGTTTGGTTTGCAGACCATTTGCCCTGAATACACTGTCCTGCCATGTGTGCTCCCCAGGCATAATTCGATGCATCTGTTGTTATAGTTTGCCTGGCTGTGGGTAAGGTAAAAGGCTGATCCTTGTTGAGGTGACATGCCTGAGCCCACCATAGAAACTCCTGTTGAAGGAAGGGAATGAGTGGAATTATTGTTTACAAGCTGTGGCTGTATTGAGTCTATACGCTTTTCAGATACCATTGTAATTTCCTCATATGCAGTTTTGCAAATGGTATTAGTAGTATGCAAGATGCCATGAATCCCAAGGCCTGCAGATTTTTCTTGCAGGGAGTTGGGTCTTTGTTGCCATCATTTTGAAGTATTGAGTCAGTTGTCCTTGTTTGGAGTGAGATAAGCCATCTGGGCCGTTGTATTTAAGCTGGCACCCAGGAATATTATGTCTTGTGAGGGCACTAGTTTTGACTTCTTTTCGTTTACTGTGTACCCTAGGCAACTTAGTAGGTTTTTGACAAACGCCAGATGCTTTAATAGAATGTCCTTGCTTTCTGCTTGAATAAGGCAGTCGTCCAGGTATGGATATATTTGAATCCCTCTTTGTCTGCAGTATGCAATTACTGGTGCCAGGCATTTTGTGAAGACCCTGGGCGCAGTAGATAAGCCAAAGGGCAGTGCAGAGAATTGCTAATGGGTTGAACGTGCAATAAATCAGAGGTATCTTCTGCAATTTTGTCTGACAGGGACATGCAGGTATGCCTCCCTTGAGGTCCAACATTACTAGCCAAGCCTTCTTGCCCAGCATGGGATGAAGTTGCTGTAACGTTAGCATCTTGAATTTGGGTACTTCCAGGTATGTGTTCAGAATTGAGAAGTCCAGAATAGGTCTCCAGGCTTTGTCCTTTCGGGGAACTAGAAACAGCCTTGAGTAAAATCCTTGTCCTTGCTCCTGTGTAGGAACCTGCTGAATGGCTCTCATGTCCATGAGAGCTGAAATTTGCTTTTGAGCCTCTGCCCATTGATTTGGTGGCAGGTTTGGCATTCCTTTTATCCTTGGAAAAATGTGAAAGTGGAATCTGTATCCCTGAGATACAATATTTAGGACCCATTTGTCTTTTGTGATGATGTGCCAATTGTCTGCAAAAAGTGCTAGTTTTCCCCCAAGGGAGCTGCCAAGAGGGTTTTGCTTGGTAGTCTGAGGGGCAAGTCATTGTGTTTGTCTTCTGGTAGTTTGAGACCTGTCTTCTCCTCCTTTTTGGGTTGTGGCACTCCACTGTCGAGGTTGGTAAGAACCTTGTGGCTGGCCTCTGCCTCTTGGGCATCTGTATCTGCCCCTCTGTGGTCTGGCAGAAGCTGGAAAGGACCAGTTTTTGGTTGGCCAATTTCTGCTGAAACGAGGAGGTTGAACCTGTAAAAAATCCTTGACCGTCTGCGTAGATTTTGCCTTATCCTCCATTTTCTTTAAAACTTCTTCTGCTTTTACACCAAATAAAACATCCTGCTGTAAGGGTGCATCCAATAACTTTGCTTTAACATGATCAGGCAAAGTTTGCTCTTTTAACCAAGCATGCCTACGTATGACAGACCCTGTCACTGCTGCTATACAAGAAGCTTCCAATGAACCAAATCCACATTGCAAAGTATGTTTTCCAACTTGTTCAGCTGAATGCAACAAATTAGAAGTTATGTACCTACCATAACGTTCCATGTTAGTTGTCTTCTCTTGCCTTCTTTCTTGCTGGATGGGTTCGGAGCCGATCCTCTGCTCCACGGCACTTGCTAAGCTCGAGAGTCACTTTTACCAGCTCGAGGCAGCCCCATATCCCATGATGCAAGGCGGTAAATACCCAGATCTCATTTGGTACCTAGAGGGAAAACTACCTAGCATAAAAACTTTCCACTAAGGAAAGAAGAGCAATTAGCCTAAAAGGGCTGTAAGGGGAAACCAGATAATTAAAAACTAGAACTAACTGGTGCCCAAGGAAACAAAATCTTCCAGAGACAAGGGAGATCAAGGTCTGTCCAGGCAAGGGGGACAGGAGGGAGGGTCGCAAGAAAGAAGGCAAGAGAAGACAACTAACATGGAACGTTATGGTAGGTACATAACTTCTAAATGTTGTTGTCAATCTCGCCTTCATTCTTGCTGGATGGGACCGCGTGCCTAGCACCTATATCCTGGGTGGCTCAATGGAACAGACTCTTGAGAACCGTGGAACCAAAACTGGCTCTATCCCTGGAGGCCAAATCCAATTTATAATGAGAAACAAAGGTATGAGGAGTGGCCCAAGTGGCTGCTGCACAAATAGTATCCAAGGGTAGCCTAGCCTGAAAAGCTGTAGAAGTGGCTAGGCCTCTAGTGGAATGTGCCTTTGGTTTTGAGCACAGTTGTTTGCCCCTAAGTTGATAAATGTCAGAAATGGTGGAAGATAGCCATCTAGATAAGGTCACTTTGGAAACAGGGAGGCCTTTCTTATTTTCAGCATAAGAAAGAAAAAGCTGATCAGACTTCCTGAATTGCTTTGTTCTGTCCAAATAATATCTGAGTTGGCGGTGAACATCTAGATAATGTAATTTTGTTCGATCTGTTGGAATAATTAGGAAAAATACAGGGAGATCAATGGATTGGTTTAAATTTGTTTTTGAAGCAACCTTGGGCAAAAAGGATGGATTAGTTCTCAGGGATACTCTGTCCTTGTGGAAGACCAAATATGGGGGACGAACAGAGAGGGCATGAAGTTCCGACACTCTCCTAGCCAAGGTAATAGCGACAAGGAAGAGTGTCTTCCACGAAAGAAACTTTAGTGAACATGAAACAGCTGGCTCGAAAGGAGGAAGAATTAAGGATGTCAGCACTAGATTTAGGTCCCATTGTGGAGGAGGACTCCTGACAGGAGGCTTCAGGAGAAAAATTCCTTTCAGAAAAGCTCTACAAAGCTTGTGGGACATAATGTTGTGATCTGCAAACCCGACATGAAAGTTCGAGATTGCAGCCAACTGAACTTTGACCGTGGAAGATGAAGAACCAGTGAAAGATTTCCGCTAGAAAATCCAAAACTACATGAACAGGGGCAGTAAAGGGATCTATGTTCCTTGATTTCGCCCAAAGGGAGAAACGTTTCCACTTGCTAGAGTAAATCCTTCTAGTAGAGGATTTAAGGGAAGTTACTATGATATCCCTAACAGGGTTAGAGATCATAGGAAGCCTGGCTAAGGAAGGAAGTGGAGCAACCAAGCTGCGAGGTTGAGAGAAGGAATGGACCGATGCAGCTGACCCGATTGGTGGATCAGAAGATCTGGCACTGGGTCCAGATGCCACGGCTGCACCAAAAGATGACGATGAAGGAACGGAAACCAAATTTGTCGAAGCCAATACGGGGCAATGAGAATAATTTTGGCTCTCAAAACGGTAGCTTTCTGGAGTACCTGTGGTATCAATGGAAAGGGAGGAATGGCATAAAGAAGTCCCTGGGGCCAATCTTGGGTAAGAGCGTCTCTGGGGATGGCCGGAAGTGGGAAGAGAGAGAAGAAGACTGGGCATTTGCTGTTTTGGGGAGTAGCAAAAGATCGCAACATGGGCCCCACTTCTGAAAAATCTCCTCCACTATAGATTGCTTGAGAGACCACTCGTGAGGCATGAGTATAGCTCTGCTCAATCTGTCCGCTAAAATGTTGGTTTTCCCAGGGATATGCATTGCTACCAGAAACCGATGAGAGGAGATCGCCCATTGCCAAAGTCTGAGAGCCTCGACACAAGGGTAGGACTTGGTTCCGCCCTGCTTGTTGATGTACCATACTACGGACATGTTGTCGTGTGAACTGCAATCGCTCCCAAGGGAAGAAAGTCGTTGAGGGCTTGCAACGTTAAAAGCACTGCTCTCATCTCTAGGACATTTATGTGCAGGTGGTATTCGAACGGTTGCCACGTCCCATGAACCATCCTGCCCTGATAATGACCCCCCCACCCGATCAGGGAGGCGTCCGTAGTGACTGTGGCTACCGGGGCCGGGGAAACAAAGGGTCTGCCCTGATGGACTTGGGGAGAAGAAATCCACCAGGATAGATGGTTTTTGCAAGTTTGTGTCACCAGGATCTGGTGACGCATGGGAAGCTGTTGGAAGGACCATTGGGTGAACAACATCCATTGAAGGAGGCGCATGTAAAAACGAGCCAAAGGAAGAAGAGCAATGGCAGCTGCCATGAGGCCCAATACTTTCAGGACCAGTCTGGCTTGCACCTTTTTGCTGGCAAGGATGATCCGCACATGGTTTTGGATATCTAGGATTCTCTGGCTTGTGAGGTTTGCTGACATCCGAACAGTGTCTAAATTTGCGCCTATAAAAGTAATAGATTGGCAGGGCAATAAGGAGGATTTTTCGTAGTTGACCGAAATTCCTAACTGAGTGCAGAGATTTAGGGTGTAATCTCTGGCTTGGAGAAGTTGATGCCTGGTGGTGGCTGAGAGGAGCCAGTCGTCGAGATATGGAAACACCTGGAATCCTTGACGTCTCAGGTGAGCCGTGACCACTGCCATGCATTTGGTGAACACTCTGGGGCTGTAGTGAGACCAAAGGGCAGGGCTCTGAATTGAAAATGACTGGACCCCAGCAGAAGCGGAGAAACCTTCTGGAGCGTCTGTGGATTTTATGTGATAGTACGCATCCTGAAGGTCTATTGAGCACATCCAATTGTCTTTGCCTAAGAAGGGCAAATCGATTGAAGTGTGACCATCCGAATCTTGTCTTTTCACCGACTTGTTGAGTCTGCTGAGGTTCAATATTGGTCTCCAATCTCCCGTCTTTTGGGAACCAAAAGAACCTTGAGTAGATTCCGGCTCTGAATGGTCTGTTGAACTGGCTGAATGGCCTTTTTGTAGAAGCTTTGATACTTCTAATTTTGCGATTTCCCTTAGACCGGTGGAACATCTGGAAGGGAATTTTGTGAGGGAAGGACTTTCCTCTAAAGGAATCTTGTAACCTCGGATATGATCGACTGTACCCATTTGTCTTGCGAAAGGGAAAGCCAGGCTTCTCGGTACAGCGATAATCTTCCCTGACTGCCTCCAAGGGTGGACAGTCGGGCAACACCTCAGGGATGCTGGAAGGGCTTGTCAGAGAGGCTCTCTGCTGCCCTGGTTCTGGACCCTCTCTGCCCTTAGGGCAGCGTCTGTGTTATTACCCCTCTGCCTCTAGGGTAAACTGACCACGTGTGTCCGGCGTGACTCCCTGAGATTTTTGGAACCACATCTTTCCCCCCTTCTGTCCTTTGGGGTAAGGCCTAGAAGGGGTGGAAAAACGGACTCCTATGGCAGAAAGAGTCTTTCCGTCTTGCTCACACCTGGTCAACGTATCCTTCACCTGAGGACCAAACAATGTTGACCCATCGAAGGGAGTTTGTGAAGGACGCCTTAAAGGGGTCTGCAAAATTACAGAGCCGCATCCAGGACTGACGTCTAAGAGCCACTCCTGTCCCTGCAACTCTACTCGCTCCATCTGCTGCATAAGAAATTAGCCGCATGGAGGAGTTGGTTATGGAGTTAAGGATTCCTAGCTGAGAAGCAATCTTCTCCTGAGCCCCTGCAGCTGAAGGATCCTGTACTACTTCACCTAATTCTTTAAGGATGTCCCTTTGAAGTCTGGTGAAGTGACATAAATAATTCAGCGACGCATGGCAAAGGTCGCTGAGGAAAACATCCGCTTACCATACCTGTCCATGGTCCTAGAATCCTTGTTAGGAGGATGGACTGGTACGGAAGGATCTGCAAGTTCCTTCTTGGTGGCTGCCACCACCATGGCATCAACAGGGACACCTTTTGTAAGAAATTGTTTCTGAAGGGGCTGTAATAAATTTAGAAGGCCTCCTGGGAACTGGTTCCACAGAATCAGGAGATGCCCACGCCTTCGAGCTAACACCTCCATGAGGGGGGCGAAAGGCGGAGACACCCAGGAGGTGGAGGGTCAAGATCCAAACGCCTCAAGGTATACCGACTCATCCTCGGAGGGATTAATGGAGGCCAGTTTCCCTCTGTTTTAGGAGTTCTAGGATGTCTGAAAGAGAGACATCCTCAGAGGGATCTTGGGGACCCCTCCGACTCATCTAAGTCGGTATCTGAAGTTGTAGACTCAGGGGAGTCTAGGTGCTTCCTCTTACAGGTCCTCTTCGGAGGATCTCCTGACGGATCAGAAGAATCCTCGGAAGAGGGGTTCTTCCCAGTGGGAAACCTGAGGCGATGGATCTCGGTCCGGGAGCAAGAGAGTGGGAAGAGACATCTACAGGCACCATAGAGGGAGGAGCTAAGGGATAGACTGCTGACTGAGCCGGGGCCAGCACACTCCTCATCACCTCAAGGCTCCCTCCCAGGGAGATCCGAGAGACCCGCTCAAGAAACAGGGCTCCTGGGCCCACGAAGGGAAGGCTCCGAGGCAGATGTCGGAGCCGAGCTCACCAAGGCGAAGCCCGAGGGGAAGAGCAGGGTCGGACAAGGGTCCGATGCCACTCACCCCTCGGAGCAGACCAGGAAGCCCAACCACGGATCCTTCCAAGGAAGGTCTCGAGGAGGAGATAAGGGTAGAAGCTGAAGGAGCAGAAAGGGGTGGTATCTGCCCCAGCTGTAGCAGTGACTATTCCAATAGACTCCGGCTCCGAGCTCTGGAGGAGAGTCAAGGAGGAACTTGAAGAGGGTGTGGACTAGTAGTCGCCTGTTGAGACGGACTATGAAGCATTTGGGCTAGTGCCTATGATTTTAACAATCTGCTTACCACTCTCCAAATCATGGTCTGAGAGCCTGGAAGACCTAGATGATCGGCTCCGATGGCTCCGCCCGAAGAAGAAGAGAGGTCGGAGCCGAAAGTATAGGCTCCAAAGAGGGAGACCTGGACGGTTCGCTCGACGGAACCATCGGAGGCGAAGAACCTCGGTTCCAGACGGAGCCGACAACTTATCGGCTCAAGCCTGGTCAAACATGTATCGCTCTGGCGAGCCGATACAAGCAGAAATAATGGCATCGGAGCCAGCCGCACCGATACCGGGTTTTAGACACATGGTGTTGGAGCCGACACCAATGTGGCAGTTAAAATATCGGCACCGATAGCCATCGGTGCCGAAGATTTAGTCAATAAGATCGGCTCCAGCGAGCATCTCGACTCAAAGGAGTCGGAGCCAAGGCTTAGTTGCAGAAGCCTGGGCCTTGGAGGTCTTAGAGGGCTGACCGAAGCAGACTTGGCCAGGAGCCCTCTGGTTTAAGTAAGCCCCTTAAGATTAGCTTATTTCTCCTTTCCTGCAGGACTCTCTGGCTAAAGGAGTGACAAATAGCACAGGAGTCCTGCATGTGGAGAGGTCCCAGGCAATAAATACAAGAAGTGTGACCGTCTGTCAGAGACATCTTCTGACAGCACGAGTCACACTTCTTGAAGCCTGAGACCCTCGGTTCTTTGGACATGGTGAGAAGTACACAAACACTCTACTCACACAGTCCCAGACTCAGAAATTTAACTTAAAAAGGGAGAAAACAAACTCACACACACACCCTGACAGGAAGGGATGGAGGGGAGTAAAAGCCCGACTAAAAAAAAATAACTAGGGAAACAGTAAACTAGGAGTTAGAGACTCTAAAACTATCTAAAAGTGACAGTATACTAATAATCTGTGAGAAATATATGGAATGGGGTGAGTAAATTCTGAATAACAAATTACTTACCAAGAGCTGGCAAAAGGAGGACCTCATCAGCGAAGCGGCAAACGAGATCTGGGTATTTACCGCCTTGCATCATGGGATATGGGGCTGCCTCGAGCTGGTAAAAGTGACTCTCGAGCTTAGCAAGTGCCGAGTCGGAGCCGAGGATTGGCTCCGAACCCATCCAGCAAAAATGAAGGCGAGATTGACAACTTAACATTCTTGCATTTCCTTGTAATCGGGCTGGTCTGTATGTGCGAGCATTTTTTGTTTTAATTGAGACATCAGATATTGTTGATATTTCAGCATGTGAAACTGACAATTTAAGGCCCTCATAGCTAGAGTAACTGAGGTATATACTTTCTTTCCCCATCTGTCTAGTGCTCTAGAATCCCTTTCAGAGGGCACAGGATTTTTAGCAATAGAGGCCTTAACCCCTTTGGGACCCTGGGAAATGGTTTCTGGGTCAGCAACAGGGCTTTTACACAGGAATTTGTGTGAGTCAGGGACTCTGTAGTATCTGTCTGGTTTGGCTGGCGCAGGAGGTACTGAATCCGGGTTAAGGCTAGATTCTGAATAAACATCATCCACAATGTCTAACACAGGTGGAATTGTAAGTGGTCTGTGCTGGGGTAGTAAAAGGAACTCTCAGAGCCTTTTCTTAGAATCAGAGTAATCCTGGCCTTCCCAGTGGAAATGTTCCCTCATAGTATGTAAGGTTTCCCCAAAAGAGTAGTCTTCTGGGGAGATGCAGAAGGGATAGACTCTTCAGCATCAGAATCGTCATAAGAGGGAAAGCAATATTCCTGTTCCTCAGAAGAGTCTGAGGAAATTGAAACCTGGTCAGAGGAAGCGTAGTCCTCCTCCTGCCTTGGCCTTTTATCAGGAGGCGGATGGGAAACCCTGATCAGGGTAATTAAGTCTTCAGCCATCTTAAGAATCTGTTTCCTAGGCATGGGGCCTTGTACTGGAGACTGCTGTGCAGTCTTCTTTGTTTTAAAAGGAGTTTTCAGTCTTGCATAGGATTTAATAGTGAGTGTAGTCGGTCTGAAGACACCTTCTGCAACTGAAGGCGTTTCAACTGCACCGGAATCTCCTTCAGGTATGGAGTCGGAAGGGCCTAAAGGTAAAGGTTGTGGAGGCCTAGTAATCTCCGCTTGTGAATCGGATGTCGCCTGGGGTTCTAAATCAGCGGTCGTCAGGGGCTGCGTAGGCGCCTCACTGAAAACCGGAGAACCGTCGACTGGCCTAGCAGAGGCCTCGGAGTCCGGTTTGGATTTCGGCTGCCTGTCCTTATCTTTGCATTTTTTATGCATTCCGGTCGTCGGTTGCTCCGACGGCATGGTATATTTATTTTTATTTATTTTATTTTACATTTGTTAACCGGGCTAGTCCAACTGGATACAAGTCCATTTTCAGTGGAGGCCCGAGGAGAAAAGCTCCACTAACTACTACTTAAGTTAAAAATACACAAAAGTTATACAATAAAAATAAAAATAAAAATAAAAACAATGTCATAGGTTAAATACAGGCTATATAAGAATTTGATTTCCATGTGAGGCAGAGCAGAAATCTAGGTTAGATAAAAATGCTAGGTTAAGGTATGTTATTCAAAGACAAAGTATTAAAGTCAAGAAATATGAATAACTAAAGAGGGATAGACATATGGATTAATAAGAGGGAAAGTGAAGTAAGCTGGAGAAATGATGAGGAAGGCCAGGTGAAGAGTAAAGGAGGGAAGCAAAGTGAGAGAGAAAGGTTACCCAGGGTTGTTGCAGGAACATAGCCAGTGGTTGTTTAGGTAGAGTCTTAGATTGGATTTAAATAGTGGAATAGAAGTCAGTGTTGTGAGGTCTGGTGGAAGTTGATTCCAAATTTTGCCAATTGAGTTGGAAAATATGGAGTCTCCTGCTACATTGTTTGATTTAGATGTTTTTATCAGTGTTTTGTTGAAGGAAAGTACAGTTTTGTACCTACCATAAATGTAGATGTTCGAGGATCTACATTGCTGCAGTCATAACCTGTGGGTAGTCCGCTATCCTCGGTCGGCCCGAATACCAAAGAGCTGGGCTGGCGTCGGTCATTGTCGCCTAGAGCTGACGGCAGTACGTCGTAGTACTTAAGCGCATGACCGACGCCATATCCTCAGTCTTTCTTGCCCCAGATGTCAGAAGGCCTAAGCCAAAATAGTAAACACCCAACAACCACCAGTGTGGAAATAAAGATAATCCTAAAAGAAAAAAAAAACATAGCAACCACCAAAATATATATATAAATGTAAAGAGGGGAAGGAGGGAGGGATAATTGGACTGCAGCAATGTAGATCCTCGAACATCTACATTTATGGTAGGTACAAAACTGTACTATGTTCTTTGTCTCACATTGCTGCAGTCATAACCTGTGGGTAGAATCCCAAAGCAAAGGAAAAGGGAGGCTGGCAAACTAAATAGTATTAGGAGCTGCTAACATGCCCTGTAAAACAGCAGTGGCAAATCCAGCCTTGGACTTGGAATAAAGAGGAAGATGGTAATGTCTAGTAAAAGTATGTACTGAACTCCAAGTAGCTGCCTCCAAAATATCTTTAGTAGCTACACCCCTCAAAAAAGCAGTAGATGTGGCAGTAGCCCTAGTAGAATGAGGTCTGATACCCGCAGGAACATCCTTTCCATGATGAGAATAACAAAAAGCAATACATTGACCAATCCACTTTGAAATAGTCTGCTTTGAAACAGCTTTCCCTTGTGAACCCAAAGCAAAAGAAACAAATAACTGTTGAGTCTGTCTGAACTCCTTAGTTCTGCTCAAATAGTAACGTAACTGCCTGTGGATATCCAAAGAATGCAAGACATTTCCCCCCTTATTTTGGGGATCAGCATAAAAAGTAGGCAGATGAATAGACTGGTTCAAGGCCACATTAGAAATCACTTTAGGCATAAAAGTAGGGTTAGTTCGCAAAGAAACTCTATCCTTATGAAATATCAGAAAGGGTTCAACTGCCATGAGTGCCTGCAATTCAGATACCCTCCTAGCAGAAGTAATGGCCAACAAAAAAGCAGTCTTCCAAGACAAAAACTTTAAATCAGACGTAGCTGCAGGTTCAAAAGGTGGTAAAGTAAGCTTCTCCAACACAAAATTGAGATCCCAGGAAGGAGTAGGAGCTCTACGTGGGGGTCTTATATTCTTTGCCCCTCTAAGAAATTGTTTGAACAAAGGGTGAGAAAATAAAGGAGGGTCACAATCATAGTGAGCAGAAATGGCTGCAGCATGAACCTTCACAGAAGAGAATGACAAACCCTTGTCCAATAATTCAGTAAGATACTGTAGTGCAAAACTCAAATTAGGCACTGAAACATCAAAACCCTTTGCTACACTCCAAAGAAAAAATCTCTTCCATTTATCAGCATAAACTTTTCTAGTACTAGGCCGCCTGGCTTCCAAAATGACATCTAAAACCTGTTGAGGAAGCTGAGACCCCACCGGCTCCATCACTGAATACGCCAGGCTGTCAGATGTAGGGACTGCACCCGAACATTGAGAAAATGATTGTTTGACTGGGATAACAAATGAGGAACCTGTGGCAGAAGTCAAGGAGGCTCCTGAATTAAACTCCTCAGCAGAGGGTACCAATGCTGACATGGCCAATCTGGTGCTATAAGAATCATGCAAGGCTTGTCACACCTGGCTTTCAAGAGTACCTTGGGAAGAAGAGGCAGAGGGGGAAAAGCATAAACGTGAAGGTTGTTCCAACTGAAAGATAGAGCATCCACTTTCCAAGCATTTGGGTGGAACATCTTTGTGCACAATTTTGGCAGTTGAAAATTCAGTGGAGAAGCAAACAAATCTATGTCTGGAGTTCCCCAAGCCACGGTCAATTGTTTGAATACCTGAGGATCCAGTTTCCACTCGTGGGGATCCATCATCTGCCTGCTCAATACATCTGCTAGGGAGTTCTGTGCTCCTGGCAGAAACCGTGCTTGAAGATTGATTTGCAAACGCAGAGCAGTTTCCCACAAAATCATTGCTTGTCTGCAAAGAGGGTAGGAATGGGCCCCCCCCTGCTTGTTGATGTACCACATGACGGTTGTGTTGTCTGTTTGAATCAACACCTGTCCCGGCTGAAGTAGATCCTTGAAGGCCAACAAAGCAAATTGGACTGCTAACATCTCCTTCATGTTGATATGCAAATGTAGTAGTTTGGGAGGCCACATGTCTTGTATCCATTTCCCATTGAAGTGTGCTCCCCAAGCCAAGTCCGAGGCATCCGTCGTTAGGATCTGATTCACCTCTGGTCGGATCACAGGGAGTCCCTTGTTTAGGTGACATTCCTGAGCCCACCACAAGAATTCCTTCTGGATGCAAGGTAAAATCCGAATGACAGTGTCCAAATCGTGGCAGTGTTGAGTCCACACACTTTTGAGATACCATTGTAGCTTCCTCATATGCAGTTTGGCATTGGGAAGTACTAGAATGCAAGATGCCATGAACCCCAAGGCCTGAAGGACTGTCCTTGCAGTCAGCCTGGACATTACTGATAACTGTTGGAAGTATAGCTGAAGAGTTCTTTGTTTGTCCGGGGTCAGAAAAGCCATCTGAGAAGCTGTATTCAGTCTCACACCCAGAAAGCACATGTCTTGAGAGGGTACTAGACTGGACTTTATTTCGTTCACAGAATACCCTAGGCACCTGAAAACTGTCATTACATACTGGAGGTGTTGTAGTAACTTGTCTTTGTTTTGAGCAAGAATCAGGCAATCGTCCAGATAAGGATAAATTTGTATACCTCTCTGTCTGAAAAAAGCAATTACAGGGGCCAGAACTTTTGTGAATACTCTGGGCGCAGTAGATAAGCCAAAGGGCAATGCAGAGAACTGATAATGAGAAGTACCAGCCCGAAATCTCAGGAATCTCCTGCAGCTGGGCCTGATAGGAATATGAAGATAGGCCTCTGAGATCCAGGGTTACCATCCAGTGATCTTTGCCCAGCATAGGCAGAAGTTGTTGTAATGTTAACATCTTGAACTTTGGAATGTCTAGGTAGGTATTGAGAATGGACAAATCCAGTACTGGCCTCCAAGTGTTTCCTTTCTTTGGCACTAGGAATAGACGGGAATAAAAACCTAGGCCTACTTCTGACGGGGGGACCACCTGAATTGCCCCCATCTGTAAAAGTAAAGAAATTTGTACCTGAGCCTCCATCCTTTGCTGAGGAGGCACATCCGGCATGCCTTTGAAAGGAGGAAAAGTGTGAAAATAAAACTTGTAGCCGTGACTTATTATATCCAACACCCATTTGTCCTGGGTGACCAAATGCCAGTTTTGTTTGAAAAGTCCCAACTTTCCTCATAGAGGAGCTGCCAGTAGAGAAGGAGCTGGCAGCGGAAGATACCGGTCATTGGGACTGTTTACGAAAAGGCTGACCCCTGCCCTCACCAGAAGACTGTGCAGGAGAACTCCAAGTCCTAGGTCTGAAAGAACCCTGAGCTTGAGCTCTGCCTCTACCACGCCTAGACCTGCCCTTAGACTGATAATCCGAAGAAGGAAAAGACCATCCTCTAGCAGGCCAATTCCTACTAAACTTAGGGGGCTGCACCTGCATAAAATCTTTGACCGTCTGCATAGACTTAGCCTTATCTTCCATCTTTTTCAAAACAGATTCCACAGAAGGACCAAAAAGAACTTCGGATTGAAGAGGAGCATCCAAAATCCGAGCCTTAACATGCTCTGACAAATTTTGATCCCTAAGCCAGGCATGTCTACGAAAAACTGAACCTGTAGCAGCCACCCTGGATGCAGCCTGAAGAGCATCGAAACCACACTGCAAAGAGTGCTTGCCAACTTGATCTGATGCATGAACCAACTCCTGAAGCTCTTTACACTCTATACCCTCAGATAAAGCATCCACCTTAGATTGCAATTGGCCTAACAAAAAATTCTGATACTTCAGCATATGAAATTGGCAATTCAAAGCCCTCATAGCTAACGTAGAGGAGGCGTACACTTCTTTCCCCCATCTATCCAAAGCCCTAGAATCTTTATCCAAAGGAACAGGATTCTTAGCCACCGAGGCCTTAATACCCTTCGGGCCTTGAGTAATAGTTTCCGGATCAGCTCTAGGAATCTTGCAAAAATACTTATGTGCTTCAGGAACTCTATAATATCTGTCTGGCTTAACAGGGGCAGGAGGTAAAGAATCAGGATTAAGGGAAGATTCAGAAAAAACATCCTGAACAACATCTAAGACAGGAGGAATAGCCAAGGGCCTATGCTGTGGCAGAAACAAAAATTCCCTGAGCCGCTTCCGAGAATCAGAGAAATCCTGACCTTCCCACTTGAAATGCTCCCTCATGGAATGTAAAGTCTCAGAAAAAGAAAAATCCTCTGGAGGAGAAGCAGAAGGAGAGGAATCCTCTGCATCCAAATCCAAATAAGAAGGGTATTCCTGAATTTCCTCAACAGAGGAATCAGAATAATCCGAGGAATGATCCATCCCTTCTAAATGTGCCTCTACCCTAGATCTCTTTTCCGGCGGGGGCATAGAACCCCTGATCAAAGTAATCAAGTCCTCAGCCATTTTTAACATATGCTATTTAGGAACAGGGGCTGGAGAGCTAGAACCATGACCTGGGCCAGCAAGACAAGGTTTGGCCTTAGCATGAACTTTAGCCACCGAAATAGAAGGCCTAATAACCTTCTGTAAAGATGGAACTACAGACACCTGTGAAGCACCCTCAGTCGGGCCTAACTCCTGAGAGGCCAACTCCTGTAAAATTAAAGGTTCCCCATGGGATTCAGCCGAACCCCCAGCAGGATCCACCGGTGCAACCGGAGGCTCCGAAGAACCGGCGTCCGCAACGGACGACTCATCCTGCTTAGAATTTAAAGATTTATCCTTACGCTTTTTAGCGGTAGCGGGCGTCAGAGGATCCGACGGCATGTTATAGTTACACCTTTTACCAAAAACAAGCCTAGCACAGTCTAACCTCCGTTTAATGGTGCGCTTGTTAAATCTAGCACAAAAGCGACACACAACCACGTCGTGCTCAGGCCCTAAGCAAGGAATACACAAAGAATGAAAATCCTTATGCGGTATCTGTTTCCCACAAGAAATGCAATTATTAACTTTTTCTGACATCCGGATAACTGAGGCAAGAAAAGACAAAGATTTTCCCAACGGGGTACTTAGCCCAACTTGGTCTTCGGTCTGAAACTCGATAAATGAAAATTTCAGGACGCCGAACGGCACTTGCAAACGCTGCTTCTGCTTCGGACCACGCGGCAAGAAAGACTGAGGATATGGCGTCAGTCATGCGCTTAAGTACTATGACGTACTGACATCAGCCCTAGGCGACAATGACCGACGCCAGCCCAGCTCTTTGGTATTCGGGCCGACCGAGGACAGCGGACTACCCACAGGTTATGACTGCAGCAATGTGAGACGAAGAACATCGGAGATGCCTCATATTGTGATACGGTGTTATGAGTGTAGAGAGCATAGGTGTGTTTTCAGGGTGATAAAGGACTTTATGTGCAATAGTGAGTTGATAGTATTGTATGAGGTGGGGTAATTCCAGCCACCCTAGTTTTAAAAGATTCAAACAGTGGTGAGTTTTATAAGGAGAGGCGGTGGCAAATCTGGCTATGTTGTTGTATGACATGGCTAGTTTCTTGAGGTTGTACTTAGAAAGGTTAGTGTATATAGAAGAAGCATATAATAGGGTAGAGATTAAGTGGGTTCTAGCTATTATAGTTCTAGCTTCAGGTGTTAAGAAAGATTTGATTCTATACAGAGATCCAAGTTTCCTGTTAGTTGATTTTATGGTGGAGTTGATATGAAAGTCAAATTTTAGTTGGTTGTCGATAGTAATACCCAATAGTTTCGTTGTTTGGTCTGGAGCAATAAGTGTGCCATTGTTAGATGTGAGTGTGAAGTCAATAGGGGGAGATAGGTGAGTGGGTGGAAAGATCAGAAGTTTGGTTTTCTTGGGGTTCAGGAGGAGGCAGTGGTTGGAGAACCATTGTTCGATGGTGGTGAAGGTGTTTTGTGTTAGCAAGTGAAGTTCAGTCTGGGTTTTTGCAGAGCAAATGATGGTTGTGTCATCAGCATATTGAATACAAGTAGATAGAGGAGTGGCTAGATGCAGATCATTTATAAAAATGGAAAACAGAAGAGGACCTAAGATGGACCCTTGAGGGACTCCTATGGAGGTGGAGAGAAGATCAGAGAGATGGTTATCCCAGAGAACTGCCTGTTTGCGATTTTCAAGATAGGATGAAAACCAGCTTAAGGCTTGGTTGTCAAGAGAGAGGGACTTTAAGCGGTGTAGTAGGAGTTGATGATTAACCATGTCAAAGGCTTTTGACAGGTCTACAAAGAAAGCAGAGGAAGGAGTGTTCTTGTTGCGATTTATGTTGATAGAGTCGATGAAGGATAGTAGGGCGGTGGTTGTACTATGGAATGGGCGAAACCCATGTTGGCAGCTAGCTAGGAGATTGTTGCTTAACAGGTGATTAAGTAATTGTTTGTGTATACATTTCTCCATTATTTTTGCAAGAGGAGATAGTAGTGCTATAGGGCGGAAATTAGAATACTCCAAAGAGTCACCGCCTTTGAAGAGTGGGATAATGTGTGAGATTTTCCAGGCTGAAGGGATAGTGTATTCTTTTATAGTCCTATTAATTAATAGAGAGATGGGATAAGCTATTGCTTTGGCACCTAGTTGGAGATATTCTGCAGGTAATTTGTCGGCTGAAGGGGTTGTTGGCTTGAGTTTTTGAAGTAGGGACAAAATGTAGGAGGTAGGTATGGGTTGGATGTGAAATGGGGGGGGGGAGTAGAGCTAGGCTTAGATAGTTTAGAGGTTTCAGGGCTTTGTTGGTTTGCTAGCTTTTGAATGGCTGAAGTAAAAAAGGTGTTAAAGGCATTAGCTATTTCTGTGGGGGAGTTGGTATTGGAGCCTGATGGGTTTGGAGTGGCAGTTTTGCCAGGGGATAAGAGAGTATTAATAGCATTCCAAAATTTATGTGGTTGGTAGAGGGAAGATTTTTGTAATTGAGTGTAAAAGTTTCTTTTATCATGAAGTATGGCTTGTTTTGTCATATTTCTTATTTGTTTAAAAGAGAGATGATCAGTTAAATTTTTAGTGGTTCACCATTTTTTCCAAGCTTTATTTCGATTAAGAATTAGTTGCCTAGTTTTGTTAGAGAGCCATTGTGCTGTCTTAGCTTTCATACGAATGGAACGCAAGGGAGCATGATGTTCAAGGATGGTGAGAAAGGTATTATTGAAGTGATTAACAGCTTCATCTATTGGGAGGGATTTGAGAGGTGACCAGTTAACATGCATGAGTTCATTGTGAAACAGGGTAGGGTCAAAATTCTTTTCGCAACGGGTTATATGAACTTGAGTTGGGATCGATAAGCTGGTTTTATGCCTGATGATATAGGTTAGGGAGTGATCACTGAGGTCATCTGGAAGAGTGCCTATTGTATATTTTAGTCGTGGACTATTTGTTAAGATCCAATCAAGTACAGCTTCTTTGTTACTACGTTTGTTTGTTCTTGTAGGGATGTTTATGTGTTGAGTGAAGCCATGCAGATTAATAAAAGTAGGTGGATTAGTATGTTCACATAAGTTCCAATCAATATTTAGGTCTCCTAAGAGTATTGTTTCTTGGTGGAGATTCAAAGAAAGCCAGTTTAGTAGGTCTTCTAATATTGTTGTGTTATTGCCTGGAGGAATATAGGTACAGATAATATATATGGTTTTGTGAGGACTGAATTGAAGTTTTGAGATAATTAATTCTGCATGTGTGTTAGTTAAAAGGGTATGATTTGTTATGCTTAATTGTAGGCCTATTTTATAGAGTATAGCTACTCCGCCACCTTTTTTGCTTAAGCGGTCTTGTCTCAGGATGTTATATCCAGGGGGAACAATTTCATTGTCTTTTATAATTAAATTTCCTACCAAAAAAATGTTGGGCGAAATCAAACCGACGTTTAATAGTTTGTTTATTAAACCTAGCACAAAACAGACAACCTGTGATGTCGTGGTTTGGGCCTAGGCAAAGAATACAATAAGACTGAAAGTCCTTATGAGGTATTTGCTTCCCACAAGAAATGCAATTGTTAACTTTTTCTGACATTGGACTGAGGCAAGAAAAGTTTCCCCAACAGGGTACTTAGCTTTATGAAGACTTCGGTCTGAAATTCGATTTGAAAATCTCAGGAGTCGGCCGACCGGCACTTGCGAACTGCTTCTGCTTCGGGCACCGTGCGGCAAGAATGACTGAAGAAAATGGCGTTGGATGCATCTTATATACCCCGGCGCATTGACGTCAGGGAAGAAGAGACAGCAACCGACGCCGGACCAAGACTTTAAAACTCGGGGTGACTGCGGGACCGCCTGATGGCAGGATAACCCAAGGGTGATGACTGCAGCAGTGTAACATGATGAACATCTTCCCCTTCTTTTTTAAAAAATTAACATAGGATCTATAGCATTCGCTTGAGGTACCACCATTCTAAGGTAAATGGACCTTTGTTTAATAGGTTCATAGGTAAGTACTAGGTTCATAGGTAAGTACTAGGCAATCTGCCCGAGGGCATATATAAGCCTAGCCAGAGTGTGTTGGCTTTCGCCGCCCCCTTAAGATTAGTTCCTTGTGCCTCTGTCCAGCAGAGTCATTAGTTCCCTGTGCCTCTGTCCAGCAGAGCCACTGCAATGATCCCCGGGGTAAATTTTCTGTTTCCCATCCACTCGTCAAGGTTTCTCTTGAAGAGTGTTAGTGAGGGGCTCTGCCTAATGTAGATTGGAATCCTGTTCCAAAGCATGGGGTGTCTCTGGGACAGGAAAATATCCCTCAGCAAGTCCTATTTATAGTTATGGTGAGGTTTAGATCCCTAGAGTGTGTGGCTCTCAGGGATTTGTTTTTTATTTTTAGGTGGAGCATGTCCATCAATTCTGGGTTGGACATGGCCTTGTATGTCAGGCAGAGATCACCTCTGAGTAAGCAGTATGCAACTGAGTACAGTTGGAGTTTCTTCAGTCGGGCTGCATAGGGCATCTGTTTGAGGCCAGTAATCCTCTTGATGAGGTACTTCTGTGGTCTTTCCAGCTGTTGCAGGTGTCTTGTAAGGTACATCCCAAATGGGGCATTGTACTCTATGATGGGTCTAATGAGTGATGAGTAGAGGGGCACAATAACCTCTTTTGTTCTAGATGCAAACTCTTTTGTGATTAGGTGGGCCACATAGATGGATTTTCTAACCACCTTGGCAATATGACTATCAAAGGAGAGATTACTATCTACTTGGGTCCCCAGATCCCTTATTTCAATTTCTGTATTTAGGGGACTACCACGTTAGTGGTAGTTCGTGGGTATTTTGTTTTTCCCAAAGGGGATAACTATGCACTTGTTTGTCATTTTGCTTGAGGTCATGATTTTGACACCAGGTATCAGTCTCAGTGAGACCCTTCTGGAGGACGTCTGTATCAGTCAGAGAGTCAATTATGGCCCCCAGTTTGCAGTCATCTGCAAACTTGGTCAGCCATAGTCTTCCTGTGCTTGCTTGTACCTATACTGAACAGGAGGGGTCCCAGGACTGAGCCCTGGGGGACACTACTTGTAACCTGTTTAGAGTCAGACCTAGAGCCTGCAACTCTCACTGTGTGGGGGTTCTATCCATCAACCAATTGACAACCCATCTCGTGACATAGGGGTTTATGTTCAAGCTGGTGAGCTTGTCTATAATACCAGAATGGGGAATGGTGTTGAAAGCCTTTGCGAGGTCTAGGTAGGCTGTGTGGACCTCCTTTCCCTCATCTAAAGCCTTGGTAACTGTCTCAAATGTCTCATCCATTGGACTTAAGATGTTGCAGGGACTCTAACTGCATTTGTACAAATGCTTAAGCTCTTCTTACTTTTACCCTCCCTATTTTCAGATTCTTGTGATTCAGGCTTCCTACTTCTATAAACTCATATACAAACAGCTTAATGTGACAGAGTTCTTGGCCTCTTCTATCATACATAGACACTATTATCACTTGTTCCTTGCATCTAGCCACCTTCATCTTACACGTTAAATTTCTTTTTTGCCATTATCTACACAGTCTTGCTTAGAAAACTACCACAGTTAATTTAAATGCATTAAAAACAAACTTCCAGAACTAGTAAAACAAAAAAGGCGAACCAGGAACAACTGCAGACCACTGATTTATTTATTTATTTAACCAAAATTGTACTAAGCGCTTTCACCCACACACATCAGGGCATCTTCAGAGTACTGACAATCCTTGTGTTGAACCTCTTTTTAAATCCTTATGTAAATTAGATAATTGAAAAATTAAACAATTAAACAAATTATTACCTACGCAGCTAAAAATTCTTCATTGAAAAGGTACAATCAGCAATATTTACATCAAAAATGAACATAAACAGCCAGGACTTGTGCAAACTTGTTAATTTGTAAATGTAATAAAACCTTCTTGTCAAAAACTATGTATATGTAATACCAATAAATAAAAGCAAAAATACATATATAAATATCTAGATAATAGTATAAATATAATTATTAAAAATAAATAATTGTTATACAATCCAGCATAAAATCATTCATTGAAAAATTTCCTAACATTAAAATTCATATTGTTATACAAAATATTTAAAACATTAAATTATCAGATGTTAACCTAATACATACAAGATCAAATAAATTGAGACTTGTACTTTAGTATACTTGATATAGAAATATGTTCGTTAATACCAGGGCTAGAACTTGCATTTAGCGAATTGCCATAAACATTCTTTAGCCTCAAGTAAGGTGTTGTCATCACCACCTTTGTTATTATTGTAGTATACAATTCTGTCAATAACAAAGAATAAAAATCTCTTAAAATTCTGGCATCTTAGACTATGCATATAAAGGGAACTAGTATTTTTCTGTTTTTTAATGTCTCTAACATGTTCCACTATCCTTTCTCGAAGTTTCCTTATCATTTTGCCAACAGAGAAGGCTGGGCATGATGAACATATAGCTAGGTACACCACCATTTTTGTGTTGCAATTACAATGACCTGGGCATCTAATTGTTTTGCCAAAATTTTGTACCGCAACATATGGTCCATCATTAATAAATTTACAAGTATGGCATGCCCCACATTTGCTCATCGAAGATGTGTTGAACATATTCTTATTATTAACTGCCTCAAAATGTTCTTTAAGATTCATCCCCTACTATAAGTGACCTTGGGCCCAGTCCCTAAATTATCAATAAGGCCACCATTATTCTGGAGAATACTTATCCAGGTCTCATGTACTATATTAACTATCCTGGGTGATATATCATTAAATGGTATAATAAAGGTGTCATTTCTAGTAGTGTTATTAGTCCTAGATATACTGTTGTCAAAACCGTACTTTAATATAGGTTTGTATATTTGATGTCTTTTAATATAAATCTCTTCACTAACTTTAACAATTAATTCTAATGGATAACCTCTATCCAGAAACATATCTGATAATATTTTAATCTCATTGTAAAATTAATGTCTTCACTAATAATTCTAGAAAATCTGACCATCTGTCCCTTTACTAAATTCTTTTTCTGGTAATAGGGATGGCAACTAACAAAATGTAAAAAAGAATTGGAATGAGTTTTTTTTCCTAAAAATACTTGATTCTAACTTACCCATGTTTTTATAGAATAAAATATCTAAATACTCACAATTGTTGTCAAATATCTTAAAAGTGAAATTCAAAAACTAGATGTCGCTTTTAGAAAATTTTCAAACTCAATAAGCATTTCTCTGTTGCCCTTCCAAAAAATAAGAATGTCGTCCAGGTACCTTAAGTAAAGGGCAATGTTAGGCCAGAAACTAGAAGTAAAAACACTTTGTGTTTCCCATAAGGCTAACACCAAATTGGCATAAATGAAGCATCTAGCCCCCATGGCCACACCTGTACTTTGTTTATAATATTCACCATTAATAAACATAAAATTGTTTTCAAGTACAATAGCCGTCAGTTCACGTAACAATTTGCATTTAGCCTTATTAGACTCATTAAATTTCAGCAAACTTGTCTCAAACATTTCAAGACCTAAGTCATGAGGAATCACTGTGAATAGGTTGACAACATCAATAGTTACCATTGTCATATCATCTTCAATATCAACAAAATATTCTCTAGCTTTTTCTAGACAATGCCAGGAATCTTTTAATATATGAGGCAAATGTTTTAAAGTTCCCTTACAATGCAAATCTATATAAGCAGCAATGGCTTCAGTCTTTGAACCCCTGGCAGAGACTATGGGCCTAAAGGGTGGATTGTGTATGTCCTTATGGATTTTGGGGATACCAAAAATGGATGGCGTCATTGGATGTTCCACTAATAAAAAATTATATTCATCTTTGGTGATGACACCATCCATCAAAAATTCATATAGATACCAATCCACCTTCACATATGCCCTTTCCATTTCATGTTTTGACACTTTTTCATACGTATTGTCACTCAACATTATTGTCATTTTGTTCAAATAGTCTGTTTTGCTCATAATAACAACCCCACCCCCTTTATCGGGTTTCATTACCCTATATTTGTCGGTAGAAGTTAATTCCTTAAGACAACATTTTTCAGCGGAAGTCAAATTATCAGAAGTCATTTTTTCATTCTTTAATATTCTTCTGATTTGTGTTTCACATAATCTCTCAAACAAATAAATCATTGGGTTCTGTGGGGGTATAAAAGTACTACTCCTTTTAGAGTAAAACTAGTATTGTCTCTCTGGTCACATTTGTTGTTAACAAAAAAACAGCTTAAGGTTATGCTCTAGTGTAAAGTTTTAAATTAATCAAAATTTTACCAACATCTAATTTAAATGAAGGGACAAATCTAAAACCCTTCTTAAAAAGTTTAACATAGGCAGCATTAAAACAAGTATCGGTATAATTGTATACACTAAACCCTCCTTCTGTAATAACAGAACAGTGCCAGTCAGTGTTATCAGTGTCCTTCTCCTGTGTAAATACCATAGAATATGGCAATCTATCACCACTATCCATATAATTGTGGCATGAAGTGACACTGTCATAAATATCACTCATAAAATGACTAGTTTGATAAACTGGTGCCTCACTCATACATGTTATATTATTACTACTGTGACTACTATTTAGCGGTACCAAGAATTGGTTCTGTGTGTTGTCTTGTAATATGGTCGATTCTGCTGATATTGTTGACCCCCATATCGGTCCCGGAGCCGCTCCAACCTTCTCAGTGTTGGCTCCTCTAAAAAAAAAAACACCTTCTCCATTCTCATTATTAACTCTATAGTTCTGTAAGTTCCAGTATGTCCCTCATAGCATTTCATTCATCCTAGGCACTATCAGTTTTACATACTGTTCACGTTACAAAGCTTAAGCCATTATTGCATGCAGCTGATAACGCCTGACGTACATTACTGTTTAGTTTCGCATACTATTGTTAAAGTTCTTCACACATACGAACATTAAAGTATAAACTATGAACCAGGACCTAACCTTTGCCTGTCAGCCTTACTCTGAAAATCATTAACCCTATATACTTTTCTTTTTCTAAAGTCTATTATGTAGCGGTGCATCCACATTTTCAATTATCAATATGATTATTACAGTTATGTTGCACTGCATCATTTGTTCTCCCTCTTTCCTTTCAATCCCCACCTCACCAGACCAGGCAATGTATTATAGTCTTGGGAATTCCACTTCACATTAATATTCTTGATCTCTTTATTCCTCACTTTTTTGCAAACTCAATTTTTAGGCTTTTCTCAGGAGAAATACGTTCCTTTACTTATAAGTCCACTCTTTTTTTTTTTTTTTTTAAAGAGAAATACAGCAGTCCTCAAGTGTCATGATTGGGTCCTATGCAGAAAAGACTCCGGGTATTCCTACTTTATACAGGATCTGTCTAATATAGACACATTTTCCTCTCTTAGATAACATGAACAAAATTCAAGACAGAATATTCAAAAAAAATGAGGAGTGGCCCCAAGGGGGTACTTAGCTTTCTTTTACAAAAACAACTGGATCCTTTCACACAGTTGACAGGCTGAGCTTCAAATGGTGACCTGCTTCCTGGACTGGCGCCAATAAAGTTCTAAGGAGTTTCGTGCTTACATGTTCTTTAAGTACGAAAATGGTCTTTTTTCTCAAGTCTAAGGTAGGAGTTATGGTGCATGAGGAAGGAGCACCTAAGTTTTGGCATACTGGCCAGAAGTACTGTACACTTAGCAAGGTATGCCCCACCTAACAGCATTACTATAGCATTGATCCAGTGAGGAACATCCCCCATTATTTTCTATCTCAATAAGCTTAAATGACCTCAACCACTGCTTTTAGCAGGAAACATTTGCTGATGCAGGGTAGAAATATGGATAATGCCACACAGGGTGTTTCCTACTAGCAAGCTACAATCTCCATCCCAGCGGATGAAGCAAATGAAAATGTAGTTATCATCCTGTAGCTAAATTAAAGCAGAGGCTGCCATACTGATCTTTCCATATTTAACTCATTAGCAATGAATCTTCTAGTCCATCAGAGTATGATCTTAATGCTGTTACTTCAGTGACCTATGCTCATGGAGTAAAAACTAAATTTATTTACTTATTTATTGTCATTTGATTACTGGGAATGTCTGAGTAGAAGCCCACTTTCAGTGGAGTTCTGGGGAGAAAAGCTCCATATTATTACCAAACATTTTCAAAACAATAATTTTACAATCTTCAGAAATAAAACAAAAACATCTGCAGTTTAAATAATTACAACAAATTAGACATACTATAAAATAAGAAGTTACGTACCTACCATAACATTCCATGTTAGTTGTCTTCATCTCACCTTCTTTCTTGCTGTTTGGGATTGGAGCCGATCCTCGGCTCCGACTCGGCCATCTTCAATAGCTCAAGAGCTGTTTACTGGCTAGAGGCTACCCCTTATCCCATGATGCCTAGCAATAGCTACCCAGATCTTGTTTGAAATAGCTAATCCAGACATAATAAAAGAAAAACCAGTTATCAAAAAACTAGTTGTTCCATGCATTCTAATATCTAGAATAGGTTAGGAAGACCTGGCCAGAAGAATAACAGTAAAAGAATACTCAGCCAGTGGAAAAAAAAAAAAGGGGCTCCTCTCAATCCTCTAGGACGGGGGACGGAGGGAGGGACGCAAGAAAGAAGGCGAGATGAAGACAACTAACATGGAATGTTATGGTAGGTATATAACTTCTTAATGTTAAGTTGTCTATCTCGCCTTCATTCTTGCTGGTTGGGACAGCATCCCTAGCACCTAACACCCTGGCTGGCTCAGTGGAACAGACTCTTCAGAACAGTGGAACCAAAGTCAGCTCTGCTCCGGGAGACCATATCCACCCTGTAATGAGAAATAAAGGTATGAGGGCTTGCCCACTTGGCAGCTGCACAGATGGAATCCATGGGCAACCTAGACTGAAAGGCTACAGAGGTGGCTAACGCCCTAGTAGAATGATCTGTCGGTTTAATTGGTAACTCTTTGTTCTTTAACTGATAAATAAAAGTAATAGTATGGGACAACCATCTGGATAAAGTCACCTTGGAAACTGTGAGACCTTGTTTGTTTAAGGCATAAGAAAGGAATAATTGGTCTGACTTTCCTATTTCTTTAGTTCTGTGCAGGTAAAAATGCAATTGTCTATGAACATCCAATTGGTGAGGTTTGTACTCTGCCTTGTTGCTATGATTTGGGAAGAACGCAGGGAGATCTACAGATTGGTTTAAATTATTTTTTGAGCAGACTTTAGGAAGAAACGAAGGATTAATCCTCAGAGCAACTCTGTCCTTGTGAAACACCAGGTAGGGGGGACGAACACATAGTGCCTGAAGTTTTGAGACACGCCTAGCTGAAGTGATGGCTACCAGAAAGAGTGCCTTCCAAGACAGAAACTTGATGGAACAGGAAGCTGCTGATTCAAAAGGGGGCAGAATTAAGGAAGTTAGGACTAAATTAAGGTCCCAAGGGGGAAGGGGGGTCTCTCACTGGAGGTCTAAGAACAGATGTTCCTCTCAAAAAGGCTTTACAGAGCTTATGAGACATAATGTTAGAATTTGACAAACCAATATGAAAATTAGAAATGGCCGCTAATTGTACCCTAATCGTAGCGGAAGCGGCCCCGGAGTGAAACAGTTGTGCCAGGAATTCCAGAATTTCGTGGACTGGGGATGAGAAGGGATCCACATTCCTAGACTCTGCCCAACAAAAAAAACGTTTCCATTTGCTAGCATTTTCTCATTGTAGACTTATAAGAAGAGACGATAATCTCACGGACTGCTGGGGAGCCTGGCTAAGGCTGAAAGTGGAGCAACCAAGCTGCGAGCTGGAGAGGTGGGAGGGATTGATGCAACCCGCCTGATTGATGAATCAGGAGATCCGGAATTGGGAGTGTAGGGCTGATCGAGAAGGTAATGGTGCAGGAACGGGAACCATATCTGTCGAGGCCAGTAGGGGGCAATGAGGATAATTTTGGAACCCAACGATGTTGCTTTCTGTATGAGTTTCGGTATCGGGGGAAAAGAAGGAAAAGCATAAAGAAGTTCCTGAGGCCAATCGTGGACTAGAGCGTCTCTGGGTATGTGACCTGGAAGTGGAAGAAGGGAGAAATAGTTGCTGCATTTGCTGTTGAAGGGGGTGGCAAAAAGATCGCAGCAAGGCTGTCCCCATTTGCGGAAAATACGATCTGCAACTTCCTGATTCAAAGACCACTCGTGAGGCATGAGGATAGCTCTGCTGAGCCTGTCCGCTATGACGTTGGATCTCCCAGGGATGTGCATCACAATCAGAAAACGTTGGGAGGAAATCGCCCACTGCCAAAGTCTGAGTGCTTCTTGACACAGGGGGTAGGATCTGGTTCCGCCCTGCTTGTTGATGTACCACACCACTGACATGCTGTCTGTTTGAATTGCAATGGTCCCGAAAGGAAGAGAGTCTTGAAGAGCTTGCAATGCTAGGAGCACTGCTCTCATTTCTAGGAAATTTATGTGCAGATGGTACTCGTGAGGTTGCCAAGTGCCTTGGACTGTCCTGCCCAGATAATGCCCCCCCCCACCCTATCAGGGAGGCGTCTGTCGTCACTGTGGCTACCGGAGGGGGTTGTATGAAAGGCCTACCCTGAGTAACTAATGGGGAGACCATCCACCGAGAAAGGTGTCTTTTGTATGCCGCCATGATCAGGATCATGTGAGGCATGGGTAAGCTCTTGGAAAGACCACTGCGTGAAAAGAAGCCACTGAAGAATTCTCATGTGGAAGCGCACTAGTTGGATTAGAAGAATGGCAGCTGCCATAGAGCCCAGAGTTTGAAGGACATACCTGACTTGGATCCTTTTGCTCTGCATTAGAATTTGCACTTGTTGATGAATTGTGGACACACTTTCTAGTGGTAACCTTGCGGACATATCCCTTGTGTTTAAGTCTGCTCCTATGTAAGTGATAAACAAGGCAGATTTTTCGAAATTTATTGTAATACCTAGCTGGATGCAGGATGTGATTGTATAATCCCGCGCTTGTAGGAGTTGATGCCTGGTGATAGCAGTGAGGAGCCAGTCATCTAGATATGGAAATACCTGGAATCCTTGACGTCTCAGGTGAGCTGTGACCACTGCCATACATTTGGTGAACACCCTGTGGGCTGTGGTGAGAGCAAAGGGCAGAGCTCTGAACTGGTAATGACTGGCCCCCACCCGAAAGCAAAGAAATCTCCTGGAGCATCTGTCCATCTTGATATGGTAGTACGCGTCCTGAAGATCTATCAAGCACATCCAATTGTCCTGACCCAGGAAGGGCAGAATTGACTGTAGCGTGACCATCCGAAACTTTGTTCTTTGTACAGATTTGTTTAGTCTGCTGAGATCCAGAATCGGTCTCTAGTCCCCCTGACTTTTTTGGTACCAAAAAGAACCTTGAGTAAGTTCCGGATCTGTGCTAGTCTGTGGGGACTTCCTGGATGGCTCTTTTTTCTAGCAGTTTTGAAACTTCTATTACTGCTTGCTCCTTCAGATTGGGTGGAACACCTGGAAGGATTTTCTTTGACTGTAAGGGGGTTGATGGAAGGGAATTTTGTAACCTCCGGATATAATGGACCGTACCCATCTGTCTTTTGTTAAATTTTGCCAGGCTTTTGGGTACAGTGAAAGTCTTCCCCCGACTGCCTCCAGAGGTGAGCAGCCGGGCAACCCTTCAGGGATGCTGGAAGGGCTTATCAGAGAAAGATTCTATGTTGCCCTGGTTCTGCGGACCCCCTCTGCCACAAAGGCGGTGTCTATTGTTACTGTTTCCCCCTCTGCCTCTGGAGGAAAAATCACTGTGTGTGTCAGGCAAGGCTCCCCGAGACTTATGGAACCACATCTTCCCACTCTTACAACACTTGGGGTAAAGGTCTAGAGGGAGTGGAAAAATGGACTCTCACGGCAGATAGAGTCTTGCCTTCTTGCTCACACCTAGTCAATGTGTCTTTCACCTGTGGCCCAAAGAGAAAGGAGCCATCAAAGGGGCTATTGGTGAAGGACGCTCTAAAGGGTTCCGCAAAGTGACACAGCCGCATCCACGCATGCCTCCTAAGGGCTACACCCGTGCCCGCGGCTCTACTTGCTCCATCGGCTGCATAGGAAATGAGCCTCATGGAGGAGTTAACTATAGAATTAAGCGTCGCTAGGTGGGAAGCTACTTTGGCTTGTGCTCCCTCAACTGTAGGATCTTGAAGGGCATCTCCAAACTCTTTAAGGAGATCCCTTTGAAGTCGAGTAAAATGAAATAGATATTTCAGTGACCTCATGGAGAAGGTCACTGAAGCAAACATTTGCTTTCCGTACCTGTCCATCATCCTAGACTCCTTGTTAGGGGGATGAACAGATGAAGAGGTCTCCGCTAACTCTTTTTTGGTGGCTGCTGCTACCACCATGGCATCAACGGGCACACCTTTAGAAAGGAATTGCTTATCCTGGGGAGCTGTAATAAATTTACCAGGTCTCCTCAGAGTTGGTTCCATTGTGACCGGAGCTGACCAAGCCTTTCGAGCCACTACGGACATAAGTGGGTCGAAAGGTGGAGAAACCCAGGAGGTGGAAGGTCGGGATCCGAAAGCATCCAGGAATACAGACTCATCCTCGGTAGGGGCTAGGGCATTCCAGTTCCCCCTCTGCCTAAGCATTTCCAGGATGTCCGAGTAGGAAACATCTTCAGAGGGGGATCTCGGGGACCCTTCCGATTCATCTAAGTCTGTATCAGATGTGACAGACTCAGGGGAGTCCATGTGCTTCCTCTTGCACTTCTTCTTCCAAGGGGGCTCCTCTGAGTGATCAGGGGAGGCCTCGGAAGAAGAGGAAACACCCAGTGGGGTGTCCTGGAGCATTGGTTCCCTACACTTGGGGTCTGGAGGAGGAGCAGAGGTTGGCACAGGCACTACGGGAGACGGAGCCAGTGGGGCTGGTAGTGGAGCTGACTCAGGGGACAACACACTCCGCATGATCTCAAAGGCATCCCTGCCTCGAGGTAGAGTAAGCTCCATTTCCAAAGAAAGAGGAATCTTTCTCCGCACCGAGGGGGACGGCTCCGAGGCCGATGTTGGAGCCAAGCTCACCTGTGCCGATGTTCCGAGAGGGAGAACGGGGTCGGACAATGGTCCGATGCCACTCGCCCCCTCGGAGACAAAGAGGGAGCTCGGTGTCCAGATCCCTCGATGGAAAGGTACCATCGAGGTAATCTGAGCCGACGTCGGAACCGAAGGAGATATGGCCATTGGAGCCGACGGTTCCACTACTCAAACCCCAACGAACTCTGGCTCTGAGCTCAATGGAGTCGGAGGAGGAACAGAAAGGGAGGTGGATGGAGCCAATACCTGTTGAGGAGGGCTAGACAACATTTTAGATAGTTAAGATTAAGTTAAGTTAAGATAGATAAGATTCTCTTGACTGTAAAAATGGAAAGAAATTTAATGTGAATGGTAATTTTAGTTGTAACACAGAGGGTATTGTATATGTACTCAAATGTGAATGCAATTTATTTTACATAGGTGAATCAAAAAGAAGTTTTTGAGTCAGGTTCTTACAACATCTGAGAAATATTAAAAATGAAAAGGTAGAAAGCCCTTTAGGCTTTCATTTTAAAAAAATATCATAACAGTGATGGTAAGAATTTAACAGGCACAATTTTGGAAAAAGTACATTGTGTGAAAGGTATGTGCTTGAAGAATAAACTACAATGGAAAGAAGCACTGTTTATTTTAAAATTTGACACTCTATACCCTAAGGGGTTAAATAGAGAGCTTGATTGGAAATGGCTGCTGTAATTAAGTGTTTTTTTAATTCTTTTATTAGAATAGTTTTTTATTATATAAAGGAATGAGAAATGGGTTTTGTTATACTCTGTTAAAAGGCTTATGCCGAGGCGCTGGAGAACATCAATTGTTGGTACTATAAAATAAATTTTTTGGATATACTGGCTGAGTCGTTTCCTGGACTATTTTTCCTTCTTGGTAGTTTAATAAACATTTTAGTTAGTGCCTGTGATTTTAGCAACCTACTCACTACTCTCTCCACATCATGATCCGACAGCCTAGAGGATCGAGAGGAGTGTGAAGAAGGGTGGCTACATTCACTTTACAATAATGGAGAGCCAGGAGCTGAATGAACTGACTAACGAGGGGGACCTCAGCCTTTTATGGCTCCGAAACATCCGATGGAGCCAACGGAGGTGTTGTCTTGTCGGTGCCAGCCAGTACCGACATACTCAGTAAATCCTGTACCGGGGTCGGCTCCGAAGGTGGAGCCAATGGTTTAGAGGATTTTGGGGATTTCACTGGCTGCGAACTCTTTGCCGGTGAATCCTGAGACTATGTAAAAAATATATAAAACAAACTGCCTTTTTTTTTTTTTTTTTTTAAACGATACCAAAAAACAGAGGAAAGGAGAGCCTCTAAGTTAAACGGCTTCCTTGGGAAGGGGTGGGGGAGGGGATAACTCTCTAACTTAAACGAGTTCTACTAAAAAGGACTAAAAGGTACTCAACAACAAACACTAGTAAATAAAACTAAGAAAAGGTAATTATCTATAGTTTTAAGGAGTATAAGGATATATTTCTACACAAAAACTTAGAAAATTTGAAAATACAAGCCTGAGCCAGAAAAATGACACACCTCACAGCTGAAGTGGCAAATGGGATCTGGGTAGCTATTGCTAGGCATCATGGGATAAGGGGTAGCCTCGAGCTAGTAAACAGCTCTCGAACTACTGAAGATGGCCGAGTCGGAGCAGAGGATCGGCTCCGATCCCAAACAGCAAGAATGAAGGCGAGATAGACAACTTAACATCACTGGTTAAGAATCGATACAAGTTATATGACAATCATTTAAATATTTAGAGAACTTTTAGACAGCTTGTAGAGAAACTAAAGGTAAGTTGGTCTAATACAATGAAGTGAGGAAAAAACAGGCTTATGGTATACTTAGAAAGTTAGGGAACAGAGGTTGACAGAAGTAAGGAAGTAAGTGAAGAAGGGAGAGTAAGGAGGTATAAGGGATGAAAAGATACTTGTTTAAATGTAGGGAGATAGTTTATCCTGGTTTTCAGCAAGAACAGAGAGAGACTTTAGCTAGGAAATCTTTCAGAGTGGTTTTGAAAAATAGGAGGGAGGGTAATGACCTGAATGATACAAGTAGGGAGTTCCAGGCCTTAGCAACCTTCTTGCAAGTACAAAAAATGCCCAGCAGATTTGAAAGATTTGTAGACAGACAGGAGTTTTTGGTCAATGGATTGCAATGACCAAATGGAAACAGCTGTTAGTGCTGGACAGGCAGATGGATGTGGGATAATGTTAGTGTAATAAGCTGTGTATATGTTAAGTTAATGAGGAAGTTATAACCAATTTAAGCTTTTCATTGCTATACAGCAGTGGGTTCTGAAAGGGGTATTTGCTGCAAAGTTTGTTATAGCATTTTTTTTTACAAGAAACATCTTTATTACATTAGACAATCTTACATTAATATAAATGAAAATAAATCATAGCAACACAATCTCATTTGCAAACATTGTACCTTACAAACCATGACAACACAACTGTAGCTGCAAACATTATACATCACTTTTAATATATCCAGTCATTGTCAGTTTATTCAGATCCTACCTTCTTTTAAACATTGTTCCTCCTCTGCATGTAGTGGTCCTACATTTCCCATTTTTTCCCTGTGCAATTTACTCCTACCCTTTTCTAAAGATCTCAGTTCCAGTTGTTTTATCTTTGTTTCTTCTAGTAAAGTTGGTTTACACTTTGATTTCTATTTACTAGTTATTGCTTTTTTGGCAGCCATCACAATTAGACTCAGCAAGGCCTTACTATTTCTAGGCAATTCCAACTCTGTATCATAGCTCAAAAAAATAACTTCCCTAGTCACTCCAATCCGCTCACCCAGCATCTCCAACAGAGCGGTCAGCAAGCAATCTTTGATATCTAAATATATCCACTATTGACAGCAAGCAATCTTTAAAGTCAGCCAACTCATTACATTCCCAGAAATGTGTTTCCAAGTACCTCTTTCTTCCCCATCACATCTACATCATTTGCTGTCTACCAGAGGAAAGATTCTTTGGAGCCTGCTTAGGGTATAAAAATATCTGTAAACGCTTCTAGGAAAAGATCCTAAACCTTCTCGATTTTGTTGGATATTTGGAAGACGTACATATATTTCACCATTGTTTCTTTGTGAACTGCTTATTCAATCTCTCTTCCCAATTCTTCCTAACCTCTTCTGATTGATTCTTATACTTATCATGCAATATTTTGTATGTTCTACTAATAGGTTCATAGGTTCATACTAGGCTATCTGCTCTAGGGCATTTATAAGCCTAGCCAGAGTGTGTATGGCTTTCGCCACCCATTTTAAATTAATTTTGCTATGCCCTTTTTCGATGTTAGTATACTGTGCCTCTGTCTAACAGTGACACAGAAGTGATACCCGGGGTAAACCTACAATCTCCCATCCACTCATCAAGATTCCTCTTGAAGAGAGTCAATGAGGGACTCTGCCTAACCTGGACTGGGATTTTATTCCAGAGTGAAGGGAGCCTCTGGGTTATGAATCTGTCCCTCCAGCATGTCCTATTTATTTCAGTGCTGAGGTTTAAGTCCCTCGGCGTGTAGCTCGATGGGATTTGGATTTTCTGAGGTGCAGCATGTCCATTAATTCCGGGTTGGACATGGCTTTATACGTCAGGCACAGATCGCCTCTGAGCAGGCGGTATGCCACTGAGAAGAGCTGGAGTTTCTTTAACTGGGCAGCATACGGCATCTGTTTGAGCCCCTTGATCCTCTTGGTGAGGTACTTTGGGGTCTTCCAGTTGCTGTAGGTGTCTGGTAAGGTACATCCCAAAAGGGGCATTGTACTCAATTATGGGCCTGATGAGGGATGAGTAAAGAGGCACGATGACCTCCCCTGATCTAGATGTGAATCCCTTCATGATTAGGTGGGCTATATAAAATGTTTTTCTAACCACTTTGGCCACGTGGTTGTCAAATGAGAGATTGCTATCAACTTGGGTCCCCAGGTCCCTAATTACTTCTTCTGTACTTAATGGATTACCACCTATGTGGTAATTTGTGGGCACTTTGTTTTTGCCAAAGGGGATAACTATACACTTTTTGGCGTTTAGCTTGAGGCCATGGCTCTGGCACCAGTTGTCTGTTTCTATGAGGCCCTTCTGGAGGATGCTTGTGTCAGCTGGAGAGTCTATTATGGCGCCCAGTTTGCAGTCATCTGCGAACTTGGTCAGCCACAGTCCTTCCATGTTGGCCTGTACCTCCGAGAAATATATACCAAATAAGAGCGGTCCCAAGACTGAGCCTTGTGGGACGCCACTTGTAACAGGTTTGGAGTCTGACATGGCTCCAGCTATTCTAACCATGTGGGTTCTGTCCTTGAGCCAGTTTGCAACCCATCTAGTGACATAGGGGTTTATATTTAAGCTGGTGAGCTTATCTATAATGCCCGAGTAGGGTATTGTATCGAAGGCTTTTGCGAGGTCCAGGTAGGCTGTGTGGACCACCTTCCCCTTGTCAATGGCCTTGGTGACTGTTTCAAAGAAATTGACCAGGTTTAAGAGGCAGGATCTGCCCTTAACAAAGCCGAACTGGGTAGGATCCAGTGGCTGTAGGTCCCCAATATCTTTATTTATAAGGTCCATGATGATCCTTTCCATAGCTTTGCAGACCAAGCTAGTGAGACTTATGGGGCGATAGTTTCCATGATCCGTTGAGGCACCACCTTTGTGGAGAGGGACCACTGTTGCTGTACGCCACTCTTTGGGTACATATCCTGTAGTAAGGCTGAGATTGAACAGTAGTTTTAGGTTTGGGTTTAGCTCTTCTTGGAGTTCATGTAGGACGGCCAGCCGGGACACAGTCTGGTCCCATTGATGCTGTGTTTCTTGCTTTGGAGAGGGCAGCTCTTACTTGAGCATCTGAGATGTCAGGGGGGCAGCACTCTGCTGGGATAGATATTAGCCCTTTGGTGGGAGGGGGAGAAGTTTGCGCTGAACCTGTCAACTAGGATGTTGGCAATGTCTGTGGGTTCGTGTATTTTTGTCATTTTGGACTAATTCTGAGCATATCTGGGAATTCCCACCCAGGTTCCTAACATAACTAAAGAAAGCCTTGTGATTATCCTTAGTGTCCTGTGCAATTTCTCTCAAGCTGGCCTTAGATGATTTTATGAGTGCCCGTAGTTTTTGCTAATACTGATCAGAGATGCCTTCCCTTTTGGGATTTTGCTCTGTCATGTAGTAGCTTCCTCCTTCTATTGTATAGTTTGTTTATGGCTGGGGTCCACCAGACAGGACGCCTGCCTTTGGAGGATTGGGTCTTGGTTTTATTTGGGATTGCATGATCCATGCATTCCTGAAGGTGTTCATAGAATGCGTTTATAAAGGATTTTGTGGTCTGGGCAGATATCCACAGGCGGGGCTTTAAAGGATTCCACCTCGGTTTTGAGGAGTGTGAAATTTGCTTTAGAGAAGTTTTTCACTGTGGTTTTCTGGGCATGGGGTGGGGTCAGGATGTGAATATCCAGTGAGATTAGTTTATGGTCTGATCTTACCAGTGAGGGATACACTTCTGGTCTGGAGCATAGAGTCCCCATGTTGGTGATGATCAGGTCCAGTACGTTTTCCCCTCTTGTGGGAGTGGTAACAAGTTGTTCCATAGCATTTGAGTTTATAAATTCTAGGAACCTTTGGGCTAGGGTGTTGGAGCTAGAGTAATGCTCCCAGTCTATGGTTGGGTAGTTGAAGTCACCCAATATAATGGTGTTTGGAGAGATCTTCATATTTTCCAGTGTTCTCAGGAAGGCCGAGTGGGGTTCCTGGGTTTGGGAGGGTGGCCTGTAGCAGGCTATAAACTGGAAGGCAGTTTTACCCACTGTTAGTTGCACATGGGTAGTCTCTGATGCTTCGTGCTGTGCCACCAACCTGGAGGTGTGGGTATGTTTGACGAATATTGATACTCCCCCTCCTTTTGTGGTTCGGTCCAAGTTTTGGGGCCGAGAAGCATGGTATGAGGTATAACCTGGTAGTGCTGGGGTGCTCTCGAGAGCCTTGAACCAGGTTTCTGTTACTGCACAGATATCGATGTTCTCCATGCTAAGGAGAGTTTCGAGTGCGTGCATCTTGAGGTTTAGACTTCTGGCGCTGAGTAGCATTACTCTTAGTTTCTTATCCCTTGTGATACCTATGGAGGTGGGTTTGTCTTTTGAGCCTTGCCTAAAAAAGGCACTATGGGGGTAGCAAGAGCCTTTGCCAATATCCGAAAGCCCAGGGGTGACAGGTGCAAGCCGTCCCTAGTGAAGCATCGTGGCTTCTCGAGCATGTCATCCCAGGCTGACAGGCATTGAATCCCCTTTGAATGACACCAAAACTTAAGCCAATTGTTGAAATTGATAATCTTGTCTTCATACTGTGGCATCCTTCTTGGTGAGGGTAAGATGCTACTCAAGGTCAGGGTCATACCGGCCTGGGCTACATGCTCAGAGAGCTCCTCTATGTCTCTTTTCATGTAGTCCAGGGAGGTACGTCTCAGGTTATTCACACCAGCATGGACAATGACTGAGTCATATTTGTACTTGCCTTGGAGTGACCTGACTGCTTGTGTTATGTGGCGGATCCTAGCGCCCAACAGGCAGCTCACCGTGACCTTCTGGTGAGCGGGACGTCAGTGTGCCTGATGATAGAGTCACCTATTACAAGTGTATCAGGTGTGTTGTTTAGCCTTAAGGGCTGTGACTGTTCGGCACACTGGCTTTGTGAGCTATGTGTTGCACGTGTTTTGTTTTGGGGTAGCGGTTGCTTGGGTGTCTGCTTTGGAGGTCTCTGCTGCTTAGGCAGATTTTTATTTAGAGCCTCCAAGTATGTTTTTGTGTGTTTGGTTTGCTGTCGTGGTAGGTCTATGTGAGACTGGAATTGTAGTGAGTGTGGTTTCCTTCTCCTCCTGACTGGTTACGCCAGTACTGAGTTGAGAGAGCTTAGCCTCCAGTTTGGCTATATGGTTGCATCTCTCACATGTGTTTCTTTATTTCTTTATTAACGGCTACATCTGTTCTAGACTCTACTAAGAACTCTACCAGTGCTGGTCTTTCATTTAAGACACCCCCTATTTCTTTCTCTTTGCCTGTATTCTTTTATCAATTCTTGACAGGAAAGGCAATCTCCCACCCACAGACCACATAGGTTCTTAGCATCTTCTCATTCTATTACATTTCCCTGTCTAGTTATTTGCTCCAAATTCCTTGGTACATTTGCCAGTTTTCTCCAGTATACTCTCAATTTTGTTACAGCACTGTTCAAGTTTTCAGTGTTTGTGAAGCCAGGAGGTCAGTAAGAATGGGACTGTCATAAAGAAGTGCAAGGAGGAGATAAGTAGTGGCAAGTGGAGTTTTAATTCTGTCAGCCTCCTTAGTTTTTGATAGCTTTTCTTATGCAATTTTGTATATACAGGTCGAATATAAGAATATCACCTGCTATCACCCCTGCTTGCTATGTGAAATGACTTCAATGGTTGTATTATCAAGACAGAGGACTTTAAAATTAGTTTTTTCCATGAGAGAGGGATTTGGGGAAAAAAGGTAGTAGTTTTGTCTTTTTTGGTTCGGCATGAGTTTTGAGTTATGAAGCCATGTTTCAGTGGCTGTTAAAGATGGGGTATTACACAGACGGCAACTTCTATTAACCTTGTATAGATTAATTCCTGTTATATTTGAAAATTTAAAGATGACTATCTCCTTAAACCCTATACGGGACTAACAAGTAAGAGAGGAACTTCACCAAGTAGAAAAGTTTAGAGAGAGAAAAACAATAATGCAGTTAAATAAGAAAAGATTCAACTACAAGACATCTAGAAGTGATGTGTTTATTCAATACACATATAAACAGAAACACTTTCTTGAAGTATAACCTGTAAAGAAAAAGTAGTAAGCTTTCTAACTGCAAAGTTCTGTATGATTAGTTCAAGTATTAACAAGTCTTACAAAAGCAAATGGAAGAATGCAACAAGCTTTATGGCACTGTGTATAACAATTTTTACTATTTATCTTTTGTTGACCGAGGTAATCCCAGTAAGCTAGAAGCCTCTTTTCAAGGAAGACCTGAGGTGGTAGTTATACTGCTAGGGGAAATTTGGATAGGGCACTGGGGAACTTCAGCAACTTTTTTTTTTATAGGTGTCATGGGATCTTTTATACCACCAGCTGAAGCAGATGGGACCTCGGTTTAACATCTCATCCGAAGGACAGCACTCTCAGGAGAGTGGCACCCCCCCTTATGCAGCACTGCAGTGTTATACCAAAACACACCACTACAATTTAAATAAAGCCTTACAGCAGAGGTTAAAGTTCCCCTACACTGACATGGGAGCTTCTCACCTACCTACTTACCAAATACGCCAAATCCACGGCTGAGCTACTTCAGAGATTAAGGGAATACTTAATTTACTGGAAAAACAAGTAACCCCCCCCCCCCCCCAGTGAAGAGCTTGGAGGCTTTTGAGCTGCCCCATCCTTATTGTATATTTGGCCTTGGAAGCTCCTTCCAGTGTCATTTTCTGTACACCTGGCCCTAGAAGCTCCTTCCAGTCTCATGTCCTCTGCTCATCTTAGCTTGATACTGACAGAAGAAACTGGGAAGGCCATCCCCTTAGACTGTTAGTGTACTTTGAAAATGCCTTACAAAGAGAGAGCGTGTTCCTCACTGCTGGCTTGTCTGCCTTTGAACTGCCATGTAATTACTTGTAGCTAGTTGTTTAATTTGTTTCTGGCACATTTTCACTTGTGGCTAACTCGTTACAAAGACATGTCTGGAGCGTTTCTCCCCAAACCTCCTCTGAAAATTGGCTTTGTTTCATGTTGGACTTTCCCGGTAAACAAATGTTAAATAAATAAAATAAAATAAAGTGTGTTTTTACATTAAGAAGAGTAGGCCTACAATTCTAGTGGCAGTAGAAGGGTAGCCCAGTCTCTCCGAGTTGGAATATACAGAAGTAGCCTTAACGTGAGAATTACTTGTTATAATTATTTTTCTGATACTTTTCACTTTTGACTAGCTAAGTGTGTTTTTACATCAAAAAGACTGGGACTGCAATTCTAGTGGCAGTAGAAAGGAAGTCTGGTCTGTCCAAGTTGAAAAACACACAGGGAGGTTTAAAGTGAGAATTACTTGCTGTAGCTAGTTATTTGACTTGTTACTGATACCTTTTCACAGTTGTCGCCTCACAGTAAGATGCTGTCCAGTTCGATTCTCAGCTAGAGCGTCTTCTGCGTGGAGACATGCGTGAATGGGCGTACCGTCATTGAAGGTTGTGCGTCAGGGCTGGTAACTCGGCACGTAAAAATCAACTACCAATCATTAGCGGACCGGAGTTCCGCTGTGGCGACCCCTAACCAGGAAAAGCTGATACATTTTCACTTTTGTCTAACGAAAATGGATTTTTAAATTAAGAAGACTGGGACTGCTATTCTAGTGGTGGTAGTAAGGTGACCTGGTCTGAGGTGGGAACACACAGGGAAGCTTAAAGTAACACCATTTCATCAGCCAGATGGCTTTTTAGCGGCTTAGTTGGTTGGTGTTATTCTGCACTTGAAAGCTATTTTTGCTGTGCTTTTACATTAAGAAGTTCCATGATCATCCATCTTGTGGCAGAAGGTATGTTTACCTGGTCTCTGAGATGGGAAGCACTCATGGGAGATCAAAGCATAGTTCTTTACTGGACAGAGGACACAGGAGCTAGTTTTCAGCTTTTTTTCTGTTTGCTATAATTAGATGCATTTGCACGGAGCTATTCATCATGTAGCAGGGGTTAGCAGTACCCTGTAAAGTAGCAAACCTATAAAGCTATGACTTTGGACTTGAACCTGTAACAGAAAGGATTTGAGAGGAGCTAAGTTTAGGGCAGTTAGTTGGTGCATCAAACAGCACTAATACCAGATCATACAGCTGTCCAATATCTAGCCTTAACCCTACTCACCACTCTGATGCTTGTAAAACCAAGTCCCTAAATCATAATAGCCAAACCCTAATACAAATCCTGACAACATAGAAATGAAATTTCCTAATGTCTTTGTGGCCAGCTTGGTCGATATGGAAATCCTGAGACACTTAGCAATTGTTTTATGTACTCAGGCAACCTTTTAATTCTTAAAGACATTAACACAGTGTGTGAGAGATGTGCATACAGTGGATATAAAAACTTTACACGCCTCTGTTAAAATGCCAGGTTTTTGTGATATAAAAAAATAAGACCACAATAAATCATTTCAAAACTTTTTTCCACCTTTAATGTGACCTATAACCTGTACAATTTAATTGAAAAACAAACAAATCTATTAGGGGAAAAATATAAAAAATAAAAAATGTACAATAAACTGGTTGCATAAGTGTGCATACCCTTAAACTAATACTTAGTTAAAACAACTTTTGATTTAATTACAGTATGCAGTCTTCTTGGGTAGGAGTCTTGACTTGGCAATATTAGCCAACTCTTCTTGAATTTTCTTCTGCTGAAGCTATTCTTTTGTTGATTTGGATATATGCTTGGGGTCATTGTTGTGTTGAAAGGTGAAATTCCTCTTCATCTTCATCTTTCTAGCAGAAGCCTGAAGGTTTTGGGCCAAACCTGACTGGTATTTGGAACTGTTCATAATTCCCTCCACCTTGACTAAAGCCCAAGTTCCATCTGAAGAAAAGCAACCCCAAAGCATGATACTGCCACCACCATGCGTCACCATGGGGATGGTGTTCTTTTGGTGATGCAAAGTGCTGTTTTTGCACCAAACGTACCTTTTGGAATTGTAGCCAAAAAGTTCAACCTTGGTCTCATCAGACCATAACACATTTTCCCACATGCTTTTGGGAGACTTGATGTATTATTTTGCAAATATTAGCCGGACCTGGATGTTTTTCTGTGTAAGAAAAGGCTTCCACATTTGCAACCCTACCCCATAGCCCAGACATAAGCAGAATTTGTTTCTGGCACATTTTCACTTGTGGCTAACTCGTTACAAAGACATGTCTGGAGCGTTTCTCCCAAACCTCCTCTGAAATTGGCTTTGTTTCATGTTGGACTTTCCGATAAACAAATGTTAAATAAATTTTACATTAAGAAGAGTAGGCCTACAATTCTAATGGGCAGAAGGTAGAAGGGTAGCCCCTCAAGTTGGAATATACAGAAGTAGCCTTAACGTGAAATTACTTGTTATAATTATTTTCTGATACTTTTCACTTTTGACTAGCTAAAGTGTGTTTTTACATCAATTCTAGTGGCAGTAGAAAGAAGTCTGGTCTGTCCAAGTTGAAAAACACACAGGGAGGTTTAAAGTGAGAATTACTTGCTGTAGCTAGTTATTTGACTTGTTACTGATAAAACCCAAAAGAAGCACTTTATCGTTGGAATTAATACCCTTCTTTATTATTATAACACCAAATGAATTACGTAAGATTTCTCTATCAGTATAATTATAAATATTGAAACCATTCAAAAGCTTTGTATGGACTTGTTACTAGAATTCTCATTTAGAATTGAAGTCACTACCACCTTGGGGCCTCCATGTGTTTCTGAATACCTTGTTGTGTCTTTGGAGCCATGGTAAAGGAAAATCCTGATAAACAAATTTTGAATGGTTTCAATATTTATAACACTATTGCACCTTTGTTTGGTTCATGAGTTTGTTTTTTGGAGGTGCTGGTTCTAATGGAGTCCGATCGTTCAATTCAGCTTTCCCCTATTTTGGACTCTGGGGAACATGCTGAAATTTTGGCAGTAAAAAGGGATGTAGCTGAGTTGAAAGGGGAACTCACTCGGCTTATTGAGCTTCTTTCACAACACTCCGTTGTAAATTCTCGACTCTTGCCACGCTCTGTATCCCCTAAGGAGGACCGACGGATTTCTTCGATTCCTAATGGTGCTAGCAGCCCTGAGATTTCAGCGTTCCACCTTAGGCAGGGTAAGCAACAAGTTGCGGTTGCACAGATTCACTGTGCTGGCCGAAATTGTGTCATTCCGGCTGAAAAACTTCCTGTCGAGCAAGGGAGCAATTCTGTTGGTTCTTTCCACAGGGCTAACGGACACTCAAACTGTGCGGTTCATTTAGAAGCTGCAATTGAATGTGAGGGGAGGGTGACTTATCTAATGGATGCCTTGGCAATTCTACTATTAAAACAGGTACTAAACCATCCAATAATCAATGTATTAATGTTTGTTGTTGTTGCAAGACAAACAGAACTAAATCCAATATTAACAATAATGGGGGCAAAGCGAGGAATTGTGAACTGCCTTTCACTGGTGTTAGGAACTGTGACTTAAATACACAAATCGGTACTTCAAAGCAATTTAACTATGGGGACATCATCAAAAAACATTATTCTTTTTCTAGGTCAACTTGTGTTGATTCAAACCATCCAAAAAGAAAAACAACAGACTTTTAATTATTTTAAATCATTGAAAGATATGATTTTTGTTTTTGAGAAAAGATTGTTAAAATGCAAGCTTTGTCAAATAGAAATTTGTTATTTGAATGAATGTTTAAAGAAGAAAGTGGTGCCACAGGGGTTGAGAATTTTCAAGTTTCATTTTGGTGTTTACTATAACAAGGAAAATGTTTGTGAGTTAACAACTATGTTTGATAAATGGGGGCTTGAACTGATTATGAAAACTGTTTCATTTTATAAGAAAATGGAAGTTGATTTACAAAGGGAAGTGGAAAATTTAAACCAAATGATAGTTACTGACCTATTGTTTGAATAAAATCAAGGTTTATATTATTAGATTTTAAACAGGGTGGACAGAAAATGTGATGGGACATTTAATAAGAAAGCAAAAAAATTGGACCGAGATTTAAAACAGTATCAAAGTGGTAAAATATATCCTACTGATAAACCTTTTGTTTATAATCAAGGGAATATTGATGTTCCATCTCCCTTTAGGTCAGTAAATGATAACATTTTAGGCCCTATAGATTTAGAAATTACTGGGGAGGAAGAAGAATGTTTTGAAAGGGAAGAACAACAACCTTTTGAATATCAGGATTTTCCTTTACCACGACGCTCCAAAAGAATAGCGAATCGCAAACAAGCGACTTACAGCAAGGTATTCCAGAAACACATGGAGGCCCCAAGGTGGTAGTGACTTCAATTCTAAATGAGAATTCTAGTAACAAGTCCATACAAAACGTTTTGAATGGTTTCAATATTTATAATTATACTGATAGAGAAATCTTGCCAGAATATTTTTCCCTTTTTAATTCATTTGGTGTTATAATAAAGAAGTTATTGGACTCGCAACATATAGTGCTTCTTTTGGGTTTTACAGTTTCTTTTAAGCACTATTGCACCTTTGTTTGGTTCATGAGTTTGTTTTTTGGAGGTGCTGGTTGTTATGGAGTACGATCGTTCTATTCAGCTTTCCCCTATTTTGGACTCTGGGGAACATGCTGAAATTTTGGCAGTAAAAAGGGATGTAGCTGAGTTGAAAGGGGAACTCACTCGGCTTATTGAGCTTCGTTCACAACCCTCCGTTGTAAATTCTCGACTCCTGCCACGCTCTGTATCCCCTAAGGAGGACCGACGGATTTCTTCGATTCCTAATGGTGCTAGCAGCCCTGAGATTTCAGTGTTCCACCTTAAGCAGGGTAGGCAACAAGTTGCAGTTGCACAGATTCACTGTGCTGGCCGAAATTGTGTCATTCCGGCTGAAAAACTTCCTGTCGAGCAAGGGAGCAATTCTGTTGGTTCTTTCCACAGGGCTAACGGACGCTCAAACTGTGCAGTTCATTTAGAAGCTGCAATTGAATGTGAGGACGAAAACGGAGAGGGTGATTTATCTAATGGATGCCTTGGCAATTCTACTATTAAAACAGGTACTAAACCATCCAATAATCAATGTATTAATGTTTGTTGTTGTTGCAATACAAACGGAACTAAATCCAATATTAACAATAATGGGGGCAAAGTGAGGAATTGTGAACTGCCTTTCACTGGTGTTAGGAACTGTGACTTAAACACACAAATCGGTACTTCAAAGCAATTTAACTATGGGGACATCATCAAAAAACATTATTCTTTTTCTAGATCAACTTGTGTTGATTCAAACCATCCAAAAAAAAAAAAACAGACTTTTAATTATTTTAAATCATTGAAAGATATGATTTTTGTTTTTGAGAAAAGATTGTTAAAATACAAGCTTTGTCAAATAGAAATTTGTTATTTGAATGAATGTTTAAAGAAGAAAGTGGTGCCACAGGGGTTGAGAATTCTCAAGTTTCCTTTTGGTGTTTATTATAACAAGGAAAATGTTTGTGAGTTAACAACTATGTTTGATAAATGGGGGCTTGAACTGATTATGAAAACGGTTTCATTTTATGAGAAAATGGAAGTTGATTTACAAAGGGAAGTGGAAAATTTAAACCAAATGATAGTTACTGACCTATTGTTTGAACAAAATCAAGGTTTATATTATAAGATTTTAAACAGGGTGGACAGAAAATGTGATGGGACATTTAATAAGAAAGCAAAAAAATTGGACCGAGATTTAAAACAGTATCAAAGTGGTAAAATATATCCTACTGATAAACTTTTTGTTTATAATCAAGGGAATATTGATGTTCCATCTCCCTTTAGGTCAGTAAATAACATTTTAGGCCCTATAGATTTAGAAATTACTGGGGAGGAAGAAGAATGTTTTGAAAGGGAAGAACAACTACCTTTTGAATATCAGGATTTTCCTTTACCATGACGCTCCAAAAGAATAGCGAATCGCAAACAAGCGACTTACAACAAGGTATTCCAGAAACACATGGAGGCCCCAAGGTGGTAGTGACTTCAATTCTAAATGAGAATTCTAGTAACAAGTCCATACAAAACGTTTTGAATGGTTTCAATATTTATAATTATACTGATAGAGAAATCTTGCCAGAATATTTTTCCCTTTTTAATTCATTTGGTGTTATAATAAAGAAGGTATTGGACTCGCAACGTATAGTGCTTCTTTTGGGTTTTACAGTTTCTTTTAAGCACTATTGCACCTTTGTTTGGTTCATGACTTGTTACCGATACCTTTTCACAGTTGTCGCCTCACAGTAAGACGCTGTCCAGTTCGATTCTCAGCTAGAGCGTCTTCTGCGTGGAGACATGCGTGAATGGGCGCACCTTCGTTGAAGGTTGTGCGTCAGGGCTGGTAACTCGGCACGTAAAAATCAACTACCAATCATTAGCGGACTGGAGTTCCGCTGTGGCGACCCCTAACCGGGAAAAGCTGATACCTTTTCACTTTTGTCTAACGAAAATGGATTTTTACATTAAGAAGACTGGGACTGCTATTCTAGTGGCGGTAGTAAGGTGACCTGGTCTGAGGTGGGAACACACAGGGAGGCTTAAAGTAACACCATTTCATCAGCCAGATGGCTTTTTAGCGGCTTAGTTGTTTGGTGTTATTCTGCACTTGAAAGATATTTTTGCTGTGCTTTTACATTAAGAAGTTCCATGATCATCCATCTTGTGGCAGAAGGTATGTTTACCTGGTCTCTGAGATGGGAAGCACTCACGGGAGATCAAAGCGTAGTTCTTTACTGGCCAGAGGACACAGGAGCTAGTTTTCAGCTTTTTTTCTGTTTGCTATAATTAGATGCGTTTGCATGGAGCTATTCATCATGTAGCAGGGGTTAGCAGTACCCTGTATAGTAGCAAACCTATAAAGCTAGGACTTTGGACTTGAACCTGTAACAGAAAGGATTTGAGAGGAGCTAAGTTTAGGACAGTTAGATGGTGCATCAAACAGTACTAATACCAGATCATACAGCTGTCCAATATCTAGCCTTAACCCTACTCACCACTCTGATGCTTGTAAAACCAAGTCCCTAAATCATAATAGCCAAACCCTAATACAAATCCTGACAACATAGAAATGAAATTTCCTAATGTCTCTGTGGCCAGCTTGGTCGATATGGAAATCCTGAGACACTTAGAAATTGTTTTATGTACTCAGACAACCTTTTAATTCTTAAATACATTAACACAGTATGTGAGAGATGTGCATACAGTGGATATAAAAACTTTACACGCCTCTGTTAAAATGCCAGGTTTTCGTGATATAAAAAAATAAGACCACAATAAATCATTTCAAAACTTTTTTCCACCTTTAATGTGACCTATAATCTGTACAATTTAATTGAAAAACATAAAAAATACAAAAAGTACAATAAACTGGTTGCATAAGTGTGCATACCCTTAAACTAATACTTAGTTAAAGCAACTTTTGATTTAATTATAGTATTCAGTCTTCTTGGGTAGGAGTCTATCAGCATGGCACATCTTGACTTGGCAATATTAGCCAACTCTTCCTTGCAAAAGCGCTCCAAATCTGTCAGATTGCGAGGGTATCTCTTGTACACAGCCCTCTTCAGGTCACCCTACAGATTTTCTATTGGATTTAGGTCTGGGCTCTGGTTGAGCTATTCCAAAACTTTAATTTTCTTCTGCTGAAGCTATTCTTTTGTTGATTTGTATGTATGCTTGGGGTTATTGTTGTGTTGAAAGGTGAAATTCCTCTTCGTCTTTCTAGCAGAAGCCTGAAGGTTTTGGGCCAAGCCTGACTGGTATTTGGAACTGTTCATAATTCCCTCCACCTTGACTAAAGCCCAAGTTCCATCTGAAGAAAAGCAACCCCAAAGCATGATACTGCCACCACCATGCGCCACCATGGGGATGGTGTTCTTTTGGTGATGCAAAGTGCTGTTTTTGCACCAAATGTACCTTTTGGAATTGTAGCCAAAAAGTTCAACCTTGGTCTCATCAGACCATAACACATTTTCCCACATGCTTTTGGGAGACTTGATGTATTATTTTGCAAATTTTAGCCGGACCTGGATGTTTTTCTGTGTAAGAAAAGGCTTCCGTCTTGCAACCCTACCCCATAGCCCAGACATAAGCAGAATATGGGAGATTGTTGTCACATGTAGTACACAACCAGTACTTGCCAGAAATTCCTGCAGCTCCTTCAGTGTTGCTGTAGGCCTCTTGGCCGCCTCCCTGACCAGTTTTCGTCTCTTTTCATCAATTTTGGAGGGAAGTCCAGTTCTTTACGTCACTGTTGTCCCATATTTTCTCCACTTTTTGATGACTGCATTCACTGCATACCATGGTATATCCAATGCTGTGGAAATTTTTTGTACCCTTCTCCTGACTGATACCTTTCAACAATGAGATCCCTTTGATGCTTTGTAAGCTCTCTGCGAACCATGGCTTTTGCTGTAGCAGGCAACTGAGTAAATGTCAGGAAAATCCTACTAGGACAGGTGAACTTTATTTGGGGTTAATCAAAGTCTCTCTAGTTGATGGCAGGTGTGTAACCAAGAAGACTGAATGCTGTAATTAAATCAAAAGGTGCTTTAACAAAGTATTAGTTTAAGGTTGTGCACACTTATGCAAACAGCTTATTATACGTTTTTTATTTTTTATATTTTTCCCCTAACAGATTTGTTTGTTTTTCAATTGAATTGTACAGGTTACAGGTCACATTAAAGGTGGGAAAGGTTTTGAAGTGATTTATTGTGGTCTCATTTTTTTGTATCAGAAAAACCTGGCATTTTGACAGGTGTATGTAAACTTTTTACATCCACTGTACATAACTTACCTGGAGGCAAAAATCTCGTTTACAAACAAGGTTATCAAGAACATGCACACTACACCCTTCACACATGCCGCTCAACACACACACACACACACACACACACACACACACACACACACACACACTTTCTTATGCTGAGGCACATAAAAGAAACAATCCCAAACCTCAAAGACCTTCTAAGCTGTCAAATAGCAACACCTACGCTAAGCAATCACTAAAGCCCACATCAAAATGCAACACTTAACACCACACATAAGCCTACACCAAATACTCCCCCAAGAACAAGCTTATAAGGCAAGCAGACACTGCCTAGTACTCTTGTCATAGCAGATTCTATTGTATGACACAGAAATACCCCTCTCAGCCAGCTAGACAAGGAGAAGATAACTGTTAGCTGCCTCTCTGGATCTAGTATCTGCAATATTATGCACGCATGCACTCAAGTCACTGCACCAACCACACGTACCAATATGACTCTATTATTGTCCATGTGGGTATAAAAGGCCGGAGCTGTATCTCACTGGACTATATAAAAAAGAAATCCTGAATCTCTTTAGGTGTCACAGATTTTCACCAAGGATATCACAGTATGAACAGAAAATGATTAATTTTAATAATTGGCTTAGTTTCTAGTGTCACTCCAGGGGGATCCTACATCTATCAGCATGGGAGGACATGAATAACGGACCGCACTGTTTGCCAAGGATGCACTGTACCTGTCCCATCCTTGGGCTACTGAACATGTGCTAAAACTCTATCCACTACCTTACAGCTTTTATAGGCAATGTCAAAATGACACATCTACAATCACAGAAGAAGGGAAAAAAACCTCAAAGCAACCTTGGGATATTCCTGCTCAGTGCTAGGAGCCTAAACAGAAGCTTCACATCCTATGAGCTCCCCTCACTCTGGAGAATGTAGACCCATCCTAGTTTGGTTTTGTAAAGGGCAGGTCATGTCTACTAAACCTGGTGGACTTCTTAAAGAAGGTCATTACGGCCATGAATGAGGGCAAAACAGTGCATACTGCCTACCTCAGCCTGGCAAAGGCATCTGACACATTACCTCACTTGGGTATTATACAAAAATTCACAAATTTAGGCATAACTGCCTGTGTCAGTCAATGGAAAACCAACGGTCTTACGGATAGGACAAATTAAGCTAGGGTGTTTGAATCCACCTCCACCAAGAGGTCTGTTACTAGTGGTGCTCCACAGGGCTCAGTACTGGGACATTGGAATATATTTTTATGAAGTCAAGGCAAATGTAGTGGGCATTTGGCTAACCAAATTTGCTGAAGACTGCAGACTGGATGCAATAACTGAATCCCCTCCCCAAAAGATGTAGATACTGTTCAGGAGGGTCTGACACAGACAAATAAATAGTGCCAGTGCCATGGCCTAAAACTCAGTGCAAAAAAATGCATAAAAATTCCCTTTGGGAAGACAAACACCCCTGCAAATTACAACACTGACTAACACTCCCCTAAGAGTAGACTCAGTGGAAAGGGACTTGAGAACTCAGGTTAACAGTAACATGAACTTTGATCAAAGGAGATCGTATGCTGAATATACTTAGCTCTCATTAGACCAATAATAGAGTACAATGCACCCTTCGGCATGTACCTGACAAGGCATTTGCAAGAGCAGGAGTGGCCAAAGTAGTTCCGTAATAAAAGAATGCAGGGTGTAAATAACATGGCCTATGCGGACTGCCTCAAAGCCCTGTCCCTGCACTTGGTCTCCTATAGACTACTGAGGAGCAATCTATGTCTAACCATCAAGGCATTTTCAATCCAGCCCTGATGGATCTGCTACACATCCCCATTAGGGAAACCACAGTAAAAAATTTCTCCAAAGCCAACTTCACGCTTCTTAAGACAGAAGTGGCAAACTTCACGACACCCATGCTGACAGACAATAGAGGTATGACTGCAGAATCCTACACAAATGCACTTTATAAGCACTTACATGAGTGCATGGATCGTGCAATCCCTAACAGAACCAAGATGCTATCCTCCAAAAAAAGGAAGCCAATCTGGTGGTCCCCTGCCATAATCAAACTCTACAACAGAAGAAAGAAACTGTTGCAAAAAAGAGTAAAATCCCATGATTGGAGAAACTCCCTGGTCTGCTTCAGTAAGAAGCTGAGATCCCTCATAAAATCCTCCAAAGCTAGTTATGAAAACAAAATCGCCACGGACTCTAAAGACAACCACAAAGCATTCTATAGCTATGTCACGAATCTCAATGGCAACACTCAGATCTGCTCTGAGTTACAGCACAATGGCACTAAATATACAGAACCAACGGATATTGCCAACATCCTGGCAGATAGGTTCAGTGCTAACTTTACCCATCTGTCATCCCCTAAAGGGCCCATCTCTATACCAGAAGAATGCAAAGTTCCTGTAATCATGGCTGCACAGGTAAAAAACACACTATCCAAAGCCAAGAAGACAGCATCTATGGGACCTGACGACATCCCAGGCTGTGTTCTACATGAACTACAGAACGAACTGGCACCCCACCTAAGTACCATATTCAATCGTAGCCTCACCTCAGGCTATGTGCCCACTGAATGGCGCACAGCGACAGTTATCCCACTCCACAAAGGGGGAGCCACCACAGACCCCGGAAACTACCGCCCCATTAGCCTAACGAGCCTGGTCTACAAGGCTATGGAGCATATCATCATGGAACTTATAAGCAATGACATTGGTAATCTCCAAACTCAGGACCCCACCCAGTTCGGGTTTGTAAAAGGCAGATCATGTCTCCTAAACATGATAGACTTCTTTGAAGCAATCACCAAAGCCGTAGATGAGGGTAAGGTGGGTCACACAGCCTATCTAGATCTCGCCAAGGCTTTTGACACCATCCCCCACTCTGGAATTATAGATAAACTCACTAAACTAGATATAAATCCCTATGTCATAAGATGGGTTGCCAACTGGCTCACTGACAGAACCCATACTGTGAAAATAGCAGACTCCAAATCCAGCTTCAGACCAGTGACAAGTGGAGTATCACAGGGTTCAGTCCTGGGTCCTCTCCTGTTTGGTATCTACTTCTCCAAAGTACAGGCCAACACAGAAGGTCTTTGGCTAATGAAGTTCGCAGATGACTGCAAACTAGGAGCCATAATCAAAACTCCAAAAGATGTGGACATCCTATAAAAAAGCCTTGTTGAGACAGATGCCTGGTGTCAAAGCCATGGCTTCAAGCTCAATGCCAAAAAGTGCATTGTCATTCCTTTTGGTAAAAACTCAGTACCCATGAACTACCACATAGGTGGTAGTCTACTTAACACTGAAAGTGTGATAAGAAACCTTGGGACACAGGTGGACAGTAGTTTCTCCTTTGATAATCACATCGCCACAGTAGTCAGGAAATCCTTCTATGTGGCACACCTCATCACAAAATGTTTCTCATCCAGGAAAAAAGAGGTCATTGTTCCCCTCTACTCGTCACTCATTAGACCCATTATAGAGTACAATGCCCCTTTTGGTATATACCTCACAAGACATCTACAACAACTGGAATGGCCACAGGAATACCTCACAAAGAGGATTACCAGCCTCAAAGAGATGTCCTATGCAGACCGTCTCAAAAAACTGCAGCTTTACTCCGTTGCATACCGCCTACTCAGATTCAGAGGTGATCTCTGCCTAACACACAAAGCTATGTCAAACCCAGAGCTTTTAGACATGCTCCACAAAGAAATCCCAATCCCTACGAGCTACACGCTCTAGGGACCTAAACCTCGTCACAATAAACAGAATATGCTGGAGGGATACATTCCTGTCTGAGAGACTTCCCATACTCTGGAACAAACTACCTATCTATATCAAACAAAGCTCCTCATTAGCACTCTTCAAGAAAAATCTTGATGATTGGATGGGAGATAGGAAATTCACCCCGGTATCACTTCTGTGGCTCTGCTCGACAGTGGCACAGGAAAATAATTTTCTTGGCTTATATAGGCCCTAGGGCCAATAGCCTAGTACCTACCTATGAACCTATGAATTTGCAAAATAAACACTAGAATCACCCGATCTAACCCTCATCTATAGCATAAACAAAAAATACTGGAGGGACTCTCCATTCTTGTGAAGCAGAGCTCTTTCCTAAGCCTATTCAAATGTAATTTTGTCCAAAGGATGGGAAATCACAAATTCACCCCTGGCTTATCTCCCAAGTCCCTTATGGACAGGGGCAGCTTGTAGATGCCCTAAGTCAGAGGCGTACACCAAAGCCATTCTAGTTCTTGTGCACTGATAATTGGGAAAAAAGGGACATGAACTTCTTGACTTAAAAATGCTCTAGGACTGTTAGTCTAGTAACCACCTATGATTCTATGCAGCAGCAGAGGCAAACAGAGTCTGAGTATCCAGAGGAGAATCTAATAACTTCTCCTTGATATCCTCCGGAAGGTACTGAAGCTGAAACCAGGAATACCTTTTAATGACTGACCCTGACACTGCCACCATAGGTGAAACATCAGCAGCATTGCAGCTGCACCTAATGGAATGTCGAGCAATTTGTGAAGCAAAACAAAGTAAGGAAAGAGTGGAAGTTTTATTATCAAACTCCAGCATGTCTGTTAAAACACTCCTCGTTTCAGCAAGATGGGAAAACACATATCAGGTCATGTGTGTCTAATAACTGATGGCACTAAAAGACAATGTAGCACAGGTATACACCTCCTTGCCACACCTATCCATGGCTCTGTTATCCTTATCTGACAGCAAAAATTTGGAAGAAGCAAGTAGCTTAGTGGGATTGTCATTTGAAAGGGAAATGATATAAAGGTCTGATGAGGGATTCATATTCAAAAACGTCTGAGCTTCAGGGACCTTCAAGAATCTATCTGGCTTTTTAGAAACAGAAGGCTGAAACTCGATGGCTTGAGACGCAGGCATAAAGGTATCCAATAGGGCCTTCAGAAAGTACAGTTGTGTAAGTATCATAACAACAGATGTTCAAATGATCACTGCTGCAGTAGGCCTTTGCTATACGGGTTATCCCCTGCCAAGGACATAACAGCCGGACAGCTTCCAAAGCTTCAGGGCACTTTCCATATGCCTCAACTGTTAGGTACCTCAGGTTCAGCTAACTAAAAGACAAGTATGGGCTTGAAGCAAGCCCTTCAGAGCTTTCCTGCCAGTATAGAGAAGGAGAACCAAATAAGAGCGTCGAGACCACAATGTAAAAGTCCAATAGTTTATTACCAAGGCAGCAAAATGTTAAAATTTAACGCTGTCCACTACAAATACGTTTTCAAACTTCTTCATCAGAATAACAAACAGGAATGATAGCTCACAAACTCATTATATAGTCTTCATTCAATTAAAATTGAAACAATTATCCAATAAAAATAAGCAATCAATAAACCTGCATTAATGACCTAAAGGGAGTTTCAAATACCCATGTCCGAACAACCCTATTGAAATTGAATATCATGGACATTGAAATATTTGAAAATATTATATACATAAGTATAAATGTAAATAACTTTTATAAATAATGTATACATAAACTCTGAAAATATGAATGAATAAATATTGGTGTTGGTAAATATTTACATTCGTAGTAGAACAATTTTCTAACCAAGGGAAATACAATAATAGTGTCATCTGCTGGTTTTTTGTGGTAATTAAAGTTTGGCAGCTCCTAACTTAAGCACTGGAATGATGGATATCACATCATTTAAACCAGGATGTTTGGTGGCATCCAAAATGATCTGCCAAAACAATTCCCTATATTCTAACTTGGCCTCCCACATACCACCTCTGACTTCTTTGGGAACAATTTCCAATACGAAGAAGCTAAAGGAAGCCTGTTGGCATGTTAAAGTGTGATGAAATAGTGCATTATTTGCATTCTGTTTTCTAATTTCATAATGATGTTCATAAATTCTCAACTTTAACTTCCTCTCAGTCTTCCCTACATAAAATGAGTTACAGGAGTTACAAATGGCCAGATAAACAACGCCATTGGTATTGCAGTTGGAAAAAATAGTTATACTGGAATTGTTGGCTGTGTGTGGGCATTGAGAACAGAACCCACATTTGAAAGTTCCTACCCTTCCTGTTCTAATTCCAGTTTTTGGACCACCACCAAACTCAAATAATTGTTTAAAGTTCAAGTCTTTTCGATAAATAAATTTTAGAGGTTGACTGTGTACTAGATCCAAGTCAGAAATCTGTCTAAATATGTCCCATTCTCTGATGACAGTTTTGTTTAATAACACCTGAGTCCCCAGTGTAGTCCATAATATATGCCTGTTCCCAATTGTTGAAAGTGTTTGGGAGGTCCTGGTTAGGGAATGTGTCAGATGTAACAGAATCATCCTGACCCAAAATAGGGGCAAATCTCCCTTTTCTTCCTTTTACCACTTCCTGAACAACGTCTCGAATCAAATTGTCTGGATATCCTCTCTCCCTGAACATATATCTAAAACAAACTCACATTCTTTGTTAAAATCTTTATCATGGGAAATCATCCTAACTAATTGTCCCATAAGTACATTTTTCTTCTGGAAGAAAGGATGGCCGCTGTTGAAGTGAAGGTAGGAATTAGAAAAGGTCTTTTTCCGATGTATTTTTGAAGAAAGGGCATTATTAGCCTTAACCAGGGAAATATCCAGGTATATCAATTCTTGGTAATTAAAATTAAACGTAAAATCCAAGAAATTGGTTGTTCCCTTGATATAGGAAAGAAATTCAAAAAATCTATCCTGGGAATCAATCCAAAAGATACAAATGTCATTGAGGAAGCATTTATACAAACACCAACAGCTGGCAAATTGGCTGTTGGTGACAAATTGTCTCTCCCACCAAGATAAAACTATATTGGCATATATGGGGGCACATTTGGCCCCCATAGCTACACCTCTTACCTGCCTAAAAAACTCTCCTTGAAAATACATAAAATTGTTTTTGAGAATGACTTCCATGAATAGAAGACAATTTCTAAAATCGTTGGAACAAAATGATCCACTTTCTCTCATACTTTCTTCCAACCACTGCAATTCCTTGTCATGTGGTATAGAGCCAAATAAATCGACAATGTCCAAGGTCACAAAAAGTATGTTGGAGGAATATAAGTTGGGCTTGACTTGCCTAAGAAAGTCCCAAGAATCTTTTAAAACTGTTTCACTTTTATTCGAAAGGTCCTTCAGTTTGACGTCCACAAATTTAGCTAAAGAAGTGGTAATAGACCCTTCAGAAGATACTATAAGACGTAAAGGAGGATCCTTGGGGTCCTTATGTACTTTTGGGTTGCCAAAATCTGACGGAACCCTTGGGTTTTTATTTAACAAAAAATTGAAGGTGTCAATATTGATAGAACCTTCAAGCAACAAGTCATTCAACATTAAATTAATTTTGGAATTAGCAATGTTAACCTCGTTAATAGAGGCTCTAGAATACTTGGAAGTATCATTTAACAATTCTTTCATTTTGGATTCATATACTACAGTATCCATAAGAACTGTCCCCCCACCTTTGTCTGGCTGCATGATTCTAATAGACTTATTAGCCTTCAAATCATTTAATAAACATCTTTCGTCATTTGAGAGGTTGGAATTAACTCAATGCTCACTAACCGTTTTTCTAATTTTCCTTTCTAATAGGTTTTCCAAATTTTTAAGTTGTGGGTGAAGGGGGGATTAATAGTACTTTTTTTCTTGAGCAATGGAGCCTTAGTATTACCAAAATATGTGCCCTGAAATATTAATGCCAAATTCATTTTCCTCAGAAAAAGTTTTAAGTCAACAATTGCCCTAGGTATACTAACCTTCCTAGTGGGAATTAACTTAAAACCTTTAGAGAACAGTTTGAAATGGTCAAAATTGATATCCAAAGAACTGTAATTGAAGATTTTATAGTTTTGGAACTCAAAAACATTACCCACCTCCCACCGCTTCGGAGGTCAGATAGGATTCGGAAGCAGAATCCAGTCTTTTACAACTCCCACAATTACAGGGGAAATTACAAGAGATAGGGGCTTCATCCACTAACATACACATTGGTCAGCAAGGTAATGTTTTTGAGTTCCAAAACTATAAAATCTTCAATTACAGTTCTTTGGATATCAATTCTGACCATTTCAAACTGTTCTCTAAAGGTTTTAAGTTCATTCCCACTAGGAAGGTTAGTATACCTAGGGCTATTGTTGACTTAAAACTTTTCCTGAGGAAAAAGAATTTGTCATTAATATTTCAGGGCACACATTTTGGTAATACTAAGGCTCCATTGTTCAAGAAAAAAAGTACTATTAATCCCACCCTTCACCCACAACTTAAAAATTTGGAAAACCTATTAGAAAGGGAAATTAGAAAAATGGTTAGTGAGCATAGAGTTAATTCCAACCTCTCAAATGATGAAAGATGTTTATAAATGATTTGAAGGCTAATATGTCTACTAGAATCATGCAGCCAGACAAAGGTGGGGGGACAGTTCTTATGGATACTATAGTATACGAATCGAAAATGAAAGAATTGTTAAATTATACTTCCAAGTATTCTAGAGCCTATATTAACGAGGTTAACATTGCTAATTTCAAAATTAATTTAATGTTGAATGACTTGTTGCTTGAAGGTTCTATCAATATTGACACCTTCAAATTTTTGTTAAATAAAAACCCAAGGGTTCCATCAGTTTTTGGCATCCCAAAAGTACATAATGACCCCAAGGATCCTCCTTTACATCTTATAGTATCTTCTGAAGGATGTATTACCACTTCTTTAGCTAAATTTGTGGATGTCAAACTGAAAGACCTTTCAAACAAAAGTGAAACAGTTTTAAAAAATTCTTGGGACTTTCTTAGGCAAGTCAAGCCCAACTTATATTCCTCCAACATACTTTTTGTGACCTTGGACATTGTCAATTTATTTGGCTCTATACCACATGACAAGGGATTGCAGTGGTTGGAAGAAAGTATGAGAGAAAGTGGATCATTTTGTTCCAACGATTTTAGAAATTGTCTTCTATTCATGGAAGTCATTCTCAAAAACAATTTTATGTATTTTCAAGGAGAGTTTTTTAGGCAGGTAAGAGGTGTAGCTATGGGGGCCAAATGTGCCCCCACATACGCCAATATAGTTTTATCTTGGTGGGAGAGACAATTTGTCACCAACAGCCAATTTGCCAGCTGTTGGTGTTTGTATAAACGCTTCCTCAATGACATTTGCATCTTTTGGATTGATTCCCAGGATAGATTTTTTGAATTTCTTTCCTATATCAAGGGAACAACCAATTTATTGGATTTTACATTAAATTTTAATTACCAAGAATTGATATACCTGGATATTTCCCTGTTCAAGGCTAATAATGCCCTTTCTTCAAAAATACATCGGAAAAAGACCTTTTCTAATTCCTACCTTAACTTCAACAGCGGCCATCCTTTCTTCCAGAAGAAAAATTTACTTAAGGGACAATTAGTTAGGATCAGTCACATGATTTCACATGATAAAGATTTTAACAAAGAATGTGAGTTTGTTTTAGATATGTTCAGTGAGAGATGATATCCAGAAAATTTGATTCAAGACGTTGTTCAGGAAGTGGTGGAAGGAAGAAAAGGGAGATTTTCTCCTATTTTGGGTCAGGATGATTCTGCTGCATATGACACATTCTCTAACCAGGACCTCCCAAACACTTTCAACAATTGGGAACAGGCATATATTATGGACTACACTGGGGACTCAGGTGTTATTAAACAAACTGTCATCAGAGAATGGAACAGATTTAGACAGATTTCTGACTTGGATCTAACACACAGTCAACCTCTAAAATTTATTTATCGAAAAGATTTGAACTTTAAACAATTATCTGAGTTTGGTGGTGGTCCAAAAACTGGAATTAGAACAGGAAGGGTAGGAACTTTCAAATGTGGGTTCTGTTCTCAATGCCCACACATAGCCAACAATTCCAGTATATATATATACTCAGTAAAAATAGGCAGATCACGAGTACTAATTTTTCCAACTGCAATACCAATGGTGTTGTTTATCTGGCCATTTGTAACTCCTGTAACTCATTTTATGTAAGGAAGACTGAGAGGAAGTTAAAGTTGAGAATTTATGAACATTATGAAATTAGAAAACAGAATGCAAATAATGCACTATTTCGTCATACTTTAACATGCCAACAGGCTTCCTTTAGCTTTTTCGTATTGGAAATTGTTCCCAAACAAGTCAGAGGTGGTATGTGGGAGGCCAAGTTAGAATATAGGGAATTGTTTTGGCAGATCATTTTGGATACCACCAAACATCCTGGTTTAAATGATGTGATATCCATCATTCCAGTGCTTAAGTTAGGAGCTGCCAAACTTTATTTACCACAAAAATCTAGCAGATGACACTATTATTGTATTTCCCTTGGTTAGAAAATTGTTCTACTACGAATGTAAATATTTACCAACACCAATATTTATTCATTCATATTTTCAGAGTTTATATATACATTATTTATAAAAGTTATTTACATTTATACTTATGTATATAATATTTTCAATTATTTCAATGTCCATGATATTCAATTTCAATAGGGTTGTTCGGACATGGGTATTTGAAACTCCCTTTAGGTCATTAATGCAGGTTTATTGATTGCTTATTTTTATTGGATAATTGTCTCAATTTTAATTGAATGAAGACTATATAATGAGTTTGTGAGCTATCATTCCTGTTTGTTATTATGATGAAGAAGTTCGAAAACGTATTTGTAGTGGACAGCGTTAAATTTTAACATTTTGCTGCCTTGGTAATAAACTATTGGACTTTTACATTGCGGTCTCGACGCTCTTATTTGGTTCTCCAGCGAACATTTGGTTTGGTTTTAGTTTTCACTTTTGTTCGCTTTTCATCTCCTTATTGGTTTCTAGTATAGAGAAGGAGGCTAAGCCCTGAAAAAACAATGCTAGGAGCAGCAAAAAATAAATGCCCAAACCCTGGCATAAAAAACACACAAAGTACAAGGGTGGTGGTGGAAGGGAGAGGTTACTGCAGCAGTAATCATTCAAATATCTACTGATATGGTACATTTTACTTACACAACTGTAGTATGTGCATTATATTGATTATTGCTGCAGTAGCCTTAGCTATATGGGTAGCTTAACTTAGCCAACTACATTTGGGAGGCGGAAGTAGAAGGAATCAAGCTTACAATGTTTTGTAAAAGTATGTACAGAGAACCAAGTAGCTGCTTCTAGAATACTTCTAGAATCAAACCCTTTACAAAATCTATACATGATGCCAAGGGCCGAGTGGGTCTTGACCCTGCCTGGAATAGCTTTGTTATGGTGAGTACAACAAAAGGTAACACAGCCTTAGACAACCACATGAAAACAGTCTGTTTTGACATACGTTGTCCCTTCTTACCTTCACAAGAAATGAACATTTGTTCTTGAAGAAACCCTGTCCCTATGGAAAATTAAATAGGAGTGAAACACCATAAGAGCCTTCAACTCAGATACCCTTCTTGTAGAGGGCAGAGCAATCTGTAGAACTGTTTTCCTTGTCAAGAACCTCAAGCCAGGTAGATTAGCTGGTTCAAATGTTGCAAATGTTAACTTCGCTAACACAAAATTCATATCTCAAGGAGAGGTCACTGGTTTTCTTGGAGGCCTCTTATGCAAAACCCCTTTCAAGAACATTTTGACACGAAAGTGTATTGAAAGAGGAGGATCCATGGACAGATATGCTGAAATGGCAGACAAGCGAACCTTGATACACAATAAGAAAGTCCATAGGATATTAACTCATACAAATATTGCAGAACTGGAGAACAACTAGCCCTGAATGGGTGCCGGTTATGTTGTTGGCACCAATTAGAAAACCTTTTCTATTTGCTAATATACAATTTTCTAGTAGCAGGCTTTCTTGCCTCCATTAGTACTTGCTGCACATCCTTAGTAGCAGGTGCCTAAAAGGAATTAAGACCCTATTATCCAGGCAATAAATTGAAGTTGATTGGTGTTGGGGTACTTCAAACACCCCTGTTTGTGTGGTAATTGCTCCTGGCCATTTCCAAAAGAAGGGAGAACTATGGTTGCCTGGGCTAGAAGGGAGTCGCCACAATGATCTTGGGAGATTCCTTCTGAATGTTTAGAAATACCCTGGATACTAGTGAAAATAGTGGAAAGGCATACAGGAACATTCCTGTCCAAGGAAAAGAAAAGGCATCTATCCTCCAGGCCTTCTTGCTTGGAGTTCTGGAACAGAATTTTACTAGCTGATTGTTCAGAGAGGAGGCAAATTGGTGTACTTGAGTACCTTCCTAATGGATCAAATCTTGGACGACACCAGATCTAGTTTCCATTCGTGAGGGTTTGCCCTGGTCCTGCTCAGCTTATCTGCCAGGCAATTTTGCCCTGATGGAATGTAGAATGCCGGTAGAGCGAGACCATCTTGTGAAGCTATATCCCAAGCTAACATGGCTAAGTCTGCAAAGTAGGTACAACCTGGTTCCCCCTTGCTTGTTGATATACAACATGAATGTGGTATTGTCAGTAACCACTTGAAGAGGTACCAGGAACCAAAGATGGTTCAGAGAGTAGAGTGCCTTGATCAGAGCAAGCATCTCTTGATATTTATGTGCTTGTGTCTGTCCTTGGTGTCCCACGCCTCCTGCACATTCATCCCTTCTGAATTTGCTCCCCAAGCAAAGTCTAACGAGTCTGAAACCACTTGACTGCTTTGGAGGAGGGAAGAGAAGGGTAGACCTGAACACTGGGATTTGAAAATATAAACAGTGTTGATGCTGGGACCAGAAAGAGTTCGGATACCACTGTATCATTCTCACATGGAGTCTTGCTAGGGGTATCAAGAGAATTACAGACGCCATGAGACCCAAAATGCCGAGGTATTTCCTCACAGTGACCAAAGATTCAGTGTAAAACCTTAGAAATAGTGCTAGCTAAAGATCTATTTTTTAGTGGAAGAAAAGTTCTTTGAACTGTGGTGTCTAGTTGATATCCTAGGAACATAACGCTGTGTGAAGGAGTCAAGAAAGACTTTTGAATGTTCTCTTGGAATCCCAGCTTGTGTAAGCGATCTCTCATCCAAGACAGTGAATCTTGACACTTTGAAAAATAGTCTGCAACGTTAAGCACGTCTAAATATGGAAAATGTGGACACCCTATAGCCTGCAATGAGCTATAACTGAAGCTACACACTTTGTGAACACTCGTGGTGCAATGGATAGTGCAAAGCGTAAGGCAGAGAACTGACAATGTGATCTAGAAACACAAAACTTTAAGAAATGTCTGAATTTACCAGGAAACTTGAAAGAAGAAAGAGAGAAAACAGGTTGTGAAGCAACATGTCTGGGAAAGAAAGATCCAAAACTGGTTTCCAAGAATTTTGTTTCTTTGGCACTAGGAAAGTACAGTTGTGTACACTTACCATAAATGTCGATGTTCGAGTGTATTCACTGTTGCAGTCATCACACTTGGGTTATCTGCTTGCAGGTAGCCCTCAGTCGGCCCAAATACCAGAGCCTTAGTATTTCTGAGTCGGTTGCTGACACTCCAGGACTAACGTCAGGGGTATAGAAACAGGCATCCGATGCAATGGCATCAGTTTTTCTTGCCCCAAATGTCAGGAGCCCCCCAAATTGGGAGCTATGTTCTGGTGGAGGAAAAAAAAACACCACCAGTAAAAAGTAAATACCAATAACCCTGTAAGGGGTGAGTGATAGAGGACAGAGAGTGAGAGAGACAAGGGGACTGGAGGGTGGGAAACCAGGACTGCAACAGTGAATACTCTCGAACACCTACATTTATGGTAAGTGTACACAACTGTACTATGTCCGTCGTGTTTCACTGTTGCAGTCATCACACTTCGGTTGATTCCCAAAGCTGAAGAATGGGTGGAGGCAGTCAAGAAGAAATGGGGCTGGCTAGTAAGCTCTGCAGGACTGCTGTTGCAAAAGCCGCCCTGGATTTGGAAAAGATAGGCAGGTGGTAATGCTCGGTGAAGGTGTGAACAGAGCTCCAGGTAGCAGCTTCCAGAAAGTCCATAGTAGGGACTCCTACGAGGAATTCTGTAGAGGTAGACGTTGCCCTAGTGGAATATGTTCTGACCCCCTGAGGGGTTGGTTTCCCATGGTGTTTGTAACAGAAATGGATAAAGTGTGCTATCCATTTGGAAACGGTTTGTTGTGATATGGCCTTGTCCTCTGACCCCTGATGGAAAGGTGACTAGTAACTGGTCAGATTTCCTAAAGTGCTTAGTCCTATCCAGGCAGAATCTGAGTTGTCTGTGCAGGTCTAAAGAGTGCAGGATCCTTTTCCCTTTATTTTGAGGATTAGGGAAGAAGGTTGGCAAATGGATAGATTGGTTGAGAGCTACACTAGACACCACTTTAGGCATAAAAGTAGGATTAGTCCTGAGGGAAACCCTGCCAGCATGAAAAATAATAAAGGATTCCACAGCCATAAGTGCTTGTAGCTCAGACACTCTCCAAGCTGAGGTGATGGCCAGAAGCAAGGCAGTTTTCCAAGAGAAGAATTTTAACTCTGCTGATGCTGCAGGCTCAAAGGGGGGTAGTGTGAGCTTTTCCAGTAAAAAGTTAGTCCCAAGCAGGGGTCGGGGCTCTCCTTGATGGCCTTAAGTGGTTGGCCCCTCTCAGGAACTGTTTGATGAGAGGGTGAGAGAAGAGAGGTGGCTCAGTGTTGTAATGAGCCAAGATGGCAGAGGCATGGAACTTAATGGAAGAGAAGGATAGGCCTCTGTGGAGTAGATCTGCTAGGTAATCCAGGATTAGAGGTAAGGAGGGCAGTGCTATGTCCGCTCCTTTAGATTGAATCCAGGAACAATACCTTTTCCACTTAACAGCATAGAATTTCCTTGTATTGGGTCTTCTAGCTTCAAGAATGACATCCAGCACCTTGTTGCTTAGGCTGGTCACTGGGGGAGAATTCAAGGTATAAGCCAGGCTGCAAGGCTCAGGGTTTGCAGTTGCGGATGCAAGATCTGTCCCTCCTGCTGAGTGAGAAGGGTTAGGATCTGGGGTAGATGCCATGGTGGCACCGGTGACAGGCTGCGCAATAGTGGGCACCAGTGCTGGCGTGGCCAGTCTAGGGCAATCAGGATTGCCCTTGGTCTGTCCTGTCTTGAGTAATATTCTTGTAAGAAGAGGCAGAGGGGGAAATGCATAGCTTGAGAGGTTCACCCACTGGAAGGATAGAGCATCCACTTTCCAAGCCCTGCAGTGAGGTGTCCTGGTGCAGAATTTCCTGAGCTGGTGATTGTAGGGGGAGGCAAAAAGGTCCACCTCTGGGGTCCCCATTTCTGGGTTAGAAGGCTGAAAGTGCTGGGGTCTAATTGCCACTCATGTGGGTCTAGGAGATTTCTGCTTAAGTCATCTGCCAGAGAGTTTTGATGCCTGGCAGGAATTGAGCTTGCAGATGAATATGCATGTCCAAGGGAGTGTTCCACAGGGCCATAGCTAGCCTGCAGAGTGGGTTCCCCGGCTGTTGATGTACCACATAACTGTGGTGTTGTCTGTTTTTATTAGCAGGGGTCCTATTGAGAGTAGAGATCTGAAAGCTGTCAGAGCATGCTGAACAGCTAGCATCTCTTTTTGATTGATGTGCTGATGAATTTGACTTTGACTCCAGTGGCCCTGAATGCATTTGTCGTCCAGATGTGCCCCCCAGGCATAGTCTGATGTGTCTGTGGTTAGGGTCTGGGCAGCATGGGGTTGTGTAAAGGGAAGTCCCTTGTTGTGGTTGCATGCTGCTGCCCACCAAAGAAACTCTGCCCTTAGACAAGGTGTGATGGTTTCCAGGTCCTGAGAATGTTGGCACCAAAGACTTTTTAAGTACCACTGAAGTTTCCTCATATGCAGTCTGGCATATGGAATTAGTAGAATGCAAGAGGCCATGAACCCTAGAGCCTGCAGGATTTTCCTTGCGGATAGCTGGGATCTGGTGGCCATTTGAGCAAAGTAGCCTGTTAGATAGGCTTGTTTTTCTAGAGTAAGGAATGCCATCTGGGATGCTGTGTCCAAGCTTGCTGCCAGGAATACAATCTTTTGACTGGGGACTAATTTTGATTCTTTTTGTTGATAGTGTACCCCAGGGAGGTTAGAAGGTTCTTTACAAATGTCAGGTGCTGAAACAGCTTTTCCTGACTGTCTGCCTGAATCAGGCAATCGCCCAAGTAAGGGTATATTTGAATCTTTCTCTGTCTAGAACAGGCAATGGTTAGAGGCAGGCATTTTGTGAATACTCTGGGAGCAGTGGATAAGCCAAAGGGAAGTGCAGAAAACTGATATCCTGCATGAGTCCCTGACAGGGATGTGAAGATAGGCTTCTTTTAGGTCTAGGGAGGCTAACCAGGCATCTTTGGACAGCATAGGAAGAAGCTGCTGAAGGGTGAGCATTTTGAATTTTAGTACCACCAGGAAGGTGTTTAGAATGGAAAGATCTAGGATTTGGCACCAAGTGCCCTCTTTTCTGGGTACCAGGAAAATTCTGGAATAAAACCCTTGACCTATCAGTTCTGCAGGAACAGGATGAATTGTCCATATGGAAAGCAGGGAATGAACTTGGTTTTGTGCCTCTGCCCACTGGTTTCTAGGAATGTCTGGGAACCCCTTTGGGGTTGGCAGAGTGTGGAAGTAAAATTTGTATCCCTGGGATACAATGCTGAGGACCCATCGGTCTTTGGTGATGGAGGTCCAGTTTTGCGCATGGTGGGCAAGTTTTCCTCCTAGGGGCATGAGCAATTGGGCAGAGGTGAGGAGTGGAGTTGAGAAGTCATTGTGAATTCTTTCCGTAAGGGGGTGGCTTAGCACTCCCTGTTTTAGAAGTGGAGGTACTCCATTACTTAGATCTCTGCATACCCTGAGACTGTAATCTGGGGGGGGGGGTCTATTTCCCCTTGGTCTAATTTGAGATAGCTTAGAGGGGGCTGGAAAGGACCAATGTTTTGAGGGGCAATGCCTACTAAATCTTGGAGGCTGCACTTGCAAGAAATCTTTGACTGTCTGCATAGACTTAGCTTTTTCTTCCATCTTTTTTAGAACCTCTTCTGCTTTGGTGCCAAACAGATTGACCTTATTCAAAGGAGCGTCTAGTAATTTTGATTTGACGTGGTCTGGCAAGGTCTGCTCCTTAAGCTAGGCATGCCTTCTCAGTACAGAACCAGTGACTGCTGCCCTGCAAGATGCTTCTGGGGCGTCAAACCCACATTGCAAGGTATGCCTGCTTACTTGGCGTGCAGAATGCATAAGCTGCTGTAATTCCTTATTTTCTGCACAGTCTGTAAAGGTAGATAATTTTTGCTTAATGAGTTCCATAATATGTTGCTGGTATTTCAGCATGTGAAACTGGGAATTCAATGCCCTGATGGCGAGAGTTGCAGAGGTGTATACTTTTTTAACCCATCTGTCTAAAGCTCGGGAATCCCTGTCCGAAGGGGTGGGATTCATAGCTTTTGTGGCTTTTATACCTCTAGGCCCTTGGGAAATGACCTCTGGGTCAGCAGTAGGATTTTTCAAAATAAATTTATGAGAGTCAGGGACTCTGTAGTACCTGTATGGTTTCCTTGGAGCAGGGGGGTAAAGTATCAGGAGTTAGACTGGATTCCATAAAGACATCATTCACAACACCCAGAACAGGAGGGATAGCTAAAGATCTATGTTGTGGCAAATCTAAAAATTATCTGAGTCACTTTTTGGACTGAAGATAATCCTGGCATTCCCAGTGGAAATGCTCTCTTAAAGTATGTAGGGTTTCACCAAAAGAAAAATCCTCTGGAGGGGAAGCAGAGGAATGGATTCCTCTGCATCTGAATACTCATAAGCAGATTGAGGCATGTCTTCATATTCAGAAACCTCAGAGTCATTGGACTCTTGGTCAGTTAAAGCTGCTGGGGACAGGTCTCTTTTTCTCTTAGCAGGGGAAGGCTGGCTTCCCCTAATCAGCATGTTCAGGTCTTCTGCCATTTTAAGCATTTGAGATTGTGGCAAGGAAGCAGGTGCTTGAGTTTGGGTCGTGTTTTTTGTAAGGCGTAGCTCGTACTCTTGGCCTTAGAAACTCGGTAGTTTTAGACAGAACTGAAGACGCAAAAGAAGTTGTCGGTTTGTGTTTAATATCAGTAATGCAAAGAACTTCCTCAGAAGCCGGTGCCCGCACAGCGGCTCCGGACCCATCCAAGGTAGAGACATCCGCAGGTTCCAATTTCAAAGAAGAGTCTTGCGGCATACCAGACTCCGAATAGGTCTCGGTAGCAGCCTGCAAATCCATCGAAGCGGGCATCAGGGGCTGCGAAAGCACCTCACTGAGTACCGGCAAACTGGCGACTAGCTTAACGGAAGCGTCGGCGGCAGTTTTGGACCTGTGCGGTCTGTCTCTGTCTTTATCCACACATTTTTTCAGAAGATCAGTAGTCAGATGGCTTACCAAAACCATTTTGGAATACAGAGATCGGCAGCAAAAGTATTTAGCGACAATAAGGGCCCGCCGATGAATAGTTCTGGCGTTGAACAAAGCACAAAACCGACAGCGAGGTATGTCGTGGTCTGGGCCTAAACAGGTGACGCAGTAAGAATAGAAATCTCGGTGTGGTATTTGCTTTCCACAGGCGAGACAATTGTTAACTTTTCCTGACAATGGTTAGAGCAAGAAAAAAGGATCCCCAATGGGGTACTTAGCTTTAGAAGACTTCAGGATGATTCAATTCGGAAACAGGTAGCGGCCGACCGGCACTCATGCGAACTGCTTCTGCTTTGGGCTCCTTGGCAAGAAAGATTGATGTAATGGTGTCAGATACCTGTTTTTATACCCCTGACGGCCTGACTTCAATCCTGGAGTGACAGCAACCGATGCAGAAATACTAAGTCTCTGGTATCGGGCCGACTGAGGGCTACCTGCAGGCAGATAACCCAAGCGTGATGACTGCAACAGTGAAACATGAAGAACATCAACCTTGAGTAAAACCCCTGCTCCACCTGGAAAGGATGAACTGGTTCTATCACTCCTTGGAACAGCATGCGATGAACCACCACTGGAAACAAAACAGTCTAACCTGGAGGATGAGGAATAATCCCCTGGAAAAGAGGAATTTCCTCTCACTACCATCTGTAACCTTGATGAATGATTTTCAGAACCCATTTGTCTGAAACAATCTGCTGCCAAAGAGAAAAATGTTGATTCAAACTTTCTGGAAGAAAAAAGTGGACACGATGGGAGGGGTTCACAAAGTCTCGAATAGTCAGACTTGTTAGACTGTCCTTGGTTTTGGGAGGTTTGAGGCTTCATTTGGTGGCCCCTTGCCATTTCTTCTTAAATGTCTGTTTACCTGTATTTTGTTGTGAATGTTTATTCTGCTTTTTTTCCAAAAATGGATAAGGACATAGAAAATCCACTGGAAATTGTGGAAAAGGATGGCTGAAAAATCTTAAAGAGTTTCCCTGGATCAGCTTGCCCCTTTCATCATACTTCTGATCACCTCTGCAGCACAAAAGCCAAAGACTAAATCTCAAGAGAAATTTTAAAATCTCATTTTTATCATCATCTGGGAGGTTCTGAGAATGCAGCCATGCAAACCTCTGCAAAACAGTATCAGTGGCCATAGACCTGGAAGAAGCAACAACAGAGTTATACATGCACTGTATACACAGAGTACTGACCTGTGCAATACAAGAAACTTAGTTATTTAAGGCAAACTTTTCCTCACGAAAAGAAACTGCAGATAAAGCATTCCTCATATGTTCACAATTTGTCAAAACAAACTAACATGAGCCTAACAATTCAAAATTCTGAAAATCAAAGTCGCAGAAGTATACACTTTTCCCAATACCTATCAGCTATTTTCCCCATCCTTCTCAAAAAGAGTAACCAAGTGCTTAGCAGCAGTGGGAACTGAAGCTATAGCTGCTGGGTCAGGTTTGGGAACAGTGTATACATTTATTTTATTTATTTATTTTTATTTTACATTTGTTGACCGGGCTAGTCTGGCTGGATACATGTCCATTTTCAGCAGAGGCCCGAGGAGAAAAGCTCCACTATATACTAGTAACTTACAATAAACAAAAAATATACAAAACATATAAGCAAATAAAGGAACATTATCATGTAGTATAGTAACAATGCAGAAGCAGTTTAACAAGAACTAAACAATAGTGAGGAATCATTATCCCATAATATTTGCAGGAGTAGGACTGCTAAAAAATGAAGAAGAGAGAAAATAGTAACACATAAAGAGTCTATAAATATTTACACCATTAACAAATTAGGATAAAACATGTTGTGCCGGGGCACTAGTTTTAGGATAGAGATTTGCACAGTAGTGATCAGCATCTAGGTTAAATAAAAGGAGAGATGACAGGTTGCAGTGATATATCAAGTATAGGGGAATAGACAGTAGAGGAAAATTAATAAGCAGGTGGGTCGCTAGGTGCACTACAATGGTGGGATACAAGTAGTGATAGAGGCAAGTAGAAGTGAATGGAGAGGACTGTAGAGAGGGATTGTTTGCTGAGCTCAGTCAGGATTAGAGCAGGGGCATAGCCAGTGGGATTGAAAATAGTTTCTTAGTTGTTTTTTGAAAAGGTGAGATGAGCCTAAAGTGGTCAGTTCTATGGGAAGTTTATTCCAGTATGAGCCAATAGCATTAGTTCATAGGTTCATAGGTTCATACTAGGCTATCTGCCCAAGGGCATTTATAAGCCTAGCCCATAGTTATGTGGCTTTCGCCACCCCTTTAGTTTGAATAAAAACTATGCCTATCATTTTTCTGTGCCTCTGTCAAGCAGTGACACTGAAGTAATCCCTGGGGTATATCTGCGATCTCCCATCCATTGGTCAAGATTCCTCTTGAACAAGGCCAGCGAGGTGCTCTGCCTCACATGTACCGGGATTTTGTTCCACAGCATAGGGAGTCTCTGGGTGATGAATCTGTCCCTCCAGCACGTTCTATTTATAACCGTGTCAAGGTTTAAGTCTCCGCCCTTGTGGTTCTGAGGGATCTAGATTTTTGAGGTGAAGCATATTCATCAAATCTGGGTTTGACATGGCCTTATATGTCAGGCACAGGTCACCTCTGAGCAAGCGGTATGAGACTGAATAAAGCTGGAGTTCTTTCAGTCGGGCAGCATAAGACATATTTTTGAGACCCTTTATCCTTTTGGTGAGGAACTTTTGGGGCCTTTCAAGCTGCATCAGGTGTCTGGTCAGATACATTCGAGCAGGGCATTGTACTCAATCATAGGTCTAATGAGTGATGAGTACAGGGGACGATGACCTCCCTTGATCTAGATGTGAATCCCTTCATGATCAGGTGGGCGATATAGAAGGTTTTCCTAACTACTTTAGCAACATGAGTGTCAAGCGAAGACTACTGTCAACTTGGGTCCCCAGATCCCTGATGACTTTTTCTGTGCTCAGTGGATTGTCACCTATATGGTAGCTAGGGGTAACCTTGTTTTTCCCGAAGGGTATGACTATGCATTTTTGGCGTTTAACTTCAGGCCATGGCTCTGGCACCAGTTATCCATTTCTGTGAGGCCCTTCTGGAGGATATCTGTGTCAGATGTGTTTTCGACTATGGCCCAGTTTGCAGTCATCTGCAAACTTTGTCAGCCATAACCCTCCTGTGTTTGCTTGTACTTCAGAAAAGTAGATGCCGAACAAGAGTGGACCCAGGACTGAGCCCTGTGGGACACCACTTGTGACAGGCTTTGAGTCTGACATGGCTCCAGCAACTCTGACCCTGTGGGTTCTGTCGCTTAGCCAGTTTGCAACCCATCTTGTGATGTATGAGTTTACATTCAAGCTGATGAGTTTTTCGATGATACCTGAGTGGGGTATTGTGTGAAGGCCTTTGCCAGGTCGAGGTAGGCTGTATGGACTGCCTTTCCCTCATCAATGGCCTTGGTGACTGTCTCGAAAAAGTCAACCAAGTTTAAGAGGCAGGATCTGCCTTTGACAAAGCCAAACTGGGTTGGATCCAAAGTCTGCAAGTTCCCTATGTCTTTATTTATGAGTTCCATTATGATCCTCTCCATGGCTTTGCAGATAAGGCTTGTCAAGCTAATGGGGGTAATTTCCAGGGTCTGTGGAGGCACCGCCCTTATGAAGTGGGACCACAGTGCGTCGCCACTCCTTGGGTGCGTATCCTGAGGTGAGGCTAAGATTAAACAGCTGTCCTAACTGTGGGTTTAATTCCTCGTTGAGTTCATGAAGCACACAGCCGGGGACACCATCCGGTCCCATGGATGCTGTGTTTTTGCCTTAGTGAGGGCAGTTCTCACCTGGGCGTTGGAGATGTTTGGGGGCTACAATCCTCTGGAATAGATATCTCTCCTTTTGGGGAGGGGAGAAGTTTGCACTGAACCTGTCAGCCAGTATGTTAGCAATGTGTGTAGGTTCAGTAATTTTCACATCATTTTGAACTAATTCTGAGCATATCTGGGAGTTTCCTCCTAGGTTTCTAACATAGCTAAAGAAGGCCTTATGATTGTCTTTAGAGTCCTTGGCGATTTTTCTCTCAAAATTTGCCTTGGATGATTTTATGAGAGCTCTTAGTTTTTACTTATAATGATCAAAGGTGTCTTACCTTTCAAGGATTTTGCTCTATCTTGTAGTAGCTTCCTCCTTTTGTTGTAGAGCTTGTTTATGGCTGGGGTCCACCAGACTGGACGCTTGCCTTTGGTACAGAGAGTCTTAGTTTTGTTTGGGATTGCCTGATCCATGCAGTCCTGTAGGTGCTGGTAGAAGGCATTTGTAAGTGATTCAGCGGTTTGAGTAATGTTTACCACTGGCTCAGGGGCCTTAAAGGAGACCACACTAGTTTTTAGAAGTGTGAAATCGGCTTTTGAGAAGTTTTTCACTGTGGTCTTTTTGTTTCAGGTGGGGGCGGGATGAGGACCTCCAGCGAGATTAGTTTATGATCTGATCTCACCAGTGAGGGTATACTTCGGTGTTGAACATTTTGATCCCATGTTCGTGATGATGAGATCAAGTATGTTTTCACCTCTTGTGGGGATGGTGACTAGTTGTTCCATGGCATTTGAGTTTATGAACTCCAGGAATCTTTGGGTTAGAGTGTTCGGGCTTGAGTAGTGTTCCCAGTCTATATTAGGGTAGTTGAAGTCACCTAGTATGATGGTGTTTGGAGATACATTTATCCCCTCCAATGTTTTCAGGAAGGCCATGTGAGGTTCCTGAGTTTGAGAGGGTGGCCTGTAACATGCTACAAATTGCAGAGCAGTCTTGCCTATGGTTAATTGCTCCTGGATGGTCTCCGATGCATCGTGCGTTGCCACCAACCTTGAGGTGTGGGTGTCCTTTATGAATATGGATACTCCCCCTCCTTTCTTGGTGTTGTCCGGATTTTGGGGCGGGCATTATGATATGAGGTGAAACCTGTTAGTGCTGGGGTGCTCTCAGGAGCCTTGAACCAGGTTTCTGTCACAGCACAGACATCGATGTTCTCCATATTGAGAAGGGCCTCGAGTGCGTGCATCTTGAGATTGAGACTTCTGGCATTGAGCAGCATTACCCTTAGTTTTTTCCTTTTGGTGTTCTAGGGTGGTAGGTTTAGAATTTGAGCCTTGCCTAAAAAGGCACTATGGGGGTGGCAAGAGCCTTTGCCAATATCCGAAGCCCAGGGTGACAGGTGCAAGCCGTCCCTTGCGAAGCAGCGTGGCTTGTCCAGCATGTCATCCCAGGCAGACAGACATTGGATCCCCTTTGAATGACACCAGAATTTAAGCCAATTATTAAAGCTGATCATCTTATCACTGTATTGTGGCATCATTCTAGGTGAAGGTAGGATACTGCTCAAGGTCAGGGTCATACCTGCCTGGGCTACATAATCAGAGAGCTCCTCGGCGTCCCTTTTCATGTAGTCCAAGGAGGTACGTCTCAGGACGTTGACACCGGCGTGGACAATGACTGAGTCGTGCTTGTACCTGCTGTTGAGAGACCTGAGTGCTTGCGTTATGTGGCGGATTCTAGCGCCCGACAGGCAGCTTACTGTGACCTTCTCCTTACTCAGTCTGGTGGCGGGACGTCAGTGTGCCTGACTATGGAATCACCAATGACAAGTGTGTCTGGCATTTTGTTTGGCCTTAAGGGCTGTGACTGTTTGACACTCTGACTGTGTGGTCTATGTGTTGCATGTGTTGGGTCGTGAGGTGGTAGTTGTTTGGGTGTCTGCTTTGGTGGCCTCTGCTGTTTTGGTAAATTTTTGACCAGAGCCTCCGAGTATGTCTTTGTGTGAGTATGTGTATGATTTGAAGTTGTGATGGTACCATGTGTGACTGGGTATGTATTGTGTGTGGTTGCCTTCTCCTCCTGTCTGGTCTTGCCAGTCCTATGTTGAGAGAGCTCAGCCTCCAGTTTGGCCGTATAGTTGCATCTCTCATGTATTTGTGTTTTGTGGGAGAAGGAGAGGATTGTCTGTGTACATGAGGCAATTGTAACATTGCCTCAATATTCCCAGGTTCACCAGTTGAGCTGGAGGACACTAGCAACTGATCCCTCGACATACTAGTAGTAGTTGATAAAGAACTTTCATAGGACTCCGGGGGAAGTGGGTTTTGGGCTGGTGGGGTACTATCTATAATATGAGTGCTTTATCAAGGTGCAAGTACTGTAGGAGTAAGTGCTAGGCTTTACAGATAGAGAATAGTCTACTTGGGAATCAAGTAGAGATGAACTTTTCAGTTATAGGATATGCTGGTTAGATCAGCAGTACAGTTTAGCGTGTTTTATAGCAGGGGCTGAAGGGAGCTAGGAATTGGCCCAAAACGACCAATGGACTACTAGTTTCTGGCTGAAACTTCACCAAATCGGACAAAAAGGCCGCTCAGTGCTTCCCACTCCCACTGGTAATCAAAGAAACTTCCCTCCTTCCTAATAAGGCAATGGATCAGTAACAGGAACTAAAAACAAAGCCCAGGGATCAGCAACTCTGAAACTGGACTACTCTAGTTCAGTAAAGTGGGAAAACAAGAGATTTTTTTGTTTTATTACAGAGATAAGGAAAAAAACAGACAGTAAATGCTATAAATGCTGTAAATCGGCTAGCGCACTTTAGTGTGTAGCCTACAGAAACAATTTGCAACAATTAGTAACTAAGGAGTAAATAAGGAGTCACCTGCTTTATTATGAGATTTGAGAGTAGCTACTAGAAGTTTGCTGGCTGAGCGAAGGGAAGTACGATTCTTGTATGGGGCAATGAGGTTATTAAGTATGGGTGTATTAGAGGGGTAATGGAGAATTTTATAAATGATGACTGATTGATGTAGGAGAATTAGATTTTGAAGTTCAAGCCAGTTAAGGTTTTTGAGATTAAGACAATGGTGAGTACGGAATGGGGAACCTGTGGCAAACCTGGCAATACTATGGAAGGCTGTGGCAAGTTTCTGAAGGTTAGCTTTTGAAATGTTGATAAACGATGGAGAGGCATACAATAGTGTAGAGATGAGATGAGTTTGGGCAAGAGACACTCTGGTGGTTGCAGTAAGAAAGGGCTTAAGTCTATAGAGGGCACCTATCTTTTTATTAACAGCCTTGATGGTTAGATCAATGTGGCAGTCAAAGTTTAGTTGATTGTCTATAGTAACGCCTAGTAGTTTAGTGGAACAATCAGGTTTAATGATGGTGCCATTGACAGACACAATGGAAAAGGAGATTGGGGCAGATTTAAGGGTTGGGGTGAAAAGTAGTAATTTGTTTTTTTTGGGATTAAGGAGACGACAGATATGTTGGAACCATTTTTCTGCTGCCGTAAAGACTTTTTGGGTGGAAGAGTGAAGTTCTTCTGGAGATAAAGCAGAACAGATGAGAGTTGAATCATCAGCATACTGAATACAAGTGGATGTCGGGAGTGAAGTAGACAGGTTATTTATAAATATGGAGAAGAGGTGGAGACCTAAGATGGATCCTTGAGGGACACCGATAGTGACTGGGAGCTGAGAGGATATATGGCTGTCCCAGAGGACTGCTTGTTTTCTATCTTTCAAATAAGAGTCAAACCACTGTAATGCCAAAGAGTCAAGTGAGAGAGATTTTAGAGTATCTAGGAGAAGTTGATGGTTGACCACATCAAAGGCTTTTGAGAGGTCCAGGAATAAGGCAGAGGAGAAAAGGTTGTTATTGCGATTTTTGTTGATCATGTCTGTGAAGGAGAGAAGGGCAGTGGAAGTACTATGGTAGGGCCTAAAACCATGTTGGGAGTCTACGAGTAGGCTATTTTGCAAAAGATGATGTAAGAGTTGATGGTGTATACAACGTTCCATAATTTTAGATAGTGGAGATAGTAGGGCTATAGGCGGAAATTAGAAAGTTCATTAGTGTTACCTCCTTTATGCAGAGGAATGATATGGGAGACTTTCCAGCAGGATGGAATAGTAGATTCGGTTATTGTTCTGTTAATTAAGATGGAGACTGGGTAAGCTAGTTCTGCTGCTGCTAGTTGCAGATATTCAGCTGGTAGTTTGTCGGCTGAAGGGGTGCATGGTTTAAGTTTAGAGAGTAACTTACGTATGTGGGTTGTGGAGACTGTACTAAATTTTAGAGTGGGGTGTTATTTTGAGGAGAGGTCTTTTGAAGGGAAGGGAGGGAGTCATGGTGTTTGCTAGAGAGGTGACTGTTTCAGAGAAGAAGTTGTTGAATGTATTGGCTATTATATTGGGTGGGGTCTGAGCTAAGATAGCTGGTGTAGGTGTTTTGGTATTCCCTGGATGGAGCAGTTTATTGATTCCTGACCAGAATTTTTGGGGTTGTGATTTTGGTTTTGTTGATATTGAAGGTAATAATTTTTTATCAAGAGAGGTGAGTTTTTGTAGTATTTCTAAGGTGTTTGAAGTTTTGATGGTCAGTTGGGTTTTTAGTGGTTCTCCATTTTGTCCATAGTTTATTCCTAACTAGCATTGTTTGTTTGGTTTTTTTGGAAAGCCAAGGGCAGCTTTGGATCCTATTCTAATTAAGCGAGAGGGGGCATGATGCTGGAGAATTTGTAGGAAAGTGTTATTGAAATGGGTAACTGCTTCATCAAGTGGGCGGTGTTTTAGAGCTGACCAGTTACATTCTTTGAGTTCATTAAGGAAAGTAGGCAGGTTAAAGTTTTTTTTGTTACGTACAGTACGATAAGTAGCCTGTTTGAGATTGTTATTTTTTTGTTTAGTGATGTAGGTGAGGAGATGGTCGCTGATATTGTCTGGGAGTATTCAGGTTTTATATGAGAGGGGATTGTTGTTGATCAATATCCAGTCCAGGATGGCTTGTTTATTGGTTGATTTGTGAATTCTAGTAGGGGAGTTTATGGTTTGTTGAAAGTTAAAGAGATTGAGGTGAAAGGTAGGTTTGGGTGAGATGCAGGAGTTCCAATCAATATTAAAGTCTCCTAAGATTATGGTTTCTTGAGGAAAGCTACAGGAGACCCAGCTAAGAATATTTTCAAGTGTGTTTAAGTTATTGCCTGGAGGGATATAGGAACATATTATATAAATGGCTTTTAATCACTCAGGTCAGCTAATCGTGTTCAGGTACTTACCATTAAAGCTAATAACTCTGGAGGTGATGCTCTCTATGCCAATTCCATTGGAAAGCTATGGAACTCCCTACCCAATAGCCTAAGACTAATGACCTCGATTAATCAATTCAAAAATCACCTCAAAATATTTCTTAAGTCTCATTGGTCATGCCCATGTACTAAACCAGACTAGCCGCTGTAGTATACACCCTATCCCAGAGATCTCAACCTTCCCCCTCGGCTTCAACTTGTCGCCAACCTTAGTCTTATCTATATAATATTCTGATTGTTATTTTACAAATATGTTATACCAATGTCTTTCCTGTGATATGTATGTTATGCTACTCTATACCACTTGTAAATGTATCCTGTATTCTCTTATCTGTGGAGCTTTTCTCCCTGGGCCTCTACTGAAAATGGACATGTATCCAGCTAGACTAGCCCGGTCAACAAATGTAAAATAAATAAAATAAAAATAAATATATTTACTTGGAGTTTGCTACAGAGTATTTCAGCATTGGCTGCGGAGGGAGGCAGGGAGTCAATTATGGCCACCTGCAGTTGGGATTTGTAAAGTAAGGCCACTCCCCCACCCTTTTTGTTAAGACGATCTTGCCTTAAAGTGCTATAGCCAGGAGGAGTGATTTCGTTGTCTCTGGTACCTGGTTTAAGCCATGTTTCAGTGAGACAGAGGATATCAAATGCATAGAGGTCAATTAAAGCATGGAGTTGTGTGATTTTATTGTTGATGCTACGAATATTTAGGTGCGCTATAGAAAGGGAGTTAGAAGAGAAAGGTGAACTGAAGTTGTTAGCAGTTTGGTTTGAAAGGGTGTGGCTGAGAGGATTATTGGGGCCAGGGTTGGGGTGGATGTCCCCGTGTAACAGTAAAAGTGTTTGTGGGATTGGAAATGTTTTTGGAGGGCATTAGATAAAACTTTCTAGTGGTTTGAAACCTGTTATGGTGTAATTTGTGAAAGAGAGGGGGAAGGTAGGGACAGGATGATAGGATATTAGTATAGGTTTGTTCAGCTAGAGGAAGGATAGAGGTTGTGTGTTTAGCTAAATTAGGAGATCTGCTAAGGGTATGATACTAAGTAGGAAATGCAGTATAGTATAAAAGAAGGATGTTAAGGAGTAGCAGAAAATAAAGTAGTTTAAGGCTTAAAGGCATATTTTTAGTGAGGTGAGGTTAGCAAGGTTGGAAATTGGAGGAGTATGATGGTGGAGAGTGGGGTGTGGCAGTTAGATAAGAGTATGGCGAGTGAGGTGTGGCAGTAAGACAGGAGTATAGAGTTAACAAGTGTGATTGAGGCAGGAAATGAGATAGGATGTAAGTAAATTGGAGGTGTGGCAGAGGAAGTATAAGGTTAGGGTCCCTGGGGTTGGGTGGGAATTGGGGGTAGGGAGGGGAGCGGAGTGAGCACACAGGGCGAACGGAGCGGGAAGAACCAGTGAGGGGACCAATGGCAGTAAAACAATCAGAGAAGAAGAGAGAAGCACTGTGTATAGTGCAGGGTAAGAGTGAACTATAGGGTAAAGTACAGGGAGGAATATGGTGGGTTTGGGGAGATAAAATAATTGTATGGTAGCTAAGTGAGGTAGCAGAGTTGGGTGCAGTAGATTAATATAGAGGGGTTAAGACTAGGGGATAACAGGAAGCAAAGTTCTACTGTGAGGATAAGGGAAATAATTTGTTTTCTAGTAGGCAGGGCGCCACCTAGTGGCCATGTCCAGGAATAACGAGAGACAGAGCAAGCAGAGCGCTCACCAATGTGATGTGTCTAGGTAGAAGAGAGTTGCCTCAAGGACAGAGATGAAGAAGGAGGGTAAGAGAGGTCACTTAACTGCTACTGGGGGGGTAGGCTGCTGGTTAACTTGGGAGGGAAGTCAAATAACCTGGAGAATAAAGTTAAAAAATACAATAGTAGGACATACTTTCCAAAAAGGACTATTCAGGGTAGAAAGTCTTAGTGGGGAGGACGTATAAATCCTATTCAGGACTCTGTTCCTTAATATGGATTCCACGGGGCTTCTTAAGCATGGGTAAAGTCAGGAACTCAGGTGTACACGGCTGGTAACATATAAGGAAGAGAGAGAAGACAAAATAAGTACATTCAGCAGTCAAGGATGTAGATAACAGACAACCAAAAATAGTACCTGAGATTCTAAAACAAGGTCAGAACAGTGACTAACCCTTTACCACAGTGTAAACAGGCTTATCAGAGAGGGAATAAACACAAAGCAGGGTCATACAGTCAGACTATAGTTATTTACAAAAAAAAGAAGTTATGTTCTTACCATAACGTTCCATGTTAGTTGTCTTCTTCTCGCCTTCTTCTTGCTGGATGGGTTCGGAGCCGACCTCGGCTCCGACTCGGCCACTCTAAAAGCTCGAGAGTTGGTTCCACCGGCTTGAGGCTCCCCTTATATCCCACAATGCTAGGCGTGAGTTACCTCAGATCTCGTTTGTAAGCTAGGCCCAGCCTATAATAGTAATAGAATAATTAGTAACAAAGTCCACCTCTATAAATAAGGGAGAAGAGAAGGGTGACCTACATCCTGATCCAGGAAATATGCACAGCAGAGCATATACCTAAAGTACAGAGGTGGTAGAAAGAGAGGTCACAATCACAACTCCTCTAGGTCTGTCCAGGCCAGGGGCAGGAGGGTGGGGCCTTAAGAAGAAGGCGAGAAGAAGACAACTAACAGGGACCGTTATGGTAAGAACATAACTTCTTTATGTTAAGTTGTCTATCTCGCCTTCATTCTTGCTGGATGGGACCGCGTCCCTAGCACCTTGTCCCGGGTGGCCTAACGGAACAGACTCTTGAGAACAGTGGAACCAAAGTTAGCTCTATGCCTAGAAGCTAAATCCAACTTATAATGAGAAATGAAAGTGTGAGGAGTAGCCCAAGTAGCGCTGCACAAATGGTGTCAATAGGCAGTCTGTCTTGGAAGGCTAAAGAAGTAGCCAAAGCTCTGGTGGAATGGGCCTTAGGTTTATTAGGCAGCTTTTGATGTCTAATTTCATATACAAGGGAAATCAGAGATGTTAGCCATCTAGATAATGATACCTTTGAAACTGAAAGTCCCTTTCTGCCTTCCATAGGAGACAAACAGCTGGTCAGATTTTCTGAATTGTTTTGTTCTATCCAAATAGTACCTCAACTGACGATGAACATCCAGCCAGTGTAATTTTTGTTCAGACCTATTGGAATATTCTGGAAAAAAGACAGGGAGGTCAATGCTTTGATTTAGATTTGACGTCGAGACTACCTTAGGCAAAAAGGACGGGTTCGTTCGTAAGGATACCCTGTCCTTATGAAACAATAGATAAGGAGGTCGACAGCTGAGTGCTTGAAGCTCTGAAACTCTTCTAGCTGAAGTAATAGCTACCAGAAAGAGAGTCTTCCATGATAGCAATTTTAAAGAACAGGAGACTGCAGGTTCGAAAGGGGGAAGAATCAAAGAAGTAAGAACTAAATTTAGGTCCCAAGGAGAAGGAGGATTTCTTATAGGAGGTCTGAGAAGAAAAACTCCTTTCAAAAAGGCTTTGCAAAGCTTGTGGGACATTAAGGCAGATTCAGAAATACCCACATGAAAGTTAGAAATAGCTGCCAATTGAACTTTAAGAGTAGAGGGAGATGAACCTGCATGGAAGAGTTCAGCTAGAAAATCAAGGACTATTTGGATGGAAGCAGTGAAAGGATCTATGTCCCTTCCTTGAGCCCAATATGTGAAGCGTTTCCACTTACTCAAATAAATCTTCCGAGTGGAAGATTTATGGGAAGCTATCAAAATATCTTGAATGGAGTGAGATAATTGAGGAAGCCTGGCTAAGGTTGGAACTGGAGGAACCAAGCAGTGAGGTTCAGAGAGGGAGGGCGATGCAACTGACCCGACTGATGGATCAAAAGATCTGGAACTAGGTCCAGATGCCAAGGTCGCTCCAATAGAAATTGATGTAGAAAGGGGAACCACACCTGTCGAGGCCAGTAAGGAGCAATGAGGATCAATGAGGCCTTCTGAGCGATAGCTTTCTGTATCATTTGAGAGATTAGTGGGAAGGGAGGAAATGCATACAGAAGTCCCGGGGCCAAACTTGGACTAGGCGTCTCTGCTGGGTTGGCCTGGTAAAGGGAATAGAGTGAAATATTCTCTGCACTTGCTGTTTTGGGGAGTAGCAAAAAGATCGCAGCAAGGCTGACCCCACTTGAGGAAAATTTCTCTCAAAACAGAGTCTTTCAGAGACCACTCGTGAGGCATGAGGATAGCTCTGCTCAACTTGTCCGCAATTTGATTGGACTTCTCGGGGATGTGCGTTGCTATCAGAAACCGCTGAGAAGAAATCGCCCATTGCCACAATCTGAGTGCTTCTCGACACAGGGGGTAGGACCTGGTTCCGCCTTGTTTGTTGATGTACCACACTACAGACATATTGTCTGTCTGGATTGCAATCGTTCCCAAGGGAAGAGAGTCTTGAAGGGCTTGCAACGCTAAAAGCACTGCTCTCATCTCCAGAACATTTATGTGCAAGTGGCATTCGTTTGGTTGCCATGTGCCCTGGACCGTCCTGCCCGATAATGCCCCCACCCGATCAGGGAGGCATCCGTTGTCAGAGTAGCAACCGGAGGGTGGAACAAAGGGTCTTCCCAACAAGAGCTGAGGGAAGACATCCACCACATGAGATGATTTCTGCACGCCTGCATGATCATAATGGTGTGGGACATTGGGAGTTGCTGGTATGACCATTGTGTAAAGAGCATCCATTGAAGGATCCGCATGTGGAATCTGGCTAATGGAAGCAGAGGTATGGCCGCCGCCATAATTCCCAACACTTTCAGAACTAACCTGGCTTTGATTCTGTTGTTGTTGAAAAGGAGTGAGACCAGTTTGTGTATGTCTGTTATTCTCTGATGTGTTAGTCTCGCAGACATGTCTACTGTGTCTAGATTTGCGCCTATGAAGGTAATAGTACGACAAGGCGACAAAACAGACTTTTCGCAATTTATTGAAATGCCTAACTTTTGACAAATGCGAAAAGTGTAATCCCTGGCCATCAGAAGGAGATGCTTGGTGGGAGCTGTGAGGAGCCAGTCGTCCAAATATGGAAACACCTGGAATCCTTGTCGTCTCAGGTGAGAAGCTACCACTGCCATGCATTTGGTAAACACCGGGGCAGTGGTGAGACCAAAGGGCAGGGCCCTGAACTGAAAATGACTGGTTCCCAGCCTGAAGCGGAGGAATCTTCTGGAGCGTCTGTTCATTTTTATGTGATAGTATGCATCCTGAAGGTCTATAGAGCACATCCAGTTTCCTTTTCCCAACAGGGGAAGGATGGATTGCAGCGTGACCATCCGAAATCTTGTTTTCTTGACTGATCTGTTCAAGATACTGAGATCCAAAATTGGTCTCCAGTCCCTGTTTTCTTTGGAACTAAAAAGAACCTTGAGTAGATTCCGGATCCTTGCTGGTCTGCTGGAACTGGCTGAATTGCTCTTTTTGCAAGCAGTTTTGAAATTTCCAAAACCGCTAGATCCCTTTGAGCGGGTGGAACATCTGGAAGGGATTTTTGATTGGTTCGAATGCGAAGAAAGGGGATAGAATAGCCTTCGGAAATGACGGACTGTACCCATTTGTCTTGAGTCAGGGATAGCCAGGCTTCTGGGTACAGTGACAATCATCCCCAGACTGCCTCCGAAGGTGGGCAGTCGGGCAACACCTCAGGGATGCTGAAAGGGCTTATCAGAGAAGGCTTCTCAATTGCCCTGGTTCTGCGGAGCCCCCCTGCCTCGAGGCGGCGTCTACCATTGTTATTCCTGCCTCTGCCTCTGGCGGGAAGCGACTTTGTGCGTCAGGCGAAGTCCCTTGAGATTGTTCTGAACCACATTTTCCCACTTTTCTGGCCTTTGGGGTAAGGCCTAGAAGGAGTAGAAAAACGGACTCCGACGGCAGAAAGAGTCTTGCCATCAGTCTCGCACCTAGTCAAGGTTTCTTTCACTTGAGGACCAAAGAGAGATGATCCATCAAGCGGGGAGTTAGTGAAAGGCGTCTTGAAGGGTCCATAAATTGCATAGCCGCATCCAGGCATGCCTACGTGAGGCCACACCTGTCCCTGCGGCCCTACTCGCTCCATCAGCCGCATAAGAAAGGAGGCGCATGGAGGAGTTAGTTATGGAGTTAAGGGTATCCAGCTGAGTGTTCATCTTATCTTGAAAACCCGCAGCTGTAGGGTCCTTCAACATGTCACTCCCTTCGTTAATCAAGTCCCTTTGAAGACGAGTGAAATGGCACAGGTAGTTCAGCGAGCATAGTAAATGTCGCTGATGAGAACATCCGCTTCCCGTACCTGTCCATGGACCTAGATTCCTTGTTAGGTGGATGGACAGGTACTGATGGATCAGCTAGTTCCTTCTTAGTGGCAGCAGCTACCACCATAGCATCCACAGAAACTCCTTTTGTCAAGAACTGTTTGTCTGCTGGTGCCGTTATGAATTTTGAGGGTCTCCTGGAAGTGGGGTCCACTGAATCAGGAGCCGTCCATGCCTTTTAGCTACCACCTGCATGAGGGGTCAAAGGGGAGACACCCAGGAGGTGGAAGGGCGAGAGCGAGCGCCTCAAGGTACACAGATTCATCCTCCGAAGGGTTGAGGGCTGGCCAATTTCCCTCTGTTTGAGGATTTCGAGAATGTCTGCAAAGGAGACATCTTCAGAAGGGGAACGGGGAACCCTCGGAATCATCTAAATCTGTGTCAGATGTGATGGACTCAGGTGAGTCAATGTGTTTCCTCTTACACTTCCTCTTCCGAGGGGCTCTTCTGCCAAATCAGGAGAGGCCTCGGAAGAGGATGAAATCCCACAGGGGTTCCTGAGGAGCTGGCTCTCTGCGGTCCGGGATGAGGGAGTGAGTCGACTTGACCTGAGGCACAGTAGAGGGAGGGCGGACGGAGCCGACTGTGGAGTAGAGCCAGGCTCTAACACACTCCGCATGACCTCGAGCGCACCCCTGTCAGGCAAAGCCAGAGGTCCCGCTCCGAGAAGCTGAGAACGTCCGTCGGCCCCGACAGTGATGGCTCCGAGGCCGATGTCGGAGCCGAACTCACCAGCGCCGAAGCGCCGAGAGGAGAGCGGGTCGGACAAGGGTCGATGCCACTCACCCCTCGGAGCCGGCGAGGGAAGTCGGCGCCGAGAATCCTCGAAGAAGAAATCGGAGCCGGCAGCGGAGCCGAAGACACCTGTATCGGCTCCGACGCTACCACAGTCTCGGTTCCGAAACGCCGCGGCTCCGAGCTCAACGGAGTCGGAGGAGGAATATATTGATGGACAGGGGCAGGCATCGACTGATGAGTCGGGCTCTGAAGCATTTGGGCCAGTGCCTCGGACTTAAGAAGTCAACTCACTACCCTCTGGAGGTCATGATCTGACAGCCTCGATGACCTAGAGGAGTGAGATTTATGGCTCCGTTCAGACAGCAGAGGAGATGCTGGAGCCGAATGAGCGGAGCCAAGGGATGGTGACCTGGATCTCTTCCTAGATGTCGGCTCCGAAGGTCTGGTCGGAGCCGACAAGGAATCTACTACCTCGGCTCCAGCCGAGCCGAGGAACCACGGAAGCTGTAGACTCATCGGCTCCAGCCGAGCCGATGCAGACATAGGTTTTGTAGCTTTAGGTCTCGGCTCAGTAGCTGGAGCCGAGGACCTAGAAGCCTTAGAGGGCTTCCCAGAAACAGAAAGGGAATCCTCAGGCTTAAGTAGACCCCTTAGGATCAACTTATTCTTTCTTTCCTGCAGGACCCTGGGGCTGAAGCTGTGGCATACAGCACAGGAGTCCTGCAGGTGCAAAGGCCCCAGGCAGTAGACACAAGAAGTGTGACCGTCTGTCAGAGACATTTTCTGACAGCACGCATCACACTTCTTGAAGCCTGAGACCTTTGTGTCTTTAGACATCCTAAACAAGAAAGTGTAATCACACACACTCAAACAGACACACTGATTACACTAATCTTACTTTTAAAACTCAAAAATAAAACAATTAACTAAAGTTTAATTAAGAGTAACATACACACACCACTAGGGGATGGAGAAAGGCCAGAAGGCCCGAGAGAGAACTTTAAAAGTTCTTGTGGGAAAAAAAAAAATGGGATTTTCCGGAAAACAGGGGTAGAAATCCACTACACTAAGGGAAATATATTTAAACTTAAAAATATAGGGTTTGAAGTATTCTAATTTTACAGAAATACACTTACCAACAAGCCGGTAGAAAACCAACACCTCGATGCTGTAGCGGCAAACGAGATCTGAGGTAACTCACGCCTAGCATTGTGGGATATAAGGGGAGCCTCGAGCCGGTGGAACCAACTCTCGAGCTTTTAGAGTGGCAGTCGGGCGAGGTCGGCTCCGAACCCATCCAGCAAGAATGAAGGCGAGATAGACAACTTAACATTGTCTGTTAAAGCTAAATAAATAAATTCCATCTATGCAACTAATTTAACCTTTATGCCTTATGGTTCATAGGAGGACTACTTACACCAATTAAGTAACAGTAGTTATAACAACAACACCAGGAAGTTACAGTTGTTAGAAGAATTAGGCAATAACAACATAGGTTAGCATTTGTATAAACCAGCAAGGTTGACTAATAAGTAATTACAAACACTATTACCTTGCTGTAGTGATGTTTAAACAAGGGTATAAGATCCCAAACGTAATGCAAATGCATTGACATAAGACTATTTTAAGCAGTGCAGAAGCCAACACAGGACAGTGATCTTAAAAAGCACTGACCAAAGAACAGCTATTAGTGGATACTTGTACTACTATTATTTACAATACAAACATTATAAGGATTCCGAGAGAATTCACCTTTGGTAATACTGCTGCCTCATATTATCAGGCCATAAACACTTTCACTGTGAACGTAGGAGGCAATAAGGGTGCTAGAAAAGTTTTACTGGTATTATCCAATAAGCGTGAAAGAAACAGTGTAAAACATTTAATCAGCTTCGATTCGTTTGCATAACTATTATATACTAATGCCACATCCAGCCTTAGAATACAAGTACTGTGTAGTTGGGGACCACGTGGACGCTAGGATAAGTGGCGTTATTTACACAGCTTGAATAAAGTTGACGCTGTAATAAGCGGTGTAATATGCACTGACCGCTATAGTTGCTGCCTGATTGAGTGTTGTATTACAAGCGTAAACGCTGCAGGTAACTAAAAAGCAGCTTAGCTCCACAAAAGCGACCAACAGAGAAAGCTCGAGCAGAGCCACATAAGCAGTAATAAAGGGTTAACCGGCTTTATTTTATCCCGGTTGCAAATATTTAAAAGACTGTGGAACTTTACACATCGTATCTGCCTTTTTAGGGGCAGCTGGCTAACTCCATGGAAAACTGCAGGCAGTAACACACGCATCCTCTAAAGCAGACCCAACAAGAGGAATGACTGCAGGTTCTGGAAAATCCTTCTGTAACAACTCATAGGATTTTCTGAGGGACTGAGAAACCTCAGTGTTCTCCCACTGAAAACACTGGCATATTCTAGCAATAGTCTCAGAGAAACAGAAGTCCCCACAGAGAGAATCAGAACTGAGCTGCTCCCTGAATCCATCTCCGCATCTTCCTGTTCATATTCAGAATCTTGAATCTTTTCTGGAAAAGAGGAATAATCCCCCTTTCTTTTACCAGAAATTACTTTACAAGAAGGATCAATAGTTTGGAATTAAACCCTGAGCCAGACCCAATAAACTACTCCTATCCATAGAAAACTGAGGAGTACATACATGCTTGGCTTTCTGTTTCTTTTTGAGAGGATAAATTGGGTCAATTATGTTACTAATGGCAGCGGCAGCTTCCCCAGGGATGCACCCAGCATTCTAACACAACAGGGAAAATGTACCTGTTCCCTCGACCAGGACCAACAAGAGTGGCTCTCCCTTGCTCACTGAGGGGGGATCCCAAAAGTTGCAGAGGATGTGACCAACCCCTGCTTTCTAGTAGTTGTAGGTGCTACACCAGAGAGGCCCAGGGTAAAAGTTGAGTGGTCTGAGGTTCATTAAATGACCACAGCAGAATCATCCACCTGCGGCTGAGGCAAATTGCTAGCCTATTGTGGTGGCAAAAGCTGCTTGCTTAATTTTTTCTTTTGGGGGCTGGGAGGAGGACTGACTGTCAGCCTGGTAGTATGTTCTATGGTCAAGCCGAAAATGGCGACTTTTCTTTCCTTTTCTGGAGAAGACAATTAGCAAATGCTGGTAAACAAAAGTTACTTTGGAAGAAAAACACAGTAAAAAGCACTTTAAAACACTCTGCCAGCACCACAAAAGTAAAATAAACACTATTTCTCCACAGAAAAAAAAAAGTTTTAAACTGACAAAAAACAAGCACTCCATTTAAAAGTATGTTACAGTCTGGAGACAGTCTATTAAAACACAACATACCTAGATATAAAACGGAAAAGTTAATTATCAACAAAATTAAGACAATGGAAGGTTCTGTCTCCAAAGGGAACTTGCCTGCTCAGCAAAGGAAAGCACAAGCTGACTACTGATCATCGAAAGACTCAGAGGAGCATACTCTTTGAAGGAAGAAAAGCTCTGAAGGGCTTTGCACCCAAACTTGTCTTTTAGTCAGCTCAGCTCATGCTCCCTGACAGTTTGGGTGTGTGGAAGGTGCCCTGAAGCTTTAGAAGCTGGCCGGCTGTTATTTTCTTGGCAGGATAAAACATGTATAGCTAAGGTTACTGCAGCACTGATCAATACGACGCACAACAGGAGGCACTTCAGAAGGTCTAGGGGATCCATCTCTAAGAGATCACAGTATCTCTTTTGACCTTAGACTTTTGAGAGCTTTCCCACTTAAAATGTTCTGTCATTTTAAGAACAGTGTCCCCAAAGGAAAGTTCTCCCATGGAAAGAGTATCCTCATCAAAGCCCAAAGCAAGAGGGGCATGAATCCTGAATAAGATAAAGACTCCTCCCTTGAATCTTCATCATCAGACGAGGAGGCGTCCCTAGTCATTTTAGAGGGTGTGGAAGTATTAGGAAGCCCAAGATGAGAAGGAACTGACAGACCTTGAGGAGGTTTCAAAACCATAAGGGCTTTGTAAAGACCTTGATTTGAATCTTGGCACTCCTTTTGGGGGTCCTTAGTAACAGCAGCAACCAACATGCCTTGTTTTCTTCTTCTTCTTTTTTTTTTGACTTTTACCCTGACAAACCTCGGACGTTCTGAAGCCTGCCTTACCTTTGTGAGGGAACCCATTATTTCACCCCTCACTAGAACATGTGGAATACCACTAGGCCTTTCAAAAATTACCAGCCGCAGTTCCCCCTTATGTTCCTTAAAGGATGTTGGTTCAGCTTCAGAGGACTTGTGAACTGCATGCCTGTGTTAACCTCAAAGACGGTGGTGACAGTGGGGGCAGGTGTTGGAAATGGATATTCCTTAGTCTCTTCATCTGACACCACAGACATCCAGAACAGGCTGGACAGCAGAAGTCTCTGTTCTAAGTTTCTTATTCAAAGGCAGCTGGATGTTTGGGCAGGAGGATTCCAATACCGTTGTTCTTTGAGCAAGGAGTTTAAGTTGCTGGTTTTCTAAGTAGACAGAAAGGGAAGAAATATGGCTGCGCAGGGTCTTAAGAATGAAGGCCTGGCAAACAGAACACTGCTTATAATTGTGCTCCGCACCTAAACAAAAAAGGCAGTTCTGACTTATCTAGTCCCCAGTGGTGAACTAATCTGTTCTAGGCTTGGTGAAATATACAAGATGTACAACCTTTAGATCGAATTCAAAAAGCTACATTCAGACTGGCAGCAAAGATGTTATAGGTTCATAGGTTCATACTAGGCTATCTGCCGCTAGGGCATTTATAAGCCTAGCCAGAATGTGTTTGACTTTCGCCACCCATTTTAAATTTATTTTGCTATGCCCTTTTTCGAGGTTAGTATACTGTGCCTCTGTCTAACAGTGACACAGAAGTGATACCCAGGGTAAACCTACGATCTCCCATCCACTCATCAAGATTCCTCTTGAAGAGAGTCAATGAGGGACTCTGCCTAACCTGGACTGGGATTTTATTCCAGAGTGAAGGGAGCCTCTGGGTTATGAATCTGTCCCTCCAGCATGTCCTATTTATTTCAGTGCTGAGGTTCAAGTCTCTCGAGCACGTAGCTCGATGGGATTTGGATTTTCTGAGGTGCAGCATGTCCATTAATTCCGGGTTGGACATGGCTTTATACGTCAGGCACAGATCGCCTCTGAACAGATGGTATGCCACTGAGTAGAGCTGGAGTTTCTTTAACCGGGCAGCATATGGCATCTGTTTGAGCCCTTTGATCCTCTTGGTGAGGTACTTTTGGGGTCTTTCCAGTTGCTGCAGGTGTCTGGTAAGGTACATCCCAAAAGGCATTGTACTCAATTATGGGCCTGATGAGGGATGAGTAAAGAGGCACGATGACCTCCCCTGATCTAGATGTGAATCCCTTCATGATTAGGTGGGCTATATAAAATGTTTTTCTAACCACTTTGGCCACGTGGTTGTCAAATGAGAGATTGCTATCAACTTGGGTCCCCAGGTCCCTAATTACTTCTTCTGTACTTAATGGATTACCACCTATGTGGTAATTTGTGGGCACTTTGTTTTTGCCAAAGGGGATGACTACACTTTTTGGCATTTAGCTTGAGGCCATGGCTCTGGCACCAGTTGTCTGTTTCTATGAGGCCCTTTTGGAGGATGCTTGTGTTGGCTGGAGAGTCAATTATGGCGCCCAGTTTGCAGTCATCTGTGAACTTGGTCAGCCACAGTCCTTCCGTGTTGGCCTGTACCTCCGAGAAATATATACCGAACAAGAGAGGTCCCACTGAGCCTTGTGGGACACCACTTGTAACTGGTTTGGAGTCTGACATGGCTCCAGCAATTCTAACCATGTGGGTTCTGTCCTTGAGCCAGTTTGCAATCCATCTAGTGACATAGGGGTTTATATTAAAGCTAGTGAGCTTATCTATAATGCCCGAGTGGGGTATTGTATCGAAGGCTTTTGCGAGGTCCAGGTAGGCTGTGTGGACCACCTTCCCCTCGTCAATGGCCTTGGTGACTGTTTCAAAGAAATCAACCAGGTTTAAGAGGCAGGATCTGCCCTTAACAAAGCCGAACTGGGTAGGATCCAGTGTCTGTAGGTCCCCAATATCTTTATTTATGAGGTCCATGATGATCCTTTCCATAGCTTTGCAGACCAAGCAATGGTTTTGTATTCATACATCGCTTGTGTACTTTAACACTCTGACACAGGATATACATCTATCGTACAGTGGATGGAAAGGCACAAGCTTTGGTAGGCTGGCCGGACATGCAGCTCTCTTTGGCAGGATATCACTATTGTAAAGAATATTGCAACAGTGATTAAGGAAGGGAAGGGTGACTATTTATTTATTTTTATTTTAGTTCGTTTACAGTGGTACTACACTGATCACTACAGACCATTTCCAGGCACAGCCCTAGTATACATCAAGTAAAATAAGACAAATGGCAATGAGTGGGTTTGGCACAATGGTTAAGGTTGTCACCTCACTAACAGCTGCTATTCACTAGTTTCTATTTATTCTCTATCTTAACAGTGTAGGGGTTTGGTGGTGGGTATTTATCACTGGATTATGGGCATTGAATGTGTTTATGTAATATATATATATATATATATATATATATATATATATATAAATATATATATATATATATATATAAATATATTAGGACCCCGTTCCTGTTCACGTGAAGCAGAGCCCTTTCCTGGCAATCTGGACCAATGCATGGGAAATCTCCAATTCACTCATGGGGTGGCGCCCATGTCCCTTCACAGGCAGTCTTTAAAAAATTGTCAAAACCCTATTTGCTAACCCTTATCTTTCCCCCACGGATAGAAAATTGGGTAAAACGGGCTAGGCTTGCAAGGGCTCTTGAGATGTTAACCTAGTAATCTCCTATAAACCTATGACTTGTCCTGTGAAGTGTCATATTCTTTTATTTACATTTGTCACACACAACTCACCTGCATACAATCTGGAACACTTATTCAACAGACAAAATATTCATGATATTTCGCTGGTAATTAAATATCTAGACACAAACCACAACTTTTACAAAGGGCAAACTCTATTTACCTCAGGTAATGCTTCACTTGATAAAACAAGAGAGTATTCATCAGTTTTATAGAAACTAACTTGTGAGAATTTCTCATCCACTTACTGTGATGTGCTGTTGTGTAGTCAAAAGCTCAGCATTCACTCCAGGCTGTGCCTGCAAAGGGTCTATTGTGATCAGTGTACTATCCCAGTAAACAAACTAAATACATACATACATTCAAAGAGTTAACTCACTACTACTCTACATTTTAACTCAGGCCTCCCTTAGGTCTTAAATGCATGATGGACTGATCTGATAGTAACATAGTCAAACATTTTAGTGATTCTTTCAAATAAAATCAGCTCTCTGAAAATAGCCTTGTTCTCAAAGAAAAGGTCAGAAGATAAAAGAAATTTTAAACGAAGACTAACCATGGTTCACACTATTATAACAGCTGCAATTTTTCGATTTTCATTTTTTTGTTTTTCTGCAGTCTCTCTTCCTTTTCCCAGCTGGTTACTCAGTAATCATCTGAAGGAAAATAATTAACTTTTCAAAATTACTCTAGCACTGCACAAAATGGAATGTTTGAGTGAGAAACTACAGATTGAATGTGGGGGATGAGATAAGGAACACCAAATACCACTCCAGTTTAGTGCAGAATAAAATTTAAAACAATAACAGATACAAATATCAGACAGACATTACAGCCCTCCAATATCCTTCACTACAAGGGTTGGTCCTCAAACAAATTCTTAAATTTGCTGTCATTCATCCCTTCCAGAAATTGCATCATCCTTTAATAACTGACACACTCAAAATAAAAATCAGAAATTCATAACATTCACTCATCAATTCATTCTTCAGTATCCCTCAATTCACAGCTCCAGAAAGACAAATTCTACTTCTGCACTAAGTGGTCACAAGGCAAAGAAACAATAGTCTTGGCAGGCTGCCAGTTTACTATACAACACACACACACAAAAATTTGGAGGCTCATTGATCAACCCACAGCATTGTTTTTTTGATTTGAGAGGAAACAGAAACACCAAAACAAATCTCACATAGACACATGGAGGACATGCAGGCTCTGCACAGAAGCCACAACAGCCACAGACTAAAATAAAGAACAAAGCTCCATGAGCATTGAGCATCATGTTAACTGCAGATACATGTGCTACCCAGAAATGCATAACACTGTAAACTAAAAAAAAAAAAAAACTATAAAATGCAACAAAGGGTTTTTGAACATCTTATGAGATTCAGTGTTTCAAGAAGCTCAATTCATCATCATTCCACAATCCAGTTTCTCATTTCACTACAAAAAGACAAACTTATGTCTACAGCTGTATTCCTAATACTTCAGAGCTAAGCAGCCAAGGTACTACATTTCTGACTTTTTAATTCTTTAAACAGAATGACATATTTTGGGGAAAGTTTAATGAAATACTGCTTATAACCTCAAACTGTAACTGTGTTTTAACATTCCATCTACACAGAAAGTGGCACTCATTCTGAAACGTGGGGACCACAGACAAAGTTAAACTTAAAAAAAATATATCATGACATAATTTAGACTGCTGGGGTCTACAACTACATAATTACATAGACAAAAATAACTACTCTTCTACTAGGTGATGGGAAGGGTGATGTTGATTAGCTGGGACAGCTTAGTTAAAGAGTGACGTCAGCTTAGTTAAAGAGTGACGTCATAACACTACATACTGAATCAAAGATCTAGCTTCTTGTTTTGCTATGGCAATACTGTACAGTACTGTACACTACTGTGGAGCTAGTCCTACTACACAAATGCATTACACAAATGCAAAAGTTGTTGCACTTTCTACAGGGTATAATGTAACTGACAGGAAACCGCATCGATGTATGCTGTTTACTACTATATTATCTGCACAACTGCATTATCCTTAAAGGGGATGCAAACATAAAAGCCAACAGATGCATGCAAGTTTAACTGAACAACAAAAGTGGTTCATGAAGCAGATCTGCCCAATTCAAAACTCACACATTGTGGAAGATGAGGCTTCACTGACAACGTTTCTCAGTGATTATACCTTTCATAACCATTCAATGAATGGAGAGGAAAATTACACAGGTACCGCTTACTGCAATATCAGATTTCAATATCTTGCTCCCCTCCCAAGGGTCTTGCTGTATGACTCCACTATTGACACCCAACTGGACCACTTGTTCCAGTGGTACAGGAGTTTGACATTCTTGGGTTAGTCAAGATGGTTCCTGTCACAGAATTCCAATCAGATCTCAATTTCCCTGTGAGAGACAGCAGGGAATAAATCAGCTTACTGTTCCTGGGGATGGCCTATGATCTACTCGTACTCTTCCTCCTTGGTGGCTTCTCCAAGTTCTGTTACTGCTATCTTTTAAGGGAATCATACTTCCCATAAGCAGACCTCCTCTAGGCTGCCAATGCAAGAAGTGCTGTGTCAGCGTGAACTTAAAATTCACCAGTAATACCTAGTATTTCCACTAGGCATCAACCTTGTGGTGAGCCAGAGATGCCTTCCTCCCTCACCTGGGATGGGTGAGTTAGCTGCAGCCATTCACTTGCATCCTCCCCAGCATGTCCCTGACCCACTATTCAAACTTGGACTGCTGGTTGCACAGTCAGGGCTTTATCCCTGTATGCCACAGAGATGGCTAGCTAGAAGACAAATCTTGTTCTTGTCTCCAGATGATGTTAGGTAGTGCACCATTTGAAATAGTTTTCACTGGGAATGGTGCCATTCCAAGCAACCACTCAATTGTCACTGAAGACTGCATGTCCATAAGGGGAGAAACCGCTTCCTCTTCCACCGTTCTTTCTTATGAAGTAAGAATATCTGATAAGAACGTACACATGAAAAGCTGTCCAGCACTCCTTGTTTCATCTTTAAGAGATGATCAACTACATCCTGGGAGGGCTGGTGGAAAATAACTTCCATTTAAACTGGATATTTTTCCTGACTTCATTAATGATGGATGAGAATCTCAAATTCTGTACAAATACAAAACTGAGCCTGCAGCCCTAGCTTAGCATCCATTAGGTTAAAACTGCTGTGAGCCACATGTTAGCCTGCCTCAGAAGCTGCACCCAAAGTCCAGATGACAGCCTAAAGTCTTGGAAATCTCCAAGTTTCTCCAGCACCTGGTCAACAAGCAACGTCTGGAATCTGGACTGGAGAAGATAAATAGTGCATAACTCTTGATCACAGTGTGGCAAAGGAGTAAGCTCTTTTATCCCACTTTTTCCAAAGCATTTAACTTCATACCATGGCAGAGTGTCAAAATGCCATGGTCTCTAGGGCCTACGATCGATCAGCGACAGTGCAAGGGAGTCAGTGCAAGTTTTCCTGTTAAGAAACTTGTTTCATTCAGCTAGGGACTTGTGCAAAAAGTCTACCATCTTTGGCTGCAAATAAACAGAGTTGGGGCACCTCCAAACTCGCTCCATGAGAGGTATAACCAAGGACTGCTACATTAATACCAAAAACAGTTAGGCATGTCTGTGGGAAAGGGGTAGGAGCACAGGGTCAATCTATGTTGCATCTAATGAGCCTCAAGAGCTCTCTAAAGAAGGGGTCTCAAACTCAAATGAACACAAGGGCCACATGAGGGTCAATACACTCAGCTGAGGGCTGGATACCACACAGATGCTTGTGGAAATAGTGATCAACACTGTGATCATAAAATTACAGGTAGTGGAATATGTATACCAGGGTAAAGTACAGAATACCCCTTACTCGGAAGTAAAGAAATCTTAAGAGTTATATTAGTTGGGCTATGGAGTGCAGGGGGCAAAGCTCCCATGCAAAAAGTAATTTTTTTTAAGTGTTACAGACAGTTGCAAATGTTGGTGTTTAATGGGAGGAGTCACAGTGTTACGATCACACTTCTCAGTACCAACCATTATTCTGGACTTCTGTCATTGAGTCCCAAGGCCCCAACACATTAAAATGTTATTTTATTACCTTCAGCAGTGAGAATAAGGTCACGGGTCGTGGTTCGGTTGTGGATAGCAAACTGAAATATGATAATCTTCGATTAGTAACTAAGAAGTAATATGCATGGATTAGGGACATTGCATACAGCATTACTAACTGTGATGACACAACCTTAATTCCTCTTTACAAGGGTGTTGTAAGATCACATACAAAATACAGAGTAGACGCTTGTGTTTACAACTGTTCTCCATTACTTAAGATTGAAAAAATAATCACAAGTTGTACACTGTTGTTGTTTTGTCTTTTCGGCTTAAGTTGTACACTAACATGGAGTAAAATATCTGAGCTACAGAAATAGATTAAAACAGTTGTCACTGCTCCATATGATATACTTTGGTCAGAGGAGATTTTATACTTGTGTACAAATGGATGAATAATGCTACCTTAGGTTTGCAATTTAGTTAGCATATTCAAGGCATTAGAAACACTTTTGTGCTCGTTTTTCTTTGTAAATATCACAGTTTGTAACAATGTAATGGGGAAAAGCTCTTTCAGTTACAGGCCTGGCAAAGTATGGAATGAAATGCCTTTAGTGATTAAAAAGACTTCTAATCTACATATGTTTAAGTCTGATATAAACAAATGAATTGGTGATAGGGTTTTTGTGTACTCTGTTATGAGGTAAACTCAATCAAGGTCACTGCAGGAGTTCAGAGTTTATGATTCATTGAACACTGAATTAGAAAACAGATCACCTCTGAGATCTGGAACAGTCAAATTCTGATCGATACTTTCACTTTATCCATATTTAAATCTTGGCTGTTGTGCAACTTGCTTATTTGTGGACTGGATTCCCATACACTTACAACATCTTTTGTCTGTCTGTCAGCTACATACTCAGGGGTCACATCTGGCCCTAGGGCCAGGAGTTAAGAACTCTGATCTTAAGGAAGGCTCACCCAGGGTGGAGCTGGGGTAGAACAAACTGTCTTTGTCAGTCTCAGAGACAATGGCGTTTACAGCCTCAGACTCCTTATAGCAGCCTGAGAGGCAGCCATCATGCTATCACCTTCAAGCACTGGAGTCAGTGTCTCGCACATTAATGAGCATGCAAATGATATTCACCTGGTGTTAGTCAACATGGATCCCATGCACAGGTGTATGGTTGTTAAAAGTGGCACACATGGAAGAGAGGCCTAAAACAAACTCAGGCTCAAGGCTTCCTCCACTGAGTGGCTCCTGTAGAACTTGCACTGATAGTCTTACACCATGAGGTCAAGACATTTTTCCTATGATTTTTTTCCATAGTGGCAAGAGAAGCGCTATTGGTTGGTAGCTATTCAAAGTGATAGAAGTGCCACCATTTGAACCCCTGCAATGAAAACCTGCTTCCACATAAGAGGGGCAAAACCTGACTTGACAGGGCAAGTAATGGTCCTATCTGTAATTCTCAAATTCTGAGTGAAGGTTATCTAGATGGTCTGTGAGAAGGCCTTCTACAGTGGGTAACTGCTGAAATGTCTTGTCCTGAGATACTGACTGCCATACAAAATTGTACTAAACATACTTGGGAATAAGCACAGCATCACAAACCAGGCCAGAAGGATGCACCAAGCCCTTGCACTTTCAAATATAACCCTCACGCAGTAAAACTAGAGGTGTTGGCCCTATCTATGGCACAGCTGACATATGTTCCATTAGCAGCACAAGTGCCGGACAGGCAATGAAGAAGCCAAACAGGCTGGGGTAGGAGTGAGTGTGTTGTTAGCTGAGTCCCAAAGATCCAAAAGTACAGCTCCTGTATTTGGAAACCAAGGGGCTGTAAGCTCAGTAAAAGAGTGCACAGCACTGCAGCTAGCAGCCATGGGCAAGCAGAAAAAATGCACCTGCATTGTGTTTAGCAAGGTGGCCACAGCTCCATGTTTTCTAGACAAATGTGGTTGGGACAGGCAGCTAAACCCTGCTGCAGGGCAGCTACCATCTCCTGCTCTTAACCCACACATGGGTCAGAGAATCTGCTGAGAGGAGACAGTGGATAGAGACCAAACAATTAGAATATAAAATAAAGTCACTGTAGGTCAAGCAAAGGTATTATCTTACACGAGGTGGAAAGGCTATACCGGCACAGGGGTTAAGATAGGACAGCAACACAAAGTGCAGAAGGCTTTTTTGCCTACTACCACAAACAACTAATCAAACCTTTACGGGAGGTGAATAACTAAAACAAGACCGATTTATAAAGCAAAGCTTCAGAATGCAGAGTCATGAAACACTGCACAAACGATGCCTGGCATTTGTAATCATTACAAGTAGCTCCAGTACAAATGTTTGCAATCAACACAATCTTGAAAAGGCAATGGAAACCCAGCCCATTCAACAGAAGGGATACTATTTCCCCATTCAAGTTTATGTCCCTTGTGAAAAGAAAAACTACAAAGGGCTGGTGATATAAGCAGAGGAAAAAAGAAGAAAAATAAAAAAAATAAATAGAAATAAAAGATACCGTACAGATTTACAAGGCATGCTTCACTGTTTTAGAACTACTGCAGTAAAGTCATACATGGGCATAAACCTTCCTTTATAATTCTAACTGGAGGGACAAGTCAATCAAATTAATACAGCAGGTTAGTGTACAATATAAAAAGGTCTGCTGTACTTAAATACAGGCTGCTTGTTTCCATGGCACTTGTGACTGAACGTCTCTGAGAAGACACACAGATATGACATTCCAGACAGGACTGCTGTCTGGTATGTCAAAGCTTTTATAGACTGCATGCTTCTTGAAATCCTGTTTTAGTTATGAATGCCACAGCAGAGCGACTACACAGGATGACAGATCTATAATGTCTGTGGTCTTCACTTCAATAGCTGTCAGAATAGTGACCCTGGTAACAGTGCAGCTCTGAGAGAGAGAAAATAAATCAATGGTAACCCTAGCTAGAGGTTGAGCGGAACGTGCCTGGATTACAGAGATCTTCTAATGCTGCAGCAGGCTTAGAATTACTGTTGTGTTTTTTTTTTTTTGGATGTGGAATACACATGAAACAGGAGAAAGGAAATGAGTTGCCACACAGTGGACTGCACCCTTTCTGAGTTTACAGTGAATCACACATTCCGTTTCTGTTCAACCACCGCATACTAGCCAGGTAATGTTACTCAAGGCCAGCAACCCCCAATAGTGCATTTCCTTGCAGCTTAGGAATGAAAATATAGTAACTTTAACCTGAAGGAAGTGCAAAGTAAAATAGTCTTTTTGTCTGCACTGACAGTTATCCACTTCCCCTTCACATATCAGAATGACAAATTTAATGGATTTTATAACAGAGTACGCAAAAAAGACTGAATAAATTAATTTTTCTATAAACGCCTCTTTACAGAAAACTGCTCAACGTAAATTGGCATTGTGCAGCAGTGCCCCGTTATGAGACAAGAATGTGTACTGAGAACTTAAGAGTACAAAACTGTCTTCCTGTTAACTTCAAAACAGCCATACCGCTCTAATATGCAGACTTTCACCTCATATTTTTGGTCTGCTCCTCATAAAATTTGTGGTTTTCTGGCAAATCAATGTGGATTGAAGTCACTAAATGCTGGCAGATATTTGAGCTTCATAAATGGTTTCTAACATAAAACCTGTAACTCAAGCAAAAGTTTATAAGTGCAGTATTTAAAATCATTTTATATTTTTGGGCCTTTGTCTCCTCCCCCCCATTACCTTTGGCTATGTCTTGATTTCTTGTACTAAGATGTTAAAAGGTATGAAAACTGCAAAAACCAACACAGCAGATGCTGTGTGTATCACATTAACAATCATACGGCATTCAATTCTTGAATCTATATGGCAGGGGAAAGGAGTAAATGAAGCATGGAAAAATGCCAATAAATTCACACAAATAATCACTAGGTTCAGATTTATCATCACGTTCACCAATGCAAACTGAATACATCATGAGAAAAGAAAGAACATGGCTGTCAGTGTACATATGCTTCCTTTTATCTGTTCATCACATGCTCTGCAGAGCAATAAAGGACAAGTGGCACATTCCTATGTTACCCCTGTAGTGACGTGGGTTATCCACCTGTTCCACACTTCTGCATCATTTGCTATGACTTATAGAGCAGACAGCCAGCTGTGTCAGATTATGTGAGGGTATCCCCTTCAAGGTCTTCAATCTGCATAACAACACAGCCCGAACCATCTGTTCCTTTCATCCTAGCTGACATGCTCTCTTCATGAATGGGCTACTTCATGCTCACTTGTGTAGCTGCCTTTTATAGTGCAAACAACCTTTCAATAGAAGAACAGAATGGACTGAATAACAAAGCACAATATGTCTATGAGGGTCAAAGATAAGATGTGAAATGGCACGAGCCCTTGTTTTGTTTGAGGTAAAAATCTATGCATCCAGTTGCACAACTCAACAACTCAGCTTGAAGCTAACCACCTACAGCAACAAGCCATACAGACTCCCTGACATACAATTCTTTTTTAACAGTTCTGTACTCGCTCAGAAAAGCACTCGGCCTTCTGTCTGTTTGGAAGCTTATTTTTCCACACCACCACACTGACATTTCAAAACGTGTAAGAATGTTTAACAGCTTGCCTTCTCAGAACAGATGGAGATACTTGTGTTTCTACAGAATATCACGTTGTCAAATAATGTCATGCATTACAACAAGCTCAGTGATATGTCACCCTTCTGACCTTAATAAATATGTGCTACATATAGATAGATACACACATGCATACATACATATACACATTCATCTAGTGGTCTCCATTTCATTTTTAACTCCCTCCACTTCTGCTGGGCTCAGCCTGATTGCTTTACAGTCGGTATCCATTCAACCCCATTTGTTCCATGGGAGCAGGAGCAAGGCATTCTTGTTCTAGGTGACAGCCCTACAATACATTCACTCCAGCCCAAGAGACCCTACTGGTCCATCCATTTCCCCAACAAAAAGAGTTGTATGTTAGGGAGTGAATCAGCTTTCTGGTGTGTCAGAGTTACTTATATTAGGCTGCCTACAAATTCATTAAAGCTGACTGGTTGGAGAAGGGGGTCTTCTGTATGTTCCCATACACACACCTCCTATTTAGAGGGTCATCAAGAAAGTCCCAGCTTGAAACACTGTAAACTATCAAGGCTACTACAGGTGGGAAAACATCAAGCCATTATTAGGTGTTGCCACTTTCAGAGGTCTAGCAGCTTCCTTCCCAACAGAATGGGACAGGCAGCGTCAGCAGCTCAAGCACATCCTCTTCTATCCCGTCTGTCGGACCTCAGTGATCAAAGCTAAGTTTTCATACCATGACTCACCAACACAGGCTTGTTCTAGTTCAAAATATGGCCTACACTTTTACAACAATCAAAAAACATACAGAACAAGTCAGTTTGAATGGTAAAGGACTCTGTAGGGACATCACCAGGCCTCAAATGAGGATAATGCTGGGAGACAGAGAAGAGACACTACGAAAATCCTAAACCCACTAGACAAGACCTCCTGAGTGCCAAATGCCACTGGTGGGAATGCATTCATTTCTGTAGACGACATCCACTGTGACAAACAGTTCCAAGCTGCCAATGCTGTGGAAGTGAGTGAGATCTGGTTGGAAAGCAAAAGGCACTGTATATTTAAGGGGTGGTATGGCTAATTCACATTGTTTCACCTGCTATCAGACAACCAAGCTCTTGCCCATTACTCCTACTACTACCCAGTGAGGGTCACAGGTAAATACACGGCGGTCAGTCTGCTAACCAGTACATGTGCTGGCCCAGCTTCTAAAGGTGTCACCACTGCTGTTGTCTGGTCTGTGAAAATACATTGCATGGCATATCAGAGTGGCAGTGCCCTTGCCACATGTCTTCAAGCCTTCTGCTGTTTTTGCAAGTGAAATCTGGATGCATACTGGCAGTTAACAGACACCTACTAGTGCTAGGCACTGGTGAGTGTGTGCTCCCAGACATCAGACTGGGCACAGTCACTGTATAAGCATATGCAGTGTGGCTACTAACCTGCCCGGTCTCCTTGCAAGATATATAGTGTCAGGCCACTCTCAGAAACTGTGTTCATGCCTCTTGGCCTTTTGGTATGACATTCTTTTCATCACCCTACATGTATGCCAGCTATGGCTCAATGTCTGTAAGGGTTGAAGAGGGAAGTGGCCCCCTCCAACTACCCTCTTTTCCACTGCTATGTTGCATGCCATCTATGAGGCCCACCTTTTCATATTGGTGACAACCTTCTAACACTGTAATGTTGGCAATTCCTCCTACCGCTGGCAATGACATCATGGACCACTGTATCCCACATGCTGTCCAGTAGAACACGGCTAGCAATCCATCACCCAAGTAGGCATCACCCATGGGTCTTGTGTACTTGTAGAAGGATTTCATACTTAGCAAGGATGAACTTGTCTAACCTTTGCTATACACTATCTTTGGAGGATATACGTCTACCTAAAGGCAGTAGACCATATTAGTGGGCAGGAAAAGACCAATGTCAATCACATATTGGCTTGAGTATCCAGCGCAAGACAGCACCGGAGAGAGATGGCGGAAAGATACCAGTTTGCTGGACACAGTGGTACCCCAGTGGTTAGCAAGGTGTGTAGTGGTAGGGGTGGACCTATGTTGGGATACTGCTATGGTGTGCGACACACATGGATCCTCTAGGAGATGCAGGGGATGAGGACTTCCCGCAGAGCAGGTGTGATGACTCACAGACACACATGGATGGCAAGGGAGGCAGAAATTACATGCCAGGGCTAGATGCTACCATGGTAGAGGTGCAGACCACTCAGGATGTTCACAGCTCTCCACATCAGTAATGCAGCCATACATGTGGTAGAGGCACCACTGCCTGCTACCAAACAAGGACACACAGGCATATGATTACAGTGATGTTACACAGACAAAGACAGATTTGAGAGGAAGGGAGATGATGGCAGTCTTACTGCAGTGGGTTGCTATGCCTTGGATATAGCTGTAGGTCTAAATCTTCATATCTTACACAGCCCAGGGCACAGTGGATGGGGAAGGTGTGGTAGTCCTGTTACAGGGGGGCTATTATCAATGTGCTATAAGGGTAAGTTCTACAGGTGCACAATGTATACACCCTGCATCTGCAGGTATAAGCTGCAGGCAAGCATAGGACTGAATGTTAGTGTTACCATACCTACATGTCTGTTACAAAAGGCTATTCACAGGCTAGTGCTGTTACAAAAGGCTATTCACAGGCTAATACTGTTACAAGAGGCTATCAAGAGGCTATTCTCAGGCTAGCACTCAAACAGATATAACACTGAAGCATTTCCCCTTATCACAGTACTGTAGACCACTGTGTAACTCCTCCGGGACCTATCTTGTGGAACAACTACTTGTTTTAAGCTGTTCAAATAACTCTAGTGCTGTTGCTTTCTTTCTGTGTCTTCTGATATCTAACATAGTGGACTGGCTGTAAGCAATGCTAATATACAATAGTTTGCACCATATATATGCTAATGACACTAACTTCCTTCAAAATCTAAGAACAGATACTTTAAGTACAGCAGTGACATAAGGTATAAAACACACATCCACTCACCACTTACAATGCTGTGGATACCTTTTTGTGTATGTACGTACTATATGAATCACTAGTAGCACTTGCCTGGTCTGAAAAGGAGAGCACAATCATGCTACTTCTACACAGCCTGATCTGTGAGCAGCTGCTGGGACCAAATGCAGGTCACTTCATAAACTGGATGCCTGGTACAACCTGACAGGCCAGCTCTGCATGGAAACTCCTATTCCCAGTACCAATGAGAAGTGTAGGCACTGGTATGATGAACTGTGTCACCACTGCATAAAGCTCTCCTTGTGTAACAACCAGAAGTGAGACAAGGATGCTCTGAATGGGATAGTGTTGTGCTTGCCATTTGTACTGTGTGCTGTACTGCTGTTAACCACCCTTTACTTTGGTCTTTTGAGCCCTTTTCCTAACAGAATTATTTTTTATTTGACATACTGAAAAGGCTGGCTGCAACAGGCAACTGTTTTATGTGCCTTTGTTGTTAATGGCACCTGTGTGTTACATCATTGCACTATTTGTTTTGTTGACAGGGCACATGGCTGTGCTGCAGGAAGTGCGGCCACCATTTCATGTTTCTATTTCACAGCTCATACCTATGGTAATGTAGCTGCTTCTGCTTCCCTGTATCAACACGTAATAGTAGCTTCATGACAAATTCAAACTGTAGCGCAGCATCTGACTGGAGTTTTGAGCACCATTTCAGACTTCTGGTTGGTTGCATGCAGAAGGGGAGCTGCAGCTTTGCATTGTAATGTGCATCCTGGTCACACCTGTACATGATGTGTGATGGCATGCATATCCCTCTTAATTTTCAGCACAGGCACAGATGTAGGAGAATGCTGCCAGCTTCTGCAGGACGCAGCAGAGACAAATGGCAGTGTGTGGTTGGTGGTGTCCTGACTATAGATTCTCCTCACTAACGGCACTCTTCCTTTTGTGTCTTCTTTCTGCATGTTGGAATGGTATATCTGAATTGCAGGCATATTAGTTTGCCATCTGCTGCTGAACTGACCAACGCTGCACTGGAGGTAGGTTAGAGGAATGGAAGTCCATCCTATGTAGGCAGCCATCCCCAATCACCTACACTAACTCAGCCAGAGTTGGAGCAAGTGGTGCATGACAAAACAATGGTACTTTGGGTTGATGTATATCAACTCTTCCTGTTCCAGGTATTGGATTAACTGGTCTGGCTGACCAATGCCATCAGGCCACTAGATGTGGGCGCAACCCTTGTCACCAGACACCTGGGTCCAGGAAAACTTACTTGCTGGGTTTCCGTATTTTCCCTTTGGCCAGTCATCAGCTGGTACGATGCTTGCACCCCACCTTGTCCCACAGCCATTCATCGACCTTCTGTTTGTCTATGTGCATCCCTACCTCCCCCTCTTGTGCAATCACATTCACTCTTGTTCAATGTTTGTGCCCCTGCTGCCTACTCTTAACCCTCCTTTCCTCTCCTTTCACATCATACACCTCTCCCATCTTACCTTTTCTCTCCATATACATAAAATAGGGGCTTTCCCCCACAATGTACATATGCCTTATCTTCACCAACCCTGCCTTACCCTTCTGTATTTTGCTGCATGTCCCCCTTTTACTACTTTCTGTACCTCCTCTTCCATCCTTTTCATGAAACCAGTAAGGTGTCCAGTTCACAGTCACCTGTTGACTTGTCCTTCCATCTGTTATATATATTTTTTCGTAGTGTGCAGTGGAGGCCTGCCATTGCCAGTGGCTGCTCATGCTACCTGCTACAACTCTCATGAGTTTTGCAGTGAGACAGGAGATCGCTCCCTTGATCTTCTTGTACTCTAGCTATGTTGATCTGTTTCATTTATGTTGTCTTCTTTTTACCTTGTCCAGCTCCTTAAAATGTAACATTTTTTCTCATCAAGTAATAAGTCATGATTTATTTATTCATGTCTGTTTTGCACTGCAGTGCACTTTTCTCTATGTGGTGCACGCCATCCATCACTCTGAAAATCCTGTGAATCTTGGTTAATATGTACTTCACTGCAACTCAATTCTGTGAAACGATGAAGCCAAAACTTGACCATTTTAAGTGCCTGTGTATCTGGAAGTGAGTGGAGTTGATGATGATCTGCAGAATTCATGGCAGCCAATAAACAAAACAACTGAATAACCACTAGTTGCAAACCAAACATCTAAAAAATATCACAAAGAAAATAATAATAAAAATCTCACTTTAAATGCCTATTTTTTTCTTCATCTATCATTACTGCACATTATAAATAAATTCATCTATGAAGAGCATTCCGTGGTTCTTTTGGAGCAAGACAGAACTGTCCCCTGTTGCACCATGCCAAACATGAAGCTGATATTGGCTCCATTTGCAAAATCAGCATCACTACTAAACTCTTCCTTATCAAAAGTATTGGAACTACTACAGAAATAGACATACAACATAAAAGGGCACTGCCACAGCAGGCGATGAATCATACAACTCAGATTGCACATCATACCGTTCAACCTTCAAATATTGACAACAGGAAGAAAGGCCCTTCAAAAGTTTAAGTAGGTACTATCCATCTTAAAATCTGGACATATTAGCATAAAATACAAATACCAAACAGCACAAAATGTTCCCGCTTCCAGTAAGAGCATGGGATTTTACTCAGAAACATGTTTAAAAAACAGAGTGACAAAAATGTTGGAAGAATATATGCACCTTATCAGACAGAGTAAAATCTGTAGACTTTAATAAACTGCATTGCAAAATTCTACTGCACAAGGTCATTTATTTTTGCTTCAGAAAAAGGGAGTTGTAAGATGTGTGCCCTCTTTCCTTAAATAAATGTTGTCATTCATATGTTGGTCATGTAGTGTGTATTTTTGTGTACTAGACAAATGTAAAAAAAATCACATTTGATGAGCGAAATTCCAAAAACTGTGAGAGGGGGTCTAAATAGATCTGAAAATAGGAACATTTCTCCAAAACAGGGACAGCTGAGAATTCTGCAGCATAATAAGTGGCATTCAAAGTATTTCTTCATGTCTAGGTGTAGCTGAAGTAATTTTCTGTGGTTTGAAACAACACTGGTAGCACTATGGACTAATTTTTTGTCTCCATGAAACAATACATAAATACTCCTGAACATCTACATTTGGAGTACAGAGGTTATTCTAACAGGAAATAAGACAGCCCTGCTCTTTGTTGGTTAGAACTACAGATGCCACTTCTGAAAGCAAAAAATAAAAAAAAGGTACCAGTGGTATACCACAGGACTTAGTGTCGGGTTCTCCCTCATACAATGTCTGTTTTTCAGACCTTGATGGTTACAGTTTCAGGAAGTGTTTGTCTAAGCTTGCAAATGAATGAAACTTGGATGTTGCTTTTTCTCTCTCTCTCTCTCCTCTGACTGGCGTTTGCTCAAACATGGGTTACTCTATGCTAACAACTGGTGCAAGAACAGTCTCAAACTAAACTTAAAAAAACTGTAGCATCACTTATGTTGGTTAAGCATTTCACACCATATCATAAAGTTGACACTCAGCACTACAATCAGACACTATCGTAAGGGATCGAGATACTGGTGAGAATTCCTTACATTTTAACCACCACATCCTGCTGTGGTTCAAACATACTTCTTTCTGCATCAACTAATTTCGAAAGGCATCAACTCGAATCCAGCCCCACATTGAATACAATGCCTCTTTTGACATGTACGAACCATATCAGTCAACTTGAGGAACCTCAGACACTTCCAGCTAAAAAAATATCAATAGCCACAATACCTTCAGTTAAATGGGCAGACTACTTGCCCACACCATATACTCGATTTCTTACAGACTCTTACTCCTCCATGATGATCCGTGTCTACCCTTTTGAGCCAGGAAAACCAATTCTCCTAGTCTCTCACAGAGCAAACGGCTCCTCAAATACCTAGTTAAAAGACCTAAACTTTCTCCAAAAGATACATAAGATACAGTGTGACAGACTCACACCCCAGTGTATCCTCCACCTTTGTAATACGGTTCCACTACATGTCAAGCAGAATAGCATCCATTCTGTCTCCAATGTAAACCCACACAATTGGATGAGCAGCCTCAACTTCTCCCCCGGTATACTTTGTTTTGTGCTCTTCAAGGCTTGAATAAACTCTGAATACAGTTTATCATCTACATTTGTAATGGTCTGTAGACTGAACACCTCATACTTACTTATACTAAGACCAGATGATGCCAGCAATATAACAGAGGCATGAAAGACTGAAATGAGAGTTACGTGCTTACCATAATACTGGATCTTTGTTATCCATAATCCATCCACTTCATCTTTTGGGATATTCACCATCAGGTGGATTTGTCCTGGTAAGTACAGCTACTCTAAAATGCTTCAGCTCTTTTTCTGTTCCTATGAGACATCTATTTACCCTGCTGCTCCCAGTCAAGTTTGCAGCCTAAAGCAGGAGGAACTAGGGAGGGCCAAGAAAAAAAGGTGTGGCCAGAACTGGTCTACAAAGTCTGACCAGCACGACAAATTCCAGGAGAATTTTGAGAGAGATAGAGAGTGGGTTGTTGAAGCAGATGGGTCAGGGATAATGAATGTACATTATTTTAAGTACACAATAACCATATCTTAACACTATCCAGCTGGCTCACTCCTACCAGTGTGTGATACAATTCCCAGTAACACATCTCCTGAGTGGAATCAAGACAAGATGATACTGAGGACAGAAGCTACAAAGGAGGACCTTAACCTTCAGATGACATCCAAGCTTACAAAGGTGTGCAGTGTACCCAAGGCACAGCAGCACAAATTACAACAATCAAAGATGTTTTTAAAGAAAGCAGTAGAAATTATAATGGATCCTGTATAATGTACATTTTTTGGCTGTCAAGGGCTTGCTGTTTGATTGGTTGATAAATGTAATACAATCAGAGATCCATCTGGATAAGGTAACTTTGGACACCACTGTAGAGGAATAACAAGAAGAGCTGTTTGTCCTTTGAAAGTTTTGGCATGATGCACGTAAATATGTAATTCCCTATAACATCAAGGGAGTGCAACAAATATTCTCCTTTACTGTGATACTGGGGAAAAGACTGCGAGATGAATATACTGATTTCAGGAGGATTTTGATGCAACCTTAGGGAGAAAGGAAAGGTTGATCCTAACAAACACTGTCCATGTCAAAAATTAAAATGGTGATTCAGTGGAAAGTGTGTGCAGTTAAAATTTTGTCTAAATGAGGTAGCTGCAGTTGGAAGTAAAGTGATCCAGGAAAGGTACTTCAAAACTCATTTGTCAAATGTCAAAAAGCTGGGTTCAAATGGGAAAAGGTGAGTGCCTCCAGTACAAAACTGAGATTGAGGGAGATATGAAGTCCTTGATATGAGATCTGAAAAGGAAAGCACTTTTGAGAAATGCCTTGTAAACCATGTCTGAGGCCAGTGTTTGAGAAGTGCAACCTTGACTAGAATTAGAAATGGCAGCCAGCTGTCATTTGATGGTGAAAAAACTGGAACCAGAAAAGGGTTATAAGAATAGTACAATTGATGGAACTGGAGTAGAGAAAGGCTCTCATCCCTACTGAAGTACCTAGATTTAGAAGTATCTCCACTGACTAGTGTATAGCTTGTGAGTCATACTTTCTTGCAAAGCTGAAAGTATATGGACCACCCTGAGAGGGCATGACAGATCCCTGGCCAATAGTGGGCTAGAAAAACCATGTGCTTGGGAAGAAAATTAGTTCTTGTTCAAAGATGACTCCTTGGTGCTTTTACTGTGTTATGTAGGGAATACCAGGAAGAAGAAATGAGAACTTTGACCTGTGAGACTTGACTGAACATTTTTGTCGCTGTTGTTTGTGTTCTAAAAGTCATAGAAATCTTGTAGTACAGTTGATTGGTAGTTCATGGTCAATCAACCATTTTAAAAGAAGAACAAAATCATTTTAAAGTTTATTCTGTAGGTCAGTGAAGGAAAAGGTTCAGGTAAGAAGGAAAAAAAACAACGTTATCCACATACAGGGTGAAGTTAATAAAGAGAAGGTCCTTAGCAATCTTGATATGGAGACTAAACACAGCCTAAGGAAGACGCCCTGCAGAACTCTTGCCTTTAGTGTCTCAATTTTACTGAGCCAGTTCTGTTTGTAAAACAAGAGTGAAAGAGTAGAACCAGTTTAATGTGGTTTCTCCAAAGTTTAACTGTGGTGGGGTATTTAGACGTTGTTTGCGATTTTCAACACTGGCAAACATATTCAACATTATGAAAGTACAAGAAAACCAGAAACAATTTCTGAGACAGAGAGAGAGAGTAAACTGCTTTTAAATAAATGGCATACCAGCTTGACAAATTACAACTCAAGCAGAAGGTTACCCTACACAAATGGAAACGGATGGTGTTAGCTCAGTGTGGAAACATCAGAAACATACAATAAATGTCTGGTGAAATTACAAGGAAACAGTTGTATAAGGAATGACAGAGAACAATGACTAGCAGATAAAATATGAAGCAGAATGTAGTGTTGGGAAAAACTAATGTTGATGGAAAGAACATACATAACATGATCTCATGTCAGTTAAGAACTACTAATGTTCAGTGCACGTTGATGCTGTTTGTTACAAATTTTGTGTGTTAAAAATAATCAGTATCAGCATCACCCCCCTTCTCCTATTTTGTACACAACGTCAAGATGTCAAATTAACAGTGACCATAACTGACAGCCAATGTTCACACCACTAGCTGTCTAGCCAAAAACATGCAAAAGTACCCTGTAGTAAATACCATGTAAACAATCACTCATTTTATGCCATCTTATGAAACCTACGCGTTCTCAAACTAAAATCTACTAACCGAATTACACACAATTTGAAAATAGCTGCTGTTTCATCACGTTGTGCCACCATCTCAAGCCATACACAAGAACACAATGGCCTCAAGCTTTTAGAATATGGTGTGTGTGTGTGTGTGTGTGTGTGTGTGTGAGACTCTGTTAGTGCAGGAGGGTGCTCGACTGACTTGTAAGTCCAGGTTCCAAAATCTTTGGAAGTTCAGCTTCATCGACCTACACAACTCTTAAGCCACGGACACTTTGGTAAGTTTTTCATCAAAAAGTATACAATCATGTCTCAGTTTTGTGAATGTTACTTTAGAAATCACAAAAAAACACAAAAAACGGCCAAAGTGCAAGCAAGACTCTTATTTAATGAAATACAGTGAATCGCTTTTCGTTTGTAAAATAACAAACTTCTTCAGACTAAAACAGTGTTAAACCACAACTGAACTAAGAAGGTCACTTGTGATTTAACACTGTTTTAGTCTGATGCAGTTTATTTTACAAACGAAAAGCGCTTCACTGTATTTCTTTAAATAAGAGTTTTGCTTGCACTCTGGCCATTTTTTTTGTGAATTTCTACAGTTTTTTTTTTTTCAATTCAATTTTTTTGAATGTTATTTTAGGCACCATTGCAGTACTCCCTATTAGAACAGAAGGGGTATGCTTACCTTGTCGAGGACCACCACGTTTCCTTCGGAATGCTGCTCCGGACTGCAGTGCCTCTAGTAGACTGTCCATCACGCCTGTTTCACCTTCATCTAGGCAAGAAAAAAAGCATGTAAGTACAAAAGACTTCAGCCTGCAAAGATCACTGGATTTTTTTTCCCATTAAATGCAAATATTACGGAATTTTGTCATTTACTAAGCTAGCAAATTTAGATGCCCTGAACCAGTTATTTCTGTAACCAGCAGCAATGCTTTAGAGTTGAATATATGATCAAGTTACACTCAATATGCTTTTAAATATTACACTAGTCTCGACAGCATCTTCTTACGTATTAGCTAATGAAGGAAAATACAATATTCCACCAGTTTTAAGTATACATGTTAGCAACTCATTTACACATTTTGAAATGAAACGGAGTACATTTTCTTCATCTTGTACATTTGTTCCTTATTAATCTTAATGGCTCTAACAAATTTGCCACTAATGCAAACAGATAAAATCATTTTTGACACATTTCCCATTTAAAGCAAGAAATGTATCTGAAGTTTTAAACTTCTCTTCTCAATCTAATTAGCAGTCAAGTCCTCGAATACATTTCCATGACATCATTTTATAACCTTTTCTTCAACAAAAAACAGCTTGTGCAGCAATAATACTAATAATCCATGAAGCCACACAATGACTCACAAAAGAACATCATTTTTAGCATTCTTTCCTTAAAATGGCCTGCCACCATGGACTTCAAACTGCAGTGTCTGAAAGCCATCTCTGCAAATATCTACCAGTGATTTTTTAAGGACACCCCGTGAACTTTGTTTACTGCTAGCTTCTAAACATAACAGAGAAGTCTAGTAAGATACTCAGATATTAACTGAGAACAATGTCAAGGTGTAGAGAGCCAATAAGTTTTGATAAATGAAGAGAATTCTATCGGCTCTCATCCCCTCACCAAGTCCATGGTTCAGTGAACATCATTAGCAAATATGACAAGGACTAAGTCAGTCCTAAGGCCAATTATACAGCAACATGACAAGGCCTCTTTATTCTCACTAGAGGTAAAGCACAGTTGTGTAAGTGAACTTACCACAACAGTAGATGTCTGAATGATGCAGTAGTCTTAACTATGTGGGTTATATCCTACTATGAAAATGAAAGCTGGGCAGGTAAAATTTCACAGCACCTTCCATACACACAAACTGGCAGCTTAAACTGAGCTCACTAAAAGACAAGTATGGGCGCTGAGCACTTCAGAGCGTTCCTGCCAACAGAGAGATGGAGATACAGTCCTGAAAGGACAATGCTTGGAAGAACAAAAAAATCACATTCTGGCATAAACACACCAAAGAACAAGCAAGGTAGAGAGAGGAAAGGAGTACCTATGCGGCAGTGATCATTCGAACATCTAATGTTATGGTAAGTTTACTTACACAGCTGTACTATTTTCATCACATTGACCACTGCTGCTCTAGCCTTACCTATATGGGTGGATAACCTTAACTAACTACATTTGGGAGGTAAAAGAAGAAGAGACCAAGAGCCCATGGAGAATGGTCCTTGCAAAGCCTGATCTTGACCTAGAGAAGGCATCAATCTTATGGTGTCATGTAAAAGTATGTACAGAGGACCAAGTCGCAGCTTCTAGAACACTTCTAGAATCCAACTCTTTCCAAAAAGCCACAGAAGAAGTCAAGACCCTGCCATAGTGGGCCTTGACCCTGCCTGGAATAGTTCTTTTGTGGTGAGTGTAACAAATGTAATAACCTTAGACAACCATTCGGAAATAGTCTGTTTTGACATAGGTTGTCTCTTAATTTTACCTTCACAAGAAATGAACAATTGATCTGAAGATCTGAAAGATTTAGTTCTGTCAAAATAGTACCAGAGTTATCTCTGAGAAATCCCAAGTATAGATTACCTTTTCCCCTGATTTTCGAGTTCAGGAAAGAAAACTGGGAGATAGACAGTTTGTCTTAAAGTAAACTTGTATACCACTTTGGGCATAAAAGGACTACTTCCAAAGAAATCCTGTCTCAGATGAAAATGAGATAGGGTTGGCTCACCATAACAGCTTGCAACTCAGATACCCTTCTTGCAGCGGTCACAGCAATCAATAAAATTATTTAGCAAGGTTAAGAACCTCAAGTCAGCCAGGTTAGCTTGTTTAAATGGAGCAAGTGTTAGCTTCTTGAACACAAAAGTTCCTAAGAGGGGCCACCATTTTTCTTGGAGGCCTCCTATTCAAAACCCCTTTCAAGAACATTTTGACATGAGACAGCATTATAAGAGGAGGCTCCATGGGCAGACATGTTGAAATGGCCAAGGAATTGACCTTTGTAGTGGAGTGTGACAGGACATAGGACAATAACACACACAAACATTGTAAAACCAGAGAACAACTAGCACTAAATGGGTGCTGGTTGTTGACACTAAACAGAAAACCTTCATTTAATATATGACTTTCGAGTAGCACATTTTCTTGTCTCTATTAGTACCTGCTGCATGTCCTCAGCAAACAGGTGCCTAAAAGGAATTAAGACCCGATCATCCAGGCAGTCAAGTGATGTTGACTGGTGTTGGGGTGTATCAAACACTCCTGTTTTTGTGAGAGTAGATCTAGTCTGTGAGGAAGCTTGTGGTAACTGGCCCTGGCCATTTCCAAAAGAAGGGAGAAAGTACAGTTGTGTCCCACTTACCATAACTGTAGATGCTTGAGTAGATCTTGGGACTTCTTGACATGCAGAATCCCACAACTGGCCCAATTTCCACAGCTTTAGCATCATCCCAAGCTGATGGATGTTCAATGACTGATGCCTGGATGTCAGGGTATAACAAGGGTGTCTGTCGGTGCCACCTATTGGTCTTTCTAAGCCAAGAAAAGCAGTTTGATGCCTGAGGACAGCATGACCTCCCCAGCTGTCTTGTCTTGGTTGTGAATGCGAGAGAGAAGAAAACAGGAGTATAGCTGGATGATCCAAAATAAATTATATGTAGATGCAGAAACAGATGGTCCCTACATAGTTGAGTGGTAGGAGGATGGGAATACGTACTGAGACACCGATCTACTCGAACATCTACAATTATGTTAAGTGGGACACAACTGTACTATGTTCTTCATCATCAGTATTGCAGTGCTAGTCCTTGGGAGGATTCTCAAAGCTGGCCTGAGGGTGGAGGAGATTACTGAAGGTTTAGGAAATAATGTTTTGTAGGATGATGGAGGTGAAACCTGCCCTGAGTCATAAACGCGGAAAAGGCTTTTTTTGAAGTACATTCAGAATCAAAGGTAATGGTGGAAAGGAGTACAGGAACCGTTGGTTCCATCGGAAGGAGAATGCATCCTTTTGTCAGGATTCCTCCTGTTATGCTGACACAGGACCAGACCCTCAGGATGCTGTGGAGAGTGGCAAGAGGCAAAAGAGGATTCCCACAGCATGGTAAAATCCAGGAATACTTCCCTTTTCAAGATCCATTCACTTTGGTCTAGTAAGTCACTGCTCAGGGAGTCTGCAGCAAGATTGCTGTAGCCTGGTAAGTACGATGCTATGAGACTAATCCCCAAGTCTATGGCCAACATCCAGATCTTTCTGGTAAGGATGCACAGTGGGTAAGATAAGGTTCCCCCCTGATAAAGGTTCCCCTTGTGTTTGGTACAGTGATGGCTGTGGTTACCTCTCTCCATATGCAAGGAGAAAGCAATGCTTAACAAAAGCTTAAGCTAGAAAAACATAGTTAAGGAGCAGGCCCAAATGTGGTACTTAACTTCTAGCTAAAAGTATTAACATCTTTTCATGAAGATTTAGCTATGACCAAGAACTATTTATATGCTCACCCTGAACAGACACCAGCCTGGCTAACAACAGGAAAAAACAATACTACTAAAAACAAACATGCAAGCTTCCCTAAAAACTATAGTCCAATAACTTGCCTTCCAAAGACGTATAAACTATACATTAGAACTGATGCCAACGGAGTTCATAGTCATTTAGAAGAAAACTCAATTATGGCAACAGAACAAAAGGAAAAGGAAGTCACATGGAACAAAGGATCATTTGTTGTTAAATAAAGTTATAATGAAGAACTGAATCTAAAATGGCATGGATAGACTGCAAAAAAAGATAAAAGAGTGCTTAAAATGTATAAGATACACCCTGCACTGATTGATTACATTACAGCGACCAAGAAACAGTGGCAAACCACTCTGCAGTTAAGCCATGATAATGGACAAATTATATTCCAGGGATAAAAATCCAAAGGGGGATATTCCAGGATGACTCTCTGTCACAGCTGCTCTTTTGTCCTACCCTTAACCCATTAAATTGTTTACTTAATGAATTAGGTCATGGCTACAATTTGGCTCCCAGAAAATAACAATGTGCAAAGACTTTTTCTTTTTATAGATGATTTAAAACTGTACAGTTCATCAGATGAGTAACTGAAAGCATAACTGCAAGTGGTCAGTTTTTTCAGATGATACAAGAATGTCCATTTAGTCTTGATAAATGTGCAAAACCAGCCTTTAAAGCAGAAAAGCTGCAGCACCAAGAAAACATCAGTTTGGGACATGAATGTGGTAAAAAGGAACGTGAACAAGAGACAGTGTATAAATATTTGGGAATTAATGAAGAATCAACACTGAAACATGAACAAATGCAAATAAAACTTAATATTTTAAGAGAACTTAAATTAATATTGGAAACAGTGTTGATATCTAGAAACAAAGTCCAAGCTATAAACCAATTTGCCTCTTCTTGTCGTAACTTACAGTTTTGGAGTGACTGACTGGCCCCAAAAGGTGCTGGATAGGTTGGACAAGAAAAGAAGGATGCTTGATGCTCATCAAATGAATTACAAAAATCAGTGCATACCAATACCACATATTCCCCATTCTGAGGGAGGTATGGGCCTCCTCGAAATTGATTATATGTATAGATCTACAATCGTGGGACTGCATACATATCTGCTCATCACACAAGACCCAAACAAAGTATAAGTTTTGAAACATGAGGACAGTAAGTCTAAGATGACTTCCCTGCTTAGTTTAGTAGAAGCATATCGGCATCAAGCGGGAATGGAAATCAAACCAGAAGTAGCTAAAAATTAGGCAGCAACTGAATGTGCCACAAAACAAAATAAAGTACATAAGGTGAAGGATCAGATGAGAAGGCAAGAAATGTGTAACATGCATAAATATAGTTGCAAGTATAGAAAACTCTTGGAACAACTTCATGTTGATCAGGATCAAACGCAGGAATGATTAAGGAGAGGTGAATGTAAACCAAAAGACAAAAAGGTTAATATTGGTGGCCCAAGACAGTAGACTACATACACAATGGTTTACAAAGTCCATTCAACATGTAGAAGAAATGGACAAAAATAGGTTTTGTAAAACAGAATTGGAAACAGTCGGACATCTTGTTGCTGGTTGCGACATACTAGGGGCTGTATACTGAATGGCACAATAATGTGGCAAAACTGTTGCATTGGGGATTGTGCAAACATTATAATACTGAAGTAGCTGAAAAACACTGGAAACATAAGCCATAAAGCTTTATAGAAAATGATGACGTTATATCACATGGAATCATCCACTACCAACAGTTCAAAAAACAGAAATAGTAGTCCATGAGAAGAAGACAAAAATGGAACTGATCATTGGAATTGCTACAGCCAGTGACTTGTGTCCTACGTACAGAGAGACACAGTGTCATAAAACTACCAGGATTTACAGGCAGAAAGGGCAATGTGAAAGGATACCCAGACACTTCCAATAGCAGCGGGAGTAACAGGTCTTATAAAAAAAAATAATTTACAATCGTACGTAGCTATATAACCAATATGTGTAACTCCGTACATTCTGGGTGCTGCAAAGAGGACTTCCGGCTAACATCAAAAATTGAAACAATACTAATTTCATGAACTTTAATCATACTTTGACTAAGGAATGGGTGCATTCTCGTCATGGTATTAGAAACCCAAAAGACTTGCAGAAATTAAAAAAAGCTAGAAAAACTGCTAGCATTTCCTTTAGACTGATATTCAGTTTTCTTTGTTGTGGGGACCAAATGCCTTGCACCTTCAGCGGGCCTAAGTGGGCTCCCCAAGCTACATCTGAGCTGTCTGATAGACTTGTCTGCTTCAGGCAGTGTGAAGATTGCTCCTGGGTTCATTTGTACGGTGTCCTTCCACCACATATGTTCCTTCTTGAGGCATGGGAGCAAGGAAGAAGGGTTTCTAGGGGCTGGGAGTGCTGTTCCCAGACATTTTTTAGAAACCACTGGAGTTTCCTCATATGTAGCTTTGCTACACAGACCATCAGGATACACAAAGCCATGTACCCTAACATCTTTAAGAACACTCCTGCTGAGATGAGCTGTTTTGTAAGTAGGTGGTTCAAATAATTTGTCAGGAAAACTACCTTTTCCTGAGGGAGAAATGCTTTCTTTTGGACTGAATCTATAAGGACCCCCAGAAACAGGATCCTCGTTTGGGGTTTCATTTGAGACTTCTTCATGTTTAACGTGTGGCCCATCTTTTGGGAGCAGTCTACAGAGTTCTAGAGGAGTTCCAGAGTCTCCGAGGTGGATCTTCCTTGGATGAATCAGTCTTCAACACAGGGACAGATGTGTATGTGCTCCCAACATTCTGCAGTATGCTACCAGGGCTGCAAACATTTTGCAAAAACTCTTGTGACAGTAGAGACCAAACGCTACAGGACATAAATGGAAATGGGAGCCTGAGGCTACGAATCATAAGTGTTTTCTTTGTCGGATTGTTATACAAATATGAAAGTAAGCATCTTTTAGGTCGATAGTGACCATGGAGGTGTCCTGAAAACTCATGAGTAGCAGCTTTTGAAATATAAGTATCTTGAATTTTGCTATATGCTTTGAAAGATGATCAAGGATAGGTCTCCAGGTTCCTCCTTTTCTTGGGACTAGGAAGATCCTTGCATGAAAACCTTTTCCCTCTTGACCTGGAGGAACTGGCTGTATGGACCCTTGCAGCACTAAATCATTGATAATTGGGGTAAGACGTTTTCTTACTCGTTTGGATGTCTTGGTATGTCCAGAAAGGGAGAGATTTCTCTGAAATGGACATAGTTTCCCTTTTCTACAATGCTGAGGATCCACTGATCCTTGTGATGGTCTTCCCAGTCCAGGTTAGGCAGAGTCCCTCATTGACTCTCTTCAAGAGGAATCTTGATGAGTGGATGGGAGATCGTAGGTTTACCCCGGGTATCACTTCTGTGTCACTGTTAGACAGAGGCACAGTATACTAATCTCGAAAAAGGGCATAGCAAAATTAATTTAAAATGGGTGGCGAAAGCCAAACACACTCTGACTAGGCTTATAAATGACCTAGGGCAGATAGCCTAGTATGAACCTATGAACTGGCGTAATAGGAGGGATGGTCATCTTCTCTGGCAGCACTGGATCTCTGTGGCTGTTCTATTTGCCACCTTCTGGATTGCCTTGGTCTTTTTCCACAAGAAGGCCTCCTCATGTCTTGTCTAGGTGGGAAGGGCCAAGGTTTAAAGGGCTAGTTTCGACTGTACTATTGACTTGTACCAGCTTTGCTATTTTCATGCTATTGACTTGTACCAGCTTTGCTGTTTTCGTGCTATTGACTTGCCATAGTGCCTACTTTTTTACTTGGTTTGTGGTTTTCAGCTTTTAGTTTTTGTAGTTTCGACTGTACCTTGGAATTGCAGACAAGTAGAATTCTTTAAAAGTTTTAATCTGTTTGCCATTTTCGTCTACTTTCTTGAAGAGTTGTTCAGTTGGAGATTGAAACATGAACTCTCTTGTCTAGTGGGGCATTTAATAACTCTGCTTTTATTTGTCCTGACAGTGGTGTAGTTCTCAGTCATGCATGTCTGTGGATAACTGAACCTATGGGAAGATGCTCTGCACAAAGCATCTAAGGAGTCATATCTGCACATCAAGGAGTGCCTGGCTACCTGTAGAGCTTCTCTACCTAAGTCCTGCACCTCCTTGTACAAAGTTCTATCTGACATGTAATCAAGTTTTGCTATCATTTTATCTTGAAGTGACTCCACATATTTTACCACATGGAATTGGCAGTTTAAAGCTCTCATGGTTAGGGCTGCACAGATATAAGTTTTCTTACCAAAGTTGCCCAGTAGTCTGCACTTCCTGTCATTTGATAATGGAAGCCTGGAAGGTTCTTTGAGAACCCGTTTAGTAGCTTCAGTGAAGACCACTAAGGGATCAGCTTTAGGATTTTTGCAGAGATGCTTGTGTGAGTCAAGCACTCTGTAAAATCTATCGGATTTCCTAGATGGAAGTGGTAAGGAGTCGGGGTGTAGGACTATGTCCTCAAACACATCATCTAGCATGGTGTGTACATGGAGAACAGCCAATGGTTGAAGGGAGGGGTAACCTTAATAATATCTCCCTGTAATGTGTCTGTGCCTGAGAGAACTGCTTACTTTACCAGTTAAAGGCTTCTTTCATTTTGTGTAACATGTCTCTGAAGGAAAGGTGTTCGGGTGGGGAAGCTGAAGAGTCAGTATCAGAATCTGAGTCTTGGTAGGTCTGGGGTTGTAAATGACCTGAATAAGAGAGCTGCTCTTCATCTTCATAAGATAAGTCTTCCTCCTTTTGGAAGGCTATTTCCCTTCCTTTTAGTCAGAGAAGTCTCAGAAGAAGGTTGTGAGGGTTCTCTGGATTTAATGAAAGCCATGAATTTCTGTGCTATCTTAACCAGAACCTGGACTTTGGCCTGAGACGTTGGGGCCGAGGGCAGACATGACGCCAAGATGGGAGTGTGTTTTGGTTTGGCAGGTTAACAGGCATAGACGAGGGATGTGGTCATCTGATCATAACTTCGACAGGAACATACATAACAGCATCAGACCCGAATGACATGTGAGAGGTTGTGGTAGTCGTGGGTAGGTCAGGGACTGCGGCGGGTTCCTATTGCGTTATCGAATTGCTGAAACTTCAAACCTGAAAACATCGAACACAAATGAAGAAGTTTCAGCAATTCGAATTAAAAAGCAAAACAAATCAGCTTAATAACTGTTGTAGGGGGCAAGCCCCCCTGCACCCCCCCCAAAACAATATTCCCTTTCCGCACTGTAGTGCGATTTCGGAGTTGGTATATTTAAAGAGTGGGGGGGTTGCAGCCACCCCATGTGGGAGGTGCAGGGGGCTTGCCCCCCCTGCTTACGACAGTTACTTTCTGTCCATTTTTTTTGTTCGAAATTATAAAACTTCAGACATACAAGTTCAATCTTGTGGTGTTCGAAGTTTTATACTTTCGATCCCGTAAGAGGAACCTGACTGTTGCAGCCATAAGGTTCTGGCCTAGAAGTCACCAATCTAGAGGACTGCAAAAGCACCTCACCAAGGCCATCGGCTGACTCAGAGGTAGACGCATTACCTTTTTCTGCAGTCTCTGGAAACCTACTCTTTTTATCTTTTTTCTTTTCTGGGTCAAACAGAGTGGTAAGCAGGACCTGAAGATGAAGGAGGTTGCGAAGCTACCAAATAAACCACTGACAAAGATTCCATATGAGCTGCATGTACCCTGGTCCAATGTTTAAGGGGTTTTTGTCACAAAATTTAGCACAATCAGAGCATCAAGGAAAACAAGTGAAAATCTTTATGCGGTATTTGTTTCCCACAGGATAAACTGTTACTAACTTTTTTTGAACATCCCCCACTCCTAATCTGACAGGAAACAGAGGAACTCTGGAAACATGAGCAAAAATAGATAACAGATACTTAAGATGTGTGAGTATGGCAGCTGATAGCTCTGTGTACCGGTTTAAAATGTGTATACCTTTTATCAAGATCTGTCAAATGTACAGCTGTCATTTGGTACAGTATTGGAAGCAGAAAGGCTTAGAAAGTTCAATGTCCTCATCCACAGAAATAATAGCAAGGGCTGTCAAGATATTTTATAAAGGAATTTGTGTGTCAGGAAACCTGTAAAATCTATCAGGCTTCTTGGGGGCAGGGTGGGAGTCTGGAGAAACAAGTAGAAATAAAGACATCCTATAAACCTACCATCACTGGAGGTATCGCCACTGATTTACAGGAATCCATACTATGTAATTCATAATATTTTTCTGAGATTCTGACACTTCTTTACTTTCCCGTTTGAAGTATTCTTTCATTTTAGAAAATGTATTCCCAAAATATATTTCTTTATTGGTGGAGTCTAAAGAGAGTGTGTCTTCAGTTTTAGACTCACAGGGAGTTGATGAGGATAACCGAGAGGTGCAGTCCAAACATTCAACATCAGATTTGAAAAGATCTTTGTCTTCTGAGGAACATGCAGTGTGTCTTTCACTTAAATGGAGTACAAACTACAAGAGAAAGGCTGGGCTGCTTTAAAAATGTCCAATCAAAATTATAACAGGCTTCCTGAGAAATCTTCTGCACAGAAGAGGTGGAAGGAGGGGACAAAACAGCTTTACTTTGTATGTCCTCTTTTTTGGGGTCTCTAGCCTAACAGTGTTATGAGTGGAATCCAAAGGCTAGACCCCCCACAAGAGACACTGTGACGTCCTCCTTAATCAGTACTTAGTAAATGTCTCACCCTCCTGCAGACAAAATTCTCTGTGGTTCTACCTTTCATGACATCAGGCTGATGTACGGTCAGAAAGGACATGCTAAACTTCCAGGCTTTAACAGCCACTGGAGGGGCATGCCAGAGTGACCAGGACAGCCAGACTGACAGTCCAAGGATTACAAAGATGCAGAGATGTCAGACATAGATTGCAGAAATGAGGGGGTAGTCAGAGATTCAAAAACCCTTCTGAAAGTTTTTTTTTTCCTGAGGAAGAGAGGAGGAATGGTGTCGTTATGGTCACTCATGCCAAATCTCTGAAGCACTCACTCTCAATAAAGATTTTCAGAGAACGTAACTTCCTCCTTATGGTCTTAAGAATAAAGGAAGTAAAAATCTGACAAGACCTTACTTTATGCTTTTCACTTAAACCATAAAACACAGGAGGTGTACATGTCCTTGTACGGAATCTGTCTACAGCAAGAGCATGTACCCTTCCTGATAGACATGAGAGTTGTAATACAGAAAAAGGAAAGTTCCCCAGCAGAGATTCTTAACTGCCGCAAATTGTAACTAGTAGCTTAAGCTAATCTCTGAAACTCATGCCACTATGCTGACAAAGTCTTCATAAGTGTACATACAGCAAGAAAGTTTTGATTTTTGACTTGCACGTTGTGTCTTTTCTTACACTAGCACATACTCTTATGCTATGAGTGTAAGTCCTGTACTTGAGAAAGGAGCCCAAAGTTTTGTAAACTGGACAGATATCTGATATCTTCGAAAGGACATGCCCCATATACAGTGACCATAAAAAGTTTACACACCCCTGTTAAAATGCCATTTTCTTGTGATATAAAAAATGAGACCACAATAAATAATTTCAAAACTTTTCCCACCTTTAATGTGACCTATAACCTGTACAATTCAATTGAAAAACAAACAAATCTATTAGGTCTGATTTAGGTCTGGGCTCTGCTGGGCCATTAAAGCATGATACTGCTACCACCATGTTTCACTGTGGGGATGGTGTTCTTTTGGTGATGCGAAGTGTTGTTTTTACGCCAGACGTACCTTTTGGAATTGTGGCCAGAAAGTTCAACCTTGGTCTCATCAGACCATAACACATTTTCCCACATGCTTTTGTGAGACTTGATGTATTGCTTTGCAAATTTTACTTGGGCCTGTGTAAGAAAAGGCTTAGGTTCATAGGTTCATACTAGGCTATCTGCCCAAGGGCATTTATAAGCCTAGCCCATAGTTCCTTTTTATCCACCTTTTGTTTGAAATATACAAATGCCTATCATTTTTTTTCTGTCCTCTGTCAAGCAGTGACACTGAAGTAATCCTAATATCTGCGACTCTCCATCCATTGGTCAAAGATTCCTCTTCAGAGGCCACAGCCAGCGCGAAGCCCTCACTCACCGATTTTGTTCCACAGCATACAAGTCTGGGTCTCTCAATGATCCCCTGTCCACTCCCCTCTATTCTGTTATAACGTGTCAAGGTTTAAGTCCTCCCTTGTGGTTCTGGAGGGATTCTTTGAGGATAGTGACATATTCATCAAATCTGGGTTTCATGGTGGGTGGGACATGGCTATGTCAGAGCCCTCTGAGCGAGCGTAGCGGTGAAGAGAGACTGGCTGGAGCTCTTCAGTCGGCAAAGACATATTTTGAGACCCTTTTTTTTTTTGTGATTTATTTTGGGGAGGAGGAACTTTTATCATCAGGTGTTCAGTCAGATACATTCCAGATGGCGTGTAATGGGGCAGCATATATTCATGATGAGGGTGAGTACAGGGGGACCTCTCCGATGATCTCCTTGATCTAGATTCATGATCAGATGATCGATATGAGTTTTCCTATATCTTTAGTTTCCTACTTCCTTACAAAACGAAGTGTCTAGCAGAAGGCTACTGTCCTATGATCCTGATGAATTTTTGATGACTGGTCTGTGGTCAGCCTATATAGTACTATATGAGTAGGGTTTCCTGCCTTTGGATGGAAGGGTGCATTTGGCGTTTTTTTGGCGTTTAACTTCAGGGCACCAGTTATCCGCTTCTGTGAGGCTCCCTTCTGCTTCTGGAGATATCTGTGTCGATCAGTTTTCGACTATGGCGCGACGGTTTGCAGTCATCCACCAACTTTGTCATCCAACTGCTCTGTGTGTGCTTGTGCTTCAGAAAAGTGAGACCTAACAAGAGAAGACCCAGTGGGACTGTGAGCCACTGGGACACTGAGTGTGACAGGACACCAGATGATGACCTGACTGACTGCACTGAGCAGTTGGGTTCCAGTTCTTAGCCAATCTTGTGATGTCTTGTGATGTATGGGTTTCATTCAAGCTTTTTGGGTGTGGGATGTTACCCTGAGTGGAAAGTTGGCCTTTGCCAGGTCGAGGTAGGCTGTATGGACTGCCTTTCCTGCCTTTTTGGCTCATCAATGGCCTTGGTGACTGTCTCGAGAAAAGTCAAGAGCCTTTCTGGGCAGGATCTGGCACAACCAAAGCAAACTGGATCCAAAGTTAGTCTGTTCCTCCTGTGTTATCTTTATGATTTCTTTCCATTACTTCCCATGGCTTGGCTGGCTTTGCTGTCAAGGCTTGTGTAGCTATTGGGGCTGTGGAGGCAGGGGTCGGCCTTGTGAGATGCGGGGACCACAGTGGGCCCGTCTAAGCCGCCATGCCTGTCTTGAGGTGAGGTGAATTCCGTCTTGTAACCCTACCCCATAGCCCAGACATATTGAGAATACAAGAGATTGTTGACACGTAGTACACAACCAGTATTTGCCAGAAATTCCTTCAGTGTTGCTGTAGGTCTCTTGGCAGCCTCCCTGACCAGTTTTCATCTTGTCTTTTCATCAATTTTGGAGGGGCATCCAGTTCTTTGCAACGTCACTGTTGTCCCATATTTTCTCCACTTTTTGATGATTGTCTTCACTGTGTTCCTTGGTATATCCAATGCTGTGGAAATTTGTTTGTACCTTTCTCCTGACTGATACCTTTCAACAGTGAGATCCCTTTGATGCTTTGTAAGCTCTTTGTGAACCATGGATTTTGCTGTAGCAGGCAACTGATCAAATGTTAGGAAATTCCTACTAGGACAGCTGAACTTTGTTTGGAGTTAATCACAGTCTCTTTAATTGATGGCAGGTGTGTACCCAAGAAGACTGAAGTCTGTAACTAAATCAAAAGGTGCTTCAACAAAGTATTAGTTTAAGGGTGTGCACACTTATGCAACCAGCTTATTGTACGTTTTATATTTTTCCTCCTAACAGATTTGTTTTTCAGTTGAATTGTACAGGTATAGGTCACATTAAAGGTGGGAAAAGTTTTGAAATGATTTATTGTGGTCTCTTTTTTTTATATCACAAAAACCTGGCATTTTAACAGGGGTGTGTAAACTTTTTATATCCACTGTAGTTCTGGCTACTGCAACCGTGATCTGATGAAGAACATCTGATGATTTTAAAAGCAAGCTTGAGAAAGGGTTAAAGCTGTGGATACCAATGGGCATGGTGATAAAAATGGAAAGCTGAGCTAAGACAAAACCAAGACTGCAAAGCTAAGCTACTTTAGGAAATGGATAAATGATGGTTAGTAAACTAAACAAATTCAATTGAAGATGATGAGGCCAAAGAAGCCAGAACAAAAACTTAAAAATTACTAATATAACTAGAAAATAACAGCAAGAAATAAATTAAACATCAAACCCAGAAAATTAACATGGTAGTAATTAAGTGTCCAATGGGAAAGAAATGGCAATGATGTGAGGTCACCTACTTGTAACAGGTAATGACATTTCACTAGCCGACTTCAAACCGCGCTGAATTTGGCAGGTAACTCCTAATGGCAGTTTGACAGCTACAGATATTCCATAAGCTTAAGATGCCAAATGTGAAGTCTTATGGGTTACTGTCAGACACAGACCTATAATCAAGTTTCATTTTTAAAATCCTTCCAAGATCATACGACTATTAGAAAGCATTGTGGATGTAGACATCAAGTTCACTTGACTCAAATTAAAGACCTTACAACTGCTATTTTTTTCTTTCCTGTAGTTTCACGCAAAGGTAAACTTTATTCCTTGAGCCACACCTTAACTTAGTCAAACAGTTTTTAAAGTCTCATGACCTCATACCTCCCACCTGAATGGAATATAAAATAAATCACCCTCCCACCATATTCCCTTGCCATAATCTGCTCTTATGCCAGCTGTTCCCTTACTAGCAAAGTACTATCCTAGTCATCTTCTATAACTTTATGAGTTAAGTACTACATCATAGAAGAACACTAGGCCATCAACCCAAGGGGCCTTTTTAATCGTAGCCATGCTTGCAAACAAAATCTGATAAGTACTGGTTCCTAAGAGTTTCATTAAGGTATACACACTTGGGCATAGGTGGCCGAGCATTTACAAGCTTCCTCTCTCTAATAGAGACACAGGTGGCAGACCAGGGGTATATTTACAGTCCCCCATCCGCTTATCCAAGTTTCACTTGAATAAGTGCAGGGATAAACTCTTCTAGACGTGGACGGGAAGCCTGTTTCAGAGAAGGGGAGCCTCTGAAACACATACATGTCCTTCCAGCATGTCCTACTTATGTTATAGGCAAGGTTTAGCTCACTGGAGCAGGTGTTCATAATGCTATTTGTTTTATGGATGTGCAAGAAGACTTATCAGAAGATGCCTTGTAGGCCAGGCTAAGTGGCATTTCAGCATCCTGTAGGAGACCGAGTATAAGGACAAGGCTGTGAGGCGGTTCACATAGGAATTGTTTTCCACTCCTTGTATTCCTTGCAAAGAATCTCTGAGGACACTTCAGTCAAGGTATGTTTGATGGAACATTTGGGGGATATAAGGAGATGGAACATGGATAGCCCAGTAGCCGGTCATTTTATATCTGCACATGGGGAGCGGCAAATAGTTTATTCTTTACTGTTTTAGCATGACCTAATGTCACAGATGGTGGAAATTTTAAAAGGGAACTGAATAAGTTAGAATGCAGAATGATCATTAACTATAGAACATTGTACCCTAGGGGGATGAACTTAGACAGTAATATAACTTTATAAATGATACAGCAACAATAATACATCAAACAGTTTTTAAAGTTACTGTCATTAGATGAAATAAGCACATGGATATTTACTAATAATGCAGTTTATTTTGCATAATATATGTACATAAATTAAAAAATAACATTTTTACATCACAACAGTTATATAGGGTATTGGTTAATTATCATAGAGAGATGCATAATAGTTTGTGTACTTATTATGAATTCTATGCAACTAATATTTATGTTTTTCTATTTATGATCATTTTTGCCATTACAGCTTTAAGTGTTTAAATGTTTAATTGATGGTGTTTCACTGGTTAGTTTGAAGTACCGAGTGTATAAATTGGATAGCATTTGATGGGATTAATTATTCCAAGAAGGCGAAAGGGTGATGTACTAGAATAAAGTTTTATGCTGGTTCAGACCCTGTGGTGTTCGTGGTCCCTGTGTTGCAGTTTGTTTTATGTTTATGACATTCCAGTTGTTGCCTTGGCTAGGTACATATCACGAGGACACTGTGCTCAATGTTTTATGAAAGCAGAGTATAACAAAGTGATTACATGTCTATCTGTAGATGCCCTACCCCTGCTTATACATTGTGTGATACACAGCATTAATCCAGTGTCCTCTTTCTTGACTATATCTGGCAATCACAAGTCAAGTTTCTACGATACTGGCATATGAACAGCAGCTGCCATCAAAAAGCTTGACATTCCCTTTTTATATTTCACCAATCTTGTGTGTAGACTTATTTACGCTTGTTGTGCACTTTTAGTGCCCTTGCTCTGTTTTATTTTTATGGGAGGTTAGCCAATACATCTGTCCTCCACATTGTTTAAATGGAGATAAATCAATATACATTTCCCATTTTGTTATGGACTAGCTCAAACACTGACCAGTTATATCAAACTTGTTTGAAGATTATATTTACCCACTTATCATCTAATTCACCAGGACACTTGCCTTGCTCTGCCATACTACTTCCTCAGTCAAATAAAACAGCTTCAGTAACACAGAGGGATAAAACTCTGACTGTGGCCCAAGAGACTTGAGAGTTCAGTTAGCAGCATGGGTGTTTGATGATGCTGGCAAGGCAGGATGGGGAAAACAGGACACACACTGAATCATTCCCTTGGAGTACAAGAAATGCAATTATGTATTCTAGGGGCAGGCTGCTTACTTAATTAACCTCTTCTTGTTGGTACTCTTCATAGCAAGCATACAGGACCTGGCAAGAGGAAGTAGCTGTGGTCTGCAGCACTGCCGTATGTAGCATGTTCCCTCACTCAGGCTCAGGGTTGTTATACACTACAATGCCAGGGATAAGACGAAGGGGCTGTAGTCTCCAGCACTAACGTAGGTAGAATGTTCCCTCATCCAGGGTTCGGGTTAGGTTACATACTATAATGCCAGGGATAAGACGAAGGGGCTGTAGTCTCCAGCACTGACGTAGGTAGAATGTTCCCTCATCCAGGGTTCGGGTTAGGTTACACACTGCAATGCCAGGGATGACACAAAGTACCTCCAGAACTGTCTGAACAACAGTCCCTGTAATACATCTCATACCCTACCATTCTCTGTAGATAGATAGAAGACTGACATGTCTGACTGGGGGAGGTTTGATGGCCAGCAGGAAAAGGAGGGCAAAAAAGAATACAGAAGAAAAACACCCTTTCTAACTGATGTCCTCACTTAGGGCTGTTATAACTTTAAATGTATTCAGGAATCATCTGCTGCTTGGTTCCGGCTGCAGTCCTGCAAATACTTGTCATTACTTTGGTACTACTGTTCCACAGGGTTTTGTGAAAAAAAAAAAGTTCTGCTGTAATCACTGTAACACACTACCGCATGCAAAAAAAATGTTGAAAAATATTAACCCACAATAGCAGTGAAGTCACATACACTATATGCATTATAGTTATGTATACGTTAACAAGATGGATTTCTAGCATCTGTTCCCATCTTCCAGCTTTTAGTTACCATTTATGGTTCAGTTTTGGAAAAGAAGCTAGTTACCCGCATTACTGCCATACACTCATCAATTTTACTCTTCTGCTGGCATCTGGTCAAAATAAGGTTTTAGCATCAGCCATTAACTCCTGCCTGAATGCAGAAACGAGTCATTTCTATACAAGCTGAACCAATAATTAATGGAACACCTTGCAAAGACATGGTTCTATTCTGGGAGCACAATAATAACACAACAGCTCTGTAGTTCACCAAGAGTTACTGACCTACTTGCATTAGCAGCATTAGCTTTAAGCTAAATACAACAGGCAGCAAAATTAAGCCATATTTCTGAAAATGCAATACTACAAAACACATGGAGGATTCTGAATCATTTTCCCATAAGTCCCTCACAAGCAAAAATGCACAGTACTTTCAAAGTAAGGGGTCACATCAAAACAGGAGATTAATTTAACCACTGTATTTAGGATTAGAAAATTACAAAAGTATCTAGCATGAAAAAACAAATCAGTAAATATGCCTTCTACTCCTAATCTATTTTAATAAATATACGTGTAGGCCAAATACATATTCCCCTTATAATCTAGAAAAATAATAGCCTTGCCTGAATAACTAACAATCAGATAAACCATGTGTAAAAGAAACTGTGAATAATCTTGTACAAGTACTACATTTGAAACTATGAATTAATCTCCCAAACCCTTTGTAATTATGTAGGCAGCCAGCTGTCTATGTGTGCTACGTATACTTATACACACACACATTATATAGATATTCATGTACATACATAAGTAAAGTCCACCACAGCAACATGCACTAACCCTACACCTCAACTTAAAAATAAAAATGTCCATAACACTACCACGAAACAAGACAGGCTCAGACACACCCAGGCACCAACAAATACATAAATTACTAAAACTATCCCTTATCCTAAAACACATACAATCATGCACATGCTACATCTATCCTCCTCTCTAGCCTAACTCACAAAGATTCTCACTCACACACATATACCTCCCTTACACACATTCCACTTATGTTACTATAAAGCACACATCCGATAAGATGTTCCTTCGATACAAAGCGGACATTTGAATAAAGAGCTGTTGACTAATGGAACACACAACCAAACACACTGCACTCAGGTGTGTGTGTGTCTGTGTGAATATATATATATAGATAGATAGATAGATATATGTATAGATAAACTTACAATGCCAGCAATTTCTGTTGACCATATACAGGAGGTTTACATTCTTTAGAATTTCATTTTTTTGTTGTCTAGCCTGTTGTATTAACTTTCTAAGTGAACTAAAGTAATATTTAAATTTTTTCTTGATTTTGTGCCTTTGTCCACACATCCATTTTTAAAATATTTTTATCGATTTTAATAAATACATTTTTAAACCATAACTAAACAACTATTTACAAAGGTGTCTACCAAAAAACAAACTCCAATTAAAAGAATGAAATTCTTGTTACTAACATATTTAAATCTGTTTATTTAGCAGTTCTTCAAGTTTTATCCAGATGATGTAAGATGTGGTAATTCTGGTTGTTCTCATATTGATTGTTAGAAGTTCATATTGACAAACACCGGTTGCCATATTTATAAATTCTTTCATCAGTGTTTGCTCATTCTTCCAGTTCTTAGTAATTATTTTTCTTGCTATTGTAGAAGACTCCGTGGAAGCAGGTAGTTGACTTTCTTTACAGAGGAGAGTTACAGTCTTGTGGTTATTAGTTGAGCTGGTTGATCTATAAAGGTGAACCAAGTTGAAAAGTAAGGGGTCTTTTATAGTTCAAAATACTAAATAAAGATCACCTCTCAGGAACCAGTAAGAGACTTAAAAGGACAGTTATTTTACTCTGTCTGAGATATCTAAAGTGGCTTAATACGGAGATTTTTCTAATTTGGAATCTTTGGGGTCTTTCAAGTTGTACAAGTCACATAGAGAAATACATTCCAATGAGGACACTGTATTTGACAGAGGGTCTTAGGAGTGAGGAGTAAAGGGCGACTGGGCATCCTTGGACCTAGAAGAGATGTCATGACAGATGAACTCTGAGGCAAAAAAGACTTTCTGATCATCATAACTCTGTAGGATGGTGCAAGTAATATTTCCCTGGCTACAGGCAATACATCTTACTCGGATATTCAGCTCACAAGCCAATTAGCTATCTAACAGACAATAACAATCAACAATGAGACTAGACAGCTTGCTTTGCTGCCAGTATGTCAAAGGCTTAAGGCAAGCTTGAGGTAGGCAGTATAGACAGTCTGGCCCTTGTCTAAAACTTCTGTGACCTCATAAAAAAAAATTCTAAGACTGAGTAAATATGAACAAACATGACTAGCACTTAAGAAATCCAAACTGACTGAGGTCAAAGGTCTGCAGGTCACTTACTTAGTTCAGTGTTAATGCATTCTACAGGTTTACAGATAATGGTAGTAAAAATAACTGGCCTACAGTAACTGGGTTCTACAGGTTTAATTTCTACAAGTCTTTTGGGTGTTTAATACAATTATGGGAATGGAGTAACAGTGACATAAGTGACCCCCCCAGACCTTCCTCCGCTTCGGGATCATAGAGAAACTTATTGAGTTAGACATAAACCCCTAAACAATCAGATGGATGGCAAACTCTCTCACTGACTGGGCATGTTGTCCAGAGAGGTGAGTCCACATCTGATAAGAAACCCATTACTAGTGGTGCCCCAGACAGCTCACTGTTGGACCCCACCTGTTTGGTATATACTTCTTTGAAATGAAGGCCAACATTATAGGCCTCTGGCTCACCAAGTTCGCCAACAACTGCAAGCTGGGAGCAATCAATGAATCCCCAAATGATGTTAACGTCCTACAAAATGACACGACTGGTGCCATAACCATGGTCTCAGAATAAATGTTAAAAAATGCGTAATTATACCCTCAAATATCCCTGCAAATTATAATATAGATAGTACATCCCTAAAGGTAGACCCAGTGGTGAGGGACCTAGGAACACAGACAGTAACCTAAACTTGACCACCAGGTAGCTAAAGTAGTGAGGAAATTGTTCTGTGTGGCTCAGCTTATAAATAAAGGCATGGCATCAAGATTAAAGAAAGTCATAATGCTATTGTACTCGGCCTTCATCAGGCCCATAACGGAGTACAATGCTCCCTTCTGCAAGTACCTAACCAGGCACTTACACCAACTGGAGTGGCCCCAGAGGTTTCTCACTAAAAAAAATACAAAGCGTAAGACATGTCTTATGCAGATGGACTAAAAGCCCCATCCCTTTACTCTGTCTCGTATTGTTTATTGAGAGGTGAATTATGTCTGATCTACAAGGAATCCTCTGATCCAGGCCTGATGAAAATGTTACATATTCGCAAGAAAAAATATATGAGGGTTATGTGTTCCGTGGACCTAAACCTTATCTGTGACTCTGACAGAACCTGTTGGAGAGAGAAATTCGTATCCCAAATGCTACCTTGTCTAATGAATAAACTTTCCATCTTTGTTAAACAAAGCTCGTCACTCACTGTCTTCAAACAGAATTTGGATAACTGGATGGGGAACAGTAAATTCACTCCCAGGGTACTGTCCATGTCCCTTACAGACAAAGGCAATCTGTAAAATGTCTCAGGGGTCCGAAATCCAAAGACCCACTACCCTGACACTACCCCATCTCATATCTGGGGAATTAAGATACAATACTGTCATATCCCGGGTATTATTGGCTAGGCTTGTAAAGGCTCTTGTGCCATTAGCCTAGTAATCACCTATGAACCATTCCTAAGTTAGGGTATGATTAAAGATCATGAGATTAGCACAGTTTCAGTCGATGTAAGCCAAAAGTGCTCTTTCCAGCACTCGCAGTGTGCCCAGAATTGACTCTTCCTGTGATACATGTGGAGTTACATGTACTGTAGCGTATCTAAGTATGATTGTAAATTCTCTTTTAATAAACCTTTTGCTCCAACTTAAATTCTTTTTTAATAGACCTTTTGCTCCTACAACTATGAAAACTGTCTGGGTATCTTTATTCTACTTTGCTTTTGTTTCTGCCTGCAAATCCAGGTAATTTATGACTTGATATATCTCTGTAAGTAAGACACTACTCACTGGGTGTAACAATTTTAACTATCAATACTACTTTTAGCCTTTTTTTTTTGGACTACTACATCTGATTTTCTCGCATCTGTTTTTGAACTGTTGGCAATGGGTGATCCCATGTGATATAAACATCATCAACCTTTACACTGTTTTGTGGCTCATGTTTCCAGTGCTTCTCAGCTGTTTCAATACTGTATTGTTTGCACAATCCCCAGTGCAATAGTCTTGCCACATTATTGTGCTTTCAGTCAGTATGCAGGCCCTCTGCCATAACTGTATGACACCTAGCAGCAAGATGTGCAACTGCTTCCAATTTTTTTTTAACAGAACCTGCATGTTTAATGGACTTTGTAAACCAATGTGCACGTAGTCCACTATCCAGAGTTGCCGTTATTAATCTTTCATCTTTTGGTTTCAATTCACCCCTCTTTAACCATTCCTGCTTCAAATCCTGATAGACATGAGGTTGTTCTAGAAAATCTCTGTACTCACCACAGTATTTAAGCTTTTTCACATTTCATTCCTTGTCATTTGATCCTTCTCCTTATATTCTTTCATTTGTTTTGTGGCATATTCAGCTGCTGCGTCATTTCTGTTCAGTTCTGGCTTGATTTCCATTCCTGCTTGACACCGAAATGCTTCTGCTAAACTAAGCAGAGAAATCACCTTAGACTTCTCCTCTTCATGTTTTAAAGTTTTCACTATGTTTGGGTCCAGTGAGGTCAGCAAATACATAAGCAGTCCCACGTGTCTATACATGTAATCCATTTCAAGGAGGCCCATACCAGTTTCAAAATGAGGAATATGTAATCTTGGTATACACAGACTTTTTATGTATTATTTGATGAGCATGAGGAAATTTTTCTTGTTTTCTTATCCAGCTGATCCAGTACCTTTTGGGGTCAGTCAATCATACCAAAACTGTAAGTCAGAACAGGAAGAGTAAACTGGTTTACAGCTTGGATTTAATTCCTAGATGTGAATTTTAGTTTTCAGTTTTAGTCTTCTGAAGTATTCCTTACTGAGCCTTATTACCATTTGTTCGTCTAACTGCTGATCCTTCATCAATTCCCAAATATTTATACACTTCCTCTAGCTCAAGTTCCTTTACATTACATTCCTGTCCCAGACTTCCTAGTGCTACAGATTTCCTGCTTTGTAAGTTACTTTTGCACATTTATCAAGACCAAATTAAACGATTAGACCCATCTGAGAAAGTTTTAACCACTTGCAGTTGTGCTTTCAAATCCTCAAATGATGAATATTACAGCTTTAAGTCATCTGCAAAAAGCAGATGAGAAGTCCTTGAACAAGGTTGTTTTCTGGGAGCTAAACTGCAACCATGGCCTAAATCTGTTAATTAAAATACTTAATGGGTTAAGGGCAAGACAAAATAGTGGTTACAGAGTATCCCCCCCTTTGAATTTTTATCCCTGGGATAACAATTTGCCCTTTGTCATTGCTTAAATATGAAGTGGTTGCTGTAATGTAATTGATCGATGTAGGGTATATCTTTTACATCTGTAAACATTCTTTTACCCAATAATGGGGGATGCTGTCAAATGCTTTTTTGTACTCTATCCATGCCATACTTAGATTTTACCCCTATGATTACTAATAAACGATCCTTTGTTCCATATGACTTTCTTTTGTTACTCTTTTATTCTATTGCCATAAATGTGTTTTTCTAAATGACTATAAAATCCATCAATTACAGTATATAGTTTGTATATCATCGGAAAAGCAAATTATTGGCCTACAGTTGTTAGGATGGCTTACAGATTCACTGCCAATGGAGAAACAAAGATTGCACAGATTCAGGAGATGTTGAGCTGTGAGTTATTTGCGTTACATGACACTTGCAAGCACACAGTCTGAAATACTATTTCTAACTCTGGAAAGAGACAAAGCCATTTGCTCAAGGGTGATAACATGGAACACTTGGGTGGGAATTGGCTTGTGTGTGGGAGGCAAGAAGTTGGAGCTACATTGATCAGCAAGGATATTAGCTACAGTTTCTTATCTGGAGTGGCAGACACCACTGAAGAGAAGACTGGAACAGAGCTGAATGATATGGTGCTTGCTAATATAACTGAAGAGGGCTTCAACGATGTCCTTTGTATTAGAAGCAATTCCAAATTGATAACTGACTTTACACACTCTAATTAGATGCCGAGGGTCTTGCTTAATATTTTTAAGTTGCTTTTATAGTGTGGGAGATATATATATATATATATATATATATATATATATATATATATATATATATATATATATATTTTATTTTTTTTTTATAGAGCAGTGAGCTTTTTCTTTTAAATTTGATTTATACAGGTACTCCACAATACTGGCTTATTTCTGAATTTGTTACTGCTCTGGAGGTCACTGGGAACAGCTTGTTCTTGTAAATCTATAAGGGAGAAAAAAATGTAGTTGTGTAGGAACCTTCAATAACTGTGAGATGGTCAAGTATGGCATTCCTCAAAAAAGCATGGTGGCCTCCTGAGGGGTAGCAGCAAAGCTGCTTTAATACAAACAAGAATAATTAGTTATACCCTCAGTTGGGGTACTTATCTGTAATCTGGAAGCCATGCTACACTACTCCAACATTCAACAAAAGGATGAACCCCTCTGAGGGATATGTAGAAGCAAGGGTTGCACCATGAATTGGTTTATTCAGCAGAATATGCCCACCTATACTCGTACCCGACAGCAGTAAGCATTAATAAGTTGGATTAAGAAAAGTCATAAAATGCTGAACATTTTTATTGGTGAGTGTTGTACTGAAGGTGAAGGTAACAGCTATGCGAACATATTTTAAAAGGGAAGCAGAGACAAACAGGATGTAACAAAAAGGGTTGCAGTTTCTAAGGACAGGGACAATTTACAATATGAAGCTGGTATTCACAAACTCAATGAATCTCTGGGTACATTTATCAGAGGTTGTACAAGTCTGCTAGACAATTACAGTCTTCTATAAAAATGGTATTAAGGTTGATATGCAGCTTACTGAGTTAATCTAAGTAATCAATGGGCTTTGTAAGGGACGTGGAACGGGACCTACACTTTAGCAATCCTGTTTTTATTGGTTTTAATTCACTCTGAGTATTTTTTTTTTGTTTAATTTTTAACCTCCCACTTTCCCCTGGACTTGCCCAGTAGCTCCTTTTTCCTGTGCTGATTCCTTCCTCCATGGGTGACAGTCAAACACTCTGTGGACTGGGCAAAAGCTCTACAGCCCATTTGTTGCCATCAAATAAGTGATTATGAGAAGGTAGATTACAAAAAGTACAACTGCTCTGGTTAAGACAGAGTAACAAGACAGAGCTCTTGCCAGGGCACAGTAAAACAAAGACTGCTAAGATATATTAAAGGAAATATGCTTAGAACACCCAACAGAAAGCAACATCAGTTGTTTCATGACATGGGAAGGCAATACAATGGCAGTTTTATTGCACATCAGAGCTAAACTATGTGCATAAATATTATAATGCAACATCTTAAGATATAAGCTTGTATTGATGCAGACTTGGCAGCAAGACAGAGTGCGTAGTATGGGAAAGGCATGTATTCATTTTAAGTCTAGTATCTTAGGCTTTTATTTTAATTCATCCAACAATACTTGCATTTGTTTTATCATACACTGCATTTGTTCTATCACACACTGCATTTGTTCTATCATACACTGCATTTGTTCTATCATACACTGCATTTGTTCTATCATACACTGCATTTGTTCTATCATACACTTCATTTGTTTTACCGTGTGTAACTGGTGTTTTGTTATAAACCACCTTTAATAAAAACTGAAGCTAAACTTGACATAGGGCCTTCAGAAGCAAGAATGTGAAGGAAGGCATGACTATTATCAGTGCCAGAAAGGGTTTATGGATGCTGCACTGTTACTATGTACAGTTATAAAAACAAGTTTTATTTTTATTTATTTACTTAACATTCATTTACTGGGAAAGTCCGACTTGGAATAAAGCCAATTTTCAGTAGACGTCTGGGGAGAAACACTCCAAACACGTCTTTGTAACGTGGGAGGAAACCAGAGCACCCGGAGGAAACCCACACGGACACAGGGAGGACAAGTAGACTCCACAGAAGGCAACCTAGCCGAGAATCGAACCAGAGAACATCTTGCTGGGAGGCAACAACGCAACTGCTGCACCACTGTGCCGTCCACTTTCATGAGTAAAATGTTAACCACATGGCCTACTGTTAAGAACTGAAATCAGTTCACACTTCTGTTGTGATTTAATTGCCTCAACCTCCATGGCCATTCCAAGTCCACCACGTACAGTGCTCCACAAGAGTTAAACATGCATCGCATCATTTACAAGATACAGTGTCACAATGCTTTGCCGATATAGCATTCCTACTATTTTACATCACAATACTTTCCACACCACTTGCACTGGTGCAAGTCCCAAAAAAATATGGAATACTTTAACAAAATCAGAACTTCTACTATGCCTTATGAAATAGCAAGCCACATCTACTATTTCTTGTTTTCTTAATACAGGCAAGGGCATGTAAAAAGAACAGCAATGGCTTTGGTAGACTGCAGAAGAGGTAAAAAGTGGCTTTCAGAGGCAGGATACTGCAAAATTGGAGCCACAGCTAGCTTATCTCATCTGCTGCCGGTCTCTGACCTGGCCCCCTTCCAGGAAAAAGTTCCTTTACCTGAGCTCATGACAAAAGAAAATGTCTCCTGCTTGAAAATGCAGCAAACCACTTTCTACAGAAATACCAAACAGCTTGCTCCAGTTACAATATCATCCACAAAATGCTTCAGTGACTCAGTCCTGATCGCAATTTAAGCAACAAAATTCATTTCTGAATGTTAGCACTGCAATAAAACCCCATCGTCTACACAACCAACATCTTGTGTCTAGGGTGGCTGCCCACATCACCCCACCTTCAACTATGTTTCTGTCAATTGCGAAGGCAGCTACTACTTCAGAGAAACAAAGGGGTAAGGCATTGGTGACAGGGAGTATGAGAATGACTGCCTTTCCTTAGTGGGATACTGTACGAATAGTAGAACTAGTGACCAATTCCCCATGTTAATACCCTGTGTGGTAACCACAGAAAGCAAACAAGTGAAAACGTTGGGGACAAGACATGAAAGATATATACACAAAGATAAAACGAAAATGGAACAATGAAAACAGATAAAGGCCAAGGCATGTTCTCTGACTGTCTTATGGGTTTCTATGTTACTCCAAGCTTTGATGTCTTATAAATGACAACAAAGTGACCTGGTTACAGTACTGTGGACAGTTCAGATTTGTTACATGGTGAATTTTAGGGAAAAAGAAGCAGAGGCCTGGAGGACTTCTAGTCAAGAGAAGGATAAACAGAAATAAATTAATGAGCAATCAGTGTCAGTACTTGGACTTTGCCAAAGTGCAACAGAAAAAAAGCAATGCCTCTCTATCACAGCATCTTAAAAAAAAAAAAAAAAGACTAACTAATCAGACTGCGCTAACAGAATGAAAATGATGGGCAACAGGGCAATGTAAAGGTTTAAAGAAAGGGAAAGGAGACATTATACCAAGATAAATTAATGGAAATTGAAGGAGTTTTACTTGGTGAGGTAAATGAAGGACGACTTAATAAATCAGCTGAAACTAACTAAGAGGCTTAGATGAGGGTAGATACAAGGCAGCATTATAAAGGCACTCTTAGCAGATTGCAGTGTTTCCTCCTTACAGAATTATCAGAAAAGCAGCTTTTTCCAAACGTAAACTGCTTTGCTAGATTAGGAAACATGTATAGCACTGAAAAGTTCCAAAGAGGATAGAATGTGTTTACGGAATAAGTGTACATATGCAGACTCATTATTACAACAGAAAGAATAACTTGTCAGGAAAAGCATATGATTCTGCAAATATAGGTCAGAGCTAATGTCAGTACATGGCCAGCCAGCATAGACTCTTGGGCTACAGGTTACTTTGCAATCAGAGAAATTAACAGTAAGTGAAAACACATAGCTTTACGACTGCAGTCCCCATCTGCTTCCTCATGTAATCCGGCTTTCTGACATGAGATCAGATCAGTGTATCCTCTCAATTCTGGACAGCATCCTGCAGCATTTCCCTTTGAAGAACACAGGCCTCCCAGTATTTCCTGCATGAACTCATCACAGTCACAAGGATTTGCTTTCAGCATAAAATGCAGGAAGAAAGATACAATTTAAACACATTTCTTGGCCAAGTGCTCGTCAAGTTGTTTTAATACACCAGAAGTTTCTACTCTTTCCTATAAATATTACCCCAGCTTTGAGTACAAAAGCATTTTTGTTTATAAAGGGCCTTTCCTTCTAAACTATTCCTATGGCCTTCTCACACCATTTATGGTGTTACTACTTTACTTCATGCGAGATGCTCACTGACCAATGCACTTTGCTCTGAGGAGAGTTTTAAGGCCATCTTTCAAATGCAGTCTCATCCTAACAGCATGTTACAAGTATACTGTGCAAGAGATCCCACTCTACTTACTGTAAACACACATTTCAATATTTAATAAAGTATAGACGATTAAGTGACCGAGAATTATTTTTAGCTCATGTGTAGCACTATTATGATAACAGTAATGTTAGGGATAGAAGCCCTTAAAAACCCTGGCATGTCTTGGGGCTCAACATCTACAAAGACAGGAAATCATTCTGACTTCATCCCCCCATACCTGTTTGTTAAATAGTATTAATTCAGATCAACCACAAAAATTATCTTGTATAGTGCATCTTGTGTTCTGTAAATGACTTTAAAGAGACTGCTATATAATGAAGGTTTACTGTACACTTCTAGTTCTTACTTGTGATAGCAACCAAAATAAATGTGCCCTCATTTGCTGTATACTGGAAGTGACTTGACATGTAACCATGGTGTAAACTGAACACTGTATTCAATAAGCACTCTATCCCAAGCACACTATGGTGTTATCCTAACAAATCTGTTTAGTCTACACATATATTTATGTTGGATTAAAATATAGCGATGAATCTGACAATGTACAATGTACACCACCTGTTTTATAGTTAAATGGTTAATCTTTCAGGGTATATTAGTACCCTGTAGCTGAGAAAGGTCAGACGAGTCAAACCCCTCATTAGGTTAGCAAAAATTTACTGAAGGCACAACAACACTACAAAGGTAAAATAATCATTAGCTGTTGTTGGCATGTGTTACTGTTACATAATGCATTTGCTATTAAAAAAAAACAGTTTAATTTAACAGCTCCTTTCATTGTCACTGTATGCCACCTTTTTTGTTTTTAATCTGTACAGAATGTTGTTGCTTCAGCTACAGTTTAAATAAATCTTCAGTGTGACAGTATTAACTTACGGGGCTACCTGAAAGAGAGGGCTGTAGCTGATGGAGTAGACAGTTTCTATTTCCTGGTACTTTGCTGCTGAATAATAAAACACTATAAACACTAAGCCAGGTCACTGCACAAATTGAACTACACAGGCGCAAAGCACCTACTATCAGGCTCATGCCATTTTTCTCTTTCCAGGATGGACAGAGTTAACACCACTCCAAGACAAGTACTTTATGTCCTGGTTACTAAGGTAACAGCTCAGGATAAAAAAATAAATCTATGAGATCAAATTAGCACATCTGTCGTCTTGTTTTATTTTATGAGGCCACAATCTGTCTGTCTGTCTACACTACCATCTCCTGGCCAAAGGCTGCACCTGCTGCAGACCTACATTTTTTCCTACAACGTTTTTGTTTAACTAAAGTTCTCTTGCTTACGTCAAATGTTTAACAGAAGAAATCAAGCATAAGGCAAATTGTTTCTGTAGCACTAGTCTTGCTCAAAAATATATTCTCAATTCAAAGGATTCATCCAAGCAGTGCAAACTGCATTTACATACAACAAAAATCAGAACCTTTTTCTAATTTATTCTCCGAACAGAACTTTCCAAGGATGGTAACTTATGTAACAGGTCACTGTGAAACTGCACATAAGCTGAGGCCAAGATATGGCATACATTGGATATAAAACGTGTACACACCCCTCTTAAAATGCCAGGATTTTGTGATATAAAAAAATGAGACCACAATAAATCATTTCAAAACTTTTCCCACCTATAATGTGACCTATAACATGTACAATTCAACTGAAAAACAAACCTGTTAAGGGAAAAAATATAAAAAAGTACAATAATCTGGGTGCATAAATGTGCACACCATTAAACTAATACTTTGCTGAAGCACCTTTTTGATTTAATTACAGCATTCAGTCTTCTTGGGTAGGAGTCTATCAGCATGGCACATCTTGACTTGGCAATATTTGCCCACTCTTCCTTGCAAAAGTGCTCCAAATATGTCATATTGCGAGGGCATCTCTTGTGCACAGCCCATTTCAGGTCACCCTACATATTTTCTATTGGATTTATGGTCTGGTCTCTGGCTGGGCCATTCCAAAACTTTAATTTTCATCTGGTGAAGCCATTTTTTGTTGACTTGGTCATTATCATGTTGAAAGGTGAACTTCCTCTTCAGTTTTCTAGCAGACGCCTGAAGGTTTTGGGCCAAAAGTGACTCGTATTTGGAACTGTTCATAATTTCCTCCACCTTCACTAAAGCCCCAGTTCCAGCTGAAGAAAAGCAACCCCCAAAGCATGATACTGCCACCACCATGCTTCACCGTGGGGATGGTGTTTGGTGATGCAAAGTGTTGTTTTTGCGCCAAACGAACCTTTTGGAATTGTGGCCAAAAAGTTTAACCTAGGTCTTATCAGACCATAACACATTTTCCCACATGCTTTTGGGAGACGATGTATTGGTTTTGCAAATTTTAGCCGGGCCTGGATGTTTTTCTGTGTAATAAAAGGCTTCCATCTGGCAATCCTACCCCATAGTCAATACATATGGAGAATACAGGAGAGTATTGTTACATGTAGTACACAACCGGTACTTGCCAGAAATTCTTGCAGCTCCTTCAGTGTTGCTGTAGGTCTCTTGGCAGCCTCCCTGACCAGTTTTCGTCGTCTTTTCATCAATTTTGGAGGGACGTCCAGTTCTTTGCAACATCACTGCTATCCCATATTTTCTCCACTTTTTGATGACTGTCTTCACTGTGTTCCATGGTATATTCAATGCTGTGGAAATTTTTTTGTACCCTTCTCCTGACTGATACCTTTCAACAATGAGATCCCTTTGATGCTTTGTAAGCTCTTTGCGAACCGCGGCTTTTGCTGTAGCAGGCAACTGAGTAAATATCAGGAAAATCCTACTAGGACAGCTGAACTTTATTTGAGGTTAATCAGAGTCTCTAATTGATGGCAGGTGTGTACCCAAGAAGACTGAATACTGTAACTAAATCAAAAGGTACTTCAACAAAGTATTAGTTTAAGGGTGTGCACACTTATGCAACCAGCTTTTTGTATGTTTTTTTATTTTTAATATTTTCCCCCTAACAGATTTCTTTGTTTTTCAATTGAATTGTACAGGTTATAGGTCACATTAAAGATGGGAAAAGTTTTGAAATTATTTACTGTGGTCTCATTTTGTTTTACATAAATAATCTTAATCTGAAACTGGGAAAAATGTTCAAAATAATTCACTCATTATGCAGCTCCAGTGGAGGAGAGGGATAAAGCTCAAATTATGTCCCAGCTGACCCATGCTTTGGGCAACACACAGAGCAGCTTGGAGGGCTAAGTGTGCTTGTCTTGGGTGAGAGGATCTGCTCGTTGATGACACCCCCTAAGATGAGGCATGGTCCACAAAGGGGTGCTGACCTTGGATGTGGTTAATGAACTAGGGGAAGGGAAATGTGTAAGGTATATTAAAGAAACCTCTTCTATGAAAGTGAGGACGGCTGACACCCTTGGGATCCACAACTGGCTCCAGCAATTGCGCAGCAAATCTGGGGTGTAGGAGATTAGCTGATACACCCAGTGTGGACAAGGGACACTGAGGGTTGGGCTGGTTAAAATGATGCACAAAGGGGGATGAAAAAAATCTGAAAATGTATTCATTCAGCATCTTCTTTTCTTTAATAACTCCAGCACTGTTTTCGACGCAAACCATGTCATACAGCTAGGGTTAAAACTTGACCATAAAAGTACAAATATTTCTTAAGAAATCTCTCTGCCCTGTTAAACCTGATGATAGATTTTAGGGAATTTTATAGGTTCATAGGTTGGTACTGGGCTATCTGCCCGAAGGCATATATTAGCCCAGCCACATTGTGTGGTATTAACCGCCCCTTTAGTAGTTCCCTAGACCCTTGTACTAGCAGCTAGTACCCTTGGCCCCTATCTAGTAGTGCTGCTGGTGTGATCCCCGGTGTGAACTTTCTGTTACCCATCCACTCATCAAGGTTCCTCTTGAAGAGTGATAGTGAGGGGCTCTGTCTTATGTAGATCAGGACCCGATTCCGTAGTAAGGGAAGTCTCTGCGAAGGGAATCTATCCCTCCAGCATGTTCTATTCATTGTTGTGTTGAGGTTTTATATCCCTAAAGCGTGTAGCTCGAGTAGATTTGGTTTTGCTAAGATGGAGCATGTTCAACAATTCTGGGTTGGACATGGCTCTGTACACGTTAGACAGAGATCGCCTCTGAGAAAGCAATATGCAACAGAGAACAGTCTTAGCTTTTTCAATCGTGCTGCATAGGGCAACTGTTTGAGGCCAGTAATCCTCTTGGTTAGGTACCTTTGTGGTCTCTCCAGCTGCTGGAGATGTCTAGCCAGGTACATTCCAATTGGTGCATTGTACTCAATAATGGGTCTGATGAGGGAAGAGTAGAGGGGCACCATCACATCCTTAGATCTTGATGTGAACCCTTTCGTGATCAGATGGGTCACATAGAAGGATTTTCTAACCACTTTGGCAACATGGTTATCAAAGGAAAGCTGACTATCTACTTGGGTCCCTAGATAACTTATTTCTTCTTCAGATTTCAGGGGATTACTTCCTATGTTGTAGTTTGCAGGTACTCTTTTTCCAAAGGGGATTACTATGCAATTTTTTGCATTTAGCTTGAGACCATGGCTTTGACACCATGCATCAGTCTCATTTAGGCCCTTCTGGAGGATCTCCATGTCGGCCGGAGACTCTATTATAGCACCCAGTTTGCAGTCGTCCGCAAACTTAGTCAGCCACAGCCCTTCCGTGCTTGCCTGTACTTCTGAGAAGTATATGCCAAACAGGAGGGGCCCAGGACAGAGCCCTGAGGCACACCACACGTTACTGGTCTGGATTCGGACATAGATCCCGCTACTCTTACTTTATGGGATCTGTCTGAGAACCAGTTTGCGATCCATCTTGTGACATAAGGGTTTATGCCCAGGCTGGTGAGCTTATCAATAATACCTGAATGGTGTCAAATGCTTTATCAAGGTCAAGGTAAGCCGCGTGTACCTCCTTTCCCTTATCTATAGCCTGAGTAACTGTCTCAAAGAAATCCACCAGGTTCAGGAGGCATGATCTGCCCTTGACGAAGCCAAACTGTGTGGGGTCCAGCGACTGGAGGTTCCCAATCTCTCCATTTATGAGTTCCATAATGATTCGATCAGATTGGTCAGGCTTATTGGTCGGTAGTTCCCAGGGTCAGTTGTGGCCCCACCCTTGTGTGGCGGGACCACTATTGCCGTGCGCCATTCTATGGGCACATATCCTGTGGAGAGGGTGAGACTGAACAGGGTATTAAGATGTGGGGTTAATTCCTTTTGGAGCTCGCGTATGACACAGCCTGGGACACCATCTGGTCCCCATGGAGGCAGTGTTTTTAGCTTTAGATAGAGCCTTGTTAACAAACGTATCAGTAATAATTGGACTTACACAATCCCCTAGAATGGTAATAGGCTCTGTAGGTGGTGGTGGGCGGGGGGAATTTGCACTGAACCTGTCAGCCAAGATGTTGGCAATGTCAGAAGGGTCAGTGTATTTTGTTCCATTTTGTACTAATTCAGAACAGACCTGAGGGTTGCCATTTAGGTTTTTGACCTAGCCATAGAAGGCCTTATGGTTATCCTTGGCAACTTTCTTTTCAAAATTAGCTTTAGTTGACTTGATGAGAGCCCTCAATTTCTTACTAATGCTGATCAGGGATGATTTTTCTACTTGAGATTTGGCCTTTTTTTGTATAAGTCTCCTCCTTTTTTTGTAAAGTTTGCTTATGGCCAGGGTCCACCAGACTACTTTCTTCTTGCTTGAGGAAGGAGTCTTGGTTTTATTTGGGATAGCACGGTCCATGTAATCCTGAAGATGCATATAGAGTGCTTTGGTGTAGGATTCCGCATCCTGGATATCATTATGTTTAACACCAGCATCGTCAGAGCCTAACTCTACCAGTAACTTCCCCACTACTGAACTAAACTCTCATCCAGTGCTAAAGAGCTGTCAGACAGTTGCACAAACTGGTTAACTTTATCATAGTAGTACCTACTTAGGAAGCTACAAAACATTCAACCTGTTGGGATAGAAAGGCCAGAGTAGTATGCCAAATTGAAGCCCGTGCAGGGGGTCAATCACATGAAAATCACATATAACAATTTCTGCTAAAAAGGCATCCCTCATATTGCAGTAAGACCCAAGGCACCAAGCACAGTTTTAAACTAAATCAGTTGTAAAACTCCATTTCAGTGGTACTGGTCAGCAGTTGTAAAACCCATTTCAGTGGTACTGGTCAGCAGTTGTATAACCCATTTCAGCAGTACTGGTCAGGATCTTGATGCTCCTATAACCTCATCAGTAATGCTTTTTAAGAGTAAAACTTGCCCTCTGTGATTATCTGTCTTCATAGTTGGAGAAACTTGTTGGCAGGGATGTTTTTTTTAAAGTCAACAAAAACAAAATCTTCCAGGGCACAGTATTCTTTTGTGGGTGAAGCTGAGGTTATTACTTTGATAAAAACATGTACATATAGAACTTCTCTCCAAGCTTATATTAAACCTGGTCTGCAGAGTTGAAAAATGCAAGTCAATCACGGTCAAACCTTACACGGGGGAAAGAAAAAGTTATGTACTCACCATAACGTTCCATGTTGGTAGTCCATCTTACCCTTCATTTTTACATATGGGGTCGGAGCCGATCCTCGGCTCCAACTCGGCCGATTTCAAACTCGAAGACTTCTGGTTGGCTCGTGGCTAAGCAGGTATCCCATGGTGCACCAGTGCAATCCCCAGATCTTGTTTGTTGCTCGCTAGAAACAGAAAAACCCGTAACCAACCAAACCAATACTAAAGGGTCACCAACCAATAGAATCAAATTACTACATCCAGAACTTCCGGGATGGGGGCAGGAGGGCGGGTTGGTAAAAATGAAGGGTGAGATGGACTACCAACATGGAACGTTATGGTGAGTACATAACTTCTTTATGTTAGGTAGTCCAATCTCACCTTCATTTTTACATATGGGACAGCATCCCGAGCACTTTATTCTTGGGTGGCTCATTGGAAAATACTCCTGAGCACTGTGGAGCCAAAAGATGCTCTACCCCTGGATGCCACATCCAACTTATAATGAGTAATAAAGGTGTACAGGTTATAGGTCACATTAAAGATGGGAAAAGTTTTGAAATTATTTACTGTGGTCTCATTTTGTTTTATATAAATAATCTTACTCTGAAACTGGGAAAAATGTTCAAAATAATTCACTCATTATGCAGCTCCAGTGGAGGAGAGGGATAAAGCTCAAATTATGTCCCAGCTGACCCATGCTTTGGGCAACACACAGAGCAGCTTGGAGGGCTAAGTGTGCTCGTCTTGGGTGAGAGGATCTGCTGCACAGATATGATCAAGTGGTACCCTGGCTTGAAAGGCTGCAGAGGTAGACAGAGACCTGGTAGAGTGAGCCTTGATCCTATGGGGTAAAGGTCTGCCCTCTGAATTGTAGATGAAAGCTATGCAAATAGAAATCCAATTAGACAATGTCACTTTAGAAACTGGTAAGCCCAATCTGGAGTTGGAAAAAGAAATGAATAACTGGTCTGACTTCTGAAATTCTTTGGTATGTTGCAAATAAAAACGTAGCTGTCTATGAACGTCCAGCTGGTGGAAACGATATTCAGCTGCATTACAGTGATTGGGAAAGAAAACTGGAAGCTCAATGGAATAATTTAAGGTGGCAGTAGGACAAACTTTGGGAACAAACAAAGGATTGGTACGTAACGATACCCTGTCCTTATGAAAGATTAAATAAGGTGGCTTAATAGACAGGGTTTGTAGCTCAGATACACGTCTGGCTGAAGTAATAGCTACTAAAAACACAGTCTTCCAAGACAAATATTTTAAAGAAGAAAAATGAGAAGGTTCAAAGGTAGGGGAAGTCAATTTGGACAACACAAAATTTAAGTCCCAAGAAGCCACAGGTTCTTGTAATGGTGGTCTCAGTAAAGGGGTTCCTCTCAAGAAAGTCTTGCACAGCTTATGAGACATAAGGCTTGCATTTGGAGATCCTAAATAAAAATGAGAGATTGCCGCCAATTGTACTTTGATGGTGGCCGCGGCAAATCTCTGCTGAAAGAGCTCCGAAAGGAATTTCAGAATCACGGGAATGGAAGCGGTGTAAAGATTTATGTTCATTTTCTGTGCCCAAATAGAAAACCTTTTCCATTTACTGTCATACAGCCTTCTTGTTGAGGGTTTATGCGAGGATAAGAGAATATGTGACACTGATGAAGAAACAACATGAAGCCTGACTAGAGATGGAACTGGAGCAGCCATGCTGTCAATTTGAGGGTGGGGAGAGCGGGATGTAACGAACCCAACATGTGGGTCAATAGATCTGGAACTGGGTCCAGAATCCAGGGATCGAACAGGAGTAGAGGCTCAAGGAAGGGGAACCAGACCCGACGAGGCCAGTAAGGAGCAATGAGGATCAAATTGCTTCCCAGCCAACTGGCTTTCTGAATCACTTTGGGGATGAGAGGGAATGGAGGAAAGGCATTTAGAAATCCCATGGGCCAATCGTGGACCAGAGCGTCTCTGGGTGTTTCCCCCCAGAGGGGGAATTAGGGAAAAATAACTGCTGCACTTGGCATTGACTGGGCTGGCAAAAAGGTCGCAGCAAGGCTGTCCCCATCTCCGGAAAATCTGTTCCACTATTTCCCGTTTCAGAGACCACTCGTGAGGCAGTAAAATTGCCTGGCTTAGCTTGTCGGCTATCACGTTGGTTGTCCCTGGAATGTGCGTTGCCATCAGAAAGTGCTGGGAAGAAATCACACATTCCCAAACTCGCATGGCCTCTCGACAGAGTGGTTAAGATCTGGTACCGCCCTGTTTGTTGATATACCACACAACCGACATGTTGTCCGACTGTATCGCAATCGTGCCTGGAGGAAGAAGGTCCTGAATTGCTTGCAATGCCAGAAGCACCGCCCTCATCTCCATAACACTGATATGCAGATGAGCCTCGTGTTCTTGCCATGTGCCGTGGACAGTCCTGCCAAGATAGTGACCCCCCCACCCGACCTGGGAGACATCTGTGGTCATAGTGGCAATGGGTTGGGCAGGCACAAAGGGAGCTCCTGTGAACAAGTTGTTGGGGGCTATCCACCAATGGAGGTCCTTTTTGCATGATTCCGTCAGCAGGATAGGGTGACTCAACGGTAGATATTGGAATGACCACTGGGAAAACAGGAGCCATTGGAGAATTCTCATGTGCAACCTGACTTAAAGGTATTAACAAAATGGTTGAGGTCATCATACCGAGAAGCTGAAGAATCCATTTTGCTTTGACCTTGCGAAGCGGAAGATGATGCTGAACTTGTGAGATGAGGTTTTGTGCTCTTTCTGCTGCAAGACAAACTGTCATATCCACTGTATCTACCGCTGCACCTATAAAAATCACAGATTACGAGGGCAGTAATGCAGATTTTTTCCAGTTTATGGAGATCTCTAGTTGAGCACAAAGTTGAATGGTGGCGTCCCTGTTTTGGATGAGTAGATGCCTGGTGGGGAGGCGGTCAGGAGCCAGTCGTCCAAATACAGAAACACCTGGAATCCCTGACGTCTCAAGTGAGCTGCCACTACTGCCATGCATTTGGTGAACACCCTGGGGGCTGTGGTGAGACCAAAGGGCAGAGCACGAAACTGATGACTGACTCCCAGCCGGAAGCTCAGATATCGCCTTGACGCCTTGTCAATTTTTATATGGTAGTAGGCATCTTGGAGATCCAGACAGCACATCCAAAGTCTTTCCTTAACAACAGGAGTATCGACTGCAGTGTGACCATCTGAAACTTGTCCTTCTTCATGAATTTGTTTAATCTGCTGAGGTCCAAAATTGGCCTGCAGTCTCCGGTTCATTTTGGGACTAAAAAGAACCTGGAGTAAATTCCGGATCTTGTCTGGACTGCTGGGATGGGCTGGATGACTCTTTTTAAGAGCAACTTGTTGATCTTCACAGTTGCCTGATCCCTGTGATTGGGTGGATCATCTGGGATCTTTTTGGGAACAAACGGTGGAAGGGAAAAGGGTAGGATACAGCCTCTGGTAACAACTCTATGTACCCATTTGTCTTGGGTGATGTTTAGCCAGCCTTCTGAATACAAAGAGATGCGACCCCCGACTGGCCCCAGAGAAACGCAGTTGGGCCCCACATCAGGAGTGCTGGTAAGGCCACCCTCCAAAGGAATCAGAGCCTTGCTGGTATTGCGGACCGCCCCTGCCTCTAGGGCGATGTCTACCATTTCCTCCTCACTCTGTGTGTCTGGAAAGACCCTCTGGGACTTTTTGAACCACATTTTACCTCCCCTTTGACCTTTGGGGTATGGTCGAGAGGGAACGGTAAAATGGTCTCCCACGGCAGAGAGAATCATTCCTTCCTGCTCACACCGAGTGAGTGTTTCTTTCACCTTGGGACCAAATAAGGAGGAACCATGAAATGGGGCGTTGGTGAAGGTAGACTTGAACGGCTCCGCAAAATTACACAAGCGCATCCAGGAGTGGCGCCTAAGGACAACTGCTGAACCCGCTGCTCTGCTCACTCCATCAGCCGCATGGGAGAAAAGCCGCATGAAGGAGTTAACTACAGAATTTAGGGTGGACAACTGAGCAGAGATCCTATCAGGGACTCCCTCAAGACAAGCACCCTGTATGGAATATCCTAACTCCTTGACGAGATCCCTCTGCAACCTCGTGAAGTGGGTAAGATAGTTCAGAGATCGAAGTGAAAATGCCGCTGAACTAAATACACGCTTCCCAAATCTGTCCATCTGTTGAGACTCCTTGTTTGGCGGATGAACAGAGGAAGAAGACTCTGCCAACTCCTCCGTGGCCACTGCCACCACCATGGCATCTAAGGGAAAGCCCTTAGACAAGAACTCTTTTCCAGGAGGGGCAGACAGGAACTTATTTGGTCTCCTGGGAACTGGCTCCATGGCATCGGGAGTATCCCACACCATCCGACTAACCAGGTCCATTAGTTCAACGAAGGGTGGAGACACCCAAGAGGCAGAGGGTTGAGACCTGAAAGCCTTCAGGTACACTGACTCCTCATCAGAAGGGTTGGCAGTGGGCCAGTCGCACCTCTGTTTAAGGATCTCCAGGATGTCCACAAAGGAAACATCATCAGAGGACGACTTGGGGGACCCTTCCGACATGTCAAGGTCAGTGTCCGATGTCAGAGACTCATCCTGGGAGTCAATATACTTCCTCTTGCATACCCTCTTCCAAGGGGGCTCCTCGAAGGGACCTTCTGAGGTAGCCTCGGAAGAATGGGGACCACCAGCCGGTGGCACCTAAGGCTGCGGGTCTCTGCTGTCTCCGGAGAGAGTAGGTACTGAGACTGAAGTGGGAGCCCTGGGGGGGGGGGTGCTTGTACCACTGGCAGGGGCTGTAGATTGAGACAGCATGCTCATCACCTCAAAAGTCAACCTCTCCGGCTCCAAAGACCTCCCCGTTCTGAAAAGACAAAGGTTGGTGCCAGAGCCATTGGTTCCGAGATAGATGCAGGGTCTGAGCTCACCTTGGCGGAAGCACCGAGAGGAAGACTCGGAATCGAAGATCATCGATTCAAATCCTCCTCATCAGCGCTGACAGAAGAGCTTCGGTCCCTGGACACAACAGACGGAGCCGAGCACGTCGGGACCGAACTCAGCTCCAATGCAGCAGCAAGGGGAGCTGAAACAGAGGGTTCCTCCGTTGTTAACAAGCACTCCAGCTTCAAAGGGCCAACATGGCTCAAAGGAGGAATCACAGATGAGGGCAAAGCTGGCTCGAGTGGCTCCGGAGCCGACTGGGTCAGAGCCAACAAAAATTTAGGCAGAGCAGACGACTTCAGAAGTCTCAGTACTACCCTCCCCACATCTTCTTCTGAAAGGCTCCTGGAAGATCTGGAAGATAAAGTCGAGGATCTCGACCTAGCAGGCACTGGAGACTTGATTAGCAAGGAGACCGGTAGGGATTCATCAGACCGGCTCTGAGCAGTAGAGTCAACTGCTATTCCAAAGGTTCAGAAGTCAGCACCTAAGCAGCTGTAACCGACTTTGATATCATGGTGATCTCCTTTGGCTCCGAAGACTGAGTCGTCGAGGAGGCAGATTTAGGAAATTTGGAAGGCATCTCCGAGACACCAGCCGATGCCGGAGAAGGCCTTTTTGAAGCTTTAGATTTGGAGTCCGATCTGGATTTGGTAGACTTGGAAGAAGAAGCCGACGAACTAGATAAGGCTTCCTCAAAGGTTGGTTTCAGAAGACCCCCGAGTATCAGCTTGTTCTTTCTCTCCTGCAACATTCTAGGAGAGAAAGCATGACAGAACAAGCATGATTCCTGCAAATGGATGGCTCCCAAGCAGTAGACACAGCTACTGTGGCCATCCGTTAATGACATTTTCAGGGAATATTTCAAGCATTTTTTTTTAACCCAGAGGGTTTATGCTCCTTGCTATCCTTAGACATTGCAGACATATGCAAAACCAGAGGAGAAATAGGAAAGAGAGAATAACTGAGGACTAGGTCCTCTAACTAAAATGGGCCTAACCCTACAGAAGAATTACACGAGGACTAGGTCCTCTAAGTTAAACGGGCCTAGCCTGGTGTATGAGAAAAACTAGGTCTTCCACTAAAACAGACCAAGTTATTTTAACACATACACACAGGATTCAGTCACACAGAAAAATTTTTAGATGTGAAAATACAAGTAGTAGAGTTACACGAGGACTAGGTCCTCTAAGTTAAACGGGCCTAGCCCGGTGTAATAGAAACTAGGTCTTCTAACTCAAACAGACCAAGTATATAACAGACATACAAACAAGTTCAACCACACAGGAAAAAAATGCAACAGCAATCCTAAATTACAACTTTAGCAGATCCCCGTCAAAGACAACAAGTTAACAGTACAAATAAATCAACAGGAGCCCCTGTTGATTAAGAGAGGCGAAAAACCACCAAAACTAATGATCTAGGCAAAAAAAGGGGCAATGGCGCCTAACTACTGGTACACAGGACACTAACTACTAAGCTCAAACAAGTCCACAGGACAATTTAGGTAAAGGCCTATATATAATACCACTAAATAACAGTAAATATGCAAAAAAACACTTATTAATGAAAGAATTGAAAAAAGACTAAGCCAGAGCCAAGAGAAGCACATCTGAACTCGTCAACAGGGCAAACAAGATCTGGGGATTGCACTGGTGCACCATGGGATACCTGCTTAGCCACAAGCCAACCAGAAGTCTTCAAGCTTGAAAATCGGCAGAGTCGGAGCTGAGGATCTGCTCCGAACCCATATGTAAAAATGAAGATGAGATTGGACTACCTAACATAAATTATTAATATAGTGTAGAAAACAGAATGCCATCAGATTTTGCTGCTTATGCTAAACGTGTTGTTTGCCATCAATAAAACAGCACTCAACACTTGCCCTGCTGATAAGTGTCTACAGGTTTTCTTAAACAAAAATGCAGATGGTCAAAGAAAGCACACTGTGTTTAATTCAAGAATTTTATAATGTAATTCAGAGATGCAATGAAAACCAAAAAAATATACAATTCCCTTCTGCGACTTACAGGGAAATGACTGAACTAAAGAGGTTCATCCTGCAAGCAGCTTCATCTGGAACTGGCCAAGTCCCCTGAGGCAGAATGCAACGATGAGCAGCAGGAACTAAGAAATGGTCCTAGTCACCTGTGGCAGAATGCAATGGTGAGCAGCTGGAAGGTATACAGGCAAATGGACTGAGAGATACAAGACAGTACAAAAATGCCATATTTGGTTTTTAAGCATTGGTCTCAAATCCCTGCTCATTTATCAGGTGAAAAGGAAAAAAACATACAAAAATCCAGATTCAGGGAATGCCTTAAAAATTACTATAAATAAAGCAGCAAGTGTGTAGTGACAAAATTATATGCCTTAAATGATCATAAACAATCATGAAGGACCTTTTCAATATATTTGTTTTTGTTCCATGTCCACTCTGCAAATCCTCAGGGTCACAGACCTCAGATGACTGAAGCCCATTTGTTCCACTTTTGTACCCACACATAAGATAATGGAATAAGGCCTCTACATGAGACACAGAAGCCTCACTGCAATGCCAACCAAATCACAGGCAGGAGGAAGGAAGCAGTTGTTTTTCAAGGTCATCCCATCATAAAAATCCCACCACACCCACCCATGCTGTTCTTACAATAGTACCCTAACTTCCCCTCCCCTCTGGATGACAATGTGCAAAGCTTGCAGTACAGACTCTTATCAGACTACTACTCGCAGCAGTATACCATTACTACTTGTGGTGGGTATGTCCTTCAGCCTTTTTTTTTTTTTTTTTTTAAATCAAGGGGCTCCTTAATTCTACCAGGGAACAATCATGTGGCATAGAACCCTATCTCTCCATTAGAAAAAAGTGTAGCTTAGTTGATTCTCCAATCCCCCAACAATTATCCCTTCAACAACTTGGGGGATGACCAAATGACATTGGGTTGCTACAGATGAACACAGGCCCCCTATTTCTGCAGTAACTACCTAAAAACGGGTAACATTTTTAATACAAACAGCAAGAGCTCCATAAAATGTACAATTCAGAGAAACTACTAAAATACATAACAGATGGCCAACCACAGTATAGCATATATTTTGTACATCATATATTTTGTACATCATATAGCTATGACAAAGAAAAATGCCACACAAAATACATGCTCATGAACATATAATGCAGTAACATTAACTGGAGACTACAAGGAGAGGTTGTGAAACACAAATCTTTGTCCTGTGCAGTAATCCAATCTTCAGGGGACAAGCACCTTGAAAACTGAGGGCGTGCTATTCAATACATCAAATAATACAAAAATTATATGTATTCTCACAGCGGGGCATAAGCTGGAGCACATTAAAGCACTTCCTAGCTGTGTACAGTGGCATCCACTGTGCAGCCAGTGAACGAATCCAGTGTTACTGCAGTACGAAGGATGAATCAGCAAAAAAGGGTACAGCAGATGCACCATGCAAAACTTCACAGTAATGAGTTTTATTGTCACAGCACTCCCTGCTGAGGTCGTCTGAATCAGTGTCTACACACAATTTTATTTTGCTCATCTGGCCTGACTTACTTAGAGTTGTCTTCCTTTTCAATGAACACTGTTTAATTTATCTCGCAAAGTCTGTAACTTCTACTCTATAACTATGTATGTTTTCAAGCACATATGGAACGATAATGCTTTTGCTAAATAATTTTAGTTATTCAATGTTAACAGATTAAGCAAGCTATCTCTTCTATCTGTTATCCTGTAAACACCACACAAACATACAGATACATACATGCACACACAGCCATAGGATATATATATATATATATATATATATATATATATATATATATATATATACGGATGCAAAGCAAAAAAAAGTTATGTACTCACCATAACATTCCATGTTTGTTGTCCGGTATCGCGCCTTCATTCTTGCTGGTTGGGTTTGGAGCCGATCCTCGGCTCCGACTTGCCGCATACCAAAGCTCGAGAACTACTGGCTCGAGGCTACAACCTATCCCAGGATGCCTAGCGGCTGTTCCCCAGATCTTGTTTGAGAGACTACTCCTTAGAGTATGCTAACATGCAGAAAGGAAATTTTAATGAAATATACTGGTCATAAGGTAAAGAGACAAGAAGGGAATCAGACCACATTTGCCAAGTGTAAAGTCCTCTAGATCCTCCAGGAGGGGGAATGGAAGGGTGGGACGCAAGAATGAAGGTGAGATACTGGACAACAAACATGGAACGTTATGGTGAGTACAAAACTTCGTTATGTTATGTTGTCACCTTCATTCTTGCTGGTTGAGTCCCCATCACCTTTTTCTTGGGTGGCTCAAGGGAATAAACTCTTCAGGACAGTGGAAACAAAGGATAAAGGTGTGAGGATTAACCCATGTGGCAGCACCACAAATGGAATCCAATGGGAGTCAAAACTGAAAGGCAATGGAAGTAGACACCACTCTAGTTGAATGTCCTTTAACTTTCATTGGCGGTTCTTTATTATGAGAAGTATAGACAAAGCTGATGGTCTTAGTAAGCCATTTGGACAAAGTAACTTTTGAGACTGCCATGCCTTTTTTATTTTCTGAATAGGAAAAAAACAAACTGGTCTGACGTTCTGAAATATTTGGTCCTATGCAAGTAAAAACGCAACTGTCTATGCACATCCAGTTGATGAAGCTTATATTCTGCCTTGTTGCTGTAGCTAGGAAAAAACACAGGCAATTCTATAGATTGGTTTAAATTCGCTTCAGAACAAACTTTTGATAAGAAGGAAGGATTTGTTCTGAGGGAAACTCTATTTTTGTGGAAAATCAAATATAGAGGGTGGATAGACAAAGCTTGCAACTCTGAAACTCTCATAGCTAAAGTAATAGTCAAAAAGACTGTTTTCCAAGATAAAAATTTTAGTGAACAAGAGGATGCTAGTTCGAGAGGAAGGATCAAGAATAATAACACTAAATTTAGATCCCATGGAGGAGGAGGTTCTTGTAAGGGTGGTCTTAACAGAAAAGTACCCCTGAGGAAAGCTTTGCATAATCTATGGGACATTACATTGGATCCGAAGTCTCCCACATGATAATTTGATATGGCGGCTAATTGTACTCATTGTGGCCGCCACTGCCCCTTGATTAAAGACATCTGTTAGAAATTCCAGATTTGCAGGTATAGGAGCTGTAAAGAGATCTATGTGTTTTTTTTGTCCGCATAAAGAGAGAACCTCCTCCATTTCTTGCGTGAAAGTTTCCTAGTCGTCTTCTTGTGTGAGGAAACCAGAATGTGGCGTACTGCAGGGGATAATGCTGGAAGCCTGGCTAAGATTGGAAGTGGAGTAACCAAGCTATCAGCTTGAGGCTCTGAAGAGTAGGATGAACCGTTCCTGACTGATGCGTCAGAAGATCCGGCACTGGGTCCAGGATCCACGGGTCCTTCTGAAGGTGGGGCCAAAGGAATGGGAACCATTATCTGATGAGCCCAGTAAGGAGCAACGAGAATTAACCTGCGACTCAACGACTTTGCTTTCTGAATTACCTTCGGAATCAAAGGAAATGGGGGGGGGGCATAAAGAACTCCCAGGGGCCAATCGTGGATGACTGCATCACTCTGTGACTCTCCGGGAGGGGAAATGAGGGCAAAGTAGTTGCTGCATTTAGCACTGAGTGGAGTGGCAAAAAGGTTGCAGCAAGGCTGGTCACATTTGCAAAATATTTGATTCGCAACTTCCTGATTCAAGGAACACTCGTGAGGCATGAGAATTGCTCTGCTTAGCCTGTCTGCTATTAAGTTGGATTTCCCTGGGATGTGTGTTGCTGTCAGAAAGCGATAAGAAATTGCCCATTGCTAAACTCTCTAGGCCTCTTGACATAGGGGTTAGGATCTGGTTCTCCCCTGTTTGTTGATGTATCATACCACTGACATATTGTCTGTTTGAACTGCAGCAGTCCCCATGGGAAGAGAGTTCTGAGATGCTTGCAAAGCCAGAAGCATCTCTAGGACACTGATGTGCAAATGGTACTCGTGATCTTTCCAAACCCCTTGGACAGTTTTCCCAAATAATGCTCCCCCCACCCTATGCAGGACGCGTCTGTGGTTACTGTAGCAACAGGTTGGGGAAGTACAAACAGTCTGCCCATTGTTACCCGAGTGGACTGAAGCCACCATAGTAGGTCCCTCTTGCAGGAATCCGTAATGAGAATCTTGTGAGACGTGGGTAACTCCTGTATGGGCCATTGAGTGAAGAGTAGCCACTGTAATATCCGCATGTATAGTCATGCCAGTGGGACTAGTGTTAACGCTGCTGCCACTGAGCCTAAGACCTTGAGGACGAATTTTGCTTGTACCTTTTTCTTCTTGAGTAGGATAGATACTTGACTGCGTAGCATTTGTATTCTCTCTTGAGGCAATTTTGCTACCATGCTGTTTGTGTTTAATTCTGCATCTATAAAGGTAGTACGCTGTGGTGGCAACAAGGCAGATTTTTCTGTATTTATAGTAATGCCTATGTCTGAGCAGAGATTTATGGTGGCGTCCCTTGCTCTGATTAGTAGGTGCTTGGTGGTGGCAGTCAGGAGCCAGTCTAAATATGGAAACACCTGGAATCCTTGACGTCTCAGATGAGCCGTGACTACTGCCATGCATTTGGTAAACATTCTGGGGGCTGTAGTGAGACCAAAGGGCAGAACTTTGAACTGATAATGACTGGCTCCCAGCCGGAAGCGTAGAAATCTTCTGGAGCGCCTGTCCATCGTTATGTGGTAGTACGCATCCTGAAGATCTAAAAAGCACATCCAATTGTCTTGTCCCAGAAAAAGGAGTATAGACTGCAGTGTTACCATCAGGAATTGTGCTTTCTTTACTGACTTGTTTAGTCTGCTGAGATCAAAAAACCTTGAGTAAATTCTGGATCCGATCTGGTCTCCGGGGACTTCTTGGATGACTCTTTTTTTCTAGCAACCTTTGAATTTCTAGGGATGCTTGATCCCTTTGACCGGGTGGAATGTCTGGGATAGACGTTGACAGACGAGATGGACAGTGGAAAGGAATGTTGTATCCCCTGGATATAAATGGACTGTACCCATTTGTCTTGAGTCAATTGTAGCCAGGCTTCTGGGTACAGTGATAGTCTTCCCCTGACTGCCTCCAGAAGTGGACAGTCGGACCTCCTTTCAGGAGCGCTGGAAGGGCTGAACGTAGAACTCATCTCTGTCCCCCTGGTTTTGTGGACCCCCTCTGCCATGTGGCTGGAGTCTTCCATTGTTATTCCCCCCTCTGCCCCTGGGGGAAGGATTACCACGAGCATCCGACAAGGCTCCTCTGAACTTCTGGAACCACATTTTTCCACTCTTTTGATCTTTAGGATAAGGTCTGGTAGGGGTGGAAAATGTACTCCGACAGCAGATCGAGTCTTGCCATCTTGTTGGCTCCTGGTGAGAGTCTCTTTTACTTTCGGCCCAAACAAGGATGAGCCATCAGAAGGGGTGTCAATAAAGGAAGATCTGAATGGTTCAGCAAACTCACAAAGGCGCATCCAGGAATGCCTCCTAAGAGCTATTCCTGTGCCTGCTGCCCTGCTCACTCCATCGGCTGCGTAGGAAATGAGGCACGTGGAGGAGTTTGTAATAGAGGTTAAGGTCTCAAGCTGGGAATTTATCTTATCCGATAAACCCTGGGCTGTAGCACCTTATAGGGTCTCTCCTAGCTCTTTAAGGAGATCCCTCTGAAGTCAGGTGTAATGTGATAAGTAATTCAGCAACCGTAGGGTAAAGGCCGCTGAGAAGAACATATGCTTCCCGTATCTGTCCATTGTACAAGACTCCTTGTTTGGTGGATGGACAGATGCAGATGTTTCAGCTAACTCCTCCGCTGTGGCTGCTGCCACCACCATCGCATCTACTGGAACGCCCTTCATTAAGTATTGTCTATCCTCTGAGGCCGTAATGACTTTATTTGGCCTCCTCAGAACAGGGTCCATTGACTCCGGAGAGTCCCACACCTTTCGACTCACAACACCCAGGAGTGGGTCGAATGGCAGAGACACCCAAGAAGTGGAGGGGCGAGAGCCAAATGCCTCCAGGTATACCGACTCATCCTCAGAAGGGGAGTGGGATTTCCAAGTGCCCCTCTGCTTAAGGATCTCTAGGATGTCTGAAAAAGAGAATCCTGTAAGTCAGTATCAGAAGTGACAAACTCAGGAGAGTCTATGTGCTTCCTCTTACACTGTCTCTTCCGAGGGACCTCCGAGGGGGGGGTGTTCTTGGGGGTGTCGGAAGAGGGGGTTCCACCTATTGGGGTTTCCTGGGACACTGACTCCCTACTCTGGGGCTGGTGGAGGGATGATGAAGCAGTAGACACTGGGCCTTTATCGTGAAGAGTGTCTAGAGCTGAAGGTGGAGCAGACTCAGTGGAGAGCATGCTCCTCATCACTTCGAAAGTACTGCGATCCTGGGCCGAGAGACTCCAGTCCCGAGGGACCGGGAGATCTCCCTGGTGCCGAACAGGGTGGCTCCAAGGCTGATGTGGGCGCCAAACTCACCTGTGCCGAAGCGATGAGTGGGACATTCTGTTCCAACAAGGCTCTGATTAGACCCCCCCCTCCCCCGAGAGCCAACCAGGGAGTTTCGGCTACCAGATCCCTCAACCAGACAGCATCGACGAGATCGGCACAGACGGAGCTGAGATATCATGGGTGATTACTGGCTCCGCCGGTTCCAGCACAATTTCTTGACACACTGGCTCTGAACTCATCCGAGTTGGAGAAGGAAGAGATGACACCTGGGGTACAGTGGTCGGCTCCATGTTCCGATGGGCTGGGCTTGAAAGAATTTGTGCCAGGGCCCACATCCACAGCAACCTCTTCACCACCCATTCCATGTCATCATCCAATAAACTTCTGGAGGACAGAGAGGAATGGGTTGATGACCTGTGACTACCTGCCACCGACAGTAGTAATGGAGATTGCGGCACCAAGCATACTGGTTCCAGTGACTGTGACCGACTCCTTTTTCGGCATCACAACGGTTCCGAAAACTCAGATGGAACCAAGGGAAGGCCAGGTTTGAAAGAACCAATAACCTTCGCCTCCGAAGATACTTGTTCCTTATGACTGCCTGACGGCTCAGACACCGGAGCCGATGAAGCTGACTTTTTTGTCTTGTCCAATTTTGAGGCCTGATTACCTTCTTTAAAATGGCCTTTCAACAAACCTCTTAATGAGAGTTTATTTTTTCTTTCCTGTAGGACTCTCGCACTAAACCCATGACAAATGGAACAAGAATCTTGCAGGTGGACTGCTCCTAAACAATATACACAACTTGTGTGTCCATCCGTTGGAGACATTTTCGGGGTGCATGAATCACACTTTTTAAACTCAGATTGTCTAGATTCCTTAGTAGACTCTTTAGACATTGTAAAAGATACCAAAGGAAACCAACTACTAGCAACAATAACAGTAACAATAACAGTATTGACGCAAAAGGTTAAGGAGAGGTTTTTTTTTTTTTTTTTTTTAACTAGGAGAGAAAAGGTGGGTGGAGGAGAAGTCTGTAAGTTAAATGACAGTCTCCTCCAACCCGAGGAGATGCCTCTAACTTAAACGGTGACTCCTTAAGGAAAGGGAAAGAAGCCCTGTAAGAAAAAATGGGCTAAAGAGACAGAATCATCTAACTTAAACGGATTCTTTAAGGGGATAGAAGAAGAAAAAGGGCCCTAAAAAAAAAAAGCCGAAGAACACACCCAAATAATAAAAAACAACCGAGCACACTACTTGGTAAGGGAAGATACAGAGAAAATTTTATAATAAAAGTAATTACTAGCCTGAGCCAGCAAAGACAATCCTGATGCTTCAAGCAGCAAACGAGATCTGGGAAACAGCCTCTAGGCATCCTGGGATAGGTTGGAGCCTCGAGCCAGTAGAAGTTCTTGAGCTTTGGTATGCGGCCAGTTAGGAGCAGAGGATCGGCTCCAAACCCAACCAGCAAGAATGAAGGTGAGATAGGGCAACATAACATAGCATATTCAATTTACAGGCAATAGTTACTGCAACACAGTCTTCGTCAGATCTAGTCAGATGAAATACAAGCTGCATGTAAGGCAGTGGGGGGTAGTGCTGTACAATCAAGTGCACAGTTTTAGTTGTTGATGCAATTCCCTTAAGATACAGTGAGGAAATGAGCATTTAATGCATGATGAAGGTACAGGTCAAGTAACATCCTTATTACCAGCAGTCAATCCACTGCATAGATTCTGCCATGGAGACAGCCTCAAAAAGATTTCTACCTGGATTGCCCTTCACAAAAGTGAGTTTTCAAGCAGGGGGTCTGTGGAACCCTAAGTTTCTTCAGCATCTGGCAAGAGCTCCATCACAATCTTCAATTCAATTCTTAAAATCAGAATACCTTCTGCTGATAGAAGACTTATGGACATGTCTTTCTACAGTTCGCCTGCAGTATCAAACAGCTATGCAGATGCCTATCTGATTAAAGTTGCATACTACTGGCACAATATGAAGAGAGTTTTAGTAATTCTGATGCAGTCTCTTGGCAAATTCAAGGCAACTTAAACACCATGTTATAAATGACTTGAATAAAAACAGCAATTACAATGTTATCATAGGTACCATTGTTATGGTACATTCATGCACAGTACAACATATAGCTGTATGGCACATAGTATACATATGTATCACTCTTATGGTACATTCTTGCACAGTATAATATAAGTGGTATGGCACATAGTATACATAAGTATCACTGTTATAGTGCATTCATGCACAGTATAACATACAGTGGTGTGGCACATAGTATACATATGTATCACTGTTATGGTACATTCAGTATACATATGTATTGCTGTTACGGTACATTCACGTACAGTATAACATGCAGTGGTATGGCACATGGTATAGATATGTATCACTGTTATGGTACATTCGTGCATAGTATATCATACAGTGGCATGGCACACAATATACCTTTATATATCACTGTTATGGTACATTTATGTACAGTATAACATGCAGTTGTATGGCACATAGTATACATATATATAACTTTTATGGCACACTAATCCACAATAATAACATACAATGGTATTTCCCATAGTACACATATGCATCACTGTTATAGTACATTTATGTGCAGTATAACATACAGTGGTATGGCACATGTATGTATGTATCCCTGTTATGGTACATTCATGCACAGTATAACATACAGTAGTATGGCACATACTATACATATCTATCACTGTTATGGTACAATCATTCACAGCAATAAGACACAATGGTATTCTACATTGTGTATATGTATGTATATATATATATATATATATATATATATATATATATATATATATATATATATCACTGTTATGGTGCATTCATGTGCAATATAACAAAGTGGTATGGCACATAGTATAGATATGTATCACTGTTATGGTACATTCATGCACAGTATAACATAAGTGGTAAGGCACATAGTCTACATGTGTGTCACTGTTATGGTACATTCATGCGCAGAACAACACACAGTGGTATGGCATATGGTATACATATGTATCACTGTTATGGTACATCCATGCACAGTATAACATAAATGGTTTGGCACATAGCATACATATGTATCACTGTTATGGTGCATTCATGCACAGTATAACATACAGTGGTATGGCAGATGGTATACATATGCATCAGTGTTGTGGTGCATTCATGCACAATATAACATACAGTGGTATGGCATATAGTATAGATATGTATCACTGTTATGGTACATTCATGCACAGTATAACAAGTTGTATGGCACATAGCATACATATGTATCACTGTTAGGGTACATTCATGTACAGTATAACATGCAGTGGTATGGTGCATATTATACATATGTATCACTGTTATTGTGTCATTCATGTGCAGTATAACATACAATGATATTGCATATAGTACACATATGTATCACTGTTATAGTACATTTATGCACAGTATAGCATTCAGTGGTATTGCACATAGTATACATATGTATCATTGTTATGGTATATTCATGCACAGCATAACATACAGTGGTATGGCACATAGTATACATATGTTTCACTATTTTACTACATTCATGCACAGTAATAACATACAATGGTATTGCACATAGGATACATCTGTAAGATTGTTATAGTACATTTATGCGGACTACAATATAAAGTGGTATAGCACATAGTATACATATGTATCATTGTAATGGTACATTCATGTACAGTATAACATTCAGTGGTATGGCACATAGTATACATATGTATCATTGTTTTGGTATATTCATGCACAGTAATAACATACAATGGTACTGTACTTAGAATAGATATGTATAACTGTTATAGTACACTTATGCTGAGTATAATATAAAGTGGTATAGAAGATAGTATACAAATGTATCACTGTTATGGCACATTCATGCACACTAACATATCTGTCATGGCACACAATAAACATATTTATCACTGTTATGGTACATTCATGCACAGTATAACATACAGTGGTATGGCACATAGTATACATATGTATCACTGTTTTGGTACATTCATGCAAAGTTATAACATTCAATGGTATTTCACATAGTACACATATGTATTAGTGTTATAATACATTTATGTGGAGTATAATATACAGTGATATGGCACATAGTAAACATATGTATCACTGTAATGGTAAATTCATGAACAGAACAACATACAGTGGTATCGCACATACTATACATATGTATCACTGTTATGGCACATTCATGCACACTTTAACATAACTGTTATGGAACATAGTGTACATATGTATCACTGTTATGGTACAGTCAGGCACAGTATAACATACAGTGGTATGACACATTTTATATAGCAGGGTTCCAGGGAAGTAAATACTGTGGGAAGAAATAGTCAGGGAATTGTTATGGCTAGGCTTGTAAAGGCCCAAGGGCCGATAGCCTAGTACTAACCTATGAACCTAAGGTACTAGGCTATCTGCCCTAGGGCATTTATAAGCCTAGCCAGAATGTGTTGGCTTTCGCCACCCTTTTAGACTAGATTCCTGAGCCTCTGTCCAGCAGGGCCATAGAAGTGATCCCAGGAGTAAATCACTTAAAAATGTTCTAGCGTTACTTTCATATGGCCTTTCTGGCTACTCGTTGTATAATTCATAAACTTGTAATCAAATTAACATGATGTCAGCTGGTGAAATGTGAGGGGTTCCTGGAGTAGTACCGATGCTTATGTAGGGTTCCATAACCACAAACTATTTGTACGCTACTGCTACAGAATTTTCACCTCATTCACAGCTTACAGTTTTACAATGTAATTAATCTTCTGCACTTCCTTCTGGATCCCAACAATTCAGATTACTTGCCATGGACCTCCAAGAATTCCTCTGCTCTCTCTCTCTCTCTCTCAGTGCTACTCAAGCTTCTAGTGTCCAATCAACTGCAGCACTGAGAAGTCACAGCACTCTTACTGTAAGAGCATTTGTTCAAATCCTTTCAAAACATAAAGACCAAGAGTCTATGAGTATATGTTGTTGTAACTACATCCATGTTCTTAATAAAGGCCATGATGTTAGCATTCTTAATAACTTTCATAACTCTGATGTACCACTTCCTTCTTGGGGGCCTTTAGCAACAAACACAGCTAGCTGCTGCAGGCATTTCATGCAGACACCCCCCCCATGGATCTCAACCTTTTCTTTTTGTGGTGAAATACTTTTAAATCAAGCAGCACACGCAGTTAGCAACTTCCCATCCGCAAATTCTGTAATATAATGCATTTACTAAGCTAGCAGTGTTAAGAGAGGAAATAAGAATGTGTTGCATACCTCTCAACTGTACAGATTTTCACAGAATATCCAGATTTTTGCCTCATATTTTTGGTCCACTTTTCATAACACTGTGGTTTTCTAGCAAATCATTGGCAAATTGTTGAAAATTTAAGTCAGAAAATAGTGCCACATTTGAGCTTCAGACTTCATGCCCTTCAGAAAATCCATGCTAATGCAAAACCTGTTATTCTATTCTAAGTTTATAAGAGCAATATTCAAAAATTGCCCCCATTTTTGGGCTTTTGTCCCCCCATTATTTATGGCTTTGTCCAGATTTCTTACTCTCTGAAGTTGAGAGGTTTGAATGTGTGTGATCAATGCCCCAGCAAACCCTGCAACTATACTCTGTTACGTTACAAATAGCAATCCTTACAGTCATTTTCACATATCTGTTGCAAAGTTTTCTTAAATGAACTAGAGGCTTCACTTTCTTTCCTACCTCATACGATAAACCATAATGCAAAACAGAACGCAGACTACACAGATCTAAAGTAAACTAATAAAACAAGTATTAAAAGAATCAGATTTACTATTCTTGCTCAGTAACAGCAGTTACACAAAAAAGTTCCACGTATAAAAGAAGCAAGGAACAACAGGGCTGTAGAAACCAGTGATTTAAGGCAGATGTTGTAAACACACAAAGTCCTTTTATGCTACAAAGCACTTTGCTGGCATATGGTAACCTACAACGGTCTTGGAAGTGGTCTTTTGCATTCTTTTAACTTGATAGAAATATGGTAATCATTAAGTATTAATCTAACTGAATGTTATGCAAATAGTTTTCTTAAATTATGTACTCTGCATATTAAGTTACCGTAATCACACAGCTTCCTCAAGGGTAACACAGATGTCTCTTTTTAGAACTAGTAACCTGCTAGTGCATGGCCTGCTGAAAATTTGAGTCATTTTACAAACAGCTGCAGACTTAAAGTAAAGAACTAAGAGGTGCTCCGTGAAGACACTTTTCATAGGACTCAAACTCTAGTCTCACACTGCTCTTTAGGCTGTTCTCACATGCAGTACCTCTTTAATGAAGACTTCTTGATTTCCCAAACTTTTTATACTAATACATTTAATTAGGACTGCCAATTCACAGCAAATAAAAAGAGATGTGCACTTTTTAACCCGTAAGGCATAGGTGCTGGATTAAGATTTGATACACACACACACACAATCAAACACAATTCTGTGATTTCTATACAAATATATAAAAGGCTGTAAAAGAAACAAAAAAGACCACTGTCATCTGGCCGATAAACTATTCTAGAGACACATTAGATAAATGTACAGAAGAGCTCTTTGTATGAAAATGATGTCACAGATCCAGGAAGACAAATGTGTTACTGGCATTTTAACCACTTCTGACATGACGAACAGCAAAATAAAATGTAACTGGATCGCCTCTGTTGGGAGGGTGAACTAGTTTCTGAAATGGACACATTAAGCTTTCTTTAGACTGCTACAAACCCTAAAAGCAGAACACAAGCTGGCCTAGCAAACCGGGGATGTGTATGTGTGTTTTTTTTTTTTTTTTTGGGGGGGGGGGGGGGTTCAAACCATCATTCCCACCTTCAACTGTCAGAAAAAAAAATGCATATGCCTTCTAGGGATTTCAAATGAAACAATGGGGTCTTTTATCAAAAAGGTTTAGTATAACAGTTTTTTGGGGGAGGAGGGGGGAAAACACCAAAATATATTTAGTTTGCACTTCTCTACTATAATATTTAACATTTCTGGTACAATGCAACTCTAGTGATCCCTGATCTGTAGACACCAACACTCCTTCAAATGAATTCAGCTCTTAATTTTAATAACAGAGCAAACAAGTCCCACAGTAAATGCACACAGAACCCAATCAGAGAGTGTCTAGCTTTTAGTGGGAACTGAAAAGCTCAGTTTACTTGCAACACTTTGTTTATATCATTCATCTGAAGGGTACATAACTTCAGTGCATCGTTCTCTCTCTTTCGGTATAGATATAAATTCATCCATCCCAAGGTTGCCAGATTTCTGAAGGGCCAGGTAGGGACAAAAAAAAGGTCTTTCATAGTAACTGAAGACCAAAAAAAAGAAGAAAAGGTCTTTCGTTCATGTAGAACAGCAGGCAGTTCCACATTAAACAGAAGTGGCTCCACTTTGCGATTTATGATTGGCTCATATGCCAGTATACAAGCTAATCAAAAATTTGCACAGCAGAGCATGGAACAGCCTGCTATTCTGCACTGAACAGAAGTGACTCAGATTTGTGTTTTAAGACTGGCCCGTATGCCGGTATGCGAGCTAATCCAAAATTGCACAGCGGAGCCTCTTCTGTTCAATGCAGAACAACTCGCTGTTCCGCATGAACAGAAGTGGCTCCGCTTTGCAATTTATGACTGGCTCATACACCAGCATATAGGCCAATCATAAATCGCAAAGCAGAGACTGTTTCACTGGGATTTTAACCGGCAGTGTGGGACTCGGGATTGGGCTGTTGAACACAGGACGGTCCTGCTCAAGTAAGGACATCTGGCAACCCTGATCCATCCACAACCCATTTTTCCTATGGGGTAGGGGTATCACATCGACCGTGATAATCATCTACAGCCAGTGTTCACACCACTGGGTGGCTAGCCCTGCTGTGGCTGTTCTATCACATCATACACATGCATGCACACCAACAACTATGATCAGTTTAGTGTCCCCAGTTCATCTACTGCATGTCTTTGCAATGTGGAAGGAAACCGCAAGACTCACAGAAAACCCACGCAAACACAAGGAGGACATGCAGACTCTGCACAGAAGGCACCTAGCCAAAAACAGAACCAGACAACCTTTTGCTATGATGTGACAACACTACTCGGTTTATTGTACTGCCCATACAATATAAATATGTGTACTATATATATATATATATATATATATATATATATATATATATATATATATATATATCTATATATATATATATACACACACACACACACACACACACACACACACACACACACACACACACATCCAAACCAAACAGTAAAAATGTCACAGTGACAAACCATTCAGCAAAAACTGAAAGGAAAAACCCAGCTAAGCTCGAGTCTTTACTGTATAATACCTTAAACCTCCTGTACACTTTACTGACCTGAATACACCAATAAAGACTTAAAAAGCAAAAAGTCATGGGCATTCAGAAATCACGTAGCTGAAAAAACTTGTATGTCCTTAATGAGCCATTTGCACACATCCCATAGACCTCCACTACAGGATGTTTAAAGATCAAGTGTTTATCCTAAGTTAATAGGTTATGGTGGTGGTCTGAAAATGTATTCAGTTTTTTTCTTTTGAGGATTTTCATTAAAACAAAAATGTCTTGAAAATATGATACAGGTTCAAATGGAGACAAGAAACAACGGTGTAAAACATCAACCTGCTAAACATTACTTTTGTGCATGTAACACAAAAGTTAGAAATACACATTCAAAAAAGCTGTCAGGTACAATAGGTGGGAACAATAACTTCCTATCATAATGGCTATGCTATCCATACTATATTTGAATGTAAATGGCCTTATAGATGCAAACAAAAAGGTAAGAATACTGAATTATACTGAGAAATGCAAAGTGCAAATAACGTTGCAGGAGACACATTTGGAAAGTAGTGTGTGTGACTTTGACAAAGAAAGGATTTCAGGACCGATATTCAGCAGAATATCGGGGACAAAGGAAAAGGGGAGTACTTAAAGGCTAGGCAACGAATTCCCTACTAGGGAATGATATCAGAGTTTAGGCAAGAAGAAGGGGATAGGTGAATCATAACTGAAACTGAAAGACCTGCTGTGGTAGTGTTTTTTGTTGAACCTAGAACAGAAGCCGCTGTTAAAAAAGGATAATTAGTAGAATGTACAAAATACTGTACGATAACTTCAAAAATCATATGACATTAGAAAAGATTGGAAAGAGATTCGATAAGGTTCAGTGAAAACTTCACCCACTCTGCCCGCCCCATCAGTAAATCAGGACATCCCCAGCACCTGCCCCCCCCCAACCTATCTCTAGCGAGCAAGTCATCACTGCCCTCTCAAAGGCAAAAAATACAGCCTCCATAGAACCCAATAGCATTCCAGGCTGCACCCTATATGAATTCAGGCAGGAACTTGCATTACCATTAAGTGCCCTATTCAACCAAAGCCTGAGTACAGTCTTTGTCCCAGCCGAATTGAGGACAGCCACTGACATCTCAATGCACAAAGGTGGACTGTCCACTAACCCAGATAATTACAGACCCATCAGACTAACTAGCCTGATCTGCAAGGCCATAGAACAGATTATCATGGACCTCATTAACAAGGACACTGGCAACCTCTAAACACTCAATCACACACAGTTTGGTTTTGTCAAGGGAAGGTCATGCCTGTTAAATCTGGTTGACTTCTTTCAGTCACCAAAGCCATGGACGAGAAGACGGTTCACACTGCCTACCTTGACCTGGCCAAATGGGTAGCAAACTGGCTCACTGATAGAACCCACAAAGTCAAAATAGGGGAAGCCACTTCAAGCTGTAGACACTTAAGTGGTGTACCCCAAGGATCGGTCTTGGGGCCTCTGTTGTTTGGGAAATAATTTTCTGAGGTGCAGGCCAAATCCTTTGGGCTATGGTTGACCATGTCTGCAGGTGATTGCAAGCTGGGCACTGTCATCAATTCCCCTAGTGATGTGGACATCCTCCAAGAAGGGTCTCGTCCAAACAAATGACTGGTGCCAGAAAAATGGCCTCAAACTGAATGCCAAAAAATGCATCATCATCCCTTTTGGGGAGAGTCACTCCCCCGCAAATTATCACACTAATAACAAGGTCCTAAGCACACATTCAGTTGTGAAGGACTTGGGCATCCAGGTTGATAGCAAACTAACTTTTGGCCAACATATTACCTCTGATGTATGGAAAGCTTTCTACATAGCCCACCTCATTAGTAAGGGTATCTCATCCAGGGACAAGGAGGTTATAACATCCCTGTATTATTCCTTTATAAAAGCCATTATTGAGTACAATGACCTTTTTGGCATGTACCGCACAAAGTACATGCAGCGGCTGCAGAGACCGCAGAGGCTCCTCACCAGGAGAATCCAGGGCCTCCAGCATCTACCCTACACAGACAGACTAAAAGCCTTGTCCCTCTACTCAGTCTCATAAAGACTCCTCTCAGAGGTGACCTCTGACTGGCATACAAACCAATTTCAGACCATGCCTTGATGGGATTGCTGCAAATCCGAGTAACCTGCATGCGCAAACTTAACTTGGTCTGTGACATCAATAGGACTTGTTGTCAGGACAGAATTGTGTCCCAGAGACAACCCCGTTCTGTGGAACAGACTCCCTCTTCACGTTAAACAGAGTACCTCATTAACCCTTTTTAAGCACAACCTGGACAACTGGATGGGGAACAGAAAATACACCCCGGGATTCCACCTGTGTCTCTGCTGGAGGGGGCATCAGGTGCTGACTTGTTCGTACATGGGTTACGTTTTTGGCTAGAATTGTAAGGACCTCAGGGACAACAGCCTAGTAACTTCCTATGATAAGCAATTTACAAGAAAACAATGGGAGGACATATGCATGGCTCCCAATTATGCAACAAAATTTAGGATTTTTGCTTTGAATTATTTGTATAGGTATTTTCAAACCCCAAGTGCACTCCAACAAATTTTTCCTCAGGCAGATGACAAATGTTGGCGGTGTTATGGGGAAGAAAAAGGTAAATGGGAACATGTAATTTGGGAGTATAATGACTTGGTAGATCTTAAAAACTCCCTACTCAGTAATAGGTGTTGTGATGATGTGAGGTATTGCCAGCTATGCCAGGAGAAGTAGGGTAGTGGATATGTAGCATATGCCAGCACAGCTGGCTTGAATTTAGTAAAGAATTATATGTTGCTTGAATATCAAACTGATTTGTACAGATGCTTGGTTTGAAAAATGTATTTGTAAAGCTGCTTGTATTAAAAAATGGACCAACAGTGGGGCCTGCTGGTCAGGAAAAGAAATGTACATGCATTATTGTAACTGTTTACATGTATATGTTTTAACAAAGGATACTGGAAGAGAAGAAGTTAAGCTCAGCTCCAGCAAACTGAGAAATACCAAGAAATTAAGTTAGCAGCAAAGAAAAATATGGTAGCAGCTGTATGAGTATGTATAGCTCCAGACCACATAAAATAAACCAAGAATTTTAATATTCGGTAAGCGCTTTGACCACTGTCCGTGGCTTCTTCAGACCATAAACAAATATAAAAACACACACACAGAGGTTTATAAAGCTGTCCCTGTATACCTCATTAACCTGAAAGACCACTCCCAGTCAATCAAGCTACTATAGACACACCCTCTTTTAAAAGCATCAGTACATTAATCTACATTGCATAGTATTACTTTTAAAATACAGTTCTTATAGCACATTAAAAGTCTATTTCAACAGTCAAAGCATTCATAGGCATCTACAAGCATTTAATATTAAATATGTGTGTGTGTGTAAGTATATATACGCGTGTGTGTGTGTGTATATATATATATATATATATATATATATATATATATATATATATATATATATATATATATATATATATATATATATATCTCACATGAGGTAGGGTAGAAGAGGGGGTTCTTGGGTAACCAAACAGAGAGGGCTCAAAAGTGGGTGTTGATAGAAGAATAAAGAAATGCCAGAAGATAATAAATCACACAAATAATGTAGAACCAGAGGAGTCTGGGCCTTAAAAAGATCCTGTTTCATACTGTGGCACTAACTACAATATCTCTTCTACTTAGCCAAATATGATTTTCTTGTAGCAATTTTCTTAGGTTCATAGGTTTTGTACTTGGCTAATGACCACCAGGGTCTTTACATGCCTAGCTGTCCAACCCAACCCAGTTTTGTCCCAGAGTTCCTTGGATGCCTACATGGTGGGGTATGTTAATAAGGAGGTAGCTATGGGATATGTGGGGGGGGTGTTAGTTGTGGATTAGTTTATTTACTGTCAACCTCTGTCCAGCAGAAACATGGGGGCCAGACTGGAGGGTGAATTTGTGATTTCTCCTTTAAAGATTAAGGTTTCATTTGAACTGGGTCAGGGATGAGCTCTGCTTAACATAGATGGGGTGATTATGTGGGGATACTTTGAGACAGATAACAGTCTCTCCTAAATGTTCTATTTATGTTGCAGGCAAAGTTCAAGTCCTTGGATATAGTGTTTCTGGGGCTGTTTGCTTTGCAGATGTGAAAGAGATCCATCACAGCTGGATCTGAGGATGTCAGGCATGGAAGACTGCCTCTCAGTAACCTGTAGGTGATGGCGTACATAGATAGGGGCTTAAGGAGAACTGTGTAAAACAGGGTATTCATACTCTGGCTTCTTTTGGTGAGGAATCTTTGAGGGTGTTCCAACTGTTGCAAGTGCCTGGTTAGGTACATGCCAAAAGGGACACTGTATTCGATAATGGGTCAGATAAGGGCTGAGTAGAGTGGTACTATAACTTCCTTGGACCTGGATGCCATACCCTTGCTTAGGAGTTGGGCAAAACAGAACAATTTTCTTGCTATCTTGGCTACACATTGGTTGAAGGCCAGATTACTATCTACACATACTCCAAGATCCATAACTATCAGGTTAACTCTTAGGGGTGCTTTATCAATGGAGTAATCAGCTTGGATGTTTGATTTTCCAAAGGCCACAATAATGCATTTCTTCACATTGAGTTTTAATCTGTGGCTCTGGCACCAGTCATTTGTTTATGTTAGACTTTCTTGTAGGATGTTGGTGTCATGGGGGAAGTCTATGATAGCTCCCAGTTTACAGTTGTCTGCAAACTTAGTGAGCCAGAGGCCTTTGATATTAGCCTTGACTTCCAAGTAGCAGTTGCCAAACAGGAGTGGGTCCAGCATGGAGTCCTGCGGCACTCTACTAGCGACTGGTCTCCTGATGAAGGTGGTCTCACTGATCCAGACTTCTTGGGTCCTATATGTGAGCCAATCAACAATCCAGTGAGTTCAATAGGGATTTATGCATTGTTCTGAGAGTTTGCCTTGGCCAGGTCAAGGTAGGTGTTATGCACTGTTTTCCCCTCATCCATAGCCTTGATGAACCTCCTGAAGAAGTCTACCAGGATGATTAAGCAAGACCTTCACTTAACAAAGCCAAACTAGGATGTCCAATAGGTGTCTGTACCATTCCCATAGGTTTCTGAGGTGCAACTATAACTTACTCAAGTGGAACATGTTTATGGTACCACTAAGATGGAAAGAGGCATGTAACCCATGCTGTTTCGAAATGTCTGAGTTGCCATGCACCCCTTCTGTGCCAGAGAAGAAAAGAACTACTCCATGTGAACGGCATTGTCAATGGGTATGAACATATTATTTAAATTTCTGCCCAGCACACACCACAAGAAGCTCTGCAAGGTCCCTGTCATTAGGTAAATTTTTGCAGTTTCAATTAGAATCCTAAGTCGTCAAACAATGTCAAGAGTACTGCAGATCTCTTTATGTCTTAGTTTGTGCTTGGATCAGGAAGTTGTACATATGGGGATAAATATGATTCTCTCTTTTTTTTTTTTTGCTAAAATGAGCAAGCACTAATGCCAAACATTTGGAACACACTCTGGGCTCAGTGGGATGAAGGTGAATGAAAGTGCTTCTGGTCTGCCTTGAACTACAGAAACCCACCTGCAGTTCTTGTGGATGGGGATACACAGACAGGTATTCATGTAGCCCCAGCATGACATACAATATGCTTGGTATAAGCAGTGGAAGAAATGTCCACAAGACAAGTGTAATGTATGTTTGCCAGTACTGTGGATGAGCTTCTCGCCTTTTTAAGATGCTTATTCAAACTGTTTTATAGAAGGCATGTGTATCGCAAGACATGCAACTCCTACAGCAAGGCATTAACATATTTAAAGCTACAAACTTACTTCCCAAGTAAACTCTTTGGATAGCACTGGCACTTCACATATCACTGCAGAAACTGGCTGAGACATAACAGCACTGGATAGACACTAAAAAGCACACAAGTACAGCTCCCTCTGTTCTATGTTTTATATCTACCAGGGAGGGTGTGTCTGTGTGTCTATCGGTGAAGTATACTCAAATACTCACTTTGTTATCCTAATTTACAACTGCCCACAATTATCGAAAGCACTCTGAATGCAGGAGTTAAAGAAGGAATGTTAAGTGCTCCTTTTTGTAGGGGATGTGCTTGAAGCCAAAAGTTTCAACAACTTGAGAATGTCTGCAGATTAGGGTGAGATGAAGGCCTAGTGGAAAGGGGACAGATTTTGTTTTATTTTTGAGTGCATCAGTACGACAGCACTCACTTGTGTATATGAAGTATGTGCGAATGTTGTGCTTAATGGTACTTCTGTGGAAAGGGTGCTTTTCATAATGTCAAGTGTAGGGTTGGGGTTAGGGGCACAAGCAAATGGTATGGTTAGGATTAGCATACATGAGTAAAATGGTGTAGGGAAACACAAGTAATTGCCAGAAGAAGTTATCTGTACTGGGAGGCAGTCTGTGGATGAAAGCAAAGGACTGTTAGGGTGATCACAGTAAAGTGATCATTGCTGTAGCTTGTTGGGGTTGGGGACACACTTGCAGTACCTTAAATATACTAGCTGAAATATATTACTCTTATCATTTGTTTTTTTCCTCCATTACAACATAATATCATATGGGGGGGCATGGTATGTACAAAACACAGGAGTCAGATTATGAATGGCTCGCAAGGGCAGTTAGCCTAGTACTAATCTATGAACCTACATTACTGTATCTATCTTAAGAGGGCAGGGTAGGTATCTATTTGTCTAAGAACAATGTGAAATTCATTGCTGAGGACACTGTGCCCTTCACTTTCCTATCACACATACAAAATGTGCACAGGAAGTGGCTATTTTGTTTTAGGGACAAGCTTTGTATGAAAGCAGTGGGAAAGTAAGTGACTAATACAAAACAATCACTGAAGGAACTACACTTGGGGGAGGGTAAATGTATGCATGTGTCGAAGCAACAGGTTGAATACATTACTGTGGTCAGTTTCTTTCAATTCTTAACAATCAATCACCATAGAAATACACAGAAATTGGCTATTTTTTTAGAGGAATGTAGGGGCTAGGAGGACCCAATCTCTCATGCTGGAAGACCATAAGGCTCTGGGTTTTACTCCCACTCCAGGTGACAGGAATGCTGACACTACAGTGTTGAGTGGTGGTGCTGCACACTTGAGTGTGCCATCTTTCAGGTGAGATGCTAAAATGAGGAAGCTCAAGTGGAAATAAAAGACTCCATGGCAACTATCAAAAAGAGAAGGGGAAGTTCCCTGTTGCCCTGTCCAAATTTTCTCTAAACAACTCAGGTCTCCCTTGAAAGAAGCAAGTAGCCTAGTGGGACTAACCAGTCAACAAAAGATAAATAAATACATTTAAAAAATTGTTTCTCCAACCAAGGCAATGGACTCCATATCTGTTTAGAAAGCAAATAGGAAAGCTATTGAGTGTCTTTAAGAAGAGTTTTTTTAAGGTGAGGTGATAAATACATGTTAATATATGCATACAACTGTTTATATTTAGAAAAACTTTCAGTAAGTGGCTTGATGACACTAAAGTGACATATTAATTTTGTGACTCTTTGTCACTATACATTTATGAAGATAAGAGACACAGCTGGATGCAAATAAGGAAAGTAGGGAGGTTTAAACGATTATATATTTGTGGGCACTCAAATTAAAATGTGGTCCTTATAACAGAAACTGAAAGTAAAGAATAAATAGTGTGAGACTGATATGTTATGCTGAAAGAATACGAAGGAAAAAAGGAAAATGAAGAATGAGCACTGCGACTGCCAGTTGTGATTACCACAAAGCTGCACTACGGAAGAAAATTGGTATTTCTTTGGCAAAGGTGAAGATTTCCTTCCTGGTCATGCTGCTGACGGCAAGTGAACGAGATGCACATGATCAAGCAAAGGCATGAAAAAATGTGGAACAGGATTTTTGTACAAGCCATGTGGAATAAGTTACACACACACAAAAAAAAAAAAAAAAAAAAAAAAGTTGTAAGGATGACGTTAAGCAAGTAGAAAAATGACTGATTAAAAGTCTGCACAGCACCACAGTATTTAAGTACGAGTGAAAATGAGGAGGATGCATTACACTGGGCGGAGGAGATAAAATAAAGGGAAGTCAGCATAAGAGAACTGATGTAGTAGGTTAAAGACTATAATGTCACAGAGGAATATTGGGGCAAAATTTGATTTATTTGCTGGCTGAGTTTATTTGAGAGGATTGATGTGCTACAGTTAATAAATAAGACCTGGAAGTAAAAAAATGTTTTATACTGGATGAGAAGTACGATAAGGAGGACTTAGGGGTGCATGGTTTAGGATTAAACAGTTCTGCAAAGGTTCCAAATGTTTCACAGTAAAAAATCGGCATAACAATATGATTCATAGGTGTGCTGGTCATTATTTAAAGGTGAATTTGCTTTGTGGTTTAATCTAAAGTAGAAAATACATGGAAAGGTTATAATGCATTATATAAAAAAAAAAAATATTCTATAATGCACAAATAAACTACTTTACACTGAGGAACGTACTGCACCACTGGGATAATAGGAAGGTTATTACAGAATTTAAAATCCGTACTACTGAATATGGTCATCAGGCATTTTAGTACGCAGAGAAGTATATATTTTCATACATGTATTCTGTTATTTGTCTCTATGACAACAGTAAAAACTGTTGTTGCTTGATCCTCTATTTTGTAATTCATCAGAATACCCTGTAATGACTTTCTGCCACAGATGTCTACTGTCACTCTAGCTACCTTTAGATCATTCATATATGTCATATACTGCAGATTTGTAAACAATGTGATGCCATGTATCGCGTACTAAGGTATTAAACACAACAGGGCCAACAAAGATGCCAGACATACATGTTCTACCTTCCATTCAAATACTTGAAGTGATCTCATCAGATAACCAAACTAAATCAGTTCAGTGCAGTAAGTGCAGGGATCATCTACTTGTTTTAGTTATAAGGATATAAAAGCCTCCACCAAAGCAGTTTTAAAAATAAAACAAGGCCAACCAACACACACACACCACTTCAGACAAACATATGCCTACCACTAAAAGAGAAAATAAGTGACTGCATCAGCCATAAATAAACCAGTGCTATTTGGATTCATAAGATGCAGATGATGTCATGGTGGACAACAAGGAAAGAGCAAACTACTCTACCTTGAGAGGATGTACCCACACTTACTTAACCCGCGTTACACTCATCTTACTGCTACAAGACAATCACTTTTGATCTGAGCAAATACTGTGAATCCCCAAACTGGGATATGCATTAGCCAACATTTTAGTCAAGTGCAGTTAACAATTTTTAAGTTAGTCTCCTAAAAAGAAAAAAAATGATTATGGCCAAAAGACAATAAAAATGTTGCTGGACTAGTGAATGCCCACTTTTCCAACCTAAGTTCAGTCATTACAGTAACCAATCAAATTTACTGTCCTGGTGCCTACATCATCCCCGCCAAATCCATCTTACCTGCATTCATATCAATTAACTGAGCCTTCTTCTTTTCTCTCTCCTGCCTTTCTTTCTCTGCCTTCTCCTTTGCAAGTTTTGCCTTGCGGATCTTCTCTTCAGCTTCCTTCCTCTTTTGATTGTCCTTCACAGCTTGCTATGCAACAGTTAAAAGGAAAAAAAAGCCGTCAGTGCTCTTGTTTTCATTTATTAACATTGTACCCAAACAATCACTAAAAGTAAGTCTGCACTTTAAATGGAATCACCCCACAGGCTGCAGCATACACAATAAGCATTACAGCACAAATAATCTCATTAAAATAGCAAACATTTTACATGGACAAAAAAAAAAAAACAACTGACAGCCAAACTATGTTCTAAAGAAGTAGAAAATTAATACTGCAATAACTGAATATGTAATGTGGTATTAAAATAATTATAAAGGTTAATACAAATATGCATGTTATATACACATCCCCAAATGTGCGTACATACACATTACGCAATGCTTTGTATTACTGATCATTAAGGCTGCGGTGGACCAGCGGTTAACGTTGTCGCCTCACAGCAAGAGGTTCTCCGGTTCAATTCTCGGCTGGAGTACCTTCTGTGCAAACTCTGCATGTCTTCCTCGTGGTTGAGTGAATTTAAAGACATGTAGGTAAGGGCATGCATGTGTGGGTGTGCCTTCTTTGAAGGGTGGGCTGGCAACTCGACATTGTAAAAATTCACTGCCAATCATTTGCAGACTGGAGCACTGCTGTGCCAACCCCTAACCAGGAAAAGCCGAAAGACAGTTACTGAACCATCTGCGACTACACATAATTTACGCTGTGAAAAATGCAGATAACTTTTCTTCAGTAATGGTCACACGACAATGAAAACTGAGGAAATTAACAGAACATTGTGGAAAAATGCTACACATGCAGACACAATAAAAACTGTAAGAACAGGCTGCAGAATTGAAGTAAAACACAGCAAGCCAACAACAAACAAGAACACTACACCCCATCCCCCACATTTAGAAAATCTCATCCCAGTTACATTTCCTACCTAAAATTTCATCTGGGTGTAGTACAGTGCCAAGAAACCAGCACATTTTTCTTTCTTAATTTCTATTTTCCTAGCACAGATAATACAGATAATAAAGGACAGTACTTATTTCTATACAAATACTGCGATGGTGGTGCTTCCGTAGCGTTGTCGCCTCACAGTAAGACGTTGTCCTGTTCGATTCTCAGCTAGAGTGTCTTCTGTGTGGAGACATGCGTGAATGGGCATACCTTCATTGAAGGTTGTGCGTCAGGGCCGGCAACTCGGCACATAAAAATCTACTGCCAATCACTAGCGGACCAGAGTTCCGCTGTGGCGACCCCTAACCGGGAAAAGTCGAAAGATACAACAACTTATTCCTATACAAATCTTGTGTCGTTTCTTAAAATAATCTTTTCTCTCATGAATAAAATTACGAGAAAACAAATGAAAGACTTATATATGCACTTAGCACTTTTATATACAGTTTTCTTTGTTATGAAATATGATATACGATCTCCTTTTGTATTCATTCTTTTTACTGTTGACTGAGTTTTAACCGTTATAAAAACTTGATTATTCAATAAAGATATTGGTGGAAAAAAAAGAATCCTGTCTTAACCTGTTATGACACAGGGGTGACCAGCCTTTATGTAATTTTCAGAGTCCGTCACCACACATACTTTTACACCCCAAAAGTGTGTCTTCCTTGTGTCAATTAAGTGCTGCAAAGTACACATGTTGCAGCTGTAGTGAAAGTCTCTTCCAAAAACGTATTTATTGGAGATACTTTTGCATGAAGAGTATGAATTAATAATAATAATGCAATATAAACCAAATGGCAAGTACTCTTATTTTGGCCACGTAAGTAATGTTGCTATCCATGTAACCAACATGTACTACTTCCATAAAAAAAAAAAAAAAAAAACATAGCAAGCACTTTCACCTCTTTTTCAGACTTTGAAATACTCAGTAACACAAAGCATTAAATAATAATTGGTCAGCTGATTAAAAATACTTAACATTTTACATATTACTCCGTCCTGCAGCATTACATTACATTACAAAAGTATGTGTGGTGACAGACTCTGAAAATTACATAAAGGCTGGTCACCCCTGTGTCATAACAGGTTAAGACAGGATTCTTTTTTTTCCACCAATATCTTTACTGAATAATCAAGTAAATCCTCAGATCACTACTGCAAAACCTGTTACAACTTCTAATACAGCAGACGTAATCACACTCCTCCTCAAATACCTTAATGCAAGTACACAATGCATTGGCATCATCAAATGTCATAGCACAATAATGATGCCCCTAAATTTGTTTAGGTAACACCCTTGAAGTGCATCCAAAATAAAGTCTGTACATTTCATGCACAAAGCAACATAAATAATATTTTTAGATTTACAAGAAAATACTCCTGGAATTCAATACAACTTCCCCCTCAAAACTCCTGTTGTAAGGAAAATCAATTGAGCCCTGAATAGGTTTCATTTCACTTTTCCCTTTGGGGCTTCTATTCCTTGTAGTGTCTGTGTACATCACTTGCACTTACATTTGCCAGTGAGCTTTCAAAGAGAGTTAATTTGCCTATTTTCTGTACTTTGCCTGGGGGAGTACAGCACACTACAGGGGCAGTTTTGTACAGGGCTCTTGTTTTTCTCATGGCACATGTGGGTCTTTGTAGCTCTAGAGCTCTGAGGTAACTAGGCTGAAGATGCACTGAATTTTCATTGGTTTCCTTGTGTCTAGAAAAAGTACAGTTTTGTACCTACCATAAATGTAGATGTTCGAGTGTAAACACTGCTGCAGTCATTACACTTGGGTTATCCTGCTGTCAGGCAGTCCCGCAGCTGGCCAGAGTTCCAAAGTCTTGGTCCGGCGTCGGTTGCTGTTGCCTCCTCCCTGACGTCAGTGCGACAGGGGTATATAAGATGCAGCCAACGCCATTTTCTTCAGTTTTTCTTGCCCCAGATGTCAGGTGCCCCCAAATAGGTAGGCAATTAAATTGCTAGTAAAAAATACAAAAGAAAAGCAAACAACCATTTTTAATTACCAGCAAATACTCCCCATAGGTAATAAAGGGTAGATGCCCAAGGTAAGTTTCAGAAAGTAAGAGGGGAAGGAGGGAGGGTAACCTGGACTGCAGCAGTGTTTACACTCGAACATCTACATTTATGGTAGGTATAAAACTGTGCTATGTTCATCATGTTACACTGCTGCAGTCATTACACTTGGGTGGAATCTCAAAGCTGAAGTAGGGAGCCTGGATCTATAAGGCATTACGGGTGGCTATAAGGCCCTGCAGTACAGCAGTGGCGAAGCCAGCTCTGGATTTGGAGTATAAAGGCAAATGGTAATGTTTGGTGAAGGTATGCGCAGAACTCCATGTTGCTGCTTCTATCCTCTGAGGTAGGCAGTTGAAGTGGCTGTTGCCCTGGTGGAGTGGGATCTAATGCTGCTAGGTCCTTGTTTCCCATGGTAGGTATAGCAGAAACGTATACAGTGTCCTATCCATTTTGAAATAGTCTGCTTTGAAATGGCCTTTCCTTGTGCTCCTGCAGCGTATGCTACCAATAATTGCTCAGATTTTCTGAAAGCTTTGGTTTTGTCCAAGTAGAAGCGTAACTGTCTGTGAATGTCCAAAGAATGTAGTAGTCTCTCCCCTTTGTTCTGTGGTTTTGGATAAAAAGTTGGCAAGTGAATAGTTTGGTTTAGAGCCACATTTGATACCACCTTTGGCATAAACATAGGGTTAGTTCTTAAAGACACCCTTGTCCTTGTGGAAGATGTAATTCTGATACTCTTCGTGCTGATGTTGTCAGTAGCAGAGCAGTTTTCCAAGAGATGTATTTTAATTCTGCTGTGTTAGCTGGCTCAAAAGGAGGTAAAGTTAATTTTTCCAAAACAAAGTTGAGGTCTCACGTTGGTGTAGGTGCTCTACGGGGCAGTCTTATGTTTTTAGCCCCTCTGAAGTATTGTCTGAGCAAAGGATTAGAGAAAATTGGTGGATCTGTGTTGTAATGAGCAGAGATAGCGGAGGCGTGGATCTTGATGGATGAAAAAGAGAGGCCCTTGTCCAGCACCTCAGTTAAGTATTGCAGTATCTGAGGAATGTTTGGGACAAGAGGGTCAAGGTTGTGCGCTTGGTTCCAGGCACAGAATCTCTTCCATTTATCCGAGTACGCTTTCCTAGTACTATGCCTTCTGGCCTCCAGGATGACATCCATAACAGCTTTGGAGAGAGGCATTGCTTGCTTGACTAAGGAATTTTCCATGCAACTAGATTTAAGGTATTTGCTTCCTACAAGAAATACAATTATTAACTTTTACTGACATCGGTCTGAGGCAAGAAAAAGTTTCCCCAACGGGGTACTTAGCTTTTTTAGAAGACTTCGGTTCTGGATTCGGAATGAAAATCTCAGGAGTCGGCCGACCGGTACTTGCGAACTGCTTCTGCTTCGGGCACTGCGCGGCAAGAAAGACTGAAGAAAATGGCATCGGCTGCATCTTATATACCCCTGTCACACTGATGTCAGGGGGGAGGGGACAGCAACCGACGCCAGACCAAGACTTTGGAACTCTGGCCGACTGCGGGACCACCTGACGGCAGGATAACCCAAGTGTAATATGAAGTAAAATGATAAATGCCCCAAGGAAGATTACTGCTCAAGACAGACAAAGAGAAAACGTCTTAAAATGTATGGTAAAGCCCGGTGACTAGAACAGAAAGTAACTAACTACAGTGCTGAAAATTACCTTTTACTATTAAAGTCATCTAAGCAAGGAAAATTACTGTTGTTTACTGAGATGTGCAAATACAGAAGCTAAACATTAGGCAAAAACCATCATGACTGTAGACAAAAAAATGGAAGAGTTGAAAACTGGAAGTGGGAATGAGTAACTTGGAATTTCAACTATTACCTGTGGGCAGCTCTTACAGGAAAGGGAAAATAGGCATCCATCATGTCCATATATCAGCCACACCAGAAATCCAGCACTTGAACACAGGGTGTACTCCAAAAACGTCTTTAATAAAGACTAACTGTTCAAAGTTAAATTATAAATAAATATCTGCTCCAGTAACCACTAAGTTCAACAGAAGACTGGTTTTGCTTTTTGCATCATCAGTGCAACAATGGAGCACACTTCTTTTCACTTTTAAAAAGGAACCTCAAAGCAACAGATCACATTTTCAAGACCAGCCACATATCCATACACATTTAAACCTTAATACAGTTATTACATGCAAACAAATATACACATTTTTAATGCAGACAATAATGTTCATTTTAACAATCCAAATACCAGTATTCATTTAATCTCGGATTATACATCGTCGCATGGTTTATAACCCTTAACTTTTCTTTTTTATCTAATAGCAGATGTTTAAAATGAGTTAGACAGTCCAGTTCCCCTTATACTACTCAAACTTACAAAAATAAAGTGAGCCAAGGCATGCACCAATTTATGCTGGTATAACGCACTTCTAAGGTGTTTACAATTAATATCACTCATATGTACGTCAATCCTATCCTTAAATGCCCCCTGAGGTTTGTCCCACATAAAAGGCCCAGCACTGGCAGGCAGCCATGTATATAACTCACTCTGTATTACACGTACTAAGATGCCTAATTGAGAAGACCTTTGGAGTATTAACTGACGTAAAGTACTTGGTACATGAAACCACTCAGCAATATATACAGTTACCACACATAGCACTACCAACCACATTACTCCTTATCAACCTTCCTACTAGCTGTATCCCATTTCTTATACCACGAAAGGTATTCCCCAATGTTTTTGCCCCTCCAATATCCAAGTTCACATTTATTCCCCAGACAGTCTCAAAAAATTAATCTATTTTCAATATATGCCAATATTTATCTAACACCTCCCTAATTTTGAAAATGTTCGTACGATAAGTAGTGATAAACCTGACCTTAGGTGACCTTAACTCTATGGTATTATTCCAAGATTCAACCTTTAATAATTCCCTCCTCCTTTCTTTTGAGTCTATTTCCCTAGCCTGTCGAATCAGGCGAACATTATAACCCCTTTTCACAAATCTATTCTCCATCTTAGTTGCCTCCAATTCAAATTCTTTCGGATCACTACAAATACATTTTAAACATAAAAATTGTGCTATAAATTCCCACTTAAGAGGCTATTATTTGTCATCCAAGACATGTGATGTTGAATATTGTGAAGGCGCAATTTTTACATTTAAAACGGGTTACATTTACTTTATCGAACGCCCACTTCACTGACACTAAGTTTGCCAACACGTCACATTACTGACAAATGGAAAGCCGTTTCCCGCACGGTAAGTAACCATTTGGCCATCTACCTGAACTTTGCCCCTTACCCCCGCAGTAGTGCGTTCTGGAGTTGGTATATTTATTAAGGGGGGTGTGGGGAGTGTAGCCCCCCCCCACATTGGTGGGTTTGTTTTATTGGTAGTTCCTGAAGTCGGGATGGCCAAACGGTTACGCACCATGCGGGAAACGTAGACTTTCCATTTGTCGGTAATGTGACGTGTCAGCAAAATTAGTGTCGGTGAAGTGGGCGTTCGATAAAGTAAAGGTAACCCTTTAAAACATATTTGCAGTGATCCAAAAGAGTTTAAATAGGAGGCAACCAAGATGAAGAATAGATTTGTGAAAAGGGGTTATAATATAAGCCTAATTAGACAGGCTAAGGAGAAGGGGAGAATTATTAAAGGCTGAAACCTACGAATAATTCTGTAGAGGTAAGGTCGCCTAAGGTCAGGTTTATCACTACTTATGGTATGAACACCTCCAAAATTAGGAGAGCTGTTAGATAAATACTGGCATATATTGAAAATGGATGAATTTTTTGATTGTCTGGGGCATAAATGTGAATTTGGATATCGGAGGGGCAAAAACATAAGGGAATACCTTTTGCTGTATAAGAAATGGGATACAGCTAGTAGGAAGGTTGACAGTAGTAAGGTGTTTGGCAATGCTAAGTGTGGTAACTGTGTATATTGCAGAGTGGTTATATGTACCAAGTCCTTTACATCAGCTAATACTCTAATGGTTTTTTTTAGGCATCTTATTATGTGTAATACGGAGTGGGTTACATACACGGCAGCCTGCCAGTGCCGGGCTTTTTATGTGGGACAATCTTCAAGGGCATTTAAGAATAGTATTGCTGTGCATATGACTTATATTAACTGTACAACACCTTAGAAGTGCATTATACAAACATATTGATACATGCCACAGCTCACTTTATTTTTGTAGGTTTGGATAGTATAAGGGAACTGGACCGTCTAACTCACTTAAACATCAGCTATTAGATAAAAAAAGAAAAGTTATGGATTATAAACCTTGGAGCGATGCATAAATCCGGATTAAATGAATACTGGTAAAAAGTATTTGGATTGTTAAAATGATTATTGTCCGTTTTAAAAATATATATGTATATTTACTTGCATGTGACAGCTGTACTAAGGTTTAAAAGTGTATGGATATGTGGCTGTTCTTGAAAATGTGATCTGTTACTTTAACTTTAAGAGGTTACTTTTTTCAAGTGTAAGAGGTGCGTCTCCATTACAGCATTGATAATGCAAATAGCGAAACCGGTCTGCTGTTGAACGTGGTGGTTACTGGAGCTGGTATTTATTTATACTTGAACTCTGAACAGTCTGTCTTTATTAAAGCTGTTTTTGGAGTGTGTTCAAGTGCTGGATTTCTTGTGTGGCTGATGTGTTTATCGTTCCATGCACTGGTTTTGGTTCCTGCACCTGGTTGTGTGGACTTGTATATATATTGTATGAAAGGCAAAACTGAGTTTAGAGTTTACATTTGAAACTTTTTTTTCTTAAGGACAAACTCTGAGATCTGATAAATCCAGTGATCTCTATGCCTTGCTCCCATTTGGTACCTAAAAAGAAAGATAACTACACTAACTGAGGTATCAGAAAAAACATTCTGGAATAGTCTCACATTACATCCAAGAACTTTGACTCTGTAGTTCTTACAGGTAGGCTGTCCCTGGATTAACACCACTAGAAGAATTTCCATTTGGCTAGAAAGTATTTTTTTAGTACTTTTTTGCCTCTTGTAGGATGTTTAACATCTGCTCTGAAAGACTGGCTTTGAAGGGGGTAAGGCTGAGGGTACTCAGGCTTCTCGGGTTTGGCTGCAATAGTGACTCTTCCTCCTGGGACAGCACAGCACAGACTTGTGGAAGCTGCACTGGCCTCTTTTCTGTTAACTAGATTATCAGAAACAGTAACAGTTCATTGGCCACAGAAGAGCTACTAGTATGACTCATACTTGTGGGATCAGGAGAATGGGTGGGAAGCAAAAGAGGTGCCTCTTCTTCTAGAGGATAGACAGTGCTTCCTCAGACAGCAGTTTCTCCTTGAAAACAAGTCTACATGTTTGTTCCCCATCCCCAGCTTAGATATTGGAGTACATCCAGATCCAGCTTCCACACGTGACTGCTGTACATAAACCTGCTCAGGCTCACTACCACTGCACTCAGGTCTGACGGAATACAGGATGCAGTGATGGGTCAGGTGAAAGACTATGCCCCAGGCTATCACTGTCAGCCTGCACAGCTTGGACAACCAGATAACCCCTTCCCTTTTTATGCACCACATCACTATGATGTTGCTTATATTCTGGTTCCCTGGCTGCCAAGCCACTCTAAAAGCTATTAGAGCTAGAATGAGGGCTATTATTGAAACAGGCCTCCAAGCCATATCCACAGCATCAATTGCCACATTCTTTGTGCCCTCTAATAGTACAAATGGCATCACCTGACTTCTTGGCACCTACTGTCTTCACCATTTGGATTCATCCCAAATGGAGGATCTCATTGGTAGAATTTTGTTGAATCGGTAATTGTGCTGCACAAAAAACTATTTTCAGATGATACCAGATGTTTCTCCTATGCATCCTGGCCTTGGACATCATTAGGAAGGATGCTCTTATGTCAGTGAGTGCCTTCATTAACATGTTGGATGACAGTGCTGTCCTCTATTTTACACATATGACGAGAACTGAACCAACAGTTTGGCACATCCTTGTGGCAGGGACAGTGTGCTACGTTCCATGTCCAGCAGGGCTTCCACGAAGGTATTTGTCTTCCCAGAGTGAGCCTTTAATAGAAGAGGTTCACTGGACCCCCACCTTAGGTGGTTGGGTAATGGATGCAATACTCCATGGCATCCTGCATTTTGTCCCACGATATAACATGAATCAGGCAGTCATCCATGTATGGGTAAAAATGATTTCCCCTTGGATCCAGAGTGCGGGCAAACACTGGTGGTAAGCATTTCTTAAATGTTCTTGATGATTTGACAAGACACAATCTCAAGGGAATGAACTGGACATAGTTGAGCCTGATCTTGAACCTCAGGTAATGTCTGAGGGCTACCTGGAATGGTATAAGGCATCCATCAAATATAAGGTCACTAAGATAGTTTGAGGCAAAGGTAATGGAAGCAGCAGTTGGAGTACTAGCATTCTGTACTTGTTTGCTGTTCAAAAATGTTCACCTTAGGCAAATGCAGGAGAAGTCACACATGTTCATTTTTCTTCAGGGCCAGCAACAGCCTGTTGTAAAAAATGTTTTCTCTTTATTTTTGCAGGGGGTTCTCTCAATGGCCCCACACTGCAGAAGGTAATTCAAGACCTTCTATGCTACCACTACCTGATCTGATGAGAATAATTTCTTTGAAGAGAGTGAAGGTTTTGAATCTCCCCCTCTTCCGACAGGTCTGTGTCACCTCCCCAGACATTCTTCATTTTGAAAGCTATTCTTTATTTACAACAGTCATACTTCAGTTGCTTTAGGATGGCTCCTATTGCACCCCTGCATGGGTGGATGAAATAACTATTTAACTGACTGCATGGTCTTCCCTTTTCCATCTAATTTCTTAAATACTGCTTGTGAAAGAGAACCAAAAGACCAAACTGATACATATAAAGAGGCATCAAGTAGCTGTCCTTTGATATCATCTGGGAAGCCATGAATTCTTAATACTGTGCCTGCTGCTGCACTCCTATGGCAGATATGTCCTACATCACAGCTATATTTTAAGCAGGGTTTTCCCACTTTAAAGACAATTTGTGTACATTTAATGACTCTGTCCTTCGTGGCCACATCAGTGATCTCTAATGCCATATGTTCCATCTGCAGAAGGATGCTCCTTGATATTTAATAATGTGATGGTTAATAGTGCTAAAAGCCAAGATTGAAGAGTATACCATTTTCCCCAAACATATTCAGGAATCAGCTCTCTTTACGATTAGGGAATGTACTGAGCACCTGAATCAGTTTGCATTACTCAGTATCACGAATGATGGCCACAGCCAGATTATAGACACAATTACAGATAACTTAGACCCTATAAGGTCTACTTAACATACAGGCTGGACAATCAAGTTCCAAAGCTGCCAATTTGAAAGCATATATAAAACATAAGAAGCACCAAAATATGCTACTTTGGGCCTCAGTTTCTGATTCACAGACAGGTCTAGCTATATCTTATGAGACACTCATACCTTTAGATGTTCCCTCATTACGTCAGCAGTAGTTCATGTGACGACTTCTAAAGGGAAGCCATAAGACAGATTTCCCTCGATGTTATGGTAATGAGGTCTGCATTAAATATGCCAAATCTTCCCCTTCAAACTTGATAACCTAAGAAGTCAGGGAATGGACAAGTCTCTCTTCACTTAATGGGGGTCTCGTCTCTAGCACTGAACATTGCTCTATTTGTAGACTAATCCTATAACAACTAGTCACAGGTCACATATTCTTGTGCAGATCGCTAATAAAGAAATTAAGCATAGGCTAGCAAAGATGCCAGTGCAGCAGGCATCTAGTTTTCAGGCATCAGCCTTTGAGTAAAGGTAGTGCTTCCTGTAAGGAATGAGGCAGGGTGGAAAACTCAACAATTCATGGGCTCTCCAAAGCCTCAAGCAAGACGATGATTGGGAAATGAAGGAGGAGAATCTAAATAATGGTGCAGCAATCTCAAAAGGCAGGGTGTCCCTTGCAGATGCCTGGAAACCAAAATCAGCATCTAGTCTGGAGCTGTCAGCTGCTACACATGAGGGCTACTGGCCTAAAGTGATTTTATTTATATTTTGATGACAAAGTTAGTCCCACTAAGACAGCAGCCTCTCTTTTCAGAAGAAAGCTGAGATGATATTTATCCAGATTATGGGAAATTTAGCCAGGACACCAAGGAACATCTCCCACTCTTTTTCTGTTTGCAATCCAGTGGGTAGCAACAGGAAAGAGTGATATGAAGCAGGTAGAGCATCTCGCAGAGGATACCACTTACCTAAAAAAGACTCTCCACTCACATAAAATAAACTTCATCTTCAACCAAACCCATGCGTAACTTGGATGAAAAATCGGAAATTTACCCCAGGACCCCCCCTGTACTATTAAAGGACAAGAAGCAGCTTCTAAATATTTTATCTCAATGCATGGGTTCCCAACAAATAACCTATGCTTTGATCATAGTGATTACCAAGGTAATATAGATCTTGGAAAGGGTTAGGTGAATCTAAACTACAAAGGGATAAGCTAATTTTAAGCACCAAATGGGATAATTGGCTAGGCTTAAAATGGCAAAAAAACAATATTAGCACTCAGGCTAAAACAATAGAAAAAAGACACACAGCAGAAACCAGCAATTAGGCCAAAGAGTTTTTAGTAACAACCATCTGGGACCTCGGCTTTTTGCCTTCAAGGATACAACAATGTGTGTACTCCAACAATTTAAACAAGGTGAACCCCACCAATAATTAAATTCGATTACATTTTTAAAGTGCACAATACCTATTGAACACATCCTTCCCACCATGTTAATTAAACATTATTTTAAATTTCGACATATATCTAGCTAATATATTAAATTTTACTTATAACTGGATATACACTTCATTAAAATTACTTTTACATAAGTTGCATATAAACCGTCAAGTCAACTATTTATAGTATTACCTTAATGAATCAGTAAATATTAAATACAATATTAACTTAAGTTGACCTCAAAATTAAGATCATTAGGGTGAAGTGTTCCAAATTTCAAAAACATTTTGCTCTCTAGTACATTTTTCTGGCTCAAATCACCCCCCTATATGAGCTAGGTTGAGTTAATATACTAAAAAAGAAATAACCATCGCTCCCCTCCATGCTCATTATTAAAATTTTCCCCTACAGGACTCATAAAATTCCTATTCCAGATATCACCTAGATGTTCCAAAATTCTAACTTTAACCGCCCTCTTAGTTTGACCTATGTACCACTTGGTGGTCTTGCATCCACACCCCACAATATATACCACCCCACAGGAATTGTACATAAACCTTCCTTTAGAAACAAATTTGCATCCATTAATATTGTTACCAGAAATATTCCTCACTTTCCTACATTCTTTATAACGACTGCAAGCAAAGGAATTCTACCATATGTTGAGATTCATTAAATAATGGCATGTTCAATAACTTTTAGATTAAAATACCTCTTGTATGAGAACTTTACCAACTCAGGGAATAAATCCCCCACCATTTCATCCAATCTGCCAAAATTCCATAATCAATCTCCTCATAATTCCAGAAAATTAGGAAAATCTGGATACAAAATACAAATCTCTTCCAGAACATAAAGGCTTTAGGTTCCTCATAATACATGGTTCTTTTCTATAATAAACCCCATGTGTTCCTTCATCACTTCCCAAGAGTACACCTCAAAGCCATATCCAAAACTCCTTCTGTATAACAATCTCTTAACCAATCTCTTCCTACCATCTAGCAAAAACTCATTTCTACATTTACTCTCTGAGGTATTATGTACAATACGCTTGAATTCACCTAAGGGTAGTGAATCTTTAAGATGGAGGAGATGCATGCCCTCAGCATGTAAAAAATTGTTGACTGCAGTGGGTTTCCTAAATGGTCTATGTTGAACATTGGATACACTATCAATATAAAACTCTACATCCAAAAATTGCAAAGTGGAATTACCCTCTGTCACAGAAAATTTCAAGCCATGAGCAAATGAGTAAGGAGATTTCAAATCTACTATAAACTTCCTAAATTCCAAAAGGTGATCCCTACAAATAAAAAAACAAATCATCACTAAATCTCTTGTATAACACCACGTGCTCCCTATAAAAATCAGTACCATAAATAAACATATGGTAGGATCCTTTGCTTGTGGTCTTTGTAAGGTATGTAGGAAAGTGAGGAATATTTCTGGTACAATATTATTGGATGCAAATTTGTTTCTAAAGGAAGGTTTACATGCAATTCCTGTGGGGTGTGGCTGCAAGACCACCAAGTGGTACATAGATCAAACTAAGAGGGCGGTTAAAGGTAGAATTTTGGAACACCAAGGTGATACCCCAAATAGGAATTTTAGGAGTCCTTTAGGGGAACATTTTAATAATGAGCATGGAAGGAGTGATAGTGCTTTATTTTTTAGTATATTAGCTCAACCTAGCTCACAACACGGAAGGACTGTGGCTGAAGTTCGCAGATGACTGCAAACTGGGCGCCATAATAGACTCTCCAGCCGACACAAGCATCCTCCAAAAGGGCCTCATAGAAACAGACAACTGGTGCCACAGCCATGGCCTCAAGCTAAATGCCAAAAAGTGTATAGTCATCCCCTTTGGCAAAAACGAAGTGCCCACAAATTACCATATAGGTGGTAATACATTAAGTACAGAAGTAATTAGGGACCTGGGGACCCAAGTTGATAGCAATCTCTCATTTGATAACCACGTGGCCAAAGTGGTTAGAAAAACATTTTATATAGCCCACCTAATCATGAAGGGATTCACATCTACATCAGGGGAGGTCATCGTGCCTCTTTACTCATCCCTCATCAGGCCCATAATTGAGTACAATGCCCCTTTTGGGATGTACCTTACCAGACACCTGCAGCAACTGGACCCCAAAAGTACCTCACCAAGAGGATCAAAGGGCTCAAACAGATGCCATATGCTGCCCGGTTAAAGAAACTCCAGCTCTACTCAGTGGCATACCACCTGTTCAGAGGCGATCTGTGCCTGACGTATAAAGCCATGTCCAACCCGAAATTAATGGACATGCTGCACCTCAGAAAATCCAAATCCCATCGAGCTACGCCCTCGAGAGACTTGAACCTCAGCACTGAAATAAATAGGACATGCTGGAGGGACAGATTCATAACCCAGAGGCTCCATTCACTCTGGAATAAAATCCCAGTCCAGGTTAGGCAGAGTCCCTCATTGACTCTCTTCAAGAGGAATCTTGATGAGTGGATGGGAGATCGTAGGTTTACCCCCGGTATCACTTCTGTGTCACTGTTAGACAGAGGCACAGTATACTAACCTCGAAAAAGGGCATAGCAAAATAAATTTAAAATGGGTGGCGAAAGCCAAACACATTCTGGCTAGGCTTATAAATGCCCTAGGGCAGATAGCCTAGTATGAACCTATGAACATCCCACCACTGCTAATTTAATACACTGTTAGAATCTCCTTGTGTTCTGACTGGAGTGCTTCTCAAACAATCTGGAAATGTATCACTAATAAGTATATTTCTTGGCATTTTTCAGAGTTCTGCATTGTCTTCATTTTTGCCTGACTGAATTATTTTATATATTTGTTGACACTGCTGTTTTCTCATCTGTTCTGAAACTGGTCCCCGCTGTTCCTGTGGTGGTGTTAAAGTTTATAAAAATGGTCTAATTGATCATTTTTGTGTGTTTTTCAACTGTTGAGAGATGCACACAAATGCGATAGCCATTTTTCTGCTTCAAAAGTGTTTCTGTATCTGTTTTAATTTTTGAAAAAAAAAAAAAAAACAAACAAAAAAATCCTCTCTCTCTACTTGTTTCCCATCTTTCTATAACCCGTAGAGCCCGGTTTTCAAATTTTGCTGAATTCTGGGCTGTTTTGTAGTCTCTATGTTGCCCAGACCTTACTAAGATAGAAGGAAGCTTATATGTTCATCAGTGACAGTGGTAAGCTCTGAGCAGCCTATCTGTCACTGGAGGAGTGGTTTCAGGTCAGAATCTGTAGTTTCATTGGCCATTTTGGGCTATTTCTATCCCTTTCATCTTTCTGTTTAAAAACCCATGTTTGTGTGTTTTTTGCGCTTGTATTACCTCAGCAAGATCCTGCCTGAGTGTCCTGCAGAGCTCTACAGCAGCAGAGAGAGAAAAGGGAGACTGAGTGGATTAGGTACCTCTGTTTTGCCTTTTATTGCTTATTTTCGTTAGCTGCACTATTCTGAGCGTTTTTATTAACTTTGCAACTTATCTGCACTGTTTTTTTAATTCTGATACTGTTTGCACTTTGATCGCTTTTATACATTTTCAACTGTTAAGGGCTGCACACTCAAGTGCGATAGCCACTTTTCTGTTTTAAAAGTATTTTTTTACTGTATCTGTTTTAATTTTTGAAAAAAAAAAACAAAAACAAAAAAAAAATCCTCTCTCTCTACTTGCTTTCCGCCTTTCTATAACCAGTAGAGTCCTGTTTTCAAATTTTGCTGAATTCTGAGCTGTTTTGTAGTTAGTGTTGAAAATTTTAAATTGTTGAGTCCAACAACTACGCTATCTTCTCTGTGAAACAACAAAAAAAAACACAGAGGAAACGCAGTGCAGACCTCCAGACAAAACGTTTATTACAATATAAACTCGCCGTAATCAAACAGTAAAAAGTCCAAGTGATAAAAACAATATAAAGACTTCTAACTTGTAAAAACAGGTTAAGCGCTTTCACCAACAATATGTTGGCTTCTTCAGCACAAAAACACTTAGGTACTCAGATGTTTAAATAACTTATTTGGCGCCAGAATCTTACTGCTGCCCTTAAAGTAATATAGCTCCATTTATTTGAAATGAGTACGCTCAAGTTGTTTACGTTAAGATTCCCTTATGTACTTCTTTTGCCCTATAACTTGTTGTGTATGCTTCACTATTAAAAAATGATAAATTCTCAATATGAATTCTGTTTAAAAATAAAAATTAAAAAATAAAAATGAGAATGAAATTGAAAAATGAAATAAAATGAAGTTTTGTGGTAAAACTTCATTGTATTTAGAATTCCCTACACTATATTTCATTGTGTATCTGATATGATTCTATACATTTAATTAAGTGTGCATCGACAATATTATTTTACTACCTTCAAAAGCATTTTCACCAAATAATTGTGACATATATCATTCTTTCTGATTGTTTATACAAAAAAATATCTAGGGACATGACTCAATATAAGGAAAACAAGGCATATATATGGAAAGAAATGGAACTAGAAAAAGAGAAGGACATCAGCAAACAAAAAACAAATGATGAGGTAAATAACAGAGAAAATTATAGGAAAGAAAAAGAAAGAGGTACTGGATATGTTAACAAATGGAATTACAGACAACATTTTCAGTGTGTGTGGAACCCGCAATATTGGAAAAAGAAACAAATGGAGCTATATTACTTTAAGGGCAGCAGTAAGATTCTGGCTCCAAAAAAGTTATTTAAACATCTGAACACCTAAGTGTTTTTGTTCTGAAGAAGCCAACATATTGTTGGTGAAAGCGCTTAACCTGTTTTTACAAGTTGGAAGTCCTTATATTGTTTTTATCACTTGGACTTTTTACTGTTTGATTACGGCGAGTTTATATTGTAATAAAAGTTTTATCTGGAGTCTGCACTGCGTTTCCTCTGTGTTTTTTCGTTGTTTCACAGAGAAGATAGCGTAGTTTCTGTGTTGCCCACACCTAACTAATATAGAATGAAACTCCTCTGTTCATCAGTGGGAGTGGTGAGCTTTGAGCAGCCTAACTGTCACTGGAGGAGTGGTTTCAGCTCAGAATCTGTAGTTTTATTAGCCATTTTGGGCTACTTCTATTCCTTTCATCTTTGTTTAAAAACATGTGTTTATGCGTTTTTGCACATCGCACAGTGCCGTTTAACTAGGGTTAAACTATCCCCGGTGGCAGAAAGTCTACTCTTCTCATTTTCCCTTAGAATCAGCCAGTTTTCTAGTTTTAGCCCTCAAAACTGTTTCCTTGTGCTCAGCACTTGTTCCAAATTCGTTGCAAGCACGAAATAATCTACAAATGACTGCAGCACTCAACTTTCCTCACTTGTTAGGAGGAAAACGTTTTTAGTACTTAAATTAATAAGCACCTATCCAGGCATGTCTAGGGGTCAGCTCACGGTATTTTCCCCTGCCCACCTGATGAATCTGGGCAATGTAGTAATTGCCTCATGTACATTGACAACCCTCTCCTCCTACCCCCCAACACTACAACCTGTGAGAGATGCACTTATATAGCCAAATTGGAAGCCAAGCTCTCTCCAGCCAAAAAGTACAGTTGTGTACACTTACCATAAAAATGTAGATGTTCAAGTGTATTCACTGTTGCAGTCATTACATTTGGGGTAATCTGCTAGCAGGTTGCCCTCAGTCGGCCTGAATTCCAAAGTCTTGGGTCCTGCGTCGGTTGCTGTCTTCTCTTCTATGATGTCAGGTCATCAGGGGTATAAAACATGCAGCCGACAGCATTTTCTTTAGTTTTTCTTGCCCCTGATGTCAGGTGCCCCCCAAAAAGGTAGCAATATTATATAAATATATATACATGCATCAATATAAACTTTACCTTCATCTACAAGCAAATACATCACATAAGTTGTAGAAGATAAAGAAGGAAAGATAGACTTTAGAATGACAGGGGGATGGCGGGAGGGTAACCAGGACTGCAACAGTGAATACACTCTACCATCTACATTTATGGTAAGTGTACACAACTGTACTATGTTCTTCGTGTTTCACTGTTGCAGTCATTACATTTGGGTAGAATCCCAAAGCTATGGTTGGGGGGCTGGAACTAAACAGCATTAGGTGCGGCTATAAGGCCCTGCAGCACTGCAGTGGCAAAGCCTGCCGTGGACTTAGAGAGGCAAATGGTAATGCTTTGTAAAGGTGTGAACAGAACTCCAAGTAGCAGCCTCTAGAATGTCTTTGGTTGGTACTCCCCTAAGAAAGGCTGCTGAAGTAGCTGCAGCTCTGGTGGAATGAGACCTAATGCCCTTGGGCACAGGTTTACCATGGTGTAAGTAGCAGAAACGGATGCAGTGGCTTATCCACTTTGAAATTGTCTGCTATGAAATAGCCTTTCCTTCTGATCCTGCAGCATATGACACTAGTAATTGCTCAGTTTTTCTTAGAGCTTTAGTCCTGCTCAAGTAAAATCTTAGCTGTCTGTGTACGTCCAAGGAATGCAGAATTCTCTCTCCGTTGGTCTGCGGATTTGGATAAAAAGTTGGCAGATGAATTGTTTGGTTAAGAGCCACACTGGAAACCACCTTAGGCATACAAGTAGGATTTGTCCTCAGAGACACCCTGTCTGGGTAGAATATGATAAAAGGCTCTACAGCCATGAGGGCCTGTAGCTCTGAAACTCTTCTTGCTGAAGTAATTGCTAGTAGCAGAGCTGTCTTCCATGATAAGAACTTTATATCAGTGGTAGCAGCTGGTTCAAATGGAGGCAGGGTGAGCTTTTCCAACAGATAATTGAGGTCCCATGCAGGTAATGGTGATCTTCTAGGAGGCCTTAAATTTTTGGCTCCTCTAAGATACTGCTTTATTAAAGGATGAGAAAAGATTGGTGGCTCTGTATTGTAATGTGTCTGTAGTTGATTGTGCAGGAGCTGATTGTTTTGCTGGGACAGTAGCTGTGATCTTTGAGGCAAGATCCAAGCTGGGTATTGAGACAAGTTCCTTAGGATTGGGTACCAGTGTTGGCGGGGTCAGTCCGGGGCAATTAATATCATCTTTGGCTTCTCTTGTCTGACTTTTAGGAGGATTTTGGGCAGAAGAGGCAGAGAAGGAAAGGCGTAAACTGACAGGTTTTTCTAACTGAAGGATAGGGCGTCCACTTTCCATGCTTGTCTGTGATAAGTCCTTATGCAGAATCTTTTCAACTGATAATTTTGAGGAGAGGTAAATAGATCTATGTCTGGGCTCCCCCATTTCTCTGTTATCATGCTGAAGACTTATGGATTTAGTTTCCACTCGTGAGGATCCATAAGATTTTTGCTTAAATCGTCTGCCAGAGTGTTTTGTTTTCCTGGCAGGAATTGAACTTGAAGATGCATTTGGTAGGTCAAAGCTGTGTCCTACAGTGCCATGGCTAATCTGCAAGGGGGTATGAGTGTGTGCCCCCTTGCTTGTTTATATACCACATGACTGTGGTGTTGTCCGTTTTTATCAGTAGTTGTCCTGGATGAAGTAAAGTCCTTGAAGGCTGTTAGGGCATTTTGAACAGCTAGCATCTCTTTCTGGTTGATATGTAGATTTTTATTTATTTTTATTTAACATTTGTTGACCGGGAAAGTCCGACTAGGTTCCACAGATACTGTTTTCAGTGAAGGCCCAGGGAGAAATGCTCCAGAAGCATGTCTTTAGAATGTGGGAGGAAACTGGAGTACCCAGAGGAAACCCACGCGAACGCAGGGAGGACATGCAAACTTCACACAGAAGGCACCTCAGCCGAGAATCGAACCGGAGAACCTCTTTCTGTGAGGCGACAGCATTAACCGCTGCACCACTGCGCCACCCAAGATGCATTTGTTTAGGTGCCCATATGCCCTGAATGCATCTTCCTGCCATATGGGCTCCCCAGACATAATCTGATGCGTCTGTTAAGGTTTGGCAGGGGGTAGAGTGAAGGGCAGTCCCATGTTTTGGTGACAGGCCTTTGCCCACCATAGAAACTCCTGTTGCAGGCAGGGAATGAGAGGAATCATTGTTTCCAGACTGTGTGAATGTTGACTCCATAAACTTTTTAGGTACCATTGAAGTTTCCTCATATACAGTCTTGCATATGGAATTAGTAGGATGCAGGATGCCATGAAGCCCAGAGCCTGCAGAATTTGTCTTGCAGAAGACTGTGCTGCTGTTGCCATCAGTTTGAAGTAATTGGTCAGTTGCCTTTGTTTGTCTGGCGTGAGGTAAGCCATCTGGGCAGTTGTATTCAAGCTTGCACCCAGGAATGTTATTTTTTAAGAGGGTACCAGTTGTGATTTCTTTTCATTTATTGTGTACCCTAGGCATATTAGAAGCCTTTTCACAAATGCCAGGTGTTGAAGAAGAGTGTCCGTGTTCTCTGCTTGAATGAGACAGTCGTCCAAGTGAGGATATATGCTTGTCTGCAAAATGCAATTACTTGTGCCAGGCACTTTGTAAAGACCCTGGGCGCAGAAGATAAGCCAAAGGGCAGTGCAGAGAATTGTTAATGCATTAAGCCAGCCTTGAATCTGACGTATCTTCTGCACGATTGTCTTACTGTGACATGCAGGTATGCCTCTTTTAGGTGTAAAGTCACCAGCCAAGCATTCTTGCCCAGCATGGGCAGAAGCTGCTGCAAAGTCAGCATTTTGAATTTTGGAATGGCCAGGTATGTGTTCAAAAATCGATAAATCCAGTACTGGCTGCCAGGCCTTGTCTTTTCTGGGTACCAAGAACAGTCAAGTAAAAACCTTGTCCTTTTTCCTGTTCTGCAACTGTCTGAATGGCCCTCATATCCATGAGTGACGTAACCTGTTTCTGTGCCTCTGCCCATTGATTTCTTGGCAGATCTAGCCAACCATTTGCCATTGGCAGTGTGTGGAAATGGAATCTGTACTCCTGTGATACGATGTTTAGTACCCACTTGTCCTAGGTTATTAACTGCCAATTTTGAGCAAAAAGTGCTAAATTTCCCCCTATGGGTGCTGCCAAAAGATAAGTGCTTGGTGTAGGCAGAGGGAAGTCATTGGGATTGCTTTCTGTAGGTTTATGCTTTATCTCGTCCAGATTTGGAGGTGGATGCGCCCCATTGCTTTGACCTATATCAGTCTTGCGTCTAGTATCTGGAACCCTTAAGGCATCTGGATTTGCCCCTTTGAGCTCTGTCTGACACAGGAAAGAACCAATTTTTTGTAGGCCAGTGTCTACTGAATCTTGGTGGCTGCACTTGTAAGAAGTCTTTTAACAGTTTGCATAGACTTAGCTTTGTCTTCCATTTTCTTTAAAACCTCTTCTGCCTTAATACCAAACAGAGAATCAGCATCTAACAATTTAGCTTTAACATGGTCAGGCAAATTTTGTTCCTTTAACCAGGCATGCCTCCTAATCACAGATCCAGTAACTACAGCCCTGCAGGAGGCTTCTAAAGCATCAAAACCACATTGCAAAGTATGCTTTCCAACTTGTTCAGCTGCATGCAATAATTCCTGCAATTCTTTATTTTCTGCACATTCTGAAATCCACAACATTTTCTGTTTCAGCAATCCCATAACATGTTGTTGGTACTTAAGCATATGAAATTGACAGTTTAAGGCCCTGACTGCCAAGGTTGCAGATGTATAAACCTTTTTTCCCCATCTGTCCAGTGCCCTTGAATCTCTGTCAGAGGGGTAGGATTTTTTGCTGTTGAGGCCTTAAGTCCCTTTGGGCCCTGTGAAATAGTTTCAGGATCAGCAGCAGGGTTTCTAAATAAAAATTTATGCGAGTCAGGGACCCTGTAATATCCGTCAGGCTTACTGGGAGCCGGAGGTAAGGAATCAGGGGTCAAACTTTACTCCGAAAACACATCATCCACAATGTCTAAAACAGGGGGAATGGCTAAAGGCTTGTGCTGAGGGAGAAGAAGGAAATCCCTGAGCCTCTTTTTCGATTCTGAGAAGTCTTGACTCTCCCAGTGAAACTGCTCCCTCAAAGTATGCAAGGTTTCTCCAAATTAATAGTCCTCAGGAAGAGATGCAGATGGAATAGACTCCTCTGCATCAGAATCCTCATAGGGAGGAATAGATAATTCCTGATCAGAAGAGGAATCAGAAGAAATAGAAACCTGATCTGAAAATTCATAATCAGTGTCTTGCCTAGGCCTCTTATCTGAGTGGTGATGGGTAATTTTACCTCGGATCAAGTAATAAGGTCTTCAGCCATTTTGATCATCTGTTTTTTAGGCATAGAGGCCTGTGCATGTGGCTCATGCATCATTTTTTTAGTTTTAGAAGTTGCTTTTGTCTTTGGTTTTGCAGCTGTCGTCAGTTTGATATACAAATGTTGAGGTCTGAATACACCCTCAAAGCCCGTGACTGCTCAGTGGCTCCGGACCCATCCGAGGGAGATACATTTGTCAGTCCTATACCTTGAGTATCTTGCGGCATGCCGGACTCCACATGGGTGTCGGTAGAGGCCTGCGACTCGAAGGTAGCGGGCATCAGGGGCTGCGAAAGTGCCTCACTGAGTACCGGCGAACCAGCGACTGGCTTAGGAGAAGCTTCGTTGTCAGTTTTGGATCTTGACTGCCTTTCTCTGTACTTTTCTTTGTGTTTTTTATGCACTCTGGTAGTCGGGCAAATCTGTTTCCAAAATACTGTGATGCAAAAATATACTGACGCTCAATAGTGCGTTGGTTAAATCTAGCACAAAACCGACAGCCAGGCACGTTTTGATCAAGGCCTAGGCAAGGAATACAGTATAAATGGAAATCCTTATGAGGCATTTGCTTCCCACAAGTAATACAATTATTAACTTTTTCTGACATCGGTAAAAAGCAAGACAAAAGTTTCCCCAACGGGGTACTTAGCTTTAGTGAAGACTTTGGTTCTGAAACTCAAACTCGAATATTTCAGTAGTCGGCCAACCGGCACTTGCGAAATGCTTCTGCTTCGGGCACTGCGCGGCAAGAAAGACTAAAGAAAATGGCGTCGGCTGCAAGTTTTATACCCCCGATGACCTGACCTCATGGAAGAGAAGACAGCAACCGATGCAGGACCCAAGACTTTGGAATTCAGGCCGACTGAGGGCAACCTGACAGCAGATTACCCCAAATGTAATGACTGCAACAGTGAAACACAAAGAACATCTGTACTAGACAGTTAAGAGGAGAAGGTAAACACCTGCACCACACCACACTCAACACATAGTCCATCAAAACCTACACCACCTAAACCCACACATAGTAATACAAAACACACACCTACATCCACAGAGGCTCTCAATAAAAATCTTCCCAAACAACAGAGACCTCAAAAGCTGAAACGCAAGCAACCACCACCAACCAACACTACCCACATGACACATAACCCACAAAATCAGTGTGTCACTCAACCTCAACCCATAAGGCAAAACAATGGACCCGACACCCTAGTCATAGGTGACTCTATAGTCAAGCACACTGATGTCCCACTCACCAGGCTAAACAAGGAGAAAGTTACTGTCAGCTGCCTGTCTGGTGCCAGGATCCGCCACATAACACAAGCACTCAGGTCACTCCACAACAAGTACAAATATGACTCTCTCATTGTTCATGTTGGTGTGAATGACCTCAGACATACCACCTTTGACTACATGAAAAGAGACATGGAGGAGCTCTTGGATCATGTAGCCCAGGCAGGTATGACCCTAACCCTGAGTATCATCCTGCCTTTGCCCAGAATGATACCACAATACAAGGACAAAATGACTGACTTCAACAATTGGCTAAGCTTCTGGTGTTATTCTAAGGGGATCCAGTGTCTGTCTGCCTGGGACGACATGATCAACAGACCACAATGCTTTGCCAGAGACAACCTGCACCTGTCGCCCCTGGGATTCCGGATACTGGCTAAGGTTCTTGCCACCCCTATAGTGCATTTTTAGGCAAGGTTCAAACGACAAACTCACCACCGTAGCAGATAAAAGCAAGCAAAATGTGAGGGTAATGCTATGCAATGCTAGAAGTCTAAACCTCAAAATGCACTCACTGGAGGCACTCCTTAAAATGGAAAACATCGACACCTGTGCAGTGACAGAGACCTGGTTCAAGGCTCCAGAGAGCACCCCTGGCATTACCAGGCTATAACTCCTACCACACCTTACGGCCACCTAATCTGGACCGAAACACTAAAAGGAGGAGGCGTGTCCATATTCAGTAAGGATATCCATACCTCCAGGCTAGTTGCACAAGATAATGCAGCCGAAATGATCCAAGTGCAACTAACACTGGGCAAGAGTGACAATCCAGGTTGTCGCTTGTTACAGAACCCCTGCCATGCCCTAGGATGCCCACTCCATGTTTCTTGATATACTGGGTAATATTAAAGTACACTCATGTACTAACTCATTTGCTCAACGCTTTCTGGAATTCATAAATTCCAATGCCCTGGATCAGCTTTGTCCATACCCCCACCAGGGGCAGCAACATCCTGGACCTGGTCATTACCAATATGGGCAATCGATATTCCATGCCAGAGGTCAACTCCTCACTGGTCAGTTCCCACCACAAGCTAATCACCCTAGACATCAATATTCCGCCCCCATCCCCATTAAGGAAACCACCATAAAAAAAACTTCTTCAAAGCCAACTTCATGCTTCTTAAGACAGAAGTGGTAAGCTTCACAACACCCATACAGATGGAAGAAGGGGCCAGAAATTAAGACTACTGAATCCTATACAAATGCACTGTATAAGCACATACACAAGTGCATGGATCATGCCATACCCAACAGAGCCAAGATGCTATCCTCCAAAAAAGGAAGCCAATCTGGTGTCTCCCTGCCATAAACAAATTCTACAACAGAAGGAAGAAGCTGTTTCAAAAAAAAGAGTAAAATCCCCTGACTGCAGGAACTCCCTGGTCAGCTTCAGTATGAAGCTGAGATCCCTCATAAAATCCTCCAAAGCTAGTTACAAAAATAAAAATCACCACTGAATCTAAAGACAACCACAAAGCATTCTACAGCTATGTCAAAAATCTCGAAATTGCGTGACACTCCAAAGATCTGCTCTGAGCTATGTTGCACAATGGCAGTAGATATATATTAGAACCAACTGATATTGGCTAACATCCTGGCAGATGGGTCCTGAGTGCAAACTTCACCCTCCCATCAACCCCCAAAGGGCCATCACCACTGCTGCACAGAAGATGCAAAGTCCACCACTGTAATCGCACGGCTGCACAAGTAAAGGCCACCCGCACTCTCCAAAGCCAAGAGCACATCATCCATGGGACCTGACAACATCCCAGGCTGTGTTCTGCACGAACTGGAAAGCTCACCTAAGTACCATGTTCAATCACTAGCCTCACTTCCAGGCTTTGTGCCTACTAGTGGCTACAGCGATGGTTATCCCAGCTCCACAAAGGGGATGCCACCATCTAACCTGGGAACTACCGCCTCCCACTAGCCTGATGAGCCTGGTCTGCAAGGCCATGGAACATATCATCTTTGGAGCTTATAAACAAGGTCATAGGAAACCTCCAAACTCTGGACCCCACTCAGTTTGGGTTTGTAAAAGGTAGGTCATGTCTCCTAAACCTGACGGACTTTTTTGAAGCAGTCACCAGGAGCCGTGGGCCGATTTAGGTGTGTTAAAGGTGGTGGACACAGCCTATCTTAACTCTTTGCCAGGAGGCTTTCAACATCATCCCCATTCTGGAATTATAGATAAACCTACTAGACTGAGGCATGTAAATCCCTGTGTCACAAGATGAAATTGCCTCAATTTTGGTTTTTAAATTTCACCAGGAAATTCTTGGCCAGCAATGGCCTTTTCACAAATGCCAGGTGTTGTTAAAGAGTGTCCGTGTTCTCTGCTTGAATGAGACAGTCATTCAAGTGAGGATATATGCTTGTCTGCAAATGCACTACTGGTGCCAGGCACTTTGTAAAGACCCCTACGCAGAAGAGTTTGCATGGCAGTGCAGAATTGTTAATGCATTAAGCCGTTCTTGAATCTGAGGTATCTTCTAACAATTGTCTTATCAGACATGCAGGTATGCCTCTTTAGGTGTAAAGTCACCAGCCACATTCTTGCCCAGCATGGGCAGGCTGCAAAGTCAGCATTTTGAATTTTGGAATGGCCAGGTATGTGTTCAAAAAAATCGATAAATCCAGTACTGGCTGCCAGGCCTTGTCTTTTCTGGGTACCAAGAACAGTCAAGTAAAAACCTTTGTCCTTCCTGTTCTGCAACTGTTCGAATGGCCCTCATACTCCATGAGGACGAACTCGTTTCTGTGCCTCTCCATTGACTTTTGGCAGATCTAGCCAACCATTTGCCATTGGGTGTGTGGAAATGGAATCTGTACTCCTGTGATAATGGCTAAGCTTTAGTACCCACTTAACCTAGGTTATTAACTGCCAATTTTGGAGCAAAAGTGCTAAATTTCCCTATGGGTGCTGCTAAAAGATAAGTGCTTGGTGTAGGCAGAGGGAAGTCATTGGGATTGCTTTCAGGTTTATGCTGGCCCCGTCCAGATTTGGAGGTGGATGCGCCCATTGCTTTGACCTATATCAGTCTTGGCGCCTAGTATCTGGAACCCTTAAGGCACTTGGATTTGCCTTTGAGCTCTGTCTGACACAGGAAAGAACCAATTTTTGTAGGCCAGTGTCTACTGAATCTTGGTGGCTGCACTCCTGTAAGAAGTCTTTTAACAGTTTGCATAGACTTAGCTTTTGTCTTCCATTTTTCTTTAAAAACCTCTTCTGCCTTAATACGCAAAACAGAGAATCAGCATCTAACAAATTTTAGCTTTTAACATGGTCAGGCAAATTTTGTTCCTTTTAACCAGGCATGCCTCCTAATCACAGATCCAGTAACTTCTACAGCCCTGCAGGAGGCTTCTAAAGCATCAAAACCACATTGCAAAGTATAAGCTTTCCAACTTGTTCAGCTGCATGCAATAATTCCTGCAATTCTTTATTTTTCCTGCACATTCTAGAAATCCACAACATTTTCTGTTTCAGCAATCCCATAACATGTTGTTGGTACTTAAGCATATGAAATTGACAGTTTAAGGCCCTGACTGCCAAGGTTGCAGATGTATGAAACCTTTTTCCCATCTGTCCAGTGCCCTTTGAATCTCATCGAAGTTAGGGTAGGATTTTTTGTTGTTGAGGCCTTAAGTCCCTTTCAGGGCCCCAAACAGTTTCCAGGATCAGTCAGTCAGGGTTTCTAAATAAAAATTTATGTGCGAGTCAGGGACCCGTAATATCCGGCCAGGCTTACTGGGAGCCGGAGGTAAGGAATCAGGGTCAAACTTATTCAAACATCATCCACAATGTCTAAAAACAGGGGAATGGCTAAAGGCTTGTGCTGAGGGAGAAGGAAATCCCTGAGCCTCTTTGATTCTGAGAAGTCTTGACTCTCCCAGTGAAACTGCTCCCTCAAAGTATGCAAGGTTTCTCCAAATTAATAGTCCTCAGGACGAGATGCAGATGGAATAGACTCCTCTGCATCAGAATCCTCATAGGGAGGAATAGATAATTCCTGATCAGAAGAGGAATCAGAAGACACAGAAACCTGATCTGAAAATTCATAATCAGTGTCAGAACCAACTGATATTGCCAACATCCTGGCAGATAGGTTCAGTGCAAACTTCACCCTCCCCTCAACCCCCAAAGGGCCCATCACTATACCGAAGATGCAAAGTCCCTGTAATCATGGCTGCACAAGTAAAGACCGCACTCTCCAAAGCCAAGAACACAGCATCCATGGGACCTGACAACATCCCAGGCTGTGTTCTGCATGAACTGGAAAGCCCACCTAAGTACCATGTTCAATCATAGCCTCACTTCAGGCTTTGTGCCTACTGAGTGGCGCACAGCTATGGTTATCCCACTCCACAAAGGGGATGCCACCACTATCCCTGGGAACTACCGCCCCACTAGCCTGACGGGCCTGGTCTGCAAGGCCATGGAACATATCATCTTGGAGCTTATAAACAAGGTCATAGGAAACCTCCAAACTCTGGACCCCACTCAGTTTGGGTTTGTAAAAGGTAGGTCATGTCTCCTAAACCTGACGGACTTCTTTGAAGCAGTCACCAGGAGCCGTGGACGAGGGTAAGGTGGTGGCCACAGCCTATCTTAACCTTGCCAAGGCTTTCAACATCATCCCCCATTCTGGAATTATAGATAAACTCACTAGACTGGGCATAAATCCCTGTGTCACAAGATGGATGGCCAACTGGCTCACTGACAGAACCCACACAGTGAAAGTAGCAGACTCCAAATCAAACTTCAGACCAGTGACAAGTGGACTCCAAATCAAACTTCAGACCAGTGACAAGTGGAGTACACCACAGGGCTCAGTGCTGGGTCCACTCCTGTTTGGCATCTACTTCTCAGATGTCCAAGCTAATACAGTAGGTCTTTGGCTAACGAAGCTTGCAGATGACTGCAAACTAGGTGCCATAATAGAATTGGCTAATGATGTGGACATTCTACAAATGGGGCCTCACTGAGGCTGATACTTGGTGTCAAAGTCATGGCCTCAAGTTCAATGCCAAGAAGTGCACTGTCATTCTCTCTGGGAAAAACACTGTACCCAAGAACTACCACATAGGCGGTAGCCTGCTAAACACCAAAAATGTGATGAGACCTTGGGACACAGGTGGACAGTAGTCTCTCCTTTGATAATCACATCACCACAGTAGTCAGGAAATCCTTCTACATTGCCAAACCTCATCACAAAGGAGTTCACTGCCAGAAAAAAAAGAGGTCATTGTTCCTCTCTACTCATCCTTTATCAGACCCATTACAGAGTACAACGCCCCGTTTAGCATGTACCTCGCAAGACTTCTACAACTAGAAAGGCCACAGAAATACCTCATAAAGAGGATTACTGGCCTCAAATAGATGGCCTATGCAGACCATCTCAAAAAACTCCAGCTCTACTCGGTCGCTTATCGCCTACTCAGAGGCAATCTCTGCCTAACATACAAAGCTATGTCAAACCCAGATCTGTTGGACATGCTACACTTAAAGAAACTCCAATCGCTCTGAGCCACACGCTCCAGGAACCTAAACCTTGCCACCACAATAAACAGAACATGCTGGAGGGATAGATTCATGTCCCAAAGACGTCCCATGCTCTGGAACAGACTACAGATTCATGTCAAGCAAAGCTCCTCATTAGCCCTCTACGAAAAATCTCGACAATTGGATGGGAACTAGGAAATTCACCTCGGGGATCACTTCTGTGGCTCTGCTAGACAGGGGCGCAGGAAAATAACTTTCTTGGGTGGCGAAAGCCAGGAAACTTTTTGGGCTAGGCTTATATAGGCCGCAGGGCCGATAGCCTAGTACCTACCTATTGACCTATATGGGGGGGATGATTTAAGACCGAACTTAAATGCACTAGAGAGCAAAATGATTTTGAACTTTGGAACACTTCACCCTAAGGATCTTAATTTGGAGGTCAACTTAAGTTAATATTGCATTTAATATTTACTGATTCATTAAGGTATTACTGTAAATAGTTGACTAGACGGTTTATATGCAACTTATGTAATGCAAGTAATTTTATGAGGTGTATAGCCAATTATAAGTAAAGTTTTAACATATTAGCTACATATATGTGGAAATTTAAAATAATGTGCAATGAACATGGTGGGAAGGATGTGTTCAATAGGTATTGTGCACTTTAAAAATGTAATTAAATTTAATTATTGGTGGGGTTCACCTTGTATAAATTGTTGGAATACACACATTGTTGTATCCTTGAAGGCGAAAAGCCAAGGTACCAGGCAGTTGCTGCTAAAAACTATTTGGCCTAATCACTGGTGTCTGCTGTTTTTTTTTTTAATTCTAGGCTTAAAATGGCCCAGGAGGACAATTACCCTATACTAACTTATGAACCTATATGTTAGTTAGTGAAAGTACAGTTGTGTACACTTACCATAAATGTAGATGTTCGAGTGTATTCACTGTTGCAGTCATTACATTTGGGTTATGCTGCTGGCAGGTTGCCCTCAGTTGGCCTGAATTCCAAAGTCTTGGGTCCTGCGTCAGTTGCTGTCGCCTCTTCCCTGATGTCAGGTAGTCAGGGTTATAAAAGATGCAGCCGACGCCATTTTATTCAGTTTTTCTTGCCCCAGATGTCAGGTGCCCCCAAAAGGGTATGCTAAAATTATGTAAATAAAACATACATGTACCAAAATAAGCTTTACCTTCATCTATAAGCCAATACACCACCTAGGTTGCATAGATTAGAGAAGTTAAGTTCCAGCAAAAATAAGGGGGATGGCGGGTGGGTAACCTGGACTGCAACAGTGAATACACTCGAACATCTACATTTATGGTAAGTGTACACAACTGTACTATGTTCTTCGTGTTTCACTGTTGCAGTCATTACATTTGGTTGAGTCCCAAAGCTATGGTTGGGGGGCTGGAGCTAAACAGCATTAGGAGCGGCTATGAGGCCCTGCAGAACTGCAGTGGCAAAGCCTGCCTGGATTTAGAGTAAAGAGGCAGATTGTAATATTTTGTAAAGGTATGCATTGAACTCCAAGTAGCAGCCTCTAAAATGTCTTTGGTTGGTATTCCCCTGAGAAAGGCTGCAGACGTGGCCGCAGCTCTGGCTGAATGTGGCCTAATGCCCTTAGGCACTGATTTGCCATGCTGCGAGTAGCAGAAACGAATGCAGTGGCCTATCCACTTTGAAATAGTCTGCTTGGAGATAGCCTTTCCTTGTGATGCTGTGGCATATTCCACTAGTAATTGTTCTGTCTTTCTGAAAACTTTAGTTTTGTCCAAGTAAAATCTAAGTTGTCTGTGTATGTCCAAAGAATACAGAATTTTCTCCCCCTTGTTCTGTGGATTTGGATAAAAAGTTAGCAAATTAATTGTTTGGTTAAGGGCTACACTGGATACCACCTTAGGCATAAATGTAGGGTTTGTTCTCAGAGAGACCCTGTCTGGATAAAAAAATGATATAGGGTTCCACAGCCATGAGAGCCTGTAACCCTGAAACTCGTCTTGCAGAAGTTATTGCTAGGAGCAGAGCTGTTTTCCAAGATATAATTGAGGTCCCATGCAGGTATTGGCGTTCTCCTTGGAGGCCTTACGTTTTTGGCTCCTCTGAGGTACTGCCTTAATAAAGGATGAGAAAAGAGTGGTGGCTCTGTATTGTAATGAGCTGAAATGGCAGAGGCATGGATTTTAATTGATGAAAAAGATAGGCCTTTGTCCAGCATCTCAGTTAAGTATTGCAAAATCTGAGGAATATTTGGGACAGCTGTATCAGTTCCTTGAGCTTGGTTCCAAGCGCAAAATCTCTTCCATTTCCCAGCATAGGATTTTCTAATACTAGGCCTTCTGGCTTCTAAAATGACATCCACTACAGCTTTACTGAGAGGTGTGGTTTGTATGGCTACATTATCTGCCATGCTGCCAGGTTTAGGGTCCTGAGTTGGCTGTGCAGAATCTGATTGTTTTGCTGAGACAGTAGATGAGGTATTTGAGGTAAGGTCCAGGCTGGGCACTGGGACAAGTTTCTTAAGATCGGATACCAGTATTGGCGTGGCCAGTCTGGGGCAATCAGAATCATTTTTGGTTTCTCCTGCCTGACCTTTAGGAGTACCTTGGGGAGGAGAGGCAGTGGAGGAAAGGCATATACTGATAGGTTTGTCCAATTGAAAGATAAGGCGCCCACTTTCCAAGCTTGTCTGTGATAAGTCCTTGTGCAGAATCTTTTTAGTTGATTGTTTTGAGGGGAGGCAAACAGGTGTGTGTCCGGGCATCCCCATTTCTTTGCTATCATGCTGAAGACTTGTGGATCCAGGTGCCACTCGTGGGGATCCATGAGGTTTCTGCTTAGTTCGTCTGCCAGAGTTTTTTCCTTTCCTGGCAGGAATTGTGCCTGCAGATGAACTTGGTAAGTCAATGCTGTGTCCCATAAAGCCATGGCTAGTCTGCACAGGGGATAAGAATGAGTGCCCTCCTGCTTGTTTATGTACCACATGACCGTGGTGTTGTCTGTCTTTATCAGTAGTTGTCCCGGATGAAGTTGGTCCTTGAAGGCTGTAAGGGCATTTTGAACAGCTAGCATCTCGTTTTGATTGATATTCAGATGCTTTTGGTTTGTGGACCAGGTGCCCTGAATGCCTCTTCCTGCCATGTGTGCCCCCCAGGCATAATCTGATGCATCCGTCGTTAGGCTCTGCCTGGCTGGGGGTAGTGAGAATGGCTGTCCCCTGTTTTGGTGACAAGCCATTGCCCACCATCGAAACTCCTGTTGCAGGCAGGGAATTAGAGTAATCATTGTTTCCAGACTGTGGCAATGTTGTGTCCAGACACTTTCTAGGTACCATTGAAGTTTCCTCATATGCAGTCTTGCATATGGAATTAGTAAGATGCATGATGCCATGAAGCCCAAAGCCTGCAGAATTTTTCTTGCAGATAACTGGGCCTTTGTCGCCATTTCCTTGAAATAGGTAGTCAGTTGCCTTTGTTTGTCTGGAGTGAGATAAACCATCTGGGCAGTTGTATTTAAGCTTGCACCCAGGAATATCATCTCTTGTGCGGGTACTAGTTTTGATTTATTTTTGTTGACTGTGTACCCTAGGCATGTTAAAAGACTTATCACAAACGTCAGATGCTGTAGTAGAATGTCCTTGTTCTGCTTGTATGAGGCAGTCGTCCAAGTAAGGATATATTTGTATTCCTCTTTGTCTGCAGTAAGCAATTACTGGTGCCAAGCACTTTGTGAAGACCCTGGGCGCAGTAGATAAGCCAAAGGGCAGTGCAGTGAATTGGTAATGCTTTGAGCCAGCCTTGAATCTGAGGTACCTTCTGCATGACTGTCTGATTGGGACATGCAGGTCTAAAGTCACGAGCCAAGCCTTGCTGCCCAGCATGGGCAGAAGCTGCTGTAAGGTCAACATCTTGAATTTTGGTATATCCAGGAAAAGTATTTAGAATAGATAGGTCCAGTATTGGTCTCCATGCTTTGTCCTTTCTGGGTACCATGAACAGTCTTGAGTAAAATCCTTGTCCCTGCTCTTGCTGTGGCACTTGTTGAATAGCCCTCATGTCCATTAGAGCTGCGGTTTGTTTTTGAGCCTCTGCCCATTGATTTTTTGGCAGGTCTGGCCAACCGTTTGTCCTTGGCAGGGTATGGAAATGAAACTTGTAGTCTTGTGACACTATGTCTAGAACCCATTTGTCCTGGGTTATAATGTGCCAATTTTGAGAAACAAGTGCTAGTTTTCCCCCTAAGGGTGCTGCCAGAAGATAAATGCTTGGAGCAGGCAGGGGGAAGTCATTGGGACTGTTTCCTGTATGGTTGTGATTTGTCTTCCCCACCTTTGGAGGTAGAAACACCCCACTGCTTAGACCAGTAGGAACGTTGTGGCTGTGATCCGCCTCTAGGGCATCTAGATCTTCCTCTTTGAGGTCTGTCTGAGACTGGAAAGGACCAATTCTTTGTAGGCCAGTGTCTGCTAAATCTAGGTGGCTGTACCTGTAAGAAATCCTTGACCATTTGCATAGATTTAGCTTTGTCCTCCATTTTCTTTAACACCTCTTCTGCCTTAACAACAAACAAAGTATCATGTTGTAATGGAGCATCTAATAATTTTGCTTTAACATGGTCTGGCAGATTTTGTTCCTTTAACCAATTAACCAAGCATGCCTCCTAATGACAGAACCCGTAACAGCGGCCCTGCAGGAGGCCTCCAGAGAATCAAACCCACATTGCAAAGTATGCTTTCCAACTTGTTCAGCTGCATGCAATAAATCCTGCATTTCTTTGTTTTCTGCACATTCAGAATTTGCCATCATTTTCTGTTTAAGCAGTGTCATGATATATTGCTGATATTTGAGCATATGAAACTGGCAATTTAAGGCCCTTATAGCCAAAGTAGCAGATGTGTAAATCTTTTTTCTCCATCTATCCAGAGCCCTAGAATCCCTATCAGAGGGGGTAGGGTTTTTTGCAGTAGAAGCCTTGACCCCTTTGGGACCCTGAGAAATAGTTTCTTGGTCTGCAGTAGGGTTTTTGAAAAGGAATTTATGAGAGTCAGGGACCCTGTAGTATCTGTCCGGCTTAACAGGAGCTGGAGGTAAAGAGTCAGGGGTCAGACTAGACTCTGAGAACACATCATCTACAATGTCTAACACAGGTGGAATAGCTAGAGCCCTGTGTTGAGGTAGTAAAAGGAAGTCTCTGAACCTTTTCTTAGATTCTGAAAAATCTTGGCTCTCCCAGTGGAAGTGCTCCCTCATGGTATGCAAGGTTTCCCCAAAAGAGTAGTCCTCAGGAGGAGAAGCTGAAGGAATTGATTCTTCAGCATCAGAATCATCATAGGAGGGAAGAGAGTATTCCTGATCAGAAGAGAAATTGGAAGAAATGGAAACCTGATCTGAAGATTCATAGTATGTCTCTTGCCTAGGCCTCTTATCAGGAGGGGGGTGGGAACCCCTGATCAAGGTAATTAAGTCTTCGGCCATTTTGAGCTTCTGTGTTTTAGGCATGGAGGCCTGTCCTTGTGCCTGGTGAACTTATTTCTTTGCCTTTAAAGGTGATTTAGTCTTTGAAGTCGGTTTGATATATAATTGTTTAGGTCTGAATAAACCCTCAGAAGCCAATGCCTGCTCAACGGCTCCGGACCCATCTGAGGGAATAATCTCAGAGGCTCCAATACCTTGAGTTTTCAGTGGCCTGGCTGACTCCACGTGGGAGTCGGTAGCGGCCTGCGACTCTAAATTAGCGGGCGTCAGGGGCTGCAAAAGCGCCTCACTGAGAACCGGCAAACCGGCGACTTGCTTAGGAGAAGCTTCGTCTTCGGTTTTGGACCTCAGTTGCCTGTCTTTTTCTTTACGTTTTTTTTGTGAACTCCAGTAGTTGGATGGCTATCTGACGACATTGTATAATTAAATCTTCACCCAAAATAATTTAATGCAAAATCGTAACGACACTTAATAGTGGGTTGGTTAAATCTAGCACAAAACCGACAACTAGAAACGTCGTGGTCAGGGCATAGGCAAGTAATACACTAAGAATGAAAGTCCTTATGAGGTATTTGCTTCCCACAAGAAATACAGTTATTAACTTTTTCTGACATTGGTCTGGAGCAAGAAAAAAGTTTCCCCAACGGGGTACTTAGCTTTTAATGAAGACATCAGATCTGAAACTCGAACAAGAAAATCTCAGGAGTCGGCCGACTGGCACTTGAAAACTGCTTCTGCTTCGGGCACCGCGCGGCAAGAAAGACTGAATAAAATGGCGTTGGCTGCATCTTTTATACCCCTGATGACCTGACGGCAGGGAAGAGGCGACAGCAACCGACGCAGGACCCAAGACTATGGAATTCAGGCCGACTGAAGGCAACCTGCCAGCAGGATAGCCCAAACGTAATGACTGCAACAGTGAAACAAGAAGAACATCTCTATGGAACAATTATATGATGAAAGGGAAATATGGACTGGATGATGGGAAATAATAAGTAACACTGCAAGAAACTGAAAATGTTGTGATGCACACTCCATGTGTAATAATGCTTAATGGAATCAAAATAACCATTAGATATTCGGAACAGCCTAAAATGTGATTTTTTTTTGTGCTACAGAAAATCTTTTGATTAATGAATATATAAAAAGGCAGTGCAATGTCTGTGGTCAGGTAGGCCATACAAGCTGAAAAAGTGTATGCCATATTGCATGCTTTGCAAATCTAACATACACTGTTGGTAAGACTGTGTTAAGACAGTAAAAATGTTGAAAATGAAAATATGCAACCTGAGATAACCAGGGAAAAAGTCATCCTAACAGTGAACTCTTCCCTTACCAGAACCATCATTAAAATACAATACCACCTTTATGTATAAATCCAAGCATACGATTTGTAACCGAAGACAATTAATGGTCTGAAATCTTTCAACTACCCTGACAGATTAGCATTTCTCTCTTTATACTCAGTAGCCTACAGGTTGCTGTGAGGTGATCTGTCTCTCGCTTTTCGAGCCATGAAACAGACAGTCCTACTTGACCTCATATTTCTTCACAAAACCAGTGGCTCTGCAAACACTTGCACTAAGGACATAAATCTAAACCAACAAATAAAACTCTCTGGAGAAACAGGTTTCTAACTCAGTGTACTCCAGCCTATGGAATAAGTTACCGCTACAAGTCAAAGTACTACTTTAATTGCCTTGATGACTGGATGGGTATGCTAATATACACCAGGGATATCATGTACAGCCCTGCACAATTTGGGGGGTAAGCATTATTACATGGCCAGAACCTTTACGTTTGCCTTCTTAAAGGTGTACATGGCTAAGCATCTTATGGTCCCCTCTGATTCCTTGCCTAGTATGTTGCTATAACCTGGTCACAATGAAGTAGGGAAGGAAGAATGATAAAGAACAGTCATTTGTAGGGCAAAAGATGCTAAAAAAATCAAAAGGTACTGAAAAGTTATATAAAAAACAAGTAATCTCCATGATATCCCCGAAGTCTCAAAACAACCCACTAAAGTGTAGTGGGTCTAAAAACAAATGCATTAGCCAAACACCTTTCTCTTCATAAAAGACACACAGGTTTTAAGTTCCAGATCCCGGATCGCATAGACATGGGTGATCTTGAAGGAGACATCCCGAATATTCTGGAGAAACATGAACTCATGTGGCAGTTAAAGCTGAACTCTTTTAGTAAGCCTGGACTAAACTACTACTGTTCAATTAAAAGTGCACTGAAACTTAGAAAATTGCCACATTGTTTACATGACTAATTGTATTTTATTTTTTTCTACAAATTGGTTTTAAATACCATTTTAAATCATTTGAAATGTAAGTGTATATTTTGTTTCCATCATCATACATACATTTTTCTTATTTTTATTTATTTTTTTCCACTTTATTCAAAATGATGGTAATAACAATACTAACTAATTATACAATTATATAGGTTTTTATGGTTCTTGTACACAGACCTGAAGAAGTCTAGAAGGACGAAAGCGATCTTTGTTAACAATAGGTTATGAAAATAGAAACTGATTTTTACATGCAAAATGTATATGTATATATATTTATATATAATTTTTGATTGCAAAATGAACTAAGGTTGATATATTTCCAGCCATGTAGTATATTGCCTTGGATAAAATCACAGACTTAATAATAATCTACTTAATAATTTGGTTAAATAAGATGTACCATTAAAGTACATTAGGGCTATATATTATTATGACAGCTACTAGGTAGGGCAGGACCAGCTCGAATGTCACACTGATGGGGGAAGGGATGTGAATTTAACATGTGTACCAATAACACTTTGTTTTACAGCACAATAAACGACTCCCATGCCTGATAAAAAGTATATATATATTTAGAAAGCTTGTGAGGAAATTATTACTCTATTTTTGTTTTACTTGGATCGCTTGTCTGTGTACTTAATAAAGGATTTTCGACTGGAAACAGACTGCCTGCTTTGCTTGGATTACTTTAGAATACTTAGTAATGCTGTAGACTCACATATTTTTTATTATTAATTTTTGACTTGACGAGTTTACATTCGCTACTTCTACTACTATTGTCTGATCTGATTAATATACAGTGATTAACTAGAAATATATGGACTGAAAATCTTCCACACAGAGACGTTTCTTACACTGTTTTGAAAAGTTATATAAACAAGCAGAATAAAAGATTTTACTACAGATAACTGAGTTAGAGGAAGAAAAATGGCTTAAAATGTAAACTGATGCAAAAAAGGTACGAGATATATTTTTTGTCCTTTTCCTTAATGTAAACACTATAAAAATGAAAATAAAAGGATTGCTGCGGTACAATGGTGTAAACAGTTAAAATATGACAGGTTTATTACACAAGTTCAAATAAAGCAGAAGGAACAGTTAAAAAAGCAAGTATGGAGCTGGAAGATCATAAGCTCTGTGGGTAATGGTTTATGTTCTGGAATCATATTGTTACACAAGGTGGATAGTATTGTTTGTCTAGGAAAGTTACTGACATTAGATTATTGTACTAATGGACAAGTAATAAGACTTACGGTAGTTTATGCCTTTACATCAGGTATTAATGAACATGTTTTCAAAAATTAAAAAACAATTGAAAGATAACATGAATAGTGATTTTGGGACACTTTAATTGTGACAATAGTGGAGAAAAAGACAAACCAAGGGACAGAAGTTATAGTAAGTAAGGCATGCTTTTCCTCATTTAGACTTAATGTAGGATAAGAACACAAATATATGAAGGGAAAGGTAAAACCAGAAATGGACTTCTTTGTATTCTCAGAGAGATTAAAGGAAGTTACTTTTCGGAGGTTTCTCATCATGTAGCAGTAGGAACTGCTTTTGGACACAGTTTATTACTGAAGAAGGCAAGGAATATAATGAATTAACTCTATTCTACTACCAGGTAAAACAACTACCCCAACCCCAAAAACAGATAACCAAGAAGACATTCCCAATCAATTTCAAAATACTTTACAGAAACCATCCAGACCCTTACAAACAACCAGCCCTATGACAACATCCCCACCCCTGCAAATCCACCCCCAACTAACAATTACTCCAAGTTCAGCTTATACCCAGAACCAACCAAATCCATTGAAAAACTACTACGCAAGCTCAAACCAACGTCTCCAGCCACAGATAAATTACCCGTTGAATACCTCTACCTGGCTGCAGAAGCCATATCATAAACTGTCTCCATCCCAATTAACAGATCCATTTCGGAGTGTATAGTACCCAAGTTAAGGAATTTATCACATATCCCTCTACATAAAGGGGGAACCTCCCTGGAACTCAATAACTACTGCCCTATAGCCATACTACCCCCTTTATCTAAAATTTTAGAGAGGGTAATACACAAGCAACTAATGAAATATCTCCCAGAAAATAATCTAATAGCAACACAAAGTACAGTTGTGTACACTTACCATAAATGTATATGTTTGAGTGTAATCACTGTTGCAGTCATTACATCTGGGTTATCTGCTTTGCAGTAGCCCTCAGTCGGCCTGATTAACAAAGTCTTGGGTCCTGCGTCAGTTGCTGTCCCTTCTTCCATGACGTCAGGTCATCAGGGGTATAAAACATGCAGCCGACGCCATTACATCAGTTTTTCTTGCCCCACGTCAGGTGCCCCCCTAAAGGGAAGCAAATAAATCGATAAATACAAGGACATACCTCCAACAGAAAAGCAAATACACCAAAAAGCTTATAGAGCATAGTAAGTGAGAGTAGAGGTATAGCCAAAGGAAGAAAAGGGGGCTGGAGGGAGGGTAACCAGGACTGCAATAGTGAATACAGTCGAACATCTACATTTATGCTAACTGTACACAACTGTACTATGTTCTTATGTTCTTAATGTTTCACTGTTGCAGTCATTACATTTGGGTAGATTCCCAAAGCTAAGGTTGGGAGGAGGAATTTAAATAGAATTAGGACCAGCTATAAGGCACTGCAAGACTGCAGTGGCAAAACCAGCCCTGGATTTAGAGAAAACTGGCAAATGGTAATGCTTGGTGAAAGTATGTACAGAACTCCAGGTAGCAGCTTCTAAGATGTCCCTAGTAGGGACTCCCCTGAGAAAGGCTGTAGAGGTGGATGCAGCCCTGGTTGAATGGGGTCTGATACTCTGTGGGATAGGTTTTCCATGGTGCTTATAGCAGAAATGAATGCAGTGGCCTATCCATTTTGAAATGGTTTGTTTTGAAATAACTTTCCCCTCTGTCCCTGCAGCAAATGCCACCAGTAGTTGTTCAGATTTCCTTTGAGGTTTAGTCCTGTCCAAGTAGAATCTAAGCTGTCTGTGCACATCTAAATAGTGCAGTATCTGTTCACCTTTGTTCTGTGGGTTAAGAAAAAAGGTAGGCAAATTAATGGACTGATTAAGAGCCACACTGGATACCATATTGGGCATGAAGGAGGGATTAGTCCTGAGGGACACCCTGTCCGCATGAAAGATGATGGAAAGTTCCACTGCCATAAGGGCCTGTAATTCAGATACCCTTCTTGCAGAAGTGATTGCCAAAAGGAAAGCTGTTTTCCAGGAAAGAAATTTTAAATCTGCAGTAGCAGCTGGCTCGAAGGGAGGAAGAGTGAGTTTCTCCAAGACAAAGTTAAGATCCCAGGCTGGAGTTGGAGCTCTCCTGGGTGACCTTAGATTTTTGGCCCCTCTGAAGAACTGCTTGAGCAGTGGGTGAGAGAAGAGGGGAGGCACTGTGCCTATCATGAGTGGTAATGGCTGAGGCATGAATCTTGATGGAGGAAAAAGACAAGCCCTTATGAAGCATCTCAGTTAAGTATTGTAGAATCTGAGGTAAATTGGGAACTGCTGCATTCATTCCTTGAGATGGGTTCCAAGCACAGAATCTTTTCCATTTTGCAGCATAGGATTTTCTAGTACTAGGTCTCCTTGTCTCTAAAATGATATCCATCACTGATTTACTGAGGGATGGTAAAGGAGAGATTAGGTAATTAGCTAGGCTGCTAGGTTCAGGATTTGCAGCTGAGGGTGCAGAATCATGTTCTCCTGCTGAGACAACAGGGAAGGAGTCTGAGGCAGGTGCAATGGAGCCAAGCGTGACACACTGCGCAAGAGTGGGTACACCAGTGTTGGCGAGGCCAGTCTGGTGCAATTAAAATCATCCTTGGCTTGCCCTGTTTGATCTTTAGTAGTACCTTGGGAGAGCAGAGGAGGAAAGGCATAAACTGATAGGTTTTTCCAGCTAAAGGATAGAGCATCCACTTTCCAAGCTTGTTTGTGGGGAATCCTTCTGCAAAATGTGTCCAGCTGATGGTTCTGGGAGGAGACAAACCGGTCTATACCTGGACTCCCCCATTTGCTTGTCAACATGTTGAAAATCCTTGGTTCCAATTTCCATTCGTGTAGGTCTATGAGGTTTCTGCTTAGTTCGTCTGCCAGTGTATTTAGTTTTCCTGGCAGGAATTGAGCTTGCAGATTCACTTGGTAGCTCAAGGCTGAGATCCACAATGCCATGGCTAGTCTGCAGAGGGGGTAAGAATGTGCACCCCCCTGCTTGTTTATGTACCATATGACAGTGGTGTTGTCTGTCTTTACCATTAGTTGTCCTGGAAGAATGTGGTCCTTGAAGGCTATCAGGGCATTCTGCACAGCTAACATTTCCTTTTGATTTATGTGCAGGTGCATTTGATTTGGGTTCCACTTGCCCTGAATGCACTTCCCTGCCAGGTGAGCCCCCCATGCATAGTCTGATGCGTCTGTTAATATTTGTTTGGCAGGGGGTAATGTGAATGGTAGTCTCCTGTTTTGGTGGCAGGCCTCTGCCCACCAGAGGAACTCTAGGTGTAGGCAATGTATGATAGGAACCCTTGCTTCCAGATCCTGTGAATGTTGACACCATAGGCTTTTGAGATACCACTGTAGTTTCCTCATATGCAGCCTTGCATATGGAATTAGAAGAATGCATGAGGCCATGAACCCCAAGGCTTGCAGTATGTGCTTTGCAGATAAGCTGGGTTTTTGTGGCCACTTGTTTGAAGTAAGCTGTCAAATGCATCAGTTTCTCTGGCATGAGGAAAGCCATCTGGGAAGTTGTATTCAAGCTTGCTCCCAGGAATATAGTTTGTTGACAGGATACCAAGTGGGATTTCTTTTCCTTCATGGTGAACCCCAGACAAGTCAGTACCCTTTGAACAAAGGCCAAATGATTGAAGAGAATGTCCTTGCTTTCTGCCTGAATTAGAGAATCATCCGGGTATGGGTATATATGAATATTTCTTTGCCTGCAAAATGCAATGACGGGAGCTAGGCATTTTTGTGAATACCCTGGGTGCAGTAGATAAGCCAAAGGGCAGTGCAGAGAACTGATAGTGCATGTGATCTGCTTTGAAGCGTAGGTATCTTCTACAAGACTCCCTGAAAGGGATGTGCAGGTATGCTTCTTTTAAGTCCAGTGTTGCCAACCATGCATCCTTGCCTAGCATAAGAAGCAGCTGGTGAACAGTCAGCATTTTGAATTTTGGAATCACCAGAAAGGTGTTTAGAATGGAAAGGTTCAGGATAGGACACCATGTATTGCCTTTTCTGGGTACCATGAAAAGTCTTGAATAGAAACCTTGTCCCTTTTCCTCTTCTGGTACCAACTGAATAGCCCCCATGTTTAAGAGAGAGAGTACCTGATTTTGGGTCTCTGCCCACTGATTTCGGGGTAGATCTGGCCACCCACTTGGTGTTGATAACATGTGGAAATGAAATCTGTATCCTTGGGACACTATATTTAGAACCCAATTGTCCTGGGTAATGAGTTCACAGTTTTTGGCCTGCAGACCAATCTTTCCGCCTAAAGGAGCATTCAGTTGGGAAGTGCTTGGAAGTCTTAAAAGCAAGTAATTGAGACAGTTTTCTATAGGGGGTAGTCTTGCTGCTCCCAGGTTTGGGTGTGGAAACCCCCCACTGCCTAGTCTTGTGTGTCCCTTGGGTCTGAAACCTGGGGTTTCTGCTGTGTCTGGGTTTGGCTTGAGAAGACCTGGAAGGGGCTAGAAAGGTCCAATTTTTAGAGGGCCACTGCCTACTAAATCTATGAGGTTGAACTTGTAAGAAATCTTTAACAGTTTGCATAGACTTAGCTTTAACTTCCATCTTTTTAAGAACTTCTACAGCCTTGTTGCCAAATAGGCGGTCCTGATTTAAGGGAGCATCCAACAATTTCGCTTTAACATGGTCTGGCAAAGATTGCTCCTTAAGCCAAGCATGCCTTCTGAGCACAGACCCAGTAACAGCAGCCCTGCAAGAGGCCTCTAGTGAATCAAATCCACATTGCAAAGTATGTATTCCAACCTGTTCAGCAGAATGCATTAAATCCTGTAATTCTTTATTTTCAGCACAGTCAGGCATTACCATAATTTTCTGTTTAAGCAATCCAATAACATGTTGCTGATATTTTAACATATGAAACTGGCAGTTTAAAGCCCTAATGGCCAAGGTTGCAGAAGTGTAAACTTTCTTACCCCATTTATCCAGTGCCCTGGAGTCTCTATCAGATGTGGTAGGATTTTTAGCAGTAGAAGCGTTAATGCCCTTGGGTCCCTGTGAAACCGTCTCTGGCTCCGCAATAGGATTTTTAAAAAGGAACTTGTGAGAATCAGGAACCCTGTAATATTTGTCAGGTTTTCTGGGAGCAGGAGGCAAAGAATCAGGGGCCAAACTAGATTCTGAAAAGGCATCATCAACAATGTCTAGTACAGGAGGTATAGCTAAAGGCCTATGCTGAGACAGGAGTAAGAAATCCCTAAGCCTCTTTTTAAGAATCAGAAAAATCCTGGCTTTCCCAGTGGAAATGCTCTCTTAGAGTATGTAAGGTTTCACCAAAAGAAAAATCCTCTGGAGGGGAAGCAGAAGGAATAGAGTCCTCTGCATCCAAATCTTCATAAGTAGATAAGGGCAAATCCAGATCATCAAAAGAATCAGAAAAAACAGAATCCTGTTCAGAAGATTCATAAATAACTTCAGCCCTAGGTCTCTTAGAAGAGGAAGGTTGGCTTCCCCTGATTAGAGTTATAAGATCTTCAGCCATTCTTATCATTTGTTTTTTAGGCATACAGGCCTGAGCATGCAGCCTGGGTGTCTGTTTCTTAGGCATGGTTTGAGATTTTGGCCTAAATGAAGAAGGAGGCGTCGGTTTAATATGCAAGTCCGTAGGCTTGAATACACCCTCAGAAGCCGGTGCCTGCACAGTGGCTCTGGACCCATCCAAGGTAGATATATCCGTAGGTTCCACACTTGAAGCATCTCGCAACATACCGGACTCTGAATGTGTCTCAGTAGAGGCCTGCGAGTCAGAAGTAGCGGGTATCAGGGGCTGCAAAAGCGCCTGAGCACCACGAACGGTGACTGGCTTAGGAGAAGCATCATCGGCAGCTTTGGACCTCGGCGGCCTGTCTCTATCTTTATCTTTGCGTTTTTTCGGAATCCGGGTAGTCGGAAGGCCAACCGACGAAATTTCTGGATAATTAAACCGAGAACCGAAATATTTAGAAGCGAAAATATACCGACGTAGGATAGTGCGTTGTTTAAATAAAGCACAAAACCGACAGCAAGGCACGTTGTGGTCAGGGCCTAGGCAAAGAATACAGTACGAATGAAAATCTTTGCTAGGTACTTGCTTTCCACAAATAATGCAATTATTAATGTTTACTGACATCGGTAAGGAGCAAGAAAAATTTTCCCCAACGGTGTACTTAGCTTTAGTTGAAGACTTCGGTTCTGAAATTCGAAAACGAAAATTTCAGGAGTTGGCCAACCTGCACTTGCAAACTGCTTCTGCTTCGGGCACCGCACGGCAAGAAAGACCGATGTAATGGCGTCGGCTGAATGTTTTATACCCCTGACGACCTGACGTCATGGAAGAAGGGACAGCAACCGACGCAGGACTCAAGACTTTAAGGGCTACTGCAAAGCAGATAACCCAAATGTAATGACTGCAACAGTGAAACACGAAGAACATCAACATGGCTTAAGACCCTTCCAAAGCACCACTACTGCACTAACAGAATTCACCAGCATTGTCAATACTCACAGAAACAATGGACTCCTTGTATCTGCCACCTTCCTCGACTTGTCCAAAGCATTCAATATGGTTAACCACAATAAACTCCTTCTTTCACTAGCAACTCTAAACCTTACCACCCCTGCCATTTCCTGGTTCAAAAACTACCTAGAGGGAAGGAAACATGCTGTTATGTGGCAAAACCAACTCTCCCCCTCCCTATCAGTCCCCTAGGAGTACCCCAAGGCTCCATCCTGGGGCCACTTCTTTTTACCCTCTTCACCAATCAGCTCCCAAAAAGTATTCCTAAAGCCTCAATAGTGCAATATGCAGATGATACCACCATAATATGCGCAGCCAAATCAATTGACATCCTTCACTCCCCAACACAAGAATGCTTTTCCCTAGCAGAAACCTGGGTTACAAACCAAAGGCTCATTCTGAACCCAAGTAAAACAAAGCTAGTACTCTTTAGCTCCCACAGAGCCACACCTCCCACTGATTCTTCATTTACTCCTTTAACAAGACCATAATCACCCCCACATATCATACCAAACTCTTAGGGGTTGAAATAGATAATCACCTTAGATTTGACCTACATATTTTTATAACCATAAAAAAGTACATAAAAAACTTGGCCTACTGTATCGCAGTAAAAAATTCCTCACTGACCACTCCAAAACTACAATAGTGAAGACTCACCTACTATCCACCCTACTTTATGCCTCCCACATGCTTGCAAATCTGACCTAAACAAACTTGATAGTTGTTATAAATAAGATAGCCAAATTCGCTACAACCTCTCCCATCAGAACACATCACTGTGAATGCCTAAAAAAACTCAGTTGGCTAGAACTACCACTACTACTTCAATTCAATCAATAATACATAACTCTGAAAACAGCCCAGCCCTACAAAATCTTTTGCAACCCCATACAACCGCCAGGGCCCTTGAGGTCTAGCACACAAAACCTCCTCAAAGTAACCAAATATAACAATGAAGCTGGTAAGTCTGTCTATAGCCACTGTATAAAAAAACCTGGAATTCCCTTCCTGCCCACATAACTGACAACAAATCCCCATCACAGTTCAAGAAACCTGTTAAAACTCATTTTTTGAATAATCGACTGTGCTCAAGTATCCCCCCTGGCTAATGTCTCATTAGAACACGTTACCTAACTTAAGTAACTCTGCTAAGCCAACCAATCATAGTACTGTACCCACCTAGGACTGTTAATCTATTGCTCATCCCATCTCTCCAGGAGTTAGGGAAAACTACCCCAGCAAAGTTGAGATTTCCATAAGCAACTAAAACCAGGAGAAGACATATTGTAAATCAATTTGTTATCCTTCTCAACTAAAACTAAGTGAAAAAATATAGTGAATCAATTTGTTATCCTTCTCAGCTATAGCAAGCATCACCTGCTCTCTCAGAGCCTTATTCTACATCTGTCTGCTTTTACTCTGACAGTAACTCTATCACAGGAATCCTAAACTTAGGAATATCTTCTAAAATTTAATATTATATTGTAGAGAATGAATGTATCCTATCTGTTAGTTAATATGTATGTCAAAGTCTCTTCTATGGAAATTGTATGTCAATAGTCTGTCCTTAAAGCTATGTTTTGTAAAAAAAATTGTTCTCTTGGAGCTTTTCTCCCCGGGCCTCCACTGAAAATGGACTTTTAATCCAGTTGGACTCCCCGGTAAAGAAATGTAAAATAAAATAAATATACGAGATTAACTGGACTCTGTTGAAAATTACTGATGTTACAAGATAAAAGGAGTGTATTTACAGAACATTTACAAAGGACAGATTTTTTTAAAGTACATCGTTAGAGAGGTGGGTTGATTACAAATGAAAATATAGAACTAGGTATCTTTATAGAATGTTTTTGGCATAAGAATACAAAAGAAGTGTATGTGCAAAAATGTCAGAAATTATTACTACTAATAGGAGATAATGAGAAGGCAATGATACAGCAAAAATTAAGTAGCAAATATAAAAGATAGTGATTATGGCAAAAATATGTTGTTAAAGCTAGAAAAGAAAAACACAGTTGTGCAAGTCAACTTATGATAACCGTAGCTGTTCAAATGATTACTGCTGCAGAAGCCCTAGCTATACAGATTATATCTTGCATAGGACATAACAGCCAGCCAACTTCCAAAGCTTCGGGGCAACTTCCACTCACCCAAACTGTTAGCTTGAGCTGTGCTGATTAAAAAAGCAGGTTTGGGCACCAAGCCCTTATGAACTTTCATGCCAACAAAGACAGAGAGACTGAACCCTAAAAGGACACTGCTAGGAACAACAAAAAGTAAATGTCCACACCCTGGTATAAACAAAACACCAAAAAAAACAAGGGGGTGGAGGGAGAGGGTGGGTACTGCATCAGTGATCATTTGAACATCTACTGTTACGGTCAACTTACTTACATAATTGCACTATGTTCATCATATTGTTCACTGCTGCAGTAGCCTTAGCAATATGGGTAAACATAAACAGGACCTGTTGGAAAGACAGATATGTGCCCCAGAGACTATCCAGTCTCTGGAACAGGCTCCCCATCCATGTGAAGCAGAGTTCCTCTTTAAACCTATTCAAGTGTAACTTGGACAACTGGACGGGGAACAGGAAAACTGTCCCGGTTTGGCACCTATGTCTGTAATAGACAGTGGCAGGCTGTAAATGGTTCACATCACAGGCTCCTGCTTGTAAAAGTTTCATCTCCCAAGCTCCTGCTTACATTTACCACGAACACCAGAACTTGTCGGAAAAGGGTCCTGGAGCCCCTGGAGAACAGTACTACTGAAGCCTGATCTAGACTTAGAGAGAAGAAATCCAGCTTAAAGTGCTTTGTAAAAGTATGTACAGAGGACCAAGCTGCAGCCTCTATAATACTTCTAGAATCCAACCCTTTTCAAAATGTCACAGATAAAACCAAGGTCCTGGTAGAGTAGGCCTTAAATCTGCTTGGAACAGGTTTAGTTTCATAGTTTAGTACTAGGCTATCTGCCCTGGGGCATTTATAAGCCTAGCCCTAGTGATGTGGCTTTCGCCACCCCATGTAGTGGTACTAAAGTATACAGAGTAGAATTAGAATACTGTGCCTTTGTCTAGTAGTGACACATTGAGGACCCCCTTACTTATTAAAATTAGTTTACTGTGCCTCTGTCAAGTAGTGACACAGGGATGACCCCCGGGGTAAACCTACGATCTCCCATCCACTCGTCAAGATTTCTCTTGAAGAGAGTCAGTGAGGGGCTCTGCCAAACATGAACTGGGCTTCTGTTCCAGAGTATGGGAAGCCTCTGAGTTATGAATCTGTCCCTCCAGCATGTCCTATTCATATTTGTGCTGAGGTTTAAATCTTTAGCTCTCGTGGTTCTAATGGATTTGGATTTTTTGAGGTGGAGCATGTCCATCAATTCCTGGTTGGACATGGCCTTGTACGTCAGGCACAGATCACCTCTGAGCAGGCGGTATGCTACTGAATAGAGCTGGAGGTTCTTTAGCCTTGCAGCATATGACATATGTTGGAGACCCTTGATCCTCTTGGTGAGGTACTTCTGGGGTCTCTCCAGCTGTTGTAAGTGCCGGGTGAGGTACATACCAAATGGGGCATCGTACTCAATCATGGGCCTGATAAGGGAGGAGTATAGGGGTGCAATGACATCCTTTGATCTGGATGTGAACCCCTTCATGATAAGGTGGGTAAGGTAGAAAGTCTTTCTAACCACTTTGGCAACGTGGGTGTCAAATGAGAGGTCACTATCGACTTGGGTCCCCAGGTCTCCGATTACTTTTTCCGTACTCAGTGGGTTACTGTCTATGTGATAATTTGTGGGTACTTTGTTTTTCCCAAAGGGGATGACTATACATTTCTTGGCATTCAGTTTAAGGCCATGATTCCGGCACCAGTTGTTCGTTTCGGTGAGGCCTTTCTGTAGGATGTGTGTGTCAGCTGGTGTATCGACTATGGCGCCTAGTTTGCAGTCATCTGCAAACTTTGTCAGCCACAACCCTCCCATGTTTGCTTTCACATCTGAGAAGTAAATGCCGAACAAGAGGGGTCCCAGGACAGAGCCCTGTGGGACACCACTTATGACTGGCTTTGAGTCTGACATGGCTCCTGCAATTTTGACTTTATGGGTTCTGTTCTTTAGCCAGTTTGCTACCCATCTTGTGACATATGGATTTACATTTAAGCTGTTTTAGCTTGTCTATGATGCCTGAGTGGGGTATTGTGTTGAAGGCTTTAGCCAAGTCCAGGTAGGCTTTATGGACTGCTTTGCCCTCATCAATGGCTCTAGTGACTGTTTTGAAAAAGTCATCCAGGATCAAAAGGCAGGATCTGCCCTTTACAAAGCCGAACTGGGTGGGATCAAGTGTCTGTAGGTCCCCAATGTCACTGTTTATAAGTTCCATAATGATTCTTTCCATAGCTTTGCAGACCAGGCTGGTTAAGCTTATGGGGCGGTAGTTCCCAGGGTCTGTGGCGGAGCCTCCTTTGTGGAGTGGGACCACTGTTGCGCCAGTGTTCAGGTACATATCCTGTAGTAAGGCTAAGGTTAAATAGCATTTTTATATGCGGGTTAAGCTCCTCTTGGAGTTCACGTATCACGCAGCCGGGGATACCCATCAGGTCCCATTGATGCTGTGTTTTTTGCTTTGCTGAGGGCGGCTCTCACCTGGACATCTGAGATGACAGGGAGGTTACATTCAGATGGGATAAGTATTTCTTCTTTTGGGGGTGAGGGAGGGGAGAAATTTGCACTGAACCTGTCTGCCAGAATGTTGTCAATATCTGTGGGTTCGGTGAAATTTTTGTCGTTGTGTACTAACTCTGAGCATATCTGAGGGTTTCCGCCCAGGTTTCTAACATAACTGAAGAATGCCTTGTGGTTATCTTTGGTGTCCTTGGCGATTTTTCTCTCAAAGTTGGCCTTGGATGCTTTTATGAGAGAACATAGCTTCCTACTAGTGCTGATCAGAGATGCCTTCCCTTTATGGGATTTTGCTCCGTCTTGCAGTAGCTTCCTTCTTTTGTTATACAATTTGTTTATGGCTGGGGTCCACCAGACAGGACGCTTTTCCTTGGTGGAGAGGGTCTTGGTTTTATTTGGGATTGCACGATCCATGCATTCTTGGAGATGTCCGCAGAAAGCATTTGTGAAGGATTCAGCATTGTGGGATGTGGTTTCCATTGGCCCAGTGGGCTTAAATGATACCATCTCAGTCTTAAGAAGTGTAAAGTCGGCTTTTGAGAAGTTTTTCACTGTAGTCTTTTGTGCTGGGGTGGAGGTGGAATATGTATATCCAGGGTGATTAGTTTGTGGTCAGATCTCACTAGTGAGGGGAATACTTCTGGTGTGGAGCATTTTGTCCCCATGTTTGTGATGATCAGGTCTAGTATATTATCTCCCCTTGTGGGAGAGGTGACTAGCTGTTCCACTGCATTTGAGTTTATGAATTCCAGGAACCTTTGGGCTAGGGTGTTAGGGCTAGAATAGTGCACCCAGTCTATGTTAGGGTAGTTGAAGTCTCCCAATATGATGGTATTTGGTGAGACATTCATATCTTCCAATGTCTTCAGGAAGGCTGAATGGGGTTCTTGAGACTGGGAGGGTGGTCTGTAAACATGCAACCAGTTGTATAGCAGTTTTGCCTACGGTTAGTTGCACCTGGATGGTCTCCGATGCTTCATGAGTTGCCACTAACCTGGAGGTGTGGGTATCCTTGATGAATATGGACACTCCCTCCTTTGTGGTTCGGCCCGGGTTTTGGGGCCGAAAAGCATGATACGAGGTAAAGCCTGGTAGCACTGGGGTGCTCTCAGGAGCCTTGAACCAGGTTTCAGTTACTGCGCAGACATCAATGTTCTCCATACTGAGGAATGCTTCGAGAGCCTGCATCTTGAGATTTAGACTTCTGGCATTGAGCAGCATTACACTTAATTTTTTTCCATTTTTGTTTTCTAAGGAGGTGGGTTCGTCTTTTGAGCCTTGCCTAAAAAAGGCACTATGGGGGTGGCAAGAGCCTTAGCCAATATCCGGAAGCCCAGTGGTGACAGGTGCAAGCCGTCCCTTGCAAAGCAGCGTGGCTTGTCCAGCATGTCATCCCAAGCAGACAGACATTGGATCCCCCTAGAAAGACACCAGTAATTGAGCCAATTATTAAAGCTGATCATCTTGTCTTTGTATTGTGGCATCATTCTTGGTGAGGGCAAGATGCTGCTCAGGGTCAAGGTCATACCAGCCTGGGCTTCATAGTCAGAGAGCTCCTCTATGTCTCTTTTCATGTAGTCCAGGGAGGTATATCTCAGGTCATTCACGCCGGCATGGACAATGACGGAGTCATATTTGTATGTGCTTTTGAGTGACCTGAGTGCGTGTGTTATATGGCGGATCCTAGCCCCCGATAGGCAGCTTACCATTACGCTCTCCTTGTTCAGCCTGGTAAGTGGAACGTCAGTGTGTCTGACTATAGAGTCACCTATCACTAGTGTATCAGGCATAGTGTTTGGCCTTAAGGGCTGTGATTGATTGACACACCGATTTATTGAAGTATGTGTTGCATGTGTTATGTTTTGAGGTGGTGTACTTTTGGGTGTCTGCTTTCGGAGCCTCTGTTGTTTTGGTAAGTTTTTTATTAGAGCCTCCGAGTATGTCTTTGTGTTATTATGTGTTTGATTTGCAGTTGGGGTAGGTCTATGTGTGACTGGGTTTGTTGTGTGTGTGGTTTCCTTCTCCTCCTGTCTGGTCTTGCCAGTCCTGAGTTGAGAGAGTTCAGCCTCCAGTTTGGCTATATAGTTGCATCTCTCACATGTATTTGTGTTGGTTGGGAGGAGGAGAGGGTTGTCTGTGTACATGAGACAATTGTAGCATTGTCTCAAGATTCCCAGATTAACCAGCTGAACAGGAGAAGATGCTAGTAATCTACCACTCGACATGTTAGAATATTATAAGAGAGTGCTGTGCCTTTAAGGGAAGTGGGTATTCACAGGTGTGGTAGGTGGATGTAGTGCTACTTTAGTTTGAGAGTGCTTACTTAGAAGAGAAGTTTTGAGAACAAGTGCTAGGCTTATAATATAACGAGTAGACTGGTTATTCTAAGAGTAGAGCTTTCTAAGGGAAAATTTGAAGAGCACACTTGGAGGACCCAGAAAAAGTTTAACCCTGTTTAACAGGCGCTGTGCTATGTGCACAATCGCGCAAATGCGGATTTTAAACAGGGAACTTCAAAAGAGCTAGAAATGGTCCAAAACAACCAATTACTACAGCTCTTGTGCTGAGGTCACTCCTTCATGGACAGATAGGCTGCTCAAGGCTCCCCACTCCCACTGGTGAGCAAAGAAACTTCCTTCTATCCAAGTAAGGTAATGGACAACACAGGAACTACACCACAGCCCAGAATACAGCAAAGCCTGTAAACTGGTCTAAACTAGTCGAGGAGAGGCGGGAAAACAAGGATTATTTTTTTTTTTGTTTTGTTTTGTTTTTCAGATAGAAAGCACACAGAAATACAGAAAAAAGTAATAAATCAGTTACACAGGCTAGCACACTTTAGTGGGCAGCCTCAACAGTTAAATTAAACAAACAACAAACTTTCGACCAATTTTAAGTGCAGATATTATATAATGCAGCAAACAGTTAAAAAAAAACAGTTTAAGCTTGTTCAAAATAAGCAAGAGAAGGTATTTCAAGTAAAAAAACAGAAAAAATACTTAAATCAGGAAAGTAGTCGCTTTTCTCAGTTCTCTGTAGCTAGGACCACTCTGCAGGACCACGTGGAGCTGTCTCTGAGTAGTATAGCCAGAAAAAAAACGCTCAGAGGCGGATTTTAAACAGGGAACTTCAAAAGAGCTAGAAATGGTCCAAAACAACCAATTACTATAGCTCTTGTGCTGAGGTCACTCCTTCAGGGACAGATAGGCTTGCTCAAGGCTCCCCACTCCCACTGGTGAGCAAATAAACTTCCTTCTATCCAAGTAAGGTAATGGACAACACAGGAACTACACCACAGCCTAGAATACAGCAAAGCCTGTAAACTGGTCTAAACTAGTCGAGGAGAGGCGGGAAAATTAGAAGTTATGTACTCACCATAACGTTCCATCTGAGTAGGTGTATTCATTTGTCTGCAACCTGTGGGTTATGGATCCGATATCGGATCCGAACCGGCATGGTTTTCCAGCTATGGATCCAAGCTCTCAGCTCCTCCCCTCACCCATAATGCCCTGCTCTACCCTCATGACCTCAGATCGAGTTTGCCAAAGCAACAATACCCTAAAAGGGTAACAAGGAATATGCAGGAAACTGAAAGGCCAGGGGATAGGAGGCGGGATGGTTGCAGACAAATGAATACACCTACTCAGATGGAACGTTATGGTGAGTACATAACTTCTAAATCTGAAGTAGGATATTCATTTGTCTGCAACCTGTGGGACAGAGTCCCCAGCTACCTGAATCTTGGGGCCATCATGGAAGGATATTCCGGAGCACCGGAGCCAAAGGATGCTCTACCCCTAGATGCAAGATCCAACTTATAGTGAGAAATAAATGTATGAGATGAAGCCCACGTGGCTGCTGCACAAATATCATCTAGAGGAATCCTAGCCTTGAAGGCTGCCGAGGTAGATACTGACCGGGTTGAATGGGCATGAACACCCTCCGTGCGGCCTTCCTGACGCTTGATAAGCCAATAAAATGCACTGTGAAATCCAGCGGGACAGAGAAACTTTAGAAATTGGCTTGCCCAAATTGAATTTTGCAAAGGAAATAAACAGCTGGTCGGATTGCCTATGACCAGCTGTCCTGTTGAGATAAAATCTAAGTTGCCTGTGAACATCTAGTGAGTGTAGCTTATATTCACCTTTGTTTTCATACTTAGGGAAGAAAACAGGGAGGTTAATGGATTGATTGATGTTTGCTTCAGAAGCGATTTTAGGAAGGAAGGACGGGTTGGTCCTGAGGGAGACACGGTCCGGATGAAATACCAAGTAAGGAGGTTTAGCTGATAAAGCTTGAAGTTCAGAAACTCTCTTGGCTGATGTAATGGCTACCAAAAAAGCTGTCTTGTAGGATAAGAATTTGAGATCCACCGTAGCCGCGGGCTCGAAAGGGGGAGCGGTCAAGGCCTGTAGGACCAAAGAAAGGTCCCAAGGAGGAACTGCTTGTTTTATAGGGGGCCTGAGAAGGAAAGTACCCTTAAGAAAAGTTTTGCACAATTTGGCTGACATAAGAGGATTAGACTCTTGACCAATGTGATAGTGAGAAATTGCCGCCAGTTGAACTTTGACTGTGGAACTGCTGGCACCTTCATGAAAGAGAGGTTAGAAAATCAAGCACTACAGGGAGAGGAACCGTGAAGGGATTTAGGCCTTGCCGCCCACACAGAGAACGTTTCCATTTGCTTCGTAAACCTTTCTAGTGGATGGTTTATGAGCCGCCACCAAAATAGCCTTTACCGGTGAAGAAATACCGAGTCCTTATCAAGAGTGGAACTGGAGCAGCCAAGCGGTCAGCTTCAGGTTGTCCAGGTTCGGAGGAGGAATGCAGGATGGATGGGATATCAGATCCGAATGGGATCTAGAATCCAAGGAGGATTCACCGAGTGAGACCTTAGGAAGGGAACCAGATCTGTCGAGGCCAGAATGGAGCAATGAGAATCATTCTGCAACCCACCCGAGAGGCTTTCTGAAGAACTTGCAGCATTAGAGGCAAGGGTGGATAGGCATACAGAAGACCGGGTGGCCAAGCATGCACCAGAGCGTCTCTTGGGGTACCTCCGGGAGGAGGTATTAGAGCGAAAAACTGTCGCACTTGGTGTTTGAGGGAGAAGCAAAAGATCGCATGAAGGGTTCCCCACCGGCGAATATGCGTTCGCTACTAGACAATTGAGAGACCACTCGTAAGGGGTCAGAATGGTGCGACTGAGCTTGTCCGCTAGGATGTTGGACCGACCGGAATGTGCGTTGCTATGAGAAAGCGATTGGTGGAGATTGCCCATTCCCAAACTCTCATGGCCTCTCGACAAAGAGGGTAAGACCTTGTTCCCCCTTGCTTGTTGATGTACCAGACAACAGACATATTGTCCGATTGAATCGCAATTGTTCCCAAGGGAAGAAAGTCCTGAAGTGCTAGCAACGCTAAGAGCACTGCTCTCATCTCTAGAACATTGATATGCAGTAAGGTCTCTGAATCGTTCCACGTGCCTTGGACTGTCCGGCCCGCAAAGTGCCCCCACCCGAGGCGGAGGCGTCCGTGGTCACCGTGGCGAGAGGGGAGAAGCACAAAATGGGCGACCCTCGTGGAGATCCGGGGAGTGGAGCCACCACAAGAGGGACCGCTTGCAAGCCTTGCTGATCGCTATGGGATGACGCATGGGGAGAGCAAGGTATGACCACTGTACTAAGAGCGTCCACTGTAGAATGCGCATATTGAGCCTGGCAAGAGGAAGAAGTGCTATAGCCGAAGCCATGGACCCTAGAGCCCTCAGGACCAACTCCGCTGGAACAGAACTTGAATGGAGAATGGCCCGCACCTGGAGTTGCAGATTTAGAACCCTGTCCGCAGTGAGGAAGGCTCGTAAACTCCTTGTGTCTAGTCTGGCCCCTATGAAATCTAAGAGCTGTGTGGGCGCCAGGTTGGACTTTTGTATTTATTGTGATGCCCAGAAATGGAGCAAGATGAAGAAAGGAGTAACTCCCCAAGAGAAGTAGATGCCTTGTTGGGGCGGTAAGGAGCCAGTCGTCCAGGTAGGGAAAGACCTGCACCCCCTGAAGCCTCAGGTGGGCCGCTACCACTGCTAGTACTTTGGTAAACACCCTGGGGGCTGTGGTGAGACCAAAGGGAAGGACCCGGAACTGGTAGTGACTGGCTCCCAGCCGCAAGCGGAGAAACCTCCTGGCGCGCCTGTCCATCAGGATGTGGTAGTACGCGTCCTTGAGATCTATCGAGCACATCCAGTGATTTTCTCCCAGAAGGGGGAGAATAGATTGTAGAGTGACCATTCGGAATTTTTCTTTGGGGACTGCCAGATTCAAGAGAGAGAGGTCTAGGATTGGTCTTAGTTCCCCCGTCTTTTTTGGCACTAAAAAGAATCTGGAGTAGAACCCTGATCCGATCTGGTCTGGGGGAACGGGCTGGATGGCTCTTTTCTTTAGCAGATGGCCAATTTCTGCCAAAGCGGCCTCCCGTTGACCGGGTGGAACGTCTGGGAGGGACTTCAACTTTGGAAGGTGAAGGAAAGGAATGCGATATCCCCTGGATATGATTTGGAGAACCCAGCGGTCCGATGTTATGGACTCCCATGCCGCTAGGTGCCCCGAAAAACGTCCCCGACTGCCTCCAGAGTAGAGCAGTCGGGCAACCGCTCAGGGTTGCTGCGCGGGCCGTTCAGAGAAAGGTTCCCTGGACCCGAAGTTTCTGGGAGCCCCTCTGCCTCTAGGGCGGCGTCCTCCCTGTCCTCCTCTGCCACGGAAGGACTGGTTGTCCGGAGCAGGCTGGGACTGCTGCGACTTCCGGAACCACATCTTCATCTGACCCTTTTGGTTCCTAGAATAGGGCCTCTGGGGTGCAGAGAACCGGATTCCGACGGCAGACAGCGTCTTCCGTCCTTCCTTCGCTCTGGGTCAACGTCTCGCGAGCGGTCTTGCCAAACAGAGCAGAACCATCAAAGGGGCGTTAAACGCAGCCTTGAAGGGCTCAGAAAAATCGCAGTGACGGAGCCAGGCCTGGCGTCTAGTGACCAGTCCTGTCCCGCAGCTCTAGCGGCCCTCCGTTGCATGGGAGAGTAGCCGCATAGAAGTATTTGTGACTGACCTAAGAGTGGCCATTTTGGTGGAGTGCAGAACTCTGTCCTCCTCCGAAATGGACTCAGGAGGATGCAGCGTATTCTTAATAAGATCTCGCTGCATCCGAATAACATGTGCCAAATAGTTCAGCGCCCTTACCGAGAAGGTCGCTGAACTGAACATCCGCTTCCCCAAGCGGTCCATCATCCGAGACTCCTTGCTCGGTGGGTGGACTGAGGGACTCTCCTGAGCTAGTTCCCTCTTTGTGGCCGCCATCAACATGGCATCTACAGGAGGCCCCTTACTCCAATGGGTCCTGTCGGAGGGCGGACTAAGGATCCTATCCGGTCTTTTGGGAATTGGCTCCACGGTGTCCGGTTCCTTCCACGCCCTGGTGGTAATAAGGTCCACCAGGGGTTCGGCAGGGGACACCCAAGAGGTAAACGGCCCGTTTGAATGCCTCCAAGAACACGGACTCGTCCGAGGAAGACTTGGGGCAGACCACCCCCAATACGGAGTATTTCCATGATGTCTCGAAGGGAGACATCCTCGGGGTGACCGTGGGGAGCCTTCCCTTCCTCCAAGTCCGTGTCTTCAGTGAGAGACTCGGGGAGTCAATGTGCCTCCTTTTGCGTATGCTTGCGAGGGCCTCCTCTGGGGGCTGTCAGAGGAGTCCTCGCAGCAGCAATTTGCTCCATGGGAGCAACTTGGGGCACAGAAATGGGCTGTCCCAGGGGCCGGATGGCGGAAGCCTGGCCCAGTGCAGAGGAGCGCTGGACGGAGCCGGGCAAGTGCCGGGGTCCGGAGACCCTCAACAGAGCCCTCTCCACTACATCAAAAGCCGAAGGGGAGCCGACCTCGACCAAAGGATCCGACAATCGGCTCCCTCGGATCCGAAGAGTGGATCGGAGCCGGCGCCAAGCACTCGGATCCGGCGACAGTGCGCTCCGACACAGACGGCGCCGAAGGAGCACTGATCCCCGGATCCGGCTCGGATCCAGGCTCCGAGATCGGGTCCGACGCACTCGAGGGCAGGGTCGGGTCCGGTACCAAGTACTATCGGCCCGACCTTCCCCGCCCGAAGCTGCTCGGCTCCAGTTGCTCCGAACCCGGATAGCGGGTCGGAGAAGGAGCAATAGGCTTAAAAGGGTGTTGAGCTCCCCGAGGGGAGGCAAGAGCACTCCCATCTGCATCTGGGCCTGGATGAACCTTCTCATCATCCGGTCCAGATCAGCATCAGAAAGGCTATGGGTAGATCTCGAAGAGGCTACCGAGGTAGGCCTGGAGTGCCTCCTCGATAGCCTCGACGGAGATCGGGTCTCCTCCTCCTCAGGACCCGGTGAAAAGCACTCAGGGGACCGGAGCCGGGAAGGAGGAGACCGAACCGACAACGGAGCCGGGGGAGAAGCCAGCAGCTGGCGGGGCCGAAACAGAGGTCTCGGCCCGCCGCTTGTGGTGCTTCTCCCTCCGGTCCTTTTTAGCTGCATCCCTCTCCTCTCCAGAAGCGGGAGTTTGAGTCCCAGGAGCAGGAGGGGGTGCCACAGGGGGAACAACTGAAGCCACAGCAGTCCCCGAAGGAGCGGAGGCCGGAGCCGAGTCAGGCGGCAAAAGGCCCGCCAAGACAAGCTTGGACCTCCGCTCCTTAAGTGCCCTGGGGTTGAACCCTGCACAAATGGAGCATCCAGATGTGAGGTGTTCAACCCCCAGGCACCTAACACACCGAGTGTGGCCATCAGCCGGTGACAGCTTGTTGCCACACTCGGTGCATTTAGAAAAGATAGATTTTGGCTGTTCAGCCATAATCTATAAAAAACCTAAAGTTACAGAAAGTAACTTAAACAACAAGAAAAAAATAAAACACACAGGCCTACACACACACTCTACGCACAGCGAGGGGAGGGAATAAAAATTATTACTTTAACTTAAAAAAAAACTCAAAACAGTCTATAATAAAGGGAAACCTACTACTTTCACACAAAATTAGTTAAAGAATCAAAAAATTTTCTATTTTTAAACAAGAAAGAGTTCACTTAGCTGAGAGCTATGTACCCACATCCAGTTACCAGCGCGGCAAACAAGATCTGAGGTCATGAGGGTAGAGCAGGGCATTATGGGTGAGGGGAGGAGCTGAGAGCTTGGATCCATAGCTGGAAAACCATGCCGGTTCGGATCCGATATCGGATCCATAACCCACAGGTTGCAGACAAATGAATATCCTACTTCAGATCAAGGATTATTTTTTTTTTTTTTTTTTGTTTGTTTTTCAGATAGAAAGCACACAGAAATACAGAAAAAAGTAATAAATCAGTTACACAGGCTAGCACACTTTAGTGGGCAGCCTCAACAGTTAAATTAAACAAACAACAAACTTTCAACCAAGTATAATTTTAAGTGCAGATATTATATAATGCAGCAAACAGTTAAAAAAACAGTTTAAGCTTGTTCAAAATAAGCAAGAGAAGGTATTTCAAGTAAAAAAACAGAAAAAATACTTAAATCAGGAAAGTAGTCGCTTTTCTCAGTTCTCTGTAGCTAGGACCACTCTGCAGGACCACGTGGAGCTGTCTCTGAGTAGTACAGCCAGAAAAAAACGCTCAGAGGCGGATTTTGTTGTGGTGAGTATAACAAAAGGTAATAGCTTTAGACAACAATTTGGAAATAGTCTGTTTTGACACAGATTTCCCTTCTTCTTAGCTTCACATGAAATGAACAACTAATCTGAACCAACCTGAGTTGTCTGTGGACATCCAAGGTATAGTGTAGCCTTTCTACCTTAATTTTTGGGTTCAGGACAGAAAATGGGGAACTGGACGTTTGGTTTTAAGTAAACTCAGATACCACTTTATGCATAAAATATGGATTAGTTTTCAAAGAAACCCTGTCTGTATGGAAAATTATGCTGGCTGAGATTCCAAGACCCATCTGTGATAAATAATCAGATCAGCTTTTTACCCATATACTCTTCTTGCAGAGTTCAGCGCAAGCAGTAAAACTGTTTTCTATGTTAAGAACTTCAAGTTAGCTGGGTTAGATGGTTCAAATACAGCAAGTGTTAGTATCCCAGGGAGGGGCCACCAGTTTTTTGGAGGCCTCTTATGCAAAACCTCTACCAAAAACAATTTGCCATGAGACTGAAATGAAACAGGAGAATCCATGGGTAGACATGCTGAAATGGCTGACAAAATACCCATGACAGAGTAAGAAAACTCATAGGATAGCAAGTTACACAAATATTGTAAAACCAGCTAGCCCTGAATGGATGCTGGTTATGTCGTTAGCACTAACTAGAAAACATTTTCTTCTTCAATGCCTGTTTATCTGCATTTTGTGGAGACTGTTTATTTTGTTTCTTACAAAAACTGGATGAAGAGTTAAAGAATCCTTTGAAAAATTTGGAAAAAGAGGGCTGAAAATTCTTGAGATTCCCAGTATCAGCTTACCTTTCATCACACTTTTTTTACCATCTCTACAGCAGAGGCCAAAAACTAAACATCTATCCAAAGGAGAATTTAGATTCTAACTTTTATCATCATCTGGGAGATTCTGAAAATGTAGCCATAAAAACTTACTCAAAACAGTACCAGCGGCCATAACCCCTGACAAAGTATAGTGACTTGAACAAATGAAAAAACAAAATTAAAGTAGATTTTAACTCAGAAGAAGAAATTGAAGAAAAAAACATTCCTCATACCTTCACAATTAAGGGTAAATCTTACATGAGCCAAAACCAAACTTGCAGAAACATACACTTTTTCCCATACTTATCAATAATATTCCCATCTTTATCAGAAACGGGAGGACTGGAAAGTGTTTAGGAGCAAAAGGATTAACTAAAGCTGCTACATCAGATGTGGGATGAGTATATAAAAACTTAATTGAGGAACTTTATATATCTTATCTGCCTTTTTAGGGAAAGCTGGCTGAATATCAGGAAAACTGCAGGCAGTAACACACACATCCTCCAAAGCTGACACAACTGGAGGAACCAGTGCAGTTTCTAGAAATCCCTTCTGTAACAGCTCATAGTATTTTATTATGGACTGAGAACCTCAGTATTATCACAGTGAAAACACTTGCACATTCTAGAAATAGCCTCAGAGAAAGAGAAGCCGCCACAAGGAGAGTGAAAAACTCAGCTCTCCTCTCAGTCTGAATCAGAAATCTGAGGAAAAATCCTGTATCTGTCCCTTCATCCTCCTGTCCAGATTCAGAACCTTGAATCGCTTCAGGAAAGTAGATAGCCTTTTTTACCACAACTTATTTACAAGAAAGATCTATAGCCTGAATTAAACCCTCAGCTAGACCCAATATACTACTCCTGTCTAAGAAAGTTTTAAGGAACAGTAGATACACATTTAGTTTTCTTGTTTCTTTTTGACAGGAAAAATGGGGCCAACAGTGTTACTAATGGCAGTATCAGCTTCCCCATGGATGGGCACAACAGTCTGACAAAAAGCTTCCCTGTTCTCTCTCCCAAGACCAACAGTTTTCAAATAAGGTTTAATTATGCTGTAAAACATCTGCAGATGAAGTGGCTAACCCCCTGTCCATACTGGCTGTAGGTGCTACACCATAGGGATTTGGGGTAAAAGATGTACAACTAATGGCCACAGCAGAGCCATCCATGTGCAGCTGAGGCAAATACTAGCCTGCTGTAATGCCAAAGGCTGTTTGCTTAACATTTTCTTTTTGTGGCTGGAAGAAGGACTGACAGACTGTTCAGTGGTCAAGCCACAAATGATGCTGCTTTTCCAGGAAAAGCAAGCAGCAAATGGTGGTAAAAACAAGTCTTTAAACGTTAGCTCACAAACTAAGAGAGTAAAAAGCACTTTATTTTACTCTGTGGTGCTGGCAAGTATTTTAAACACAATTTCTCTACAGGAAAAAGTGGTTTTCAGTTACTTTAAACAGACAGTTTTCAAATAAGGTTTAATTATGCTGTAAAAGAGGTAACTAGTTGTTGTGTCTTCCAGCTTTTCACAGTTAGGGGTCACCACAGCAGAACTCCTGTCCGCTAATGATTGGGTAGTTGATTTTTACGTGCCGAGTTACCAGCCCTGACTCACAACCTTCGACGAAGGTACGCCCATTCATGCATGTCTCCACTCAGAAGACGCTCTAGCTGAGAGTCGAACCAGTCAGCATCTTACTATGAGGCGACAACGCTACCGCGGCACCACCTAATGAAGTATATAAGATAAAAGGAAAGGACAGTAGCAATATGTTGGTTACAGTTAAGGAAGGGAGGGGATGGCATAATGGGTAAGGTCTTAACATCACAAATACAAGGTAGAGAGTTTGATTCTGACCTCTGGCTATTGGCTAAGCTTGTCATAGTCTGCAGACTGATATCCTATATCTTTTTTTCCTAATAAGTAACAGGCAAAATTACACAACACCAAACTGGAGGTAAACTGATTTCATATTACATTAAAAAGGCATATATGTCACAATCAGTTTCAGAATATTTTAAACAAGTATGGTATTCCAGTTAAAATTATTAATTTTTAAAAAAAAAATATTCATGAAAAAAACACAACTACCAAGATATTAACAAATGTATAGTTAAACAGAGGATTGAAGTTACAAGTGGAGTACATCAGGGATGCCCAATAAGTATGATACCTTTTAGTTTAGTAATAAATTATGTTATAGAAAAACTAGAGAGAGATAACTGTGAAACTCATTTGAGTTAAAGGAACTTGGTGAAACTGCCTATAACAACGTCTTATGCAGATGATATTGTTATAAAGGTTAAAAGTTAGTGTGTTGTCATGAAGGTATGTATTCCCTTCTGAGGATGGTTGGACTATACTGAAGTGGTGAAAAAAGTAAAGGATTTGGACAGATGGTATATGTTTTACCGTATTTTCCCGAAAATAAGACCGGGTCTTATACTTTTCCTCCCATAGAAATATGCATTAGGGCTTATTATCAGGGGATGCCTTATTTATCCCCTCCTGTACAACCATCTATATTTATTCACGTACACAAATTGACATGTATTCATGTACACAAATTGAGATTTATTTGGTACTTTTCCGTTATTGGGCAACAGTTTTAGGTAACGCATTAACAGCTGTGTGAGAATTCTACATAAACAGTGCAACAAACATTTCAACTTCAGAATATCTACACCTTGGCTTTCACAGTGCAATATTTCATGCTTAACAGAACGTGCAGAAAAATCTCAATACATGTGTATTGGAGGAGGAGAATAAAACAGGTGAATAACTGTCACTTTTTGAGTGGTGATGCTTTCTTTATTCCTTACCCAAACCGTAAGAGAAGAATGATGGAATGTCATAAAAATGAAGTATGGGAACTAGTGGCCTCACTTTGTAATTACCCCTTGATAATGAAACGTTACCTTAACACAATAAAGTTTCAAGAATGTAAATGCCTGAAACAAGTTCAATCTTATCTTTCTTGCCCTTACTAATGATTAGAGGTGGGGTTTTCTTTCCATCTAGATGAATTGCCAAAATACAGGTAACACGTGCACTTTTGTAACCAGTGGAGGGAATGTAGATTGATGAGGCACCCCTTTGATCAATTGTTGTTTGAGATCCATGGCCCATAAACACTGCAATTTCATCCATAGCAATCATGTTGGAGAGTTAGTATTTAGAAAAGTCAATGCCATCAACAAAGGACTTGAATGCAAGTGCACGTTTAATACCTTCAGTATCTTCCAGCTTGAACAGTGTTGTCGATCTTCTTAGAGACAGTTCATTTCACTGAAGGAAGCCATCCAGCCAGTGTTGTGATGCTTTGAATTCTACTGGGGATATTTCTAACTGAGGTGCCATTGCAAGGGCAAATGCTTGAATATCAACCCTGCACAACCAAAGCTTTTACTCTCCTGTTAGCAATGCATTCACAGAGGATGTCTTCCAGCTCAGGAAATAATGGTTGCCAACCTGATCCACACTTGCACTTCTTAGCATTTCCCTCGTCCACCTGTTGACTGAGGTTATCGTACTCTGCTCGCCATTTTCTGACCATTCGGACAATAAAGTTTTAACCAGTCGGTTTTCTTTTTATCTGGCATGGTATATTTTACCAATGTGGCCTTCTACTTCTTCCTTGGCTGCTTTGGATTTGTATTGCTGTTTGCTGCTTCACATTCTGCTGAGGAAGTAGACATGGCTGGTGCTGATCCAGAAGCTACTGAACTTAAATACCGCCCTGTGACACCATGTACAAGAGCTTTTAAGGAAAGAGCAGAGAGAATGGTAAATATGAATAATAATCCTCTATTATTTGTTCATCTGAATGTTAATGGAGAATGCAATGATCCTGATATTTGTGAAGATGAAAGCCTTAATGAAAAAATTTTGGAACTAGAAAAAGAACTGTTTAAACTTAAACATATTCAATTCCAAAGACTTCATTTAGAAGCATGCCTACATTTGAAAATAGTTCCAAGAGGACTGCATGTTCTACGTAGGCCTTCCTATGGAGAGGCTTACCCAGAATTGTTGGCCAGATGGCAGGCCCTGAACTTGGATACCAGCTTTAAGTATATACAGTTGTTGCTGGACTTTTTTTTCACCTATTGAGAATGAACTGGTTGAAAAAATAGAGAAAATGCAGAATGAAATGGAAAAGAACTTGAACGATGATGTGTATTTTGCAAGGTTAGATACATTGTTTCATTCTCTTAATACTTATGATGAAAAACTTCAGTGTATTAAAATATGAAAGTTACAAAGAAATTATACTGATTTTTCTAAGCATGTCTTTGTTTGGCCTAGATAGTACCTTGGTACTAAAAGTATGAATGAAAATGTAACTCAGGTTGAATATTTAGAGGGAAAGATTCAACCGAAAGTGAAAGGACTTAACACTTCCAGTTTGGCAGCAACAGTCCGAGAAGCACCAGCATTTTCTAAAAACACAGTGGTGAATGAAAATGAGTTGCAAAATGAACGTTTGAGCAAAAATGGCTGTATACTGCAGACTCAATGTGACGCAGCCACAAAAAATGATAAAAACTCACATACAAAACTGGGAGCTAGACTGAAAGTGATGCCTTTGATTGGTTCGGGTTTTCCAACTCTTCCAGTCCCTATGAGCCTGAAAAACACAGCAGAAAGAAAAATCACCCAGCAGAGGCAGGAAAAGAAGAAACTGATGGGATAAAAAGGTACTGTTAGTTCATATTGATGAAAATATTGTTTATAATCCTTCCAAACGTGTTTTATCAGACTCTGAGCTTACCCGGTTGAATAGAGGTATGTCTTTTATACCAGCACAAAGTGCCAGAACACATCCAAGTTTTTCTGACTTGCATATATTTGCAGAAAAGTTCTCCTTAAATTACTGTTTGGCCAACAGGATAATGTAGTATTGAGATACCTTTGAAGAAACCAAGTACATGTTTACCAGCTGCACATCCTGTTATGGACACGTTTTGAATTAATGTACAATGGAAATTTCTGATATGTTAGCTACAAAGAAGAGACATGGCTATTATAATTTGAGTGTGAAATGAAAGCTATTAATAATCTGAATAACAATTTTGATGTTACTATCAGACCAGCTGATATGGGGGGTGGAAATGTAATACTTCATAGAAGAGATTACTTACAAGACATGTTGAAAATGCTTAGAGAAAATGTTACTTATCAGAATATAACATGCAATCAAGTGAGTGATTTCATTGCACATGTAAAACATACTTTGGATGACTTATTGCAGTCTAATGTTATAACTGAAAATATATACAGGTTTGTGACAGTTGAACAACCTGTTTCACATATATTAAAATTCTACCCAAGATCCATAAGAATCCCCTCAAACCCTCTTACAGGCCAATAGTATGTGGCAAAGGCCGAGTTACTGAGTTCCTCTCCATATGGGTGGAGAAGAAAGTAATGTTATGTGCCAGCAGTGATAAAAGACACTTCCTGTTTCTTACGATCTCTAAGAGAGTCTTATGAATTTACATCTGGTTTTGAAAGTTACATATTTGTGGCCTTGGATAAAAATAATTTATTTACTGCGATTCCGAATTTTTATGGCATCACAGCTGTCAAAGATTTTATTTTTACTCATGAAATATTTGATAAAAGAAAGTTACACAGATATGTGTGTTTCTTGAATTGATTTTGGGCAATAATTTATTCATGTTTTATGATCAATATTATTGGCAAATGGTGTAGCCATGGGTGCCCCCTGTGCCAACACCCATGGCAGCTTGGTGTTGGCACAGTGGGAGGCTACCCATGTTCTATCTATACTTGCCCATAGAAGGCAAGTTTGAAAATATAACATCGTTTCATGGATGATATATTTATTTTGTGGAGTGGTACAACTGAATAATTATTTTCATTTGTTAGATACAGGGAAAACACAACAGATTTTTTTACATTTTACTGTTAGTTATTCTGCTGAATCAATACATTTTTTATTTGTGAAAATGTATAAATACTTGAATGGCAAATTACAAACCAGAGTGTATAGGAAAAGTTAGAGACACAACATGTTAATGTATAACAGTATGCACCCAAGGCACATTTTTGATAATGTAATCACTGGGCGGGGACTAAGAATTTCTAGATTGTTTACTGAAGAAAATATACATGAAAGTGAGTTAGATAACATGCAGTATATGTTTACTAGTCGTGGCTACCCAACACAAAAAGAGTTAAGAGAACAATAGCTAGGACAAAAAGTTGGAGAGGGAATACAGGCAAGCCATGGCTTGACTATAATATGGATAGTTCTGACAATGGGACTATTGTTAATGAACAGGAAATGAATAACAACTCGTCTGTGAGAATGAAGTTACTTTACAATAGTGATACTGAGGTTACTTCCCAGGTGATAAAAAAAGAACTGGAAGATCTTGCATACTGATCTTCTTCTTTCAGCTTTTCCCGGTTAGGGGTCGCCACAGTGCATCACCTGGCCGCTTATGACTGGCAGTGGATTTTTACGGTGTCGAGTTGCCAGCCCGGCGCCCAACCTTCCACAGAAGGCACACACGCATGCACTCACGCCTAGGGCCAATTTAGAGTGTCCAATCCACCTACAGCATGCCTTTGGGATGTGGGAAGAAACCGGAGCACCCGGAGGAAATCCACGTGACCACAGGGAGGGTATGCAGACTCCGCACTGAAGGCACCCCAGCCGAGGATCGAACCAGAGAACCTCTTGCTGTGAGGTGGAAATGCTAACCACTGCACCACCGCTGCCACCCAAAGATCTTACATACTGATAAGCTGAAATCACTAGTAGGTCCCCACCCGAGATCTGCTTATACTAACAGTCAAAATCTGAAGCAGATTTTATGCAAGAACATACTTCCCAATCAAGTCTATAACGCACAGGAAGAAGCTGTGAACTTTTAAATGCAGGAAATGCAAGGCCTGTCAATATATCAAAGAAAATAACATCTTTGTACACCCAGTGTCAGGTAGGAAGTATACACCTAGATTATATGCAGACTGCAGAACTAAAAATGTGGTGTATCTAGCTGAGTGCATATCATGCCAAGCACTCTATGTTGGGAAGACTAATAGAATGTTAAAACAACAAATACTGCAACATATGAGTGACATCAGATTATGTTTGAGAAGCAATGCTCTATATCAACATGCTGAAATAAATAAAGAGCATAGATTCCAGTTTATGGCGTTACATATTCAACAAGTGAGTATGGGAGGGTGACAATGTACACAGTACTGAATTAGCTGAGTTAAGATGAATAGCTGAATTGCAAGATAACCATACACACCTGGGTTAGCTTGCAATTCAGCTATCCTTATTGAAGGGGTGTAGGTTTTGCTACTGATTCTAACTGGTTGTCATTTGCTTAAATATGGTTGATTTTAACTGTTTTTTTTAGATATGATGAAGAGCTAATGCTCAAAAATGCTTATCTGTATGTTAAGTAAAGTTTTAACCGGTCGTGGTGGCTCCAGTGGGTTTTCTTTTCATCCTTTAAGATACAGATTGTAATACAAAGGATAATGGTGGTTGGAATCAATAAATCTAGTAACTTTTTTTGACTCTCAGCATTCATTATGGGTACTGAATGTTAAAATAAAAAAAGATGTTGCAACAAAGTAGGAGAACATTAGAGCAGAGTAAATGAATGAAAAGTTATTAAATGTATGAATAAAATAAAATAATGGAAAAGCCACTTTAACAGAAGTGACACAAAGGAAATGTTGATGTAAAAACCTTTTTTTAATTCTGGAATTAAACACCTTTATTCTCAGAGTTTCTTTTAGAAGTGCTTTTTAATAAGCAGCTTCATTAAACCACAACTAAAACAGTGGCATGGGTACACCGTCATTAATTTAAAAAATATTAATTTAAAGAAAATGAACCAATGTAGTATACAGGTTTCATTTTTATAATTAGCATTCAGTCTGATGTTAGATAAATTTCTTTCCTTCCACTAAATGTCACTCCTCCTCCGCTTGAACTTTATTCTGCATGTATTTTTCCCCCACAGATTCCATTTACTTGCATATAATTTGCTCTTTCCTTTTTCTAAGGATCTTACCTCCAGTACTTTTATTTCCTTTACAATATTTAGTACTTCAGTTTTAGCTGGTTTAGATTTTTATTTCCATTTTGTAGTAATTACATTTATGCAGCCAGTAGCATTACATAAGCTCTTACCCTGTACAGGCAATTCAGACCTATATTCCAGCTCAAAAGAAAGATTTTCTTAATTACAATTTATTTATTTATTTTATTTTACATTTTTTTACCGGAAAGGTAAGACTGAACAATTACTCCATTGCCCAGGGAGAAAAGCTCCATGAGTCAAATTACAGTTTGGAAGTATACACACACACAGTGATTCAAAGCAAAATTAATATAGTGTTTTACATGATAAAAAAGGACAGTTGTGTATACTTACCATAAACGTAGATGTTCAAGTGTATTTACAGTTGCAGTCATCACATTTGGGTTATCTGCTTGCAGTAGCCCTCAGTCAGCCAGATTAGAAAAGTCTTGGGTCCTGTGTCGGTTGCGGTCTCATCTTCCACGACGCCAGGTTGTCACGGATATAAAGCATGCAGACGATGCCATTACATCAGTTTTCTTGCACCAGATGTCAGGTGCCCCCATAATGGGAAGCAATTATAAACAAGGTTACACCTCCAACAAAAAAGTAGATACACCAAAAAGCTTTAAACATAGTAAACAAGAATAGAGGTATAGTCAACAGAAGTCAGGGGGCTGGAGGGAGGTTAACCAGGACTGCAACAGTGAATACACTCGAACATCTACATTTATGGTAAGTGTACACAACTGTACTATGTTCTTCGTGTTTCAGTGTTGCAGTCATCACATTTGGGTAGATTCCCAAAGCGAAGGATGGCAGGTGGTAATTAGATAGCATTAGGACAAGCTATAAGGCCATGCAAGACTGCAGTGGCAAAGCCAGCTCTGGATTTAGAAAAGATTGGCAAGTGGTAATGCTTGGTGAAAGTATGCACAGAACACCAGGTAGCAACTTCTAGGGTGTCCCTGGTAGGGACACCTCTGAGAAAAGCTGTAGAGGTAGATGCAGCCCTAGTCGAATGTGATCTTATCCCCTGTGGGGTAGGTTTTCCATGGTGCTTATAGCAGAAATCAATGCAATGGCCTATCCACTTAGAAATGGTTTGCTTTGAAATGGCCTTCCCCTCTGCCCCTGCAGCAAATGCAACCATCAGCTGTTCAGATTTCTGAGAGTCTTAGTCCTGTCCAAGTAAATCTAAGTTGTCTGTCCACATCCAAGGAGTGCAGTATTCATTTCCCTTTGTTCTGTGGATTACAAAAGAAGGCTGGCAAATGAATGGACCGATTAAGGGCCACACTGAATACCACCTTGGGCACGAAGGAGGGATTGGTCCTGAGGGACACCCTGTCAGCAAGAAAGATGACGAAAGACTCCACTGCCATGAGGGCCTGTAATTCAGACACCCTTCTTTCTGAAGTGATGGCTAGATGGAAGGCTGTTTTCCAAGAAAGGAATTTCAACTCTGTGTTTGCAGCTGGCTCAAAGGGAGGAAGAGTGAGCTTTTCCAATACAAAGTTAAGGTCCCAGGCTGGAGTAGGGGCTCTCCTGGGTGGTTTTAAGTTTTTGGCCCCTCTAAGGAATTGCTTCAGCAGTGGATGAGAGAGGAGGGGTGGTTCTGTATTGTAATGAGCTGAAATGGCTGAGGCATGAATTTTGATGGAGGAAAAGGGAAGATATAGGGTAAATTGGGTGTTGCTGTGCCCATCCCCCGAGTTTGGCTCCAGGAACAGAATCTTTTCCATTTTTCAACATATGATTTTCTATTACTAGGCCTTCTTGCCTCCAGAATGACAACCATCACTTGCTTACTGAGGGATGGTAACGGAGAGATCAGGTAATTAGCCAGGCTGCCAGGTTCAGGGTTTGAAGCCGTGGGTGCAGAATCTGGCCCTCCTGCTGGGACAGCAGGGTAGGGGGCTGAGGCAGGTGCCATGGAGCCAGCAGTGACAAACTGCACAAGAGGGGGTACCAGTGTTGGCGTGGCCAGTCTGGTGCAATCAGTATTGTCCTTGGTTTGTCCTGTTTGATCTTTAGCAGTACCTTGGAGAGGAGAGGCAGAGGGGTAAGGCATAAACTGATAGGTTTTCCCAGCTGAAGGACAGGGCATCCACTTTCCAAGCTTGTTTGGGGGAGTCCTTGCGCAGAATTTGCCCAACTGGTAGTTCTGGGGGGAGGCAAACAGGTCTATCTCTGGGCTCCCCCATTTGTTTCTCAACATGTTGAATATCTTTGGTTCCAGTTTCCACTCGTGTGGGTCCATGAAATTTCTGTTTAGGTCATCTGCCAGTGTATTTAGCTTTCCTTGCCGGAATTGAGCCTACTGGTGCACTTGGTAGCTCAAGGCTGTGTTCCACAGAGCCATGGCTAGTCTGCAGAGAGGGTATGAGTGGGTCCCCCCCTGTTTGTTTATGTACCACATTAACAGTGGTGTTGTCCGTCTTTACCAATAATTGTCTGGAAGAATATGGACCTTGAAGGCTGTCAGAGCATTCTGTACAGCTAACATTTCTTTCGGATTGATATGCAGGTGCATTTGATTTGGGATCCATTTGCCTTGAATGCACTTCCCTGCCAAGTGAGCCCCCCATGCATAATCTGACGTGTCTGTTGTTAGGGTTTGGGCGGCAGGGGGAAGAGTGAATGGCAGCCCCTTGTTTTAGTGGCAAGCGGCTGCCCACCAAAGGAACTCTATCTGTAGACAAGGTATGATAGGAATCATTGATTCTAGATCCTGGGAATGTTGACATCATAGGCTTTTTAGATACCATTGTAGTTTCCTCATATGCAGTCTTGCATATGGAATTAGTAGAATGCAAAAGACCATGAACCCCAGGGTTTGCAGTATTTTCCTTGCAGACAGCTGCGTCTTTGTGGCCAGTAGTTTGAAGTAGACTGTCAAATAAACTTGTTTCTCTGGCATGAGGTAGGCTATCTGGGAAGTTGGATTCAAGCTTGCTCCCAGGAATACAATTTGTTGGCAGGGTACAAGATGTGATTTCTTTTTGTTTATGGTGTACCCCAGAGACGTTAGCAATTTCTTTACAAATACCAGATGATTTAATTGCCTAACTCAGGGAGAAAGCCAGGGACATACTATTGTCCAGGTATGGGTATATTTGAATATTTCTTTGCCTGCAAAATGCAATGACTGGAACTAGGCACTTTATGAATACCCTGGACGCAGTAGATAAGCCAAAGGGCAGTGCAGAGAAAGTACAGTTGTGTACACTTACCATAAATGTAGATGTTCGAGTGTATTCACTGTTGCAGTCATCACATTGGGGTTTTATCTGCTTGCAGTAGCCCTCACTCAGCCTGATTAACAAAGTCTTGGGTCCTGCGTCGGTTGCTGTCCCTTCTTCTGTGAAGTCAGGGGTATAAAACATGCAGCCAACGCCATTACATCAGTTTTTCTTGCCCCAGATGTCAGGTGCCCCCCTAATGGGAAGCAATTAAATCTATAAATATACAAGGTTATACCTCCAACAAAAAATCAAATACATTAAAAAGCTTTTGAGCATAATAAAGGAGAGTAGAGGTATAGCCAAAAGAAGTAAGGGGGCTGGAGGGAGGGTAAGCAGGACTGCAGAAGTGAATACACTCGAACATCTACATTTATGGTTAGTGTACACAACTGTACTATGTTCTTCGTGTTTCACTGTTGCAGTCATCACATTTGGGTAGATTCCCAAAGCTAAGGATGGGAGGAGGAATTTAGATAGCATTAGGACCAGCTATAAGGCCCTGCAAGACTGCAGTGGCAAAGCTAGCTCTGGATTTAGAGAAAATTGGCAGACGGTAATGCTTGGTGAAATTATGTACAGAACTCCAGGTAGCAGTTTCTAGGATGTCCCTGGTAGGGACGCCTCTGAGAAAGGCTGCAGAGGTAGATGCAGCCCTGGTTGAGTGGGGTCTAATCCCCTGTGGGATAGGTTTTCCATAGTGCTTGTAGCAGAAATGAATGCAATGGCCTATCCATTTGAAAATGGTTTGTTTGAAATAGCCTTTCCCTCTGCTCCTGCAGCAAATGCCACCAGCAGTTGGTCAGATCTCCTTTGAGGTTTAGACCTGTCCAAGTAGAATCTAAGTTGTCTGTGCACATCTAAGGAGTGCAGTATCCGTTCCCTTTTGTTCTGTGGATTAGGAAAGAAGGTTGGCAAATGAATGGACTGATTGAGGGCCACACTGGATACCACCTTGGGCATGAAGGAGGGATTGGTCCTGAGAGACACCCTGTCCACATAAAAGATGATGAAAGGCTCCACTACCATGAGGGCCTGTAAATCAGATACCCTTCTTGCTGAAGTGAATGCTAAAAGGAAAGCTGTTTTCCAAGAAAGGAATTTTAAGTCTGCAGTAGCAGCTGGCTCAAAAGGAGGAAAAGTGAGTTTTTCCAATACAAAGTTAAGGTCCCATGCTGGAGCTTTCATGGGTGATCATACATTTTTGGCCCCTCTGAACAACTGCTTGAGCAGTGAATGAGAGAAGAGGGGAGGTTCTGTGCTATAATGAGCTGAAATGGCTGAGGCGTGAATTTTGATGGAGGAGAAAGACAGGCCCTTGTGAAGCATCTCAGTTAAGTATTGTAAAATCTGGGGTAAACTGGGTGCTGCTGTGCTCATCCCTTGAGACTGGTTCCAGGCACAGAATCTTTGCCATTTTTTCAGCATAAGATTTTCTAGTACTAGGCCTCCTTGCCTCTAAAATGATATCCATCGCTTTTTTACTGATGGATGGTAAAGGAGAGATTAGGTAATTAGCCAGGCTGCTAGATTCAGTGTTTGAAGTTGAGGATGCAGGATCTGGTTCTCCTGCTGAGACAATAGGGTAGGAGTCTGGGGTAGGTGCCATGGGGCCAACAGTGACACACTGCGCAAAAGGGGGTACACCAGTGTTGGTGTGGCCAGTCTGGTGCAATCAAAATTGCCCTTGGTTTGTCTTGTTTGATCTTTAGTAGTACTTTAGAGAGCAAAGGCAGAGGAGGAAACCATAAACTGATAGGTTTTTCCAGCTGAAGGACAGAGCATCCACTTTCCAAGCTTGTTTGTGGGGAGTCCTTGTGCAAAATTTGTCCAATTGATAGTTCTGGGGGGAGGCAAACGGGTCTATATCTCGGCTCCCCCATTTGCTTTTCAACATGTTGAAAATCCTTGGTTCCAGTTTCCACTCGTGTGGGTCCATGAGGTTTCTGCTTATTTCGTCTGCCAGTGTATTCAGTTTTTCTGGCAGGAATTGAGCTTGTAGATGCACTTGGTAGCTGAGGTCTGTGATCCACAGTGCCATGGCTAGTCTGCAGAGGGGGGTAAGAATGTGTACCTCCCCGCTCGTTTATGTACCACATAACAGTGGTGTTGTCCGTCTTTACCACTAATTGTCCTGGAAGAATGCGGACCTTAAAGGCCATCAGAGCATTCTGTACAGCTAACATTTCTTTTTGACTGATATGCAGGTGCATTTGATTTGGGTTCCATTTGCCCTGAATGCACTTCCCTGCCAGGTGAGCCCACCATGCATACATAGTCTGAGGCATCTGTTGTTAGGGTTTGGGCGGCAGGGGGTGGTGTGAATGGTAGTCCCTTGTTTTGGTGGCAGGCTTCTGCCCAACAAGGAAACTCGAGGCATAGGCAGGGTATGCTAAGAGTCAGTGTTTCTAGATCCTGAGAATACTGACACCATAGGCTTTTTAGATACCACTGTAGTTTCCTCATATTCAATCTTGCATATGGAATTAGAAGAATGCAGGAGGCCATGAAACCCAAGGCTTGTAATATTTTCCTTGCAGATAGCAGGGCTTTTGTGGCCACTTATTCGAAGTAGGTTGTCAAATTAATTTGCTTCTCTGGTATGAGGAATGCCATCTGGGAAGTTGTATTCAAGCTTGCTTCTAGGAATATGATTTCTTGACAGGGTACAAGGTGTGACTTCTTTTCATTTATGGTGTACCCCAGACAAGTTAGCACCCTTTGTACACAGGCCAGATGATTCAAAAGTATGTCCTGGCTTTCTGCCTGAATTAAACAATTGTTCAGGTATGGGTATATTTGAATACTTCTTTGCCTGCAAAACGCAATGACTGGAGCCAGGCACTTTGTGAATAGCCTGGGCGGAGTAGATAAGCCAAAGGGCAGTGCCTGTTTTGAAGCAGAGGTATCTTCTGCAAGATTCCCTGACTGGGATGTGCAGGTATGCTTCCTTTAAATCTAGTGTTGCTAACCAGGCGTCTTTGCCTAGCATTGGGAGCAACTGGTGAAGAGTCAGTATCTTGAATTTTGGAATCACCAAAAAGGTGTTTAGAGTAGACAGGTCCAGGATAGGACACCATGAACTGTCTTTTTTCTGGGTACCAGGAAAAGTCTTGAGTAGAAACCCCTTGTCCCTTTTCCTCTTCTAGTACCAACTGAATAGCCCCCATGCTTAAAAGAGAAAGTACTTGCTTATGGGCCTCTGCCCACTGATTTGGGGGTAGATCTGGCCATCCGCTTGGTGTTGGTAACGTGTGGAAGTAAAATCTGTATCCCTGGGACACTATATTTAGAACCTATTTATCCTGGGTAATGAGTTCCCAGTTCTTTGCATGACGAGTAATCTTCTCCCCCAAAGGGGCAGTTCCAAGGAACTGCTTGGAAGTTTTAAAAATAAGTCAGTGAGACAGTTTACCATATGGGGGAGTTTTATTATTCCCAGATTTGGAAGTGGAGGCCCCCACCCCCCCGCTTAGTCCTGTGCGTACCCTGGGACTGAAGCCTGAGAGCTCTGCTGGATCTGGGTTTGTACTGAGAAGGTCTGGAAGAGGCAGGAAAGGACCAATTCTTAGAGGGCCAATGCCTACTAAATCTGGGAGGTTGTACTTAACCATTTGCATAGATTTTGCTTTTTCCTCCATCTTTTTAAGAACTTCTTTTGTCTTGTTGCCAAACAGGCAGTTCTGGTTTAAGGGAGCATCCAGAATTTCGCTTTAACATGATCTGGCAAGGATTGCTCCTTAAGCCAAGCATGCCTTCTAACTACAGACCCAGTTACAGCAGCCTTGCAAGATGCCTCTAGTGAATCATAACCACAATGCAAAGTATGTTTTCCAACTTATTCAGCTGAGTGCAGTAAATCCTGTAAATCCCTATTTTCAGTACAATCAGGAATCAACATCATTTTCAGTTTAAGCAATGCAGTAATATGCTGTTGATACTTTAACATATGAAACTGGCAGTTTAAAGCCCTAATGGCCAAAGTTGCAAAAGTGTATACCTTCTTACCCCATCTATCCAGCACCCTGGAGTCTCTATCAGAAGAAGTAGGATTTTTGGCAGTAGTAACTTTAATACCCTTGGGTCCCTGTGAAATGGTCTCAGGGTCTGCAGTAGGATTTTTAAAAAGGAACTTGTGAGAGTCAGGGACCCCGTAATATCTGTCAGGTTTTCTGGGAGCAGGAGGTAGACAGTCAGAGGCCAAGCTAGATTCCGAAAAGGCATCATCAACAATGTTTAGTACAGGAGGTATGGCTAAAGGCCTATGCTGGGGCAGTAGTAAGAAATCCCTAAGCCTCTTTTTAGAATCAGAGAAATCCTGACCTTCACAACGAAAATGCTCCCTGACAGTATGCAAGGTTTCACCAAAACAGAAATCCTCTGGGGTAGAAGCAGAGGTAATAGAGTCCTCTATTAATAGAATAGAGTTATACCCATCAGCTGGGTAAAACAGCCCTGTGTTTCTTATGCTTAGTTAAACACTCTGCTTGTGCTGTGCTGACGAGGTCATAACAAGGCCGAAATATGCATATCCACAGCTAGTGGGGTTTGGCTTTATTGCCCTGAAATTGCCCATTAAAACGACAAAACAAGTCATGGGCATTCAGAATCGCCAATTAGCTGAAACACCTGATGTTCATAAGGGTCATTTGCATATATCCCATGTGCCTCTGATACAAGAGGTTTGGGTGGTCACTCAGTGGAAGTTCTAGCTTTGCTGGAATTTTCATTTTGTTTTTACTTTCCACAAGTAATGCAGTTATTTACTTTTACTGACATCAGTTTAGAGCAAGAAAAAGTTTCCCCAATGGGGTACTTAGCTTTTAGTTGAAGACTTCGGTTCTGAAACTCGAAAATGAAAATTTCAGGAGTCGGCCGACTGGCACTTGCTTACAGCTTCTGCTTCGGGCACCGCACAGCAATAAAGACTGATGTAATGGCGTCGGCTGCATGTTTTATGCCCCTGATGACCTGACGTCACAGAAGAAGGGACAGCAACTGACGCAGGACCCATGACTTTGTTAATCAGGCCGACTGAGGGCTACTGCAAGCAGATAACCCAAATGTGATGACTGCAACAGTGAAACACGAAGAACATCTGATAGTGCATGTAGCCTGCTCTGAAGCGTAGGTATCTTCTGCAAGATTCCCTTACTGGGATGTGCAGGTAGGCTTCCTTTAAATACAGTGCTGCCAACCAGGCATCTTTGCCTAACATGGGAAGCAGCTGATGAAGAGATAGCATCTTAAATTTTGGGATTACCAAAAATGTGTTTAGGATAGACAGGTCCAGGATAGGACGCCAAGAATTGTCTTTTCTGGGTACCAGGAAAAGTCTTGAGTAGAAACCTTGCCCCAATTCTTCTTCTGGGACAGGTTGAATAGCCCTAATGCTTAAAAGAGAGAGAACTTGCTTTTGAGCCTCTGCCCACTGATTTAGGGTTAGATCTGGCCAACCGTTTGGGGTTGGTAAGGAGTGGAAGTGGAATCTGTATCCTTAGGAAACTATATTTAAAACCCATTTGTCCTGGGTAATGAGTTCCCAATTTTTTGTATGCAGGGCAATCTTTCCCCCTAAAGGAACAGTAAGTTGAGCAGGGCTTGGAAGGTTTAAAGTTAAGTCATTGAGACAGTTTACCATGGGGGGAGTCTTACTATTCCCTGCTTTGAAAGTGGGAGCCCCCCACTGCTTAGGCCTGTGAGTACCTTGGGACTGAAGCCTGGGTGCTCTGCTGCTTCTGGGTTTGGACTGAGAAGGCCTGGAAGAGGCAGGAAAGGACCAATTCTTAGGGGGCTAATGCCTACTAAATCTGGGAGGTTGTACTTGCAGGAAATCTTTAACGGTTTGCATAGATTTAGCTTTTTCCTCCATCTTTTTAAGTACTACTACTGCTTTGCTGCCAAACAGGCAGTCTTGGTTTAAGGGAGCATCCAGTAATTTAGCTTTAACATGATCTAGCAAAGATTGCTTCTTAAGCCAAGCGTGCCTTCTAAGTACAGACCAGGTGACAGCAGCCCTGCAAGATGCCTCTAATGAATCAAAACCACATTACAAAGTATGTTTTCCAACTTGTTCATCAGAATGCATTAAATCCTATTAAATCTTTATTTTCAGCACAGTCAGGAATCAACATTTTCTGTTTAAACAATCCAATAATATGCTGCTGATACTTTAACATATAAAACTGGTAGTTTAAGGCCTTAATGGCCAAGGTTGCAGAAGTGTATACCTTCTTACCCCATCTATCCAGCGCCCTGGAATCTCTATCAGAGGGGGTAGGATTTTTGGCAGTAGTAGCCTTAATGCCCTTGGGTCCCTGTGAAATGGTCTCAGGATCCGCAGTAGGATTTTTAAAGAGGAACTTGTAAGAATCGGGTACCCTGTAAAACCAGGTTTTCTGGGAGCAGGAGGTAAAGAGTCAGGGGCCAGGATAGATTCCGAGAAGGCATCATCTACAATGATAGGATAGCTAAAGGCCTGTGTTGAGGCAGGAGAAAGAATTCCCTAAGCCTCTTTTTGGAGTCAGAATAGTCCTGGCTTTCCCAGCGAAAATGTTTCCTAAGAGTATACAAGGTTTCAACAAAAGAGAAATCCTCTGGAGGGGAAGCAAAGGGAATGAAGTCCTCTGCATCAGAATCCTCATAGGTAGATAATGGCAAATCCTGGTCATCATAGAAAACAGAAATTTCAGAATCCTGATCAGAAGAATCAAAAGGAAAATCACTCCTAGGTCTCTTATAGGGGGGGAGGATGGCTTCCCCTGATTAGCGTAATAATGTCTTCAGCCATTCTTATCATTTGTTTTTGAGGCATAGGGGCCTGACCATGCAGTCTGGGCGTCAGTTTTCTGGGCATGGATAGAGTTTTAGGTCTTGAAGAAAAAGATGGCGTCGGTTTAATATGCAAGTCAGTAGGCGTGGATACACCCTCAGAAGCCAGTGCCTGCACAGCGGATCTGGACCCATCCAAGGTAGAGACATCCGCAGGTTCCACAGTTGAAGAAGCATCTCACAGCATACCGGACTCCGAATGGGTCTCATTAGAGGCCTGCGAATCTGAAGTAGCAGGTATCAGGGGCTGCGAAAGCGCCTCACTGGGTACTGGCGAACTGGCGACTAGCTTAGGAGAAACGTCGTCAGCAGCTTTGGACCTAAGCGGTCTATCTTTGCATTTTTTCATTATGTTGGTAGTCGGGTAGCTTACTGAAGCCATTTCTGGATAATTGAACTGAGTACCAAAATATATAGATGCGTAAATGAATCGACAATGAATAGTACAAGGTTTGAATAAGGCACAAAACCTACAGCGAGGTACATCGTGGTCAGGGCCTAAGCAAGGAATGCAGTACGAATGAAAATCTCTATGAGGTATTTGCTTTCCACAAGAAATACAATAGTTAACTTTTACTGACACTGGTTTAGAGCAAGAAAAAGGATCCCCAACGGGGTACATAGCTTAGTTGAAGACTTCGGATCTGAAACACGAAAATTTCAGGAGTCGGCCGACCGGCACTTGCGAACTGCTTCTGCTTCGGGCACCGCACGGCAAGACTGACTGATGTAATGGCGTCGGCTGCATGTTTTATACCCCTGACAACCTGATGTCATGGAAGAGGTGACAGCAACCAATGCAGGACCCAAGACTTTGTTATTCAGGCCGACTGAGGACAACCTGCCAGCAGATTACCCCAAATGTAATGACTGCAACAGTGAAACATGAAGAACATATATATAGACCGAGAGGTTTACCCATTGGAAGGATAGAGCATCCAATTTCCAGGCCTTGCTGCAAGGCTTCCTGGTGGAGAATTTGCTGAGCTGATGATTGGAGTGGGAAGCAAAGAGGTCCACCTTCGGGGTGCCCCATTTCTGGGTTACAAGGGTGAAGGTTCTGTGGTCTAGCTGCCACTCGTGTGGGTCTAGCAGGTTTCTGCTTAAGTTGTCTGCCAGAGAGTGTAGGGAGCCTGGCAAGAATTGTGCCAGCAGGTGTAGTTGCATGGCTGAGGTCTTGTGCGAGACGGTCATGGCAAGCCTGCAGAGAGGGTAAGAGTGAGTCCATCCCTGCTTGTTGATATACCACATCACTGTGGTGTTGCCTGTTTTGATCAGTAGAGGCCCCAGGGAGAGTAGGGGGTCTGAAAGCTGTCAGGGCATGCTGAACAGCTAACATCTCTTTTTGGTTGATGTGCAGATGTATTTGATTTGGGCTCCAATGGCCCTGAATGCACCTGCCATCTAGGTGTGCACCCCAGGCATAGTCTGGTGAGGGTTTGGGCAGCGTGGGGTTGTGAGAAGGGAAGTCCCTTGTGGTTGTATGCTGTTGCCCACCAAAGAAAATCTTTCCTTAGACAAGGTATCATTGGTATGATAGTTTCCAGGTCTTGAAAGTGCTGACACCAAAGGCACTTGGTACCATTGCAGTTTCCTCATATGTAGTCTGGCATATGGCATGAGTAGAATGCAGGAGGCCATGAACCCTAGAGCTTGCAGGATTTTCCTTGCGGATAACTGGGTTCTGGTGGCTAGTTGAGAGATGTAGCCCGTCAGGTAGGCTTGTTTTTCTGGAGTAAGGAATGTCATCTGGGATAATGTGTCCAGGCTTGCTCCCAGGAATACAATTTGTGTGGGGACTAGTTTTGATTTCTTTTCATTGACAGTATACCCCGGGGAGGTCAGTAGGTCCTAGGTGCTGTAACAGCTTTTCCTGACTGACTGTCTGAATCAGGCAATCGTCTAAGTAGAGGTAAATTTGAATATGTCTTTGCCTGCAAAAAGCAATGGCTGAAGCCAGGCATTTTGTGAAAACTCCGGGAGCAGTGGATAAGCCAAAGGGAAGTGCAGAGAACTGAAAGTGCATAGATCCTACCCTGAAACACAGATATTTCCTGCAAGATTCCCTGATTGGGATGTGTAGGTAGCCCTCTTTTAGGTCTAGGATGGCTAACCAAGCATCCTTGAAAAGCACAGGAAGAAGCTGCTGGAGGGTGAGCATTTTGAATCTTGGTATTACCAGAAAAATGTTTAGAATGGATAGATCGAGGATTGGGTGCCAGGTGCCCTCTTTTCTGGGTACCGGGAAGAGTCTGGAAAAGAAACCTTGGCCAGAAACATGATGTACTGCTGTCATGGAGAGCAGGGAAAGGACTTGCTTTTTGGCCTCTGCCTACTGGTTTGGAGGAAGATCTGGGAACCCTTTTGGGGTTGGCAGTGTCTGGAAATAAAATTTGCATCCCTGGAACACTATGCTGAGGACCCATCGGTCATTGGTAATAGAGACCCAGTTGTTTACATGGAAGGAGAGTTTTCCTCCTAGGGGCACAATCAGATGGAGGTGTAAAGCCATTGTGAGTTCTTACCATAAGGGGATGTCTTTCCACTCCCAGTTTTTGAAGAGGAGGAACTCCATTGCTTAGATCTCTGCATTCCCTGGGGCTGCTGTTTGGGGGGGTCTGCTTCCCCTGGGTCTGGGCTGAGCTGGTCTGGAGAGGGCAGGAAAGGACCAGCGCTTGGAGGGGCAATACCTACTGAACCTCACAGGCTGGACCTGTAAGAAGTCTAACTGTTTGCATAGATTTAGCTTTTTCTTCCATCTTTTTTAAGACCTCTTCTGACTTGGTGCCAAATAAATTGTCTTTGTTCAATGGTGCATTTAATAATTTGGATTTGACATGGTCTGGCAAGGGCTGTTCCTTCAAGCATGTCTTCTAAGGACAGAACCAGTGACTGCTGCCCTGCAAGATGCTTCTAGGGCATCAAAGCCACATTGCAAGGTGTGCTTAGTAACGTGACTTGCAGAATGCATTAGGTCTTGTAAGTCTATTTCCTGCACAAGCAAGAAAGGAAGACATTTTTTGTTTGAGGTGTTCCATGGTATGCTGCTGATATTTCAGCATGTGGAACTGGCAATTTAATGCTCTAATAGCAAGAGTGGCAGAGGTTTACACTTTTTTACCCCATCTGTCTAAAGCTCGGGAATCCCTGTCTGGGGGGTGGGATTCTTAGATGAGGTTGCTTTAATTCCTTTAGATCCTTGAGAGATGACCTCTGGGTCAGCAGTAGGATTTTTGAAAAGGAATTTGTAAGAGTCAGGGTCTCTGTAGTACCTGTCAGGTTTCCTGGGAGCAGGAGGAAGGGTCTCAGGAGTCAAACTGGATTCTATAAAAACATCATCCACAACATCCAGGACAAGAGAGATGGCCAAAGGTCTGTGCTGTGGTAAATCTAAGAATTCCCAGAGTCTCTTTTTTGACTGAGGATAGTCTTGACATTCCCATTGGAAATGCTCCCTTAAAGTATGAAGAGTTTCCCCAAATGAAAAATCCTCAGGTGGAGAGGCAGAAGGAATGGATTCCTCTGCATCAGAATCCCCATAAGCACAGAGGGGTTGCATGCCTTCATATTCAGAAGCACCAGAGTCATCGGACTCCTGTTCAGATAAGACTACTGTAGACAAGTCTCTCTTTCTTTTGGAAGGGATAGCTTGGCTTTCCCTAAATAAGCATAATAAGGTCTTCTGCCATTTTAAGCAGTTGAGATTGAGGCAAGGAAGCAGGTGCCAGAGCTTGGGTCGTCGGTTTTTTGGGCTTAGTTCATACCCTGGGCCTTAGAAACTCGGTAGTTTTAGAAAGAACTAAAGACGTGAAAGAAGTCATCAGTCTGTGTCGAGTATCGGCAGTGTGAAGTACTTCCTCAGACGTCTGACAACAAAATAAATAGATAATTAAATAAATGCATTCCTTGAATGAGAATAAGGAATGTGTTACACATCCAGTATGGCTGTCTCTGCGTGAATACAGCCAGACAGCTGTCTGTAAGGATCGCCACCAGGTATAAAATTTCCGTGCATAGATTACGGCTGCAGCGGCTATGCTTTTCAGCCATATTGCACTACGGCAAAGTGCTGCTGCAGCCATTTGGTTTCGGTGATGTAGCTCGCAGGGAAATGTCTTGCGAGCTACACGCTGGAACCCGTGGTATTTGCTTTCCACAGGCGAGACAATTGTTAACTTTTTCTGACATCAGTTAGAACAAGAAAAAAGGATCTCCAATGGGGTACTTGGCTTTGGAAGACTTCAACTTCAATTCGGAAATGAAAACTCAGGTAGCGGTCGCTCGGCACTCATGTGAACTGCTTCTGCTTCTCACTCTTCGGCAAGAAAGACTGATGTAATGGCGTCAGCTGCCTGATTTTAGACCAATGACGACCAGATCTCAGTCCTGGAGCAACAGCAACTGATGCAGACATACTAAGCCTTTGGTATTTGACCCGACTGAGGGCTACCCCTGGCAGGATAACCCAAATGTGATGACTGCAACAGTGAAACACAAAGAACATACCTCGGTTCCGGGTGGGAGGGAGGGTTTAACAAGGGTTGTGAATCCTATGGCCGTCAGGAGCTGGTCCACAAGTCTCACCATGTCAAATTCTGAGAGGCTCCTGGAGGAGCGAGCTGATATCTCAGACGGAGGCACTCCAAGAAGGGGCTACATTGCTGACCAAGGAATGGGTATGCCATGGGGTAATATCGGGTCCGAGGGGCTGTTTCTCCTTTCGACACCATGGTCTCATGACCAGTAAGACGTACAGGGAGGGGGGAAGTGACTAGTGTAGGATAAACTATTTTTGGTGCCAAAAGGAAGATTGGCGTTGATGTAGTAATTAAAGGCATGGTCAATGCAGTAATCTTTATCGGTACTGTGGGTGGTACCAAGTTGGATACTTGCAGTTCTGGAATGGAAGACGGCACCATGGAGGGGGTTTAAGACTCTGGTGCTGAAATTGGTGTCAATTTTGAAATTTTGTCCTTCGGTTCCAAAGACTTGGAGGCAGTGCCATGGGGTGAAGATGGAAACGAATGGCTCTTATGTTTGCGTTCTTTCCTGGGAGGGGGTGAACCCTCCAACCCAGAAATACCCTCCGCAAAAAGAGTTTTTAGTTGACCCATGAGTATTAGATTGTTTTTCCTCTCATTAATCGTGCGAGAACTAAAAGCTTTAAAAATTTCGCACGGAGGTTGTATAGACAGATGAGGAAAACCCAGACAGTAAATGCAAGCACTACCTCCTAAAGTTTTATATCCTTACCTCATTGCAATTCCCTAAAAAAAAAAAAACCCTACTATTTACTGCATTAACCTGTAATTTTCCTATGAAAATCTTTTATTTTTGTATTAAGTAACATCTATTTGAATTGTGCAATATGGGTTTGTACTATACAAAATATGTATTTAACATTTAATTGAAATGTATATTATGGATTTGTGCTCTTTCTGTACTATGTATTTGCATTTCTCTGGAGCTTTTCTCCCCAGGACTCCATTGAAAATGGGTTCTTGTAGCCCAATGGACTATCCTGGAAAACAAACTGAAAATAAAATAAATAAGCAGTATGGGCATCTGAATTTGGCATTTTGCAACCACACTGGTCACTCTCTTTAAATCTAGTTGTTCCTTTCTTTTCCAGCATAGCGGAGAAGGACAATCCCAAGAATAGTGACATACGAAAACACATTAAACCACACACACACAGTTATCAACAGCAAAACTCTACACTTTTTTTAAATAGCTAACTAGACAAAAGATAAAAAGGTGGGAAAAGGGGGAATACCAGCAATGATTCCAAAAATTCGTTCATACTCCTAACCTTAATTACCTGTACTCTGCTCTGCACTGCACTCCTTAATACTATTGCTTCTTTTATACTTTAAATTTTGAATATTCCCTTCTGTATCAAAGTTAGATTAGAGTAGTTATATAAATTGCAATATTTGTATTCTATGCAATATCTGTACTATATATAACATTTGTATATCTGCTTAAACTTATTGTGTTATTTCTATTGTGATGGAGTTTTTCTTCCTAGGCCTCCAGTGAAAATGGGCTCCCTGGACCCAGTGGATTTTCCCGTTAAACAAACGCCAATAAATACTAAGAAATTACCTCAGAGGGAAGAGGGAAAGGCCTGTAGCAGCAATGGTAGTAAGAATACCCGAAACTGGCAAGAAAAGGAGAAAAAAAGGAGGCACTAAAACAGGTATAGAAACTAGCGACTAACCAATAAAGTAATATGTTATAAAATTAGTAAGAAAAAAACTAAAACTAGTTTTTAATACAACAGTTCTAAAACACTTAGCTGACAGTTGGCTTGACACATCTTGATAACTACATGGCAAACAAGATCTGGGGGTAACAGGGACAGAGGCACTATGGGTAATTTTAGCTCAAAAGTTTTTTTGGCTGGTGCGAGCTTAATATACGGCCAACTCAGTTCCGAGGATGGAACAGACACCCATCACTAAGGAACGAATGCAGACTAACAACATCAGATCACATCTTAACACACATAAAATCTGAAAAGCGCAACATTCATCATGTTTTTTTCAAATAAGTAGAATTAAACAACCTGATGGATGAAACACAGCAACTGGGATTTGAAACAATCTTATGCTCAGCATTTTAATGTGTGGTCTTACCTGTGACCATGTTTTACTGACCTAGCTTCAGAACCTAGTTGTGCTTTTTTCCATATCACTTAATATTAATGCAGAAGATAAGCACGAAAGAAAATGCAACATCTAATGCTAAGTAAGCTGTGAAGTACACTAGGCACGATAATCTTCATTTTTCAATTACTTACTTACAGGTATTTGCTAATTTAGGCAGCTAAAGTTGGAACATCTGTCTACTACTTGAACTAGGGATAAAGACAACAAACAAGAAATGTGAATGTTTATTAACTTCTTTTGTCCCGCTCTGCCATGCTAAAATACAAAATTAACTCAAACTTACCTGGAACATAACTTTAAAGTTGCTAATATCTCCATAAAACTCCTCTACTGAGATTTTTTTTGGGTTAAAAACAAAGTACTCTCCCAGTTCCTCATATGTCTTTTCCATGTTTTCATGCATTGCGGCCAACTTTTCATACTGTTCCCGGGCTGTTCCAACAAACACATGCACAGCTAGTGTTAAGGGTAATAACATATCTAAGAATACTCAGAAATACCATGACTGATGGTGTTAACAACAATATCCTTACAGTGCTTTGCTTCCTTTTCTCAGGCACACATGACAGGACTACCAAGATTGGGTTAGGGAAAGTTGCACTGAAATTGTTGACTGATTTTTGATAAAACATATGAAAATGAAAAGTCTCCAACCATTTACTTAGTTTTTTTTTTCTTTATAACATGGTAAGTGAATGAACTAAAAGGACCTTTCATATCCACAACCTGGACTTAAAGCAAAGCTGGCTTTAGGCATCACCGAACCCTGCAGTTACTGGGGAGCCCTAACAACACTAAGTTATCCTATTTTGATTTTTTCTAACAAGTTTGTCAAACCAACAAAAGCTAGTATAGCAATATTATGTACTTACTAAATCAGGTAGGTAATCTTAACTCTTACTTACATCATCTTTAAAACTCAAAGATATCTCTGGTTATAGTTGTGAATTTGTCAAGTAACAGACTTCAGAATTTCATTAAACATTTTACCACTGACATAGCGCCTTTGGCTTAGTTAAATCCTGTTGGCAAGCTTTCACTCCATTAGCTTTAGGCACCTGCAATACTTGTTACTGTGGAGGGGGGTTCCTTTAGCCATCCTTGACTGTGCTGGGTCCCCATAAAACCTGTGAAAAATGAGGAGAAAAAATGTATTCATTTTCTGATTATGCTCTTTAACTGATAAAAGGTTGTGATATGACTGTGTTAGGATAAAGTTGATAATCAGTGAATGAACATGAGCAGGGTAAGCACTACAGATCAGCAGGCCAGAGTGACTAATTTCAGTGCATACCTTGGATTTTAAGAACAGCTAATGCTTCCAATCTTCTGGGATAGTATTCTTTCAGGGAGTTTTATAAATACTGGCAGAACACCAGTTACCATAACTCTCAACTTTGTTCAAGAATTCTGGGCAAAGTCAAAAGTAACAGCAGAATAAGGGCTCATATTAGGAACACTTTTTAAATATTACATTAATTCACCTAAAAAGTTAACAGAACAACATATTTTGCATAAGCATGCATTTTTGGACAATAAGAAGAAAGAAACTCTGATGCTTGGGTTTACTGACTTTGTCAGTAATCATGAATGATTTACCAGCAAATCAAACGTTTTACAAGAGACAGCGCAAAATTATGATGCAAAATCAGGGACGGTGGTAGGTATGCATTACTCTTCAATGGGAAGTGACTTACTTGTGTTGTTGCTTGATAACTGCCAAACAACAATACTCGATCTGGTGTGGCAGTACCACTGTTGCAGAATGTATTTCTATCTGTTGAAATAAGTGCAAAATTAGTATTGCTATGGCTTATGCTTGCGTGTGTGTGTGTCACAGAGCAAGCTAAGTACAATTTATTTCACTTTCTTATGCTTGTATTTGGGGCTACTGAGGTGGTGGTGCTACGGTAGCATTGTCGCCGCACAGTTAGACGTTGCCCGTTCAATTCTCAGTTAGAGCGTCTTCTGTGTAGTGACATGCGTGAATGGGCGTTCCTTCGTTGAAGGTTGTGCGTTAGGCCCGGCAAGCCAGTACGTAAAAATCTTCTGCCAATCATTAGCGGACCAGAGTTCCGCTGTGGCGACCCCTAACCGGGAAAAGCCGAAAGATGCAAAACAAATGCTTGTGTTTGGGGAGGGGGGTTGCAGTGTATGTAAGAGTAACAAGTTGGCCACATTTTCTTTCACTAACCATCACAAACACGGGCCTCACATATGACAGGTGCTTATCTTTGGTGGTTTAGCAGGAAGAGACTGTGTGAAAACAACTGTTCATTGCCACTGTTGTTCGGTGAGTAGCACTGCCATCCCACAGTGCTTTTCACTGACTGAGTTATTGGCTATGTGGAGTCTGCATGCCCTCCCTATCTGTGTGTGTCTAACCATATGCTCTGGTTAACCTCAGCACCTCAAAAACATACAGCAGGTAAAATGGAATTCCTCCTTTTTCTTAAGAGTTAACCATGCAGACAGAGAGAGAGAGAGAGAGCGTGTGTGTGTGTAAAAAGTATCCCTGATTTTTATCTGTGCACACACACAACAGTAATTCTGGGAATATTTACAATGATGTAGGAGAGTGGTGTAGACAACGTTCAAAGGTGTATATTGGCTAATGACCACAAGGCATTTTACGCCCAGCCATGCAACTCAAATATATTTGATAAGTTTTAGAATCCTAAGGTTATTTTAAGAGTTATGTCAGCTAGGGCTTGGGTGTTCAAGCGTTTGCAGACTGTCTCTGTTCATTACTGACACAACTGTCTGAACAAGAGTGAATTTTCAATTCCCATCCACTGGTCCAAGTTAGCTTGAAATGGTTTAGGGAAGAACTCGGTTTCAGATGAACAGGAAGCCTGTTCCAGAAAAGATGTAGATTCTGAGACACAACTGTCCTTCCAACATGTCTTGCTTATGACGCAGGTAAAATTTAGGTCCCTAAGATCAGGTAATTCTGATGTATTGGTCTGGCTGATATGCAGACGGTCCATTAAGGTGGGGTCACAGGATGCCTTGTAGGCCAGGCATAGATTGCTCCTCAACAGTCTGACCCAAAATATAACAATATCTGTAACTTATGCCTAAATGCTGACATAGTTCCTTTGGGGTAAGATTACCTCCCTGGACTACATGAAGAGAGACATGGAGGAGCTCTCGGATTACGTAGCCCAGGCAGGTATGACCCTAGCCCTGAGCAGCATCCTAACATCACCCAAAATGATACCACAGTACAAGCAGAAAATGATTGATTTCAACAATTGGCTAAGCTTCTGGTGTCATTCTAAGGGGATCCAGACTTGTCTGTCTGGGATGACATGACTTGACAGACTTCGATGTTTTGCAGAGATGGTCTGCATATGTCACCCCTGGGCTTCCGGATAACAGCTACAAACAAATGCAATCAAAGTCATGCTGCTAAACGGTAGAAGTCTAAATCTCAAAATGCACTCGCTCTAAGCACTCTTTAAAATGGAGAACATCGACATTTGTGCCGTAACAGAGACCTGATTAAAGGCAGCAGAAAGCAACCCCTGCACTACCAGGCTATAACACATTCCACACCTTTCTGACCCAGAACTTGGACTGAAGCTCCAAAGGTGGTGGTGTTTCCATATTCATAAAGGATGTGCACACCTCCAGACTGGTAGCCCAACATAACACATCTGAGATACTTCAGGTGCAGCTTACATTGGGTAAGACAGAGATTCAGGTCGTAGCCTGCTATAGATCCCCAACCATGTCCCAAGACTCACACTCCACGTTCCTAAACACCCTGGAGAATATTAGCGTCCAACCTAACACTCTCATACTGGGCGACTTCAACTACCCCTCCATTAACTGGGAAAACTACTCATGTACCAATACACTTGCCCAATGTTTCCTGGAATTCATTAATTCCAATGCCCTGTATTAGCTCGTTCTTACCCCCACTCAAGGTAGCAACATCCTTGACCTGGTCATTACTAACATGGGCAACCGTTGCTCTACACCAATAGTCAACTCCTCCCTGGTTAGATCCAACCACAAACTAATCACCTTGGAAATCCACCCCCCCACCCCCTGCAAAGGTAACCACCATGAAAAACTTCTGCAAAGTTAACTTTGGGCTCCTAAAAACAGAGGTGGTTAACTTCATGGCACCAATGCAAATGGAGAATAGTTGCATGACTGCTGAATCACACACCAATGCACTGCACGAACAAGTACATGAATGCATGGATCATGCCATACCCAAGAGAACCAAGACACTATCCTCCAAAAAAAGGAAGCCAATCTGGTGGTCCCCTGCCATAAACAAATTCTACAACAGAAGGAGGAAACTTATGTGGAATTAGGTAAAGTCCCAAGACTGGAAAAACTCCCTTATCAGACTCAAAAAAAAGTTGAGTTTCCTCATCAAATCTTCTAAGGTTAGCTATGAAAACAGAATTGCAGCAGATAGTAAAGACAACCACAAGGCCTTCTATAGTTATGTAAAGAATCTCCATGGCAATACCCAGATTTGCTCTGAGTTACTGCACAATGGTACCTCCTATACCGAGCCAACAGATATTGCCAATATACTGGCTGACAGATTCAGTGCCAACTTTACCCCCCCCCCCCCAAGGACCAGTGTCAATACCAGTAGAATGCCAGGCACCCGGTATTACTGCTGCACAGGTTAAAACAGCACTGTTCAAGGCCAAGAATACAGCTTCTATGGGACCTGACAATATTCCTGGCTGTGTTCTACATGAACTACAGAGTGAACTGGCACCTCACCTGTGTGCCCTGTTCAATCACAGCCTCACCTCAGGCTGTGTTCCTACCGAATTGTGCACTGCTACAGTCACCCCTCTCTGCAAAGGAGGAGCAACTACAGACCCTGAGAATTATCGCCCCATTAGCCTGAGTCTGATATGCAAAGCTATGGAACGCATCATCATGAACCTAATAAACAAGGATATAGGGAATCTCCAAACTTTGGATCCCACACAGTTTGGTTTTGTGAAGGGTAGATCATGCCTGCTCAACTTGGTCAACTTCTTTGAGTCAGTCACCAGATCTGTGGATGAAGGCAAGGTGGTTCATACAGCCTACCTTGATATGGCCAAGGCTTTCTAGGCATCAACCCCTATATCACTACGTGGGTTGCAAACTGGCTCACAGGTAGAACCCATAGGGTGAAAGTAGCTGACTCCAAGTCAGACTGCCGACCAGTCAGGAGTGGAATCTCACAAGGTTCGGTCCTGGGGACTCTCCTGTTTGGTATCTACTTCTCTGAAGTCCAGGCCAACACGAAGGGATTCTGGTTGAAAAAGTCTGCAGACAATTGTAAGTTGGGAGCTATTAACTCCCCAAGTGATGTTGACATCCTACAGAAAGGCCTCACTGAGACCAGTGACTGGTGTCAGAAACATGGCTTTAAGCTCAATGCCAAAAAATGTGTCATCTCCTTTGGGAAAAACTTGGCTCCCATAAATTACCACATCGATGGTAGTCCGCTGAACACAAAAGGCGTTATAAGAGATCTGGGAACACAGGCTGACAGCAACCTCTCTTTTGACCACCACATTGCCACTGTGGTCAGAAAGTCCTTCTATGTGGCACATTACATTACTAAGGGTTTTGCATCCAGGAAGAAAGAGGTCATTGTCTTCCTCTACTCTTCCCTCATTAGGCCAATCATGGAGTACAATGCCCCATTTGGCATGTACCTCACTAGACACTTGCAACAACTGGAGAGGCCACAGAAGTACCTCACACAAAGAGGATCCTAGGCCTTAAACACTTGTCCTATATGGACAGACTTAAAAAACTCCCAACTATTTTCTGTCTCATATCGCCTACTTAGAGGCGATCTTTGTTTGACTTACAAAGCCATGTCTGACCTAGCTCTGTTAGAAATGCTACATCTAAAAAAAAACCCAATCCCTCCACAACACACGGTCCAGGGACGTCAACCTCATTACCACAATCAACAAAACATGCTGGAGGGACAGGTTCATAACCCAGAGACTGCCCATGCTATGGAACAGACTTCCCATACATGTCAAGCACAGCACCTCACTGGCCCTCTTCAAGAGAAATCTTGATGAGTGGATGGGAAATAGAAAATTCACCCCAGGGATCACTCCAGTGGCTTTACTAGACAGAGGCACTGAGAACTAAGGTCGGATGGCACAATGCCAGGGTAATCCTATGGGCTAGGCTTGTAAAGGCTCCAGAGCCATTAGCTTAGTATATATCTATGAACCTATATAAACTCCATCCAAACAATATTCAGATATAAAAGACCAAACCCCATAACATGACAATTAGCAGTGCTGACCCAGTGCAGCACTTTATGATGCTGTTTATATCAAATGATGCCACTAGTCAATAAAGGGCACTCTTAAATCATGATCAGTCCAGTCACAGTCTTGTGCATACGTCATCCATTTACTGATCCATAACAACTTGTCAGCAAAAACTAAAGGATCATTTATAAGTTAATTTACAAGCAGACATAAATATGGCCTTGTAAGGTGTTCATCAAAACTGTACATCTTTAAAAGACAGTGAGAGAGACAGAGAACTATTCACCCCCATAACCACTAAGGCTTCCTTATGCATCAGCATTAATCATCTACCTTGTTTTTCCCAGGAGCTGTTCAGCCGCCTGGTACAAAAGTAGCACCTTTCACATGCTATGCACTTATTATAATAGGGCTACAAATGGGTTAGCATACAGTGATGATACCATAGATACAGAAAGAAAATGACCCACGGTCTAATAAGTCTATCCAAATGTTGCATCTAACACCCATTTAGCTACTCTTGTTGCATGCTTTGCACTGCTTATACTTGCCATAACCTCATGGAATGCATGTCAGGGCTTCATTACCCTCCTTGAAAGGTAGGGCTTTTAAGTTAGGACTGAAACATCCTCCCGTGTCCCTTCTCAACCCTTCCAATCAGCCTCAAACAATGTAGTGTGCCAGCCATATCTCAGACCCACTTTCTCCCTTCCTTACTAATTTATAAACGGCCAACTCTCTTAAGTTTGTCCATAATACAGCCCACTCAAATTATTCACCATTTTAGAAACTCTGTGTACCTTAGTTTCTCCTTTAGTATGGGCTCCAGAACGAAATAAGTTTACACTACATGTTCCTACAAAGCTGTTTTGACAACACGATCATCACACAAATTCCATTCCTTTGAGAACATGAACTGCTTCTGCTTTGGGACATATATCCCCAGTCAGCCACAACAAGCTCTCATCATTAATTCTGTTAACCTCCTCTCCCTAATAACTGATTTTTGGAGGTTAAAGGAGGCCCAGTCCCCGATACAAGTAGAATTTATTTAAGGTACACTTTTGCTGTGACATACAATGCAAACTTAAGTCGTGCTACTTCAGATTATTCCTACTGAAACTTCACTAACAACCTGTATAATAGAAGGGATACCTAGTGTCTCATAGGTTCATAGGTTCATAGGTTCATACTAGGCTATCTGCCCGAGGGCATTTACAAGCCTAGCCCATAGTTTTGTGGCTTACGCCACCCCTTTAGTATGGGGAACTATACCCATTATTTTGCTGTGCCTCTGTTGAGCAGTGACACTGAGGTAATCCCTGGGGTATATCTGCGATCTCCCATCCATTGGTCAAGATTTCTCTTGAACAAGGCCAGCGAGGTGCTCTGCCTCACATATACCGGGATTTTATTCCACAGCATAGGAAGTCTTTGGGTGATGAATCTATCCCTCCAGCACGACCTATTAATAGCCGTGTCGAGGTTTAAGTCTCCCGCCCTTGTGACTCTGACGGATCTAGATTTTTTGAGGTGAAGCATATTCATCAAACCTGGGTTTGACATGGCCTTGTATGTTAGGCAAAGGTCACCTCTGAGCAAGCGGTAAGCGACTGAATAGAGCTGGAGTTCTTTCAGTCGGGCAGCATAGGACAGATGTTTGAGACCCTTTATCCTTTTGGTGAGGAACTTTTGTGGCCTCTCCAGCTGCTGCAAGTGTCGGGTCAGATACATTCAATGGGGCATTGTACTCAATCATTGGTCTGATGAGTGATGAGTATAGGGAGACTATGACCTCCCTTGATCTAGATGAGAATCCCTTCATGATAAGGTGGGCAATGTAGAAGGTCTTCCTAACTACTTTAGCTACATGGGTGTCGAATGACAGACTACTATCAACCTGGGTCCCCAGGTCCCTGATAACTTCTTCTGTGCTCAGTGGATTGCCACCTATTTGGTAGCTAGGGGTAACCTTGTTTTTCGAAGGGTATGACTATGCATTTTTGGCATTTAACTTTAGGCCATGGCTCTGGCACCAGTTATCCGTTTCTGTGAGACCCTTCTGAAGGATATCTGTGTCAGATGTGTTTTCTACTATGGCCCAGTTTGCAGTCATCTGCAAACTTTGTCAGCCATAACCCTCCTGTGTTTGCTTGTACTTGGAAAAGTAGATGCCAAACAAGAGTGGGCCCAGGACTGAGCCCTGTGGTACACCACTTGTGACAGGTTTTGAGTCTGACATGGCGCCAGCAACTCTGACCCTGTGGGTTCTGTCACTCAGCCAGTTTGCAACCCATCTTGTGATGTATGGGTTAACATTTAAGCTGATGAGTTTTTCAATGATACCCGAGTGGGGTATTGTATCAAGGCCTTCGCCAGATCGAGGTAGGCTGTATGGACTGCCTTTCCCTCATCAATGGCTTTGGTGACTGTTTCAAAAAGTCAACCAAGTTTAGAAGGCATGATCTGCCTTTGACAAAGCCAAACTGGGATGGATCCAAAGTCTGCAAATTCCCTATGTCTTTATTTATGAGGTCCATTATGATCCTCTCCATGGCTTTGCAGATAAGGCTTGTCAAGCTAATGGGCCGGTAATTTCCAGGGTCGGTGGAGGCACCGCCTTTGTGAAGTGGGACCACAGTTGCAGTCGCCACTCCTGAGTGCGTATCCAGAGGTAAGACTATGATTAAACAGCTGTCCTAGCTGTGGGTTTAATTCCTCGTTGAGTTCGTGGAGCACACAGCCGGGGACACCATCAGGTCCCATGGATGCTGTGTTTTTGCTTTGGAGAGAGCAGTTCTCACTTGGCGTTGGAGATGTTTGGGGGCTGCAATCGCTTGGTATAGATATCTCTCCTTTTGGGGGGGGGGAGAAGTTTGCACTGAACCTGTCAGCCAGTATGTTGGCAATGTCTGTAGGATCAGTAATCTTCACATCATTTTGAACTAGTTCTGAGCATATCTGGGAGTTTCCTCCCAGGTTTCTAACATAGCTAAAGAAGGCCTTATGATTGTCTTTTGAGTCTTTAGCTATTTTTCTCTCAAAATTTGCTTTGGATGATTTTATGAGAGCTCTTAGTTTTTACTTATAGTGATCAAGGGTGTCTTACCTTTTAAGGATTTTGCTCTATCTTGTAGTAGCTTCCTCCTTTTGTTGTAGAGTTTGTTTATGGCTGGGGTCCACCAGACTGGGCTTGCCTTTGGTACAAAGAGTCTTTGTTTTGCTTGGGATTGCCTTATCCATGCAGTCCTGCAGGTGCTGGTAGAAGGCATTTGTAAGTGATTCAGCGGCTTGAGTACTGTTTTCTGCTGGCTCGGGGGCCTTAAAGGAGACCACACTAGTCTTTAGAAGTGTGAAGTCGACTTTCGAGAAGTTCTTTACTGTGGTCTTTTTTATTTCAGGTGGGGGTGGGATGAGGACCTCCAGCGAGATTAGTTTGTGATCTGATCTCACCAGTGAGGGGTATACTTCCGGTGTTGAACATTGTTCTCCCATGTTCGTGACGATGAGATCAAGTATGTTTTCTCCTCTTGTGGGGATGGTGACTAGTTGTTCCATGGCATTTGAGTTTATGAATTCCAGGAACTTTTGGGCTAGGGTGTTTGGGCTTGAGTAGTGTTCCCAGTCTATATTAGGGTAATTGAAGTCACCTAGTATGATGGTGTTTGGTGATACATTTATCCCTCTAGTGTTTTCAGGAAGGCCATGTGAGGTTCCTGAGTTTGTGAGGGTGGCCTGTAACATGCTACAATTTGTAGAGCAGTCTTGCCTATGGTTAATTGCACCTGGATGGTCTCCGATGCATCGGCCCTTGCCACCAGTCTTGAGGTGTGGGTGTCTTTGATGAATATGCATACCCCCCCTCCTTTCTTGGATTTGTCGGGTTTTTGGGGCGGAACGCATGATAAGAGGTAAAACCTGATAGTGCTGGGGTGCTCTCAGGAGCCTTGAACCAGGTTTCTGTCACTGCACAGACATCGATGTTCTCCATACTGAGAAGGGCCTCGAGTGCGTGCATTTTGAGATTTAGACTTCTGGCATTGAGCAGCATTACCCTTAGTTTTTTTCCTTTTTGTGTTCTAGGGTGGTAGGTTTAGAATTTGAGCCTTGCCTAAAAAGGCACTATGGGGTGGCAAGAGCCTTTGCCAATATCCGAATCCCAGGGTGACAGGTGCAAGCCGTCCCTTGAAGCAGCGTGGCTTGTCCAGCATGTCATCCCAGGCAGACAGACATTGGATCCCCTTTGAATGACACCAGAGTTTAAGCCAATTGTTAAAGCTGATCATCTTATCTCTGTATTGTGGCATCATTCTTGGTGAAGGTAGGATACTGCTCAAAGTCAGGGTCATACCTGCCTGGGCTACATAATCAGAGAGCTCCTCAATGTCTCTTTTCATGTAGTCCAAGGAGGTACGTCTCAGGTCGTTTACACCAGCGTGGACAATGACTGAGTCGTATTTGTACCTGCTGTTGAGAGACCTGAGTGCTTGCATTATGTGGCGGATTCTAGCGCCCGACAGGCAGCTTACTGTGACCTTCTCCTTACTCAGTCTGGTGAGCGGGACGTCAGTGTGTCTGACTATGGAGTCACCAATGACTAGTGTGTCTGGCATTGTGTTTGGCCTTAAGGGCTGTGACTGTTTGACACTCTGACTGTGAGGTCTATGTGTTGCAGGTGTTGTGTTCTGAGGTGGTGGTTGTTTGGGTGTCTGCTTTGGTGGCCTCTGCTGTTTTGGTAGATTTTTGATCAGAGCCGAGTATGTCTTTGTGTGTTTATGTGTATGATTTGAGGTTGTGATGGTACTATGTGAGACTGGGTCTATAGTGTGTGTGGTAACCTTCTCCTCCTGACTGGTCTTGCCAGTCCTATGTTGAGAGAGCTCAGCCTCCAGTTTGGCCGTATAGTTGCATCTCTCGCATGTATTTGTGTTTTGTGGGAGGAGGAGAGGGTTGTCTGTGTACATGAGGCAATTGTAACATTGCCTCAATATTCCCAGGTTCACCAGCTGAGCAGGAGAGGACACTAGCAACTGATCCCTCGACATGCTAGAAGGACTAGACAAAAAACTTTAAAAGAGAATCCGGGACGTGGTGACCGAGAAATGGGGGTTTGCCTTTTGGGGTGCTATCTATAAGAGTGCCGTATCAAGGTAATAAGTACTGTAGGAGCAAGTGCTAGGTTTAACAGATAGAGAAAAGTCTACTTGGAGTCAAGTAGAGATGATCTTTTAGGTATTAGAGAAAGTGCTAGTAACAGGGATGCTTAAAGGTAAGATTGAAAAGAATGCACTCTGCAGTGTGCACTAGAGAAGTTAGATATGAAAGTAGGTAACTTGAGTTTTACCTGTTTAAAAAGTTAAGGTTTAGTGGAGAGTTACTATTTTTAAAACAGTAAGATGGACTGAAAGGGGTGGTTACTTTTGTATTTTGGTGCTATGAAATACTGTAGGATGGCCAATAAATTTAAATAATTGAAGGGGTGGGATTTCAAAAGTGATGGTTTTGTGATTACTCACATAAGCCAGTGAAAGTAGAGAGAAATGAGATATATGGTCAGATTAACATAAGAGGCGGGCAACTAGAAAGACAGTGGTATTTAACAAGGCAACTTAAATGGGTGGGAGGGAGGGAAAAAAATTCTGCCTGACTCAGAACAGAGAGAGCTGTGGTCTCTTTTGAAGTTTTAATATGCTGTTAGAACAGAATGCAAGCAAAACACAAGATAAAGAAAACAAACTACAGTATTCAAAATATAGAAAGGCAATACAGAAATACAAAAAATAACAGCAAACTAACCTTTCCTTCACAGCAAAGTGTAGCAGAGTCTGGAAGAGCCTTTCTGGTAAAGAAAGGAGTGTACTATGACAAAACACAATGCAAGCTTTGCAATGTTTCAGTGGTGTAGACGTAGTAAAAGCAAGCCTGCACAGCCTAAGAGTACTCCTACAGACTTCCTAAAGCAGGAGGCTGCTTGTCAAATTAACTGCAAGCTTGAGAAAAACATTCTCTAAAGCAGATAAAACAGAAAAAGATATGCAGATTGAGAAATGTCCAGCTGTAGCAAATCATACATTTACAGAGCAAAAGGAATTTCATTCTGACCCAAATGAAAAAATGTATTTCATTTTAAAGTGTCTGAAAAAGAAAGAAGTTATGGACAGAAAACTGAAGCAACACTTTACTAAGTCAACCTTAAATTCCTGCTCTTCTAAATTTGTGAGTAAGAAAGTGAGGAAACACATTTTTTACATTTCTGAAAAAGAAATGGGAACAATAAAAACAGATTAATTCCATAGCAAATATTCCTTGTTCACAGAAATAAAATCAGTAGAAGTCACATTTTTCTTTTTCTTTTCTTGGGAGACTCCCTGGAAAAGGATCGACCCAAATCTAGCACACTTTCACGGGGCTAAGGCTCTCTTTCCTGACTGTGCGGTATTTCACTAGCCCCTTCCTTCAAGACCAACAAGACTGTTTCTCCATTTCCTGCAGAGTGCATTCTTATAGATTCATAGATTAGTACTAGACTAACTGCTTTTGTGGGCCATTTTAGGCCTAGTCAATTACCGCAGGCGAGAATCAAATCCTGCATGTTGTGTCTGTAAGGTAAACACCTTAACCATTATGCCAACCTCCCACCCAGCTGCAGAGGATGTGGCTATCCCCTAGTGAGTGGGGGGGAGCTGAGCAGTCTGAGGAATCAGGACCAGCACTGCATGGTCACTTAACAGTGGCTGAGGCATAACACCCAAAGACTTGCTGAGTACTTTTCTTCAGCTTGTGGAAACGAGAAAAAAACTGTGGAGACTGGTAAATGCTGCACAGGTTCAGCCAAGACTGAAGCAATAAAGAGAGGTAATGCAGCCTGAAACGTGTGGCAAACCTTTTCATAGGTTCATAGGTAGATACTAGGCTATCTGCCCTAGGGCATTTATAAGCCTAGCCAGAGTGTATTTGGCTTCTGCCTCCCTATTAGATTAGCCTACTGTGCACCTCTATTAAGTAGGTCACAGAAGGTACCCTTTTAAGATTAGTTTACTTTGCCTCTGCCTAGCAGGGACACAGGAGAGATCCCAGGGGTGAATTTGCAATTTCCCATCCACGCGTCCAAATTTCGCTTGAAGAGGGTCAGCGAGGGGCTATGTCTAACATGAATTGGGATTCTATTCCAGAGTGAGGGGAGCCTCTGGGAAATTAATCTGTCCCTCCAGCATGTTATATTTATTTTTGTGCTGAGGTTTAGGTCCCTGGAGCGTGTAGCTCTAAGGGACTTGGATTTTTTGATGTGGAGCATGTCCATTAATTCTGGGTTTGACATGGCTTTGTACGTCAGGCATAGATCGCCTCTGAGTAGGCAGTAAGCAACTGAGTACAGCTGGAGTTTCTTTAGTCGAGCTGCATAGGACATCTGTTTGTAGCCCATGATCCTCTTGGTGAGATACTTTTGGGGTCTCTCCAGTTGCTGCAGGTGTCGGGTAAGGTACATCCCAAAAGGGGCATTGTATTCAATTATGGGCCTGACGAGTGACGAGTAGAGGGGCACAATGACCACTCGATCTAGATGCGAACCCTTTCATGATAAGGTCGGTTATATAGAAGGTCTTTCTAACCACTTTGGCAACGTGATTATCAAAGGAGAGATTACTACCGACGTTGGTCCCCAAATCTCTAATTACTTCTTCCATACTTAATGGATTACCACCTATGTGGTAATTTGTGGGCACCTTGTTTTTCCTAAAGGGGATGACTATGCACTTTTTAGCATTTAGCTTGAGGCCGTGGCTCTGGCACCAAGCATCCGTCTCTGTGAGACCCTTTTGGAGGATGCTTGTGTCAGCTGGAGATTCGATTATGGCCCCCAGTTTGCAGTCATCTGCGAACTTTGTCAGCCATAATCCCCCCGTGTTAGCCTGAACCTCAGAAAAGTATATACCGAACAAGAGAGGTCCCAGAACTGAGCCCTGTGGGATGCCACTTGTAACTGGTTTGGATTCGGACATGGCACCTGTGATTCTAACCATGTGGGTTCTATCTCTGAGCCAGTTTGAAACCCATCTTGTGATATAGGGGTTGATATTTAAGCTGGTAAGCTTATTTATGATGCCCGAGTGGAGTATTGTGTCAAAGGCTTTTGCGAGGTCCAGGTAGGCTGTGTGGACTACCTTGCCCTCATCTATGGCTTTGGTAACTGTTTCAAAGAAATCAACTAGGTTTAAGAGGCAAGATCTGCCCTTAACAAAGCCGAATTGGGTAGGGTCCAGTGTCTGGAGGCTCCCAATGTCTTTGTTTATGAGTTCCATGATAATACGCTCCATAGCTTTACAGACCAGACTAGTCAGGCTTATGGGGCGATAGTTTCCGGGGTCCGTTGTGGCACCACCTTTGTGGAGTGGGACCACTGTAGCTGTACGCCATTCTTTGGGTACATATCCTGTAGTAAGGCTAAGTTTGAACAGTGACAATGTGAGGGTTCAGTTCTTCTTGGAGCTCATGTAAGACACAGCCTGGGACACCGTCCGGTCCCATAGATGCTGTGTTTTTTGGAGAGGGCAGCTTTCACGTGTGCATCTGTGATGTCAGGGAGGTTACATTCAGTTGGGATAGGTGTTTGCTCCTTTGGGGGAGGAAGGGGGGGAGAAGTTTGCGCTGAATCTGTCTGCCAGGATGTTGGCTATGTCCGTAGGTTCGGTATATTTTGTACCGTTATGCAACAATTCAGAGCATATCTGGGAGTTTCCGCCCATGTTCCTGACATAACTAAAGAAGGCCTTATGATTATCTTTAGTGTCTAGGGCAATTTTTCTTTCAAAACTGGCCTTTGATGATTTTATGAGGGATCGAAGTTTCTTGCTAATACTGATCAGAGATGCCTTCCCTTTTTGGGATTTTGCTCTGTCATGTAGTAGCTTCTTCTTTCTGTTGTATAGCTTATTTATGGCCGGGGTCCACCAGACAGGTCTCCTGTTTTTGGAGGAGTGAGTCTTGGTTTTATTTGGGATAGCACAATCCATGCATTCCTGCAGGTGCTCACAGAATGCATTTGTAAAGGATTCTGCGGATTGGGCTGTATTATCCTGTGGCCCAGGGGCATTGAAGGATTCCACCTCAGTCTTGAGAAGTGCAAAGTTGGCTTTTGAGAAATTCTTTACAGTGATTTCCTTGGCTGGGGTTGGGGACGGGATATGGATGTCCAGGGAAATTTGTTTATGGTCTGATCTTACCAATGAGGGGTTTACCTCTGGTGTGGAACATAGAGTCCCCATGTTGGTGATGACCAGGTCCAATATGTTTTTCCCTCTTGTGGGAGTGGTGACCAGTTCCATTGCGATAGAGTTTACAAATTCAAGGAACCATTGGGTGAGGGTGTTTAGGCTTGAGTAGTTTTCCCAGTCAATGTTTGGGTAGTTGAAGTCACCCAATAACATAGTGTTTGGAGATACCTTCATATTCTCCAGTGTTCTCAGGAATGCCAAGTGGGGTTCCTGTAATAGGGAGGGTGTTCTGTAGCAGGCTACAAACTGAAAGGCAGTTCTGCCTGCTGTTAGTTGTACATGGATGGTTTCCGATGCTTCGTGCAGTGCCACTAACCTGGAGGTGTACGTATCTTTGATGAATATAGATGCTCCACCTCCTTTTGTGCTCTTGTCCGAGTTTTGGGGCCGAAACGCATGGTATGAGTTATAACCTGGTAGTGCTGGGGTGCTCTCAGGAGCCTTGAACCAGGTTTCTGTTACTGCACAGACATCGACTTTCTCCATACTGAGGAGAGTCTCGAGTGCGTGCATCTTGAGGTTTAGACTTCTGGCATTGAGTAGCATTACCTTTAGTTTTTTTATCTTTGGGTTGTCTATAGAAGTGGGTTTGTCCTTTGAGCCTTGCCTAAAAAAGGCACTATGGGGGTGGCAAGAGCCTTGGCCAGTATACGAAAGCCTAAGGGTGACAGGTGCAAGCCGTCCCTAGCGAAGCAACGTGGCTTGTCGAGCATGTCATCCCAGGCTGACAGACACTGGATCCCCTTTGAATGACACCAATACTTTAGCCAATTGTTGAAACTGATCATTTTGTCTTTATACTGTGGCATCATTCTTGGTGAGGGCAAGATGCTACTCAAGGTCAGGGTCATACCAGCCTGGGCTACATGGTCAGAGAGCTCCTCATGTAGTCCAGGGAGGTACGTCTCAGGTCATTCACACCAGCATGGACAATGACGGAGTCATACTTGTACTTGCTTTGGAGTGACCTGAGTGCTTGTGTTTGTTATGTGGCGGATCCTGGCACCCGACAGGCAGCTTACAGTGACCTTCTTGTTCAGTCTGGTGAGCAGGACGTCAGTGTGCCGGACAACAGAGTCCCCTATAACAAGTGTATTTGGTGTGTTGTTTGGCCTTAAGGGCTGTGACTGTGAGGCACACTGATTTTGTGAGATATGTGATTTGTGGGTATTGTTGAGGGGTGGCTGTTGCTTGGATATCTGCTTAGGAGGTCTTTGCTGTTTAGGCAGATTTTTATTTAGAGCCTCTGAGTATGTTTTTGTGTGTTTATGTGTTGGGTATGCAGATGCAATAGGTCTGTGTGAGACTGGATTTGTGGTGTGGCTGGTTACCTTTTCCTCCTGACTGACTGTGCCAGTCTTGGGTTGAGAGAGCTCTGCCTCCAGTTTGGCTGTGTAACTGCATCTCTCACATGTATTACAGTTTGTTGGAAGGAGGAGAGGGTTGTCTGTATACATAAGGCAATTGTAACATTGCCTCAAAATTACCAGATTCACCAGCTGGACTGGAGAGTAACCTTCAAACTGACCCTTGGACATACCAGATTAGTATAGGGAACTGTTTTTTTACTGATCAGATTAGGGAAGGGAACTGATTTTTCACTTGATCAGGAAGGACCAATCGGGAGTCTAATCCTTATGAGAAGTCAAAGAGGGTGTAGTGCTTTAGTTAGTTAGTGTTTCCTTATAAGAGCTGAGCAAGTGTGGAGCTTTAGAAAGAGAATAGAGTGATTACTTTGAGAGTTCGAACAGGGAAAAAGTGAAAAGCAGACTTTGTGGAGCCTGGAATAGTTTAAACCTATTTAGGCGGAGCTGCCTGACGCTGCTCAGTGCGCAAAAGTGTGCAAAAAGAGAGTTGTAGGGTTTTAAGAGAGCTCAAGGAGTTTAGAACTGACCCAAAATGGCCAATAAAACTACAGCTTTTAGGTAGTAACCACTCCTCCAGGGAAAGGCAGGCTGTTCAGTGTTAACCACTCCCACTGGTGAACACAGAGACTTCCCTTTAGCCCAAGCAAGCACTGGCCTTTTAGAAACTTCCAAACAGTTCAGAACAGCAAATCTGTAACTGAACTTTCTTAACTTTCAGAAAGTGGGAAAAAAGCAAGATTTTCTTTTTTCTTTTTGTTGTGGTTTAAAGGTAACAGAGATACACAAGCAGCAAAATAATCACAACAGTACAATAAATGACCCCACACTTGAGTGCTAGGCCAAAATCAGGTAAAATGCAGTTTTTAGAGAAAAAAAAATGATTTTACATTAAGTGCAACACAGGAAATGCAGTAAACAGGCTCTAGATGTGTTCCAAGTACTGTTACAGATATAAACTTTAGCAAGCCAGAAAATGCCAAAAAGTAGGCGGCAAAGCAGTAAAACTTAACAAAAATCAGAAGAAAATACTTAAAATCACAAAAGTGGCTCCTTTTCTTCTCTCAGTGTTTTCTGCCCTTGATAGGTGCTTCAGCAACAACTAACAAGCCTGAAAAGATGCCAAAACCACGAGGCAGCCTGGTTTTAAGCCAAAAAGTGGCTTTGATGTAAGAAAACCACTGACAGTTCCCACAAGCAAAATATCCTGCCACAAAGCATAAAACCCACGAAAACTGTAGGAAGAAAAGTCAAAAATTAAATATCTTGAAGTTTTTTCACTGAGGCATTCACACAAAAAACCTCTCCTGACAAGAAGTAACAGAGCAATAACTATACATTTCCTAGAAAAAGCAATATCTGACAAAAAATCACAAACTTCCCTCAAAAACTAAAGTTGTTGATGATTTTCCCCTGAAGGGGACTTATCTACACAGCCTTGAAGTATTCCTAACCAACCGACAATTCCACAAAGCCCAGTGAAGGAGAGCGCATCAAGGGCAAAAAAGCTCTTAAGTCTCTGCCACTCTTTTTCTGGGAGCTACTGAAAGAATGTGTGGAGGGTGTCCTTAAGCTTTGAAAAGCTGCCCATGGAAAGGGGTAGGACTCATACAGCTTAAGCTGCTGCAACAATGATTTAGTGTTGAATATCTTTAATTCAAGGTACAGCAGACAAATGCAAAAACAGTTGAAGATGTTCAGTTCAGGGAACTGGGAACAAAATGGTCACATCTGATGAGAGAGTTTTCATTTACAGATGTCTTGAGGATATAAACAGTGTTCTCAAAATCTAGTTTAATATCTGACTTTTTTTTTATTAATAACAAAAGAGCCCAACAATGAAGCCCAGTGCCACTCTACCAGCATTCTGTGTGGTGCCTAAAAGCACTGATGATGTTTAGATACACCACATAAAGAGGGTTGCAGTTATCCACCTCAGGGGTGACCCACAAAACAAAATTATGACATGTGAATGCCTCTTACCACTGACCAATGTGCACTGAAGAACTCTACCATATCTGCCATGTAGAGTCCCTGCCATGTCCTTTTCTACAAAGAAGGGACACTAAAAACCTTATAATTTCCTGGCCTCTGCCTAGAGACACTTTACAGATAAAACAATACACTGTCATCAACCTTCAATCTTGCAGCTCATTCCAGTTTCTTAGTACACACCAGACATAGTGTTGCCAATGATTCAGTAATAAGCACAGCAAACTCTTTACAGGTTGGGATGCAGTTCATCTGAAGCATGTGCCTTCTTGACGTTAAGACTCATGTTTCCTCTTTATTTTCACCAGTAACTGTTCAGTGCATCTGTTCATTCCCATGTATACTAGTTCCACCTTCCAATTAAATCACTTATTTGCATAACTACTTTTAAGCAGAAATTTTCTCCATCAGCTACAGCTTTTCATTTGGACTCCCCCTTCCCTCAGTAACAACCCCTTGCCGGCAATTTCTCCTGCAGGCACAATAATAAAAGTATACTTCACCCCCCTTTTCATCTTCTACAAGACTACACTGGTACACCATCTTAGTGTTAATGCTTTTGGGGGCCATACATGTCTTTTCTCATCCTGTTCTCTGTTATTCTACAAGCATTCCTACTTCACTGATAAACCATCCTCTCTCTGTTTATCTAGGATGTATACGTCATCTTAGAGCATTAACTTTGCCTGCTGACGTATAACTTCATTAAGTTTTCATTCCTACCTTAATGATGACCAGCAGCCTGTTTTCAGTTCCTGCTACTGCGCCTTATTTATTGGACTCCCTGATCCCCAAAATGAGTGTCTCAAAAGGCTTTGCTTTGAGTTTACTGACATTTCAAGCCAACTATGGAAATACATGACAATGCCAAAGAAACAAGCTGTAACTTCTAAAAGCTATTATACTCCATTAATAAAGAAAACACCACTGGACAAATGGCAAATCCCTAGGGACAGTGATTACATTACTTTATTACAAATAGGTATCCATGTTAAAAATGCTGGCAAAAACATCAAACTGCTGCCACCAGCATTATTTTTAAATTACAATACCCTGCTATTAATAATAATAAAATAACAACTGCCCCACCCCAGCAACTGCCATATGTCTAGTGCTGCAACTTTAATCAGGTTAAGCCATTTCTGCATATCTTCAAATTGTGGTCAAACTGAATGCTCTGTAACAGCAGTGGTGGGCATCTTGTTTTTTACCTACAGAGAGTCTTGATATACTTTGCCAGCCATAAACACTGATAGCTAAATCTTTGATGATGAGAACAGTCAGTTTCACAGAAACCACTTAAAATCCAGCCAAAAAAAGTACTGAATGCATTTATACTGGGAAGACCACTCAAATGCCAGAAAAAAATAGCAGACTAGAAACATGATTGGGTGGGGACCAAAAGCTTTGATTGTAATTCAATTTCTGCTTCATGCAGCAAAAAGAAACATATGCAGATGCCTTCACTTTATAAGTGACAAGAGTACCATGATAACACTGGTGAGCGCTATTCAGTAGGACTGCTGACAGACCTGCTGCTGGATGTACACACCTACAGTGGAGGTAGTCATATAAAATAGAGCTGATGTAAGGCATACCACAAAGCAATGTAAGCCACATTCCCAGAGATCATTTCTTGAATTAATAGAAATTTTACATACTTCTGTCCTCTTTAAAAATGACTGTATATAGTGCTTCCATACTTACAAGAAGGAACTACATGCTTCTATTAATACTTCAAACCAGGCTTTTTTATAGTGCCACGCAGGGTGAGCTACTGAATCTAATAAGGCCTCTCTTTTTCTCTTGGAGACTTTCTGTTCCTTGTGTCTGTTGATCATCAAACTCCTTTAATCCACTCACCCATCTGCTCCCACTGACCTTCGGGGTGACATCGTAGTGGAAGATGGGCCATTATTTGGGCACACATAAAGGCTGGTTGTTTGGTCTACATACTGGTTTCAGAAGCATTCAGAATGTGCAGACTCCTACAGTGCCACCCACATGGTACACATGATTCTGTGCACCGGCTGACTGCGGGTATTGTGCTACACACAACTTGCTGGATGCATACTTTTCAACTTGACGGCTGCTTGCTGTGTCTCATGTCCACTAGGAACCAGTCAGACAGCAGACTGGGCTACCTTCCTTCCCTTACACTGGCCATCAGCCACTCACTCATACCTTGCACTCTCTCGCAGTGTTCAGGAAGTTAATCAACCCTGGGTCACCTGGGTCTTTTCTCTGTCCAACACAGCTATCACAGGACCACTCCTGACTTGTTGCATACCTTTCTTTGTCTGAATATGTGTCAAAATATGTCCACCTGCACTTCCCACTGAATGTTTTAATATTGGTTTATAAAATTTTACTCTGAGAGTGGTTCTATCACTATAAATTATGTTACTTTGGTCATAAGTGATAGAGGCAACATATCTTTTTTTTTCACAAATTAAATGGCAAAGCTGTGAGTAGATTATGAAAAGCTAAAATGTAAATGCATTTTTTTATATGTGTACAAAAACGTGAATTTTATACTTAAAGACTTGCATGTTAAGCTTTGTTTATATATGTAAACTTTATAGTCTTACTATGCATTAATATTTGCCATGTAAAACTTGCATACTATGTTATCACTTGTCATGTATAGCTTTTCACCCTGGGCCTCCTCCGAAAAGTGGTTCTCATGCCCAATTGGACAATTCCTGTTAACAAATGCAAAAAAATAACAAACAAGTCTGCACAAAATAAGTACAATACCAGGTTTTGGAAAAAAAAATCTTTCAACTTTCACACAAACATACACATTAGAAACAAAGTAAGTGGAGGGAAGTTCAGAAACATTTCTTGACTTGACATCTTTGTCTGGTTTCTTAATGACAGAATAAGTTGTTGAAAGGATATTGTCATTTTCTCCACAAATTTGTCCTTTTCGTCAGTTGGTGGAGGGAAATTTTCAATGTCCTTTTCAAGGGTAGAAATCTGTTTCTTCATTTGTTCTAGATTCTTCTGTAGAGTTTCTGCTGAAACTATGTTAAAATTAAAAGGAAAATTAAATATAAATACAGAAACGCAAAATATTCTAAGTAGTGATTATGATTATTTTCATAACAAAAGTAGCTAGATTATCTGTAAAGGGCATAACTGGCTATGGCCCATTGCCCTGCTCTTCCCTTCCACCTAACTCAAAATGTATTTACATTTAATGTACGCATACTTAATATACACCCTGCCAACAAAAGCTTGCTAAACTGCCAACATCCCTACCATGTGAATGAGAAGTATAGCGTAGGTTTAGGAAGTGGTACTTCTTCACAGCTCTTCTGAAACGTTAATCTCGCCACTACAGCTTAATTTACTCAGTACACATTATGAGCTCATTCCACTGCTTCGACAAGACTTGCTTCTACAAGACAAACTTATTTTATTTTGACTTTATATTTGTTTATGGGGTGGTATACTGATCACAACTGGCAATTTGTAGGTACTCCCTAGATGAAATTTTTATTTATTGCTTTTGTTTACTGGGAAAGTCCGAATGGGCACAATTCCCACTTTCAGCAGAGACCCAGGCAGAAATGTTCCATTTTACAAAATAAGTAGAAGGTAGTTATGCAAGATTTACATACTAAATGTACATAAATACATACATTAGTAATGATATGACAGTTAATCAAAAATAATGAACGTATATAGAAATGTAATGATGACAGTTAATGAAAACATGACAAATGAAGAATACAGTAAAATATTAGCTAATATCAAGCTTATAAGAGAGTCTAGTTACTTTCAAATGGAATCAGACGAAAATGGATAAGGAGTAGGAGGCAGTGAATTAATTACAGGATGAAGATGGCTACAAATTATGAATATATACTGAGGAAGTCCAGGAAAAAAAGGAGATAAAGATAGCAGTGGAGAGGGGTACAGATTGCGAAGTAGTAGCTGTATTATAAAGAAGAAAAAAGAACAGGGAGGCAACAAGCTGTACATATTAAAAACAAAACAAAAAAAGTAACAATATACAACAAAACCTGTGCAGTAGCAATTAGGAGACAAGTGTATATTTTACAATTCACCTGATTATATTTCAGGTTTACACCATGGTGGAGATGTTGTGGGGTAATGAGAGTCAGGGCACGGTATGGTGGGGGAATCAGGAGGTGCTAGTAGTTGAACAGAGTAATACTAGAGGTCTAGATGCCCTTATGTGATGTGGCCTGCTAGGGATATATGGGGTAGGTGATGGCAGCCACCCATATAGTCATCAGAACCAATTCAGCAAGTGACTGAGATTTAGTAATTTTAAAACTGAGCACTTCTGAGTTAAACTTTATGACTGATTAAATATCTGTCATCCAATGCTTCAAAACCAGTTTAAATATTTTACTTATATGTGCATAGTTCTTCAGCCTAAACTATTCCAATGTGAAAGAAAAATATTATAACATGGAAACATACAAATACAATGAGAATATCCAGGTTATTTCACAATAAGCCAGCTAATCTAGTTAAAATAATACACCATCTTAATGAAAAATTCTCAATTATTTCAAAAAACAAGCTAAACTACTACTTAACCATAACAGCTGAAGTTTGTTACAGACTTACCCCAATCTTAATTCTTATGATTTGGGATAGGGAGACAAGTTCTGAATGGTGTAATAGTATTTCATTTCGCTGACACAATATAAAAAGTCGGAGCTTATCAAAGCACTGTGTGACTGGAAGGCAGGGAAACTACTTCTAGAAACTAAGGCATTTTATCAAAGGATTAGAGTAAGCAATCACATACCTGCGCCCACACAAAAAATTTCACACACACCTACAGGAACCTAAATGATCACCAATTTAACTACTTCATGTCTTTGAGATGTGGAAAAAAACAAACCACATACAAACGCAGGGAGGACAGGAAGATTCCACATAATAGGTACCTTAGTCAAGGATGACTAAATGCTCAAAAACAAACAAAAAAAAAATATACTGTGACTGGAGTAATACAGCTATACCAAGTGTAAGGCTGCAGTAACTAAAAATATTCTCCCACCTTTAAGATATGCTGACCTCAGAGTAAGTGTATAAAAGTAGCATGGGACGGCAACCTCAAAGTTAGTGTGTTTAAGTAGCAGAGGGCATACAGGGCAAAGCTCCCCTTATGCTGGGATACCGAATAGCTCTCTGCAAAAATGTTTAAAAGGTGTGACAACTGAGTTTCAGAATTTTCTTCTGTTTGCTTCAGAGGTTGGTGCTAGGCTATCGGCCCTAGGGCCTATACAAGTCTAGTAATAACAATTCCCTGGCAATTTCTTCCCACAGTATTTACTTCCCTGGACCCCTGTATAGCAGGGCGACTGACCTGATCCATTTCCTATCTCCCATCCAATCATAAAGGTTCCTTTTGAAGAGGGCCAAAGAGGCGCTATGCTTGACATGTATGGGCAGTCTATTCCAGAGTCTGGGGAGTCTCTGGGTCAGGAACCTATCACTCCAGCATGTTTTGTTCATTGTGATGACAAGGTTTAGATTCCTGGAGTGTGTGTTTCTGAGGGACTGGGACTTCTTTAAGTGTAGCATGTCCAACAGCTCTGGGTTTGACATGGCCTTGTATGTTAAGCACAGATCACCTCTGAGTAGACGATATGTGACAGAGTATAGGTGGAGTTTTTTTTTTAGGCAGTCAGCATAGGCCATCTGCTTTAGGCTTGTGATTCTTTTAGTGAGGTATTTCTGTGGACTTTCCAGTTGTTGCAGATGTCTTGAGAAGTACATACCAAATGGGGTGCTGTATTCTATAATGGGTCTAATGAGGGATGAGTACAGTGGGACAATGACCTCCTTTTTCTAGATGAAAAGCTCTTAGTGATGAGGTGTGCCACATAGAAGGATTTCCTGACTGTTGTGGTGATGTTGTTATTGAAGGTGAGACCACTGTCCACCTGTGTCCCTAAGTCTCTTTATCACACTTTTGGTGTTTAGTGTACTGCCACCTGTGTGGTAATTCATGGGTACATGTTTTTCCCCAAAGGGAATAACTATACATTTCTTGGCATTGAGCTTAAGCCCAAGGCTCTGGCACCAAGCATCTGTTTCTGTAAGGCCCTTTTGTAGAATATCCACATCATTTGGGGATTCAATAATGGCTCCCAGTTTGCAGTCATCTGTGAACTTTGTTAGCCAGAGTCCCTTAGTGTTGGCTTGTACTTCAGAGAAGTAGATGCCAAACAAGAGCGGTCCCAGGACTGAACCCTGAGGTACTCCACTTGTCACTTGTCTGGAGCTGGATTTGGAGTCGGCTACTTTTACAGTGTGGGTTCTGTCAGTAAGCCAGTTGGCAAACCAGTGAGTGACGTAGGGATTTATGCCCAGCTATTAGTAAGTTTATCTATGATTCCAGAGTGAGGGAGGGTGTTGAAGGCCTTGGCGAGGTCCAGACAGGCAGTGTGGACCACCTTACCATTGTCCAAAGCTCTGGAGACTGATTTGAAGAAGTCAATCAGGTTCAGGAGATAAGATCATCCCCTCATGAACCCAAGCTGCGTGGGGTCCAGTGTTTGAAGGTTGCCAATGTCTTTGTTTATAAGTTCCAGGATAATACGTTCCATGGCCTTGCAGATCAGGCTCGTCAGACTGATGGGACGGTAGTTCCCGGGAACCAAGGTGGATCCCCCTTGTGGAGTGGAATAACTGTAGCTGTGCGCCACTCAGTGGGCATGAAGCCTGAGGTGAGGCTATGACTAAACATGACACTTAGGTGAGGTGCCAGTTCATTTTGTAGTTCATGTAGTACACAGCCTGGGATGTCGTCTGGTCCCATGGATGCTGTATTCTTAGCTTTGGAGAGTGTTTTTTTTACCTGGGTGGCTGTTATTACCGGAATTTGGCAATCTTTCAGTATTGAGATGGGCCCTTTAGGGGGTGAGAGGGGGGATGAAATTTGCACTGAATCGATCTGCCAGGATATTGGCAATATCCTTGGGATCAGTATATTTAATGCCATTCTGCTGTAGCTCAGAGCAGATCTGAGCATTGCCATTTAGATTCTTGACATAGCTATAGAATGCCTTGTGGTTGTCTTTGGAATCTTTGGCAATTTTATTTTCTTAACTAGCTTTGGAGGATTTTATGAGGGATCACAGCTTCTTACTGAGGCTGGTAAGGGAGTTTTTTGCATCCTGAGATTTTCCTATTTTCTCCATGTGTCTTTCTTTTGTTGTAAAGTTTGTTTATGGCAAAGGACCACCAGATTGGTTTCTGTTTTTTGGAGGAGAGCATCTTGGTTCTATTGGGGATGGCACGATTCATGCACGAGTGGATGCGCTCATACAGTGCCTTAGTGTAGGATTCAGCAGTCGAACTTTCAGGTTCTGTCTGCATGGGCGTCATGACATTTGTCAATTCTGATGTGAGTAGTATGAAGTTGACTTTGGAGAAGTTTTTTTTACGGAGGTTTCCTTACTGGGGGGTGGGGCGGGATGTGGATGTCAAGGGTGATTAGCTTATGGTCAGACCTGACCAATGAGGGGGTGACCATAGGTGTGAAGCATCGATTTCCCATGTTGGTAATGACCAGGTCTAGGATATTGGAGCCTTTGGTGGGACTAAGGATTAGCTGATCCAGGGTGTTGGAATTTATGAATTCCAAGAACTGTTGGGCAAAGGTGTTGGTACACGAGTAGTTTTTCCAGTTAATGGCAGGGAAGTTGAAATCATCCAGTATTAGGGTGTTTAGTTGCATCATAATATTTTCCAGTATGTTTAGAAAGGTGTAGTGAGACTCTTGGGGTATGGTGGGGGATCTGTAGCAAGCTACAATTTGGATTGCAGTCTTACCAAGTGTTAGTTGCACCTGGAGAATTTCAGACGCATTGTGTTGGGCAACTAGCCTGGTGTTGTGAATATGGACACTCCTCCACCTTTAGTGTTTCGGTCCTGGTTTGGTGGCCGAAAAGTGTGGTAAGAGTTGTAGCCTGGTATTGCAGGGGTGCTCTCTGGAGCCTTGAACAGGTCTCAGTTACTGCACAGATATCAATGTTCTCCATTTTTAGGAGTGCCTCGAGAGAGTGCATTTTGATGTTTACACTTCATGCACTGAGTAGCATTACCTTCAGATTTTGCATGCTTGTACTTGTTATGGTGGTGGTTCTGTCCTTTGAACGTTGCCTAAAAAGGCACTATAGGGTTGGCAAGAGCCTTAGCCAGTAACCTGAATCCCAGGGGAGACAGGTGCAGACCATCTCTGCCAAAGCATCGTGGTCTGTCAATCATGTCATCTCAGGCAGACACTGGATCCCCCCCTTTGAATGACACCAGAAGCTTAGCAAATTGTTGAAGTCAATCATTTTGTCCTTATACTGTGGTATCATTCTGGGCGAAGGCAGGATGCTACTCGGGGCTAGGGTCATACCTGCCTGGGCCACATGATCCGAGAGCTCTTCCATGTCTCTTTTCATGTAGTCCAGGGAGGTATGTCTCAAATCATTCACTCCAACATGGACAATGACAGAGTCACATTTGTACTTGTTGATGAGTGACTTGAGTGCATGCGTTATGTGGCGGATCCTGGCACCCGACAGGCAGCTGACTGTAATTTTCTCCTTGTTCAGCCTGGTGAGTGGGAACATCAGTGTGCCTGACTATAGAGTCTCCTATGACTGAAGTTTTGGGTACATTGTCTTGCCTTAGAGGCTGTTGTTGGGTGGCACACTGGTGTTGTGAGCTATGTGACACTCTGGTTGTGATTGTTGTTTGTTTGCATTTCAGCTTCAGAGGTCCTTATTGCTTGGGCAGGGTACTGTTAAGGGCCTCCACATATGTGGATTTAGTGTTGCTATGTGTGGGTGTTGGTGGTGTGGGTTTAGAAGGGCTATGTGTTGCTTGAGGTGTAGTGCGGGAGTTAACCTTCTCCTGACTGTCTAGCACAATCTTGGGTGGAGAGAGCTTTGCTTCCAGTTTGGCTATGTAAGTGCATCTCTAGCAGGTTGCACTGTTGGGTTGTAGGAGGAGAAGGTTGTCTGTGTACATGAGGCAATTGCTGCATTGCCCCAGTATACCCAGACTCACCAGGTGGACAGGGGAAATCACTGGAAGCTGGCCCTTGGACATGCCTGGTTTGGTGCTTTTTTTTGTAAAGTACAAGAGCTGTATTCCCTTACCTTAGCAAGGGACTTTGCAATTATGGGCTGTGTAGTGCCTACGATTAATTTCTCTTTATTAACAAGGAGAGTTGAGTGCTTGTATCAGTTTAAGACTTCCTAGTGCTTTCCAGCAGGTTTTAAAGCAAGTGTTAGTCACAGGGATGCTTAAAGGTAAGATGAAAAAAAAATGGTTTATCCTAAGCACTGCAGTGTGCACTACAGGAGTTGGATGTGAAAGTAGGTAACTTGTTTTACCTGTTTAAAATGTTAAGTTTTAGTGGACAGTCACTATTTTTAAAACAGCAAGACATATTGAAAGGGGGTGGTCACTTTTATATTTTGGTACTGCTTGAATTATTGTTTATTTTCTGAAGGGTCAGGACTCTCGGGATGGAGTCTCACACTTCTGAGGGGGAGCTAAGCCAAGCAGCTGCTGCATCACTGTGCCAATCCATCATTTTTAATAACACTTTACAAAATTCATTCAGATCAAGTCTTCACGTGTCCTTCTTTCTGGCCTGTCCCCGATGGAACTTTTGGTCACTGGTGGTGTGCGCTCCCTAATTTTGGGGTTGTTTTAGACTTATCTTTGTCCTTCAGCATATGCAAGGTGGTAAAGGCCATCCTTCCCCCTGGACTACCTACATTCAAGACTTCACGGTCACTCTTAAAGAACTCCCCAGTTAAATACAACTGCATCACTCAGAACGATATTGCCTATCAGTCCCTGAGACCTCAAAAACACTCATGTATGTGCTCTTTGCGTATCTCTTAAATTGTTAAAGCCTACTCCCCTTGATTAAAGAGCTGAGCACCACCGGGGCCAACCAGCTTGCCTCAATCATCTTTTTCCTCCCTTCTCCTACTCTACTTGAAAGAAACTCTAAATTTAACTCCCTTTTTTTCTAATCTCCTTTCATTTCCCTACCAATACTTGCCCTTGCCAGCTTGCCTAGACTCCCTCTAAACTAACCATTCCAAACTTTACACACCTCGTGACTTACCTGAGCTCTTCCCACACTGTTTTTTGTGGGTGCTGCTTAGAACAGGGTGTAGCCCCTCTCCCCACCCCTACACTGCATTCACCTGAAATTCCCATGAGCATATCTTGTTCTCCTATTCACATACCTGCACGGCATACTCCCATAATCCTTTGCGAGTTTAAAAAATCTATCCCTGGTGTTCCGCACCATTTCCTTCCTTCTGGCCTGTCCCCGTCAGAACCTTTGGTCGCTGTTGGTGTGCACTCCCTGATTTTGGGGTTGTTTTAGACCTATCTTTGCCCTTCAGCATATGCAAGGTATTCTGATAATTTTTTCTGATTTTGCAAGCCTCCTTTGTCAACTGTTTTTTGTGCTAGCTATATAGGTTTCTACAACTGTCACAGCTCCACTCTGATTAGATGAATATACAATGTATTTGTGGATAAAACTATTATGCATTAATCTTCCTTGAAATACAATTGACTTGCAACAGCGCACTTCCAGCTGCATTACAGTCATAAATGTTTTATTAATTAACGTACACTAAAATAATAAGACTTCAGCAGCTATGTTGCAAAAACTCTTAAAGATACTCATGAATGCATCATTAGGGTGACCGCTGCCATTAGAGGTATTATAGTGGGTCAATTTTTGCTCTGTTATAATATATTCTATGAAAGGCTTTTACTAGTTGCTATCCTTGCCTAGAACATAACGTACTACTGTAGTTATATCTTGTAGTATTGGAAAGTGTAACAGTGGGTCAGTTTTTGCTCTGTTAAAATGTATTGTGTGAAAGTTTTTTACTAGTTCATATCCACGCGTAGAACATTACGTACTACGATGGTAATACTGTAGCATACTGAATCACTGCTGCCGAGCTTTACTAATGTAGACAGCTGATGCTTTTAATGCAACTACAGTGAGTCCTTGATTTGTTTGTAACCATCTTATCCTACTATAGAGAACAGTGCAATTGTCCTAAAAGTGGTTTCATTACCCATTTCATGTACTGCTGTTGAGAGCTAATGATTTTTCTGAAAATTGAATACTACTGAAATAGAAAGTGTACAGCTTGTAGCTCTGTTTAATAATTTTATTGCTGTAGAGAGCTCATGATTATTCTGTAAATGTAATTTAATACTACTGAAATAGAGAGTGTATAATCTGTAGCTCTGTTTACTAAGAGTAAAGTATCTCTTTACATGCCTTATTTTGAATTATTGACTGCTGCAGCTTTTTATTCTCTCTCTCATTTATGGTGCAACTCCTTTTCTAACACCCTTACTCTCGCCTATCTTGCTCTTCTGTCTTCATTTTTTATTCATTATTCCCTCCCCCCCCATCTTGTGTTTTTCTACCTTCCTACTATCATATCTTTATTTCTGTGTTTGCTCCTTTCTGTTTATCCCATAACCCTCCCCGCTAACCTTTATGTCTCCCTCCACTTACTGTTTCTTTCAAGGGTTCACTGTTAAATAGCTGATCCTCTAACATATAGTTAACCTTCCTTGCTCTCCCTTTCTTTTTTAGGTGGTAAAGGCTATCCTTCCCCCTCAACTACCTAGATCCAGGACTTCACGGTCACTCTTAAGGAACTCCCCAGCTAAATACAACTGCATCACTCGGAACGATATTGCCTATCAGTCCCTCAGACCTCAAAAAAACTCATGTAAGTGCTCTTTGCATATCTCTTAAATTGTTAAAGCCTACTCCCCTTGATTAAAGAGCTGCGCACCACCAGGGCCAACCAGCCTGCCTCAATCAATTTTTTCTCCTTTCCCCTACTCTACTTGAAGAAACTCTAAATTTAACTCCACATTTTTTCTAATCTCCTTTCCTTCCCCTACCAATACCTGCCCTTGCCAGCTTGCCTAGACTTCCTCTAAACTAACCATTCAAAACTTTACACACCTCGGGACTTACCTGAGCTCTTCCCACATTGTTTTTTGTGGGTGCAGCTTGGAACAAGGTGTAGCACCACTACATTCGCCCCTCCACTTCGCTCCTCTACCCTACCCCATTTCCACCCACCACAGATCACAAATTTATAGTTATAGACCACACCCCAACACTTCTCACTCCCAACTACCCAATCAAATCTCACCAATTATCCCTCATAGCAGCACACTTCCTCCCAAAAACAAGCTAAAATACTACACAAACTAAATCTCTACCTATACCTACTCCTAAAACTTACTTGCTGTGGAGACATTCACCATAATCCAGGACCCAATACATCTACCAACACAAACCTAAACCAGCCAAATCCCCTATATCCAAGACCTACTTCATCTCTCCTCCTACTAAATATTAATGTAAGAAGTATACTTAACAAAATGCAGGACCTTCATGCCCTGCTAGCTCTATACAAACCGGATATCATTGTCTTAACAGAAACTTGGCTTAAACCAGAACACCAGAATAATGAAATTACTACCCCTGGCTATAACATTATACATAGAGACAGAACTGAAAAAAAGGGAGGAGGCGTAGCTACACTATTCCAAAATCACCTCACTGTTGAACAATTTGAGTGCAATTCCCAAAAAGTCAGAGCTGTAGAACTAATACTTGTCAAATTAAAACTCATCTCCAACAAACAATTATTGCAAGTGGCTATACCCCACCAGGCAATAACACTACCATACTGGAAAGCCTGCTAAACTGGATGTCAACCTCCCTTCCACAGGAAACCATACTTATTAGGTGACTTTAATATTGATTGGTCTGACTGTTCCAGCCAAAATCCCCTTACCGACATTATTTATTTATTTACATTTGTTGACCGGGAATGTCCGACTGGACACAGGTCCATTTTCAGTGGAGGCCCGGGGAGAAAAGCTCCACAAATTAAAATATTACATAGTTACAGATGAAGAAAATAATACATTCAGTAGATAACTAGCATCTGTTCTATCCACGAAGTCATAAGCAGATATTAACAATTGTTACAATAAAAAGTTTCTGCCATATAATAAGCAGATAGGCATGGAAGTATCAGAGCTTACTGTAATCAAAGGTAGTTTGTGGGGTGGAAGAGAGGTAGATGGAGTGGGAGAAGTTAGAGGGGAGAGTTACAAGGGCATAGCCAGCATGTTTTTAGGTGCGCTTTAAGTAAAGCTTTGAAGTGGGTGCATAATGGTAGAGAGGTTATTGTGCATAAAGGTAGAGAGGTTACTGTGTGTGTGGGGGGGTGTTCCATAATTTAGCTATAGCGCTGGAGAATAGTGCTTCTCCACCAGTATTATTGGCTCTAGTAACCTGTAATTGATTTTTGTTGCTGGATCATAGTGGTCTGGTGGTAAGATAGGGTTGGAGTAGATACTGGAGGGATGGGACCTTTAGGGGATGATTAACCAGTTTGTGGGCGAGTGTGAGTTGATACCACTGAAGGAGGTGAGGGAGTTTGCGCCTAGTTCAGTAAGTGAGAGACAGTGGTGACTGTGGTAGGATGCCCCGGTGGCAAATTTGGTGATTTTGTTGTAGCAGGTCTCGAGTTTATTTAGATTGCATTGCCTTAGGATGGTATATATTTGAGAGGCATAAAGTAGGGTGGAGATGAGGTGCGAATTTGCAACTGAAATCCTAGCTGCTTTGGTGAGGAGTTGCTTATTTCTGTATAAGGCTTATAGTTTTTGGTGGACTTTGTTTATGGTTATGGATATGTGAATGTCAAATTTGAGACTGTTGTCTATTTGAACTCCTAGCAACTTGGTGTGATCTGTTGGGTGGATATTGATCTTGTCCTTTGCTGTGATGTTAAAGTGAGAGTTGTTTTGAGTATGTCTGGTGGGTTTGAAGATGAGGAGTTACTTTTATTTGGGTTGAGTATTAACTGGGCATCGGATAGCAAAGTTTCAACAGAGGAAAAGGCATGCTGTGTGACCTTTTGCAGTTGGGGTAGGGACTGGACGGAGCAGATGATGGTTGAGTCATCTGTATATTGTATGTGTGCGCCATGTTTTGTGGCAGAGGCTAGATTATTGGTGAAAATAGAGAAGAGTAGGGGTCCAAGGATGGATCCTTGGGGAACACCAATAGAGAAAGGTAGTTGGGGAGATATGTCATTTTGCCATACAACAGATTGCTGGTGGTCAGACAGGTAACTTTGAAACCAGTTGGTGACTGACTGAGAAAAGGGTAGGTTATTGAGTACAGAGAGAAGTTGTTTGTGCAGGACCATGTCAAATGCTTTAGATAGGTCTAGGAAAGTAGCAGAGGAGAGATGGCCATTGTTTTTATGATGAAGGATAGTGTTAGTAAAAGAAAGTAAGGCAGTGGTGGTGCTATGGTTTGGTCGGAAACCATGTTGAGTATTAGAAAGGTTATTAATAAAGAGGTAGTCTGAGATTTGAGAGTGAATGCACTAATCTAGTATTTTAGAGAGTGGAGATAGAATCGCTATGGGGCGGTAGTTGGTTAGATCTGTGGAGGGGCCGCCTTTGTGAAGGGGAATGATGTGTGATATTTTCCATAGTGTAGGGACATAGCATTCTGACAGAGATCAGTTAATCAAGGTGTATACTGGGTAGGCTAGGGCGTCAGCTGCAATTTGTAGGAATTCACTTGGGAGGTTGTCTACTGCTAATTTTGTGAGTTTAAGTTTAGTTAAGAGTTTTCTTATGTTGGAGGTAGGAATGGGAGAAAATGAGAAGAGTGTGGGGAGATTACTGGGTGAAGTTGTGGGGGGTTGTGTTGTCTACCTAGTGATAGTATGGTTTGTGTGAAGTGTGTGTTGAATAAGGTAGCAATATTTTCTGAGGAGTGAGGAATGTTAGTTGCAGAGGTATTGATTTTACCTGGGTGGAGGATGGAGTTTAAGGAGGTCCAGAATTGCTTGGGGCTGTGTTGGGAGGAGTTGAGGCAGACTGGCAATGCTGGATTTTGCCCTCTTTTATTAGCTTTTTGACTCTATTGCGTAGTTCTAGGAATTTCTGCCTAGCTGAGCAGGTTCTGGTTTTGCACCAGTGTTCCCAGGCTTTATCTCGGTTTTTCATTTCTGACCTAGTGGTTTTCTGTATTCATGGGGAGGGTTGGGCTTTGGTTCTGGTAAGTCTTATGGGGGCATGGTTATTTAGGATGCTTAGGAAGGTAGTATTTAAAAATTGGACTGCGTCATCTAGGTTGAGGTAATTTAGAGGGTGCCAGTTACATTCTTTGAGGGATGAGATGAATGTGTAGTTTTTTACATATTTGACTGTAGATGACTGGCTTAACTTGGTATAGGTGTTTTTTTGAGTAGGAATGTTGGGGAATGATCACTGAGGCTATCTAATAGGCAGCCTGCTATATAGGACTGGGGAATCTTGCTGACTAGTATCCAATCCAGGGTAGTGTGCTTGTTGGAGTTTTTATTTATTTTGGTTGGTGACTGGACTAGTTGGGTGAAGCCATGAAGGTTTAGATGCTGGGTTGGGTGGTTGCCGCAACAGGATTGCCAATCAATATTGAAGTCACCTAAAATTATGGTCTCTTGAGGGAGATGGTGGGTAGTCCAGCTTAAGATGTTTGCTAGTAAAGGGATATTTTGGTCAGGTGGGAAGCAGCATCCTATTATGTTGATGGTTTTATTTTGGTTTATTTTCAGGTTGGTATATATTATTTCTTCACTGGCAATTTGGGGAGCTGATGAGTTTAGAATCTGGATGTTTTGATGCTGTTTAAATATTATAGCTATACCACCTCCTTTCTTGTTTAGTCAGTCTAGTCTTAGTATGTTGTAACTATTAGGGAGGATTTGCTCACTGGTAATGTGAGGTTTTAGCCAGGTTTCTGTCAGGATGATTATATCTGGGGAGTATGTCTATGGTGGCATGGAGTTCGCAGACTTTGTTGGCTATACTTCTGATATTTCGGCTTAGCAGAAGGAGGTAATTTGGTTTTCTACTGGCTGGGATTTGGGAGATGTGGTTGTTAGTCTCATTATTAGAAGTGGGGTTGGAGATGGAGGGGCCAGGGTAGGGGTGGATGTCTCCACTGAGGGCAAGTTTTTATATGCATGAGGTTATTAGTTTTATCAGTTTGTTAAAGAGTTTGCATTTTAGGGAAACTTTATGATTGGGTGCAGTCGGTAACAGATGTGGTGGGAGAGTTATTTTGTTAACTTGTAGAGATGCATTTAGTTTTAGTATTTTAGTTGATGGAATATGTGGGGGGTGCATAGGGATGGTTCTTGAGTTGGTGGGAGAGGAGCAGAGTGAGGGTGAGTCAGGAGTGATGGAGTGAATAGTTGTACAGTGGAAGTGGTTGAGTGGGGGTATAATGGAGTTTTGGTAAGATGTAAGATATGTAAGGAGAGGGTATGCAAAGAGTATAAGTATGGTATGTTCATTCATGTTATCAGAAGAGGAGGGGTAGTGGGAAGATGGTGGATTTAGATTTGGGAGTAGTGTTGTGGTTGGTGGTAAAAATGATCGGAGGGGTTTGTTCTAATAAAGGTAGGACCACCGGGGGTGGGTGGGAATTGGGGCAGGGTGGAGAGCGAAGCGGGCAGAGACCTGTTATCTGCTCTTAGGAGGGGTTGTGGGCTGGAAAACAATCAGATAACAGTGAATACAGGCCTTTATATAACTTCTGTGCTATGCATTTCTAGTGGGGGAGGAGGGTAGGGACTAATTGCAGGAGGAGTCCTGTGGGAGTGATTGAAAGGTCTCTCAACCAGACTCTGGAAGATGGGCAATTCAAACAAAAACAATCAACCAACTGACTGAAACTGTAGCTAAGTGATATGGAGAGAGTACCAAGAGAATAGATGAACTGCAGTTAAGTAAATGGCAGTACAGTTCAAGGGGGGAACTAAACTAGCACAAGTTAATTCTTTCTGGTGTTACTAATTCTGGGGTAGTGCAGTTTAGTTTGGAAGTGGACAGCTATTGACATACAAAAATAGTCTAATATTGACTGGTCACAGATGAAACTGGGGAAAAAAGGACAGTTGGATGTAAAAGCCATAGATAAAAAATTTAAATTTTGCCTTGTTACTCAGAGAGAGGTATGGAACCCAGCAGTGTGTCATCAACTAGAGTCTGAAATGGGGTCTTACAGGATTGGAGTTAAGAAAACTGAGCTAGCTAGACAGGCCTCTGCAAGTGTGCATGCTTTAAACAAAAAAAAAAACTCAGTATACAAAGGCATTAACATTAAGTCTTTATGTTGAACGTTAAGACATACATTGCGTTTAATTTGAAGAATAGCCGTGCTTGCAGAGAAGCCTTTGTAATACTTTCACTGGAATTGCACTTCAGCAATAGTACTTATTCAAGTTTGGAAGGTGGGGGGGGGGTGCACCTGCAGCCCAAGACGTTTAAACAGATTGCGTTTAATTTGAAGAAAAGCCGTGCTTGCACAGAAGCCTTTGTAATATTTTCACTGGAATTGCACTTCAGCAATAGTACTTATTCAAGTTTGCAGGGGGGGGGTGCACCTGCAGCACAAGACATTTAAACAGATTGTGTTTAATTTGAAGAAAAGCCATGCTTGCAAAGAAGCCTTTGTAATATTTTCACTGGAATTGTACTTCAGCAATAGTACTTATTCAAGTTTGGAGGATGGGGGTTGCACCAGCAGCCCAAGATGTTTAAACAGATTGCATTTAATTTGAAGAAAAGCCGTGCTTGCAGGGAAGCCTTTGTAATATTTTCACTGGAACTGCACTTCAGCAATAGTACTTATTCAAGTTTGGAGGGTGGGGGGGTGCACCTGCAGCCCAAGACGTTTAAAATTAATCTGCATGGGTTCACCCAAATTATATCTGCCCCCACTAGAATTGACAAAACATCGAAATGCCAGTCTTAGACTGGATTCTGCTATCAAATCCCACTCTGGCACAACAATCAGGTTGTCTGCCTGACAGTTGACTGACAATCAAGCAACCTACCTAATTAGAAACCGATTCCAACACAAGACCCTCAGAACTAATTACCTAATCATGCACTAAAATGCTGTAATTAGACTCCCCTAAAACAGCTACCTCTAAATGAAGCTGTGTAATACTTTAACTCAACCTTCCTAGAAATCTTAAACTGTCATAAATCCCCAGAGCCATTTGAATCAAATCTAACTATGCCCCAAGGCTAACAAAAGATACCAAAACTATAATGAAAGAAAGGGACAAAGCCTGGTTACAATTTCATAAGCGCAAAACCACTACATTGTGACAAAACTATCTAGGACTCCGCAACAAAGCCAAGAAACTAATCAAACTTGACAAAACTAACTACTATTAAAACCATGCAGGACAAATATGCTCACAACCCTCAAAAATTCTGGGCCACAATAAATAGTTTACTGTAGGAAATCCACCACTTCTTCCCCTGTATCACCAAACTACTATGAAAACATCTCCACCCAATTTAAAAAATACTTTACCGAAAAAGTCCAAGTTCTAGCCAACACCCAAAATACTACTAACAGCCCCATATCAACAGCAATCCCTACTCATTTTAGTACACAAAACAACTACTCAAGCTTTTCGCTGCACCCAGTTCCTACTAATACAATTGCTAAACTCCTCAAAAAACTTAAATCAACCACACTGGCAGCTAATAATCTGCCAGCATATTTCTTTCAGATAACAGCAGAAGCTATAGCCTATCCCGTTGTCCATTCTCATAAATAGGTCATTAGCAGAAAATAAAGTACCTCACACATGGAAAATATCATGTTATTATACCACTGTACAAAGGGGGTAACTCCCTTGAACTTACCAACTACCTCCCTATTGTGATTCTATCACATTTATCAAAAATATTAAGAGAGAGTAGTTCATTCCCAACTAATGCAGTACCTCCGAAAAAATGACCAACTATCCAAATCCCAGCATGGTTTCAGACCTTCCCATGGCACCATCACAGCTCTACTTTCACTTACCAACACTGTCAATCACCATAGGAACAAAGGACTGTTCGTATCTTCCATATTCTTAGACGTATCCAAAGCATTTGATATGGTTAACCACAGTATGCTTCTAGAAACTCTATCTACCCTTAACATAAACTCCTCCACCATATCATTGTTCTACAACTACCTATCAGACCATCAGTAGGCAGTTCCATGGCAAGACCAACTGTCCCCCCTATTACCAGTAGACATAGGTGTCCCTCAAGGGTCCATCCTCGTTCCTCTGCTGTTCTCATTATTTACAATCCAGATAGCTTCATCCTCACTCAATGCCTCAATAGTACAATATGCTGATGACACCACCATATGTGCTGCCCTCATCCTAAATGAGCTACAAACCATAACACAAAATAACTTTACTTCTGCAGAAGCATGGTTCACGAACATCAAACTTATTCTTAATCCCAAAAAAAAAAAAAACTCATTCTCTTCAGCCACGGTAGATCTCCTTCTCTAAACAAGTATTTTACCATAAAATCTAAAGATAATACACAGATCACCCCAACAACACACACAAAACTACTAGGTGTAGAAACTGACAATCTGAAATTTGACATACACATAACCCAAACAATCAAGAAAGTTAACAAAACTTGGTCTCCTTTACAGGAACAGACAGTTCATCACTAAACATACCAAAGCCACTACTGCAAGGACTAATCTCTTATCTATTCTCCTTTATGCCTCCCCTATCTTAGCTAGCCTTTGACAAACCAAACTAAACAAAATGGAGTCTTGTTAAAACAAAATTGCCAAGTTTGCTACCGATGCCTCTCATAGATCCCATCACTGTCTAGCCCTCATGCAACTTAATTGGGTTGAATTACCTCAACTACTCCTACTCAACCAACTCTCAATAGCACACAAACTCTACTACCTTCCTGATAAAATCCCAGCACTGCAGCATCTAATTCAGCCCGACACCACCACTAGAGCCTTAATATCTAGTAATCAAAACCGCATAAATGTCAGCAAACATAAAAATGAGGCTGGTAAATCTCTCTCTGCCTGCACTATTGCCAAAACCTGGAACTCACTCCCAAATCACCTAACTTCTACCACCTCTACTTTCCAATTTAGAAAATCTCCTCAAAACCCACTATTTAAATACCCGGCTTTGCTCATGTTGCTCCCCAGGTTAATCCATTCCACTACTAAAATACACTAAACCCAACAGGGTGAACTACTAGAAATAAACAAATAAAACCATAAAATTCACGGACTGCACCAACCGCTTTAATGAAGAGCTGATAAGGCTCCAAGATACTAAGCGCTTTCACCATCAAAACTAATGGCTTCTTCAGAGTAAAAGGAGCATAAAATCACATTGGTTAATGCATAAGTGGAACTTTGTATTTAAACAATCACCTTTCTTGCTTAATTATCAATCACATTAACATACATTGTGTTGTAGTATTGGTTACACCATAAAACATGCATACAAGACATAACATAAAAAACATATACTTATATTATGTACTTGTTTTTTGCATACCAATTAATACCTTTACTAAAACCTGATCTGGATTATTACAAACCTTACCCCCAAAAATACCCAAAACAAAATGACTTCAAACAACCATCTTCATTTCCCCTCCAAAGAATCAGTACATCTAAAAAACGATTATATACTACAATATGTTCAAAAAGTTTATATTTTTTGTAGCTGACCGAATATTGACACGTGAAAGAGGTGGTGACGACAATGTTAGAGTTGAGTTTTTAGAATTAAAACGGCAGGTGATATTAAATGCAACAACTTACCCTGGACTCAACGATCATATTTCTATCAAGCCCATCTTAAAACAAAGGGCAATGGTTGTTTGAAGTAATTTGTTTTGGGTATTTTTGGGGGGTAAAGTTTGTAATAACCCATATCAGGTTTTAGTAAAGGTATTAATTGGTATGCAAAAAACAAGTACATAATATAAATATATGTTTTTTATGTTATGTTTTGTATGCATGTTTTATGGTGTAACCAATACTACAACACAATGTATGTTAATGTGATTGATAATTAAGCAAGAAAGGTGATTGGTTAATGCATACGTGGAACTTTGTATTTAAACAATGTGATTTTATGCTCCTTTTATTCTGAAGAAGCCATTAGTTTTGATAGTGAAAGTGCTTAGTATCTTGGAGCCTTATCAGCTCTTCATTAAAGCGGTTGGTGCAGTGCGTGAATTGTATGGTTTTATTTGTTTAATCCATTCCATTACACTGTGCTAGGATTCAGCTAAGGATCACTTGCTTGCTCTCTGTTTTCCCACTGCATACTTGTGTATTCAATGATAAGTCCTTACAGTACTATTTGACTGTTCAACCAATGTTATGCTCTCAACAGAACTAACAACAATCTTCTATGGGAAAAAAATACTTTTTTACTACTGAAATGACGTACTAATAGAAATTGTCACTCTCTCCTTATATGTGCTATTTGTATTCTTAATAAGTAAGATGATATGTTTTCTTATATGTTGCCCATATTTTCTCTTATGTAATCTACTGTTATTTGGAGCTTTTCTCCCCGCGCCTCCACTGAAAATGGACCTGTGTCCAATTGGACTTTCCCGGTAAACAAATGCAAAATAAAATAAAATAAAAATGCACTCAAAATAACTATCAGGTTGACAGTAATGCAAGCATTATACCCACGGCACATAGTACTGACCCAAGACATCGAACAACATATGCCGAGGAACTTAAAAACAACCTTCCTAAATCCCAAAGAATCCTTAATGCCAAGAACTCTCCACCATACCAACACACAACACATACAGCCACACACTTTGGAGCCTGAACTACAAAACCCATGAGGCAATCCAACACACTACATGATATGCCAAATCACCCATGCAGTAAAGTAATTAGACCACAACTACTAGACCAGTATGACTCTGTCATAGTTCATGTGGGTGGAAGTGGCCTGAGACATGACTCCCTGTGCCTAGCATTGAGCAGCATTTGGCCTTCACCAAGGGTAATGTTACAATATGAATAAAAGACAACAGACTTCAATAATTGGCTTAGTTTCTGGCGTCATTCCAATGGGGGGGGGTACAATATTTGTCTTCATAGGAGGATATAGTCAACAGACCATGTTGCTTTGTCAGGGATGGTCAGCACCTCTCCCCTCTAGGATTTTGAATATTGACTAAACATTGTCCTCCACCATAGTGTCTTTTTTATGCGATGCCAAACTGATGGACCTTCCCAGATGGCAAAACCAACCCAAGAGAATCTAACATTACTACTGCTCAATGCCAGGAGCATAAAAGTACAGTTGTGTACACTGACCATAAATGTAAATGTTCGAGTGTATTCACTGTTGCAGTCATCACATTTGGGTTATCCCTGCCAGGGTAGCCCTCAGCTGGCCCGAATACCAGAGGTTTAGTATTTCTACGTCGGTTCCTGTCGCTTCAGGATTGACGTCAGGTCATCAGTACTATAAAGTAAGGCAGTCAATGCCATTACATCAGTTTTTCTTGCCCTGTCAGGAGCCCCCAAGTGGGAGCCAGTTTCTAGTGGAAGAACCCCACCAGTAGAAAGTAAATACCAAAAAGTCCCATGTAAGGAGAGAGAAGAAAGAAGAGGGGGATGGAGGGAGGGAAACCAAGACTGCAACAGTGAATACACTCGAGCATCTACATTTATGGTTAAGTATACAGAACTGTACTATGTTCTTCATGTTTCACTGTTGCAGTCATCACATTTGGGTTGATTCCCAAAGCTGAGGAAAAGAGTGGAGGCAGTCAAGGAGACTAGAGGCTGGGTAGGATGCCCTGCAAGACAGCAGTGGCAAACCCTGCCCTGGATGTGGAGAAGAGGAGGCAGGTGGCAATGTTTGGTGAAAGTGTGAACAGATGTCCAGGTGGCAGGATGTCCCTGGTGGGGTCTCCTCTGAGAAAAGCTGCAAAGGTGGAGGCTGCTCTTGTGGAGTGAGTTCTGACCCCCTTAGGAGGAGCCTTTCCGTGTTGCTTGTAACAGAAATGGATGCAGTGTGCTATCCATTTGGAAATTGTTTGTTTGGAGATGGCTTTGCCTTCTGCCTCTGTAGCAAAGCTAACCAGCAACTGATCAGACTTTCTGAAGGATTTAGTCCAGACTAGATAGAATCTGAGCTGGTTCTGTACATCTAGAGAGTGCAGGATCCTTTCCCCCTTGTTCCGTAGGTTAGGAAAAAAGATGGGCAAATGAATGGATTGGTTGAAAGCTACACTGGACACCACTTTGGGCATGAAGGATGGGTTAGTCCTGAGGGAAATCCTGTCAGCATGGAAGATGATGAAGGGCTCCACAGCCATGAGTGCTTGTAGCTTGGAGACCCTTCGAGCTGAAGTGATGGCCAGAAGGAAAGCCGTCTTCCAGGAGAGAAATTTTAACTCTTCTGAAGATGCTGGTTTGAAAGAGGGCAGGGTGAGCTTTTCCAAAACAAAGTTAAGGTCCCAAGCTGGGGTAGGTGCTCTTCTGGGTGGCCTTAAGTTGCTAGCCCCACTTAGGAATTGTTTGATCAGAGGGTGTGAGAAAAGGGGCTGCTCAGTGGGGAAATGAGCAGAGATAGCAAAGGCATGAATTTTAATGGAGGAAAATGAGAGACCACTGTGCAACAGTCAGCTAAGTAATCCAGGATGAGAGGGAGGGAGGGCTGTGCCATATCGGCTCCCTTAGCCTGAGTCCAGGTGCAGAACCTTTTCCATTTGTCACCATAAGACTTTCTAGTGCTAGGGCGTCTGGCCTCATGTATAACATCTAGGACCTGTTTACTGAAGTTGGCAAATTGGTGGTTAGGGAATAAGCCAAGCTGCCAAATTGAGGGTCTGTAGTTGGGGATGCATGAATTCTTCTTCCCTCGGAGTCAGTAGGGTTAGGGTCTGAGTGAGATGGCATGGTGGCAGTGGGGACAAGCTGCCAGCAGTGGGTACCAGTGCTGGCGAGGCCAGTCTGGAGCAATAAGAACTGTCCTTGATTTTTCCTCCTTTATTTTGAGCAGCACCCTGGGGATGAGAGGTAGTGGAAGAAAGGCATAGAATAGATTGACCCAGGGTAAGGACAGGGCATCCACTTTCCAAGTGATGCTCCCTGGTGCAGAACTTGCTGAGCTGATGGTTGGTGTGGGAGGTAAACAGGTCGACTTTCGGGGTGCCCCATTTCTGAGTTATCAGGGAAAAGTTTCTTTTGTCTAGCTGCCACTCGTGTGGGTCCAGAAGATGTCTGCTTAAGTGGTCTGCCAGAGAGTTTAGAGAACCTGTTAGGAATTGTGCTAACAGGTGGAGTTGCATGGCAGAGGCTGTGTGCCAAAGGGTCATGCCCAGCCTGCATAGAGGGTAGGAGTGAGTCCCACTCTGCTTGTTGCTATACCACATCACAGTGGTGGTGTCTGTTTTGATCAAGAGAGCCCCTGGGGAGAGAAAAGGCCTGAAAGCTGTTAATGCGTGCTGAACAGCTAACATCTCTTTTTGGTTGACATGCAGATGGCTTTGCTGTGGGATCCATTGGCCCTGTATGCACCTGCTGTCCAGGTGTGCACCCCAGGCATAGTCTGATGATTCTGTGGTGAGGGTCTGGGTGGCAGGGGGTGGTGAGAAAGGTAGTCCTTTTTGTGGGAGCATGCTGCTGCCCACCAAAGAAAATCTTTTCTGAGGCCAGGTATCATGGGTATAAGATTTTCCAGGTCTTGAAAGTGTTGACACGAAATGCTTTTTAGGTACCATTGAAGTTTCCTCATATGCAGTCTGACATATGGAATGAGTAGAATGCAAGATGTCATGAACCCCAGAGCTTGCAGGAATTTCCTTGCAGATAACTGGGACCTGGTGGCTAGGTGAGAGAAGTAGGCTGTCAGGTAAGTTTGCTTCTCTGGAGTAAGGAATGCCATCTGGGATGCTGTGTCCAGGCTTGCTCCCAGAAATATAATCCTTTGGGTAGATACTAGTTTGGATTTCTTTTCGTTGATAGTGTACCCTAGGGAGGTCAGTAGGGACTTTACAAAGGCCAGGTGCTTGAGCAGCTTTTCCTGACTGTCTGCCTGAATTAGGCAGTCATCTAAGTATGGGTAAATTTGGATATTCCTTTGTCTGCAAAACGCAATGGCCAGAGCCAGACAGTTTGTGAAAACTCTGGGAGCAGTAGATAAGCCAAAAGGAAGTGCAGAGAACTGAAAGTGCAGAAAGCCTGCCCTAAAACGCAGATATTTCCTGCATGATTCCCTGACAGGAATGTGGAGGTAGGCCTCTTTTAGGTCTAGGGTGCCTAGCCAAGCATCCTTGGAGAGCATGGGTAGCAGTTGCTGGAGGATGAGCATTTTGAATTTTGGTATCACCAGGAAGGTGTTTAGAATGGATAGATCGAAGATGGGGCGCCAGGTGCCCTCTTTTCTGGGTACCAGAAAAAGTCTGGAGTAGAAATCTTGGCCTTTCTGTTCTGCAGGAACGTGCTCTATTGCCCTCATAGAGAGCAGGGAAAAGGACTTGCTTCTGCGTGTCTGCCCACTGGTTTGGGGGTAGATCTGGGAAACCTTCTGAAGTTGGAAGAGTGCTGAAAGAAATTTTGTATCCCTGGGCCACTATGTTGAGGACCCAGTGGTTGTTGTTAATGGTGGCCCAGTTGCTTGCGTGAAAGGACAGTTTTCCTCCTAGGGGTAAGTGAAGGTGGGCAGAGGAAGGGGGTGAGGGATGAGAGTCATTGTGAGTTCTTACTGTGATGTGGTGGCTTATAACTCCCTGTTTTTCAAGTAGACGAATTCCACTGTTTTGATCTCTGCATTCCCTGTGGCTGCTGTCTGGGGGTCTGCTTCCACGGACTCTGGGTAGAACTGACCTGGTAAGAGCAGGAAAGGACCAGTGCTTGGAGGGGCAATGCCTGCTGAACCTGGGTGGCTGCACCTGTAAGAAATCCTTAACTGTCTGCATAGATTAAGCTTTTTCTTTCATCTTTTTTAAGACCTCCACTGCTTTACTGCCAAATAAGTTGTCTTTGTGCAAGGGTGTATCCAACAATTTTGATTTAACATGGTCTGGCAAGGGATGCTCCTTAAGCCATGCATGACTTCTAAGGACAGAACTGGTGACTGCTGCCCTGCAAGAAGCTTCTAGGGCGTCAAAACTACAGTGCAAGGTGTGTTTAGTTACGTGACTTGCAGAATGCATGAACTCTTGTAACTCTTTAGATTCTGCACAAGCAGGAAAGGAAGACACTTTTTGTTTGAAGAGTTCCATGGTATGTTGCTGAAAATTCTGCATATGGAATTGGCAATTTAGTGTTCTGATAGCAAGAGCAGCAGAGGTGTATACTTTCTTACCCCATCTGTCTAAGTGCTCGGGAATCCCTATCTGAGGGGGTGGGATTCTTAGCAGAGGTTGCTTTAATTCCTTTAGGCCCTTGACAAATTACCTCAGGGACAGCAGCAGGATTTTTAATAAGAAATTTATGTGAGTCTGTAATACCTGTCAGGTTGTCTGGGTGCAGGAGGGAGGGTGTCAGGAGTCAAACTGGATTCCAGGAAAAATCGTCCACAACATTAAGGATTGGGGGAATGGTCAGGTGTCTGTGCTGTGGAAGATCTAAGAATTCCCCGAGCCTCTTTTTAGACTGAGGGTAGTCCTCACATTCTCATTGGAAATGCTCCCTTAAGGTATGAAGGGTTTCCCCAAAGGAAAAGTCCTCAGGGGGAGAGGCTGAAGGAATGGAGTCCTCTGCATCAGAATCCTCATAAGCAGAGAGGGGTTGCATGTCTTCATATATTCAGATGCATCAGAGTCATCAGACTCCTGTTCAGAAAAAACTACTGGGGACATATCTCTCTTTCTTTCAGAAGGGGTAGCCTGGCTTCCCCTGATCAGCATGATAAGGTCTTCTGCCATTTTAAGCATTTGAGACTGAGGCAAGGAAGCAGGTACCAGAGATTGGGTTGTCGGTTTCTTGGGTGTGGTTTGTACCATGAGCCTTATAAACTCAGTAGTTTTCGAAAGAACGGTAGACGCGAAAGAAGTCATCAGTTTGTGTTGAGAATCGTTAGTGTGAAGTACTTCCTTGAAAGCCGGTGCCTGCTCAGCGGCTCCGGACCCATCCAAGGGAGAGACAACCGCAAGATCCTTAGTCGAAGAAGAGTTTTGGGACATACCAGACTCCGAAAGGGTCTCGGTACTGGCCTGCAAATCCACAGAAGTGGGCATCAGGGGCTGTGAAAGTGCCTGACTTCGGACCGGAGAACTGACAACTAGCTTAACGGAAGCGTCGTCGGTAGGTTTGAACCTATGCAGTCTGCCTCCATCTTTATCCTTACGTTTTTCGGAAGATGTGCTGTTGGATAGCTTACCGAAACCATATCGGAATTAGAGGACTGTAAGCGAAAATATCTAGCTACAATAAGGGCCAGACGATGTATAGTTCTGGCGTTGAACAAAGCACAAAAGCGACAGCGGGGGACGTCGTGGTCTGGGTCAAAGTGATGCAGTAGAAATGAAAGTCTCGGTGTGGTATTTGCTTTCCACAGGCGAGACAAAAAAAACTTTTTCTGACATCGGTTAGTGCAAGAAAAAAGGATCCCCAATGGGGTACTTAGCTTTAGAAGACTTCAGCTTCTGTTCGGAAGATGAAACTCCGGTAGCGGCAGAGCGGCACTCATGCGAACTGCTTCTGGTTTGGGCTCCATGGCAAGAAAGACAGATGTAATGGCATCGGCTGCTTTACTTTATACTACTGATGACCTGACGCGACAGCAACTGATGCAGAAATACTAAGCCTCTGGTATTCGGGCCGGCCGAGGGCTACTCTGGCAGGGATAAGCCAAATGTGATGATTGCAACAGTGAAACACAAAGTACATCAAGAAATCTCATTCCCTGCAGGATCTTTTCACCCTGGAGAATGTGGACATCTGTGCAGTTACTGAGACATGGTTTAAATCCAGGGACAGCACCCCAGCTGTGCGAGGCTACAATGCCTTCTACATATTTAAGACTGCTACTGCACAGGCAGGGACTCAATCTATATCGACAACATACTCGCCTCAAGACTAGTCAACAACTTCAGCTTCTTCATGTCCCGATTTCAATAGGCAAACTCAAACGTCATAACCTTGCAAGTTATAGGTTATCCTCTACAACTAAAGAAACCCAGAACTCACAGTTGAACTTACTGCAGCCTCTCACCATTCAACCCAATACCATACTTATGACCAAACTCAACTACCGCACTATAAACTGGGATACTTGCATGATCCCAATTTTATAGGCCCAAAGACTTGTTTGTAAACCTAAATGCTTTGGACCAGATAGTCAATGTGCCCACTAGATGTGCAAACATACTCGACTTGGTGCTCACAAACATGGGTGCTAAACCACTCCTCAAACCACAAAGCTGTTTCTTTTTTAATAAAAATCAATTCTGTGACCCGGCAAACCCCATAACAATTTGGAGCTGTTCTAAGGCAAACTTCCTACTACTAAGTGATAACCTGGCAAAAATTTCAGGCCCCAACCCCTCTAAAACCATGAGAACACAGCTTGCCTATGGGGAGTTGTTCACAGAAATCCTGTACAATAATGTCAATAAATGCAGTGACATAGCTGCCTACCAGAAATAAGCCCAGAGTTAATTAAAAAAAACAAACCATCCTGGTGGAATCCAAACATAAACAGGCAGTAAAACAACAAAAGTGATAGCCAATAGTGCTACGCCTATCATGATAAAAACACTCTCATCAATCTAAACAAAAAACTATCAGGGCAAATTGAGTATACTATTGCCAAATTTGAGGTAAAGATGGCCTCCCAGAAAAAGAACAGCCACAAAACTTTCTTTAGATATGTCCGAAACCTCAAAGGAGCTGTGTGAAAAACTGATTGTAAATAGAGCCACCTACACGGAGCCGGAAAACAGTAAATCTGCATGCCAACAAATTTAGCTCCAATTTTACCTCCCTGCTTTTCCTCAGCTGCCCCCATGAAATACCATCAAACAAAAGCTCTCCACCTATCACTGGAGAGAAGGTCTTATATGGGCTATCCGAAAACAAAATTACTGTACAATTGGGCCCCAATAACCTCCCAGGATGCTTCAAACAGCCTGAAACATGGCCTATCAGGACCACTGAAGCCACTGCCTAACCACAGCCTCCAGACAAGCTTTGTGCCACATGAATGGAAAACTGCAGCAGTCATTAACAGACCCAGGGAACTATGGACCAATAAGTCTGAGTAGTCTCATATGCAAAATGAATGAAAGAATAGCCATGGAAATAATTTATAAGGACATAAAAAAAACCTACAAACACAGGATCCAACCCAGTTTGGTTTCATCATAGGCAGATCTTGCCTAAACAACCTGATGGGCTTCTTTGAGAAAGTCACCAAGGCAATGGACGAGGGAAAAATGGTGTATCCTGCATTAATCGACCTGTGTAAGGCACTTGATACAATACGTCATTCAGGCACTGTAAACCAACTCATGGACATAATGATAACCCTCCATGTTATCTGCTGGATAAAAATGCTAGCTCACAGATAGGACCCAGGAAGTTAGTATATCATCTCCACAAAGAGGCGTGTCACTAGCAGAGTCCATCAGGGCTCTGTGCTGGACCTGCTACTTTTGACATCAACTTCTTTGAAGTAAAGGCCAAAGACAAGTGCCTTTTTTGGCTGATCAAGTGTGCAGATGATGGCAAACTAGGAGCAATCACAGAATCATGCCAAGTCACTAACAACCCACAAGAAGGACAAACAGACAAATGACAGGTGCTAAAGTCGCATCTTAAAACTCAAAGCCAAGAAATGCATAATAGTACCCTTTGAAAAGTCAGCCACCTTTGGAAATTACTTCAGTGATAACACTCCCCTACGAGGAAAACCAATGATCATGGATTTGGGAACCTATGTAGATAGTAACCTGGCTTTCGAAACGTGTCTAAGGTAGTAAAGAAATCATTCTATGCTGCTCAACTTGTAAGGAAGAGCATGGCAACAAGGTGCAAGGAAGTTGTTGTTCCACTGTATTCAGTCCTCATCAGGCACATGATTGTGTACAATGCCCCCTTCAGTATGCATCTGACTGGGTACATGCAACAAATGGAACGTCCACAGAGGTTCCTCAAAAAGAATACAGCGACATAAACAGCAAGTCCTGTACAGATCACCTCAAAGCTCTATCTCTATACTCTGCTTCCTACAGACTGCCAAGAGGCAATTTAAGCCTGGCATACAAGGCATCCTTATTTCCTACTCTGCTGGACCTTTTGCATATCTGCAAAATGAACAACTACTTGATCTTGCAATATAAACTTTGCTTGCAAAATAAATTCCCATCCATGTGAAGCACAGCTCTTCCTTAACACTATTCAAGAGAAACCTGGACCAGTGGATGGGAAATTTGAAATACACCACTGATCTAGCACCTATGTCTCGCACTGACAGAGGTAGCCTGTAAATCTTGCCCTAACTTGCATACAGTGGATATAAAAAGTTCACACACCCCTGTTAAAATGCTAGGTTTTGTAATACAAAAAAATGATGCACAATAAATCATTTCAAAAATTTTCCCACCTTTAATGTGACCTATAACCTGTGCAATCCAACTGAAAAAAAAAAAAAAAAATCTGTTCGGGGAAAAATATAAAAAATAAAAAATGTACAATACGTTGGTTGCATAAGTGTGCACACCTTTAAACTAATACTTTGTTGTGTATGCACATTCTTAAACTAATACTTTGTTGAAGCACCTTTTGATTTAATTACAGCACTCAGTCTTCTTGGGTAAGAGTCTATCAGCATGGCACATCTTGACTTGGCAATATTTGCCCATTCTATCTTGCAGAAGCGTTCCAAATATGTCAGATTATAGTTTCATAGGTTTATACTAGGCTATCTGCCCTAAGGCATTTATAAGCCTAGCCCAAAGTTTTGCGGCTTACGCCACCCCTTATATGAAAAAATACTATGCCCATTAGTTTGTTGTGCCTCTGTCCAGCAGTGACACAGAGATGATTCCCGGGGTAAACCTACGATCTCCCATCCACAGGTCAAGATTTCTCTTGAACAGAGCCAGCGAGGTGCTCTGCCTCACATGGACCGGGATTTTATTCCACAGCATAGGGAGTCTCTGAGTGATAAATCTATCCCTCCAGCACGTCCGTGCTAAGGTTTAAGTCGCTTGCTCTAGTGGTTTTGGTGGATTTGGATTTTTTGAGGTGGAGCATGTCCATTAATTCCGGGTTGGACATGGCCTTGTATGTCAGGCACATGTCACCTCTGAGCAGACGGTATGCGACTGAATAGAGCTGGAGTTTCTTCAATCTGGTAGCATATGACAGATTTTGGAGTCCCTTTATCCTTTTGGTGAGGAACTTTTGGGGTCTCTCCAATTGCTGCAGATGTCGGGTGAGATACATCCCGAATAGGGCATTGTACTCGATCATTGGTCTGATAAGTGAAGAGTACAGGGAACAATGACCTCACTAGATCTGGATGTGAATCCCTTCATGATCAGGTGGGCAATGTAGAAGGTCTTTCTAACCACTTTAGCAACGTGAGTGTCAAAAGAAAGGCCACTGTCAACCTGGGTCCCCAGGTCCCGATAACCTCTTCTGTGCTTAGTTGGGTTGCCCCTATATGGTAGCTTGGGGTTACCTTGTTTTTCCCGAAGGGTATGACTATACATTTTTTGGCGTTTAACTTCAGGCCATGGCTCTGGCACCAGCTATCTGTTTCCGTGAGTCCCTTCTGAAGGATATATGTGTCCGATGCACTTTCCACTATGGCGCCCAGTTTGCAGTCCTCTGCAAACTTTGTCAATAAAGTCCTCCCATGTTGGCCTGTACTTCTGTGAAGTAGATGCCGAACAATAGGGGGCCAAGGACTGAGCCCTGTGGGACACCACTTGTGACCGGCTTGGAGTCTGACATAGCGCCAGCAACTCTAACCCTGTGGGTTCTGTCCTTAAGCCAGTTTGCAACCCATCTTGTGACATATGGGTTTACATTTAAGCTGGTAAGTTTTTCCTACAATACCCGAGTGGGGTATTGTGTCGAAAGCCTTTGCAAGGTCAAGGTAGGCTGTATGGACTGCCTTTCCTCATCAATGGCCTTGGTGACTATTTCGAAGAAGTCGACCAAGTTCAAAAGGCATGATCTGCCCCTGACGAAGCCAAACTGGGTCGGGTCCAATGTCTGCAAGTCCCCTATATCTTTGTTTATGAGCTCCATTATGATCCTCTCCATAGCTTTGCAGACTAGACTTGTTAAGCTTAAGGGGCGGTAATTACCAGGGTCCGTAGAGGCACCGCCTTTGTGGAGTGGGACAACAGTTGCCGTACACCACTCCTTGGGCACGTATTCTGTGGTTAGGCTGAGATTAAACAGCTGCCTTATGTGCGGGTTTAATTCCTCATTTAGCTCGTGTAGCACACAGCCGGGGACACCATCCGGTCCCATTGATGCTGTGTTTTTAGCTTTAGAGAGAGCAGCTTTCACCTGCGCATTTGAGATGTCTGGGAGGCTACACTCCGCTGGGATAGTTATCTCTCCTTTAGGGGAGGGGTGAAGTTTGCACTGAACCTGTCTGCCAGTATGTTGGCAATGTCTGTGGGTTCAGTGATTTTTGTATCATTTTGGACTAATTCTGAGCATATCTGGGAGTTTCCACCCAGGTTCCTAACATAGCTGAAAAAGGCCTTATGATTGTCCTTTGAATCCATGGCAATTTTTCTCTCAAAATTGGCCTTAGTTGATTTTATGAGTGCTCGTATTTTTTACTAATAATGATCAGGGTGACTTCCCTTTTATGGATTTTGTTCTATCATGTAATAGCTTTCTCCTCTTATTGTAAAGTTTGTTAATGGCTGGGGTCCACCAGACTGGACGTTTGCCCTTTGTGGAAAGAGTCTTGGTTTTATTTGGGATTGCCTGATCCATGCAGTCCTGGAGGTGTTCATAGAAGGCATTTGTAAGGGCTTCCGCAGCTTGGGTTGTGGTTTCCACTGGCTCAGGGGCCTTGAAGGATACCACACCAGTCTTGAGTAGTGTGAAGTTTGCTTTAGAGAAGTTCTTCACTGTGGTCTTTTTTGTTTGGGGTGGGGGTGGGATGTGGATTTCCAGTGAGATTAGTTTATGATCAGATCTCACCAATGAGGGATATACTTCCGGTATGGAGCATTTTGTCCCCATGTTTGTGATAATGAGATCTAGTATATTTTCTCCTCTCGTGGGAACAGTGACTAGCTGTTCCATTGCATTTGAATTTATGAACTCCAGGAACCGTTGGGCTAGAAAGTTAGGGCTTGAGTAATGTTCCCAGTCTATATTCGGGTAGTTGAAGTCACCCAATATGATGGTGTTTGGAGATACATTTATACCCTCCAGTGTCTTCAGGAAGGCTGTGTGGGGTTCCTGAGTTTAAGAGGGTGGCCTGTAGCATGCTACAATTTGTAGAGCAGTTTTGCCTATGGTTAGTTGCACCTGGATGGTTTCCGAAGCTTTGTGCGTTGCCACCAACCTGGAGGTGTGGGTATCCTTTATGAATATGGATACACCCCCTCCTTTTGTGGTATGGTCCGGGTTTTGGGGCTGGAACGCATGATATGAGGTAAAACCTAATAGTGCCGGGTGCTCTCAGGAGCCTTGAACCAGGTTTCAGTTACAGCACAGACATCGATGTTCTCCATACTGAGAAGGGCCTCGAGTGCATGCATTTTGAGATTTAGACTATTGAGCAGCATTACCCTCGGTTTCTTCCCATTTTTGTTTTCTAGGGTGGTAGGTTTAGAATTTGAGCCTTGCCTAAAAAATGCACTATGGGGGTGGCAAGAGCCTTAGCCAATATCCGGAATCCCAGGGGTGACAGGTGCAAGCCGTCCCTTGCCAAGCGTTGCTTGTCAAGCATGTCATCCCAGGCAGACAGACACTGGATCCCCTTTGAATGACACCAGACATTAAGCCAATTGTTAAAGCTGATCATCTTGTCACTATATTGTGGCATCATTAAGTAGTGAAGGAAGGATACTGCTCAGGGTCAGGGTCATACCTGCCTGGGCTACATAATCAGAGAGCTCCTCTATGTCTCTTTTCATGTAGTCCAGGAGAGTGTCTCAGGTCGTTCACACCAGCATGGACAATGACTGTGTCATATTTGTACTTGCCGTGGGTGACCGAGTGCTTGTGTTATGTGGCGGATTCTAGCGCCCGATAGGCAGCTTACTGTGACCCTCTCCTTGTTCAGCCTGGTGAGTGGGACGTCAGTGTGTCTGACTATGGAGTCACCTATGACAAAGTATGTTTGGTGTTGTATTTGGCCTTAAGGGCTGTGACTGCTTTGCACACTGATTTTGTGGTTTATGTGTTGCGTGTGGGGTGTCTTGAGGTAGCAGTTGTTTGGGTGTCTGCTTTGGAGGCCTCTGCTGTTTAGGTAAATTTTTACTCAGAGCCTCCGAGTATGTCTTTGTGTGTTTATGTGTTTGATTCAGTGGTGTGGTAGCATTATGTGAGGCTGGTTTTGTGGTGTGTGTAGTTTCCTTCTCCTCCTCCTGTCTGGTCTTGCCAGTCCTGAGTTGAGAGAGCTCAGCCTCCAGTTTGGCTAAATAGCTGTATCTCTCGCAAGTGTTTGTGTTATGTGGGAGGAGGAGAGGGTTGTCTGTGTACATGAGGCAATTGTAACATTGCCTCAATATTCCCAGATTCATCAACTGGGCAGGAGAGGACGCCAGCATCTGGCCCTTCGACATGCTAGAAAAATTAAGAAGTTAGGTATGAGACTGAATAAGAGAGGACTTAGTAAGGAAGTGGGTACTCCTGGGGGGGGGGGTGTTTCGCAAGTGAGGGACTTTGTATAATATAGAAGTGACAAGTGCTGAGCTTTTTTTTTTTTGAGAAAAGAAAAAAAAAACTTTAGGAACAAGTGCTGCGCTTTTTAGTCAAGGGATATATTGTTTAGGTTACTAGTAGAGCAGTTCTAAGGGAAAATGAAGAACAGACTTTATGGAGCCAGAAAAAGTTTAACCTTGTTAAACCGGCGCTGCCCGATGCTGCTCTAGTGGCAACTCCGCTAAAAGCGTGCTTTATAGCAGGGGTCTGAAAAAGGCAGGAAATGACCCAAAATGGCCACTGAACTACAAGTTACTGTCTTAAACCACTCCTCTGAGGACAAACAGGCAGCTCAGTACTCCCCACTCCCACTGGTGAGTAAAGAAACTTCCCCCTGACCAAACAAAGAAAATGGAGAAGTACAGGAACCAAGACAAAGCCCAGGGATCAGCAAAATCTGATCACTGGAACAAACTAGCCAGGAAAGTTAGGAGAACAAGAATATTTTTTTGTTTTTTTTCCAAGTTTTTTTCACAGACAGAACAGAAAACACAATAAATGCTTTGCTTTTCGATTAAATGCTATCAAAAGCTAGTACACTTGAGTGTATTAGCCTGTAGTTTAACTTTTAAGCAAACTTAAACTAAGAAGTGCAACCAACAATTAAAGCTTATAAAAACAGGAAAAACAGGTAATACCACTATAAAATAGACAGAAACAGTCATCGAATAACACAAATGGTCGAAAAATGCAAGAAAAAATACTTAAAATCTGGAAAGTTGCTTTTTCCTTTCTCTGCTGCTCTAGGAACTCTGCTGGATACCACGAGGAGCTGTGTTGAGTTCTCTAAAGCCAGAAAAGCCTGCCAAAGCGTGCTTTATAGCAGGTGGCTGGAAAAGGCAAGAAATGACCCAAAATGGCCACTGAACTACAAGTTACTGTCTTAAACCACTCCTCTGAGGACAAACAGGCAGCTCATAGATTGCAAGGGCATCTTCTTGTGCACAGCCCTCTTCAGGTCACGCCAGAGATTTTCTATTGGATTTCGGTCTGGGCTCTGGCCGGACCATTCCAAAACTTTTATTTTCAAACAAAAAAATAGCAATGTGGAACACCAGGCTGAAAAGTAATAAAACATTTTATTGCACACAACAGGTCAGACAAATTCATAACAATTCTAACCACATTAAATACATATATTTGGAACTGTGGCCAAAAAGTTCAACCTTGGTCTCATCAGTCCATAACACATTTTCCCACATGCTTTTTGGAGACTTGATGTATTGTTTTGCAAATTTTAGCTGGGCCTGGATGTTTTTCTGTGTAAGAAAATGCCTCAGCCTTGCAACCCTACCCCATAGTCCAGACATATGGAGAATATGGGAGATTGTTGTCATATGTAGTACACAACCAGTACTTGAAAGAAATTCCTGCAGCTCCTTCAGTGTTGCTGGAGGTTTCTTGGCAGCCTCCCTAACCAGTTTTCGTCTTGTCTTTTCATTAATTTTGGAGGGACGTCCAGTTCTTTGCAATGTCACTGTTGTCCCATATTTTCTTCACTTCTTGATGATTGTCTTCACTGTGTTCCATGGTATATCCAATGCTGTGGAAATTTTTGTACCCTTCTCCTGACTGATATATTTCAACAATGAAATCCCTTTGATGCCTTTGTAAGCTCTCTGCGAACCATGGCTTTTGCTGTAGTAGGCAACTGAGTAAATGTCAGGATAATCCTATTAGGACAGCTGAACTTTATTTGCGGTTAATCAGTCTCTCTAATTGATGGCAGGTGTGTACCCAAGAAGACTGAATGCTATAATTAAATCAAAAGGTGCTTCAACAAAGTATTAGTTTAAGAGAGTGCACACACAACAAAGTATTAGTTTAAGGGTGTGCACAATTATGCAACCAGTGTATTGTACTTTTTTTTTATATCTTTTCCCCTAACAGATTTGTTTTTCAATTAATTGTACAGGTCATAGGTCACATTAAAGGTGGGAAAAGTTTTGAAATGTTTTATTGTGGTCTCATTTTTTATATCACAAAAACCTGGCATTTTAACAGGGGTGTGTAAACTTTTTATATCCACTGTATACCCCTTAAAATAACCTCTAATGCACAAAAACTTGTGGGATGCTTGGCTAGGCTTATAAAGGTGCCAGTGATCGGTAGCTTATGATAAACCTATGAACCTAAATGCCAAGCGTGATCTTTAAACAATTTAACAAATAAAATCCAGGCTTGTAATAAATAAAAAAATACTGCATACATTATACATCCATTTCCCCTACTCTCTGTGAATATCTCTCCAAGCTGAAAAGGTGCATCACAAAGTCTTAATACAACATTATTTGGAGCTACCAGTTCTTAACATTGCACCTACATAATAACCAAGGACAGGAAAACACAGAGCTTGTTCAAAAACACAAAAAACAGGCAAAAAGGAATGTACAACAGATTCAAAACTATGTCCACCAAAGACCCACTGGTTCAACATCCCAAACCAAATTAATAAAAAAGCATTCAGCCTGGAGGGGGAAGAAATTCTAAGGATTAGGCACCTGTACATCACTAATGTACATTACATCTTGGATGCAGGTCATATTTCTGATGCATGGTGCCTCAAAGGAGATAAGGCTTTGGTATGCTGGCCAGATGAAGTTCCGGTTGTAAATGACTAAAAGAGCTTAAACTCTGGATTAAAGATTTGTGTTTGTTTTTGCCCACTGGTATGGCATTTTTATATTTTATAAGGTAAGAGGCTGGTACAAAAGCTCCATAAACTAACTCCCAATTTGAATTTGGAATAACTGTGTGATTCTAAAAGAAACGCACAACACCAGCATCACCACCTTCATCAAAAAGGTAGGTAAGACAGTGTATGGAAATTACTAACGAAAAGTCTTACTCTCCAAGACAGGGAAAATAATTACCAACATTTTTTTCTGAATCATGTAGGCCAAAGTGAAAACAAGAGTTATGGGCAAAGTAAGGACCTGTGTATGAATTCCACTTGACCTGTCAAAGGCATACAACTTAATCAGTCATGAAGCTTTGTGGAAAGTACTAGCAAATAAATTCATTAACATTATGAACCTTCTCTATAAACTGACAGGTGCCATAATGGTCTACAACGGTCCAAAGAGACCCTTTCAACATCCAAACTGGATTTAACCAATTATGTTTAATTACCTTAGCCTAGTTTTTCTATCTTCCAAAGTAGTTACCCAAACCTCTATCAAACAGAGATCAGGTGCGTTATTTTTTCAGACTTATCTATTTTCCTAGGGTCAGACTAGTCTTAACAAAAGACCATTTCCCAATGAGGAAGAGGAAACAATACAGAAGGGATAGAAGGCTCTTTAACTCTGGCATTTGTGATGAAAGACTAATTTCTGAACCACCCATTAATGACCTCTAAGTTGCACCAAATACTTTCTCAGCAGTTACCTGAATGCTCATTCAATCTCGAGTCAAAACTGCTCCATCCACCTGTTTAAGACGTTCAGACACCCCAAACTGACTTTAAGGGATGCACTCTGCAAATTAGATGATCATTTCTTCTAGAAAACTTTACCTAAAAAAGTGAGCACAAGCCGCAAATGCCAGCATATGTCTAACATAGCAGTGCCTTTACTTGTCTGTCTATTCAGTTAATTTTCTAACCAGGTAAATGAAATGGTGCAAGGATCCTTTTCAGCCACAACCTAGGTTCATAGGTTCATACTAGGCTATCTGCCCTAGGGCATTTATAAGCCTAGCCAGAGTGTGTTTGGCTTTCACCACCCATTTTAAATTAATTTTGCTATGCCCTTTTTTGAGGTTAGTATACTGTGCCTCTGTCTAACAGTGACACAGAAGTGATACCCGGGGTAAACCTACGATCTCCCATCCACTCATCAAGATTCCTCTTGAAGAGAGTCAATGAGGGACTCCGGCTAACCTGGACTGGGATTTTATTCCAGAGTGAAGGGAGCCTCTGGGTTATGAATCTGTCCCTCTAGCATGTCTTATTTATTTCGGTGCTGAGGTTCAAGTCTCTCGAGCGCGTAGCTCGATGGGATTTGGATTTTCTGAGGTGCAGCATGTCCATTAATTCCAGGTTGGACATGGCTTTATACGTCAGGCACAGATAGTCTCTGAGCAGGCGGTATACCACTGAGTAGAGCTGGAGTTTCTTTAACCGGGCAGCATATGGCATCTGTTTGAGCCCTTTGACTCTCTTGGTGAGGTACTTTTGGGGTCTTTCCAGTTGCTGCAGGTGTCTGGTAAGGTACATCCCAAAAGGGGCATTGTACTCAATTATGGGCCTGATGAGGGATGAGTAAAGAGGTACGATGACCTCCCCTGATCTAGATGTGAATCCCTTCATGATTAGGTGGGCTAGATAAAATGTTTTTCTAACCACTTTGGCCACGTGGTTGTCAAATGAGAGATTGCTACCAACTTGGGTCCCCAGGTCCCTAATTACTTCTTCTGTACTTAATGGATTACCACCTATGTGGTAATTTGTGGGCACTTTGTTTTGCCAAAGGGGATGACTATACACTTTTTGGCGTTTAGCTTGAGGCCATGGCTCTGGCACCAGTTGTCTGTTTCTATGAGGCCCTTTTGGAGGATGCTTGTGTTGGCTGGAGAGGCAATTATGGCGCCCAGCTTGCAGTCATCTGAGAACTTGGTCAGCCACAGTCCTTCCGTGTTGGCCTGTACCTCCGAGAAATATATACCGAACAAGAGAGGTCCCAGGACTGAGCCTTGTGGGACACCACTTGTAACTGGTTTGGAGTCTGACATGGCTCCAGCAATTCTAACCATGTGGATTCTGTCCTTGAGCCAGTTTGCAACCCATCTAGTAACATAGGGGTTTATATTTAAGCTGGTGAGCTTATCTATAATGCCCAAGTGGGGTATTGTATCGGAGGCTTTTGCGAGGTCCAGGTAGGCTGTGTGGACCACCTTCCCCTCGCCAATGGCCTTGGTGACTGTTTCAAAGAAATTGACCAGGTTTAAGAGGCAGGATCTGCCCTTAAGAAAGCTGAACTGGGTAGGATCCAGTGTCTGTAGGTCCCCAATATCTTTATTTATGAGGTCCACGATGATCCTTTCCATAGCTTTGCAGACCAAGCTAGTCAGGCTTATGGGGCGATAGTTTCCAGGATCCGTTGAGGCACCACCTTTGTGGAGAGGGACCACTGTTGCTGTACGCCACTCTTTGGGTACATATCCTGTAGTAAGGCTGAGATTGAACAGTAGTGTTATGTTTGGGTTTAGCTCTTCTTGGAGTTCATGTAGGACGCAGCCCGGGATACCATCTGGTCCCATTGATGCTGTGTTTTTTGCTTTGGAGAGGGCAGCTCTTACCTGAGCATCTGAGATGGCAGGGGGGGGCAGCACTCTGCTGGGATAGATATTTGCTCTTTTGGTGGGGGGGGGGGTTTGCACTGAACCTGTCAGTTAGGATGTTGGCAATGTCTAAGGGTTCGGTGTATTTTTTGTCATTTTGGACTGATTCTGAGCATATCTGGGAATTCCCACCCAGGTTCCTAACATAACTAAAGAAAGTCTTGTGATTATCCTTAGTGTCCTGTGCAATTTTTCTCTCAAAGCTGGCCTTAGACGATTTTATGAGTGCACGTAGTTTTTTGCTAATGCTGATCAAATATGCCTTCCTTTTTGGGATTTTGCTCTATCATGTAGTAGCTTCCTCCTTCTATTGTATAGTTTGTTTATGGCTGGGGTCCACCAGACAGGACGTCTGCCTTTGGAGGATTGGGTCTTGGTTCTATTTGGGATTGCATGATCCATGCATTCCTAAAGGTGTTCATAGAATGCATTTATAAAGGATTCTGCGGTCTGGGCCATATTTTCCACAGGTCCGGGGGCTTTGAAGGATTCCACCTCGGTTTTGAGGAGTGTGAAATTTGCTTTAGAGATGTTTTTCACTGTGGTTTTCTGGGCAGGGGGTGGGGTCGGGATGTGAATATCCAGTGAGATTAGTTTATAGTCTGGTCTTACCAGTGAGGGATACACTTCTGGTCTGGAGCAGAGAGTCCCCATGTTGGTGATGATCAGGTCCAGTATGTTTCCCCTCTTGTGGGAGTGGTAACAAGTTGTTCCATAGCATTTGAGTTTATAAATTCTAGGAACCTTTGGGCTAGGGTGTTGGAGCTAGAGTAATGCTCCCAGTCTATGTTTGGGTAGTTGAAGTTGCCCAATAGAATGGTGTTTGGAGAGACCTTCAAATTTTCCAGTGCTCTCAGGAAGGCCGAGTGGGGTTCCTGGGTTTGGGAGGGTGGTCTGTAGCAAGCTATAAACTGGAAGGCAGTTTTACCCACTGTTAGTTGCACATGGATAGTCTCTGATGCTTCGTGCTGTGCCAACAACCTGGAGGTGTGGGTATCCTTGACGAATATTGATACTCCCCCTCCTTTTGTGGTTCAGTCCAAGTTTTGGGGCCGAAAAGCATGGTATGAGGTATAACATGGTAGTGCTCGGGTGCACTCGGGAGCCTTTGAACCAGGTTTCTGTTACTGCACAGATATCGATGTTCTCCATGCTAAGGAGAGTTTCAAGTGCGTGCATCTTGAGGTTTAGACTTCTGGCGTTGAGTAGCATTACTCTTAGTTTCTTATCCCTTGTGATACCTATGGAGGTGGGTTTGTCTTTTGAGCCTTGCCTAAAAAAGGCACTATGGGGTTAGCAAGAGCCTTTGCCAATATCCGAAAGCCCAGGGGTGACAGGTGCAAGGCTTCCCTAGCAAAGCATTGTGGCTTGTCGAGCATGTCATCCCAGGCTGACAGGCATTGGATCCCCTTTGAATGACACCAATACTTATGCCAATTGTTGAAATTGATCATCTTGTCTTCATATTGTGACATCATTCTTGGTGAGGGTAAGATGCTACTCAAGGTCAGGGTCATACCGGCCTGGGCTACATGCTCAGAGAGCTCCTCTATGTCTCTTTTCATGTAGTCCAGACCATACAGACTAGGACAGCAGACATGTACAGAATGTTTCAAATTTTGTAGTTACAAAGAGATACATAAACATAAGGGATAAATCACATTCTAGTACAAGTAGTAGTTTTGGACAACTACGAAATGGGAAAACTATACAGTCAGGCAAATCAGTTTACAATATCACAGTAATCTGGTAGCTGCGGTGGTGCAGCGGTAGCGTTGTCGCCTCACAGCAAGAGGTTCTCCCATTCGATTCTCGGCTGGGGCGCCTTCTGTGCGGAGTCTGCATGTCCTCCTTGTGGTCGAGTGGCGTTCAAAAGACATGCGTAGGGCGTGCCTTCGTTGAAGGCTGGGCGTCGAGCTGGCACATCGGCACCGTAAAAATCTACTGCCAATCATTAGCGGACCGGAGTCCCTCTGTGGTGACCCCTAACCGGGAAAAACCAAAAGAACAACAACATTGTTCTGCTTCCTAGTGAAGCATCGTGAGCTTCTTAAAGGACTAGTTCTATACAGTTTTCATAACATAGAGTATATACAGTTTTTACATGACCTGAATGAAACACAGGCACACATAATTGCAAAGTGTTTGATACTTAAGAGAATACATTTCTGTTGTAGCAAGTTATATTTCAATGTTGCTACAGGTATGTATTGAAATAATGCAATGTTATAGAAATTCTGCTCATCTGAATGTATTTAATCCCTGTAGGTATTTAAAATGCTTGAAGTTGCTAAGGGGAGTTGCTCAATGGTACTACTGAGATGCATTTAATTAATCTAATGTTTTGTGCCCTTCCTGGTAGGTATTACTATTTTCCTTCTAACCTTGTGTTCTCACTATGTATCCCCTCCTTCTGAAGGTCCTGTAATTTTTACACAGCTACACCCTCTTCTACACCTTTTCTTTAAGTACAGGACTGTTTTCACTTGAGCAAAGTAAACAACTGGTTTCCTAAGTGATGAAAACTTTTGTAGCTCCCACCCACGATCAGCAAAAGAGAAAAAGAAGTTATGTACTTGCCATAACATTCCATGTGAGTTGTTCATCTCACCTTCATTCTTTACTGGTAGGTTCCGGAGCTGATCCCTCGGCTCAGATACATCCAATTGCAAAGCTTGAGGTCTTCAAATAGCTTGAGGCCAAGTCCCTATCCCATGATGCACCTGCGAATTACCTCAGATCTTGTTTGCTGCATATACAAATACCATATGCCATTCTTCCACTCCCACAGAAAAGGAACAGAAGGTTTGAGTAACCAGGACAGACTCAGCATCTCAGTCATCTATGAGCCCAGGAGGGGTGGGAGGGACATAAGAATGAAGGCAAAATTAACAACTCACATGGAGTTATGGTAAGTACATAACTTCTTTATGTGAAGTTGTTCAATCTCGCCGTTCATTATCAATCTTGGGTGGCTCACGGGAGTATATTTCTCAGGACCGTGGATCCAAAGGAGGCCCTGTCAACTTTGTAATGAGTGATAAAGGTACGAGGTTTTGACCAAGTGGCTGCTGCACAAATGTTATCAATGGGAAGCCTGGCAGAAAAGGAAGATGATGTAAAAACTGCTCTGGTTGAGTGAGCTTTAATCTTGTGTTGCAAAGGCATATTGTGAGCTGAATAGGCAAAAGTAATACAATCAGATAACCATTTAGACAGAGTTGTTTTAGCCACTGGTCTCTCTTTCCTGGAGTCTGAGAATGAAACAAAGAGCTGGTCTGATTTCCTGAAATCTTTTGTTCTATCCAAATAAAATCTGAGCTGTCTGTGAAGATCAAGTTTGCACAGCATATACTCTAAATTGTTAGAATGATTGGTGAAGAAAACTGGCAAATCAATAACTTGGTTGAGGCTGGTTTCAGTGCAAACTTTGGGCAAGAATGAGAGATTTGTTCTAAGCGATACTCTGTCAGCATGAAATATCAAATAGGGAGGCTTGATGGATAAAGACTGAAGCTATGACACTCTGCAGGCAGAAGTAATAGCTACCAGAAAGATGGTCTTCCAAGACAAAAATTTAAGATCATAAGATGAAACTGGTTCAAATGGCGAGAGAATTATACGTGAAAGCATAAAATTTAGATTCAGTGGAGAATAGGGAGATTTCACAGGTGGCTTAATATTAAAAATCCCTTTGAGAAAGGCTTTGGATAACTTGAGAGACATGATATTCAATCCTTCAAATCCAAGATGAAAATTAGAAATAGCAGCCAATTGAACCCGAACAGTTGCTGCTACAGCTCCTTTGTTAAAAATCACAGTCAAGAATTCTAAGATGGAAGCCATAGGGGCTTGGTAAGGATCAATATTATTTTTAGAGGCCCATATAAAACATTTCTTCCATTTGCTAAGATACAGCTTTCTAGTAGAAGATTTATGAGAGGACAAAAGGATCTGTTTTGTCTCATTGGAAAGGTTATGGAACCTGGCTATGATGGGAACTGGAGCAGCCAAGCTGTCAGCTTCAGGGACTGTAGAGAGGGATGAAGGTCCCCTGATGGGTGTGTCAGAAGGTCTGGAATTGGGTCCAAAATCCAAGGATCCTCCAAAAGATGAAGTCTAAGGAAGGGGAACCAAATTTGACAAAGCCAATGAGTGGCTGTAAGAATGATGGTCCTTCCCAGGGATTTTGCTTTCTGTAGAACCTTGGGTATCAACGGGATTGGTGGAAATGCATAGAGGAGACTCAGAGGCCAATCGTGTATGAGTGCGTCCCTTGGGGCTTCTCCCGGAGGGGGAATCAGGGCAAAGTAGCTTCTGCATTTCGTGTTTATGTGACTGGGAAAAAGGTCGCAGCAAGGCTGGCCCCACCTGCGGAATATCCTGTCCGCAATTTCTTTCTTGAGGGACCACTTGGAGGGCAACAAGATTGCCTTGCTCAGTTTGTCTCTTATCACGTTGGATCTCCCCGGGATGCGCGTTGCCAACAGAAAGCGCTGGGTGAAAACACTCCACTGCCAAACTCTGACAGCCTCACGACATAGGGGGTAAGACTGGTTCCTCCTTGTTTGTTCAAATACCAGACCACTGACATGTCTGTCTGAATCGCAATCGTACCCAGAGGAAGAGAGTCCTGAAAGTACTACAACGCCAAAAGTACTGCTCTCATCTCTAGGACATTGATATGCAGATGTGTCGCTAGATCAAAACATGTGCCCTGGGCAGTCTTTCCCTGAAAACGCCCCACCCCACCCTATCAGGGAAGCGTCCATGGTCACAGTGGCCGCTGGAGGGGGTAGCACAAATGGGCATCCTATCGTGACATGAAGTGAGGTCAACCACCACTTGAAGGTCCTTCTTGCACGAATTTGTGATCATTACAGTGTGATTCAAGGGTAGCTCTCTTGGTAAGACCACTGAGTGAACAACAGCCATTGAGGTACCCGCACATGCATACGAGCTAGTGGTATGGCTAGAATTGCTGCTGCCATCATGCCTAATACTTTCAGAACTTCCGATACTAGTGCTTTGCCTTTTGATAACAGGATGCTAACATGTTGACAAAGAAGAGAGACTCTTTCTACTGGAAGCCTTAGAGTGGTGGTGGTGGTGTCGAACTCTGCCCTGATAAAAATTATATGCTGCGACGGCGACAAGGCAGATTTTTCTGAGTTGATTGTAATGCCCAGATGATTGCAGAGTGACAGAGTGGACTCCCTGGCCTGAATGAGTTGATGCCTAGTGGTGGTGGTAAGAAGCCAATCGTCTAGGTACAGAACAACTTGGAATCCTAGACACCTCAGATGAGCCGTGACCACTGCCATGCATTTGTTTAACACTCTGGGGGCTGTAGTGAGACCAAAGGGCAGGGCTCAAAACTGGTAATGATTGTCTCCCAGCTGGAAGCGCAGGTGACCCCTGGATGGCCTGGCCATTTTTATGTGGTAGTACGCATCCTTGAGATCTATGGAGCACATCCAACTGTCTTTCCCTAAGAAGGGAAGTACAGACTGAAGTGTGACCATCCAAAACTTCTCTTTCGTTACGTATTGGTTCAGTCTGCTAAGGTCCAATATGGGTCTCCAGTCCCCCGTCTTCTTTGGAACCAAAAAGAATCTTGAGTAAGTTCCAGATCCTGTCTGGTCGGCTGGGACCGGTTGGATGACTTTTTTCTAGCAATGTTTGAACCCCTATTGTTGCCTGTTCCATGTAACTGGCTGGAACGTCTGGGATTTTTCTTACGATTGGGGGAGGTGTGGCGAATGGAATGAAATACCCTCTGGAAATGATACTTTGTACCAGGCTGTCTTTTATTTTGAGCCAGGTGTCTGGGTACAAAGATAAGGAACCCCCAACTGCCTCCAGAGCAGGACAGTAGGGCCTCCTCTCAGGACTGCTGGTAGGGCTTCCCAGAGAAGTGATCTCTGTCATCCTGGTGTTGCAGACCCCCCTCTGCCACAAGGGCGGCATCTTCCATTATTACCCCCCTCAGCCCCTGGCGGGGAGGTTCACCATGTGTGCCCTGAAAGGCTCCTTGGGATTTTCGGAACCACATTTTTCCTCCCCTTTGACCTTTAGGGTAGGGGTGGAAAAACAGACCCCAACGGCAGAGAGTCTTTCCGTCCTGTTCACACCTGGTTAAGGTTTCCTTCACTTTAGGCCCGAAAAGGGACGAGCCATCAAAGGGAGCATTTACGAAGGATGACTTGAAGGGCTCCGTGAAGGAACACAAGTGCATCCAGGAATGTATCCTAAGAGCAACTCAGGTACCCACTGCCCTACTTGTTCCATCAGATGCATAGGATATGAGACGCATGGATAAGTTGACAATAGAATTTAGGGTAGCAAGCTGAGCAGCAACTTTGTCAGAAGCTCCTGCAGCTACTGTATCATGAAGAGCATCTCCCAACTCCTTAAGGAGATCTCTATGCAACCTAGTAAAATGGGTTAAGTAGTTCAGTGGAGAGCAAAGGTCGCCGAACTGAACATGCGCTTCCCATATCTATCCATAATCCTGGATAGAAAGAGTCTCTCTTCTTTGTCAGCATGTTAGCATCCTGTTATCAAAAGACAAAGCACTAGTATCGGAAGTTCTGAAAGTATTAGGCATGACGGCAGCAGCAATTCTAGCCATACCACTAGCTCGCATCTGATAGGAGGATGGATAGACGAGGAACTCTCAGACATTTCCTTCTTGGTGGCTGCCGCCACCACCATGGTATCAACTGGAACACTTTTAGTTAAGAATGTTTTGTCAAGTGGGGCAGAAATGAATTTATTAGGCCTCCTAGGGACAAGCTACATAGTATTCGGAGACTCCCACACCCTTCGTGGGGCCAGCTGCATTAGCTCATCAAAGGGCTGAGACACCCAAGAGGTGGAATGTTGAGACCCGAAACTCTTCAGGAGAACTGACTCACCCTCAGTAGGGCTTTTGGACTGCCAGTCACCCCTCTGCCTAAGGACCTCAAGTATCTCAGTGAAGGAGATATCCTCAGAGGGGGACCATGGAGACCCTTCTGACTCATCTAAGTTAGTATCTGATGTGAGAGACTCCTGTGGAGTGTCTAGGTGTTTCCTCTTGCACAATCTCTTCCTGGGAAACTCATCAGTGGGAGCCTCTGGTGAGGTCTCGGAAGAGCAGGGGCCACCCATTGTGGCTTCCTGAGGCTCTGGGTCTCTACGCTTGGTCAGGACATGTGAGGCAGAAGCAGACACAGGCACTTTAGGGTAAGAGGAAGGCAGACCCGAGGTCTAGGATGTCCTAGGAGACATGACTTTCCTCATGGCATCGAACGCACCTCTGCTCTGATGTGAGGGAGCCGAGGGAGCCGAAGAAACCGTCGACATCCCCGGCACTGGGACAGTGGGCTCCGAGCCCGAGGTAGGAGCACAGCTTATCCAAGCCGAGGCCCCGAGAGGCAAAGTCAATACCGACAAGTCGTCCAACTGTCCCCCCCCTGACCGGACCAGAGAGTGTCATCTCCTAGAGTCCTCGATAGGCACCGAGGACATCAGAGTACACGGAGCCGAAGACAATGGAGCAGGTGTCGGCTCCAAGGGTTCCACTAACATCAGGTCTGCCTCCTCCAGCTCCGAAGGACCAGCATGGCTCAGAGGAGGAATAGCAAGAGTCGGTGCAATGGTCTTCAGCTCCGAAGCCATTTGGGTCTAAGCCGATAACATTTTGGCTAATGAAGGTGCCGACAACAGCTTCTGTACCACATGATCCACGTCTAGATCCAACAGGCTGATAGATGATCGAGAGGATCATACCGAAGGTGGTAACGACTGGAGAATAAGATTCTTTGGTGCTTCAGAGACCGGTTCCAAGACTGGGGACCAGCTCAGAAAGGTAAAGACTGTCAGCTCTGAGGGGAGTGGAGCCAAAGTTGATGACTTCTTTGATTTATTTTGAGTCCGATTTCTTGGAAGACTTTGAAGACCTACTGGAACCATCCTGGTCACTCAAAGCTTCCTGAAATGAAGACTTCAACAAGCTTCTATCGATCAGTTTCCTCTTCCTTTCCTGCAGGACCCTTGAGCAGAAGGAATGACAAATGGTACAACTGTCATGCAAATGCAGAGCCCCTAGACAGTAAACACAGTTAACGTGGCTGTCTGTAACTGACATTTTCTGGCCACATTTTGGGCACTTTTTGAACCGAGACTTAGGGTGCTTATCTTGGTCAGCCATAATAATGTTAGAGAATACTTACTGTTACCACACAAAAAACTACAACAGCAATGTTTCACAGAATAGAAAAAATTCCACACAAGCCTTAATAAAAGCAGGCTAAACCACACACACACACACACACACACACACACACACACACACACACACACACAGACACAATATGTGAAACCACACAAGCAGACTATGCCAAAACAGATAGCTGCTGAGAAACACCAACCGTATCTAAATAAGTAGTGTTTACTGTTAATTTTTAACAGTCATAAAGAACTAAGCCCTAGAAAAATACAGAAGGCTAGACAGACCAAATAAAAATCTAAGTTATTACAACTAAGAAAAGTGACAAAGGTCACTGAAAAACACACAGCAAGCTGAAAAAGGAAGCAATAACCTTATTTATATTATCTAACGTTTACTGTGCTAAGCCTTACCTTAAAAAAACGAAGTCTACATGGACCACACCAAGTAGGAACTACTACTAACTAGGCCTAAAAGAGGCCAACTAGAATTATCTAATAAAACAGTAAAACAGTAAATGGGAAGGGAAAACACACTGAAAGCTATAAGAGCTTTAACAACAATCCTAATATACTATCAAAGAACTTTTTTTTTTTTTGAAAATTTTAATGAAAAAATTGCTTATCTGGCCTGAGCAAAATCAGAACCTCTGGTCTGTTGCAGCGGCAAACTAGATCTGAAGTAAATCACAGGTGCGTTATGGGATAGGGACTTGGCCTCGAGCTATTTGAAGACATCGAGCTTTGCAATTGGCCACATCGGAGCCGAGGGATCAGCTCCGAATCCATCAGTAAAGAATGAAAGGCGAGACTGAACAAATTCATTTCAGCTGTTTCCCAAAACAAAAATTAAATAGCTAGGCATGTTTGTGCTCAGTGTGGTGTCTCTTCCCTCATGATCTACAAGTAGCAGTTCAACTAGACATTTCTCAAAAACATACTATCTGGGTGGTGCACAGAGATAAAACCTTAATTGTGATCTAGGTAACAGAGTTAAACTGGGGAACCACATATTGAGGAAGCTGGCAGAGGAGGTACAGCATGAACAACCAGTGCCAAGTCAAACATCTTGGGGGAAGGCTATGGTCTAACCACTGCAGTACCAGCATTTCAACAGAGAGAGAGAGTGTGTGTGTGTGTGTGTGTGTGTGTGTGTGTGTGTGTGTTTGGGGGGGGGGGTACTCAGTAAAGTGAGAGACTAGCATACAGGTCAACCAAGAAGAGAAGAGAGGAATGAAAGGACCAAAGGACCCTTCATGCTTGCTTGGATGAAGGTTGCTCATGAGTTGCTCTTGCCCATGACACCAGCTGATGTAGCAAAAGACATTGTGAGACTATCATCCCCAAGAAGGATGTCCTGCATAGGGGATATGTGGGATGCAAGTCAGCTGAGGTTAAGGAAATGAATGTCAGTTCAAGTACAAATGGTGTGATGGTCAGCAGGCACAAGGGACAAAAAGGATGCAGAAAATAAAAACAAAATTCTGAACAAAAAATGGCAGTAGAACTAAAAACACTGATTAGTACATACCTAATAGCTTTAGATGCATCTCTTGTTTCTTTAGGTGTGCACTACTGGAATGGCTTTCCATTATTCTGAAACTATTAAAAGCTCAAAGTAAGTTTTTAAACAGTTGTTTCATCAAAGGTTCTGTCAACAATACTTGCATGCATTAGAGATTTCACTGTTTCACTGCATACTTGCACGCATTAGAGATTTCACTGTTTCACTGTATCAGAAGCAGGTTCTTGTCTCAGGCAATAGTGGTCTTAACTAACTTGCAGCCAAGGAAACCCAAGATCATTTCCACAAACAGGCAAACTCTGGGTGGCAGGGTATCTGCCATCAAGGCCAGAGTAGACAAAGCTATAATGCCAGAGAGCCTCTACTCTCAAACTCAGCACATGTGTAAGAAGCTTGGCAGGACAGATGAAATGGCAACACAATGTACTAAAAGTGCTGCTGTTCCAAAGAAAAGGGTAGAGAGTTCCTGGGAGTCACACACATGATTTGCTGATCCATAGCCATATCAATTTCAGGGGGTGGGGGTTGGCATAACAGTTAAGGTGTTTACATCACAGACAGAAGGTATAGGGGTTGATTCTTACCTCTTAGGGAAATTAGCTAGACTGACTAATAAAAACAGTCTGCTTTTGTAAGCACAAAAGGTCTAAATGTGCACATCTGTGCAGCAAACACTTAATTCCTAATAAAAACCTGCAGGGAAGGAATGACTAGGCCTTTGCGCCCGTCTGTCAAAGGTATAAGTTTACGGTATAGCTGAAGAGAAAAACATGGGACATACTCTCAAGGTGGATATCAAAGCATGATGCAGAATTGAAATGATGGGCTCTCAGAAAGAGAGGTCATAAAAGAGAAAGATTCATAATTTGTGTCCATTTCAAGAACAAAAAAAATCTGTCAGCTCAGACTCTATGACAGATGAGAAATTAAAAACTGGGAGAAAAACTTGTCCCTGCCCAAGTATCATTAAAGAAAGCCTGATCCCCTCCCATGCAGAGACTGGGGAGAGGGGGAGCAGTAACCCTGAATTAACTGCAAGCCAACCATGAGATAAGCAGGAAAGCACAAAGAACTGTGCAAATGGCCAACAAGCTGTTGCAGAGTCTGGCACTGTGCCTAACTATTCAGCTATGTTATCATTCACATGCTGAGCTACTTTCCCATTATATGCTGAAAAGGCTTACAAACACAAGCAAAAGGATCTGGAAGAGTAAGATGTGAAGGAAAGTTCAGGAGGGCCACCTCAACTCTTACCGGCAAATAAGAGAACAATCAGGACAGGATGAAGAGAGTCAAAACCTTGGACTCAAATTCAGGTCCAAAATACAAATTTATGACAGGGACTCGAGAACTCATTCCTTAGATGTTCAGGGGCCTGAGTGTCCAGGACCTCATTCCCAAGAGCAGTACCTTATGAGGAATCTTTCAACTCAGCCAGTTTCCCATCTGAGGATAAAATGAAAGTCAAATTCAAGCATGACTCGTCTGATGAAACAACAGTGATTACTGTGGGGCAAAATTGACTTTTAAGAGGGGACAGGCTTTGTCTTAAACTTGGGAATCACAGTCCCTTACATTTTGCCTTTCATACTGATGCCTTACACCATAGAAGTCTTTTGGTCGGTTCCTCTGCCAGGCCACTTTCATCCTTGCTAACAGATGCTGAAAGCCTGAAGCTTCCTTCCCTCACAGATGAAAGAGAATTGTACAAATGGATTGTTAGCCAAGTCAACAGCTCCTCTCTAATATGGTCTCAAGCAAACAAGGCAGCATCTGCGGTAATGATTCATAACTTGTTGACTACTTGGAAGGCCTATACTTTTTTGCACTTTAAATGTGGGAAGTTTTCAATGATGCACATTAGAGATAGATCCAAACAGTACAGGTGGCTAGACAGAAAACTTGGGATTTTATTTATTTATTGTGCGACAGTGAGAGAGATCCTAAGGTCCTGATGCATAATACCACTCACACGCCACTCCACTGATGGAACTCAAGTGTTTTAAGTACATTTACATGACAGAGCAAAGAAGGAAGCACCAAAGCATTTCATTCACTGCAGGGCGGCCTCATGAAGTAGTATCATACATATACCAAGAATGGACAGTTGTAAATACACATACGGGTAAAGGAAGGAGATGACTGACTTCATTAACTATAATATTCACCTCTGGCAGAGGGTAGGTAAGTTGTGGGAAGAAAATTACATAAAAAAATTATAATTGTCAGCTTAAAGATTGCCGCCCTTGTCAATCTCAGTTAGAACTCCTGTTTACATTTTTTGGACGTTACCATCCAATAGAATAAATAAAGCAAAAATGACCAAATACTGCAAATTTAGACAAATTATTTTAATGCCCCTTTTTTAAGGCCCCCAGGTGCCCCTTTTCAAACCCACCACTGCCAAAATCTTAAATTGCTAGGATGGCTGGAATTGCAAAGCCAGATTCTTTTCCAGCAACTTGCTACTATACACAGATCTTACACCATCCCACACATACTCCCATACTCTACCCTTATCTACCCATATAAAAATCTAACAACCCTTCGATCAGCTAATAAGGTACTAGTAGCTACCCTAAAGTCCAACAATAAATCCGGAGATAGCTTGTTCTCAAACTGAACTAACAGCCCTTTCTTCTACCCAAATTTTCAAGAAGCAATTAAAAATCTTCCTCAAAGCCCAATGGCTATGTCCATGCACAAATCCTGACTGACACTTTCACCTCTACCAGAACCATTCTTTACTCCTCCTTCTTCCTCTTTCAGCTGCTCCCGGTTAGGGGTCACCCCAGAAAATCAACTGTTTCCATTTCTTCCTGTCCTCTGCATCTTGCTCTGTCACACCAATCGCCTGCATGTCCTCTCTCATCACATCCATAAATGTTATCTTAGGCCTTCCTGTTACCTGGCAGCGTCATCCTTAGCATCTTTTCCCAATATACTCTGCATCCCTCCTCAGCACATGTCCAAACCAAAGTAATCTTGCCTCTCTGGCTTTGTCTCCAAACCTTCCAACCTGGGCTGACCCTCTAATATACTTATTCCTAATCCTGTCCGTCCTCGTCACACCCAATGCAAATCTTAACATCTTCAACTCTGCCACGTCAAGCTCTGACTCCTGCCTTATTGTCAATGCCACTGTCTCCAACCCGTATAACATAGCTGGTCTCACAACCCTCTTGTAGACCTTCCCTTTCACTCTTACTGGTACTCGTCTGTCACAAATCACTCCTGACACTCTTCTCCACCCACTCCATCCTGCCTGTACTCTCTTCTTCACCTCTCTTCCATACTCACCATTACTCTGAACTGTTGATCCCAAGTTCTTAAACTCATTCACCTTCGCCACCTCTACTCCCTGCATCCTCACCATTCCTCTGTCCTCCCTCTCATTCACACACATATATTCTGTCTTAGTCCTGCTGACCTTCATTCCTCTTCTCTCTAGAGCATATCTCCACCTCTCCAGGGTCTCCTCCACCTGTTCCCTACTCTCACTACAGATCACAATGTCATCTTTACTACCTATCTTTAACATATTTCAGATGCTCTGATATTCTCTATGAATTCCTACTGTAGTAACTCACCTCCTAAGGTTTAGTAAACTTTATAATCAAAGTTACCCTAAAAAAAAATATATATATATAATTTTTTTATTAACCTTTTACTCAAAATTTTTAACATATTTAGTTTTCATTATATTCTCTAACCATTTCGGGTATGTTACTGTAACAGTACTATATAAATGTTCCTGTATTTGAAATGTTTTACCTATGTCTGACATTAACTGTATTGTATATGGTCATGATTTCTGTCTTGTAAATTGTCTTAATGTGGAGCTTTTCTCCCGGGCTTCCGCTGAAAATGGACATATATCCAGTCGGACTATCCCAGTCAACAAATGTAAAATAAAATAAAATAAATACAGCACACATCGTACAACTTATTTTACACACAGTATGCACCACAAACGTCAGTGGCGTATGTTTTACATTACTTCATACACTTAAGAGACTTGCCTTTGTAAACTTTTGATGACAGAATATTTTAATCCATCTTGGGTTGGTAGTATGTTTATAGGCAAAGCTTAGGTTCACTACTCAGTGTTGTTGAATTTGTCCGAGGGACAGATTTGTCTCTCAGAGGTTACCACACCTTTGGAACAGACTCCCACTTCATATCAAACAGAGCACCTCATTGGTCCTCTTCAAACACAATCTGGACAACTGGATGGGTGACCGTAAACTCACCCCAGGGATTCCACCCATGTCCCTCTTGGACAGGGGCAATAGGTGCTGATTGTGGAAATATGGGTAAGAACTTGGATAGGCTTGTAAGGGCCCTAGTAATTTCCTATGATCCTAAATGCACAATCTCTATGTCTACCATCAATGAATGAACAATACACCATCTTTTTTACTTTCAGGTACAAGTTATGAAATGAAGGCTGGGTACACATGTTGACTTAACTACTTCACGTTTCAGTTCACTCTTACTATGGCACTTGTAGTCAGCCATATTCTGTCATAATGTCACATCCCAAGTAGTGCGTTGCTGACCTGCATTACAAATAAACTCTTCTACACACATGTTCATATCTAAATACTTAAGAGGCAGGCAGAAGAAATTCCTGACCAGTCAGTTTTAAGTTATAAATCCCTATCATGCAACGGGCTTCCAAGTCAATATAAAAGTTTTTCATCTACCTTATGCTGCTAACCCTAATCCTTACAAGTGGGTTCAATAATGTTATGTTTTACTTGACAAACCCATTGAACAAATGTAATATTTAATGTTAACACTCTTTTAGACCTGTTGACAGCAATATACATTGTCACTTTCCAAACTGGCAGTTGTATCAGTATAACACGCAAGTTACAATTTGGTAAATTCAGCTATTTGCTACTAAACAAACTCTGGGTAAACAACAGACATTGCGAATTTCCCTGTTACTTGCACAGTGACAACTTATTTCCCGTCTCTGATTACTAGTGGATTAAAAACATGTCTAAAGGAAGATAATACATTTAATAGCAGTACATATGTTTACTACTGTTGCCAGCAATGAACAAAGGAATCAAAGTCACAGGAAACTGAGAACCCAAGTGCTCAACCCACTGCTCCAGAAGGACATGCAATCTATTTTGCACAAGTGGAAATCCTCATTAGTAACAGGATATCTTACTTCCTCGAAATCCAAAGAATACGCACAAAATGCAACAGAAAACAAGCTCTAACTCCTGTGGAGCTCCTTTTCTTTTCATCATAAAACTTTTATACAAGAAAAACAGCACAGTTTCACAAACAATAAACAGTGCAAAACATTAAAGTTGCTCAATAAAAATTAGCAGCTCTACAAGTCAGCAACAACTCAGAAATGAAGACATTATCATCATTTTAATTCAGTCAGACAGCATTTCATAAAAATATACATATGCAGCCTCATCTCCATATACTGTGTTAGTACCACCAAGGTCAAAACTACGTTTGCAGATACCAGCCTGATTATTTTCTTCACCTTGACAAATCCATTATAACCTTTCCAATACTATATTTAAAAGGAATAAGAACTGTTTTTGCAAGTGAATAAAAATTTTAAAAGCCACAAAGCAGGAGATTACCCATTGTACTTTGCAACCAATATAATGCTGAAGGCACCATGAGAGAAGAAAGCAGCAAGAAATAATGGCTGAAGGTACCGTGAGTGGCAAAAGCCACTCTACACACACAGGTGCACTCTCGACTTTGCATATTCTTATAAAACATAAGCTCACAAAAGTACACAATGTCTGCAAAAATAGAAATTTAACTATAATACCACTAAAACAAAAGGTAAAAAAATCTTTACTATCAGGCAGTCCCAAATTAAGAAGCATCTATCCTTGCAAATAGAAAGGGCACTTGACTAGTTTACATCACACAAACTCCTAGAGTACAGAATTGCTTATCAGGCACATGCTGCAGCTATTAATATACATGATTATGATCAGGTCTCTGAACATAACCAGGATGTCAAGGGTTAAAAAAATGGATGTCAAGAAATTCACACTGAGAGCAAGAGGTGAATTCTGATATCCAAGTCGAGAACACAACTTCATGGGTTATGATCGGAAAGACCAAATCTTAATTCTTAGCATTACCTACTCCCATGTACTAAGTCAGAAATAAAAAAAAAAAAAGTGTTGTAACAGTATGCATTTTACATTTTAGAATGCTGGAACACACTAACCCTCTGCCACATAAAGAACAGCCACCAAACAGCAGAACCAGGGATTTTTTAAATACGAACAATGTCTAAAATAGTTCATTTAACAGTCTCTCCTCACTCTTCTGTGGTGGATGCAGAGTATTGAGCATGAAACTAGTGCTTAACGTCACTAAGGGGGTTTGCAGCAATCGTTAAGCACCTTTGTTTTCTCAGATTTCGAAAAGTAATCATGCCACTACGTGCACTTTATGGTATTCATAGTCAGCATTAGGCAACTGGCAAACCAGCAGCTGAGGGGGACCCCTGATTACCTCCCTGCTTACAAGGGCCCCAACTCATGCAGCCAACTCACACACAAGCAGCCGTGGGTTTCTCCCTCCTCCTTGCTGCCTAAGCTATGATTCATGGCACCAAAATGTTGTGTGTCCCACCCCCCTCGGCTGTAATTGCCAGTGATGTCAGCTAAAAGCTGCACTCCATCAGGTCTGCTTCACTGAAGCAAGGACCCAATTGTTTGCAGCAGCCAGGGAAGAGACATCTTGCAAGTAAAACTAAAGGCAGCTTACTTACCATGACCCTATACCACATTTTTATGAAGTAACAATGTTCTGCAGTCTTTAAAACACAATGATGCCAGTATTATTAAAAATGACGATGACATACATGCTCTTGTTGACAACTTGAATACAAAGTTGTTTGCCAGCAGCAACCTCTGCATTAATATAGTTCTCTTTAACTTGGAATTATTCAGATGACGTTTATGTCTGCAGAGACTGTGCATACAGACTTAGCATGTGTTATCGGATGGTTGATATTTCTTATAACCTTATAAGTACTCAACTATTTAAAATGTGTTGCACATGGCTGGATTTTACGGTTTGGTGCCTAGTGATATTTATACAATTTCCTGTAGTTTATTTCTTCATAACAATAATGGGTGTACACAGTCATGAAAGTGTGGATGAACATACTTAGGCTCTTACCTGGTCCTTTTTAAACAGTAAATCTGGTTTTGCAGAACTAGAGTGCATTTGTGTGAGAGAAGGAGAATTAAGCTGGAATAATTTGGCTACCGTGTTTGTGTAAAAAAATCTGAAATATGTGACATTATTGTTGTTAATCTTTAAAGACACCTGAGAAGAATGCAGTCAACAATAATGCTATAATTGCTGGGTTTGGAGGATGTCTGTGGATATAAATGTAAACACAATCTACCACTGGCCAGATGCATTTTCAATGAATGTGAGTTTCAAGGGAAGAAAAGTTTACTGTTGCTCATTTTCAAGTCTGTTTTCAATGTAAAACTATTTTTTCTTTTCTTTTGCAAAAAAGCATCCTCAGGGTTTGAGCTGTACAATCTGAAATGCACATTTTAAATCAAATCTATGCAAGCATGGCAAAAGTAAAGAAGAAAACAGTATGCACCCTGACAGGTTTGAACAGTGTTTATGTTAAGTGGGTAGAGACAGCCAAGCAATGAATGGGGCACTAGAATGGTTACGGGGAGATTCCCTGGTCCATTACCCTGCCAAAGACTCCATTTGATCATGATCTGGCTTTGCTCACAGACCTTAGAGATGTACAAAGAAAGTTACTACAACTTGAGTAGGGGCAGAGTACAGTCTAGGAGCAATAAACTGGAATACATATCTATAAGCATTATTTTTCCACTTTCCTAACAGACAAGTGGCTGTCTTGGTGGAAGGGGTGAAGAGTGAGGAGGCGTGCTGTGTATAAGTTTGACACCAGTCACTTGAAATACATGATTGTGACCATTTGAACCTTTGCTTTCATCCAAATCTAGCACAGGAGGAATAGAGAGAAAAACTGTCTTTCTTTTTTTTTTTTTTTTTTTGGAGGGGGGTGGCAAGCAGTATTGCCAGACAGAATTTGTGTACACTCACAAACAATTGTCCTGTTTGTTTACTGTGAGCTGCATTTTGGGCGGCACAGTGGTGCAGCGGTTAATGCTGTCGCCTCACAGCAAGAGGTTCTCCGGTTCAATTCTCGGCTGGGGTGCCTTCTGTGTGGAGTTTGCATGTTCTCCCTGCGTTCACGTGGGTTTCCTCCGGGTACTCCGGTTTCCTCCCACATTCTAAAGACATGCTTCTGGAGCATTTCTCCCCGGGCCTCCGCTGAAAACAGGATCTGTGGAACCTAGTCGGACATTCCTGGTCAACAAATGTTAAATAAATAAATAAATTGTCAGTTTCAAACTATGGTTACCACATTTTAATTGTCCAAAGTGAGGCATTTTTTAATGGAAACATACAATTTTGCAGAATAAACCATACCTCACAACCAGTGCAAAGGACTAGACAACTTTTTTTTTTTTTTTGCAAAAATAACAGCTCATTCTTGTACAGCTTTATCTGTTTCTTATAATATGTTGGTGTTTCAGATACACATCAAATGCTTTACACAACTACATAAGGAAACTTACAAAATATTTTCAGTCCTAAACTCTCAGGACATTCACTATTTTTCAAGTCTTTTTGCAGGACACAAATGTTCAAATATGGACTGTCCTGCATAAAGGGGACAGGTCGTATAATTAAAAGTTATGTACTCACCATAACATTCCATCTGAGTAGGTACTTCATTTGTCTGCAACCTGTGGGTCTCGGATCTGACCTTGTATCCAACCGGCAGCTTTCCAAGCTTCAAGATCCGAGCTCCTAGCTCCTCCCCTCTACCCATAATCCCCTGTCACCACCACACTACCTCAGATCGGTTTTGCTGTATCACCTGAAAAACCTGTAATAAACAGGTTCAGGTATTCTCAAGAATCATAAAAGATCCTAGAAACCAGATACAGGTTAGAGGGATGGCGGGGGGGGGGGGGATGGTTGCAGACAAATGAAGTACCTACTCAGATGGAACGTTATGGTGAGCACATAACTTCTAAATCTGAAGTAGTTACTTCATTTGTTCTGCAACCTTTGGGACAGAGTCCCCAGTTACCTAAACAAAGAAACCTGGGTGGTCTATGGAAGGATATTCCGAACCACCGCGGAGCCAAAGGACGCCCTGCTTCTAGATATCATGTCCAGCTTATAATGAGAAATAAACGTATGAGCAGAAGACCAAGTGGCTGCTGAACATATGTCGTCCAACGGCATCCTGGACCAGAAGGCTGCAGAAGTTGTGATGGACCTTGTGGAATGTGCACGAATTTAAAATGGGCTTGTTTTGCCCGATGCCTTATAAGCCTGAGAAATACACTAACAAATCCAATTAGCCAGTGTTACTTTGGATATAGGTTTTCCCATGGATGAAGGAGCAAATGACACAAACAGTTGATCAGCCTTATGAACGTCTTTGGTCCTGTGCAGGTAAAAACGCAACTGTCTATGTACATCTAGTGTATGCAACATGTATTCTCCCTTATTTTGAAAATTTTTGAAAAACACTGGCAGATTGATAGTCTGATTGATATTTGCCACAGATGCCACTTTTGGTAAAAAAGACGGGTTAGTCCTGAGAGACACTCTGTCATTGTGAAAAATAAGATAGGGAGGTTTCATGCACAAAGCTTGGAGCTCTGAAACCCTTTTAGCAGAAGTTATGGCTACCAAGAATGCTGTTTTCCAGGACAGAGAATTAAGGGGTACAGAAGCTGCAGGTTCAAAGGGAGGTTTCGTTAAGGCTTGCAGAACAAAGGTTAAGTCCCAAGGTGGAGTCACGGATTTCACCGGTGGCTTGAGAAGGAAAATGCCACGCAAGAATGTCTTACACAATTTTGTAGACGCTAGAGATCCTAATCAGTCTCCCACATGAAAATGGGATATTGCTGCCAACTGTACTTTTACCATTGATGCACTGGCCCCTTGTTCAAATATCATGGACAAAAAATCCAAGACTGTAGGAATCCGAACAGTAAAAGGGTTGAGACCCTGGCTGTTAGCCCAGATAGAAAATCGTTTCCACTTGCTATTATAGATTTTCCTGGTGGACGGTTTATGAGCTGCTACCAGAACAGTTTTCACTGGTGACGAGATACCGGGAGTCCTTGCCATTAGTGGAACTGGATCAACCAAGCCGCGAGCTTGAGGTTTACCAGGTTCGGTGTTGGGCACCCCGTTGGGTGCGATATCAGATCTGGAATGGGATCCAGGATTAAAGGAGAGGAGAGACTGTGAGACCGCAGGTATGGAAACCAGATTTGACGAGGCCAGAATGGGGCTATGAGGACAATTTTGCTCCCCAACCGTGCGGCTTTCTGAATGAACTTCGACATGAGCGGAAGCGGGGGGTAAGCATAGAGTAGACTGGGAGGCCAAGCATGAATCAGAGCGTCTCTGGGGCTCTCCCCTTCTGGGGGAAGAATTGCGAAGAACTTGCTGCATTTTGTGTTTTGGGGGGGGTAGCAAAAAGATAGCAGCGAGGCCAACCCCACTTGTGGAAAATTTCCTTCGCAACTTTCGGATTAAGAGACCACTCGTAAGGACTGAGAATTACTCGACCCAATTTGTCCGCCAGAATGTTGGATCGTCCCGGAATGTGCGTTGCTATCAGAAAGCAGTTGGTGGATATCGCCCATTCCCAAACTCTCATGGCTTCTAGACAAAGAGGGTAGGATCTGGTTCCCCCTTGTTTGTTTATATACCAGACCACTGACATATTGTCTGTCTGTATTGCAATCGTTCCTAGAGGTAGAAGGTCTTGGAGAGCCTGCAACGCTAGAACCACCGCCCTCATCTCCAGAACATTTATGTGCAAGGCGGTCTCCGACAAGGTCCACGTACCTTGGACGTTTCTGCCCAAACAATGCCCCCCCCCCCACCGTAGGCAAGAAGCATCCGTGGTTAACGTGGCCTGGGGAGGGGGAATCACAAAGGGTCTCCCTTGCCTGAGTTCTGGGGAGTGAAGCTACCAAAGGAGGGATTCCCTGCAAACCCTGCTCAGGGGGATGGGAGTGTTCAATGGGTGGAGTAACAGTGACCATTGAACTTGGAGTATCCACTGTAATATACGCATCCTTAGGTGAGCATGGAGAGAGAGGCCGATAGCCGCTGCCATCGAGCCTAGTGCTCTCAGGACTAACTCAGCCAGCAGAGCTTTGGTGCAAAGAAGAGCCAAAACATGGAGTGAGAGGCTGGACAGCCTGTCCGAGGTCAAGAAGGCCCGAGAAGATCGGGAATCTAGCCTGGCTCCTATGAAATCTAATGCTTGCACAGGATGAAGAAAAGACTTCGGTATGTTGACTGAAATGCCCAAGCTGTCGGCAAGAGACAGAACATAGTCCCTCGCGGTACAACGTTGATGCCTGTTGGTTGCTGTGAGGAGCCAGTCATCTAGGTACGGAAAGACCCTTATGCCCTGAAGCCTCAGGTGGGCGGCAACCACTGCCATGACTTTGGTGAACACCCTGGGGGCTGAGGTGAGTCCGAACGGAAGGACCCTGAACTTGTAATGACTGGCCCCTAGCCGGAAGCGGAGGAACCTCCTGGACCGTCTGTCCATTAGAATGTGGTAGTACGCGTCCTTGAGGTCTATAGAGCACATCCAGTCGTTCTCCTGCATTAAGGGGAGAATAGATTGTAGAGTGACCATCCAGAACTTTTCTTTGGGGACAAACATGTTCAGGGCGGACAAGTCCAGAATGGGCCTGAGGTCCCCCATCTTTTTTGGCACTAAAAAGAACCTTGAGTAGTAGCCAGATCTGGATTGGTCTGGGGGGACCCGCTGGATGGCTCTTTTTCCTAACAAATTTGAAATCTCTATAGTCGCCGCCTCTCTTTGATTGGGTGGGACATCGGGGAGGCGACCACCTGAGGGAGGGCGAAATAGGAAGGGAATTTTGTAGCCTCTGGATATAATTCGGAGCACCCATCGATCGTTCGTGATGGACTCCCACATTGACAGGTGCTTTGTTAAACGCCCCCCGACTGCCTCCAGAGCTGGACAGTCGGGTAAGCCCTCAGGGCTGCTGCACGGGTCTCTCGGAGAAAGGCTCCCTAGAACCGAAGTTACGCGGTCCCCCTCGGCCTCTGGGCCGGCGTCCACCCTGCCCTCCTCTGCATCTGGAGGGCGCGGAGTCCGAAGCTGGATAGGATTGCTGAGACTTGCGGAACCACAGCTTCTTTTGCCCCCTCTGATTCCTTGAGAAGGAACGTTGGGGGCTCGAGAAGCGGACTCCGACGGCAAACAGCGTCTTCCCGTCCTTCTCGCTTTTGGACTAGTGTATCGCGTATGGTCTTGCCAAAAAGCGAAGAGCCGTCAAAGGGTGCGTTCGTGTAGGACGCCTTGAAAGGTTCCGCGAAATTACAAAGGCGGAGCCAGGCGTGGCGTCGCAAGACAACACCTGCCCCGCTGGCCCTTGCGGCTCCCTCCGTAGCATAAGACAGTAGCCACATGGACATATTTGAAATGGACTTGAGAGTGGCCATACGAGTCGAGAACACGGTTTTGTCCTCGACCGACATGGACTCTGGTGGAGCTGCAGTGTATTCCTTGATCAAATCCTGTTGCAGCCTGATGACATGCGCCATATAATTCAACGCCCTCACAGAGAAGATTGCTGAAGCAAAGGTCCGCTTCCCTATACGGTCCAGCGCCCGGGACTCCTTGTCCGGCGGGTGGACCGTGGAGCTCTCCTGGGAGAGTTCTCTCTTAGTGGCAGCAGCCACCAAAATGGCATCAACTGGAGACCCTTTGGCCCAAGCCTGGCTATCTGAAGGGGGGCTAAGGATTTTATCCGGCCGGCGTGGGATAGGCTCCACGGTGTCGGGTTCCTGCCAAGCCCTGGTAGTCAGGAGATCTACCAGGGGATCTGTCGGTGGGGACACCCAGGAGGTAGAATGGCCCGCTTCAAACGCCTCCAGAAATACGGACTCATCCGAGGAAGGTTTTTGGGCAGACCCCCCCCCCAATACGCAACATTTCCATGATGTCTCCAAAGGAGACATCCTCGGGGGGTGACCTTGGGGAACCTTCCCTTTCCTCTAAGTCCGTATCTGTGGTGACAGACTCGGGGGAGTCCATGTGCCTCCTTTTACACGTCCGTTTACGAGGCACCTCCTCTGTGGGACTATCAGAAGAGGGCTCGTCAACGGCCTCTTGTTCCTCCGAGGGAACCAACTGGAGGGTCTGAGCAGGCTGTCCCGATGGAAGGATGATGGAAGGTAGACCCGTATGCAGTGAGGGAGCGGTAGGATCCAAAGCCCGAGTCGGGGACCTGGAAGACCTTGACAGTATCCTCTCCACTACCTTGAACGCCGAGGGAGAACTACTCTCTTCCGGCCCCGAGAGCAGTCTCCTCGGCTCCGAGATAGGGATCGGGGTCGGAGCCAAAGCCATCGGATCCAAAAGGGAGGTGCTCTCCGACATAGGCGGTGCCGAAGATGCACCCGCTCCCACGGATCCGACGCCCGGCCCACGGCCCCGAGAGCTCGGATCCGAGATACTCGAGGGTATGGTCGGCGTCAAGAAGGCTTGGGTCACCGGCGCCGACAAAACCCCCGCTCTGAAAGGGCCTGGATCCGAAGACTCCAAAACCCAGATCCGGGTTGAAGAAGGAGAAATCGGGGCAAATATTGAAGCTGCACTCCCCCCCCCTGTGGGGGGGGGCAGCAGCACCCCCATCTGCATTTGGGTTTGCAAAAACCGATGCATCATCCTGTCCATATTGGCGTCGAAGAGAGACCTAGTAGATCTAGAGGAGGTCATAGAGGCGGGCCTGGAAGGCCGCCTCGATGACCTCGAGGGGGATAGGAGCTCCTCCTCCGGCGAGAAGGAAGGAGATCGGAGCCGAGAAGGAGAAGGTCCGGACACCCTCGGAGGAGATTTAACAGTCTTCGAAGGCGGAGCCGAGGGATGAGGCTCGGCTCGCCTCTTGTGTCTGTGCTTCTCCCTGTGCTTTTCCCTAGAAGGAGAAGACTGAACTTCCCTCGTACTCAAGGCAGTAGTGGGAGGTTGAGTCCCAGCCTGAGTCGAGGGAATCAGGGGTGCCGAAGCTACCTGGGCAGCCTGCACCTTGGAGGGAGAGGAGGAAGAGGCCTCCTCCGGGGGAAGCAATCCCGCCAGAATAAGCCTGTTCCTCCTTTCCGTCACAGCCCAGGGATTGAAGGCTGCACAAACCTGGCAGTCTGAAGACAAATGGGCAACCCCCAAGCATATAACGCACTGAGTGTGGCCATCAGCTGGGGAAAGCTTATGGCCACACCCAGTGCACTTTGAAAAAATAGCTTTATGGCCTTCGGCCATTTTCCTGACACACACACTCTCACGCCCAAACACCTAGGGGAGGGTTAACTGAATAAACGCAATCCCGAAAATAAAAAAGGCAGAGAAACACTCTCAACACTCTTCTATTTAACTTGTTAAAGTTTTAAGAAAATTTCTTGAAAAAAATTCACTTCCCTGCTACTAAGCTCAGGAGCTCAAGATGCTTGTGATTCAAGCCGCTGCAAAAACGATCTGAGTTAGTGTGGTGGTGACAGGGGATTGTGGGTAGAAGGGAGGAGCTAGGAGCTCAGATCTTGAAGCTTGGAAAGCTGCCGGTCAGATCAGAGGTCGGATCCGAGACCCACAGGTTGCAGAACAAATAAAGTAACTACTTCAGATCTTAGTTTTGAACATTAAGCCTTGGACAACTTATTATTTTCTTTCAAGGAAAACATAAGACTGAAATTCTTTTCCTACTCATGATTCTTGTTCAGGTCACCATTGTATTAAAAGGTTGGGAAAATGCTCTAAAACACATCACAGATCACCTGTAACCCTATGGCTTCAGGGGCACTAATGGATATTGCTGTACTATCTTGGCCAGGTAAGGTGTATTGAAAGGATGTAAGAAAAACTAAAGTTGAAAAGCAACACTGAACTTTTCCTTACTCATAATTTTAAACTCTGTTCAAGCCATCATCAGATGAAAAAGTTGTTGCTTGGGATGGGGAAAACCGGAGGATGTGTCTGTGTGTGTGTGTGTGTATGTGTGTGTGTGTGTGTGTATGTGTGTGTGTGTGTGGGGGGGGGGGGTAAAACAGCAGCTCAGTCCTGTAGGCAAAACTGTTGTAATGTATTATTATTGCAACTAAATGCCAGTCACTGTGAATGTCCATCTCTGAAATGGACCAACATGGTGTGGTACACAGTCCTGTCATTATATAAGAGCATTGCAGCTACAACCCAGTCTGTGCGTACTACTCTTACAAGTTGCTGAGAAGGAGGTGGAAGTAACAGGGTACTACTTAGACAGAAGTGTCCAGGGGGCCCCCAACTTGATGCTTGCTAGGGGCCCCCAACATGCTAACACCAGCCCAGATAGAATTAGCATGTTAATGTGACCCTGAAAAGTAAAGTATCACTGCTGTTACAACTGATGAACATAAGTAAGTCTTGGCAATGGAAAAACGTATGGAACAACTTCCACATCCTTCCTTAGCTAGCATACATTCATCCCTTAACTTTGCACTCTTCAATGTCTGGTTAAACTATATTGCTCATTTTTGTAAGTAATCTATTCAAATAGCTACTAATGTTTAAAGAGTCTTGCATTTCTACTAGCAACCTGTACACTGTACTAAGATACTTGTGAGACTGGTTGTGACTGAAAAGTTTCATGTCAGTCCAGCCCCCTACCCAGTTATCATTGAAATAACTAAATTAAATAAATAAAGGGGGACAATCCTTAGACCGTATTCTACAGCAGACAACTTGACTTTTAGTCAAGATTACTTATGACACTGTCTAGCTGCTCTACTGATATTGAACAAAGTAAAAAGGATTTAAAAGTGACACTTTAGTAAAGCAAAGTCACAAACAAGCATCAAAATCAATACCAGCATAAGTAAAATATTCATCAAACTCAACAAATGAACATGAGGAACTGCAGCAGTTATTGGAAATGAAGATGCAAAAATGTATCACTAATCTTTGATGAGGTAAGAAAGCAGTTCTTAAAAATTGTACAAAGAGGGGGGCGGGGCAGGACAGAAAACAGAGTACTTGTCTCATCTACAGACACTTCAAGAAAGGGACCCTTCAAGTGGGATGCCCTCCATTGGTTATCATACGAGATTCTCAGCATGTACGTTTCTGGGAGACCATGACACTAACATACATGAGTTAAGGGATGTATACACACCCACACTCCCCTGTCGAAACTGAAAATCTTTCCATAACAACACAGCAGCTGTGTAGCTGCACAATTCTATCTCTGCAAAGTGGAATTAATGGAGCGCCTAAATGACTAAATTCATGACTGTCAGTCAAAACATCTGTGGGTGTGATGACTCGGGTGTCACATCTGGATTCAAGACTCCTTATATGTGCACACTATTTCCACAGATTTCCAAGTTTTTTTTTTTGATTTGTTTATTTTACAAACTGCAAGACTAATGAGAAGCAAACACGAAGGACAAGGAAGTGCTCAAGCCAGTACAATCTGCAAGAACTGACTGTTCACATACAGATTATGATGTAGTGCTCATAAAGGGATAGCCAGCTATCTACAAACGCAAAACTGTGTCAAAAACTGGACCAGTGATAGCAAAGCCTCTGCTTAGCATCCTTCCAATGCAAAAGGAAAAGGCAGGTAGTGCACATGAAAGAAACAATGCCGTTAGGAAATCATTTGGACAGAGTCAATGTGACTACAGCTTTTGCTTTTCATATCAATCAAGAGAGAAGAACTGTCCCATTCCACTGAACTCCTTCACTCTCATGAAGGAGAACTAGAGGTGCTGGTACACATCACAAGTTTCCTAAACTCACTTGACTTTATTTTGAGTCTCCCCCACAGAAGGCTGGAAAGTGTACAGAGAGGTTCAGAAACCACATTCAGGAAGAAAGAGAGCTTAGTTTTGACACTCAGTGTTTACAGACTGCAAACTAAGGCTCTTTGTACATGGCAGCTTGACTCTAAAATTTTTCTCATAAAAGTAACAAGGTTGTGCCTGCCTCTGTGGCAAACAGGGATGAAGCCCTGACTTCAGCCTGGATGAAATTAACTCACTCAATGGTTCATGAGCTGGAAGAGCCAAGCAGAGATGTATGGGAATGAACGGCTATCACTAGCTCACACGTGCTGAGGTGAGGGAAGCGTCTCTGTCCCACCACTTGGGTAACATCAAGATGAAACCATCTGTGTTGCACCCCTAGAGCAGGGGCCTACTGAGAACAGAATGCCCCTATGCAAGCGCAGTGCCTGGGGAAGGCTTCCAACGGCTACATCACATAGTGCAGCTCAAGGACATTGCAAGGTAGAGGGGTAGGCCACTCACTCAGAAATGAAAGATGGCCAACTCCTTACCACTGAACTCTCATCACAGGCAAAACAGATGAGACATCAGGGCTCTCAGGGTAGGAATGAATGGGATGTAGGACTCTTATCTTGCCCAGGAATGTCTGGCCCTCACCACTGACAGAATGAATGGACTGGGTACAAGTAGTGGTAGCATTTGGCAGGTCTTGAAGTAGGATGTTAAAAAAAAAAGTAACAAGGCTGCAAGTTGTATGTGCTTTAAGCCTTGATGCACTACAGTCCTTTGTTGCTATGGCAGATTTCATAATATGATTTAGACCTTTGAGCCTTTTGCTCTCAACTCTTTCAGTAGGAAAAACCAGCACAGTCTCACCCATAGGATGGAATCATCACCATGTTGGATTTATCCCACAGAGCCATATTTAACACCTTGGGTACAAACAGCAGAAGAGGAAAGGTACATGAAGGAAAACGGAAGTATGGTAATTCTTCAGGCAGGTCTATCTCTGGAGTGCCTCAAATAAAGGTAAATTCAAGGAAAATCTAAAGGTTCAGTTTCCATTCATAGGAATTAAGTACAGACCTGCTGAGGAGATCCATCAAGACGCTCTGTGCTGACAGACTGAGCATGAACCTGGATGTTGCACTTTGAAACCACAGCCCATGCCAACACAGGATAAACAGAAGTTGTACACTTACAATGACAGATGTGTAGGACCAGGTCCATCTTCCTGTACCTATGGGACTTGAGCCTGGCAGGACTCTGTCAGTTCAGCATTTAAAGCTTTTCCATTCTATAAAACTCTGCCCCAGTAGAGATAATCATATGCACAGAAGGACCTTTTGCCAGATCTCTGTAGGTCCGCACTAAGGTGCGGAACAAGAAGGAAGATAAAACACGATGGACATAAGACTCCTTTAAAGAACTTCCCAACCAAAATGGGGGAAATGACAGCAGGTGTCGATGGATCTGGACATACATATCTAGCCATCATTATGTTAAGTACATAGTTTTCATATCTTTCTTTACTCATAAGAAATAATCCAAAGCTTTCATGACAAATACTAAAAAAACTTTGAAAGCAGAATCCCCATGAAGTGGAAATCACACTACCCTGTAAATTTAACTGTATACAACCAACACATTTAAATAATAATCCAGTAACACTGACAACAGAAAAGCACTCATCAAGAGCTGACTGTCGGACACTGCACCTAAACATTTAAGACTCAATGCACAGAAATTGAAAAAGGAGATTTTACCAACAGGGATGACTGCAAAAAGGGGTAGAGAAACCAGGGGAGAAGAGGTTAAAATTTACTGGAGAAAATGAACAAAGGAATCAAGGTATTTGGAACAAATGAAAGGTAATAAAATGAAATTTGGCCAAGCAAAAGCTTGAATTGCAGGTTAGAGACTGCCTTCCCTATCATGGATTAATATCAGAGTAAATGCAAACAAAAAGGACACAAGCCACCCCTTGGATAGTTTGCCTCTGTACCAGTTGGCTGGATGTCAGAAGCATTACTCACAGCTAGGCAGCCATCAATATGCTTGTAGGGCGAATTAAGAATATCAGGAAAGATTAAGTTCCTGTCGCAATGATATGGAATTAGATGCCAAGCACTAGGCCAACTGTCAGAAATGGGGACAGAGGATTAAGACTAATAGTAATAAGTTGTTGCACATTTTTACTGCACGTAATTATAAACATGAAATACTGCTCAAAAATAATGACATGATCAGATGCCACCTTCACACCAGGAATGGGAGTCACCCCAATAGAATGGTGTGAAGCTTTAAGTCTGGCTTGATGTCATACTCCGTCTCTGGCAGAGATCCAACCTGTCATGACAGCAACAGTAACCCACATGAAAAACATCTCTGATTCTAGGTAGGCCAGGAGGTAATGACACTGGTGTTGCTTTAATTATTTTCAAGCATATGCCTGTAATTAACTTATAACATATAATTTTAGAGTGTTTCATGTCTGCTGCTGAATGTTGTGCTGGTTAGCTGGTGGTGCAAAATACTGATCCAATAATTTCTAACAAAAGTTCTTTCTTACTGCTAATGCTTTATTACGTTTTTTAAACACTGAATGCACTGCATCTTTCCACTTTGATACCAAGGTAAACAGATGATACTGTGATCTTTAGGAGGGTCTGAATGTCACAATGGTGACCCTTCCCCTACCTAATGTTGGCAAACACAGGAATCAATCCAGGAGAAACTCATGGGATCGAAAGGTTGCATGACTCAACTAGTAAATCTCAATATATAGTACGCATTTCAAAGCTACAGACAGGGGCTTAAAAGAGAGGCTTGCTTTCATCACCATTTGTTGATTAGGTTTACCTTTAAAACCGCGTACTGCAGAAGGGCGAACAGCACATTTCCGAAAGGCAGACTGCAAGGTTTGCAAATGCCAAACGGAAAAAGGTTCGAATGTGCAATGAGCGAATGCACAGTGAGATTCGCTCATTGCACATTCGACATTCAGGGGCGGATTGCACTACAGTGGGGATCGGGAAATGGTTCCCCCCACACATGGGGGGTGCAGGGAGTCTTGCCCCCCCTGCTTTACACTTTGTTTTTTTTGTCTTCGACAGTCATGTTAGAAAAACAGCGAATCTGCTGTTTGATTTGCTGTTTTTCGAACATGGTCTGTCAACATTTTCAGTTTCGTGGTTTCGAGTAGGTCATATGAGCACTCGAACCACTGTGATTCGCGGTTTTAAAGGTAAACCGTTGATTACTGCTAGTATTCCCATGTGAACAGGATGTGTCTGGCAAAACTCTGCTCCCAGTGCAGTTCCCTACTTAATACCATTTATAACCTGACTTGTACGTGTCTTAGACTGACACACCAACACACACCAGTGTATTCACTGAAGGATTCCAGGTTATTCTGTGCACAGGAGGACTTCACATTATGACGTATTCTCTGAAAATGTTGTGCTTTAGGCATTACCTCTGCTTGCTTTCTCCACGTGGCTCAGCTCCTCTGGGAACCTCATCACATCAGGGTACTGCTCCTCACATAGTTCAGCCAGGAAGTGCAACAGCGTCAACTTCTGATCTGTCGACTTGGTATCCTTCAGCTAAGTGTTGAGAGAGACTGTGTTAGAAAGGAGAAAAAGGCAATGCAATACATATAAAATAAAAAAAGGAGCTACTCTTTTTTTAAAATAAAATGGCACTAGTTATCGCTGAACTATCAACAGTATCTAACTAAAACATTAAAAAGCCAACAGGCAAACAGTACAAAATAAGTGGCTATGTGAAACACTTAGAATAATGCATGGTCTTCCACAGAAAAGGACCATCAAAGCAAGCAACACTAGCAGGCCACTTCACTCATCATTTCTCAGTTTTCCCCCCATCCTAACCGCTTGTTACCCCCTAAGAATTATCAGGTATTCCAGGTCTGGACAACAACCCTATGTACTATTAATTTCCTGACTGGAAAGTTTTGTTAGCCTGATTCTCAATTCGGAAAGCAAGGCTCATGCAGTAGGGAACTGTCAGCTTGCAAATTCCTCATAATGGCATCTCACATGTGAAGTGTGCACACTACTGCACATGCACTCTGGCTACTCCTCATAATGCCATCTCACGTATGAAGTGTGCACACCACTGCACATGCCCTCTGGCTAAGCATGTACAGCCTGCAAGAAGAGCTTGCAAGACTCTGCCTTTGGATGATCATTCACCATTCAATACACGTTGTCAATACAGGGAGTCAAACCACCCTTCCCAGGATGATTAAGCCAGCATTCACAGCTCACCCTCATACTCACCAGCCACCTCCTTCAGTGTGAGTCACTAACTGAATTCAAGTTGTTTGGGACACAGTCAGAACAATATCCCTCTGTGCCATGTGGCCATGATCATTTTACTGGTCTTGTGGCAAATTATTTCCAAAACAATCAGCATATTGTCAAAGAATTGAGAACAAATGCAGTTCGAGGATAAAGTTGAGTGTAATAAAAATGGAGTATGAACTAATAGTAAGAACACTCAACACTTCAATAACTCCAATTTAATGTTAAAAAGTTAAAAGGTAAGCGCTTTCGCAACCACACGCTGTCGCTTCATCAGACAAAACTGTCTGATGAAGCAACAGTGTGTGGTCGCAAAAGTGCTTACCTTTTAACTTTTTAACATTAAAAGTGGAGTTATTGATGTGTTGTTGAGTGTTCTTACTATTAGTTCATATTGTCAGTGAAAAAGAGTTATGTACTTAGCATAACTTGACATCTGTGTTATCCTATATCACTATTCATCACTCTTGGGTCGTAGGATCTGACATCGGATCCGAGCCGGCAACTTCAAAGAGCAGCTTCTAGGCTGAAGCTCCTCCCACTCCCATGATCCCTTGCTGAGCAGCAACCCCTCAGATCGAATTTGCCCTAAAGGCAGAAAGCAGCTAAGGAAGACCTTGACCACCAGATAGGACATCTCCATTATCTCTAGGTCCCACAGGACGGGGAAGGGGGGGGGTAGTGATGAGCAGTAACACAGGATAACACAGATACCAAGTTATGGTAAGTACATAACTATCTGTTTGATGTTATCAATGTCACTACTCCTCACTCTTGGGTCAGAGTCCCCAGCTATCCCGGGTGGCCTCACCTCACGGAAGGACATGCCTAAGAACTGTGGAGCAAAAGGAATCTCTTGCTTCTGCAGAATATGTCAAGCTTATAATGATTAACAAAAGTTTGAGGAATAGACCAGGTGGCTGCTGCACAAATCTCACCTACGGAATAACGGACCACAGATCTAGTGGAGTAAGGTCTGACTGTACCTGGTAAAGACAGACGTTTAGATGAATAGGCAAAGGAAACGCACTTCAAAATCAAACAAGAAATAGTAACCTTAGAAACTGCCTGATCCTGTCTATTAAGAGGAAAATGCCACAAACAGTTGGTCAGATTTGTGGAAACTCTTTGTAGAACCGTAACTGTCTATGAACATCAAGTGTATGCAGTAGATATTCGCCTTTATTAGAAAAGTTAGGGAACAAAACTGGCAATTGAATTGACTGATTCAAATTTGCTTCCATAGCTATCTTGGGTATGAAGGAAGGATTGGTCCGGAGAGCCACTCTGTCCTTATGAAACACCATGTAAGGTGGTTTTATAGATGGTCTTTGGCTAACGAATTTCGCAGATGACTGCAAACTACGAGCCATAATCGAAACTCCTAACGATGTGGACATCCTACAAAAGGGCCTCACTGAGACAGATGCTTGGTGTAAAAGCCATGGCCTCAAACTCAATGCCAAAAATGCATTGTCATCCCTTTTGGTAAAAACTCTGTACCCATGAACTACCACATAGGCGGTAGTCTACTTATCACCGAAAGTGTGATAAGAGACCTTGGGACACAGATGGACAGCAGTCTCTCCTTTGATAATCACATCGTCACAGTAGTTAGGAAATCCTTCTACGCGGCACACCTCATCAAAAAAGGTTTCTCATCCAGGAAAAAAGAGGTCATTGTACCCCTCTACTAGTCACTCATTAGACCCATTATAGAGTACAATGCCCCTTATGGTATGTACCTCACAAGACATCTACAACAACTAGAAAGGCCACAGAAATACCTCACAAAGGGGATTACCGGCTTCAAACAGATGCCCTACGTAGACCGCCTCAAAAAACTCCAGCTTTACTCCGTCGCATATCGCCTACTCAGAGGTGATCTCTGCCTAACATACAAAGCTATGTCAAACCCAGAGCTGCTGGGACATGCTTCACATAAAGAAATCCCATTCCCTCCAAGCTACATGCTCTAGGGACCTAAACCTTGTCACCACAATAAACAGAACATGCTGGAGGGATAGAGTCCTGTCCCAGAGACTTCCCATACTCTGGAACAAACTACCTATCTATATCAAACAAAGCTCCTCATCAGCACTCTTCAGAAAAAATCTTGATGACTGGATGGGAGATAGGAAATTCACCCCGGGGGTCACTTCTGTGGCTCTGCTCGACAGGGGCATAGGAAAATAATTTTCTTGGGTGGCGAAAGAAAGGTACCTTTTTGGCTAGGCTTACATAGGCCCTAGGGCCAACAGCCTAGTACCTACCTATGAACTCAAACTCTTCTTGCCGAAGATATGGCCACCAGAAAGGTGGTCTTCCATGATCAGAATTTCATATTGCAAGTAGCAGCAGGCTCAAAGGGGCTCTGTGTAAGAGATTGCAGCAGAAAAGCAAGGTCCTGGGGGGGGGGGGGGGTCCTTGACAGGAGGCCAGAGGAGAAAAACAGCAACAACAGTCAAAAAACGAAATGGGAGGGGAGGGACTATATACTACCTACAAAGTGACTATATCAAGTTACCAAATGCTATAAGAGAGAGAAATTAAGCCAAAAGAAAGAAAATTTAAGGTACTTATCCCCACTGGAGACTCGAGCCAAAGAATCACGTCTGATGCTGAGTGTGGCAAATGAGATCCAAGGGGTTAGAGGGCAGCAAGGGATCATAGAAGTGGGAGGAGGTTGAGCCTAGAAGCTGGCTGTAAAGTTGCTGGTTCGGATCTGATGTTGGATCCTATGACCCAACAGTGAGGAATAGTGATATGGATAACATCAGATCTGATATTAGACTACTGACCCTTGAACTTATTATAAAAACATAAGTATAACAGATGAATTGTAGTACTTAATATATACACCGATGACCTCAGAGCAGTAATATAAATGGCTGACAGAAGCACATTACTGAAACCAACATTACAAAGTAGCCACTCAGACCAGTATGACATTTGGCAGCATTAATTAAAAGGTCTTCTGATAACAGAACCCAATGCAGTGTGCAAGCCAATGAAATTGGGCTTGACAATAAGTAACCATTCCTAGTTAGAGTAAAGGAGACAAACATCTTATCTGTCTTCCTGAGCTTCGGGACTCTAAAGAAAGAACTATACTGAGATGAATAAGCAGGCCCCAATTCTCAACTTTAAAGAAAAATACCAGGAAGATAACCAGACAGAGGGTAACCTGAGAAGCAGCTTTCAGGATAGACTAGACTAATCCTGAGAGAAAATGAATCCCTTCCAAAGACCAAGATTCCTTACACTAGCATTTAAATCTCTGACATTTGGCAAGCAGAGTACGGCAGAACAAGCCAGTTCAAAAACAGCAACCTACAAATCACAAAAAGTCAGGTCCCAAGATGAAGACAGATTTCCCACAATAAGCCTAGGCAAGAAATCCCCTACTGGAAGAGCTAAGGTCATGAAATCCTTAAAAGACAAAAACACAGTAGGAACAGGACACAGAGAATTTTTTATTTGAATGAGGGATAACATTTTTTTCCAGTCAAAGTGAAGAATATTCTCTATCTGCCATTTATAAACAGCTTTAATACAATTCTACCTGAAGAAAAATTAAAGTCTGAAACTCATCTGGAAAATTATAGAAAAGAACCCCCATCCTAGGGCACTAAATCTGAAGATGAAATGTTTTTCTTTCGTAACAGAAGACTGCACCAACCAGAATGGCAAAGGATTCCAAACAGCTATGCATCAGCCTACAGCAAAAGTTGAAACTCTCTGGCTAAATCACTAATGGCATCCTCAAAGCTGAAAGAAGAACTGGTGCAATGACTCAAATTCTCTATGATAACTGTGTCTCCAAAGATGTGGACTAACTCTGCCACTAGAAAGATCTGATGATGAGCCAATCCCAAATTAAGACTGCCTAGTTTATATGCAATTTCCTACGGGAGATTAGATGAATTATCCTTTACATGTCTGGATAACAGCATGAGCACTGGGCCTATCTCCCAGAGATGATGCAGAGCTTGAAGAAACAAGACTACAATTCTGAGCTCTATAATACTAATATGGAGATCATCCTTAGCTAGATGTGTACTTCAAAAAAACTTCCAAAGAGGCATTAAAAGTGAGGGGACTGCTTTGAGGATGGCAGGAAAAAAGGTCAACAAAATTCCAGACTGAGGGGAGGGGAGACCATCAACCTACAAAATGACAAAGGGATGTGATGCCAGAAATACTTGTAAAACACAGCAATGCTTCTTTAACTACTGGCAGCAAACAACCCATATGAGCACCCTCATAAGAAAATGAGCAAAAAAAGAATTTAAAAAGTCATTGCTTTAAGTACTAGCACAAGAATAAAGACTTGTGCCTGAACTCTGCAACATGAGAACACAGAGAAAGACAGTTCCTTGAAGTCATGAGGCCTCCTCCATACAAAAGTATTAGTGAAAGACTGAAATCAACATCTTAGATAAAGTGAAATTTTTTTGACTACGCAAACAGGTGAAACTTTCCAGTTCACAAATACCCAAGATACTGCAGCTAGGCAAGTCCAAACATAGTTCTGAGGGCACAAACAAAAGACCCCCAATGACCAGTCACTCAAACTTAAGGGATAAATGTTGTGGAAAGTTTCCAAAATAATATGTTAACACTTGGTAAAGTCCCAGAAGACAGATGGAAAAATATTGCTGTCCAGGACCAAGAAGGAGCAGGTGCCCAATTAGAAGTAATTTCTCCTTAGTTTGAGCAAGCAAATAAGAGCACTAGTGAAATCCTTCAAAGCAAACTTCAAGTCTAAATTGGCCACATCTACTAGAAACAAGCATAAGGCCTTCTTCACATATGCCCGCAATCTCAAAGGGGCCCAGATCTGTTCAGAACTGGTAGTCAAGGACACCACATATACAAATACTGTAGATATAGCAAACTTGCTGGCTGACAGATTCATCAAAAACTTCATCCCTCTGTCCCCCCATCAGTAAATGACGACATTCTTAGTAGCTGCGCCCTTCCCCTTACCCTTATATCTAGGGAACAGATGATCATTGCTCTCTCAAAGGCAAAAAAATACAGCTTTCGTGGGACCCGATAACATCCCAGGCTGCATCCTACATGAACTCTGGCAGGAATTTGCAGCACCATTAGGCACCCTATTCAACCACAGCCTGAGTACAGGCTTTGTTCCAGCTAAGTAGAGGACAGCCACTGTCATCCATTTGCACAAAAGTGGAGCTTCCACCGATCTAGGAAATTACAGACCCATCAGCCTAACTAGCCTGATCTGCAAGGCCATGGAACAGATTATCATGGACCTCATTAACAAGGACAATGGCAACCTCCAAACACTCGACCCCACAGAATCTGGCTTCAAGGGGAGGTCGTATCTGTTAAATTTGATCGACTTCTTTGAGACAGTCACCAAAGCCATGGATGAGAGGAAGACAGTACACATCGCCTATCTTGATGTGGCCAAAGCCTTCAACACTATTCCCTACTCGGGCATAACAGATAAATTCTCTCAACTAGGCATCAATCCGTATGTTACCAGAGGGGTAGCTAACTGGCTCACTGATAGAACCCACAAAGTTAAAATAGGGGAAGCCACCTCAAGCAGTAGACTTGTAACAAGCGGCGTAGCCCAGGGTTCGGTCTTGGGCCCTCTGTTATTTGGGATATAGTTTTCTGAGGTGCACGCCAAAACCAGTGGGCTATGGCTGACCAAGTTTGCAGATGACTGCAAGCTGGGAGCTGTCATCAATTCCCCTAGTGATGTAGACATCTTCCAAGAGGCTCTCACCCAAACAAATGACTGGTGCCAGAAACATGGCCTCAAGCTGAATACCAAAAAATGCATCAGCACCCCCTTTGGAGAGAGTGACATCCCCAAAATTATCACATTAATAACAACGTCCTAAGCACGCAATCAATCGTGACGGATTTGGACACCCAGGTTGATAGCAACCTGACTTTTGACCACATTGTTGCTTCCATTGTATGGAAATCCTTCTACATGGCCCACCTCATAAGTAATGGTATCTCATCCAGGGACAAGGAGGTCATAACATCCCTGTATTCTTCCCTTATAAGGCCCATTATTGAGTACAATGCCACGTTCGGCATGTACCTCACAAAGCACATGCAACAGCTGGAGAGACCACAGAGGTTCCTCACCAGGAGGATCTAGGGACTCAAAAATCTACTATACACAGACATGCTAAAAGCCCTGTCCCTCTACTTAGTTTCATACAGACTACTCAGAGATGATCTCTGGTCTGGCATACAAGGAAATCTCAGACCCCGCCTTGACAGGACTGCAGCATATCTGCAATCAAGCTCCACTCGAGTAACCCGCATGCGCTGCCTCAACCTGGTCTGTGACATCAATAGGACTTGTTGGCAGGACAGATTTGTGTCCCAGAGACTCCTCCATCTGTGGAATAGTCTCCCATCTCCAAGTCAAGCAGAGTACCTCTTTATCCCTTTTTAAGCTCAACTTGGATAACTGGATGGGAAACAGAAACTACATCCCTGGGATTCCACCCATGTCCCTGCTGGACAGGGGCATCGGGTGATGACTTGGCTAAACTCTTGACTAGGCTTATATGGGCCTCAGGGCCAATAGCCTAGTAACATCCTATGAAAAGACAAAAGGTTAGGAGCTTCCAAAGGTACTGCTGCTTAGTCAAAGTAAAATGGAGATAATTTCTTTGAGGCTGTCCAGTCTTTACATGCATAAAGCTGCCCACCTTCTCAGTCCATTCTGCACACTCTCTAGCAACAAAGAGAAATTAAGTCAGTAAGTCAGTTAGGGCTAGACTGAGTAGGTACACAATCTCTTCAGGCAAAGGAAAAGGACAAAACTACTTACTTGTTTTCCTCTGGAGCATTCTTCCACAGTTTTGCAGTGAACTTTGCAATCAAATTCTCCATCATCATCGACAACAGAAGAGAATGAAGCCAACACAATGTGGGAATCACTTCCAAAACCTGGCCACTTTGGATGATGTCTACTCTACTCTAGGGTAAAATCAGAAAACCTCTCTCATCAAGAAGCCTGACAGGACTGGAAAACTGAGTACCACTGAGGGTACAAGTCAATGGCAAAAAACATTCCTTAAGGGATTCTGCAGGACATGGAGTGGAAGAATGATCTGGCCCCCAGCAGTCCCTTTATGATATGACTATCCTTTATTTGTGAAAGGCCGAAACAGGAGAAAAAGTATACAACTTCAAACATGTCTCAGGCTTTCCACTGCAGCTGAACAATCTCTTGGGTAGATCACCGAAAAGTGCATACATGACTCTCCACTTTGACATAGATCTGGGCAAAGATGGCATCTTCTCCAAAGCTTAACCCACTAATGAAGTCAGAAAACTGTCTGTATGGGAGACAGGATGACCCCAAAGCTTAAGTTGATATCTACAAGCTTAACTAACAGTGGCTCTAGATTCTCTGTCAGTTAGTTTGGAACCTATATGCTGCAGCTAAAATGGTGGCACTGAACTCACAAAGCATCATCATTTTTATGTGAAGAAGAGAAAATAGACTTTCCTAAGCAGCCCATCAATGCACATCATCCCAAATCAGCAGACTCTCACATGGTAGCTACACATACACTTAGTAAGAGTTCACACTGAAATACACCTGGGAAGACAGTTACTTGTATAATGAAAACAGAACTTGGCAATGTACGTTTGCCAGCTGGAATGTTTTCATGAGGCCTCAATCATCTCAAATGTCAACCATAAGGTTCAAAAAAACATCAAGTCCCTGAGGCAGATGAGGTAGAGATAGCTGTTACACCAGGTGTTCTACCCTTGCCTTGAAACCAGAAGGTCTCCTGTTCCACTGAAGACCAGAAAGCTTGAAATCATATCACATTCTTGGCCATCAAAGGGTGACAAAGACATGTCTTTTTTATCCTGAATTTGACAGATAAGAGTCAGAGAACTGCAGGCAAGAGGAAACTCCTGCCATATACAGGAACATGTATCCACTCTTACCTTCTTGCCTTACTGCTCTGAGTAGGACTGAAGATAAACCATACTATCCTCATACCTCTCAGCCTCTTGGAGCAAGAAATCTGGACAGAGCTATAAATAATAGTGGGATACTGGCCCAAAAATAGGGACAATTTTTAAATATTGCTCTTACAAACTTAGAAAGTTGATAGAATAATGGGTTTTGCATTAACTTGGATTTTCTGAAGGGTATGAAGTCAAACTCAAATGTCTGTCATTATTTTCTAACTTCAATCTTTAATTTCCCACTAATTTGTCAGAAAAAAACACAATTTTATGAGAAATGGACCAAAAATATAAGACAAAAATCTGGACATTCTGTGAAAATCTGTACAGTTGAGAGGTATGACTATCCTGAGTGGCAAAAGGTTAACCTCCAAGAAGCTCCAGTACTGGATCTCAACCTGACAACTCCTAACCTCTCACCTTCAGAAGACTGAAATAGCAGCATAGGAAGTGTAGATCAGAGCGTGAGCTTTAAGAAGCTTTCCAGTGAGCTACCATGTGCATATGCATACTGAGCACATGCATGCAAGAGTGCCACTTTGAGTGAGCAGCCAAAGTGAGAGCATGCAAGTATGTAGTCAGTCAGTTAGATAGTTCATTTAAGTTCAATGTTTCTGCCATCCATCCTGATGTATTTGTATTCAATAAACTACTTAAATGAACACCCAATCCTCAATGTCTTCCTAATGCACATACGAAGAGCAACAGGAAGTCTGCCAGTACAGTCACTTGAACCCAGGACGTGAACTGCTGAAAGGATGAAGCCGCTATGGCTCACTACCAAACCCACTTAGTCTTCTTACATAGGAGATACAACTGTCTACTCCATTGCATTTTCAGATGCCATACAATGAAATGGTTGGAACAATCATGAAAGGCTCTGGAAGCAGCTTTCCTTCCTGAGATTTTAAGACCAGCAGAACTGCATGCAGTCCCAACTGGAAGATGTAAAACCTCCTCAGCAGAAGGGACAGGAACCATTTCTTGAACTCTGGAAGAGCCAAGATGGATTCTCCATTTAGTAATAAAAAGTAACTTATCAGGGCTTGCAACAGGTTAGACTACAGTAAAAGGAGACCCATGTGCAAACTGATGAGGAATATCTACCAGTCTTGGGCCCGGAAATGGGGATCTGACAACAATAGAAGATACTTGTGCACACGGTGTGGTGACTCTGCATCTGCTTATACCTCACAGTCCAGTGCAATACTGGCATTCTCAGGTAAGCAGAACTCACTATGAAGATTGTAGCAGCCAGCATCCCTAGAAGACATGGAATGGTCTGAGCCTAGACCCTCTGCTGTGTCATAAACCAGGCTGATAGCAAAGAAAAAGCACACTCCACAATGTTGAGCAAGTTTAATAACACAAAGCTTTTAGACAGTCCTTCTTCAGTGTTTAAAAGAGATGTTTTTAAACAATTCCTCAGTGTTTAAAAGAGATGTTTTTAAACAATTCAAAAGCACATCACATGACAGAGTCCATCCTATCAAAAAATATTAACCAATTTAAACATTGTTAATAAAACATCACATCTTAATATAGAAAAGAATATTATAAAATAAAGAAAAACATTTTTTAGTATTATTAACTAAGCTGCTGCTGTTTAAGCTTCAGTATTGGCTTAAGTGTTATTTGCTTGTTTAAACCAGGAAAAACAGCATGAAAACGAACAATCCATTCATATTCTTTTAAGTCTAACCTATTAACAAGGTCACCACGTCTAGAGTTTGGATACAAAATATCTATAACTCTAAAAAGAAATTGATGGGATTCATCATTCTCTTGTATGTGTTTGGCCAAAGAGTTAGTATCTACACCTCTACGTACGTCTGACCTATGCTCTATAATCCTATCACATAGCCTTCTTGTAGATTTTCCCACATAAAACCCCGAACATTGCTGGCAAGTAGCTAAACAGATAACATAAGCAGTGTTACAAGTAGCTGTACAATTAAACTCATACTTCTTACTGACAGGATGTATAAATTCAGTGGCTTGAATAATTTCTGAACAGCAAGAGCAATTATGGCAGGGAAAAGTCCCTGTCTTATTAAAACTAATAGTACACCTGTAACACCTCTTATTAAAGCTAAAGTCTTTAAAACATAAATGCTTCTTTAAACTCTCACAGTTTCTATATGTAAAAAGGGGTTTAGCAGGCAACCCCTTTTCATAGGCAGGTATGGGCTTCAGAATATCCTGATTACCTTCTGATAACCTGCTCAATAGGCTGGCTGGCCCTACTATAGGTCACCAAATATCTCAGAGGCTGTGTTGTGCCAGACTGATGTATATCAAAAAGCTTTTCTTTATTTTATAATATTCTTTTCTATATTAAGATGTGATGTTTTATTAACAATTTTTAAATTGGTTGGCATTTTTTGATAGGATGGACTTTATCATGTGATGTGCTTTTGAATTGTTTAAAAACATGACTGTTTTTAACATTTCTTTTAAACACTGAGGAAAGACAGTTTGTCCGAAAGCTTTGTCTTATTAAACTTGCTCAACATTGTGGAGTGTGCTTTTTCTTTGCTATTGGACTGTTGCTGCTTGACTCCACTTTACCATTCTTGTTCACCTTTTTCGCATCATAAACCAGGTGGCCAATGATACGGCTCTTCAGCCCTCTTAGTGGTCAGGAATAACAAGAGTATCAACTTCCTCATGGATGAAAGCAATCTCTGAAACAGAACATATGCCTTTCTCTTGGTTTAATCACACCTGGGGGCAGCAACTGTGATAACACCTACTACAAGGATATTAGAAGGAAGATCCTTGGCAAGACCACAAGATGCCAGTTATCCAGGTAGGGGAAACATATAGATTTCCTTCACCTGCAAGACTTCCAGTACCACAGCTAACAACTTACTAAATACAATGCACGTTGAAGAGAGAACAAACAGCAGCAAATGTACCAGAAATAGTGTTGAGGACCATCTACTAGTTTGAGCAGAGATGATCAGCCTTTGAGTGCTGCCAGAAAGGAGCAATGAGGCAACCCTTCAGGGACTCTGAGGCTGCTTTCACAAGAAAGGACCTTTGAACCCTGGTTCTGTGAACCATCTCTGCCCTAAGATGGCACTCAATGGGGCCCTTCTCTGCCATGACACCCCTATCAGAAGAGTAGTCAAAGGGTGGAGTGGATGCTGGGACTTCCTCAATAAGAGTGACATGGAATTTTTCTGATTTCAGTTGTAGGATCTTTGAGGGATCTCAAATCATACTCCAAGGGCAGACAACATCTTGCCTTCTTGCTCACACTGTTGAAGTTTCTCCTTCACTTTTGGTCAAAACAGGGAGGATCCATCACAGGGAGTATTGACAAAAGCTGTTTTGAAACTGTCTGGAAAATAGCAGAGATGAAGCCAAACATGTTACCTCATGGTTATGCCTGTTCCTACTGTTCTTACTGATACATCTCTAGTGTTGAGGATCAATCTCATGGAACGGTTAAAAAAAAAAAGAAGTTATGTACTCACCATAAAGTTCCATCTGAGTAGGTAAACTTCATTTGTCAGCAACCTGTGGGCTTCGGATCCAACACAGATATGAGCCGGCAGCATACCAAGCAAAAAGATCCGAGCTCCAAGCTCCTCCCCCTACCCATACCACACTGCAACTTCCTTCCAATCCTCAGATAGAGTTTGCCACTCCACACGGGACAACCAACAAACTAAAACCTGAGACCCCTGAACCAAGGACAAACATCAAGCTCAGCAGAAATAACCGCCAACGTCAGGGGGAAGGAGGGAGGGACAGTTGCTGACAAATTAAGTTTACCTACTCAGATGGAACGTTATGGTGAGTACATAACTTCTTTATCTGAAGTAGTTAACTTCATTTGATCAGCAACCTGTGGGACAGAGACCCCAGCTACCCGAAATCTTGGGAGGCCCTTAAGGAAGGATATTCCAGAGCAATACAGAGCCAAAGGAAGCCCTTCCTCTAGACACCAAATCCAGTTTATAATGAGTAATAAAGGTGTGAGAGGATGCCCAGGTAGTTGCTGAGCAAATGTCATCCAGGGAAACTCTAGACCAGAATGCAGCAGACATTGCCATAGAACGCATAGAATGAGCATAAACTCCTACTGGTTCTGGTAAACCAAGCTCTCGATAAACTTGTAGAATACAAAGGGAAATCCAGCTAGTGAGTCACCTTTGAAACTGGTTTCCCTAAAAAAGACTTGGCAAAAAAAGTTGATCAGATTTATGAAAGACCGCCGTTCTGTGCAAATAAAAACGTAACTGCCTGTGAACATCCAGCAAATTAAGTTTGTATTCCCCTTTGTTGTGAAAATTAGGGAAAAAAACAGGCAAATTAATAGACTGACTAATGTTTGTCTCAGAAGCAACTTTAGGGAGAAAAGACGGATTAGTCCCGAGAGACATTCTGTCCTTATGAAGCACTAGATATGAGGGTTTCATACAAAGAGCCTGAAGCTCTGACACTCTCCTGGCTGAGGTGATAGCTACGAGAAAATCCTTCTTCCATGACAATAATTTTAAGTCAACTGATACCAAGTTCTCAAATGTAGGCACAACTAAGGCCTGAAGAACCGAAGTCAAATCCCACGGCGGGGACAGATTCTTAATAGAAGGTCTCAGAAGAAAACTGCCTTTCAAAAAGGTCTTACAAATCCTGGCAGCAGCGAGAGAGCCTAAAGTGTCCCCTACATGGAAATGGGAAATAGCCGCCAGCTGGACCTTCACTGTGGAACAGCTGGCTCCTTGTTGGAAGATATGAGACAAAAAGTCTAATACCACTGGGATCAGAGCAGTAAAAGGTTCCAGATTTCTCTGTGAAGCCCAAATGGAGAAACGTCTACATTTGCTACAGTAAATTTTCCTGGTAGAGAATTTATGTGCTGCAACCAAGATGAATTTAACAGGGGAAGAGATACCGGGAGTCCTAGCAACTAGGGGAACTGGAGTAGCCAAGCTGTGAGCTTCAGGCTGTCCAGATTCGGAGAAAGCATTCCTGAGGGATGACGAATCAGATCTGGAATGGGAGCCAAGATCCAGGGTGGAGCTATGAGTTGAGACCACAGGCAGTGAAACCAGACTTGACGAGGCCAGAATGGGGCTATGAGGATAATTCTGCTCCCCAACTGACGGGCTTTCTGTAAGAATTTTGTCATGAGCGGGAGCGGGGGATATGCATAAAGAAGACCGGGTGGCCAAGCATGAACAGCAGCATCTCTGGGGATTTCCCCCGTCGGGGGAATTAGAGTGAAAAACTCGCTGCACTTCGCATTGGATGGCGATGCGAAGAGATCGCAGCAAGGCTGACCCCCCTTGAGGAAGATCTGTTCCACTACACAAGGGTTCAGAGACCACTCGTAGGGAGAAAGGATAATTCTGCTCAATTTGTCTGCCAAGATGTTGGACCGACCTGGAATGTACGTTGTTATCATAAAGCAGTTGGTGGAGATCGCCCACTCCCAAACTCTCATGGCTTCTCGACAAAGGGGATAAAGACTTGATTCCCACCTGTTTGTTGATATACCAGACCACTGACATATTGTCCGACTGGATCGCAATATTTCCCAGAGGAAGATAAGCATGAAGGGCCTGCAACGCTAAGAGGACCACTCTCACCTCTAGAACATTTATATGCAGAACGGTCTCGCTTTGAGTCCACGTGCCTTGGACACTCATGCCCAAACAGTGCCCCCCCCCTTGGCGGGAGGCATCCGTGGTTACCGTGGCTTGGGGTTGGGGTGTAACAAAGGAACGCCCCTCCTGCAAATCCCAGGATCAGAGCAACCACATGAGAGAATTTCTGCAAACACTGCTCAGAGGGATCGGAAAATCTAGAGGTTGATGCAGTATAGACCACTGAACTTGCACGTCTACTGTAAAACTCTCATATGAAGACGAGCACAAGGGATCAGGTTGATAGCTGCTGCCATGGACCCTAAGGCTCTCAGGACTAGTTCTGCTGGGGGTGCAGGGGACTACAGGAGCACTAACACATGAAGTGCCAGGCTGTGTAGTCTGTCTGGAGTCAAAAAATGCCCTGGCCTGAAGAAAATCTATTCTCGCCCCTATGAAGTCTAACACTTGAACAGATTGGAGGGAAGACTTCCAGAGATTTATGGTGATCCTCAGCCGAGGTGATATCTGGAGAAAGAAATCTCTGGCTAGTATGAGTAGATGCCTAGTGGGAGTGGTGAGGAGCCAGTTGTCCAGGTACGGGAAGACCTGAATGCCCTGAAGTCCCAGGTGGGCCACTACAACTGCCATGACCTTGGTGAACACCCTGGGGGCTGTGGTGAGACCGAAGGGTAGGACCCTGAATTGATAATGACTGGCCCCTAGCCGAAAGTGGAGAAACCTCCTGGATTGTCTGTCCATCAGGATATGGTAGTACGCATCCTTGAGGTCTATCAAGCACAACCAGTCTTGTTCCTGCAAGAAGGACAGGATGGATTTAAGCGTGACCATGCAGAACTTTTCCTTGGCAACAAACAGGTTCATTGCTGATAGGTCGAGAATCGGCCTTAGTTCCCCCCGTCTTTTTTAGTACCAAAAAGAACCTGGAATAGATGCCTGATCCGGACTGGTCTGGGGGCACCTGCTGGATGGCTCTTTTTTCTATCAGTGTTTGTATTTCCAAAGCCGCTGCCTCCCTCTGACCGGGTGGGATGTCTGAGAGGTGCCTTATGTAAGGGGGCAGTCGGGCAACCCCTCAGGGTTGCTGCACGGGTTGATCTGAAAATGGTTCCAGTGACCCGAAGTTCTTCACCCCCCACTCTGCATCTGGGCCCGCGTCCACCTTGTCCCCCTCTGTCTCTGGGGGAGGAGGAGTCCTGAGCATTCCAGGACTGCTGAGATTTCCTGAACCACAGCTTCTTTTACCCTCGCTGGTTCGTAGAAAAGGTCCTTTGAGGGTTAGAGAAGCGGATCCTGATGGCTGACAGAGTTTTCTCATGTTTCTCGCTCTGGAGAAGCGTATCACGGACAGTCTTCCCAAACAGGGCAGAACCGTCAAAGGGTGCGTTAGCAAAGGATGCCATGAAGGGTTCCGGGAAATCGCAAAGACGGAGCCAGGCGTGACGCCTTAAGGCAATACCGGACCCACTAGCCTTAGTGGCTCCCTCGGTGGTATGAGAGAGTAGATGCATAGATGTATTGGACAGAGAATTAAGAGTGGCCATATGAGCCGAGAAGGTCCACTTATCCTCGGCCGACATAGACTCCGGGGGAGACTCGGCGTACTCTTTCAAAAGGTCCCGCTGCAGTCGAATTACATGGGCCAAGTAACTCAGCGCCCTTATAATAAAAGTAGCTGAAGCAAAAGTCTGTTTTCCAAGACGGTCCATCGCCCTAGACTCCTTGTCTGAGGGGTGGACCAAGGAACTTTCCTGGGCAAGTTCCTTTTTGTGGCTGCTGTGTCGAACGCCTCCAGGAATACAGACTCGTCAGAGGAAGGTTTTTGGGTGGAGCCCCCCCCCCCCCCAGCGAAGGATTTCCATTATGTCTCCGAAGGAGACATCTTCGGGGGGGGGGTGATTTGGGGGAACCTTCCCCTTCCTCCAAGTTGGTATCCTCCGTGAGGGACTCGGGGGGGGGGGGAGTGTCTCCTTTTACACTGGCTTTTGTGAGGAACCTCCTCAGGTGGACTTTCCGGGGAGGGCTCACAAATGGTTTTGTGTTCCTCCAGGGGAACTGGCTGGGGTGCAATAGACACAGGCTGTCCCTGGGGGGACTGGATGATGGAAGACAAACCCAGCTGCAAGGGGACAGGGATGGACCCCAAGGAAAGAGTGAGGGGTCTCGATCCTTCAGAGAGAACCCTCTCCACAACAAACGCCGAAGGAGAACCGGCTTCACTGAAACTGGTGGTGTGGGTAGCCGCGACCCATGGATTCGATGAACAGATCGGAGCCGAAGGTGGAACGGTCGGACCTAAAGGGACGGCATGCCCTGACCACAACGGAGCTGATGACACACTGGACCCGATGCTCAACTCTCGGCTCCGAGAGCTCAGATCCGACAGACTCGAGGGCATGGCCGTCGTCGAGGCAGAAGGCACCATCGGCCCCGACTCCGGGGCTCCTCAGATCCATAGACTTCGAAATCCAATGGCGGATCGGAGGAAGGAGCTATCGAGTTGAAAAACGGAGCCGAACTCCCCGCACCGGTGGTGGTGGTGGGGGAGCCAGCAACACTCCCGTCTGCAGTTGAGTTTGTAGAAACCTTCGCATCATCCGATCCATGTCTGCTTTAGAGATGCTCCAAGTAGATCCTGAGGACGCCACCGACGCCGGCCAGGAGGGCCGACGCAAAGACGACCTCGAGGCTGGTCGCGCCTCCTCCTTTGGCTCCGGAGAAAAACTTGAACGGAGCCGAGGGGAGGATGGCCTAGTAACTTTGACAGGAGACAAAATCACCTTAGTGGGAGGGGCCATTGGATCCAACTTGGCTTGCCGCTTGCGGCCCTTCTCTCTCTTTTTCCTTTTCTGTTTGTCTCTCTGTCTCCCTGTGTTTGTCTTTCATTCTCTCTTTCTTGGCCTCTCTCTCTCCCTGTGGCAAGGTGTGAGGGTGAGTCCTGGACAGGGGAGGAGGGCCAGAAGGCAGGACAGCCACAGCCATGGCTGGCGAAGAAGCTGTTGGAAGCAGAAGAAGCAGAAGTTGATTCTGCGGGTAGAAGACCTGCCAAAATCAGCTTGTTCCTGCAATCCCGCAGGGCTCGGGGGTTGAAGGCCACACAGATTTTGCAGCTGGATGACAAATGAGGCACCATCAAACAAACTACACACAGAGTGTGATCGTCGGCTGGTGACAGCTTGTGGCCACACACTGTGCATTTAGAGAAAGTCACTTTCTGACTTTACAACATAATAAAACACACACAGACACACATACACACTCTACAGGCAAGAAGGGGGGCCTACATTGACAGAAAGTTAACAACTTTCTAACTCACAAAACACAAAAATCTAGCAAAGGAAAAGAATCCGGTAAGGAGAGAGAAACTAATAACTATATATATATATATATATATATATATATATATATATATATATATATATGTGTGTGTGTGTGTGTGTGTGTGTATACATATATATATATATATCTATATGGGTCTATCTTAGTACATCGACAGTGCAAAATAGCGAAAACGAATTAACCGACACCGGAAGATCGAAAGTCACGTCACCGACGCCAGAAGATCGACAAGGCAGAAGACCGACGGAGGAAGACACCGACGCTGAGAACACTGCGATGGGGAAAGGATGTGTAAGTATGCGGTAGTGACGGACGATAGGGTGCGAGTAAGGTAAGTGTGCGATGCTGGTGTTCTGTAGGGGTGGGATAAGTGAGTTAGGGTTAGGGCGCGGGTTAGGTGAGTGTGCGAGTGAGGTAAGTGTGCGATGTTGGTGTTTTGTAGGGGTAGGGGTGGGATAAGTGAGTTAGGGTTAGCGGGTTAGGTGAGTGTGCGAGTAAGGTCAGTGTGCGATGTTGGTGTTTTGTAGGGGTAGGGGTGGGATAAGTGAGTTAGGGTTAGGGGGCGGGTTAGGTGAGTGTGATAGTGACGGACCTTAGGGTAAGGGTTTGGGTTAGGGTTGTGGATAGTTGTGTATGTATGGGTTAGTGTTCGTTTGTAAGGATTTTGGTGTGCTTGTGTTGTGTGTGTGAGTGTTGGATAGGGGATGTGTTTTGTTTGTTGGTATGATGTGTCGGGTGTATGCGATGTCGTGTTTGTGAACTGTCGATCTTCTGGCGTCGGTGAGATGAATTTCGATGTTCCGGTGTCGGTAAATTCGTTGTCGCTATTTTGAATTGTCGATGTACTAAGATAGATCCATATATACCAAACGAATATATCCACTTAGCCTTGCCAAAGTCCTGCGAATCCAAAATAAGCAAAACAGAAGAAAAGATGGCAGGACACTGCTGCTGCTCAATAAAACTTTTAATAAAAACTTTAAAACTGGAGAACAAAGTAGTTCAAATGCAGACAAAATGAAAAAGGTTAGCGCTTTCGGGTTACACCCTTCATCAGACAACAAACACTGCATGCACACTCTTTTTATAAAAAGTAACAACCAATAAAAACCTTGTGGGTCAATGAAACACACGCCTCCTCAAAAGTGTAGGTTTTAAAGGGATAACATCATTTAAACCAGGGGGTAAATGTGCCATCAAGTCTATAATCCATTTAGTTTCATCTAAAGCAGTCTGCAGCCTGACATCCCCCCCCCCCGGTTATTCATTCTAATGTTAACTATCACTCTAAATGAAAAACTATGTGTTGGATGTATACTTATATGCCTGAACAGGGCATTGCTGTCATCCCTGTTCCTAATGCTTCCTAGGTGTTGTAGGATTCTTACTTTAAACATATTGGTGGTCATGCCCACGTAGAAGCTGGGGCATTTTGTGCATTCAGCCAAATAGACCACATTGGGGGTTCTGCAAGTGGCTCTACCTTTAAAGATAATAGTTTTCCCAGTGGTTCTATGTGTGAAGTTAACGTCTTTATTGATAAAGCTACAAGCTTTACACATGCCACATGGAAGTGTACCTGCCCTGCTCTTGAATGGCCTGTTCTCAGAGAGACAATTCTCCCTACATAAAATATCACTCAGGTTCTTGTTCCTTCTATATTGAAAATAAGGTCTATTATCAATAAGCCCCTTTAAACTAGTATCATTAGTAAGGATATTCCAGTTGTTATTAACTATTTTACAGATGTCACTGATATTACTCCCATAAGTGAACAACATTTTAGTGCCTCTCTGTAAGTTGGTATCCTGCTCGGTGACTACAGGGGCCTGAAGTTGATTCCTGTTGAGCCAGGGTCTAAACTTGGTTTGTCTATGGATCTTACCATAGTCTATGACATTTTTTACCATGTTCTTCCCATAGCCTCTATGCTCAAAATGCCCCGTTAAGTTCACTAACTCTTGTTCAAATTGTTTGTCATCTGTGCTGATCCGGGAGACACGACTCACTTGTCCTCTAACAATGTTTGGGAAAATATGGCGAGGATGCATGCTATCGTAGGACAGCAGGGTATTTCTCCAACAGTCTTTCTTGTATAGGCTAGATGAAAAGCCTGCCTGTTGTTGTGTGAGCCTCACATCTAAAAAATCTATGGAATGGTAAGATGTATTCGCACTAAATTTGAGGAAGGTGGTAGTGGTGTGTAGGTATGACAAAAAACTGTTAAACATGTCATATTCTCCATTCCAAAGAATAAAAAAGTACAGTTTTGTACCTACCATAAATGTAGATGTTCGAAGATCCACATTGCTGCAGTCCTTACACTTGGGTATACCGCTGTCCTCGGTCAGCCCGAATACCAAAGTATATGGCTGACGTCGGTCAAGGCGCATTAATCTGATGCCAGGACGTCAGGGTATAAATACGCTTGACCGACGTCATATCCTCAGTCTTTTCTTGCCCCAGATGTCAGAAGACCCTAAACAGGTAAGGGTAAAATCAAAAAAACACCAAACACTAAACACCCCTGCAACCAAACTATGTACAATTTTTACAAATATACTAAAGAACAACCCTATTCACACAACCACCCCTAAACACAGAGGGGAAGGAGGGAGGGTAAATTGGACTGCAGCAATGTGGATCTTCGAACATCTACATTTATGGTAGGTACAAAACTGTACTATGTTCTTCATCTCACATTGCTGCAGTCCTTACACTTGGGTAGATTCCCAAAGCAGAGGTAAGGGAGGATGGCAAATCATAGAGAAGCAGGAGCTGCCAAAATGCCCTGTAAAATAGCAGTGGCAAAACCAGCCCTAGATTTAGAGTAGAGAGGAAGGTGGTAATGCTTAGAGAAAGTATGTACCGAACTCCAAGTAGCTGCCTCCAAAATATCCTTAGTTGCCACCCCCCTTAGAAAAGCTGTAGAAGTGGCAGTAGCCCTAGTGGAATGAGGTCTAATCCCTGTTGGAATCTCCTTGCCATGATGGGAATAACAAAAAGCAATGCAAAACCCAATCCACTTAGAAATAGTTTGTTTTGACACAGGCTTGCCCTGAGAACACAAAGCAAAAGAAACAAACAACTGCTGAGACTGCCTGAAATCCTTAGTCCTGTTTAAATAATAGCGTAACTGCCTGTGTACATCTAAAGTATGCAAAATCTTTTCCCCTTATTTTGGGGTCTGCATAAAAGGTAGGTAAATGAATAGTTTGGTTTAAAGACACACTAGAAACCACCTTAGGCATAAAGGAAGGATTAGTACGTAAAGATACCCTATCCTTATGGAAAATCAAGAAAGGCCCAACTGCCATAAGGGCCTGCAATTCAGAAACCCTTCTTGCAGAGGTAATGGCCAACAAAAAAGCAGTCTTCCATGACAAATATTTCAACTCAGCAGTAGCTGCAGGCTCAAAAGGTTGTAGAGTGAGTTTTCCAACACAAAATTGAGGTCCCAAGCAGGAGTAGGAGCTCTTGGGGGTCTTATGTTCTTTGCCCCTCTAAGAAATTGCTTGAACAAAGGATGAGAAAACAATGGTGGATCACAGTCATAGTGAGCTGAAATTGCTGCAGCATGAATCTTAATGGAAGAGAAAGACAAACCTTTGTCCAATAATTCAGTAAGATATTGAAGAGCCACACTCAAATTAGGCTCAGAAACATCCAAATCCTTTGCTGCACTCCAAAATAAAAATCTCTTCCATTTATCTGCATACACTTTCCTTGTACTAGGTCTTCTAGCTTCCATAATCACATTCAAAACTTGTTGAGGAAGTTGAGCCCTGCTATGGGTCAAAACAGGATATGCCATGCTGTGAGATGAAGAGAGTGAAGCTTGATATTGAGTAGATGACCGTCCTTTTGGGACAACAGATGTGGAATCAAAGGCAAAGGCCAAGGCGGTTTCCTTACCAGACTTCTCAGTAATGGGTACCAGTGCTGTCGAGGCCAATCTGGAGCTATTAGGATCATTCTTGGTTTGTCCTGTCTGACCTTTAGAAGTACCTTTGGGAGGAGAGGAAGAGGCGGAAAGGCATACACATGAAGATTTTTCCAACTGAAAGAAAGAGCATCCACTTTCCAAGCTGCGTGATGAATCCTTTTTGTGCAAAACTTTGGCAGCTGGTGGTTTAGAGGAGAAGCGAACAGATCTATGTCTGGAGTTCCCCATGACACTGTCAATTGCTGAAATACATGAAGATCCAATTGCCACTCGTGGGGATCCATGATTTGCCTGCTTAACACATCTGCTAAGGAGTTCTGCACTCCCGGCAGAAACCTTGCCTGAAGATTTAGTTGTAAACTGAGAGCAGTGTCCCACAAAATCATTGCTTGTCTGCATAGAGGGTAAGAATGTGTTCCCCCTTGTTTGTTGATGTACCACATGACAGTTGTGTTGTCTGTTAGAATCAGCACCTGTCCTGGGAGAAGTAAACCCTTGAAAGCCATTAATGCAAACTGAACTGCCAACATCTCCTTCAAGTTGATATGTAGATGCTGTAGTCTGACAGGCCACTTGTCCTGTATCCACTTTCCATTGAGATGAGCTCCCCAAGCTTTGTCTGAGGCATCTGTTGTTAGAATCTGATTCGCCTCTGGCCGGGTCACAGAAAGTCCCTTGTTTAGGTGACATTGCTGAGCCCACCACAAAAATTCCTTTTGAATGCAAGGTATTATTTGAATGACAGTGTCCAGATCCTGGCAGTGCTGTGTCCATACATTTTTGAGATACCATTGTAGCTTCCTCATATGCAGTTTGGCATTGGGAAGCACCAGAATACAAGATGCCATGAACCCTAAGGCTTGAAGGACTGTCCTTGCAGTCAGCCCGGACTGAAGTGATAGTTGTTGGAAGTAAAGGGAAAGATTCTTTTGTTTGTCCGGGGTCAAAAAAGCCATCTGGGTTGCTGTATTCAGTCTCACACCCAGAAAGCACATGTCTTGAGAGGGTACTAGACTGGACTTTGTTTCGTTCACAGAATACCCCAGGCATCTTAGCACTGCTATCACATATTTCAAATGCTGAAGAAGCTCGTCCTTCCTTGAGCCAGAATCAGGCAATCGTCCAAATAAGGGTAGATCTGTATTCCTCTCAATCTGAAGAAAGCTATCACTGGAGCCAGAACTTTGTGAATACTCTGGGCAGTAGATAAGCCAAAGGGCAATGCAGAGAACTGATAATGAGAATTTCCAGCTCAGCAGAAACTTCCTGCAACTTAGTGTGATAGGAACATGAAGATAAGCCTCCTTGAGATCCAAAGTTACCATCCAGTGATCTTTGCCCAGCAGAGGTAAAAGCTGTTGTAATGTCAGCATCTTGAACTTGGGTATGTCCAGAAAGGTGTTGAGGATAGATAAATCCAAAATTGGTCTCCACGTGTTCCCCTTTTTTGGCACTAGGAATAGGCGAGAATAAAATCCTAGGCCCCTTTCTGGCATAGGCACGGTTGTATGGCCCCTATCTGGAGTAACAGAGAATTTGCCTGTAAGCTTCTAGCCTGTGTTGAGGAGGAATGTCTGGCATGCCTTTGAAAGGGGGCAAGGTATGGAAATAAAACCTGTAACCGTGGTGAATGATATCCAATACCCATCTGTCTTGGGTAATTAAACTCCAGTTTTCCTTGAAAAGTGCCAGTCTTCCTCCCAAAGGTGCTGCCAGGCGGGAAGGTTCTGGCAGTTGAAAAGGTAGGTCATTGGGTCTGTCTACGAAAGGGCTGACCCCTGCCCTCACCGGAAGACTGTGCAGGTGAACCCCCTGTTCTAGATCTAAAAGAGCCCTGAGCTCTGCCCCTACCACGCCTAGACCTACCCCTAGACTGGGAATCATAAGAAGGATATGTCCACCTTGGTTGGCCAATTTCTACTAAACTTTGGAGGCTGAACCTGTAAAAAATCTTTAACAGTGTGCATAGACTTAGCTTTGTCTTCCATTTTCTTTAAAACTGCTTCAACAGGAGAACCAAACAACACATCAGATTGCAAAGGAGCATCCAAGATCCTTGTCTTAACATGCTCAGCTAAATTCTGATCCCTTAGCCAGGCGTGCCTCGTGAGAACAGAACGGTGGCAGCCACCCTCGAAGAGGCCTGCACAGCATCAAAACCACATTGTAAGGAATGCTTACCCACCTGTTCAGAAACATGTACTAGATCTTGTAACTCCTTACATTCAATACCTTCTGCCAGAGCATCTACCTTAGACTTTAATTGTGAAAGAAGATAGTTTTGATATCTCAGCATGTGGAATTGGCAATTCAAGGCCCTCATGGCTAAAGTGGAGGAAGTATAAACTTTCTTTCCCCATCTGTCCAAAGCCCTTGCCTCTTTATCCGGAGGGACCGGATTTTTAACAACAGAAGCCTTAACCCCTTTAGGTCCCTGAGAAACAGTCTCTGGGTCCGCCCTAGGGCTTTTAAAAAGATACTTATGAGCTTCAGGCACCCTATAATACCTGTCCGGCTTAACAGGAGCGGGAGGTAAAGAATCAGGATTAAGAGAAGCCTCTGCAAAAACATCCTCCACCACAGTAAGAACAGGAGGTATAGCTAAAGGCCTATGCTGGGGTAAAAACAAAAATTCCCTAAGTCTTTTCCTGGAATCAGAGAAATCCTGACCTTCCCATTTAAAATGCTCCCTCATGGAATGTAGAGTCTCTGAGAATGAAAAATCCTCAGGAGGAGAAGCAGTAGTAGTGTCATCCACATCAGAATCAGAATAAGGAGAAAACTCCTGCAAATCTTCAGCCGAAGACTGGAAGCATCAGAATGCTGATCAAAACTCGCAATTTCAGGTTCCAGCCTAGGCGTCTTGTGAGGAGGGTGCATAGAACGGCTAATCAGAGTAATTAAATCTTCAGCCATCTTAAGCATATGTCTCTTGGGCTGGGGCCTGAAGTACTAGGAGTGACACCTGCTGAAGCTAAACCTGGCCTGCCTCTGGGAGAAGCCTTGGGAACAGTAGGGAAGGCCTAACCACCTTAGGCAGGGAGGGAGGACAGTTACCTGAGAAGCCCCTTCAGCCTGGCCTACCTCCTGAGAGGACACATCCTGTAATAATAAGTCTCTCCCTGGGACTCTAAAGAAACTTCTGTCGAACCTCCGCTCTACCGAGCCTTCTAAAGAACCGGCGTCCGGGACGACGGTTCTTCTAACCTAAACCTAGTTCCTTTGTCCTTGCGCTTTTGGAAGCGGGCGCCGGAGCATCCGGCGGCATTTGTAGCTGCACCGCTTCCGAAAACCAACCTGGCACAATCTAATCTCCTCTTTATAGTACGTTTGTTAAACCTAGCACAAGAGGACACCCAACAACGCCGTGCTCAGGCCCTAAACAAGGTATACACAAGTTATGGTAATCCCTATGTGGTATCTGCTTCCACAAGAAATACAGTTATTCACTTTTTCTGACATCCGGTAAAATACTGAGGCAAGAAAAACCAAAATATTCCCCAGGTGCTTAACCAACTTTGATTCGGTCTGAAACTCCGATTTGAAAATCTCAGGACGCCAACCGCACTATAGCTTTTCATAGCGTTTGCTTCTGCATCGGACCACGCGGCAAAAAAGACTGAGGATATGACGTCGGTCATTTGGCAATTACCTGCGTCTGGCGTCAGATTAATGCGCCTTGACCGGCGTCAGCCATATACTGGTATTCGGACGACCGAGGACAGCGGTATACCCAAGTGTAAGGACTGCAGCAATGTGAGATGAAGAACATCATCATCTACAAATCTAACATACATCAAGATGTATTCCTTCCAGGTAGCATTTCCCAAAATATTCATCTGTTCCCATTTTGAGAGGACAAGATTCGCATAGGTATTGGCACAGGGTGTGCCCATGGCTACACCCTGTGCTTGCCTATATGTGGAGCCAGCTCCCAAAAAAACATTATTGTCCAGCACTAATGTTAACAAATCCCTAATAAGTTCTATTTTATTTTCAGTGACACCCAAACCTATCAAAAGTTCAGTTATTGAGGTAATACCATAATCATTGTTGATCACTGTAAAAAGACTATTAATATCTAGTGTCACCATAAGAACATTACCTACACTAGCAGGTTTGATGACATTCCCCAAAATCTGTAAAAAATGCCCAGTATCTATCAGAATGTTATCCATTTGTTGGACATAAGGTTTTAATAAAAAATCTATCCATATGGAGACATTTTCAGTTACCCATCACCTGCCCGAAACAATCGGCCTAAGGGGTGGGTCATTCAAGCACTTATGCAATTTGGGTTCAGCCTGGCCTACCTCCTGAGAGGACACATCCTGTAATAAAGTCTCTCCCTGGGACTCTAGAAACTCTGTCGAACCTCCGGCTCACTGAGCCTTCTAAAGAACCGGCGTCCGGGACGACGGTTCTTCTAACCTAGGCTAGTTCCTTTGTCCTTGCGCTTTTCGGCGAAGCGGGAGCATCCGGCGGCATTTGTAGCTGCACCGCTTCCAAAACCAACCTGGCACAATCTAATCTCCTCTTTATAGTACGTTTGTTAAACCTAGCACAAGGGACACCCAACAACGTCGTGCTCAGGCCCTAAACAAGGTATACACACAAACTATGGTAATCCCTATGTGGTATCTGTTTCCCACAAGAAATACAGTTATTCACTTTTTCTGACATCCGGTAAAATACTGAGGCAAGAAAAAACCAAAATATTCCCCAACGGGGTACTTAGCCAACTTTGATTCGGTCTGAAACTCCGATTTGGAAAATCTCAGGGCGCCAACCCGCACCAAGCTGCTTCTGCATCGGACCACGCGGCAAAAAAGACTGAGGATATGACGTCGGTCATGCGCATTTATACCCTGACGTCCTGGCGTCAGATTAATGCGCCTTGACCGACGTCAGCCATATACTTTGGTATTCGGGCCGACCGAGGACAGCGGTATACCCAAGTGTAAGGACTGCAGCAATGTGAGATGAAGAACATCATCATCTACAAATCTAACATACATCAAGATGTATTCCTTCCAGGTAGCATTTCCCAAAATATTCATCTGTTCCCATTTTGAGAGGACAAGATTCGCATAGGTATTGGCACAGGGTGTGCCCATGGCTACACCCTGTGCTTGCCTATATGGAGCCAGCTCCCAAAAAACATTATTGTCCAGCACAATGATTTAATTGAATAATTGATGGAAAAGGCGTTTTTCTGTGGGGTAGTGCCTTATGTATTTAAGTCAATGGTTTACAGCAGTAAGTGTTCTGATGAAGTCAGTTGTATTCTGAAGTTGTTCTTCAAGATATTTAACTTTGTATGCACTTTGTCAACTATATGTTTTACAGATACAGGGTTAATCTCTATGTAGGCCATATCATCTTGTAGCAAATGTTTTATTTATCATTGTACCAAGCAGTGTCCATTAAAACAATGGCTCCCCTTATCCTTTTTAATTGTTATATGGAAGCGTTGTTAGCTAATCCCTTCAAAGCCATCTGCTGCTCTATTATTAAATTATAATATTTAGAAAAAGACCTTCTGTGTAATACTTGGCAATGTCTTTCTCAAAAGCATTCAAAAAGATGTAAGGTGGGTGAAAGCTGTGGTATAAACCCACTTTCTTAGGTACATTGCAGTTAGACATTTCATTACCAAACATACTCTTCAGCATCAAATTTCTACAAAATAATATAATATCAGTGATTACCTCATTGTGCATACAATGCTAGGCACAAAGGTTAGTCCTTTCAAAGCAACCTTTTGTTGCAACAAATAAATGAACTTTGTCTCTAGCACAGTTTAAGTATTTTGCCAAACTTCACATCTTCTGGAGAAGACTGTGGAAAGCCTTCCCCTTCATTCAAATCATTATCAGGTGTAAGAGGCAGCACTAGGGAGTCCATCTGCCTCCTTTGCATGTTCATTTGTTCGGCAGAACCTGTGGGGAGTTGTCTAAATCCCTGGATGACTCATCAATGTTCGCCTCAGGAGGCCCAGTAAAGTTCTTACATCTACTCGGTCTTTGGGAAGGATGATGAAAGAACTGAGGAACAAATTGAAGAGTGCCATGTGTTAAAGTTGAGGTTAGGGAAGCAAATGCAACTTTCCCTCATGTGAAGGCAATCTCCTACTGATAATATCAAAGACTGACTCAGGGTCTCAGTTAGTACCACAAACCTCCAAACCAGTGTTAAATCAGTCCCCTCTAAATTAAACATGGGACAGAGGCAGTGCCACAGATTACCTGGATGTAGCTGACATGATCAGAGCTGAGACCTCAAACTCCAAAGATTCTGACACAGAGAACATCATTGAAGACCCTGTGTTAAGGGCTAGATGCAGAGACTCCATTTACGATAAAGGTTTCAAAGTCCAGTGATCTAAATGAACTGAGGTTAGTGTTGCTGGGTCTAAACCAAATGGAGCCAAGCTGAGAGGCTCTTCTTGAAAAATGTCTCGAAGACCACCAATGCCAAAACCTGGATCAGAGAACTTGGATGAGAAGGGGATAGTGGATTAACTTGACCTGCCCTAAAAACAGAGAGGGATGGGATGACATCCATTTCAATTTGTGCTTTCATAAAGACCCTTATTGACCTGTCTCAATCCAGTTCCAAGACACTTTGGAAAGACAAACTAGATCTGATAAGACAATGCAGATGAAATTTGACAGGGGTTGTACCTGGAGAGCTCCTTCAACAACTGGCTAAGGGATATTTTTGGGAGACTTTTCAGAGATAATTATGGTCTCTGTGTGGGGGAGCCTGGCACTGGAAAGTTCCATGTACTGAAATCAATACTGAAGGTAGGATCCAAACAAGGAGGTTTTTGGCTGAGGGGACTCATTCAACTCCACAGCTTTTCTTTTCCTCACGTACCTCCCTTTTTTTCCCTCTCATTCTCCTTACTCTTCTTCTGTTTAGAAACATGAGGAGGACGGAATCATTTTAAAATCAAGCTGTTTCTATGTTCCTGCTCACAAGCAACTACGAAGTGATCTGGCCCTGAACACACCACAGAGAGGCTGACAATATTCTGGACAGGACTCTGTGGTCATGCCGGCCACACATCTTGATGCCCTTGTCCTTACAGAATGTGAAGATTGCTTGAATAATTCAATGACAAGAAAAAAAATTAACTCCAACAACAGTATTAACAGCAACAACAGAATATAACAATACTAGCACCTTAACATTTTAAGACCAAACAACACATTAAAATAGGATTCCTGATATAATTACAACATCATTTTGCCTAAGAAAAGATAAAGCCAAAAAGTCTGACAGGACCTCCATGCATGCTACTAAATGGAAAAAAAAAACTTTGGAGAAAAATATATGTCACAGCAGATTCCTGGTGTGATTCTCGCTACCCTTCGGTGGCGTGTTAGTGTTACAATTGTTGGACACTGGGATTACATTCATTTTAAATATAAAAGAACTAAGTTTATAAGAGCAATATTTAAAATCTGTCCCTATTTTTCTTCCCTTGTTGGGATTGCTCAAGCGGTGTGTGTGTGTGTGTGTGTGTGTGTGTGTGTGTGTGTGTGTGTGTGTACGTATCCCTCAACCGCTTAGAACAAGACATCTGGGTAAAGCCAAAAATAATGGGGCACAAAGGCCCAAAAATAGGGACACTTTTTAAATATTGCTCTTACAAACTTAGAAAGTTGATAGAATAACATATTTTGCATTAGCATGAATTTTCTGAAGGGTATGAAATCAAACTCAAATGTCTATTTTTTTCTGACTTCAGCCCTTAATGATTTGCCAGAAAACCACAATTTTATGAGAAACAGACCAAAAATATGAGGCAAAAGTCAGGACATTCTGTGAAAGCCTGCACAGTTGAGAGGCAAGTGTGTGTGTGTGTGTGTGTGTGTGTGTGTGTGGAAAATGCATGTTAACAGAAACCATGTTATTCTAGCAAGTTTATAAGAGCAACATTTAAAGTCCGTAACTACTTTTATTCCTTTTTTTCCCTTCATTTGTGGCTCTGTCCGGATTTTTTGTGGCAAGACTTTGAGAGGTATGGAAACCTTTCAGGAGATGCTGATGCTGCCAAGGGATTGCTTGATCGCTCTGTGTGTGGAATGCATAGCAATAGAAATTGTGTTAATCTAGCAAGTTTATAAGAGCAATATTTAAAGTCTATCGCTCGATCACTCTCAGTGTGCGTGTGTGTGTGTTGTGCAGTAGAATGGCCACTATTTTTCAAAGCTATAGGGAGCCACTGCAGAGGGTGAAAAAGCCGCAGGTTGCAGACCCCCTGCTCTAAACGGTTCTCTAACATTAGATTTAGCTATGAGCACTCCAGATGGTCAAAATGACATTGATGGTTCATTACCATCTACATCCAAAGCTTGCTCATCTGGTACCCAAGACCACAAATCAGAGATCTCTGAATTCACTCTCATGGCTCCATCTCTTTGCACCACAGAGCTTGCTCCAGCCTGGACGTTCAAGCCCAAATTATTTTTCCTAGTATTACTTCTCCACTTTTTGCTGTTTTCCATTTATGGTAAAATGATCAATCTACTGTAAGAAATTTTCTGAAGAACTTGAGAAAGAAAGGACAAAATATCTGCTTTAAATTTTTCACAGTGTTATCCTTGCCTTAGAATCTCACTGATTTATTAGAAGGAACCTCAAAGAATGCTCTAGTCCAGAAGTGCATCCAAAATTTGAACCCTGACATCATCGGCAAAAGTCTGTATTCTGGGATAAGCATGCAATTGTAAGACAGAACTCAAAGCTTTCACATGCCATAACGTTAGTGCTAGATTTATCAGCTACTTTTACCAACTTGTAAAACATTTCCATGTAAGAAACATCAGAATGAATTGAGTTGGGTCATCAATTTGTTTTAGAATTTCTCACTGGTACCATTTCATAACAGACAAGTAGTTAGCTACACAAACACACACACACACCTTTTATATAAGCATTTATGTTGCTAATGAATCCTGCAAAATGTATCTCGTTTCTTCGGAGGAGATGGCTAATAATCAAGCTCATGAGACTGGTCCTCAAAAAACAAACAAAAAATGGAATAACAGGAAGAAATGTAAAAGACTTAGGTGTCTCGAGTTTTAACAAAGGATATGGCAACCAGCCAGTATCCAAAGCTTTAAGGCACTTTCCATGCATACTAACCACTGAACAGCTTGAAGAGAGTTGTATGAAGTTGGTGGTTAGGGTGCCACACCTTCATAGCTTATTTGCCTCAGAGTAAGGGTGGGTTGTACCCTGTCTTTTAGGTACATGCTAGGAAAAAAAGGTAAATAAAGATACCCACCTCGAAAAAGGGCATAGCAAAATAAATTTAAAATGGGTGGCGAAAGCCAAACACATTCTGGCTAGGCTTATAAATGACCAAATAGACCAGCAAAGGCAGACCGGAGTTGGATAAATATTTATTAATCGTACTAAGACAAACTAGTTTCGGCAAAAATTGCCTTCTTCAGTGTCGGACATTGTAATCAAGTTCCTTCTCATCATTCATTTAAATGTATACCAAGAGCCAATCAAGCAAGCAGGTTCATTAATATTAATGACATGAGAAAAATTTTTTTTGAAAGGTGTCATAAGAAAGCAGCATACAACTTTTGACTTGCAGAAACACAACAGTGAAATATCATAAATATGTAGGCAGAACAACCTTTGAACAGTGAAAATATGTAAATAGAAGATTTAAAATTATAATAATGTTATTTGAGATATATATATAATATTATATATCTATATCCATGAAAAACATGTATTGATCAAATTGATGTTCATACAACAATAGCCTCAATAAAGGCACGTCAATAATATGACAAATCTACAACCTGGATTACATTGATTCAGCAACCAAAACCCCCCATTCTGGATGTGCTACTAATCAAATACTCCCATATGAAAGGATGAAAAGTGGAAAAATCAACAAAAGAATAACCACAGATATATATACTTAATACATGGGAAGGTGGCCTAATGGTTAAGGTGTTTGCCTTGCAAACACAAGGTACAGGGTTTGAATCTCACAGGGGATAATTGGCTAGGCTTAAAATGGCTTGCAAAGGCAGTTAGCCTAGTACTAATCTATGAACCTATGAACCTATGAACCTATATTTCTGAAATCAGTAAAACCCAGACCTTGCAACATAATAGGTCTAAAGGGTTCAGATAGAGTGTATGTAATCTCTTATAAGTGATCATTCAAGCCTGGATAAAACAATTCACTGTTCAAAGGTTGTTCTGCCTACATATTTATGATATTTCACTGTTGTGTTTCTGCAAGTCAAAAGTTGTATGCTGCTTTCTTATGACACCTTTCAAAAAAAATTTTTCTCATGTCATTAATATTAATGAACCTGCTTGCTTGATTGGCTCTTGGTATACATTTAAATGAATGATGAGAAGGAACTTGATTACAATGTCCGACACTGAAGAAGGCAATTTTTGCCGAAACTAGTTTGTCTTAGTACGATTAATAAAGATTTATCCAACTCCGGTCTGCCTTTGCTGGTCTATTTGGTGGTTTTGAGTACTTGGTTCGGACCGTGCATTCCCCCCCTTGCATAGGATTTGGTTGGTTCTAGGCTTATAAATGCCCTAGGGCAGATAGCCTAGTATGAACCTATGAACCTATGAACATCCTGGCAAAAAAAAAAAAAACATAAAAAAGGAGATAGAGCAAGGGTGTAACCACTGCAACAGTGATCGACTGGAACATCTGCTATAAAGATAAAATTAATTTGCACAACTGTACTATGTTTGTACTGCTGAAATAAACTAAACAATACAGGTGGATTACCAGAGCTTAGTAAGACAGAGAAGAGGCTAGAAGGTTCAGAGTCCAGAAATCCCTGGAGAACAGTTCTAGCAAAAAAATGCTCTGGATCTGGAAAAAAATAGTCTTAATTTGTAATGTTTTGTAAAAGTAAGCACAGAGCTGCTATCTCTAGAATATTTAGGGGGTTGAGGGCTGGAAAAATGGTTAAGTTGTTTACCTTACAGCCAAAAAGGAACAGAGTTTGATTCTCACCTTTGAGAGAAACTAGCTAGCCTACTACTAGTCTATAAAACTATTTCTAGCATCCACCCCTTTCCCAAAAGCAATAAAAGAAGCCAAAGCCAAGGTAGAATGGGCCAAGAGCTTGCCTGGGAGTGATTCGGTATGGGTTTATAGGTGTATATTAGGCCTTTTTAAGTCTAACCATGCATCCCAAGTATATATGACAAGTTTTGATACCCTAAGGTTACTTTAAAGGGTAATAACCGAAAAATGAAACACGTGACCATGCAGCTCACTTATAACACTGACAACCAAACACAGAAGAACTCACACAGTGTCAGAGTTATTTTACGGGACGAAAGCATTTAACCATGTTTATTGTATTTTCACTTCTTATTTATAATTCAAGATAATAAACTATTTAAATTAATGAATTTCTTCTGGGTTGCAGTCAGATAGTACTTGAGCTTCTTCTGTGTTTGGTTACTTTAAAGGTTATAGGTAGCCTAGGGTTTTGGGTGGTCTGGCATTTACAGCTCACCTCTGTCCATCACAGACTTGGGTACCAGACCAGGGGTAAAGTTCAGATTCTCCATCCACTGGTGAAAGTTGTGTTTGAATTGGGTTAAAGATGAATCCTTCACATGGAGACGAAACCTGTTCCAAAGAAAGGGTGGTCTCTGAGACACATACCTGCCCCCCCCCCCCCCCATGTCCTATTTATGTAGCAGGCAAGGTTTAGGTCTCTAGAGCAGTAATTCTGATGCTATTTGTTTTGTGGATATGCAGAAGGTCCATTAGAGCAGGATTTAAGGATGCTCGCAGGGCAGGCACAGAAAGCCCCGCAACAGTCTGTAGGAGACAAAGCACAGATAAACGGCTTTGCGATAATCTGCAGAAGACTTGTTGTTCACTTCCAATATTCTTTTTGTGAGGGACTTCTGTGGACATACCAAGTTGCTGCATATGCCTCATCAGGTAGCTACCAAATGGGAGCACTGCATCTAAGAGCTAGTCTGATGAGGGCCAAAAATAGTGGGATGATGACTTCCTTGGACTTGGATGCTTTCCCATCGCTTAAAGGTTGCCCAGTGTAGAAGGATGATGGTTGCAGTTCTCCATTCGCTTGGCACACTACCGTCGAAGGCCAGGTTATTTTTTATCTGTGTCCCAAATCCTTGACTGTTGGGTCAAATCTTAGGGTGTGCTGCCAGTCTGGTAGCTTCCAGAGGTAGCAGACTTCCTAAAAGATACTATTATGCATTTCTTGACACTATGTTTTAGACTATGGCTCTGGTTCAGTTATTTGTCTATATCAACCTTAGTGTCTTGGAGGAATTTTATGACTGCGTCAAATTTACAATGGTCTGCAAGCTTGGCTAGTCAGAGGCCCTTAATGTTGACCTTGACTGCAGAGAAGTAGATGCCAAAAAGTAGCGGCCCAGCATAAAGCCTTAAGGGACTCCTCTAGTGAAGAGCCTCTTTGTAAAGGTGGACTCCCCTGTCTTAACTTCTTGGGTCCTATATGTGAGCCATCTAGCTATCCAGCAGATGACATAGAGGTTTATACCTAGTTTAATGAGTCTGTCTACAATGTCCGAGTACGATATTGTGCCAAATGACTTAGCCAGGTCAAGGTAGGCAGTATGCACCATTTTGAACTGTTTCATTGCTTTGGTTTAGTACGCATGACCTGCCCTTAATGAAACCAAAGTGGGTTGGTTCCAGTGTCTCAATACGTCCTATGTCATTGACAATCATTCTCATGACAATTCTTTCCATGGCTTTGTATACAAGACTAGTCAGACCTATGGGTCTGTAAGTTACTAGGTTTAGTAGCTGGCCGGCTATGGTGCAGAGGGGCGAGAGTTGCAATTCCCCATTTGTTTGGCACAAAGCATGTCTGGTGGCTATGGTTAAAAAGTGACTCTAGTAGTCCTAATAGGTCATATTTCATGCTGTTTAGGAGGCATCACAGGATAGTATCAGGTCCCACTGATGTGGTGTTGATGGCCTTGGAGAATACACCGTGGACCTGTTCCCTCTAGTGATTGCTGGTGGAAATATGCTTGGTGGTATTTCCTGAGAGGTGTTGGACGAGGGGTAAATCTAATGTTGGCTATATCTTCCAGCTCAGTGTGAGTGGCTCCACTTCCAAATTAGTTCTGCATATTGCTGTGTACTGCCTTTGAGCCTGCAAACATAGCTAAAGAAAGCCTTGTGACTGTCTTTGGATTGGAAGCTATTTTTACCTCAAATTTGGCTTTGGTATGCTTGACTAGTCCTCGAAATTGCTTGTTGAGACTGATGACGGAGTTTTTAATCTTGCCGGGCATTGCAATGCTTAATCTTTGCCATGGTTTTCTTCTTTTTATTTGCCCTCTTGATGTTAGGATTTCACCACGGTGGACTGATCTTTTGAGTTTGTTCTGTGCTTATTACTGGTAGGTACAGCTGCCTTTATGCAGCTATTAACTTGACTGCACAGGGTTTCTGTGAATAATTCTGCATAGGCAGTGGTGTTCTCAGGTTTTTTTTTTTTTTGGGAGGGGGGTTAAAATGTTGCCAAATCACTTAGCAGGAAATCTGCCTTACAATTACTCCTAAAAGTTCCAGGGTTAGCTGGGTTCGTGAGCTTTATTTTTATTTCAAAGGGGAGAGTTTTATGGGAGTGGCACAAGGGCAACTTTCTCGCTTGTTAGAGAGGACCAGATTCAGGATATTTGTGCCTCTAGCGGGTGTATGGACTAGCTATTCTAGGGTGTTAGTGTTTACAAAGTCCATGAATCTCTAGGCCTGCATGTTTGGGGTCATGTATGATTCCCATTTTATAGTGGGGAAGTTGAATTTGCCCATGAATATGGTATTAGGTTGAATGGAGAGTGTTTTCAGTACATTTAAGTATGTAGTATGTGTTTCTTGGGTCATAGATGGGGACGTATAGCTTGCAAGGATATGGTATGGGACTTTGCCTGTGGCGATGTGGAGCAGCTCAAGCACATCATACTTTGTGACCAGCCTTGAGGTATGTTTGTTTTTGATGCAAATCAAGACACCTCCACTTTAACCCCTTCCTGTGCAGTAGTTTATCTAAACATGTAGAAGACATTGTATCCTTACACTGCCAGGGTGCTCCTTGCAGCTTTACACCATGTCTCAGTAACTGCATAAATGTCTGAATTCTCCAGGGTAAGGAATGATTGGACAGAGAGGAGTTACTTATTTAATCTCCTGACACTGTGCAGCAACATCTTCAAATTTTCTTTGGTTGACTTTGCTATCTCAGAAGGTTTGACATGTTGGCATTGTCAAAAAAGGCGCTAATTGGGGTGGGCAATTCAAAAGCCTAGAAGGGACAGTCGCAGACCATCTGCAGCAAACCAGAGTTGTCTTTTAACGATATCCTTCCATGTTGACAAATACTGTACCCCCTTAGAGTGACACCAAAAACTAAGCCAATTATTAAGGTCAATCATCTTATGTTCACATTGTGGCATCACCCTTGTAGATGACCACCTTCCCCTTCAACAAGTGTGAAAGCCTCAGCAATGGATATCAGTGGCAGGATGTTTACCCGAATTTCCAAGACAGCCTTCAGAGTGGTGGGGCATGCCTTGATCCACAGGCATGGTGGCTTACAAAAGGACTTTCTCACAGGCTTAAGAAACATGGGCTGGAGGCTACAAATGTGCCTAGTGGAATCTACATCCTCAAGCTAAGCAGGAAAGCCGGACACTGTCATTGCATCTACCGAAATCCTGACTACCTTTATCCTGAAGCTGCATCACCATTTGTTTCTTAGTGTGGAATGTATGATGCTACAGATGAAATGGAAGATATGCTGGTACAAGTGAAGTCCTTAAGCCGCTTTGTCTAATCAGCTTTGCAGGGAATGCTTCCTGCTTCTAAGTGCTTTAGGAGTAAAGCCTGGGTAAACCCTACAGCTTTTAATACTGCACGAGTCGTAGGCAAAGGCTATGATAACTTTTATGTGAAACTTGCCTACCACAACAGCATCTGCCTTCTTTTTTTAGGAGAAGACATACCCCTAAATAGTAATCAATTTGACTGCTCTAAACAATACAAGTCTCTGCTATATCAGCTAAGACAATGATAAGCAACAAGAAATGCTTCCTAGTGGGGTACTTACCTGGAATAAGCCCCAGAGCAGGCTGACCACTGCTAGACTATGAAATGAAAAAATGACAAAGACTGCAAACTACAACAAAAAAGATCTAAAATTCTAAAATGGTTTGGACAGATGCTTGCTTTATAGAAAGGAATGGACAGACATGCCTAATAGATCTGCATGCACCCAAGCAGGTATTGGAGGGGGGCATTATGGAAGCTAGGTCTTCTGCAGCTGAAGTCCCAGTCGTAGAAGAGATTAACTGATGATTAATTACCTCTTTACAAGATTTTGTATGTGATTATTCAGATTTTTTTGGAAATGTTTGCTGCCCAAAAAGGCATTCTGCTAAAGCACTAGGAAGTGTTATTAAAGTTATTCTTATATTCCAACAGTTGGTATATGTTTCTTTGAACAGTCATTCTCTTATCTAAGATAGAAAAGAGCCGTCTCATCCCCAAAAACAGAAAGCCAACCACATAAAAACTCCAAAAGCCCATATGAGTGCTTATGTTCTGGTTATGAAGCTAAAAACAAGGAAAAAAAAACTACTACTTTATCAAAAAAAAAAAAAAAAACGCAGGAAAATAACTTTTGTGTGGATGAAGTCTGATGACTTAGTGCTGCATTATAATGTAGAAAGAGCATAAGGGTGGTGGTCAGTTCTGTCCAGATCTAGACAAATCTTCACATCAGTGAGAAACAGAACTTAGCTGGAAGGATCAAGCACCTCCTACAATGGTCTTCAGTACTGTTACCGCAATGCCTTTAACTCAAGCAAATAGGAGATCTATAAATAGTAACGGGAAACATCAATTAGAAATCTATGGTAAAGACACTAGAAAACACTTTGCAAAACATACCTCAGTTTTATTCTTAAAACACTGACCACAACTCCAATAGGAGAAAACATTCTGTTCTGAACTACATTTAACAGACTAGAAACTACATCCTTATAACAACTCTTCTTACAAACCAAGAGTTTTCTTTACATTTCAGGGAGATAACAACAGCAAGAAAAATCCATTCTTTTAAGAACCCACTGTCACAGTTTTAAAAAGCATTTTTCTGAAATATCCACATGAGAGACTGCAATAGGTTTAACAGTCTAAGAACTAATAAATTTAATATTTTCTTACTTTGCAAAGGAAGCTAATGCTGAATCCAAAGGCAGCACCATTCCGTGAACCTGCATTCATGTAATTTCCCACTAGAAGAATAAGTTCCAGCAACTTGGAAAAGCTTTCACTGTTTCTGACCTCTTCATTGGCTGCTGTAATGGCTACAATTTCTGGCTTAATGTTATTGACTTGCTCCTCAAACAGCAGTTTGAAGAGTATTGCATTGAGTCGTGGGCGTAGACGATTAACTGAGCTGATCTGCAAATTAACAGAAAATTGCTTAAGTAATCACACTATAATTATCCAAAAAACTGGAGGGTAATAAAAGGGCAGTGCAACAACAAACGTTCATCTACAAATATTGTGTTAATAACCACAGAAAGGAAATGAGAATAGATTTATACTGACAACAGTGCACTTCAGCATAAACACACACACACACACACACACACACACACACACACACACACACACACACACACACACACACACACACACACACACACACCCCTTAATGAGTGCAGATACAGCACACAAACATCATCCACAGGACAAATGAGACAGAAGTACGTCAGCATAGAAAAATGGGGGAAGATAGGTAAAATTGTATGACAATATGTGAAACACTTAAGAAAAAGAAGCAGATGACCAGGAAGAACTGTCAATAACAGATGGTGCAATGTTAAACACGACAAGGGGTACACTACAGGATGAGAGATTCCAGTGAGTGATAAAGACACACCATAAGGCACAACACTCAGAAAAGAAACTGTGGCTATGAAGGACAAAACACAAAGCAGCAGCATAAATTGTCGGACACATGGGAGACATTTAGAAGGGCTGTTTTCTTCCTCTTTAATATATATTTTAGGCGTGAAACTTCTGATTTCTAATCTCTTTTCTTGCGATCAGAGTTATACTATGTAACAGATTCACACTGCTCTCCACTTAACACTGTGAATGAATCTTCCATTTCCAAGAAAAAATTCACTCCCTTCAGTGCAGTACTACAGGATAATTAAGTGGAAGGTGCATGAGTCAGTACAACTGACATATCATCCTCAGAGTACCAAGTGATTTTTTTTGACAAGAGGAAATATTGCTATACAAATCTGGTCTTTCCACAATGAAACTAGTATCAACACCCAAAACTAGGGTTAACTACAGAACAGCCTTAAGACAACAATTACAAATTCCACTACATCCTACCTCATACCACACCTAATGAAGTATGTGTCGGTGCCAGACAATATCCTCCTTCAGCCACTTCTTCTGCACTCAGACCACGGGCAACACATTCTGAAACTCTGCAATCTAGTGTCCAAATAAATGGAATATTACAGAATAACATGAACATTTTAAAAGGGATACAACACAGGGAAAAAGGGTAAGTGATACAGCTTTATTTCACACAGAGAAGACAGTGCAGTGGATGTCAAGAAGAAAAGCAAATGCAAACTTGTGTGGCAGGGAAGGTAATGAAGGACAGCAAAACTGAATGCAGGATTAAAGAGGGACATGCAGAAATGTTTCACAAAAAGAAACTGTGGACGCACTACGGGATGGGCATGCGGTTCTGAGGCGGAAGGGAAGAGGACCATCAATTCAGGCACAAGGGTGATCTGTGAGTTTAAATGGCAAATATTTCCTGTCACTGTATAAGAAAACAGGATACAGTGTATGGGACAGACAACACTGAATTTAAGACAGGAAAATTCCAAATACGGAGTAAGGAAATGGGTAATGAAATTACCATCAAACATACAGTTGCATATTATATAAAGTGACAGAACCAACTGGGTACAGTATATGATGGCAAACAAGTATCAATGGACTTGACAGACACTCAAGAATATAAGACTTGGCAAAGTTTGCTGCAATACAGGACATTGGATATGAAACATAAATCACTTGTCTGATGGTCACAAAAACCTTTTAATGAGAAGTGAGAATGACAAATGAAATGAAGAAATGAGCTACATTTCACAAAGAATAAACTGCATTTTATTTACCACAACACCAAATTTCTCCGGCTCTGCGAGCTCATCATATTCGTCCTTCAGTTCCGCTAGCATGTGCAGTTGTTCCTGCTCAGGAATCTGTTTTATCAAATTCTGTTGAATGAAGAAAAGTGAAAAAGTCATAATTTACAGACTGCCCAGTTTAATCTCTGTGGAGCAAAGCAATGACCAGTAAACAGCACCAAGTATAAAATATTCATGCAGCTTCTCATTATTAGAAAATGAAACAAGAGGGGTAATAAAAGACTGTTCAAGTACCACAGTGTCAGTTAACAGACGAAACAAAATGAAAATTGCAGCCCCTGTCATAATGACATTTGCAACTAATACGATAAAAAATGAAAGGCAGCACAGAAAAATTTGTGTTGGCACACAAAACACTATTGTTTAATACCTGCTTCTGCTACAGATCAACAGCTTTTCAGACAGTCAGTAATAGCATTCTGAACATGCCTATTTATCTGACATCTCTTTGCAAAATGTCCCTTACATGGCCCTCCCAATAACAAGAGAAGCTTCCTATGCCAGAGCATGTCAGGTGTGATAAATGGAAAATTGTTACCTTGTTTTCCTCCTTAAAATGGGCCTAACAGAGGCCCTAAGCAAGACAGCTAATGCAGAAACTCAAGGTTAGCAAGCACAAACAGTAAGAACAGGAAACTTGCAGGCGCAAATAATACACAATTCTCCCAAATGCACCTACATGACACTGGAAGGGTAATAAAGAAGCTCTCAACAATCTAAACTTGTTGCAGGCACCTGAACAATTACATCTGATGTAGTTTTAGGACAGAAGGAAATGATGCACTAAACAACTTCAGATTAGTACTGAAGCTAAGCAAATGGAAGAAAGAAAGCACCCCAATGCCCTAAAAGGAAAGGATACCTTTCCTTTGCTCACTGCATGCACTCTCCTTGCATATCTTACATCCTACCAAAGCTCCATCATTCCCCCACTCAACCACTACCACTGTACTACTACTCACACCACCACTCATGTCTCACCCATACTCAGCTCCCCTCCCACCAGCTCAAGAACCATCCCTATGCACCCCCACATATTCTACCAACTATATTACTCAAACGTAAAGCATCCCTACAACTTAACATAGTAACCCTCCCACCATACCTATTACCCACAGAGCACAATCATAAAGTTTCCCTTATAAAACAAACACATTCAAAAACTGAGAAAACTAATAATCTCATGCATATCAAAACTAGCCCTAAGTGGAGACATCCACCCCAACCCTGGCGCTACCACCTCCAACCCCAATCCTCATAATCAGACTAGAAACCACAACTTCTCCCATATTACAGCCAATAGAAAGCCAAGTGACTTCCTTCTACTAAGCCTAAATATCAGAAGTATATCCAACAAAGTCCATGAACTCCATGCCACCATAGAATTATACTCCCCAGATATAGTCATCCTGACAGAAGCCTGGCTAAAACCTCACATTACCAGTGAGCAAATACTCCCTACAGGTTACAGCATACTAAGAGTAGACCGGCTAAACAAAAAAGGAGGTGGTATAGCTATAATATTTAAACAGCATCTAAACATCCAGATCTTAAAATCATCAGCTCCACAAATAGGAAATGAAGAAATAATATATACCAACCTCAAAATTAACCAAAACAAAACCATCACCATAATTGGATGCTACTTCCCACCTGGCCAAAACATCCCTCCATTAGAAAACCTCCTCAGCTGGTCTACCCACCATCTCCCCCAAGAAACTATCATCTTAGGTGATTTCAATATTGACTGGCAATCCTGTTCTGGCAACAATCCAACCCATCACGTACACCTTCATGGCTTCACCCAACTAGTCCAGTTACCAACAAGGATAAATAAAAACTCCAGCAAGCACACTACCCTGGATTGGATACTAGTCAGTAAGAACCCCCAGTCATATATAACAGGCTGCTTATCAGATAGCCTCAGTGATCACTCCCCAACATTCCTATTCAAAAAATACCTGAACCAAGCTAAACCTATCATCTATCATCAAATACGTAAAAAAATAAACTTTAACCCACTCACATTCATCTCATCCCTCAAAGAATGTAACTGGCAGGCTCTAAAGTACCTCAGTCTAGATGACGCAGTTGAATTTTTTAATACTACCTTCCTGAACATCCTTAATTACCATGCCCCCATAAGATTTTCCAGAATCAAAGCACAACCCTCCCCATGGCTACAGAAAACCACTAAGTCAGAAATGAAAAACAGGGATAAAGCCTGGGAGCACTGGCGCAAAACCAAAACCCCGCAGCTAGACAGAAATTCCCAGAACTACAATAGAGTCAAAAAGCTACTAAAACGGGACAAATTCCAATACTACCAGTCTGCCCTAGACTCCTCACAACACATCCCCAAACAATTCTGGTCCTCCATAAACTCCATCCGCCACCCAGGTAAAGTCAGTACCCTCCTCCTAACATCCCTCACTCCTCAGAAAATATTGCTACCTCATTCAACACACACTTCACCCAAACCATACTATCACTAGCTAAACAACACAACCCCCCCTCCCCTCCAACCCACACCTTCAACTAGTAATCTCCCCACTGCCTTCTCTTTTTCTCCTGTACCTACCTCCAACATAAAAAAACTCTTAACTAAACTTAAACCCACCAAATTAGCAGCAGACAACCTCCCAAGTGAATACCTACAAATCGCAGCTGATGCTCTGGCCTACCCAGTATCCATCTTGACTAACTGATCTCTGTCAGAAAGTTACGTTCCCACATTGTGGAAAGTCTCACATATAATCCCCCTCCACAAAGGCGGACCCTCTGCAGAACTAACCAATTACTGCCCCATAGCTATTCTCTCCACTCTCCAAAATACTAGAGAGATGCATACACTCTCAGGTCTCACACTACCTCCTTACTAACAACCTCCTTTCCAGTACTCAGCATGGTTTCCGACCAAACCATAGCACCACCACTGCCTTACTCTCCTTTACTAACACTATCCTTCAGCATAAAAACAATGGCTATCTCTCCTCTGCTACCTTCCTAGACCTATCTAAAGCATTTGACATGGTCCCACACAAACAACTTATCTCTGTCCTCAATAACCTATCCTTCTCACAATCAGTCACCAACTGGTTTCAGAGTTACCTGTCTGACCGCCAACAATCTGTTGTATGGCAGAATGACACATCTCCCCAACTACCTGTCTCCATAGGGGTTCCCCAAGGATCCATCCTTGGACCCCTACTTTTCTCTGTTTACACCAATAATCTAGCCTCTGCCACCAAACATGGCACACTCATCCAATACGCAGACGACTCGACCATCATCTGCTCATCCCATTCCCTACCCAAACTGCAAAAAGTCACACAGGAAGCCTTTTCCTCTGTTGAAACATGGTTATCCGATGCCCAATTAATACTCAACCCAAACAAAACTAAACTACTCATCTTCCAACCCACCAAACATACTCAAAACAACTCTCACTTTAACATCACAGCAAAAGACAACACCACTATATACCCAACTGAACACACCAAATTGCTAGGAGTGGAAATAGACAATAAACTAAAATTTGACATTCACATATCCATGACCATAAAAAAAGTCCACAAAAAACTAGGAGCATTATACAGAAATAAACAATTTCTCACCAAAGCAGCACATATTTCAATAGCAAATTCCCACCTTATTTCCACCCTACTTTATGCCTCTCCAGTATATACCAACTTAAGGCATTGTGATCTAAACAAGCTAAAGACCTGCTACAACAAAATCGCCAAATTCGCCACAGGGGCATCCTACCGTAGTCACCACTGTCTCTCACCTGCTGAACTGGGCTGGCTTGAACTCCCTCACCTCCTTCAGTGGTATCAACTCTCACTCGCCCACAAACTAGTAAACCATCCACTAAATGTCCCATCCCTCCAGAATCTACTCCAACCCTATCGCACCACCAGGCCACTAAGATCCAGCAACAAAAATCACTTGCAGATCACTAAAGCCAATAACTCTGCAGGTGAAGCACTACTCTCTTGTGCCATAGCCAAATTATGGAACTCACTCCCACCCAAAATTACCTCCGTACCATCATGCACCAACTTCAAAACTTTATTAAAAGCGCACCTAAAAACATGCTGGCTATGCCCTTGCAACTCCCACTCTAATATCTTCCACCCCATCCAACTACTACCTTTCTTTCCACTCCACTAACTACCTTGATGATAGCAAGCTCAGATGCTCATAAGCCTAGTACTTATTATACAGCAGGAACTTCTCATTGTTACATTTGTTAATGCCTGTTATGTACTTCACAGATAAAGATTCTAGTTGTCTACTGATGTACTATGTTCTTCATCTGTAAATATGTTGTAAGTAATTTCTAAGTTAAATTGTTAATCGCTATGTAATCCAATGTAACTACTGTCTGTTTATTTTAACTGTGGAGCTTTTCTCCCCGGGCGTCCGCTGAAAATGGACCCACGTCCAGTCGGACACTCCCGGTCAACAAATTTAAATAAATAAATAAATTTATAGTAAACTGGCAATACAAGACAAGCCCTGAAAGCTCAGTCTGTGTTTACTGATGTATTATGAACCAAGAGGCCACGGTATAGACATCCTGAAGAAACCCATCCCCAAACACATGTAAGCAGCAGAAGCGGTAATGTCATACATGGAGTAGGGACCTCCTCATGGTGAAATGCATTCACTCTCATACGACAGAAGTGCATGCAGTATCAGTTAATCCAAATGAAACAGCTCCTGGACATGGACTGCATAAAGGCAAACAGTTGTTTACAATATCTCAGATGAGAAGATCCGGAAATACAGTATTAAAGTCTGCTGCAAACATTCAAACTATTAAGCAATTACTCCCCTGGACTGGAATATTCAAAGAAAGAAATGGTGTGCTCTTCAATCTCTTGTTTACGACAACTTATTAAATAGCATCAATCAAGGAATAGAACATACAGAAAACAAATGTAGAGCAGCAGGGTGTACTTGAGGTGAATAATAACACCTCACCACACAGGAAACACATGGAGAGCAGAAGGGTGTACATGAGGTGAATAATACCACCTAATTACACAGGAAACACATGGAGAGCAGTAGGGTGTACATAAGGTGAATAACAACACCTAACCACACAGGAAACACATGGACAAGCAGTAGACTGTATACAAGTTGAAGAATAACATCTCATCACACAGGAAACACATGGAGACCAGCAGGCTGTACATGAGGTGAATAATAACACCTCATCACACAGGAAACACATGGCGAGCAGAAGGATGTACATAAGGTGAATAACACCTCATCACACAGGAAACACATGGAGAGCAGTAGTGTGTACATGACATGAATAACACCACCTCATCACACAGGAAACACTTGGAGGGCAGAAAGTTGTGTTAACAATGAATTTATAAGAATTATCACAATGAAAAACATAGGGTGAAGGGCTGTGTTTAAGGTGCAATTTGAGACCATAGCTTTTGTAGGAACTGGGTTTAGCATAACACCTGTTCTTAAGGAAATAAGAACAGATTTTTCACTTTACAGAGTAAAACTCTCAGACATGTTACAAGATGGAGTGGTAGCTATCAAAAAGAACATACTCACAGAAAGGAAATGCAAGTCTCAAGAACTGTTCAAAAACATGGCACCTAACTAGCAATGTGAACTACAAAATTTTCTAAGGCAGGTCCAAAAAGCTATTAGTTGTGCAATTGCTTCCAATGGTTTGTGGAAGGCCATCACTCCATAATTTCAGCTCAAGTATCAGACTTCTGAATCCAAGTGTCAATTAAAAGTTAAAAGCACAGTTTTGCAATTATTGATGGTCTGTAATGTATGGTTATAATTACTTAACCACACACTAATGCACATGCATCTTTGTTCCTTCATTCTTGGCTGATACTGAAATCAATCTTTTGTGATAACCACTCTATCCCCATTAACAAATGCATATACATTTATTAATTAAAATAGATCTCTAAACTGCCCTACCTTTAGGGCAAACCTCTTCAAGTCCATCTGATATGTGAGCCTATTTGCAAAAATACAGACCTTGAAAGCTTGCAAAGGAAATGCAAAATCTCATTACTGTCATTTGAGTATGAGACAAGTATGATGTGTGAATCTCCCCTTAGCCGGGTTGTATTACGCAAAACCCATCTTGCCTCTAAAAAACACCAGTACAATTATCCATGGATTTTTGTCTGGTCCTTTTAACACCCCTTTGAATGTGTGTGTGTGTGTGTGTGCGTGTGCGCGTGTGCATGTGTGTGTGCGCGCCCACGCGCATGTGTGTCTGCGCACGGAATAATGCATGAAGCTAGAAAACAGACGTTAACAGCTTAAAGGTAATTAACACAGCTCTCAGACGTCCACCTCCAGAATGTGGAACAGAGTTTAGCAGCATAAAGGTAGTTAGCACAGCCTTCAAATTTCCATCTCAGGAATGTGGAACACTACCTCTCATAATGTGGAGTACTTACTGACAGTCTACTAACAACTTCAACTTGAAAGCTCAAGGATGATTATAATGGGTTACACTTTATACTTAAAAGTTTTTCTGATAAATAAATATGATTCTGTATTTATCATATATGACAGTTACAAAAGGTCTCAGTATTATTTACCATGCATGAGTCTCATAAAAATTTTAACACTAGAGCATGGACTTCTTAAAACTCAAAATGAAGACTGTTAGGAGGTACACTTGAGAGATATGGTAGTGCAACGTGATTTATTTCCTGTTTTAACTGATGGCTTTTTTCCCCCAGATGAAACAGTCCTACCTTCTCAACTACAGTACGTCACGCAAGTAAAGGCTTGCCTTTCTCAACTAATTAGAGTTGAAATGCAGCCGTTAGAGCTATATAGATATCATCTGATTTAAGTTCAGAAGGCAAGCCTGAACTTGCGTGGAGTACTGTAGTTGAGAAGGTAGGACTGGCTTGCCTTCTCAACTAATTAGATTTGAACTGCAGCTGTTGGTGCTATATAGACATCATCTGATCTAAGTTGATTAGGGCAAATGTAGCCATACTGTGACTTACAAAATATGTACAATATTTGTATTCTCTACAGTGACTGGAGAGAAAAGTCAACAAAACTACTCAGTAATGCTGAAACTTGGTGTGCATTTTAAAAGAAGGCTGGAAATGTCATTTAACTCTGCTCTGAATAAAAAGGAATATCAAGAAAACCTTAACTTTTCATAGAAATCATCAAATGCAATTATTCTGAGCACTGAAAGAATAATTTTGACTTCAGTCTTGGTATACCACTATCTCTCTCTCTCTCTCTCTCAAAGATACCTGCCTTTGTTCAAATGTCCTGTTAAGACAACACACATTACTTTTAAAATACATTGAACATTTAGTGCTCATCTACCTTCCAATGAAGTAAATGAATAAAATATGTCTCCACAGAAAAGCATACTTGACAGCTGCACTGCCAGTGACCAAATGCTCTACTGTCTATTCAGCTTTAAAACTGTCTTTGCCAAGGTCAGGCTGCATGGCATATACACTGGCAGGCACTAACAGCAAAGTAAACCATTCGGGAAACAGGATTCAGTGGCTTACTGAAAACTCTCTGATAATCAGTTCTCAATGGTGCTGAAACCCAAATCATATAGAATTGCAGTGAAGATGCAAATATAAATTAAGGACAGCTGGTAATGTTAATGAAGACAGTCTACAGCAGCTATCATCAGTTCAGTGAGCAACACAGTTATTATATGTCTGCAAAAACTAAACATGGATCACAGGTAGTGAAATGTACAGAAGCTCATATGACAGAAAAAATACCCATATCCAGGATGGACAAAGCATAGCTGCAATAGTAACAGAGTAATCTATCTAATGCACTCTCAGTGTTTTTCTTCCCTACAATTAGAAACAAGGGTATTACTGAAATCAGGAAGTTCAGCTGAGTTTTGGACTTGAAGTGGAAGCTGTCCCATGTGGTTGGGCCAAAAGCCCAATCTCCCAACTTAAGGGAGGGGATCTACTAAAAATGTGTCCTCATCATATTATAAACATATAGGTGGTTGCTAGACTATCAGACCAACAGCTATTTTAAGCCAAGCTTATCTGAGGCCAGTTGTCCAACAAAATGTATTTGGAAGGAATAGGCCAGTTTGGCCTCATATGAATCACATTCTGACTTCCCTGAGGAAGACTGGAAAAGGAGCTGAAGAGGAAGAGATAAAGGAAGAGGCTTCAAAGATAAGATGGCTTTATATAAGCCTTGGGAAAACTCTAGCCATTCCTTCTCATTTGATGTCCACTGAGGAGAGACATCTTTGTTTTTTTTTCACTAACTAGGATCTGAAGTACACCATCCTGTCCTACCAAAATAATTACCCTGAGTTCCCTCTTCTCTCCTGTAGTGGTAGGAGATTCATTCTTGTCAGAAGTGAGAGTGAGAGAGATGCCATACTGGCCTCTGGTGGGGTCATGGAAGAGAGCACCTCAGCAGAGGCTGGACATACCATGGATGCTTGTTGCATCTCAGTGGGCATATCCAAGTCAGACTAAGCAGCCAAAGTATCCGGCTGCTGTTTCTGGAGTAACTTTTTGGGTGCAAGTGGGGCAAAAGGTTTTGCCATTTTGGAAAGCACACAGCTCTTGAAACGCTGGGTCTCCAAAAAGGTATTAAGAGAAACTAACCTAGTTCTATGGGTCTTAGAGACAAATGATTGGCAAATTTTACATTTACGATAGTTTTGTTCTGCCCCCAAGGGGAAAAAAAAAGCACTAAGAGTGGAGATCTTTATGAGGAATATGCCTTTCACAGTTGCATTTCCCTTTTTTAGCGGACAAGAAAAAGAAGTTATGTCTTACCAAAACGTTCTATTTGTGTTGTTGACCTTTGTTCATTCATTACTGATGGGTTATCGGTTCCGTCCTCGGAACCGAGTCGACCAAATATCAAGCTCGTGTCAGCCAAAAACTCTCGAGCCAAGGTCCTACCCAGAATGCTCTGCTCCCCATTACCTCAGATCGAGTCTGCAAGTTGATAGATAAATTGATAGATAAAAGTAGAGGCTACCTCTGGTCATAACAAACCTACAATAAAAGAGTATACGAGATCAACCAGGAACCTCCGGAGGAGGACGGAAGGTGGGAAGTAATGAATGAATGAAGATCAACAACACAGATGGAATGTTATGGTAAGACATAACTTCTTTATCTGATGTTGTTAACCTTTGTTCATTCCTTACTGATGGGACCCTGGGTGGCCCTCATGGAAGGACATTCCTGAGCACCATGGAGCCAAAAGAAGCTCTACCTCTGGAGGCCAAGTCCAATTTGTAATGAAGAATAAAGGTATGAGGTTTGGCCCAAGTCGCAGCTGAGCAAATATCATTGAGGGAAGCCTTAGCATGGAAAGCTGCTGAAGTTGCCATAGACCTTGTAGAATGTGCTTTCACTCTGTGAGGCAAGATGACATTGTTTTTGTTGTAGATAAAGGTAATACAATTTCTCAACCATTAAGCCAATATAACTTTTGAGACAGGATGACCTTGTCTAGGTCCAGAAAAAGCCAGGAATAGCTGGTCTGATTTATGGGTAGATTTTGTTATGTCCAGATAAAATTGTATTTGCCTATGAACATCCAAGAACTGCAGACAATACTCTCCCTTGTTAGAGTTGTTAGGAAAGAACACTGGAAGGTCAACAGATTGGATGATAGACCGCTCTGACATCACTTTTGGTAAAAAGGAAGAATTAGTTCTCAGTGATACCCTATCCATATGGAAGATAAGGTAGGGAGGTTTGATGCATAAGGCTTGAAGTTCTGACAAGCATCTGGCCAATGTAATTGCAATCAGGAACAAAGTTTGCCAAGAGAGATATTTTACATCACATGAAGGCGAAAGGGGGAGCTGTTAGAGCTTGCAGAACCAATGCCAAATCCCAAGGTTGTACCGGTTCTATAAAGGGAGGTTTTAAGTGGATAACCCCCTTCAAGAAAGTTTTACAGAGTCTATGTGACATAAGCGAAGAATCCTGAAAACCAATGTGGAAATTTGAAATGGCAGCTAAATGCACACGAATAGTAGAGGCAGACATCTCAGAGTGGAAAAGATGTGATAAGTAATTCAAAACCACCGAAACTGGGGCTGACAAGGGGTCTAAATGCCTATTTGCTGCCCATAGAGAAAACCTTTTCCATTTATTGAGATAGATTAGTCTGGTGGACGACTTATGAGATGCAATAAGAATATTGTGCACAAGGGATGAGAGGTTTTCCTGCCTGGCAATCACTGGAAGTGAAGAAACCAAGCTGTCAGTTTCAGGGTTGTTAGAATGGGGTGAGTCAGACCCTGCGAATGGGAGATCAACATTGGGGATGGATTTAGGATCCACAGTTGATCTAGCAGGTGAGGCCAGAGGAAGGGGAACGAGACTTGTCGAGGCCAATATGGAGCAATGAGGATCACTTTGCTTTTCAACTGTCGTGCTTTCTTCAGAAATTGGGAGATGAGGGGAAGAGGAGAATAAGCATAAAGTAGACCTGAGGGCCAAGCCTGGACTAGAGTGTCTCTCGGTGACTGTCCCCGAGGGGGGATCAGAGCAAAATAGTTGCTGCACTAGTAGTTGATTGAGGAGGTGAAGAGGTCGCAAGGCTGGCCCCAGCGGTTGTAGATTCTTGCCAGTATCGCAGGGTTGAGGGACCACTCGTGAGGTTGTAGAATGCACCTGCTCAATTTGTCCGCTATCTTGGGAATGTGCATTGCAATTAGAAAGCGGTTGGAAGCTATCACCCATTGCCATATTCTCAAAGCCTCTCGGCATAATGGGCAAGATCTGGTGCCCCCTTGCTTGATGATGTACCAGACCACTGACAGGTTGCCTGATTGGATTGTAATAGTCCCTGACAGAAGGATGGAATGAAATGCTTGCAACGCTTGTAGCATCGCCCTCATTTCCAGGACAATGAAATGCAAAAGTGCCTCTGTCTCCGACCAGGTGCCTTGGACCGAGTTTCCCTGACATAGCCCCCCCACCCCATCTGGGAGGCATCCGTGGTCACCATGGCTTTCGGTTGATGGGGGCTGAAGGGGCGAGACCACTGTTGGGGATTTTGAGACATCCACCAGAGTAAATCTTGCTTGCATCTCTGAGTTACACTTATCTGAAAAGACAAAGGATGTTGTAGAGGGTACCACTGAGTGAGAAGTAACCACTGAAGGAGCCTCATGTGGAATCTAGCTAGAGGAACAATGGTTACAGGGGCTTCCAATGACCCCAAGAGTTGGGAGTATAGATTGAGCAGGGGATTTGTGGTAATAGAGCAGCGGCTGAACCTGTTGCCTTACTCTTTGAAGCTTGTGGTCTGGAAGAGATGCTGTTCAATTTCTCATGTCCAACAGCACCCCTATAAATTCCAAAGACTGAGCTGGGGTTGTGTTGGATTTCTCCCAGTTTATAGTGATTCCCAGGCTTTGTGCTGTGAGGAGAGTGTAGTGCAGGGCTTCTTCCAGTAGATGCTTGGTGGGGTCGGTGAGGAGCCAGTTGTCTAGATATGGAAACGCCTGGAATCCTTGAAGTTGCAAGCAAACAACCACTGCCATGCATTTGGTGAACACTCTGGGGGCTGTAGAGAGACCAAAGGGCAAAGCTCAAAATTGGTAGTGACTGTCGCCTATACGGAAGCGGTGGTATCTTCTTGAGCGTCTGTCCATTTTTATGTGGTAATACATATCTTGAAGATCTACAGAGCACATCCAATCGTCTTCTTCCAGAAGAGGAAGGATAGACTGAACCATGACCATCTGGAATTTCTCTGTTTTTACAAATTTGTTCAGTGTGCTGAGATCCAGAATTGGTCTCCAGTTCCCTGTCTTTTTTGGCACTAAAAAGAACCTTGAGTAAAAACTGGATCCTATCTGTTCTGGGGGCACCGTCTGGATGACGCTTTTTGTAGCAGCTTTTAGATTTCATGTGCTGCTGCTTCCCTTTGATTGGGTGGAACGTCGGGTAATACTCTGGATGAGACTGGACAAAGATGGAAGGAGATGCGATAGCCTCTGGATATTATCAGTTGTACCCAAGAGTATGTGGTTATACTTTGCCAGGCAGCAGGGTACAAGGAAAAACAACCGCCGACCACTTCCAGAGGTGAGCAGTCGGGTAACACTTCAGGAGCGCTGATAGAGTTGGCCAGAGAAAGAATCTCTGGAACCCCGGTTTCGTGGACCTCCTCTGCCCTGAAAAGGGCATCTTCCATTGGAGTTTCTGCCTCTGCTTCTAGGGGAGAACTCTGCTCGTGCATCTCAAAAAGTGCCCTGTGATTTCCTGTGCCACATCTTCCTGCTCCTCTGATTTCTGGAGTAGAATCGTTGAGGAGTGGAGTGTCCGACACGAATGCTAGGCGGGGTCTTGCCATCTTGTTCGCACCCTGCCAGTGTATCTTTCACTTTAGGGCCAAACAAAGAAGCAGCCTCGATGGGAGGCGTTCATGAAGGAAGCCTTAAAGGAGTCCACAAAGTCACAAAGGTGCATCTAAGCATGTCGTCTGGTGACTATACCAGCAACTGCCACTCTAGCAGCTCCTTCCGTTGCATGAGAAATAAGATGCATGGAAGAGTTGGAAATGGACTCTAGGGTGGCTGAGAAGCCACATTGTCACAGACCTAGTCAGAAACGGCTCCTGCTAAAGTTTCAGAGAGTTGGGTGATAAGATCCCTCTGAAGCCTGGTAAAGTGTGACAAATAGTTCAAAGACCTTACAGCGAAGGTCTATGAAGCAAAACACATGCTTCCCTAATCTGCCTATCTCCTGGGACTCCTTGTTGGGCAGATGGACAGTTTGACTCTCTTCTGCCAAATCCTTCTTAGTTGCAGCTGCCACCACCATGGCATCTACTGGAAGACCTCGTGACCAATGGGGATGCTCAGCTGGGGGCGATAAGATTTTATCAGGCCTCCATGGTATCACTTCCAGGTGTCAGCCTTCCGTGTGCGCTGGACGAGCTCATCACCCAGCAGGGTAACCCAGGAGGTAGGGAGCCAGGCACGAAAGGCCTGCAGGAATATGGATTCCTCAGAGGAAGGATTAGAGGACTTCCAGTCACCCCTCTGCCTAAGGACCATGAGGACGTCACCAAAGGAGAGCTCATCAGAGGGTGACCGTGAGGACCCTTCCCCATCATCAAAGTCTGTATCTTCAATCGACGACTCCTCAGTGAGTTTATGTGCTTCCTCTTGCACGACGCTTTACAGGATAATTCCTCAGTGGGAGGTTCTGGGGAAGACTGCAAAGACGGGGTCTCCTGAGGAAAAGAAACCTGAGGACCTTGTGCCCGGTGTCTGGCGGTTGTGGCTTTTGAGAGTTGCGGCACAGAGGGGGAGAGGACTCCGACATGTGGGGTTTGCCAGCAGAGGCAAGCGCCCTCTCCATGACCTGGAAGGCCGGCCTGACCAAGGAGGGATGGGAGACCAGAACCGAGCACGACAACCTCGGAACCGGGGTCACACCCCGCCCCGACGAGCCGACTCCCAGACCAGGGGTCTCAAGAGGGCTGTGAAGTGAGAGAGGGGGAGGATTCCTGGAGGGTGTCATAGAAAAAAATCGGTGTGCCCTTACCCACGGCACAGTCACTGGCCTCAGAAGAGCCGGATGTCCAGTGCACCGAGGGTCAAAAGGACGACTCTGTTTCCAAAGTGAAATCCACTACTGGAGTTGAAGGAAGGGAAGCTGCTGTCAGAGTAATGGGCTTCGATACTTGGGTGGAAGTCGAAGGAGGAGTGTACATTGGAGTTTGAGGAGATGTACATTCACCTTAAGGAGAGAACGTGGATTTTGATGGTTGAGAAAGACCTCTGGCCACAAGCAACTGGTCAACAAACCACACATCATGCTCAGACAAGCTCCTGGTCGACCTCATAGAGAGACCGGAGGGTGATTCTGGCCTTTCTAGAAAAGACTGTATTGGCTACCAATGAATGGATCCAAGGAAGGAGAGTACTTAGTCCTCGCTAATTCGAGAGGTGCAGAGCCTGGAACCGAGGACGTCTGCACCGAAGAGAATGGTGTGGAAGTAGTCTGCGCTGATGTCAGTGCCATAGAAGTCGAAGGTGCCTGCACCGTAAAAGCAAATGTCTGCACTGATGGGTATGGTGCCGTCATGGTAAGTGTCCTGCAGAGTTCTACAAGCAGCAGAGAGTGAAAGAGTGACTTTCCTTGATTTTTAAGTATTTTTTCTGGCTTTCGTTTTAATTACTGTATCTCGACTGCATTTCGCTTACAAAACAGCTCTGCATATTGTTTATACTGTACCTGTGTTGATTCTAAACTGTTTGCACTTTAAAAAGTTATTTTTGTGCGCTAGCCATTTTATAGCTTTACTGTTTGCTACTGTATCTTTTTCTTCTGTCTCTGTAAAAAAAAGAAAAAAAACAAAAAATATCCTTGTTTTCCCGCCTTACTGAACTAGAATAGCCCAGTCTTCAGATTTTGCTGATCTCTGGGCTTTGTCATAGTTCCTGTGCTATCCATATCCTTATTTGGATAAGAGGAAGCTTCTTTGTTCACCAGTGGGAGTGGGGAGCACTGAGCAACCTATTTGTCCCTAGAGGAGTGGTTCCAGCCCAGCAACTTGTAGTTTATTGGCTGTTTTGGGTCAATTCCTGGCTCTTTTCAACCCCCTGCTATAAAGCCCATTTTTGCGTGCTTTTGCACTTGTATACGACTCAGCACAGCTCCTCGTGGTGTCCTGCAGAGTTCTACAAGCAGCAGAGAGTGAAAGAGTGACTTTCCTTGATTTTTAAGTATTTTTTCTGGCTTTCGTTTTAATTACTGTATCTCGACTGCATTTCGCCTAAAAAACAGCTCTGCATATTGTTTATACTGTACTGTTTGCACTTTAAAAAGTTATTTTTGTTTAATTTAACTGTTAGGCTAACACACTCAAGTGCGCTAGCCGTTTTATAGCATTTACTGTTTGCTACTGTATCTTTTTCTTCTGTCTCTGTAAAAAAAAAAGAAAAAAACAAAAAATATCCTTGTTTTCCTGCCTTACTGAACTAGAATAGACCAGTCTTCAGATTTTGCTGATCTCTGGGCTTTGTCATAGTTCCTGTGCTATCCATATCCTTATTTGGATAAGAGGAAGCTTCTTTGTTCACCAGTGGGAGTGGGGAGCACTGAGCAACCTATTTGTCCCTAGAGGAGTGGTTCCAGCCCAGCAACTTGTAGTTTATTGGCCATTTTGGGTCAATTCCTGGCTCTTTTCAACACCCTGCTATAAAGCCCGTTTTTGCGCACTTTTGCGCTTAGTTGCTCATAGAGCAGCATCGGGCAGCACTGGTTAATCAAGTTTAAACTATTTCTGGCTCCGTAAAGTCTGCGCTTTAATTTTTCCCTTAGAACTGCTCTACTTGCAATCTAAACAGCCTATTCTCTATCTGAAAAAGCCCAGCACTTGCTCCTAAAGCATTTTTATACAGGTAAAGCACTCAAACAAAAAGAAAGTACTTCATTCACCTAAATCCCCTTGAGTACCCATTTCCCTATAGGTCATTTCTGACTCAGTTACACAGCAATCTTTTACACTATTCTAGCATGTCGAAAGGTCAGTTGCTGGCGTCCTCTCCTGTTCAGCTGGTGAATCTGGGAATCTTGAGGCAATGTTACAATTGCCTCATGTACACAGACAACCCTCTCCTCCTCCCAACAAATACAAATATATGTGAGAGCTGCAACTATATAGCCAAACTGGAGGCTGAGCTCTCTCAACTCAGTACTGGCAAAACCAGTCAAGAGGAGAAGGTAACCACGCACACCACAAACCCAGTCTCACACAGACCTATCACTACTGCAAACCAAACACACAAACACACAAAAACATACTCGGAGGCTCTGATTAAAAATCTACCAAAACAACAGAGGCCTCCAAAGCAGACACCCAAGCGACCACTACCTCAAGACATAGGACATGCAACACATAGTTCACAAAGTCAGTGTGCTAAACAGTCACAGCCCTTAAGGCCAAACAACATGCCAGACACACTTGTAATAGGTGACTCTATAGTCAGACACACTGACGTCCCGCTCACCAGACTGAACAAGGAAAAGGTTACAGTAAGCTGCTTGTCGGGCGCTAGAATCTGCCACATAACACAAGCACTCAGGTCACGCCAAAGAAAGTACAAATATGACTCATTCATTGTCCATGCCGGTGTAAACGACCTGAGACGTACCTCCCTGGACTACATGAAAAGAGACAGAGGGGCTCTCTGATTATGTAGCCCAGGCCGGTATGACCCTGACCCTGAGCAGCATCTTACCCTCACCAAGAATGATGCCATAGTACAAAGACAAAATGATCAGTTTTAACAATTGGCTTAATTACTGGTGTCATTCTAAGGGGATCCAATGTCTGCTTGGGATGACATGCTTGACAAGCCACGCTGCTTCCCAAGGGATGGTTTGCACCTGTCACCCCTGGGCTTCCGGATATTGGCCAAGGCTCTTGCCAGCCCCATAGTGCCTTTTTTAGGCAAGGCTCAAAAGACAAACCTACCTCCCTAGAAAACACAAGTGGAAAAAAACTAAGGGTAATGCTGCTCAATGCCAGAAGTCTAAACCTCAAGATGCATGCTCTCGAAGCCCTCCTCAGTATGGAGAACATCGATGTCTGTGCAGCAACTGAAACCTGGTTCAAGGCTCCTGAGAGCACCCCAGCACTACCAGGTTTTACCTCATATCATGCTTTCCGGCCCCAAAACTTGGACCAAACCACAAAAGGAGGGGGAGTATCCATATTCATCAAAGATTCCCACACCTCCAGGTTAGTGGCAACGCACGAAGCATCGGAGACCATCCAGGTGCAACTAACCATAGGCAAAACTGCCCTACAGTTTGTAGCATGCTATAGACCACCGTCTCAAACTCAGAAACCCCACTCAGCCTTCCTGAAGACACTGGAGAGTATGAATGTCTCTCCAAATACCATCATATTGGGAGACTTCAACTACCCAAACATAGACTGGGAACATCACTCAAGCCCCAACACCCTAGCCCAAAGGTTCCTAGAATTCATAAACTCAAATGCGATGGAACAACTAGTCACCATTCCCACAAGAGGAGATAATATACTAGACCTGATCATCACAAACATGGGGACAAAATGCTCCACACCGGAAGTATACCCCTCATTGGTGAGATAAGACCATAAATTAATCTCACTGGAAATCCACATCCCGCCCCCACCCCTGCACAAAAGACCACAGTGAAGAACTTCTCAAAAGCCAACTTCACACTTCTTAAGACTGAAGTGGTATCCTTCAAGGCCCCTGGGCCAGTGGAAACCACAACCCACACCGCTGAATCCTTTATAAATGCCTTCTACGGGCACCTTCAAGAATGCATGGATCATGCAATCCCAAATAAAACCAAGACCCATTCCCCCAAAGGCAGGCCCTGTCTGGTGGACCCCAGCCATTAACAAACTTTACAACAGGAGGAGGAAGCTACTACATGACAGAGCAAAATCCCTAAAAGGGAAGGCATCTCTGATCAGTACTAGCAAAAAACTACGATCACTCATAAAATCATCCAAGGCCAACTTTGAGAGAAAAATCGCAAAAGACACAAAAGACAATCACAAGGCCTTCTTTAGCTATGTTAGAAACCTGGGTGGAAACTCCCAGATATGCTCAGAGTTAGTCCAAAATGACACAAAATACACTGAACCCACAGACATTGCCAACATTCAGGCAGACAGGTTCAGTGCAAATTTCTCCTCCCCCTTCTCCCCAAAAGGAGAAATATCTATCCCAGCAGAGTGTAGCCTCCCTAATATCTCAGATGCCCAGGTGAGAGCCGCCCTCTCCAAAGCTAAAAACACAGCATCAATGGGACTGGACGGTGTCCCGGGCTGTGTGCTACATGCACTTCAAGAGGAACTAAACCCGCACATAAGGCTGCTGTTTAATCTTAGCCTTACTACAGGATACGTACCCAAAGAGTGGCGTACAGCAACAGTGGTCCCACTCCACAAAGGCGGTGCTTCTACGGACCCTGGAAATTACCGCCCCATAAGCTTGATGAGCCTGGTCTGCAAAGCTATGGAAAGGATCATTATGGAACTCATAAACAAAGACATTGGGGACCTACAGACATTGGATCCTACCCAATTTGGCTTTGTCAAGGGCAGATCCTGCCTTTTGAACTTGGTCGACATTTTTGAAACAGTCACTAAGGCCATTGATGAGGGTAAGGCAGTTCACACAGCCTACCTTGACTTTGCAAAAGCCTTCGACACAATACCCCACTCGGGCATCATAGACAAACTCACCAGCTTAAATGTAAACCCATATGTCACAAGATGGGTTGCAAACTGGCTCAAGGACAGAACCCACAGGGTCAGAGTTGCTGGAGCCATGTCAGACTCTAAGCCGGTCACAAGCGGTGTCCCACAGGGCTCAGTCCTGGGACCCGTCTTGCTCGGCATTTATTTTTCCGAGGTGCAGGCAAACATAGGAGGATTGTGGCTGACAAAGTTCGCAGATGACTGCAAACTGGGCGCCATAATTGATACTCCAGCGGACACAAGCATCCTTCAGAGAGGCCTCATAGAAACAGATAATTGGTGCCAGAGCCATGGCCTTAAGCTGAACACCAAAAAATGTATAGTCATACCCTTTGGGAAAAACAAGGTACCCACAAATTACCACATAGGTGGTAATCCATTAAGTACGGAAGAGGTAATCAGGGACCTAGGGACCCAAGTTGACAGTAACCTCTCATTTGACACTCACATTGCCAAAGTGGTTAGGAAGACCTTCTATATTACCCACCTTATCATGAAGGGATTCACATCTAGATCAAGACAGGTCATTGTGCCCCTGTACTCTTCTGTTATCAGGCCCATGATTGAGTACAATGCCCCATTTGGGATGTATCTTACCCGACACCTGCAGCAGTTGTGAAGACCCCAAAAGTTCCTCACCAAGAGGATAAAGGGTCTCAAACATATGTAATATGCTGCCCGGCTGAAGAAACTCCAGCTCTATTCAGTCGCATACCGCCTACTCAGAGGTGATCTATGCCTGACGTACAAGTCCATGTCTAATCCGGAATTAATAGACATGCTCCACCTCAGAAAATCCAAATCCATCAGAGCCACGAGAGCAAGAGATTTGAACCTCAACACAGAAATAAACAGGACGCGCTGGAGGGACAGATTCATAACCCAGAGGCTCCCTACACTCTGGAACAGAATCCTAGTCCATGTTAGGCAGAGCCCCTCACTAACTCTCTTCAAGAGAAATCTTGACGAGTGGATGGGAGATCGTAGGTTTACCCCGGGGGGTCATCTCTGTGTCACTACTAGACAGAGGCACAGTAAACTAAACCCTAAATGGGCATATTATTCTCATCCTAAGGGGTGGTGAAAGCCACACACACTCTGGCTAGGCTTACAAATGCCCTAGGGCAAATAGCCTAGTACAAACCTATGAATCTATGATGGTGGTGAAAAGGACTGAAAGTGTCTGCACCGTGGAGGACAGTAACGTCACACTCAGAACCGAAGGGGATTGCACCTGCATGGATGGTGCCAGTGAAGGCTGTGACGGAACTGTCTGAGCCGTAATTGCCTGCACCAGGAACTCCAGTGCCGGTGTCGATAAGGAGGACATGGTCGGAGCAAGAATCAGTTGCGGCGGTGCTGAGCCTGGAGCCGGACAGGGTTACAGGTGGCAGTGCCGAAGTAGTAGTCGATTTCAACTTCTTATGAGATGACTCCCTACGATCTCCAGAGGGAGATGAAATGAGCGACCTCAATGAGGAAGAGGAAGAACGCCTCTTGTGGGGTTTAGCAGGAGGGGGTGAGCCCTCTGACCCAGAAATAGCCTCACAGAAAGGAGATTTGAGAAGACCTTTCAAGATTAATTTGTTCTTTCTCTCATTAAGAGTCCTGGTCGAAAAATCTCTACAAATCCTACATGGGAGATCCACAGTAAGGTGGGAGACATTCAAACAACAGACACATAATTCATGGCCATCGGAAAGTGATAATTTATGGCTGTAATCCTTACACTGGTTAAAATTTATTTATTTATTTTATTTTACATTTGTTGACCGGGCTAGTCTAGCTGGATATATGTCCATTTTCAGTAGAGGCCCAGGGAGAAAAGCTCCAAACATGAATATTGAGACAGTTAACAATACATAGAACCATTAAGAATAAATACAGAGGTAGCAATGCTCTAGTGAACAGTTGTAATAATACATTTGTATACTAAACAGTATTATTAGAAATTAACTAAACAATTCTATAAAAAAACTAAACTAAAAACAATTCTACAAATCACACTAGAAGGTATGAGCAAGTCTTAGTTATGGGAAAGAATATATATGTCATTGTGTTATTCAAGAGGAAGAGTAGTACTACGATTTGGAAGTACAGGTTAAAGGAGAAGGGATAGGGTTAAGAATAGAAGGGGAAAAAGATGTCAGTCTGGGTTAGTACATGGACAAAGCCAATGAGCTTTCAGATGTTCTTTAAGATGTTTTTTAAAAAGAGAAGTAGAAGCAAGGGTAGATAATTCAGCAGGAAGCTGATTCCAGAATTTTCCTGCAGTGTTTGAGAAAAGTGAATCCCCGGCTTTGTTGTTGCCTTTATTTGAGGAAACTAGAAGCTTGTTAGCAGAGTGTAGTGTAGCTAGATTAGTGTATGGTGTAATTAGATTAGTGAGGATAGGGGTGTTGTTAGGGTGGTACAGGGTCTTGTGCGTAATAAGTAATTGTTGAAAGAGTATCTGGTTTTTCAGTTCTAGCCATCCAAGTTGTTAGAGGTTAAGGCTGTGGTGAGTTTTAAAGGGGGAACATGTGATGAATCTAGCTATACTGTTATAACAGGTGGAGAGTTTGGAAAGGTTATTATTGGATAGGTTGGTATATATAACAGAGGCATAGAAGACGGTAGAAATAAGGTGGGTTTGGGCAATTGCTTTCCTTGCAGAAGGGGTAAGGAAGGGTGTTATTCTATAGAAGGTGCCAAGTTTTCTGTAAACAGACTTTATAGTAGAGTTTATGTGTTCATCGTAGTTGAGATGATTATCAATAGTTACACCTAGTAGGCGGGTTGTAGTCTCTGGGTTGATGTTGGTACCATTGTTAGAGGTTAGAGAAGAAAGGAATGGGTGATTTATGAGTAGGAGTAAAAAGCAGTAGTTTTGTTTTTTTGGGATTAAGGAGGAGGCAGTGTTGCATAAACCAGTTTTCAACATTCTGAAAAACAGTTTGGGTGAGGGAGTGGAGAGGGGATATATTCTTGGCTGTGCAGATTAAAGTGGAGTCATCAGCATATTGAATGCAGGTGGCTTGAGGTAAGTTCATGTGTAAGTTATTAATAAATAAGGAGAAGAGTAGGGGACCTAAGATAGAGCCCTGGGGTACTCCAATATTTATTGGAAGTAGTGAAGACAGATTGTTATGCCAAAGTACTGCTTGCTGTCTATTTTCCAGATAAGACCTAAACCATTGTATGGCTTGAGGATCGAGAGAGTAAGCCTTTAGTTTGTTTAATAGTAGGTTATGGTTAACCATGTCAAAGGCTTTTGACAGGTCAATGAATAGAGCAGAGGAGAAAGAGTTATTGTTACGATTTTTATATATAGAGTCGGTAAAGGATAAAAGGGCAGTAGATGTGCTATGGAATGGCCTGAAGCCATGTTGGCAGTTTGCCAGTAGGTTATTTTGTAGTAATTGGTTAAGTAGTTGTTTGTGAATACATTTTTCCATTATCTTAGCTAATGGGGAGAGTAGAGCAATAGGGCGAAAGTTAGAGAGCTCAGTAGATGGTCCTCCTTTATGTAGAGGGATGATATGGGATATTTTCCATAAAGCAAGGATTTTGCCCTCAGAGATAGTTCTGTTAATAAGGATTGAGATGGGATAGTCCATGGCTTTTGTGGCAATTTGTATGTATTCAGATGGGAGATGGTCAGCAGAAGGGATGCAAGGTTTCAATTTTTTAAGAAGCTTACAGATGAGAGAAGTAGATACAGGTTGTATTTGAAAGGTGGGTAGAGAAGTATTGCAGTTATTAGGTTGGGTAGCAGTGGGGGGTGGTAAAGAATTGGCTAGGGTTTGAATGGCATCTGTGAAATAGTTATTAAAGGCATCGGGGATTAGGTTGGAGTTGCTATTGTTGAAATCGGTTGGGTCAGGAGTAGTAGTGTGACCTGGCTGAAGAAGTTTGTTTATCCAAGACCAAAATTTTTGTGGAGTTTGTTGACTGGTTTGTTGAAGGTGTAGGAAGAAATCTTTTTTGTCTCTAAGAATATCCTTTTTGGTGGTATTTCTTAGTTGTTTAAATTGGAGGTGGGTTGTTGTACATTTGGTAGATCTCCATTTGGCCCAGATTTTATTTCTGAGGAGTATCTTTTGCCTAGTTTGTTTTGTGAGCCAAGGGGCAGATTTGGTTTTTATTCTAGTGGAGCGATAAGGTGCATGGGAGTCTAGGATTTGAAGAAAGTTTGTATTAAAATAGGTGACAGCTTCGTCTCGTTCTAGATAGGTTAGTGGTGACCAGTCACATGCTTGCAATTTGGTTAAGAAGCTGTCTGGATTAAAGAATTTTTTTAAGCGGGAGGTTTTGAGATTATGAGTAGTTGCAATATGGACTTTTTGTCTAATAATGTAGGTAAGTACATGGTCACTGATAATTGTCTGGAAGGGTTCCTGGAGTATAAGATTCAGGGTGGCTTTTAATAAGAATCCAGTCCAGAGTACTTTCCTTGTTACTAGGTTTATGGATTCTTGTAGGAGTTGTTATTAATTGTGAGAATCCGAAGAGGTTTATGTGGTTGGTAGGGTTTAGAGAACTACAAGTGGACCAGTCTATGTTAACGTCACCAAGTACAATGGTCTCCTGGGGCAGTTGGGTAGAGAGGTGACTCAGCAGGTTCTCTAGAGAATGTGTGTTATTACCTGGAGGTAGATACATGCAGATTATATAGAGAGATTTGGAGTTTGATAGATAGGGTTTCAGATTTAGAGTCTAATGATGGAAGCACATTAATGGGGGAAATTTGGAGATTCGATTTTATAGAGAACGGCTCAGCCCCCCCCCCCCCACCACCACCTTTTTTTTATTTTACAGTCATTTCTGAGGATGTTATAGCCAGGAGGGCTAATTTCCTGGTCTAGAGTAGATGGTTTTAGCCAAGTCTCTGTAAGACATAGAATGTCAAATGAATGGATATCTAGGAGTGCATGCAGGTGGGAGATTTTATTGTTAATACTTCTAATGTTAAGGTGAGCTATCAGGAGGGAGTTAGATGGATTTGTAATTGTAGAAAGTATAGGTACTGTAAAATTGGTAGGGTTAGTGGGGGAGTCAGTAAAGGGGCCAGGATTTGGATGAATGTCACCGTCTAAGAGGGGGTGTTGCTGGGGGTATAGTAGAGATTTTAGGAGTTTATAGAGGTTATTAAAAGTCTTTTTGGTAGAGAAGTAAATAATGTGGGTTGTTCTGTGGAATTTTGGTAATATATAGTTAGAGAAACAGGTTATGTTACTATGGTTAAGGAAAAAGGTGAAAGAAGATGGCAAAGTCTGTTGGCTGCAATGGTTTTGTTCAGATAGAGAAAGATGTTCGTAGGAGGTGAGTGAGTAAGGTATGGTAAGAAAGGCTAGTGTGGTAGATAGAAATAAAAAAATGGTGAATATAGTTTTATTAGATGGGGCCATAGTACTAGGATTTACGTAGGGAGTATATTGTGTTAGTAGGTGAAGTAGTAAGGAAAGGAGAGTGTATGAAGAGGATGAGCAGGTTATAAGTTAAGTAGGTGAGGAAGTACCACGGGCTTAGATAGGAGGTAGAGTAGAGTAAGGTTGGGAAGTAGAGGGAGTGGTTAGAAAGAGAGTTTAGTAGTACTAATTAGGAGAGAGAGAGTTAAGGGTGTGGTTTGGTGATGATGAGGATTATGATAGGAAGAGATGGGATGAGGGAGTGGTCAGTGAAGTATAAGTTTAGGACCACTGGGGGTGGGTGAGAATTGGGGGTAGGGTAGGGGAGCGGAGTGAGCCCGTAGAGCGAACGGAGCGGGTTGAAACAGAGAATGGAGCAGCTAGAGGAGAAACAATCAGCAGAGCTGAATAGTGAAGGTAAGTTAATTATGTCTAGGGTAAGAAGAAGCAGAGAAAAGGTAGTAGTCTGTTAGAAAACAGGCAGGTATAGCAAGTTAGGGTAAAGTGTGAAGTGTAGAGTAATTTAAGGTAAAAGAAGTGTAGAATAATAAAGCAAAATAGCAAAAGAAAAGCAGAAGAAATATTGGATGGGATAGAGGTGCCACCTATAAGGCAAAGCTAGTATTACAAGCAGCTACAGAAAAGGGGGGGTAGGCTGTAGCCGAATATGGAAGGAGAAAAGTAAGGTCAACAAAGGTAGCTAGTTGAGGGGGGGGGCTCAGAGCGTGCTTTAGAACCCCTGGATCAACAGTGAACGGTAGTATGCATTACAGGCAGGACATAGAACATACTTTCTTATTTTCTTGAGAGAGGGAGCAGGGAGGAGAGGCAGTGAGATGAAACCATGGGTCCTTTGATGGTAGGTATGTAGCTCTCAAATTACAGGCTGGATCAATACAGTGAAGAGCAGGGTACTTGTGGGAGAGAGAGAGACAGACAACAGTAGTGGTGAGCAGCAAGAACTAGCATAGACAACAGTAAAATAGGACAATAGTTGTAAAAAAACTGTTAGACAATATACATTCACATGTTAATACTAGAAGCTGTCAGTATCATAAGAGCCCATATCTTCTGTTATATTAATTTAATCTAAAGGTTATACTCTATAGGCTAAGTAGGACAAACATATAGCACATTAGATTAAAGATGTAATCACATTTAAAAGCATATAAAAAAAAATTAGAGACAGTACAGCCAAAACAGGAATAATGCAAATAAAGATAACAGCAATTCTAAGTATAATCACTTGGTGAGAGTTAGTGCCAGTGGTAGGCTGGCTCATAGTCTACACTAGATTTTGGAAGGAGGAGGCACAACCTAAGGGATTAATGGCATATGGTGCCCTTTTTAACAGTTCAAATTAAAATCAACAGTGACTAATACGGACAAATAAGTGTTTTTACCCACTAAAATATTGCCCTAAATGTAGTCTTTATATTTCAAAGTTACCCACTAAATATTACCCTAAATGTAGTCTTTGTGTTCCACAGTCACAATTTCTAGTTCACAAATGGGATAAACAGACGGTTAGTAGGATTCCATTAGTCCTGAAGGCCGAAGCACAGGCAAGCGTTGCATTAATTATAGCGTTTCTTCACGCACTTAGAAACATCCACGTGTGCCTTGAGCTGTTTATGGCCATGGAGTTACTTTGGATATAGGGACCCCATACTAGGTTGGAACCTCGTTTGTAGTCCAGTAGTTACTGGCCGCAAACTACCGAACAAGGAAATAACTATATATAGATATTAAAAGCTAGTTTGAAGCTTCCTATTTACACACTAGCCGATACTGGCTCAAATGCGGCTCAAGTAATTCCCAGAGATCGCGACCTGCAAACCAGTAATTACAGGCTACAAAAAGTATTCAGAAAAAGACCAACATCAGTCTTTGTACGCCCTCGAGAGAAACAAGCTTCAATGAGATAACAGCTATGGCTTCCGACATGCAGTCCAGTAACTACAGCCTGCACAACATATCTCAAAAGACATACAGTAGTCTATGTTAGCCCACGAGCAAAGTTAGCTGCAATTTACAACATAGCCTAATAATGGCTACAAATTGAGGGGAACACTAGTTTCAGAGCAGGTCAAGAAGCGATCGCTAAAGCTAGAGATTTAACTAGCTTTCAATGTATAAAATAGCTGTTAATGGTTAACGCTAGTATATAAACGGCATAAACGAAAGTCGTTTTAGCCCTAGGGAAGTGTGCGTCTTTTGTGTCTATGAAGTAAGCATAAAAATCCTAACCTTATCATTTAAATAAACATGCCAGTCATGAAATAAGACATATAATTGCAGCCAGAGTTTCCGCTATCTATGCAGCAGTTGCAAACATTTGTCTGGTGACTCAAAGCCTTTTAATACATTTAGTTCATCAGCAGTAGTCAAAGAAACAACTTGGGAACTACCTTTAACAAGCATTCAAACATTCAATTAGTATTGTAAGAGTAGTCCAAACTGCAATTAATTTAGGCAGCCGTTACTAAGGTAATCCTGGCACCTGAAACAGCGCTATTCCTTATATGGTGCCACGTGGGAGACTAAGCACTGAGTGGCCATTAATAATTAGCTTACTAAAACAAACGGTACATTGCTGTTACTAGTTAACTAAAACAGTCTGCATACCCCAATACAACTGCGAAGCAGGCTATGTTGCTAAGGCACACAGTATAAAAAGCAATAGACCGATATTAAGCAAGTAATTACAAGTTAACCACTGAGGAAAAGACGCCGGGCCAGGAGCGGACAGCAGCCAGAGGCAATATTAGGGTATTAAAGATGGCGCAACGCCAGACTAGGGCTATTTATCGGTTTAGGGAGAATAAAGAGAACAAAGATTAACATCACCAACACTACTTTTCTTATCTGACATAATGATGTGGAGAAGAACAACAGTACCAAAAGGAAGAGGAAAGGCTACCCAAAAGGGTAAGAAGAGAGAAGGAAGAAGGATTACCAATGATGGTAATGAAGAATTACCTCAAAGGTAAGAAAAAGGTAATAAAGAGAAATAGATTAAAGGGAGAGAGTCTTAAGTATACGATAGGGTAGGAGAATATTAGCAGAAACTGTTTTGAAAAACTTTAAAGTAGAAACGATCTATAAAACTTTCAAAAACTTACACACTTAGCTGAGAGAGAGTGGCTTGACACGGCTGTACAGCAATGCGGCAAACAAGATTGGAGGTAATAGGGGGCAGAGCATTCTGGGTAGGACCTTGGCTCGAGAATTTTTGGCTGACACGAGCTTGATATTTGCCCGGCTCGGTTCCGAGGATGTAACCGATAACTCATCAGTAAAGAATGAACAAAGATTAACATCATCAGCTCAAATCTTAAAGATAAAAGGAAGAAAAAGAAGGTTCCTCAAAGGGGCACTTATCCAACAAAGCCTTGGCAGTGGAAGTGGCACAACAATGGGTATTCAGACTGATGAAGTTTCTGTGGTTGGACTGGCAGCAAGACAGTCTGTGGATCCATTTGTATACCCTTACGCCCAAGAGCTGAGGTCAGACACGGTACGTACAGCACATCAGGAACGTTATTTGGCTTTGTTACTCAAGCTGGATGTCCAGTTACTTTTGACAAGATAATCCACAAGTAATGGAACACTGCAATGGTGATCTAAAGGAGGACATCAACGTATACCCAGGGCACCTCTTTTCAACAGCATATGTGTTTGTGATATCAGCAATGTTCATCCTTCCTTCCTGCAGAACTGAGAGCAGCTCCTGCATTTTCCTATACAAACTTCTAAGGTAAGTATGCTAGGCCAAAGCAAACAGGCAAGCTCAGGTTGTAATATTAACTTCCAAAACCATAAAATTCAGATCCCAGACTAGATACACTAATATCTGGGAAGTCTTGTAAGTAGACTACTCTTCAAGAAGAGCTCGAGCACTGTATTTGCAGTTAAACAGAAGAAATGGCAGAGAAAATTTTTTTTTTATAAGTAAGAAAACGTCTGTTACAAAATTATATTTGGTATTGCAGAAAATGAGAAACATAAAACCTAAATTAAGAGATCTCTACTGACACCAGAGGGAAAATGTCATCCAGGAGAAATTTTTACAGACATAACTAAAACATTCAACATAGCGGCCCACATATATCACCATACTACCCTTTAGTCCATGGTATTAGTTCCCAAACCTTCTTATAGTTCCACAACCTCCTTTCCCAGCACAATTTCATTGTTACAGGAGAAGCTTCCTCATCGACCATAGCTTACCTACTAAATGGAGCCCCTCCAAGACTCTGTTCTATCTCCACTGACAACAGCAGCCTCCCTACAGAATTCCTCCACCTACAAACCAGTCTCTATCTTGATCATGTGATTATCTACATATCACACCAATCCTCACAAATTACAACACAACTCTTCTGGACCTCCTTTTCCTTAGCAGCTGACTAAACTGCTGATCACAATCCAAATAAAAGCCATGCTGTTTGAAAAATCCCAAAGGCTCAAGTAGCCCTACTCAGCCTACTTCACCATTCTCGACCACAGACAAAACTCCCCAAAAAAACATCACTTCCCCTAAATACCCAGGACTCCATTCTGAACCAAAATCTAAATTTCCAAATGTATATACACAAAATCAAAGCTGAGATGTCGCAAACCCTTTTCTGGACATTGAAAGTCTTCCACTTTTTACCACCAGCAGCTACAGAAGCCAGAGGGAAAGGCATCTTTATAATCCAGTTCAAATACAGACTCCCAACAATCTCCTCTGTGCTCCCACACATTATGGACTTATCTAAACTACATGAATTCCAAAAAGCTCTGAAGAACTACCTCAGTAAATGAGCAGAATTCCACTCCTTCCTGGGCATAACTTAACAAGGCCCTACATCTCCTTCCACTCTATCACATTCTCATTCACAATGGCATGTCTCTCATTACTCTGATGCTTGTAATTTATAACTGTATATTCAATGCATTTGCTGTGACTTTTCTAGGTTTCCAATAAGAAAATGGGTATTTGCTTTTATTATGCCAATGCAATCCCCCCTTTCCTTTCCAACTGCAAATAATACTGACTTACTGTTCATATTGTAGCTGCTTGTTTGCAATGCACGTAAACAGCTTTCACTGTTGATTACACTGAATTTTACAGCTATCACTATTAAGCCTGAAATTGGTCCACATGGATCAGTGCTCTATACAAGACAACAAACCTCAACACATCCATTCTTAAGTAAAAAATCTATACGGATAGTGAATGCCTTGTGATGACAGCATCATTTTACTGTCACCCTTTACCTACAACATACTGTGAATTCTTACTTTTCTGTCAGCACCAGGGTTTCTTTTTTAATTTAATTCTTCCTTTGATTTCACTTAGTGGCCATCTGTAAAGCAACATTTTAATGAACATGCGAAAAGCTTTAAATAGTGGTTGAGTTATCTGTATTTTCAAACCCAGAATTGTAATTCCAATTCGGTTTCCTGCTAAAGTAGGACATATTTGACACTTGTGACTAAAAGCCGAGCTGGCTTGTCTTGCCCACTTTACTGAACATGCAGATAACATTGCTGTCTTCATTTAGCTATCCCTCCCCTACTCAGAAACTTGCTTTAATAACACTATGCATAACATGAAAGGTGCTGTGACAAACTCACAAAATGGAGTGCACAGAGAGATTGCAAAATCACATACCAACAGAAAATACTGATAATAATAATAATAATACGAAAACATTTTTCCTTCCAAGTGGTAGTCTTGTGGTTTGATTAAATGGAAGGGGTATATAATTTGTGATGAGAAAACCTGACATGCGTGGAGTTTTTTTATTTACATTTGAAAACTAAGCTTGAAACACAACTTCAGGCTCAGAAATACAGCTTATTCAGGATAAAATAATATAAAAAAAAAAATGAAGCTGTTGAGATGTAAAGGCAAGCACCAAATAAGCCTTTTCCACTGCTTCCATTTTTTTGGGAGGGGGGCTGTTTGAAGTGCTATTTACTTATCTGTCTGTTTATTTTTGGGTGTTTGTGCTTAATCTGAACTGCAGCTTTAGACGACACTACTTAAAGTGTTCTGCTAGTCATCTATTACTAATAAAACACATTTAATACACAGATAAAAGACTTTTATTGGACTGGCCCGGAAGCTAGAATTAGTGACCTAACTGGAGTGGTAAAATATTTTCCTTTTCTTTTTTTTTTTTTTTTAGAATTTCTATAATGTTTACAGCCGTCACATCTACGATTCTTAACATTGTTGTTTTCCATAGATGCTGGCTGCCCTTATGCCTGCCAAACAACAGACCTTCCCCTCAGCTGGCATGAGCCCATTTCTCCATGCTGACAATCAGCCCAAGGGGGAGATCCAGTCTGAAGGGAATCATTACAGCCATGAGGAAACCTTGCACACCAAACATAACCACTCTTATCAACTACTACCATGGAGAAAGTGTTCTTTCTTGGCACTGTAATGGTCTGGCTCCACTCCCCACCCCCAAACCAAGCTGTTTCATGATTCAGTACAGATTGTACATGTCCCCAGGCCAATGAACTACACAGCACCAAAAACCTTCTTATTAGTCTGCATCTCCAAGGCACAGGCAGAGAGGTTTCTAGTGTAGTCAATTCCCAACACTTTAGTCTCAACACTAGCACACAGGACTGCCCAAGATCTACCACTATGCACGTGTGTGGTCCACTACATGTATGTGTGCTAACAATGACTTGCAAGGCACCATCCACAACTGACCCAAGTTCATTCACCCATTCTAGATTTGTCTCCACCTCCCAGGTTGAGGCAAGTCATCCTCGACTAGCAGGCATGACTGACCAGCACCAATATCACCCCCCCCAGGATGGGTATGCCTATTCCTCCACCTACAAGGTCAACAGCCTGAACTGCTAATCGAATTCAGGTCACCTGGGCCATAGTCAAGAATTTTTTTACTTTATGCCACTGGCAAGACAGTTATTTAATGACACTGTGTTTTGTAAGACTGGAATGTACATGCATGCAATTTTATCACCTGTTTTAAGATGAACAAAAAAAAGCTACAGAAATAATACTGTCTAAAGATAGCACTTCATTAATGTTCTTCTCCTATAGCATTGTAAGTAGCAGTAATTGTGGGCAGGCACAGAAGATACTACTAACAAATCATGGCCATCACTGTGATATGCTCTCCTGCCTATCAGCACACAGAGTGTGTGCAACATCCAAGGCATGTTCGTGCTGCTTGGAAGTAAGTCTGCTAGTCATCTATTACTAATAAAACACATTTAATACACAGATAAAAGACTTTTACTGGACTGGCCCGGAAGCTAGAATTAGTGACCTAACTGGAGTGGTAAAATATTTTCCTTTTCTTTTTTTTTTTTTTTTTAGAATTTCTATAATGTTTACAGCCGTCACATCTACTATTCTTAACATTGTTTTCCATAGATGCTGGCTGCCCTGGTTATGCCTGCCAAACAACAGACCCTCCCCCTCAGATGGCATGAGCCCATTCCTCCATGCTGACAGTCAGCCCAAGGGAGAGATCCAGTCTGAAGGGAATCATTACAGCCATGAGGAAACCTTGCACACCAAACATAACCACTCTTATCAACTACTACCATGGAGAAAGTGTTCTTTCTTGGCACTGTAATGGTCTGGCTCCACTCCCCACCCCCAAACCAAGCTGTTTCATGATTCAGTACAGATTGTACATGTCCCCAGGCCAATGAACTACACAGCACCAAAAACCTTCTTATTAGTCTGCATCTCCAAGGCACAGGCAGAGAGGTTTCTAGTGTAGTCAATTCCCAACACTTTAGTCTCAACACTAGCACACAGGACTGCCCAAGATCTACCACTATGCACGTGTGTGGTCCACTACATGTATGTGTGCTAACAATGACTTGCAAGGCACCATCCACAACTGACCCAAGTTCATTCACCCATTCTAGATTTTTCTCCACCTCCCAGGTTGAGGCAAGTCATCCTCGACTAGCAGGCATGACTGACCAGCACCAATATCACCCCCCCCCCCCCCAGGATGGGTATGCCTATTCCTCCACCTACAAGGTCAACAGCCTGAACTGCTATTCAGGTCACCTGGGCCATAGTCAAGAATTTTTTACTTTATGCCACTGGCAAGACAGTTATTTAATGACACTGTGTTTTGTAAGACTGGAATGTACATGCATGCAATTTTATCACCTGTTTTAAGATGAACAAAAAAAAGCTACAGAAATAATACTGTCTAAAGATAGCACTTCATTAATGTTCTTCTCCTATAGCATTGTAAGTAGCAGTAATTGTGGGCAGGCACAGAAGATACTACTAACAAATCATGGCCATCACTGTGATGTGCTCTCCTGAGAATGTGTGCAACATCCAAGTCATGTTCGTGCTGCTTGGAAGTAAATTTCACCTTTCCAGCAGCAAGACAGACAAGAAAATGGATGCTCACAACCAACCATTTTATGACAAGCCATGTCACTCACCTGAACCATGGACTCTGTGAGGACTTTTTCATTCACCTCCAAGATTACATTTTTAATTTCCTGGTATGGCATACGGAACGAACCTAAGAAAATGGCTGGTGAGAAAAAAAAACACATCTTGATTATGATTACAATACAGAGGAGTTACATCACATTCTTATCTCACGCAGAGAATAAACAATAAATTTCTTCAATCAAAATGTGACTTGTGAGACATTGTACAAGTGACCTAACCAGATTCTGCTCATAAGCTGAGGCTGAAAAAGGTTTATGGGGATGGGTGCTCTACTCTAGTTACCAAATGCAGAAAAACAAGTTCAACTGGCTCCAAAGGCATCAGAATTCTGTTCAGCTCCCTCAAACAACAAGTGGTATACAGCAATCTCAATTCAACTGCACATTATAACATGAATTTAGTAAGTGCACCATATAGGAACGCTGGCACCTTTTTGATGTTCACATTAACAAAAAGTGGGGGACATAACGATTTTTCAGTTAACACTTTTAATAATAAACAGTACATACTTCTAAATAACTCCTATTGACACTGTATATCATTAATGATGAAATCTTAATACACAACAAACACAGAGGAGGAGAAAGCATGACAATGCTACTAAGCACAGGACTATACTCTGATCTTAAGTACGGGAGAACACTTCATACCTTTCTATATTTAATTATTTTACATTTGTTGACTGGGAAAGTCCAACTGGACAGAGGTCCATTTTCAGCGGAGGCCCGGGGAGAAAAGCTCCATTTACATATGAGAACAAAAGGTGCATTAATATATATATGAGCAAGTTACTAAGGATGGTGGTATACACATACAAAAACAGGTTTACAAATACAGGCAAATATGGCCAGTTAGCACAGGCTCATAGTAAGATAGTAGTCAGCAGTATCACAGTCATCTCATCATACAGTATATTACATTCAACACATGCAGTATATTGCAGCCTTTATACAGACAGAATATATACAGTACTTAGATTTGTAGACAGTTTTATAATACTGTCTTAGCTTATAAAAGCAGACAGTTGATTGTGACAAACTAGAGATTATCCATTAGTACAGATATTTCTTGCTTATAAAGGCAGACAGTTACATGTGAGAAACAGCAGAGCCAGTTGTTTTTGAGGTGGGCTTTTAGTAGTTTTTTGAATTGTGTTGTGGAGTTATTTGATGTTATTTGGGCAGGTAGGGAGTTCCAGAGTTTGGAAACATAGCAGCTAAAGACAGATTTTCCTGCCTCATTGTTATGTTTTGTAACTTCAAGGAGATTAAAGGTGCTTGATCTCAATGTTCTTGCTGTGATGTGAGGATGTATTAGGTTTTGGAGGGCTGGGATTTTATCTGAGTGAT